>NC_134098.1:39685181-40952681 GCF_000715075.1 Nicotiana tabacum
AAACTAAAGATACCAACCAAATAAGAACACTACAGGCACGCATACCTTATTTTAGTTTTTAATAACTTATAATGATATATTGATTTAAGTTGTCCTAGGAACTCATACAATTCAAATCCTAAATCATATGACAATATAATTGATGCGCTTAGTATGATTAAGCGAGGGAAATTTATCGATAATTACCTTAGGTCTTTCATATATTGAGAAACACAAACATGATTAAGCTCGATGTCTTGACCAGTTGACTCACACTAATAGAAATTCAAGAAAATCCGATCGAGCCATACCGATCAACGTTGGTCGGTCAACAAAAGCGACCAAAAAATCGTCCAAAGCGGACGGAAACTACCAAAAAAATATTTTATATTTTTTTAAAATTACATAGCGACCAAAATATTGGTCAAACATTTGATCACAATAGTCTGACTTGCTTAGTCAAAGCACCTTTTTGATTACCAGCCAATATCGGTCGGTAATGTGGACCCATATTTTTAAATTTTAATAATTATATTATTATTTAAAATATTTTATAAAATTTATAGTCGAATTTAACGACCAAAGTCGGTCGGTTATTACAGGAGAAGATTTTACCGATCAACTTTGGTCGGTAGATGTAATCTCTAAAAAATAACCGACCTACTTCGGTTGGTTCATAGGTCAAACATGATCAAACTTTTGAATCACATTAATATTTACTATCTAAATAATATAAATATAATACGTTAACACTTTATTTTGTAATATAAATAATGAATATACTAACATATACTATAACAAGCTATATATATAATTAAAGTAGTACAACAAAGTGTGTATATATATGTCACGACCCAAAATTCAACTAGTCGTGATGATACCTAACTCAACTCGCTAGGTAAGCCAATTAACAATTATCTAAATTAATAAGATTTATTAAAAAAAAGAAAGGATAATACAACTGCTTTTATACAAGAATTTCCCAAGGACTGGTGTACAAATCATGAGCTTCTAAGATTTAGAGTTTACAAAGCTAGTATGAAATAAATACATCATCTGTCTCAATATTCAGCGTATATTTTTGGGTAATTACTCTAATAGCTAAATTATTAACTTTTGAGCGTATATTGATTATTGTATATAACATTTGGCTAGCTTCGGATTGTTCGGCACCAAGTTGGGTCTTTAGAGTGAATTTGAGGCCGAAAAGTGAGCTTTGGTACGAGGTAAGTCTGTTGCCTAACCTTGTAAGAGGGAATTTACCCCATAGGTAATTTAAATAACTATTTGTTTCTAATTGTGGGGGCTACGTACGCACGAGTTGACGTTATGCAGCACCTAGAGTCTCTCTTTTGCATCTATTTTCTGTCTACTTTTATTTCAGAATGTAATTAGAGTTTTGTATATTCTACTAGTTGCTCATACACTTGTGACACCAGGTCTTGGAATACATATTAGTTGACTTTATGGTTTTGGAGTATTTATGTCACTGTATTTGCTCACTCATTAGCCTGCGTTTTACTTTATTAAAATTTTCTACTCCTCCTTTTCTTAATAAATGGAATTCCACTACTTGGAAATTTTATTAAAAAGAGCAATTACATGATTAGTTCACCGTTGGCTTGCCTAGCGGCGATGCTAGGCACCATCACGACCTATAGGAGAAATTGGGTCGTGACAATTTATCCCCTTCACACGTAAATCGTTTCATCCTCCTGGATAAAACGCATGATGAGAGATATACATATATAAGTATTAATTTAAGGAAAAGAAAAAATTAATACTAATGTATATAAAAAAAATCTTTTTTGCTTTCAAATTTACAATCACAAAAGAAAGCTTGAAAGAAACTATGACCACACATATTATATGTGTAATAGACTGGCTACTTTAAGACCTTATCAGTCATTTGGTCATGGTTTAAATATAAACCAAAAATTACTTGAGCTACCATTCAACTTGAATCATTAAATGGTTAACCAACCAGTTACTTAGGTATACCGATCACCATGGAGTTGCTCCTGTGTAGGTGACTATATTTTTGTAGAGGCCTTCATGAGATGCTCTAGTTGTACAATAACCTGGATATTGACAAGATTAATTGATTAAGCATTTAATTACCAAATATATATTGGACTTATAAGGCTCCATTGCTTCACCCTCAATGGCTACGGGTATGTCAGTATAGTTCTGAGTTTAACGTTATCAGCTCGACTTATTACTTGTGAAATTCATCAGTCTATCAAAGTGACCGATGAATGTTGCTCAAAATGTCCTCCAAAGTACAATTTTAGTCTTTGACCATTTACCTTAAACTTGTCACCTCCATTGATCTGTTGGATTTCAATAGCTCCATATGAAGTAACTTGTGTTACATTATAAGGAACTGCCCACCTTGATTTTAATTTTTCTGGGAATAGCCTGAGTCGACTATTGTAAAGAAGCATTTTATCTCCAATTTTAAAACTTTTTTGTCGGATCAAATTGTCATGTCATTTTTTTGTTTTTTCTTTAAAACGTTTTGCATTTTCATAGGCTTCCAACCTCATTTCTTCCAACTCATTAACCTAAAAAAATCTATTTTTACCAGCAGAGGCTAATTCAAAGTTTAATGTTTTTAGTGCCCAAAAAGCTTTGTGTTATAATTTAACTAGAAAATGACAAGCTTTCCCAAAGACTAATCTATATGGGGATGTTCCAATTGGAGTTTTGAACATTGTTCAGCACGCTCATAATGCATCATCTAATTTTAAAGCCTAGTTTTTTCTTGAGATTCCAACCGTTGTTTCAAGAATTCTTTTTAACTCACGATTGGAAACTTTAACTTGCCCTTGTGTTTGAGCATGATATGGTTTTTTTGTTTTATCGGTCACACCATATTTTGTCAGCAAAGCAGAAAATTGTCTATTCATAAAATGAGTCCCTTGGTGACTAATGATGACTCGTGGTGTGCCAAAATCTGGTAAAACTATTTTTTTTTTTTGAGAAAATTGCACACAGTTTGAGCATCATTTTTCCTTGTGGGGATGACTTCAACCCATCTTGACACATAATCCACAGCCACAAGGATACATTCAAAAGAATGAGAAAAAGGAAAATGACCCATGAAATCTATTACCCAAACATCAAATATTTCACATACCTACATTGATTGCAATGGCATCTCATTTTTCTAAGTAATGTTACCTATTCTCTGATACCTATCACATTGTGCAACATATGCTCGGGTACATTTAAGAGAGTCGACCAGAAAATTTCGGCTTCCAAAATTTTAAAGGTAGTTCGATTTGCTGCATAATGGCCTCCAATTGCTCCATCATGACAATGATATAAAATTTTGTTCATATCTTCTCGAGGCACACATCTTCTAATGATATTATATGCGCCAAAATCTTTACGATCTTCTTTTTTACTACTTCATGCATTGCTGGATTCAATCTCCTTTGGGGCTGGACTACTGGCCTGTAGCTATCCTCCATGAGGATTCTATGCGCACAAATATGTCACGACCCCAAATCCAACTAGTCGTAATGGCACCTGACCCAACCTGTCAGGTAAGCAAATTAACAACTATCCAATTTAATAAAATTTATTAAGAAAGAAATGATAATACAACGGATTTTATACAAGAATTTTCCAAGAACTGGAAGTACAAATCATGAGCTTCTAAGATTTAGAATTTACAAAGCTGGTATGAAATAAAGTACATCATCTATCTGAAATATACATGAACAGATTAAAATTCTAAAGCTACCAAGATCCTGAGGCAGCTATGACCGAAACGCAGGTACATCTTCAGATCCAGCTCCCACCGTGCACAGCAACATCAACATCCAATATCTGCACGCAAGGTGCAGAAGTGTAGTATGAGTACAACTGACCCCATGTACTCAATAATTACCAAAACTAATCTTAGGTTGATAGTAGTGACGAGCTAGGACAATGGTCAGAGTCCAACTCCAATTAACCAGCAACAGTTCATAAAAATATAATAAAATGGTACATGAAAATAACTCAGAGATAAGATGCTCAACTAGTTCACAGTTACGGAAAAATAGGCATGCTTTTCAAGTATAACAGTCAACTCCAAAATTTTCACCAAAAACACCAAAAACATATGAGTAAGTTTGAAAACTATGATTTTTCCCAAAAATCTTTTAACAATAAACAAGATATTTCATTTACAGATAACATGAGGAAAATACATCTCTATGCCTACACGTCAATATACAGGTGAGATCATGAATGTCACCAAAACTGGGTAGCAGAAGAAAATGCATCTCTATGCATGTATCTCAAGTACGCATGTCAAATGTAATGTATCTCAGTGATTAACTCATGTACTCACAATCTCAGAGTACTCAATCTCACTGTTTAGTATCCTCTCTCACAATGATCAATACGCAGTACTCTTGAACAATACCAGTATACACATACATACATACATACATACATACACACACACACACACACATATATATATATATATATAGCCATAAGGCTCGTTGCGGCGTGTAACCCGATTCATATATATATATATATATATATATATAGCCATAAGGCTCGTTGCGGCGTGCAACCCGATCCACACCCACACACACACACACACACACATACAGATATATATATATATATATATATATATATATATATATATATATATATATATATATATCAGCACCAACACTCAAGCCCTAACTCAGTTACCAATCTCTCCAGTCTCACGGACTCACAACGCTCATACTAAGCAGCCTTAATCAATGATGCAAGATGTGACAATATACAATAACAGAGATTGAGATATGATATAAAATGATGAATGTGACTAAGTATATAACTGCAATTAAGAAAATAACTTAACAACAAAGAACGACCATTGTGGGTATTAATAGTACCATCATATAGCCTAAACATGATTTCTAGCATAAATTACAGCTCAAGTGCTCTAACTCATAGAGTACAACAAAAATATTCAGATAAGATAACTACACAGTTCCACGAAATTGACTAAATCAGAACTCACCCGGTGCATGCCCACACTCCCGTCACCTAGCAAGCGCGTCACCTCAACATCAATCACATAACACATAACTCGGGGTTTCATACCCTCAGCACCAAGTTTAGAGATGTTACTTACCTCGAACAAGCCAAAGTCAATACCGAGCAAGACAAGCGATACTCCAAAAATGCCACCCCACGTGTACCGACCTCCGAACGAACGGCTTGAAACTAGCCAAAAGCAACTCAAATACATCAAATAATGCCAAAGGAAACAAACCTAGTCGATAAAGGTCGAATCTTTAATCAAAATCTCAAAATCAACCCAAAAAGTCCAACACGGGCCTGCGCCTCGGAACTCGACGAAACTTATAAAATCCCAATTACAAGTCCAACCATACTAGTTTCACCCAAATCCGACCCCGAATCGATGTTTAAAACTCAAAACAAAACTCACTCTATGAAACTTTAGGCTAAACCCCCTAATTTCTCTTTAAAATTCATAATCCAATTACAAAAAACGAAGATGGAATCACGAAATATAATCAAAATCGATTATAAAACACTTACCCCAATCCTTATGATGAAATTCCTCTCCAAAGTCGCCCAAAACCTATCACGACCCTAAATCCACTAGTCGTGATGGCACCTAACCCAACCCGCTAGGTAAGTCAATTAACCACTAACCAATTTCCAATAACAATTAAAATAAGCAATTAAGTAAAGAAACATCTCAATCTAATACATTCCCTAAGAACTGGTAGTACAAATCATGAGCTTATAAGAATAGAGTTTACAAAGCAGAAATAAAATAAATACATCGTCTGTTTGAAAAGTACATAAACAGAGTTTTCTAGATCTAAGGCTACCACGAACAAGAGGCAGCTACAACCGGGACGCAGGTACATCTTCAAATCCATCTCCCATTGAACACAGCAACATCACTAGCCAACATATACACGCAAGGTACAGAAGTGTAGTATGAGTACAACCGACCCCATGCACTCAATAAGTAAGAAACCTAACATTAGGTTGAAAGTAGTGACGAGCTAACAAAAAGGTTGGGTCCAACACCAATATTCCACAACAGTTCATAACAGCATAGTACAATAACAAGAGAAGAATCTCAAAAATAAAAGGCTTATTTCGTTCACAGTTCCAGAAAGATAGACATTTTTTTTCAAGTATCTCAGTGACAATCCAAATCTTTTACCGAAAAGCCAATATACGAGTAAGTTTGAAAACTGTAATTTTTCCCGAAACTCCTTTCATCAAATAGTAAGGTGTTTCAATTTTAGATAGCATGAGGAGGTACTTCTCTATGCCTACATGTCAAGATACAGGTAAAATCATCAATGTTCCCAAAACTGGGTAGCAGAAGGAAATGCACCTCTATGCATGTATCTCAAGTACGCATGTCAAATGTAATGCACCTCGATGATGAGCTCATGTACTCACGCTTTCAGAGTACTCAATCTCACTGTCTCGCATTTTCTCTCACTATGCTCAACACACTCAATCACTCAACACTGTAAAATACCCGCTGCGGCGTGCAGCCCGATCCCTGTTTATAGTCGACTACGATCACTGGGGGTGTGCAGACTCCGGATGGGCTCCTTTCAGCCCAAGCGCTATAACCGCACGAACAACTCACGTGCTGCACGGACAACTCACGTGCCATAATATCAATATCTGGAATCGCACGGACAACTCACGTGCTGCACGGACAACTCGCGTGCTATAATATCAATATCTGGAATCGCATAGACAACTCACGTGCTGCACGAACAACTCACGTGCTATAGTGACAACATCCTCACAAACAGGCCCCCGGCCTCACTCAGTCATCAATCTCTCCAGTCTCACTCACGGGCTCACAATGTCATGAAACTAGCCCGACAGAAATGATATGATGTATCAATAAATAACTAAGACTGATATATGATATGGATGCATGAATATGACTGAGTACAAAATATCAATGAAATCAGTGAGATGACAGTAAGAAACGACCACTATGGGTCCAAACAATATTGGCATAATGCCTAAACATGACATCTAGCATGATTGACAGCTTAACTACTTTATCACATGGTGAAAACACGGATATCAACAAAATAGGACCACTATATAGTGCCATGGAAACAACAGAGTCCCAATTCACATGGTGCACGCCCACACGCCTGTCACCTAGCATGTGCGTCACCTTAATACCAATCACATAACACGTATTTTGAGGTTTCATACCCTCATCACTAAGATTAGAAGAGTTACTTACCTCGAACAAGCCAATACCCATGCCAAGCAAGCCGAATGGTGCTTTAAAGATGCCATCCTGCGTGTTCCGACCTCTGAACGGCTCGAAACTAACTAAAAATAACTCAAGTACATCAAACAATGATAAATGAACCAATCCCGATCGAAAAAGATCAAATCTTGAATCAAAAGCCCAAAATCGGCCAAAAGCCCAACCCGAGCCCACACCTCGGAACCCGACAAAATTTATAAAATTCAACAACCCATTCAATTACGAGTCCAACCATACTAGTTTCACTCAAATCCGACTCCAATTCGATGTTCAAAACTAAAAAATCCATATTATGAAACTTTAGGCCAAAACCTCCAATTTCCTCTTTAAATTTCATTAACCAAAAGCTAGAATCGAAGATAGATTCACGGAATATAACCAAAATTGAATAGAGAACACTTACCTCAATTCATATGGTGAAATTTGCTCCAAAAATCGCCTTAATCCGAGCTTGAAAATGTAACAATGAAGCCAAAATCGCGAACACTTGTATTTAACATTCTGCCCAGCACTTCCGCATTTGCGGACAATTCGCCGTACCTGCGACCACTGCTTTTGCGGAAACACTTTGCACCTGCACTGTATGGCTTCCTCACCATTTCCGCTTCTGCAAATCACTGCCCCCATCTGCGCAATCGCAGGTGCAGAAATCCCATCGCACTATCGACCTCTGCTAACACCCTCTAACTCCGCACCTGCGGCATCGCATATGCGCCCAAATCTCCACTTCTGTGGTCCTCCTCATCCAGCTCTCATCTCGCATCTGCGATGCTTTTGTCGCTTCTGCGGCCATCGCACCAGCGCATACCAACCACATGTGTGATCATACCAGAACCAGCAGCCTTCAGCTTTGCACCTGAAGTGAAAATGATCCGAACCTCGTCCAGAACTCACCTGAGCCCCTCGGGACCCCGTCCGAATATACCAACAAGTTCCATAACACAGTACAAACCTACTCAAGGCCTCAAAACACACATAACAACATCAAAACAATGAACCACACCTCAAATCGATATCTATGAACTTTGAACTTTCAAATTCAATAACTCGTACCGGAACATAGCTAACCAATCCGGGATGACTTCAAATTTTGCACACAAGTCACATTTGACATTACCGAGCTATTCCAATTTCCAGAATCGGATTCTGACTCCGATATCAAAAAGTCAACCCCCCGGTCAAACTTTTCAAAAATTTAACTTTCGCCATTTCAATCCAAATTCCACTACCGACCTCCGAATCATAATCCGGACGCGCTCCTAAGTCAAAAATCACCCAACAGAGCTAACAGAACCATCAAAACTCCATTCCGGGGACAAATTCACAAAAAGTCAAACTTGGTCAACTCTCCCAATTTAAAGCTTCGACAATGAAATTCATTCTTCCAATTCGATTCTAAATAACCTGAAAACCAAAACCGACGATTTACACCAGTCAGAATATATCATACGGAGCTACTCATGCCCGTAAACTACCAAGCGAAGTGCAAATGCTCAAAATGACTTTTTGGATCATTACAAAACCGAGCTCCAAGTCTCAAAATGAGAATGAAACAACCAACCCTCGAAAATATAGCTTCTGCCCAGCGATTTTTGCTTTCGCGAACAAAGGGCCACTTCTGCGGCGTCGCTTGTGCGACCAAACTTGCGCTTCTGCGGAAAATAACTGGAACTCGCCTATTGCACCTGCAGAACAAATTTCGCTTCTGCGCATATGCAGGTGTGACCACTGCTTCTGCTGCTGCGATGAATCACGCTTCTGCGACCTAGCCCTTCGCTTCAACGATGTCGCGGGTGCGAGAAAAATCCCGCTTCTGCGGCCTTCACGCCCAGCTGCCCTTATCGTTTCTGCGAAGGAAGATCCCGCATCTGCGAAGTTGCTTATGTGATCAATTGACCGCAGATGCGGCCACATCAGAACCAACAACCTTAGCCAAATTGCAGTATGCAACGAAATGGTCTAAACCTCGTCTGAAACTCACTCGGGCCACTCGAGACCCCGTCCGAATATACCAACTAGTCCAATAACATAACGCGAACCTACTCGAGGCCTCAAATCACGCATAACAACATCGAAACGATGAATCGCAACTTAAATCCAACATAATGAACTTTGAATCTTTCAACTTCCAAAACTCGTATCGAAACATATCAAATCAATACGGAATGAACCCAAATTTTGCACACAAGTCCCAAATGACATAACGAAGCTATTCCAATTCCCGGAACCACAATCCAAACCCAGTATCATCAAAGTCAACTTACAGTCAAACTTATGAACTTTCCAAACATCCAAATTTCTCACTTTCACCAATTAGTGCTGAAACCTTCTAGAAATATCCAAATGCAAATCCGGGCGTACGCCCGAGTCCAAAATCATCATCCGGACCTAAAGGAACCATCAAAACTCCGTCCCGTGGTCAAATTCACAAAAGTCAAACTTGGTCAACTCTTCCAACTTAAAGCGTCAACAATGAAATTCATTCTTCCAAATCGATTCCGAATAACCTGAAACCTAAAACCGATGATTCACACAAGTCATAATGCATCATACGGAGCTACACATGCCCTCAAACTGCTGAGCGAAGTGCAATTTCTCAAAACGACCAGTCGGATCGTTACATCCTCCCGCAGCTAAACATACGTTCGTCCTCAAACATGCTGAGAGTCATTCCAAAGCCATCAAACCGTCGTGTAACCCTACCATGCACATACTCCGGGGGTGATCCCACGTCACCCTATTCCATATAGTCCCGACAACACAACATAACTGAAGATCATTACTTCAACCTTAGCTCGTAAACCACAGAATCTAATTTTCAACATCCGAAATTTCCTTCAAGATCCGAACCTCGCGTCTACACACTGTACAAGTCTGAACAAGTTGTATCAAGCCATAACCATAACCCAAGATGTAATCACATGACATACCACTCGACTCGCATACTCATAGAAAAAGTTTTGATCACTGTAGCTGCTCAAAATAACCCATTACCGGTAATAAACCTCATCTCAAGCAAAACCTCATTCTAAAACCTTCGTACACCGATAATGATGAAAGAAGCATGGAGAAACTCATAACCACTTATCAGATCAACAAGTCATGGAGCTCCCTCTCCTTTGATAAGAACTATAGCCAATTTCTAAGCCGATCAATGACATTATCCTTCCAAATATACCGCAAACAAATCCGGTAGCACCCATTCTAGGTCTGATGACCTCATCTAATCACACAACCACTCTAGTGACATGCCACATCAATACAACCTAAAACCACAACCCACGTAACCTATGCACCAATAAACAACAACCCAAATGTACTCAATCATGAAAAATGACTCAAACGAGAGAACCATCCCTCAAGTTCAACTAGTACCACCACAACCGAAATGCTACAAAGACATCTTACATAGTAGAACTAAGACACACGAATCTAACACAAAGGATCATATCCCGACATAACCCAACTGTAATGCGTGACCCCATCCAAACACTGGTCTGTATGAAATACCTCAAGCCACCATGCTCAAAATCGACAACTACATGCAACTCGACATCAAATACACGAAGTATATGACCATAACCACGGAAAAGCCACTAGCACAATATACCACAGTCCGGAGAGAACATAACCAAGGCGCAATCAACCATTCAACACCCTAATATCCATCTTGCTCAAATTCCGCTATAAGGCCTAAATAGAACCGCACCAGGTATTCATATAACCAACAAATCACAACCCCTCGTAGCATAGAAGAGTAACTCATAGAACATATCAGAACACGTATAAGCTTAACTCTAACCGAATGGCACATCCCTCAACAATAGCAGTACGGAGTCAACCAATCCGACCCGGTGTAGATTACACATACTCATTGGACCTACCAATGGCCCCCAAATCAACTCTGGTCATCCACAAATAGATAAATAACCACCCGAAAGTCCACAATGACCTAACCACAATACATACTATCATCTGGATAACTTTGCCAACATTTACACAATCCACAACCATGAAACAATCTGCTTCTTAGAACTCCCAGTCTCCAGATCCATAGAACACATGAATCACCATATATGATCCCAACTCCACCACCCGAATGTCTGACACATATCTCATATACGATCATCCCACGAGGAATACTTCTATAATTCTTCCGTGCCACATGGAAAAATCCGAATATCAACAGTCGATCAACCAGGCGAGTACCACAATACCAATGAAGCATCTATAAGTAAAAACTCAGTGCACCTTCTGAAATGCGCACCATTCTCAGGCAATGCCAAGCAGTAGTAGATTCATCTAAACACCCGAAATTGTCCATTTTGTTCAAGATTCATGACCTTCCCTTCAAAACTGAACTGTGACCTTGCACATGCAAATCTCAATCCCACACACACATCGCATCCATCATGCCATCATATGAAAAGTACGAGAATCTCATAATCCACTCTGAGTCACCAGCAGAAAACATACTCAATCGGTCAGAAACCTTCCATTTGATCCCATCCAGGAGAAAAATCACTATACGGAACATGCTCCTCATGCCGGTAGGAAATATCCATTTCAAACCGTGGTAGAAACCATCGAGAACTCTTCAAAACCCATTTGCACATAATCAAGCCATCAAAACTGAATATCTCTAACTCAACCAAGCCACACAGGTCACCAAAACTAAGAGTATTGAAACCAAAACACCTGTAGAGCCTCACCACATCATAAGTACCCAAAGAACAGATCATATCCATTACCGTACTAATCCAACCTACAACCAAGCTGTCCTATTTTCTCCAAGTTCCTTCTAAATTACCCTCAAGTTGAAACTCCTCCTCGTCATAATACCATGATCCTCAATCAAAACTCACCCCACAAGGTCCTAGAATAACACCACACCGCCCTAAGGCCCACAAGCCGATGTATTCCCTTTTATGCACCCCAAAACTACCACAACCGAGACACCAACTCTAAAGAGACCTTCCGTGAATCCAAAACCGTTTCCTTCACCCTCATAACGTTGAAATGTAGAATCCATAATGATATAGAAATGCCACAAGTCTCGATACCATTCAACTTAAATCTCAGATTCTAGCCATATACAAATCCGCAAAATTCTCAATTGCTACATATAAATCTTAAATCCATTAGAACCTTCTTGAGAGTCATCAACTCTACTAAAATCTCAGTTGCACCGACCAAACGGGCCAAACGACCAGTGCCCCATTAGCACAACAACACCCAAAGAAGTAATCCACACCTTTAAGCAACCGAGCAATTTCCTACTCCACGCGCACTACATCCTTCACTAATAACAACTCAATCATCCCATGATTCTCAAATACCCATACTCTATTACTGCCATAATACCACAGGGAGATTCAACTAAATCCTTCATAAGCTTACATAACACAAACATATAGTACCTCAAATCATCTACTAAGCTCGCATACATCCATATGATGATCAAGTCAGCTTTCTCAACCAAGTTCAAATTCAAATCTCAACACACATACCCCGCTGGTAGAAAAGAAACTCTCCACACAATATTATAAGGATCACACCTCCATAGATTACTCCGCAAGAGATAACCCACCTGCTTAGCCTCAAATTGGCATCTTGCTATACATGAAATCTACTTCGTTCCACAATTAAACAACATGAAAAATCTTCCAACACACTCATAACTCGAGACTATACATCACATCAAGATAGCAATCTAGCACCTAATAGTCCTTTTTACATCTAAAGCAATCTATTCTCGTCAAAATCAAACTATCTGAACACATCCCGCATTCACATCATACTCATCATATAGCCATCCAGCCACTCATCGAGCCATAATTTCCACTAACAAGGACACTACAGGACATATAAGTCCAAAAAAATATACTCACACAATCAAAATCCCCGTGCTCAAGCTACAGTCAAACCCCAGCCTCAAGTCCTCCAGAATGGCCCATCATCAGCACACCTAAATCACATCTCGCACCTCATCCATGGAATCACAAGCCGGTGATGCACAACTGATACCGAGCACTCACATGTGCACGCGAATGTGTGGAGGAAATTCAAAAAGTTATGTTTCAAGCTGAATCAATGTCGCACAATAAGAAGAGAAAGATGGGAAGTTTATCCTAAATGCCCTGTAGCCTCTCGAAGATAGGTATGGACATCATCATACTGATCCGCAAGACTCTACTAGACACTTGCTCATGACTTGTAGAACCCATGAACCTAGAGCTCTGATACCACCTTATCACGACCCCAAATCCAACTAGTCATGATGGCACCTGACCCAACCTGCCAGGTAAGCCAATTAACAACTATCCAATTTAATGAGATTTATTAATAAAGAAATGATAATACAACTGCTTTTATATAAGAATTTTCCAAGGACTGGTAGTACAAATCATTAGCTTCTAAGATTTAGAATTTACAAAGCTGGTATGAAATAAAGTACATCATCTGTCTGAAATATACATGAACAGATAAAAATTCTAAAGCTACCAAGATCGTGAGGCAGCTATGACTGAAACGCAGGTACATCTTCTAATTCAGCTCCCACCGTGCACATCAACATCAGTGTCCAACATCTGCACGCAAGGTGCAGAAGTGTAGTATGAGTACAACCGACCTCATGTACTCAATAAGTAACAAACCTAACCTTAGGTTGAAAGTAGTGATGAGCTGGGACAAGGGTCAGAGTCCAACTCCAATAACCAACAATAGTTCATAACAATATAATAAAATGGTACATGAAAATAACTCATAGATAAGATGCTTAACTCGTTCACAATTGCGAAAAATAGGCATGCTTTTCAAGTATAACAGGCAACTCCAAATCTTTCACCAAAAACACCAAAAACATATGAGAAAGTTTGAAAACTATGATTTTTCCCAAAAACCATTCAAGAATAAACAAGATGTTTCGTTTTCAGGTAGCATGAGGAAAATACATCTTTATGCCTTCACGTCAATATACAGGTGAGATCATGAATGACACCAAAACCGGGTAGCTGAAGGAAATGCATCTCTATGCATGTATCTCAAGTACGCATGTCAAATGCAATGTATCTCAGTGATGAACTCATGTACTCACACTCTTAGAGTACTCAATCTCACTACATCGTATCCTCTCTTACCATGCTCAATACTCAGCACTCTCAAATAGTACTTGTTGTGGCGTGCAGCTCGATCCACACATATATATAGCCATAAGGATCGTTGCGGCGTGCAACCCGATCCGTATATATATAGCCATAAGGCTCGTTCCGGCGTGCAGTCTGATCCACATATATATATAGCCATAAGGCTAGTTGCGACGTGCAACCCGATCCACATATATATATAGCCATAAGGCTCGTTGCGACGTGCAACCCGATCCATATATATATATATATATATATATATATAGCCATAAGGCTTGCTACGGCGTGCAACCCGATCCACACACACACACACACACATACACACACACACACACACACACACACACACACACATATATATATATATATATATATATATATATATATATATATATATATATATATATATATATATATATATCGTCCTCACTCAGTCATTAATCTCTCCAGTCTCTCGGGCTCACAACGCTCATACTAAGCATCCCTAATCAATAATACGAGATGTAACAATGTACAATAACAGAGACTGAGATATAATATGAAATGATGAATGTGACTGAGTACATAACTGCAATTAAGCAAATAACTCAACAGCAAAGAACAACCACTGTGGGTCCCAATAGTACCATCATATAGCCTAAACATGATTTCTAGCATAAATTACAGCTCTAGTGCTCTAACACATAGAGTACAACAAAAATATTCAGATAAGATAGCTACATAGTTCCACGAAATCGACTAAATCATAACTCACACGGTGCATGCCCACACGCCCGTCACCTAGCATGCGCGTCACCTCAACATCAATCACATAATAAGTAATTCAGGGTTTCATACCCTCAGTACCAAGTTTAGAAATGTTACTTACCTCGAACAAGCCAAATCCAATACCGAGCAAGCCAAGCGATGCTCCAAAAATGCCATCCCGTGTGTACCGACCTCCGAACGGCTCGAAACTAGCCAAAAGCAACTCAAATACATCAAATAATTCCAAAGGAAATAAACTCAATTGATAAAGGTCGAATCTTTAATCAAAAGCCCAAAATCAACCCAAAAGGTCCGACCTGGGTCTGCGCCTCGGAACTCGACGAAACTTATAAAATCCGACAACACATTCAATTACGAGTCCAACCATACTAGTTTCACCCAAATCCAACTCCGAATCGATGTTCAAAACTCAAAAAACAAACTCACTCTATGAAACTTTAGGCTAAAATCCCAATTTCTCTTTAAAATTTATAATCCAATTATCAAAAACGAAGATGGAATTACGAAATATAATCAAACCCGAGTATAAAACACTTACCCCTATCCTTGTTATGAAATTCCTCTTCAAAGCTGCCTAAAACTGAGCTCCAAGTCTCAAAATAAGAATAAAACAACCAACCCTCGAAAATATAGCTTATGTCCAGTGATTTTCGCTTTTGCGAACAAAGGGCTGTTTCTGCGGCGTCGCTTGTGCGACAAAACTTGTGCTTCCGCGGAAAATAACCGGAACTCACTTATCACACCTATAGAACAAATTTCATTTCTGTGCACATGCAGGTGCGACCACTGCTTCTGCTTTTGCGACGAATCACACTTCTGCGACCTAGCCCTCCGCACGCAGGTGCCGGACAAATCTCGCTTCTGCAGCCTTCACGCCCAGCTGCCCTTATCCCTTATGCGAAGGAAGACCCCGCATCTGCAAAGTCTCTTCTGCGACCAATTGATCGCATATGCGGCCACACCAAAACTAACAGCCTTAGCCAAATTGCAACATACAGCGAAATGGTCTGAACCTCATCCGAAACTCACCTGGACCACTCGGGACTCCGTCTGAATATACCAATTAGTCCAATAACATAACGCGAACCTACTCGAGGCCTCAAATCACGCATAATAATATCGAAATGATGAATCTCACCTCAAATCCAACATAATGAACTTTGAATCTTTCAACTTCCAAAACTCGTGCCGAAATATATCAAATCAATCCGGAATGAACCCAAATTTTGCACACAAGTCCCAAATGAAATAACGAAGCTATTATGATTCTCGTAACAACAATACAAACTCGATATCATCAAAGTCAACTTCCGGTAAAACTTATGAACTTTCCAAACCTTCAAATTTTCCACTTTCGCCAATTAGTGTCGAATCCTTCTAGAAATATCCGAATGAAAATCCGGGCATATGCCTGAGTCCAAAATCATTATCCGGACCTAACGGAACTATCAAAACTATGTTCCTAGGTCAAATTCACAAAAGTCAACCTTGGTCAACTCTTCCAACTTAAAGCTTCAACAATGAAATTCATTCTTCCAAATTGATTCTGAATAACCTTAAACCCAAAACCAACGATTCATACAAGTTATAATACATCATACAGAGCTACTCATGCCCTTAAACTGCCGAGAAAAGTGCAGTTTCTCAAAATGACCGGTCGGGTCGTTACAATACAGCTGGATTAATCTCTTCGATATCTTCTATAGTCCACCCCAAGGCTCCTTTATGTGCTTTCAACACTTTAATCAATTTTTCTTCTTGTCCTGCAGTAAGAGAAGATGAAATAATTACTGAAAATAATTCTTCCTCAAGATAAACATATTTTAAATGAGAAGTGAGAACTTTAAGTTCAATTTTGGTTGAACTTGTTCTGGTTGCATCTCCTCATCTTCAGAATCATTTTTTAGTATTTCGGCTTCTCTTTTGATGATAGGATCATCATCTTGTATGGTGCCAGATTTGGCCAAACATCTTTCAATTGATCATCTTTTAATTCATCTGTAAGACAATTAAGCATGTCAATCGAAAAATACGAAGATGATGTCTCATCTCCTGAAAATCTTAATATCTTTTGCATATCTAAAATGACTATTTCTTCATCAACTCTCAAAATCAGTTGTATTTGATGGACATCTATGATTTCTCTACATGTTGTAATAAATGGTCTACCAAAAATAATTGGTTCATCAGGACATTCCTTCATTTCAAGTACTATGAAATCTATAAGGAAAACAAACTTATCTACTCTTACGAGAACATTTTCAATTATCCCCTTAGGTTTTTTAGTACTTTGATCTGAAAAGTGAAGAGAAACACATATGTCTTTCATTTCACCAAGATTTAATTTTTTAAAGATAGAAAATGACATCAAGTTAATTGAAGCACCAGAATCACAAAGTGCTTTTTCAAAATATACTCCTCCCAAAGTGCATGGAATTGTAAAACTACCTGGATCGCCAAGTTTTTGTGGTAGCCTATTTTGAAGTATAACACTGTATTTTTCAGTAAGCATTACCATAGAAATTTCTTTCAATTTTCTTTTACTTGACAAAATTTCCTTTAGGAATTTGGCATAAGAAGACATTTGCAACAAAGCATCAATGAAAGGAATATTAATGTGAATTTGTTTTAATATCTCCAAAAACTTTGAAAATTGATTATCAAGATTTTCTCTTTTCATTTTTTGTGGAAATGGAATTGTTACAGGGAAAGAAGTCAATTTTTCAATATTATTTTCTTCTTTTTTATTGACTTCTTTCTCTTCAGATAGTTCAGAGGGTATTTCAATATTCTTATTGGTGTTTACCTGTTGTTCCGACTGGTCTGCATAAGGTTCATCAAGCAACTTACCTGACCGTAAGGTGATGGCCTTAAGGTGCTCCTTTGGATTTTTCTCTGTATTGCTTGGCAAGGGACCTTGAATCTTTTCTGACACAAGAGTTTCCAGTTGGCTTAATTTAATTTCCTTATTTTTTAGGGTTGAACCCTGACTTTTCATCTTTTCATCAGTGACCATAATGTACTTATACAAAAGGTCATCAAGACTTGAATGAGCTTGTTGAAGCCTTTGCTGATATGACTCTGCTTGTTGAAGCCTTTGCTGATATGACTCTACTTGTTGATAAGGTCTGTAGTTTGGTTGCCCATGGTTCTGATTCTGGTATCCCGACGGACCTTGTACTTGTTGCTTCTGGAAGCTTTGAGAGTTCTCTGCACCATTTGGATTGCTCAATTGAAATATTGGATGCTTTTGTGCCATTGGACTCCCAAAAGGTACGGTTTACAATTGATAGAATGGACCTGATCATCATTATAATTGGTTGCATGACATTCATGGTTCAGATAGTTTCATCCACAAATGTCACAAGCCTCAGACTGGCTTGGTTGTTGTGTATTCACCTGAAAAGATTCAAAATTTTATGCCAAAGAAATAATTTGTTGTGTTAGTGTATTTAAAGTATCAACCTAAGCCTTCTTGATGATTACACGCTCAGATGGCCATTGGATGACATTCTTATAAATCTCGTTCAACAATTGCAATGCTTCCTCCATGGTTTTTCCCATTACAAAACCTTCTGCAGCTACATCAATCACATTTCTAGAAGAGGATTTTAACCCGTGATAAAAAATATACAATTGCATATGTTCAGGATTGATATGGTGTATGCATTTTCTTAACATTGCTTTTAATCTTTCCCAAGCTTGATAAACTGACTCAATGTCAGTCTGCAAGAAATTAGAGATGTCTTGTCTTAACTTTGTGATTTTAGCAGAGGAAAAATATTTATTTAAAATATTTTGAGTCATTTGGTCCCATGTGGTAATGGAACCTTGTGGAAAAAATTGCAACCAAGTCTTGGCATCTCCTTTTAAAGAAAAAGGAAATAGCCTTAACTTGATAGCTTCAAGAGGTACTCCATTATACTTAGCTATTTCAACAAGTTCCAAAAAGTCAATAAAATGACTGTGTGAATCTTCACTTGCGTCTCTAGTGAAGATGCAAGACTGTTGAATCGTTTGAATCAGAACAGTCCTGATTTGTAAGTTGTTGGCTGCCACTGGGGGTTTTCTGATACTAGATTCACAGTTGAAGCGGTTAGGTCTAGCATAATCCCTTAGGATTCTATTTGCTGGCCTTGGTGCTACTTCATCAAACTGATCCTCCACTTGTACTAGTGGTTGAATGTCTTCTACTCCCCGATTATCCATTCCTTCATGAGCTATGCTTTGAGAAGATGATGTTTGTCCTTTCCTGCACAATCGAAGAGATTTTTTAATTTTTGAATCGTAACTAGCCACTTTTTTGTAGAAGAGCGGGTCATAAACTACCCCAAATTTTTAAATAAAAGAAATGCAAACCCCCTCCCCCCTTTTTTTTGTTTATAGAAAATTAAAGTTGTTCCTAAAATAATAATAATACTAGATAAAAAATATGAACTATTGTAGTAGTATTACTAAATAACAACTAAGTTTTTTTTGAAATATAAACAAAAAAAATAATAATAACTTAACAATAATTATAATAATAAGTACTCAAATTAGTAACAAAATATTTAATCTGAAGTAGATGTATGCCAATCCCCGGCAACGGTGCCAAAAATTTGACGAGACGAATGTGTATTGGAATTTTCTGCTCGTACTCACAGAGATTGGATAATCTATGCTACAGAATTATAATATTTTAACTACAATTTGAGAGAATCAAACTGATGAAAAGTGAGTGAGGTTTAAAACTTGTTAATTACTTAAACAAAACAAATAATGTTTGAAAGATTTATAATTTTAAAAAAGAGTTGGGAAATATATAATTCACTTGATAATATTACTATAATAAAATCTCAATTTCTACATTTATTTATTTAAAGAATAATTTTTTATTTCTAATATAATTATATTTTACTCACTAAGAAATAACCAATTAATAACACTCCATGAGAATTATGTTAATTAATCAACTTAAGACTAATGACGTTTAAACTGAAATATTTTTCTTGCTTGAATTGTGCTAAAAGAAAGTAAAAACTTCGTGAAAATATTTTTACTAAGTATCAATAATCTTGCCTGCAATAATTCCTCCGTGAGAATTAAAATTGAGGCAAGCAAGTTTACTAACTTGAAATAATAGTTTACTAAAACATTACTCACTCTACTATTTGATTCATCAGTTATTATATATTAATTTTTTTCCGCGAGAATTACAAAATTAATATATGATAAATATATAGACGTGATAATAGAGTAATTAAAAACCATTATTTCAGGACAGTATGAAATATAAATAAAAAGTTTCAAGCCAAGAATATAAAAACTGAGATAGTATTATAAAATATATCAAGCTTCATCCACTATTCCAACGAAAAGAGATTACTCCATTATGGAGTAAGAAAAGCTAAAAAAAGGTTTAGAAGACTAGAAATATTTAAAAAATTAAGGAAATATTTTTACTACAAAGAAAGAAGACCAAGACTAGTTCTTGTCTTATAAAGATTGGATATCCTTATACAAAGAGAGCTTGCTATTTATAGGAAAATATGAGTAGCTTTTGTCATGTTCCACTTTTGCAAATGTGAAATCCATGTATACGAGGTGACCTTTGTGTACTGTCACAACCCAAAATTCACTATAGGTCATGATGGCGCCTAACGCCGCCGTCAGGCAAGCCAACAGTGATTGATCAACTTAATTGCTCATTTTTATTACTTGAAATCATAATTTCCATTAATTAAATAGTATAAAATGAAGATTCCAAGGTGAAATGATAATAATTACGTGAACTACCATACTAAACATCTAGTATGAATCCCCAAAACCCGGTGTCACAAGTGCATGAGCATCAACTAGGAAATATAATAAAATACAACATCTGTCTCGAATACAAGTTAGATAGGAGAATATAAATAACGCTGATGGAGACTCTATATGCTACGGATCGTAATATAGAATGCAGCTCACCGTAAAGTCCTTGCAATAGTTTCGCCTCTGCACCCAAGAGACCACCAGAAATGTAAACCTACACAATAAGTGCAGAAGTGTAGTATGAGTACGTAAATCAACGCATACCTAGTAAGTATCTAGCTAACCTCGGAGAAGTAGTGACGAGGAGTTGACATCGACACTTACTTGTGATCCAATAGATCAAGTATAGCAAGAAGTAAACAAGTATGAGGAAGAGTAAACAAATGGTATAAACCAATATAAATACGAGGTATAATCCTCCTCTGAACAGTAAACTCAAGCTCTCAATTAGCAGTTACTCCCTCAACCGGAGTATATATAAAATGGACCTCACCAGATAGGTCGTCACAACTCAAATCAGGAAAAACAAACACGGATACGCTGATTTCTTATCAAATATTACGCACGACGCTGCCGAGGCGAACGGCCTAGTCCATAAGAGTATTTTATAGCAATGCCGCCACGAACGGCCCGATCCAATCATAATATGTGCACTGCCGAGGGTCGAACGACACGAACCATAGATGCATCTACTACACTACCAAGGCAACGACCCTCTCCCATAAGAGTGTGGCACATTATCCTGCTGAGGCGAACGGCCCGATCCCATTAGAATAAGAAGCTTTAACAGATCCCTAACCCCACTCACGAATAAACGTGTGAGTTATGAATTTTAAGAAAAACCTTGCGATGAATATGCACAATGCAGGAGAAATTCATAAGGGAAGCACAAATTATTCCGCGGATTATCAAGTAGCTCATCACATCTCTACAATAGCGAGTCTATCACCCTTTGCAAGTCTAGTCTCAAGTCGTAACGCGAAATAAAGGAATTTAAACGAGCAAAGATAACTCAAATAGTACAATTATAGCATGGCGTGAACCTAAGCCTACCGGGACATAATCATGAATTCTAGCATATGCATAGACACTCGTAACCTCATACGTGCGTAGCTCCCACAACATATAGCACATAAGACTATAACACCTACGGGGTAATTTTTCCCTCACAAGGTTAGACAAGAGACTTACCTCGCTCCAAATTTATATAACCGGCTCCAACACCTCTCTAATACCTCAAACCAAATTTCCATCGATCTGAACTAGTCAAACAATCATGAAAAATCAATAAAAATATACTCCAACATCACAATCAATTTATTTATAACAATTCTCAACTGCGCTCGAAAAGTCAATAAAGTCAACCCTCGAGCCCACATGCCCGAATTTTAAAAATTATTGAAAATAAATATTACCCATAACTCATATGGTCTATATCCAGAAAAACATCCAATTTCATCCATGAATCGACCCTCAAATCAAGGATTTACAATTTCTCAACTTTGGGGCTCAAAATCCCAATTTCTACAATCCAAAAACGGATAAAAATAATAACCAACAGAAATAATAATGGATAAACATCAAAATAAAGGTCATATAGTTACCCCCTTGTTGATACAAGAACAATGCCGCAAATATCACTTCAAACGGAGCTCTAGAACTCAAGATATGCCCAAAATACTAAAATTCTCGGTTTAAAACACTGTCTAGATAATTTTTCTTCATCGCCTTCGCGGGAGACCTTCGCGTTCGCGAAGAGAAATTTTTCACATTGACGGTCAACCCAGAAATTCTTCTTTGCGTTAGCGAAACCTCTCTCGTGTTCACGAAGAACAAAGCTTCGCACCAGAAACCAACAATTTTGTCCGACAAGGAAATGGGCATAACTCTGTCATACAACATCAAAATTTGATGATTCTTGTTGCTATGGCTCAGTAATTACGATACGGATCTAATGTTTTAATCTAATCATAAATCAAAGGTCATTTTCTCAATATATTACCCCTTATGCCCAAAGAAACGACGTTGAAACATCAAATAAGAGCACGACACCATCCAAACACATCCGAAACACACTCGAGGCCCCCGGGACCCCGTCCAATCACACAAACCAGTCCCAAAACATAACATGAATCTACTCGAGGTCTCAAATCACACAAAATAACATCAAATCTATGAATCGACGATCGAAGCCTTCTTTAAACTATCAAACATTCAAACTTCGACGAACGCTTCCGATTCTTACTTAAACATTCCTAAATGACGCTAAACTTCGCATGCAAGTCACAAATCACGAAACGAACCTATTCCAAGGCTCGGAACCTCATCATACGAACCTATTGGAACCTTCCGGACCACCGGATACTCAACCCGAATACACGCCCAAGTCCGAAATTATCATACGAATCTATTGGAACCTTCAAATCCCGATTCCGAGGTCGTTTGCTCAAAAGTCAAACCTTAGTCAATTCTCCCAATTTAAAGCTTCTGAAATTAGAATTTTCCATCTGAATCAATTCTGAACTTCCCGAAATTCGATTCCTACTACGCGCACAAGTCGTAAAACATAAAGTGAAGCTACTCAAGGCCTCAAACAGCCGAGCGACACGATAGAGCTAAAAATGACCGGTCGGGCCATATATTCTCCCCCACTTAAACATACGTTCGTCCTCGAACGTGCCAAGGACCGTTCCGGAGTTGTCCAAAATCATTATTTAATACCTCGTGCACCTGCCTCTGCCACCACAACCTATGTGAGCACATTAGCTCGAGCCAGACTGAAGATCCTTCCTATAACCTTAGCTAACAAGCCTTAGAACCAAATTCCAACATCCAGAATTATCTACGAGACCCGATTAAAACATACGAACACCGCATCAATCCCTACACACTGTACCAAAACCTGATCATGAACCTATGCTGAAATCACATCATGCACCACATAAGTCGTCTGCCCGTAATAACATCCTCCGACCACAACAGCTGAAATTCTACGAATCTGATGCCCGCAATAAACCTCATGACACATATAAGCCATATTCCAACTCTCGCAATGCTGCCACGACGAAAGTGATGCATAAAAACTCATTACCACCTGCCAAATAAAAAAATCATGGGGGTCTCTCCACCTGACAAGAATCATTACCTCATCCTGAACTGAATAACGATATTTTCTCTTTAATATAACCTACATAAATCCGATCGCACTGATCTCAGGTCCAATAACCTCATCTCACCTAGTACAAACTGCTTGAGCAATAAGCTACCCCACACACCGTCTAAAATCTCATACAGCTCCATCGAAGCGCCAATGAGCTACAACTCGAATATGACAACTCTGGAAAAGAACTACCCAGCTCGCGTAACGAATAAAACAACCGAAAAGATGCTATGAACCTTTCTCAAAGAATGAGAAATAAAATACACAGAAATAAGTATAGGGAACTGTACTTAACATCTCACTATTGTGGCGTGCAACCCGATCCAAGCAACATACTCGTGGCGATGTGCCACCCAATCCACACATAACAATAAATAAGGAAGTTCCCATCGAGCCATAATGCTTATTCCTACGAAATACCCGAATATCGACCCCAAGCATGCCAAGTGCAAAAATACAACCCTGGGGAGACGGATAGTGCCATATGCTACAAAACCCAAGAAAAACTAAGGTGCGATAAATGACCTGCATCTCGAGAGCCATCCTTCTCATATAACACCACAAGCTACACGGGATCACAACACATGTGTGAATAATCAAGTCGCCTCATAACCCACATGACACAATAGAGTATTACATGGAATAGCTGACGACGGGAATAACATCCAGCGACCGAAGACTCCTCTGCAAGCAATGATATGCCGAATGAACACATTTAGCCTGATGTATAGCACACATTCACATTAGACCCGCTAACGGACCCCAAGCCAATTTCTATCATCCCATACTGGGCCAACAACCTTTCAAGGATCCAAAATGGCCCTATTCATGATACACACGAGCAGCCGTCCCAATCCAAAACAAACTCCCATAGTTCACTAAAGGAATAGAGCGCCTTCCAAGAATAAACTCTCACATTAACGATAGTACCATAATCTCCATGCTTGGTTTCAATCTTTAACAATCAAGTGACTAATATGTCACACTTATAACCTTTTCCCGTGGGATACGCTCCCAAGGCCTTCCGTACCAGTTAGCAAAGTCTGCACCTCTACACCACCAACCGTACTAATTCTGTAAAGCCAATCAAGAATCCACAAATCAATACACAAAGCCTATTACACATGACACCGTTCTCAGGTGACACTAAAGAAAATGCCAATTTACTCTGAATATCTGAATTCTTCCTTGCTCATCTGAGCTCGTGACATTCTTTTCAACACCGAACAACAACCTTGATCCTCAACTTCCAATTCCCATGCCGCTCACTGCACCTATCGCGCCGCTATGCGAGAGTAAACGAATTCATTATAACCCCTGAGCTACTAGTAGAATAAAGACTTCATTGGCTAGAATCCCTTTCACTCAACTCATTTCAGAAGAACCATTACAACATGCAACTGAATTCCCATAACCGCATAAAATACAAACCTTGAGTTGTCGTCTAAACCGTCACAGCTCTTCTGGGATCCATTTACACATAACAAGGCCATTAAAATCAAATACCTCCCAAATCAATCAAATTATGATGGCTGTCAAGCCCGCACGTACAACCACCAACCACCTGTATAACTTAACGCACCGAAGAAACTAATCATTGTCACAATCATGCTGATTCAAGCCACTACAAACCAACTCAACTTCCTCCAATTTACACTTGACCTGCCTTAGAAATAATAATAGCTCCATTCAAAAACATAATGAAACTCGATCAACACCCATCCCGAGTGACCCAAATCACGATATCATATTGTCTCAATACCTATTGTAAAGACTCGATCCTTAACCATACAACGGACCCAAAATCCTTAGACACTTCGCTTATATCCCTAAACCCATTAGAACCACTATTGGGAGTCACCCACTCTGATATGGTCCCGAGTATAATCAAACTCCAACACTATGTTAGCACATGAACACTCCCAAAGAAGCAACTAGATGAATTCTTTTCCTTGTACATCACATCAACAAGAAGCATAAACTTTGATTCTTATCCAAAACTTGCACATGAATCGATAAGGCAAAATATAGCACACATTCATTAAGTTCTTTGCTCGAATTACCCCTGACCTTTCCTTTTCTTAGTCATAATTAATCCAACAATGCACCGATAACCAGAAATCGCACAAGCAGACAACCACGCGATCCAATCATAGGCGGTGGTCTCCCCCACTTAGCTTTAAGCTACAATCACATAAATCTAGAGCCCACAAAGATTCCTCCTTCTCAATTACCATGATCTCGCACCGTTAACCCACCATCTTTCTCGTAATCTCTTGTTAAACTTCTCATGAACATTTCGAATTATCAGCCACAATCGCATATTTGACCTTCTGCCGGGTAGTAAGTAGAACTCCTCATAGATACTTTATCAAAATCACGCAACCGCTAACTTCCTCATAGGAGATAGCCCGCCTGTGAAATTCCATACTGACATCTTCCAACAATGCTGCACTAGGTACAACTACCACGAAATCAATAAACCCTCCTGAGCCCATGCTCGCCCACCAACTGTAAAAGTCTGTTCATCCCTATTGACATCAACTGAAAGTCCGACAATACATTTCTAAACTCGAAGTCATGTCGTATCCCATAACGAAAATCAAGCTTTTACACCCCTCTTCATTCCAAGCAAACTCCTTTTCGTCATATTCAACCTTCCTCAACACAGTAGCCAACATCCCAAATAGAATCCGTGGACCTAGTCATTGTCTACCACAATTCCCAAATTGCTCTAAACATTTCTCAAGGCACGTGGCTATCCTACCACAGAATCTATATTCTGCTCTGCCACTCCCACTTCGGTTAAACCATCTCCTTTAAGAAACATATCGAGCTCTGCTTTTCATACTTGACTTGCTAGCAATTCAACCACCGCGAGACACCTCCCACCATGTCCTTCCTCATCTTTCGCTTCCCAAATGCTGCCTCAAATCAAAATCCTTCTCTGTAGCACCTGAACTAATAAATTGCTACAAACTCTAAGACTCTTCAAGGATCATTTCCCTCGAGTCATCAACATTAGAAGCACCGATTCGACTCTAAATCCAATATACACCGCCATATCTGATAACCGCTGCTTAGGCACCATTCTACAACACCCTGCCCCGAAGGCAAATTAAAGGAGGCCTTAACACCCATAGGCCTTAATGCGTTCCAACAAGGATGACGACACCACAACACAAATGAGAATTCCACAACGCTCAGAAATATCAAGTCTCGTTACTCCATCAACCAGAGCCTGAACATCCATAGTCCAATTGACTTTCCTCCGCTGGAATTAAATGTCAAACCTCTAAATCATGCACTGAAAAATCCTCCTTTCGAGTCATTAACTGCCTCGACACATGAACAAGTACCCTACCATTACACCAACACTGTGCGATAACAACACATGAACATCATAATAATTTGTGCATAGCCTCAAAACCTTAGGAAAGACAAGTACTGAGCTAAAATGACAGAACACCCTTTCCGCAAAGCGAAGATAATAGCCTGCCCAAATACGCAGGGAGAAACATCCTACACCATGACTGCAGTACCACTACAACTCCTCGGTGCCCAATTGGTAACAAGCGCTCTACACCGCGTAAGATTGAGTAGGAAGGAAATGAAGGCATAAGCTTTAATGGAATCAAATCGCACGATGAGGAATCAAGAAGGGAAGTTCTCCTAATAGCCCTGTAGCCTCTCGAAGATATGTACATACATTTTTGTACCGATCCGCAAGATTCTACTAGACTCGCTCATGACTCATGATATCCAACAGTGATTGATCAACTTAATTGCTCATTTTTATTACTTGAAATCATAATTCCCATTAATTAAATAGTATAAAATAAAGATTCCAGGGTGAAATGATTGAACTACCATACTATACATCCAGTATGAACCCCCAAAACCCGGTGACACAAGTGCATGAGCATCAACAAGAAAATATAATAAAATACAACATCTGTCTGGAATGCAAGTTAGACAGGAGAATATAAATAATGCTGATGGAGACTCTGTATGATGTGGATAGTAATATAGAATGTAGCTCACCGTAAAGTCCCCGCAATAGTTGCGCCTCTTCGCCCAAGAGACCACCATAAATGTAAACCTGCACAATAAGTGCAGAAGTGTAGTATGAGTACGTAAATCAATGCGTACCTAGTAAGTATCTAGCCTAACCCCGGAGAAGTAGTGACGAGGGGTCGACATCGACACTTACTAGTGGTCCAATAAATCAAGTATAGTAAGAAGTAAACAAGTATGAGGAAGAGTAAATAAACGGTATAAACCAATATAAATACGAGGTACAATCCTCCTCTGAACGGTAAACTCAAGCTCTCAATTAGCAGTTACCTCCTCAATCGGAGTATATATAAAATGGATCTCACCAGATAGGTCATCACAACTCAAATCAGGAAAAATAACACACGAATACGCTAATTTCTTATCAAATATTATGCACGATGCTGCAGAGGCGAATGGCCCGATCAATAAGAGTGTTTTATAGAAATGCTACGGCGAACGTCCCGATCCCATCATTATGTGTGCACTGCCGAGGTTCGAACGACACGAACCATAGATGCATCTATTATACTGTCGAGGCCAACTGCCCGCTCCCATAAGAGTGTGGCACATAATCTTGCCGAGGCAAACAACCCGATCTTATTAGAATAAGAAGCTTTCTCGGATCCCTGACCCCACTCATGAATAAACGTGTGAGTTATGAATTTTATGGAAAACCTTGCGATGCATACGCACAATGCCGGAGAAATTCATAAGGGAAGCACAAATTATTCCACTAATTATCAAGTAGCTCGTCACATCTCTACAATAGCGAGTCTATCACCCTATGCAAGTCTAGTCTCAAGTCGTAACGCGAACTAAAAAAATTTAAACGAACAAAGATAACTCAAATAGTACATTTATAGCATGGCGTGAACCTAAGCCTACCCGTATATAATAAGGAATTCTAGCATACACACGGACACTCATCACCTCATACGTGTGTAGCTCCCACAACATGTAGCACATAAGAATATAATACCTACGGGGTAATTTCCCCCTCATAAGGTTAGACAAGAGACTTACCTCGTTTCGAAGTTTCATAACCGGCTCCAACGCCTCTCTAACACCTCAAACCAAATGTCCATCGATCCGAACTAGTCAAATAATCATGAAAAATGAATAAAAATATATTCCAACATCATAATCAATTTATTTAAAACAATTCCAAACTCCGCTTAAAAAGTCAATAAAGTCAACCCTCGGTCCCACGTGCCTGAATTCCAAAAATTATTAAAAATAAATATTACCCATAACTCATATGGTCTATATCCAGAAAATCATCCAATTTCGTCCATGAATCGGCCCTCAAATCAAGGATTTACCATTTCTCAACTTTGGGGCTCAAAATCCCAATTTCTACAATTCAAACACAGATAAAAATAATAATAAACGGAAATAATAATGGAGAAACATCAAAAAAGGTCAGATATTTACCCCCTTGTTGAGACGAGAACAACGCTGCCAAAATCACCTCAAACGGAGCTCTAGAACTCAAGATATGCCCAAAATACTAAAATTCTCGGTTTAAAACACTTTCGAGATGATTTTTCTTCATCGCCTTCATGGGAGACCTTCACGTTCGTGAATAGCAATTTTTTCCATTGACCGGTCAACCCAGAGATCCTTCTTCGCGTTCGTGGAACCTCTCTCGCGTTCGCGAAGAACAAAGCTTCGCACCAGAAACCAGCAATTTTGTCTGACACATAAATGGGCATAACTCTCTCATACGACATCGGAATTCGACAATTCTTGTTGCTATGGCTCCGTAATTACGATACAGATCTAATGTTTTAATATAATTACAAATAAAAGGTCATTTTATCAATATAGTGCCCTTTATGCCCAAAGAAACGACGTTGAAACATCAAATAAGAGCGTGACACCATCCAAACACATCTAAAAACACACTTGAGGCCACCGGGACCCCGTCCAATCGTAAAACCAGTCCCAAAACATAACAAGAATCTACTCAAGGTCTCAAATCACACCAAACAACATCAAAATCATGAATCGACGATGGAAACCTTCTTTAAACTTTCAAACATTCAAACTTCGACGAACGCATCCGATTCATACTTAAACATTCCGGAATGACACCAAACTTTGCGTGCAAGTCACAAATCATGATACGAGCCTATTCCAATGCTCGAAATCTCAAACAGACATCGATAATATCAAAATCTACTTCAAACAAAACTTATGAAATTTTAAAACCTTCAAAATGCCAACTTTCCATAATAAGCTCTGAAATGCTCCCGGACCACCCGATACTCAACCCGAACACACAACCAGGTTTTAAATCATCATACGAACCTATTGGAACCTTCAAATCCCAATTCCTAGGTTGTTTACTCAAAAGTTAAACCTTAGTCAATTCTCCAAACTTAAAGCTTCCGAATTAGAATTGTCCATCTGAATCAACTCTGAACTTCCCGAAATTTGATTTTGACTATGCATACAAGTCTTAAAACACGAAGTGAAGCTACTCAAGGCCTCAAACTGCCGAGCGGCGCGCTTTATCTCTTCAACTCCAAATTTTACAATCTTGCCCCTTATTGTAAGTTCATGGTTTTGGAAATGTGTACGCTTTAAGTTGGCGTAAAACTCCCTAACCTATTCCTCATTGGTCTTGCATGGAGTAGGGATGAAGCAGGTCCAGAAATCGCACCTGCGAAGAAGGCATCGTAGGTGCGAGATCGCATCTGCGGCAATTATTTTCGCTTCTGCAGTGTTCATCAGGGGTTTCACAAACCCAGCTACTGCCGATTCATTTCAATTCCAAACATGATTTTGGCACATAATTTATACTCAAGAATTCTAAATTAGTGCACTACATGAACATACGACTTGAATAAATATGATTTTAAGGTACTTAGCAATAAAATTTCTTTCGGATAATTTGTCGAACACATGAGAAGCACTGAGTGATTTTTGATTCTTTGAAGCAATTGGGTACTCAAACTTCCCCAATTATATTCAACAATAACAGCACACACAACTACACTCAACCAATTTCTCTCACCCCTAAAGCTTACAATAATTGAGAATGGAAAACAAAGTCCGTGGAAAAATGGCCATGGAAGCCCAGAAGAAGAAGAAGAAGAAGAAGACAAATTCCTTTGTTTTGGTTTTCTTTGGCCCCCCTCCGAAGAAGAGGCCAGAGTTTCCGAGGGCGGTAGTTCTTGAAGACGTGATTGTGAAGAAAAGTTTTACTGGGAAAGTTAAATGTTGCAGAAGGGTTCTAAGGAAAATCAAGGAAGAAGAAGGAGTTGTGAAAGTAAGGAGTAAAAATGATGAGTAGTGGAGAATTTAAAGACAGAAAAAATTATGGTCATGATTACCTCAGAGCTCAAAATGACCGGTTGAGTCGTTATATGAACATAGATTCCATATATGCAACTATGGCACTTGTGCTTCACTCTTGACTTCATGAGTTAGTCTTGCAAATGTAGGTTCCATGTATGCGAATGTGACCTTTGTAAATATAGATTCCACACATGCATCTATGACTCTTTTGCTTCCATTCTTGACTTCATGAGTTAGTCTTGCAAATGTAGGTTCCATGTATGCGAATGTGACCTTTGCAAATCCAGATTACACACATGCATCTATGACTCTTTTGCTTTTATTCTTGACTTCATGGGTTAGACTTGTAAATGTAGGTTCCATGTATGCGAATGTGACCTTGCGTATATAGATTCAACATATGCAACTATTCTCCCTTTCATCTCTAATTATCTCTTTCCATAAGCCTATATGTATATTCCACATTTGCGAATATGAAGATGAAGTTTGCAATTGTGGCTTTGCTTCATTCTCTTGTCTTTTAGCCTCTCTCTACTTCTTTTTCATAATTTCTTCTTCCTACAAGATTTGTTAGAAAATATACGAGGATAAGATATAATTATTCATATTTTATTTTAAAAACTTATTTTTTACATATGAAATTACATGAATAATTTATATCCATCAGGGTTATACGTTGAATATGGGAAAAAATAGATATGGAGGTAGGGAAGTTGAGCCATTTGAAAAGTCATGACTGTCATGTTTTCATGGAGACCTTAGTGCCTATTGAATTTTGTGGTTTGCTTGAAAGAATCTGAAAACCCTTCACAGAGATTAGTTTATTTCTCAAAGACTTATGTTCTACCTCCTTAAGGGAAGAAAACCTACTTCGGATGGATCAGAACATTCGTGTAACTTCTAGTAAAATGGAAAAAATATTTCCATGTGGTTTCTTTGATGTGATGGAACACCTTCAAATCTACCTTGTACACGAGGAACGACTTGGAGGGCATGTTCAATGCAGATGGATGTATCCCTTTGAGAGGTAATATTATAAGTTTGATGTAATATTCTATTTTATTTGAATGTTCTTGGCTAACATGACATTATGTAGGATAATTGACAAATGCAAATAATTTGTTAAGCAGAGAAATAGTATTGAAGGATCTATATGCGAAGCAAAGGAAACTGCACATTTTTGTTCTTATTATTTTGAGAGTAACGTGCCATGTTCTAGGAATAGGCACACTTTCGAATGTGTGAACGATCCATTATATCCACCAATGTCCATCTTCAATTAACCAGGCTGATGTTCTAAGGATGTTGGAAAGAGAAGTTTGAGTGATATGCAGTACAAGTCAACTAAATTGTCTCGAAGTTTTACCATTTTTTAAGTAAGTATTGATTTATTAGTTATCAAAATGTAAAATTTACAGTGATTACATATTGATGCAACTATTAAAAATATTCGATGTGTCACAGTCACTTCGTGGGTCAATTTGGCCATGATGTTGTATATATGAGTTTTGATACATGGTTCAAATAGTTTGTAAGTTTATCCTGATATATGTTCTATATATATATATATATATATATATATATATATATATATATATATATATATATATATATATATATATATATATATATATATATATATATATATATATATATATATATATATATATATATATATATATATATATATATATATATATATATATATATATGTAGGTAAATAATCTAAATAATGGTGTAAATCAATTTTTGAAAGCTATATCTTGGGGACCTGGGCTTCAGGTCACAACAATGTCTAAGTACGTAGTGAATGGTTATAAGTTTCATATATAGGATTGCTCTACATATAAAAATAGCAACAACAACAGGGTTTGGGTTCAAGGTGGTAATGGCAACAAAGTTGGAGATATTGATTATTATGGTGTGGTCAAAGAAATATTACCACTAGAATATATAGGTTGGCCATATAAGAAATTGATACTCTTTAGATGCAAGTGGTTTGACCCAAATCCAACAAGAGGTACAAGAGTACACCACCAATACAACATAACTGAGGTTAATCATACGAGAGAGTATGATCACTATGATCCTTTCATAATTGCACATAACGTGAGGCAAGTGTATTATGATCCTTATCCATTGCGGCGTAATAAGTTCGATTTGTGGGTTGTAATCAAAACTAAGCATGTAGGTAGGATGCAAGTCAAGAATATGTTAGATGTTGTATATCAAAACGATATCTCCAGTGTTCACCAAATAGTGGACGATCAGTTAGAAAATGATTTGGAACATCCTGAACACATATTGGAAGAAGTTGATATAAGTGAAGTAACAATTATAGAAAATGAGGACGAAGAATCAACTGATGAAATTCAAACAATTAAGGACGAGGAATTCTCGGACGAGGAACAATACGTCGACGAGGATTAAAAAGTTGGTTTTTTAAAGCACTATCGTGTTATAACTAGTTTCTTATATGTTTCAATCTAAATATGTATTATATTATGCAGATGGCAGGCAATGGTCAAGGTAACAATGACCCTACTAGTTATCGGGGTCGAGAAAAGGCTAGGAAGGGAAAAAAGAGGGTAGAATCTGGGGATAATACTACTCCCTCATTTCCACCCTCTTCAAAGATGCCTATGTCTTATCCTCCACCACACGGCTATACTAAGCTGCCACAGCATCATGAGGCCTACACCTTCATCCAGAAACCGGGTCTTCCATCATAGGTCCATAGGACTATACGTCCTACATACAGTCCAGCTGCCTCACAACCACGTGGATCGCAGCCATCTGCATCATAGCCATGTGGATCACAGCCATCTGCATCACAGCCACGTGGATCACATCCTTACATATCACAGCCATATGGATCGCAGCCATCTATATCACAGCCACTCGGTTCACAACCACATCGATCACATCCAGCTATGTCACAATCATAGGGATCACAACCATCTTCATTATCGACTCCATCTATTTCAGAACTTCGCCTGCGAGACCGTAGCTCCGAGCCCCCATCTACATCGCCTACACATGCCTTTGATACACATGCTGAGGATACCAGAGAGGGGGAACTCCTAACAAAAGCACCATGAGACGGGGCTTTTCTCCCAAACATCTCCTTCTGCACGAGTGGCTATGATTCAGAGGTAGTGCATTATGATTGCTATGGCAGGATCATCACAGTCCTTGAGGGTAACAGATAAGAGTTATTTGTTATTTTTGCGTTTATTCTTTTATAATATTTTTACTAATATATTAATGTATTTTTATTGTTAAATTGTAGGTTTAGGCCGGGTAAGCAGACTACGAAGATAATCACCAATGCGATCAAAAAGCTTTTTGATGTCCTTTATGCGACTTGGAGTGATTTCCCATACTCACTGAAAGAGCAAATTTTCAATCAAATTAAGGTATAAATGTTCTTTTAAGAAGTTTAATAATTTATATTTATGATGTTTTCATCTAATATTTAACTTTTGAAATGCAGATCATGTGTGTATGGGAAGACCACTATAACGAGGAAGTGACTGCTAGTTTTCATCATAAAGCCTGCAAAAGATTGGCGGATCATTTCTCGGATGGTATAAAGAAGAACAAGAGGCCTGGCTGGTGTCTGCAGCATTTATGGGATGATTTGTTAAGGTAATGGAAGACCGAAAAGTTCTTAAAGAGGAGCGAACAAGGAAATAAAGCTCGCTCATCCGAGAAGGGAGGCTCCTTGCACACTGGGGGTGCTATCAGCATCGGGACAATAAGAAGAAGATTAGTAATTGCTTAAATTATTTTACTTTTATAAGTATATCAATTATATTTATTAACTAAATTAATTTATTTTCAGAAAAAGAAGTATGGGCGTCCAATAAGCCATGATGAGCCATTCAAGGAGACGCATATTTTAAAAAAGAAGAAAGAGGGGGATGCAGATAGGTGGGTCGAGGACCGGGCAGAGACTGCATATGTAAGCTTTCAATTTTCTTTAAGTGTTATAATTTACTTTTATAAGAATTTTTAAATACTAATTTAATTTAAAATAACGTAGGATCGCTACCAAATTAACGTGGAGGAATTCATTCGTCATCGGCCAGCTGGTGAATCGGGCGATCCAACCCAACCTTCGGGAGATGATGCTGAAAGAATATGGTTAGAGGCTATTGGCGGTCCAAAAAGGGGGAAGGTATACGAGCTTCCTGAGAAAACAAATCCATCGCTATAGGTGTGGAATGCAAGGAATAGGGACTTCCTCACAGGGCGAGGCACTTAATAGGGAGAGCCTCTCGGGTATGCAGGAGACAGTGACAAGGCTTACATCCAAGCTAGAAGCAGCCAAGGAAAGAGAAAGGCTTAGAGATGCTCAATTCCTTGGTATGCAAGCTCAGATCAGAACTCTCCTTTCTACTGGAGATTTTCCATAGCCCCAATCTCGTGAGTCATCGCCAGAGGCTAAACCTCCACGTGATCGCTCCTCCCATTCTCCCAGTGATCGTTCCTCCCGTCCTCCCCGTGATCGTTCTTCCCGTCCTCCACAAAATCGTTCTCTATACCGTCTTGTAGATGAAAGTTCATCAGATGGTGGTGATGTTGTATAAAATACCCCTTGACCAATACTTTGATATACTTTGAACTAGACTAATAGAAATAGTTTTGAATTAGATTGAACAATTTTGAACTTGTTGTAATCACTTAGGTTTTGCTTGGTTTTGGATTGTGATGTTTAATCGAACTTTGTTAAGTATTAATTGGATGTTTGGTTGGATTTGTGGTGAATTAGGGTTTGTATGTGGTGAATTGGTGGTTATTTGATGTGAATTGGGGGTATTGGCATGCTGTTTTTATTTGGAAGGTGGTGTAGCTACCGAAACAAGCATTTTTTGCAAAATTAATCCTAGAAAACTGACCAACCTTGGTCGGTAACTAATAAATAAAAAATTAAATTGCAAAATACCGACCAATGTTGGTCAGTTAAGGCACATTGATTTCCCAAAAATTCAACATTACCGACCAACTTTGGTCGGTAAGTTGGCTGCCCTCTCCAGATTACCAACAAACGTTGGTCGGTATTTATAAATTTTAATTATTTATAAAAAATATAAATTTTCCAATATCGACCAAAGTTGACCGGTAAGCAAAATTAATAAATTTAAAACACCGACCAACGTTGGTTGGTAAAATTAAATTATTAAAATAACATTCCTATCATTATTGGTCGGAAAGTCAATTAAATTGTCAGATGGTCATGTAGAGCATACCAACCGATGTTGGTTAGTAATTTCCAACCGATATTGGTCGGTATGCTCTTTCGACCTTCAAAATACTGACCACACGTAAATGGTCACGTTTTGGACGGTTATTGGCCATTACCGACCGATTTTGGTCGATGTTTTCGGACGGTTTTTCCCAGATTTCTAGTAGTGTCAGTTGAACCCAATGGAATTGCAGCTACTCTTAAAAGGTTAAGTTCTAATCTCGGAGCTTATTTCTGATTGAATAAGATCAACCATAAGTGTCACAGGGCCAATTTGGGTCAATTTTTCGCACCTGATTGATACTGCGCGGCAGCAACCTGACACTCAAGTTACTCAGCCTTTCCCAACATTTAGCCAACTTTTCATCAAGTTTGGCCTTACATAAGATTCGGCAGCAACATAAAGAGAACACCATCAGATACGGGAAAACCCAACCTTAGTATTAATAACAAAATATACAAAGGACCTCTCTTTGCCATGAACACAATCCATTCACAGCCCACTTCGTCCGGCCAAGATCACATATAGATCTTGTCACACTAAGACCTGCCAACGCCCCAGCCTTAGCCCACTTTCGGAAACACTTAGAAACCCTTACGTTTCTCTCTTGTTTCCCACTTCGCTATGAACACAAGTCGTTCATAGCTACTAAGACCTGCCTACGCCCAGCCTTAGCCCACTTTTGAAAACACTTAGAAAAACTCACGTTTCTCTCTTGTTTTCCCACTTTGCAAAGATCACAAGTCGATCTTTACTCACTAAGCCTGCCCTCGCCCAGCCTTAGCCCTCTTTTGGAAACACTCAGAAAATATCAACTTTCTATCTTGTTTCCCGCTTAGTCAAGATCACAAGTCGATCTTGACATACTAAGACATGCCTACGCCCAGCCTTAGCCCACTTTTGGAAACACTTAGAAACCCTCACGTTTCTCTCTTGTTTCTTATTTTGCACAGATCACAAGTCGATCTCTCAAACTAAGACTTGCTCAACGCCTAGCCTTAGCCCATTTTCGGAAATACTTAGAAACACTCACGTTTCCCTCTTGTTTCCTACTTTGCACAGATCACATGTCGATCTTGCAAATTAAGACCTGCTCAACACCTAGCCTTAGCCCACGTTTGAAACATTTAGAAAGACTCACCTTCCTAACTTGTTTTCCTTTCTTTGTTATGAACACAAGTCGTTCATAGCCCACTTAGTCAAGATCACAGGTCGATCTTAACACACTAAGACCTGCCCATGCCCAGCCTTAGTTCCATTTCGTCTTGGAGACCCTCTTCTTCACTGAAGACCCTCTCCTTCTGCTCGGAGACCCTCTTCTTCTTTGAAGACCCTCTCCTTCTTTGGAAGCCTCACATCTGACCCTCTTTTTTCTCTGGAAGGATCACATTCTGAACTCCCTCACTTGATCTAAGAGTAATCTTAGTCTTGATGCCTTTCTTCACGAAATGCCCCCATATATATAGATATAGGGGCTGCCACTGGAAGATTTGAATGGACAACTTACAAAGGGAAAATTCCATCCTTGTGCTTTGCCCAGTCAAAGCATTAAATAAGCACTTAACCATTTAATGAGGCACTTACCCACAAAATGGCCCTTTTCAGCACTTACTCTGTTTTGTGGAGCACTCAGCTTTCATGGTGGGGCACTTAGCTCTCTGGTGGAGCACTTAGCCCTCTGGTAGAGCACTGGTCCCACCTCCCACTGAACCAAGCATTTTACACAGCTTTGCTAAATCTGATCCTATCTAGTAGTTGACATCCCCCAACTATATAGGCTATTATCTTACACGAAATGACATTACATACAAGCATTAAACAGACATGGATATAAGTCATTACAAAAATACAACGGCCTACTGCTTTGGCATATGCACTATATGTGCCCTTTTTCTTGTTCAGCTATTGCACGCCCCAAGGCTGTCATTGCACTCAGACTTGGTTGATTTTGATATTGCTCCGCGCCAATGCCTTGTCCGCAACCTGATGTCCATGATTTTACCGCACACGCCCGACGCCTATCACCTGCACATTTCCTTAGACGCATTTCTGCCTTGTTTTTGTCAACACTTGTTTCATCCGTGCCATTGCTTGTCTTTTGTCTCACATAGCTTTGCCTTAGCTATTGAAACCCTTTGCCATCATTCCGTGCTGCCGTTATTTAGCTTACTTGTACTTGGCGCTCCCACAACTTGAACTGCACGAACCTTTGTCTTTGGCGCGCATGTCGTGCCATGCCGCCCAAACTTGCCCATACTGCCTTTTCAAGCCTTTGCCAAGCCCGTCTTGCCTCTCTCAAGACCTTGGCCAAATACTTGCTCACTTGACAATGTTTCTCGTCCATTGTCCCGCATGATCGTTTTGCTCCCGCATAGGTCAATGGCAAGGCCATCACGCCCCAATCCTTGCCACAGCCACGCCACGTCCGATGTCAAATATTTGGGTCCTAACAATAAGTTACATTGCATATTGATTGGCCAGAGTAAGTCAACTTATCCATAACATTACGGACAATTTGTATCTCTTACTTGTAAATGTTGGTTGCTTATTGGATTGCGTAAAAAAGATTGCATCCCTACAAAATCTAGCTGCAATAATGCCCCATTAGTGGGGTCAAAGCTTGCAATATGTATATCTCTGACTTTAACATTAACTCTATTTGGGACGTGTATTTTTTAAAATTTCAAAGGAGAATTTCCACCGTTATTTAGATCTTATCGAATTGTTCTCTTTTATTTTAAAGCCAATCGAGAATCTCTTTTTTGGTGTTTAGAAATTCTTATTGAAAAGAGTTTCTGGACTGGTGATAGCAAGTTGAATTTGAAATAAGGAATATAAAGAACAGTCTAGAACAAGATTAGGATGAATTTATATATATACATCCGTCATGAATGACCTTAACCTTTAATGGGGTAAATTGATGGTCACAAGTGTACGTATGTAGGAAGAGATTTAAAAGAAAATTAGAATCAAATGACATGTGGTTAGATGCTACTGAATCTACTCCAGAAGCTAGGAATGATGTTGTATGTGAAACAAGAAACAGAGTTGTTAAACTAATACTACTATAGCATTTGTTAACTGAATGCCCAAGTTTCCTCATGGGACATATGTGTTACTCAGTCCCATGAGGAATTCAATCAACCTCTCTTCCGAAGTGTATGTGATATTTTTGTCTTAAGTGTCAAGTCCATCACATAGACGTTTGATTATAGTGAAGTATAATCACAACACCATTTGCAGGTTTGACACCATTTGATGACGGTCCAAATCTGACATCAACATCACTAAAAGATCCTTAGTTGTTTTTGAATAAATCATGCTTTCAACAATATCTTTTAAAAGACAATTTAGCAAACATAAAATCACCATATCGTTGCATATGCTCCAGAGTTTAAAATAAGTAGAATCAGGATCAAGCCAGAATCTATCAATGAAGCCCACATTATTCTTTGTAGAAGGGTTACTACTAGAAATTCGGCAAAAACCGACCGCGGTCTACCGATTAATTTTGGTCGGTCAAAACATCCGGCCAAAAAACCACCAAAGTCAGTCGGTTTTTCAAAATATTATATTTTTTAATTTTTTTTTACGAAAACCGACCAATTTTGGTTGGTTTTCTTTGGCTCAAAAATGCGGGAAACTATTTTTGAGTCCCGCAAAATTTATTTTTCAAGAAACCGACCAATTTTGATCATTTTTCATTTAAAATAAATTAAAATTAATATTAAAAACATCGACCGCAATTGGTCGGTTAATTCGGCTGGTCATTTTAAAACACCAACCGAATTCGGTCGGTAATTTTATTTTTTAATAAAACCGACCGACATTGGTCGGTTATTTTCATGCGAAAATACAATTAAAGAGTATAAATAAAATAAAAGGCAGTCTTAAAATAAAATACATCAATGTTCTAGTGGTAGAATAGTATCCTGCCACAGTACAGACCCCGGTTCGATTCCCAGATAGTACATTTTTTAATTACATAATTAAAATACCGACCAACTTTGGTTATTTTTTTGGTAATTTTCTTTCAATGAATACTATGACAAAAGAATCAAGATATGGCTAGAATATATTGTTCATCATATGCATGAATGTTGCTAAATACCGACCACACATTAATGGTAACATTTTGGACAGTTATTGGCTATTACTGACCTACTTTGATCGATTATTTTGGACGATTTTTGCCGAATTTCTAGTAGTGGGTATATCAAGATTGTGGTGCCTTATGAACACATAGGTAAATATATAATATTGATTTATTTTTCTTTCATCCAATACCTATAATATGTATTTTTATTATGAAATATTAGATTATGGCAGATGTCCATAACTCCTAAAGGAGTAACACTCCCTACACTTCTCAATTATACTCATAACTCCCACTACTCATCTCCATTATGTTTATAACTCCCACTTTCGTCATGATCTCAAATTCTTAATGCCATGTTTATAATATTTTTTTTATATACCTCTATGTAATACTATAAATAGAGGATGCGAACACCCCCACTACTCCTAATCATTATGTTTGTAACTCCTATACCTCCATGATTCTCCTCCTTGATCTTAATGGTTAATGTCATATTTAAGAATTTTTTTTGTAACCCTCGATGTAATAGTATAAGTAGAAGCATAAGATCTGATATAGGATATACTTGGACACACTTAAAAGAAATAAAAAAAAACTCTATTTCTCTCTTCCTTTCTTTCTAGTTTCTATTTATTACTATTTTAATACAAATTTCTTAACACATTGTCAGCATGATTCTCTAATTTTGTTTGGATTATATCTACAAAGTAGAATATGGAATTCATCCAAAATTATGATGTGATTTATCATTAAATTCGTCACACTCGAAAAGATTATTATACCTTCTAGCATGTGCATACTTTGTCGCACCCCATTTTCTTGCGAAAGTGGATTTCGAAATATGAAAACTCTTTTGAATGGGTTAAAAAAGAGAAGTCGCCACCTAACGATCTTTAAGGTGTGTTAGGGCACTATAACGACTCGATCGGTCATTTTGAGCTCTAACGTATCGTCCGGCGATTTGAGGCCTTGAGTAGTTTCACTTCAGGTATTATGACTACGTGTGGTCGGATTTGAATTTTGGGAAGTTCGGAGTTGATTTGGAAAGAAAATTCTAATTTCGGAAGCTTTAAGTTGGAAGAATTGACTAAGGTTTGACTTTTGGGTAAACGACTTCGGAATCGAGATTTCAAGGTTCCAATAAATTCGTATGATGATTTCGGACTTGGGGCATATGTTCGGGTTGAGTATCGGATCACCTGGGAGCATTTCGTCGCTTATTGTGGAAAGTTGGCATTTGGAAGGTTTTAGAATTTCCTAAGTTGGTTTGAGGTGGACTTTGAAGTTATCGATGTCTGTTTGGGATTACGAGCCTTGGAATAGGTTCGTATTGTGAATTATGACTTGTGTGCAAAGTTTGGCATCATTTCGGAATGTTTTGATATGATTCGGACGCGTTTGTCGAAGTTTGGAAGTTTGAAAGTTCAAAGAAGGATTTTTATCGCCGATTCATAGTTTGGATGTTGTTTGGTATGATTTGAAGCCTCGAGCAAGTTTGCATCATGTTTTGCGAATAGTTGGTATGATTGGACGGGATCATGGGGCCTCAGGTGAGTTTCGAATAGGATTTAGATCGATTTGAGCCTTTATAGAGTTGCTGGAATCTTACTGTACATGTCTTATTGGATCCCTAGTAAGTGTCGAAGTCGACCCCTCGTCACTACTTCTTTAGGGTTAGGCTAGATACTTACTGGGTACGCATTGATTTATGTACTCATGCTACACTTGTTGCACTTATTGTGCAGGTATATATATGTTTTCGGTGGCCCTATGAGTGCAAAGGCACGGCTTGTGCGGGGACTTTACGGTGAGATGTATTTCCATGATACGATTCGCATCATACAAAGTCTCCATTAGAGTTATTTATATTTCCTGTCTAACTTGTATTCCAGACGGATGTTGTATTTTTATTGTACTCCTTAGTAGATGCTCATGCACTTGTGACAACGGATTTTGGGGGTTTCTACGGGTTGTTCATTATTGTAGTTCACGTAAACATTATCATTTTACCTTGTAAATTCTATTTTATACTATTCAATTAATGAAAATTATGATTTCAAAAGTAATAAGAATGGGTGATCAAGTTGATCAATCACCGTTGGCTTGCCTGACGGCGCCGTTAGGCGCCATCATGATCTATAAAGGATTTTGGATTGTGACAGGCACCTATTTGAAAATAACTCTAGTTAAACTAGTTTGTGCTATCAAAGATCAGGTAAGGATTCAAATTACCTCGAAAAGAAGGTGTTAACCACTTTTCGAGGTCCATAACTGTGGTTCTCGTCCGGATTTCAAAACTAAGTGGAATTAATGGTTGTTACTTAACATAGATTACTCTAAGTGATTTATATGATAATAACGTCTTAATTAACTAAGGGGGCCCTAAGTTTTTACGTCTAATGGATCATCTCTAGTTCCAAAGTCTTTTTTTATAGCCAAAGTACAACGGCTATTCGGGAAATTTATGTATCAACTCCTCATCCTCATTATTATTTTTAGTTATTTACCTAAGTGCACTAATCAATTCTAAATTGCGTCTTAATTAATCTACACGTCCCATTCTTATAGTGCATGAGGAATTGGAAACTATATATTATTGACAGTCCCAACCTGGGTAGGTCTCTTAGAGTTATCTTAGGATTGTTGTATCCCTCCTAAAATCATCCACCTATGAGACAACACCTTAGAGTAGTTGTGATACACACAAACATCTATAGATAGAGGCTAAGTAGCTAAGTGAGATTCTGGAGGACTCTCCTTAAACGTGTATATATTCCCTATTCCATGCAATGCATTAGATAATGAAAACAAGGCTTGCAACATACAAGCCGTTCTTGTAACTATTGTTTTCATGGTACCAGAAGCATAGGCTCAATTATAACACGATCCTGAAGCTATCTCATCCTAAACACCAGACATGGCCTCATCCTCAAATCCTACCTTAGCCTTTTTCGCCATCTTCACTCCATCAACTTATAGCAATCTGTACTATCAAAATGAAACCATCAAATTATCTAGTTTGGAGGACACAAATCCTTCAACTAATGCAAACCTTAAAGGTTGATAAAATAATAAAAGAAGAGCCACTCGCCGAGAATGTATCAGATGAGAAAGGAGAGCTTGTCCCTAACTCCAAGTTCGTCGATTGGGAAGAACAAGATGTTCTAGTCAGGAGTTGGCTCTCTGGAACAATGACAGAAGAGGCAATGTTCTTCATCATAGGATGTGCTATGGCAAAACAAATATGGTCTTGTCTTGACGATACCTATCTACAAGCAAGCAAATATAAGAGAGTTTCAATTGAAGCAACACTTCAAACCGTGAAATTGGGAACTAAATTTATAGATGAATACATAAAAGAGTTTAAAGGAATTTGTGATAGCCTAATGGCTATACACAAACAATTAGACGAAGATAGAAAAGTTATTAATTGTAACGACCTGACTTGTCGTTTTGAGAATTAGCATCCCTTCAGCAGCTTAAGGTCTTGAGAAGCTTTGTAATGTGCATTATGACTTGCGTGTATGGTCGAGTTTGGTTTTCGAAAGATTCGGAATTAAATTGAAAGAACAATTCTTATTTTTAAGAAGCTTAAATGAAAAGAGTTGACCTAAGTTTGAATATTGTGCAAACGACTCTGGAATAGAGTTTTGATAATTTAAATAGCTTCGTATAGTGATTTCGGACTTAGGCTTATGTCTGGATTTGGATTTGAAAGTCCGTAGGACAATTCAGCGCATTTTGGCAAAAATTGAAAAAGTTGAAGTTTTAAATTATTTATAAGTTTGGCTAAAGGTTGAATTGTTGATAACGGGGTCGGATTTCGATTTCGGAAATTGGAACATGTCCATTATATCATTTATGACTCGTGTGCAAAATTTGAAGTCATTCCGGATTGATTTGATATGTTTTGGCGCAAATTATAGAAGTTGGAAGATTTGAAAACTCATAATTCGATTCGAGGTGTGATTCATAGTTTTGACATTGTTTAATGTGGTTTTAGGCCTTGACTAAGTTCGTATTGTATTTTGGGATGTGTTGGTATATTTGGTTAAGGTTCGAAGGACCTCGGGTGGATTTCAGATGGAAAACGGATCGATTTTTGGACTTAAGGAAATGCTGGAATTTTGGACTTGCTGGTGCAATCGCTTATGCAGAAGCTTGATCGCAAGAGGATTGAGCATTTTCGAGGTAAGGAAAGGGAGTCTAAGAAGGCCAAAAGGTCTCGAAGCTCTGGAGGGCTCAGTGGACTTTACTCTTCAGCTATGACCCATTATGGCGGAGGCTCGAGCAGTCGGCCGGCTTAGTCCGCACATCAGATTGCTCTGGGTGCTCCAGTAAGTACTTATAGTGCATCACCGACACGAGATTCTTACAGTGGTTATTCCAGTTATTTGGTACGGGCTCAGTACGAGTAGCCACGACCGAAGAGGTGTTGTTATGAGTGGCGTGATACTAGGCATATCATGAGAGATTGTCCCAGGCTTGGGAGAGGCAAATTTCATTAGGGTACTCAGGCTACGGGCCCCATTTCAGTTACTACTCCACCTACATATCCAGTTAGTGGTGGAGGATAGGCGGGTAGAGGGCTCCCTAGAGGGGGAGGTCCGGCCCGTTGATATATTTTCTGTAATATGGCTGAGGCCGCTACAACAGATAGTGTCGTTACAGGTATGATCTTGATTTGATATAAAGGAATATTTTCTTAACTCGATTCGGTTCTGTGTATCGAGGCGAGTCCTCCTATCATACTTCACTTATGGGTGAGCTTCGTAATTCTGTACTTCACTTATGTGTTTCCCCCTGTTGGGAGATTCTATGGCGATAGCCGTGTCTATCATTCTGTCGTGGTCACTACTGAGAACTGTGAGGCTAAAGGTGATTATACGTTACTCATTACGATGAGTTTTGATGTAATTTCTGGATAATTGGTTACAATTTGTGAATTATATGCCCTACCAGTATTGGGGTTCCTTATGTGTTATGATTTTGTTTAACGGAATTTATTTAAAAGAAGAAATGGAAAGTTTTAGTTGACACGATGTGCATAATACTTGTGATTCAGAGTTGAGGATGGGATCCTCGCATTTTAATGTGAATTGATATGTTTAAACCGGGCTACGTGCAGCAATGGAACTTATATCGAGATGAGATCCTTGTGGTTAAATTCATATGTTTTAAAGTCTCCCTTGTGAAATTTTTTTGCATTATAGTACAGATAGGGAGTTATGTCTGGTGGGCTTGTTTGATAATTCATTTGTGTGTTTATTTGCGCATGTTAGTCATAGTTGTGTTGTACTTGTTATGATTTAGCCTACGAGGTGTGTGCCCAGATGGCATTAAATATGACTCGTTAATTCGGGTGAATAATTACGAGGTTTTCATGTTCCTCAAATTGTTGTCAGTATTGTGAAGGTTTGAAACAAGGGTTAAATTGAGGTGAGATTAATTGCCGGTGCTATAATTGATTATGGGCACCTATTGGGGCCAGAGATATTAATATGGACCTACGTATGATGTGTTACGTTGTATGAATATTCCGTGTGAGTATAGGCACGAGTTGCTACAATCGGTTGAGACTAATACCATGTGTTGATGTGAAAATAAGTCCTTGTGGAAATATTTGGAGTGTAAAAAAAATGGTTTTAAAGTTTATAAGTGTGGATAAAAGAAATAGTCTTCAACTAAGATAGTGTTGTCGGACTTATGTTAATTGCGGTGACGTAGAATCACCCGCAAGTATGTGCGAAATAATGCACTCAGTAATTTAATGTCATCAGAATAATTCTTGGCACGTTCGAGGACGAACGTATGTTTAAGAGGGGGAGAATGTAACGATCCGACTTGTCGTTTTGAGAATTAGCGTCGGTTCAGCTGCTTAAGGTCTCGAGCAGCTTTGTAATGTGCATTATGACTTGCGTGTATGGTCGAGTTTGGTTTTCAGAAGATTCAGAATTAAATTGACAGAATAATTCTTATTTTTTTGAAGTTTAAATGAAAAGAGTGGACCGAAATTTTACTTTTGTGCAAACGACTCCAGAATGGAGTTTTGATGATTTCCATAGCTTTGTATGATAAATGCAAACTCAGACGTATGTCCGGATTTGGATTTGGAAGTCCATAGGACGATTTGGTGCATTTTGGCAAAAATTGGAAAACTTGAAGTTTTAAAATATTTATAAGTTTGGCCTAAGGTGGAATTGTTGATAACGGGGTCGGATTTCGATTCCGGAAATTGGAACAGGTCCATTATGTTATTTATGACTCATGTGCAAAATTTGAAGTTATTCTGGATTGAATTAGTACGTTTCGACGCAAATTATCGAAGTTGAAAAATCCTGTTAAAGGGAGCGATGATATAGTATCATAATTTGCCGCCTAACTCTATAAATTCTTTTGCTATGCTTGCAGATTCTTTCGTAAAAGCACATGTCGGATCCACAAAGGTCGAAACCAGGAAGTCGGACCTTTTCAAGGTAAGACAAAAAGATAACGAGATGCTAAGAGAATTCGTGTCTCATTTTCAAATGGAATGAATGGATCTACCCCTGGAATGAATGGATCTACCCCCGGTCACGGACGATTGTGCCGTTCAAGATTTCACCCAAGGACTTAACGAACGAAGCTCGATGGCTTCACGACGGCTGAAGCAGAACTTGATCGAGTACCCAGCTATTACCTGGGCCGACGTACACAATCGATATCAATCGAAGATTAGAGTCGAAGACGACCAGTTGGGTTTTGGGTCCGTTATTAAAAGGGACACCGACAGGTAACCAAGGTCGAACAGGGACCGATATCGGCCGTATAACGAAGATTGTATGGGTAGCGAATCGGGACGTAACCACGTACGAGGCGAAAGTAGAAGTGATCGAGGCCAAGGATCTCGAGGGATGATGAGCAAGAGTGGGTTCGATAGGCATACCGGACCTAAGGAACCACCACGGTTATCAGAATATAACTTCAATATTGATTCATTCGCCATCGTATCGGCTATCGGACGCATCAAAGTTACTAAATGGCCTCGACCTCTGGAGTCCGATCCAGCTAGAGAAATCCTTGGCACCCATGGCCACAGAACGGAAGATTGTAGGCAGTTGAGAGAGGAGGTAGCCCGGTTATTCAATGAAGGGCACCTTCCAGAGTTTTTAAGTGACCGAGCCAAGAACCATTTCAAAAACAAAGTGTACAACAGACAAAACAAACAAGAAGAGCCACAACACATCATCCACATGATCAACGGAGGGATCAATGTCCAACAGGGGCCGGTGCTTAAACGCACTAAGATATCGATTATAAGAGAGAAGCGATCTCGAACTCAGGATTACATACCTAAAGGAACATTGTCCTTTAGTGACGAAGACGCGAAATGGATCATGCAGCCCCATAACGATGCACTGGTAATATATGTACTTATGAATAAAACTCAAGTTAAATGTGTGTTAATTGATCCAGGTAGTTTGGCCAACATCATTCGATCAAGGGTCGTAGAGCAGCTCGGTCTACAGGACCAGGTCATGCCTGTAACCCTGGTACTAAACGGATTCAATATGGCATGTGAAACTACTAAGGGCGAGATAATTCTGCCAGTAAACGTGGTCGGGACCATCCAAGAAATGAAGTTCCACATGATCGAGGGCGACATGAGATATAACGCCATATTCGGGAGGCCTTGGATCCGCAACATGAGAGCAGTACCTTCGACCCTTCACCAGGTTCTAAAATTCCCAACACCAAAGGGAATCAAGGCGGTCTGCGGGGAGAAACCGGCTGCGAATGAAATGTTTGCCGTCGATGAAGTGATTCCGATATCATCACTATCATCGACAAAGGGATCAGATTCGAATGAGAAACGGGATACCAAATAGCAATCACAAACGTCAGCCTCGACCCAACTAGAGAATCAAAGGACTGACGAAGATAATGATTATGGGATCCCTCGATCCTTCATGGTCCCCGATGATTCCGACGCTACCAAATCAACGGTCGAAGAACTGGAGCAAATCACACTAATCGAACATCTGCCCAAGCGAAAGGTATACCTGGGCACGGGGTTAAATCCCGAGCTCAGGAAAAAGCTTATTAAATTTCTTATAGCTAATATGAACTGTTTTGCTTGGTCCCATCTTGACATGACAGGGGTCCCAACGGAAATAACCACTCATAGACTATGTTTGGATCTGAAATTCCATTCGGTGAAGCAAAAAAGAAGGCCCCAGTCCGAGGTTTTAATGAAGTTATATAATTTATTTGGCTAGATTTGAGCCGTTTGGAGATTATTTTACGCAAGAAGGCTATTTTGGAATATCAGCCTAAATTCAAAAAGGTAAGTATCTTGCATAACCTTGAGTGTGGGGAATTACCCCTTAGGCATTGAGTCATATGTGCCATTTGTATAATGTGAAAGCCGTGTACGCGAGGTGACGAGTACGTACTCGGACTTATATGTGCAAATTCTACTGGTTTAAGTTCATGATCATATTCATATATTAAACTGGAAATTTTTTGGCACTTATTAAATCCTTTATTTGTCATGCCTCATTCCTTGTTTGCCGAGTTTGTTTTTAGATGATAATTGGGTGTGATCGCCACTTGACTTTTATGTGAATTATGTATTCGTTTGAGTTTCCATTTCGTGGAAATAATTCAATTATGGAATTTTCATCCTCAAATAGTTAATTAATTAAATTTAAAAAGAGGTATTAATCTATTTACCTAAAATTTGGATTAAAGAAGACGTTGTTCTATGTTGAGTTACTTTTCCATCCTTGTTGTGGTTTTGAGATTCTATATACATTGTTGTGGCCTACGTGTAATTTGTAAATACGAGTTAATTATGTGGTGGTGTTGTGATAATTTTCTCTGTGAATTGTTATGTGATTTGGGTTACTATTATGCGGCGTATAAGGGTTGCATTCTACTATTGATATTATGCGGGTATAAGGATGGCATTTCACTGCTGTTATGTGCATTGGGATATTATCTGGGCGGAGTGATAAAGGAGGTTATTATACGGAGCGATAAGGGAGACTATTATAGGAGCAATAAGGGTGGCTATAAGAGCGATAAGGGTGTCTATTGATATTGTCAGGGTGGCGGAATAAGGGTGGCTATTATATGGAGTGATACAGGTGGCTATAGGAGAGATAAGGGTAGCTATAGGAGAGATAAGGGTGGCTATTGTCAGAGATTATATGTGATTATGTGGGGTTATTGTGTTGGTGGTTTTCATGTGATGTTGTGATTTTTCTTGTGTTTATTTTTATATCTTGTGCAACTTGTCTTGTCGTTTCGGTGAACTTGATAATAATCTGATCCATGTTGAAATGGTGAGCCTGTGGCGATTACCGGGCGGATTATGTTATTGGCACGTGAACTGTCCGTGCAGATGTGATATGAAATGTGGGCACGAGGTGCCGAAAAAATATAATGATTTTGATATTGGCACGTGAACTATCCGTGCAGTTGTGTTATGAGATGTGGACACGAGGTGCCATGAGTAGATGATGATTTTATTATTGCCACGTGAGTTATCCGTGCGGTTATGATAGAAATATGGGCATGAGGTGCCGTAAAAATTTTAAAGTGGGCTGAGACCCGTATTCTGAAAATTTGAAAGTGGGCTAAGACCCGTATTTTATGATTATAAAATGAAGTGTCATAGAGTTACTTTTAATTGAAAGACGTATATTCAAAAATATTTATTTGAAAGATATATATCCAAAAGATATTTATTTGAAAGAATTATATTCGAAAGATATTTAGTTGAAAGAATTATATTCGAAAGATTTTTATTTGAAAAACTTATATGTGAAAGATTTATATTTGAAGGACTTACATTTGAAAGGCGTATATTTGAAAGACTTGATTAATTGGTTATCCTTATGTTCCTTATTCGTTTGAGCAATATTTATGGTGTTCTTGTTGCCCTGATGTTTATATTACCGGTTGTTTTTCGTTGTTATCATTGCTGGTTATTTTCCAGTACTATTGTATACTGCTCTATTGCACAGGTTATTTGACTAGTGAGTGTCTTGATTGTACCTCGTCACTACTCCACCGAGGTTAGTTTTGATACTTACTAGGTACCGACTGTAGTGTACTCATTCTACACTTCTGCACATTTTTGTGCAAAGCCATGTATTGGAGATATCATATTCGGCAAGAGTTAAAGTGTGATCACAAGGATTCAAGGGCTTCTTGGTCGTCGCAGTCCCTTGGAGTCTTTCCATTTTATTGTACTGTTAATTTCTTATTCGAACAGTATTGTATATTCGATCTTCAAGATCATTCCATGTATTCTGTTAGAGTTCGTGACTCTGTATTACCAGTCTTGGGAGGTTGTTATAATAATTTTCGCTTTTGGTTTCGACACTTGTATTAGATTATCTATCAAAAAATATCTCGAAATGTAATCCAAATAAACTTACCTAGTCTTAGAGACTAAGTGTCATCATGACATCTGTGATGAGATTTTGGGTCGTGAAATTAATTTTGCTAGAGGTCTGGGAAGCAAATACAAGACCTTTCATACTATGATGTTGAGTAAACCTCCTTATCCTAAGTTTAACCAGTTTGTTAATGCTCTTAGGGGACTTGAGATGCGAGAAGATGCGGAAGAGCAGGTAGGCACCTACCACACTTGACTCAGCCATGGCCTTTGTGACTCAAAAGTCACAGGTAAGAGGTTGTGGAAATTTACATCGGGGACGTGGACAACAAAGAGGTAGAGAAGGCCAGACAAAAAATCTGAGGCAATATGGTCCATCACAAAATGGAAGTAACTAGCAGAATGGGAACTCTAAAAATAATCCATGCCAAATTTGTGGAAGGAACAATCATACGGCGCTTTCTTGTTTTTATAGGTGGGATTACTCCTACCGGACGTCCCAACAAGAAGTACCTCGGGCTCTTGCAACAATGGCAATTAGTGACCAACCAGATAATAATCTGTACATGGATTCTGGTGCTACCAATCACATGGTGCAAACTACAGGTAATCTTGAAAATTCTTTACCTTTTAAAGGAACGGATTCTGTTATGGTAGGCAATGGTGATAACCTACATATTTCATACATAGGAAATAAGCATATTGGAAAAAAGAATCTTTATTTAAAGGATGTGTTTGTTGTACCTAACTCAAGAATAACCTTATTTTCGTTAGTAAACTTGTGAAGGATAATCCCTGCTTGCTATTATTTTCTGACGAGAGTTTTGTTGTTAAGGAGAAGAGCACAGGAATAACTCTAGCCAAGGGAAGTGACAAACATGGATTGTACGCTTTGGAAGAAAACTTACACAAAGTCTTGACTGCTACAAAAATTGAGAAAAATGCAGATACAATATGGCATCAAAGATTAGGACACCCACACTCTAGAGTTCTTACACTACTAAAAATCCGCTAAAAACCGACCAAATATTTCCGACCAACATTGGTCGATTAAAAAAAGCGACCAAAAACCGTCCAGCTTGGACGGAAACTGAAAAAAAAAATTATATTTTTTTTAAACTAAATACCGACCAACGTTGATCGGTAAATTGGTCAACGAATTGACCCAGCTGGTCAGACAAGAAAATTTTGGATTACCGACCAACGTTGGTCGGTAATCTGGACCCAATTTTTTAAATTTTAATAATTATTTTATTATTTAAAATATTTTATAATATTTAAGAATTTATATTTAAAATTACCGACCAGCGTTGGTCGGTTAATGTAGGGGAAGCATTTACCGACCAACTTTGGTCGGTAATTGTTATTTTCTGTAAAATTTCCAACCAAAGTTGGTCGGTTATTACGTCAACATTGGTCAAACTTTTGAATTACTTTTATATTTACTATCTAAATAATATAAAAGTAATTCGTTAAAACTTTTATAATATAAATAATGAATACACTAACATATACTATATATAACATGCTATATTTGTAGTTAAAGTAGTACAACGAAGCGTGTTATATATATATATACACACACACACAAACATATACTATAACAAGCTATATATATAGTTAAAGTATTACAATGAAGTGTGTGTGTGTGTGTATATATATATATATATATATATATATATATATATATATATATATATAGAGGTATAGCCGTATATATATAAGAACACGAAGCGCTAGGACCACGGAGTCGGGTTCTTTTAGGGATAGACTTGTGAAGATCCTAATTAGTATATATAATTTATCATCAAATATATCTATTTGTAAATTGATTCATCGACTTATAACTTACTTAGATGCATCGATGAATATTAAAAACAAAACGTTTGACCTATATCGACTAATAGTAAAAACAAAATGTCTCGACCTATATCGATTAATCTATGTCATGCATTATTAGTGATGAATGAATAAAAAATAGAAGAATTAATACTAAACATCTTTGACATATATATATATATATATATGGATCACAAATTAAATAAACGAAAGAAGTTATTAGTATTAAGTAAACGAGTTAAATTAATAGGTCAAACATGGTCAAACTTTAACAAGCTATATATATACACACTAACATATACTATAACAAGCTATATATATAGTTAAAGTATTACAGTGAAGTGTGTTTGTGTGTGTGTGTGTGTGTGTGTGTATATATATATATATATATATATATATATATATATATATATATATATATATATATATATATATATATAAGAACACGAAGCGCTAGGACCACAGGGTCGGATTCTTTTAGGGATAGACTTGGGAAGATACTAATTAGTATATATACTTTATCATCAAATATATCTATTTGTAAATTGATTCATCGACTTATAACTTTCTTAGATATATCGATGAATATTAATCGATGATTCATCAAAACGTCTCGACCTATATATCGATTAATCTATGTCATGCATTATTAGTGATGAACGAATGAAAAATAAAGTTATTAGCATCAATTACAATATAGTGTATGTGTGTGTGAGAGAGAAATTACTCACATACTTAATTATAACTTAGAAAATTTACTTAGATAGATGCTATTATAATTTATTAAAAGTAAATAGTTAATATAATTATTTATAAAGATTATGCTTAAAGTTTATAATAATTGTATAGTTAAATAAAATAAATGCTTATAATTTATAATATTTTTTTATAGTTTATAATATTAAGAAAAAAAACACAAAAAAAAAAGAATTTAATTTTTTTTTTAAAAAAAATCTGACCAAAGTTGGTCGGTTTTTGGTCAAACGGTCAACACTTAATGTACCGACCAAAATTACCGACCAACTTTGGTCGGTAATTCTGAAATCAGAATTGAAAAACGGGGGAACCCCCATTTCTCTCTTATTTTTCCCTCTCCTTCTCTATTTCCCTCACTCAAAACCTTCCCCTCTCCTTCTCTATTTCTCTCACTCAATACATTCCCCTCTCCTTCTCTATTTCCCTCACATAAATCCCATTACCCACCCAGCGTCGCCACCGCCCAGCCCCCGCCGTCGCCGCATCGTCGCCGCTGCCACTGCCACTGCCGCCCCTCTCCTTCTCCATCTCCTAAAAATTCTAGGTTTGAATTACAACCCATTTATTTATTATTTCTAGGTTTTGTTAATTAGTTGTGAATTAGTTTCAATTGATTAGTGTTTCAATTAATTGAATATTGTATTTTATTGAGGATTAGGGTTTAGGTCTTGTTTTAATTAGTTTTGTTAATTAGTTTTATTAACTAATTAGTTTTGTTAATTAGTCAATTAGTTATGAATTAGTTTTAACTAATGAGTGTTTCAATTTTGAGTTTGTATTGTCTTGAATAATTTAGTTAGAATTGAATTATTAACTTTAATTTGTATTTGTCTTGAATAGTTTAGTTAGAATCTAGGGTTTACGATTTGTTCTTGTGAATCGAACTTTTAGGGTATGGGTTGAATTTCTTTAGTTTAGTTAGTTTATGTTTAAACTCGTAGGATATGAATTGAAATTTTAGTTTTTAGGATTTGTTCTTGTGAATTGAACTTTTAGGATATGAATTGAACTTTTAAGATATGAATTGGACCTTTTGGATATGAATTGAACTTTTAGGATATAAATTGGTATAATTAGGAAAAAATAATTATTTTGAATTAACTAAAAAAGATATAATTAATTTATAATTGTAGAATAAATTAATTTGTTCTTGTGAATCGAACTTTTAGGGTATAAGTTGAATTTCTTTAGTTTAGTTAGTTTATGTTTAAACTCATAGGATATGAATTGAAATTTTAGTTTTTAGGATTTGTTCATGTAAATTGAACTTTTAGGATATGAATTGAACTTTTAAGATATGAATTGGACCTTTTGGATATGAATTGAACTTTTAGGATATAAATTGGTGTAATTAGGAAAAAATAATTATCTTGAATTAACTAAAAAAAGATATAATTAATTTATAATAATAGAATAAATTAATTTATTTTTGTGAATCGAACTTTTAGGGTATGGGTTGAATTTCTTTAGTTTAGTTAGTTTATGTTTAAACTCGTAGGATATGAATTGAAATTTTAGTTTTTAGGATTTGTTCTTGTGAATTGAACTTTTAGGATATGAATTGAACTTTTAAGATATGAATTGGACCTTTTGGATATGAATTGAACTTTTAGGATATAAATTGGTGTAATTAGGAAAAAATAATTATCTTGAATTAAAAATGATATAATTAATTTATAATTATAGAATAAATTAATTTGTTCTTGTGAATCGAACTTTTAGGGTATGAGTTGAATTTCTTTAGTTTAGTTAGTTTATGTTTAAACTCATAGGATATGAATTGAAATTTTAGTTTTTAGGATTTGTTCTTGTGAATTGAACTTTTAGGATATGAATTGAACTTTTAAGATATGAATTGGACCTTTTGGATATGAATTGTACTTTTAGGATATAAATTGGTGTAATTAGGAAAAAATAATTATCTTGAATTAACTAAAAAAGATATAATTAATTTATAATTGTAGAATAAATTAATTTATTTTTGTGAATCGAACTTTTAGGGTATGGGTTGAATTTCTTTAGTTTAGTTAGTTTATGTTTAAACTCGTAGGATATGAATTGAAATTTTAGTTTTTAGGATTTGTTCTTGTGAATTGAACTTTTAGGATATGAATTGGACCTTTTGGATATGAATTGGACTTTTAGGATATAAATTGGTGTAATTAGGAAAAAATAATTATCTTGAATTAACTAAAAAAGATATAATTAATTTATAATTATAGAATAAATTAATTTGTTCTTGTTTTATTTGTATAGATGGAACATCGTATTTGGATGTATAATAGAAATTATCCTAATCGGCGGGGATTGCGGGAGGATTTTGTAGAAGGGGTTGATGACTTTATTAGACATGTAATGTCACTTCCACCATATGAAAGTGAAGGAGTAATTAGGTGCCCTTGTGTCAGGTGCGATTGTATGAAGTTTAAAAAATCGGAGAAAGTTAAGCTTCATCTTTATAGGAAGGGGTTTATAGAGAATTACTTTGTGTGAACTAATCATGGAGAGATCGATGGTAGCCGTGGGATATTTCATAACATGGTTGTTGGTGAAAGTAGTAGGTCGGTGGAGAATACAAATCTTGATTCTAGAATTCAGAATATGGTTGTGGATGCTTTTGGGATGCACTTCGGGGGTGAGCCCAATGAAAATGTTGAACAAACTCCCCACTACGTGAAGGAAGTCCGCACTCTGAGCTGTCTATTGCAGTTAGATTACTAAGTATCAAATCTGATTGGAATATTTCTCAAGCACCCATGGACTCTTTCATTAACCTTATGAGTGAACTATTTGACCCTAATATCAACTTACCTGTAAATTCTATAAGGCAAAGAGATTGGTTTCTAAGTTAGGACTTTCGTCAATGAGAATTGATTGTTGTGAAGATGGTTGCATGTTATATTATAAAGATGATGCAACTTTAGACAGTTGTAAATTTTGCGAAAAGCCTCGTTTCAAGAGGCTTTCCAGCGGGAATATGGTCGTTGTCAAGGCGATGCATTATTTACCTCTTATACCTAGGTTAAAGAGGTTATATGCGTCGATGAGTTCTGCTCCTCATATGAGATGGCACTTTGAAAATAGAAGACCACCTGGTGTTATGTGTCATCCTTCAGATGGAGAAGCTTGGAAGCACTTTGATAGGACATATCCAAATCATCATAGTCCCTGAAGGTGATGGGTAAGTGTTATTCATTATTTTTGCATCTATTGATTTGTAACATTTTTACTAAGATATTAATGTACTTTTATTGTTAAATTGCAGGTTCAGGCCGGGTAATAAGACTACGAAGATAATCACCAACGCCATCAGAAAGCTTTATGATGGCCCTTATGCGACTTGGACTGATTGCCCATTCTTGCTGAAGGAGCAAATCTTCAATCAATTTAAGGTATAAATGTTCTTTTAAATAGTTTAATAATTTATATTTATGATATTTCCATCTAATATTTAACTTTTGAAATACAGAGCAAGTGTGTATGGGAAGACCGCTATAGCACGAAAGTGACTGCAAATTTTCATTATAAAGCTCGCAAGAGATTGGCGGATGCTTTCTCGGATGCTAGAAAGAAGAACACGAGGCCTGGTTGGTTACTTGAGAATTTGTGGAATGATTTGCAAAGGCAATGGCTTACCGCGGAGTTCTTAGAGAGGAGCGAAAAAGGAAAGAAAGCTCGCGCATCCGAGAAGGGAGGCTCCTTGCACACTGGACATGCGATCAACCTAGGGACAATAAAAAGAAGATTGGTACGTAATTTGCTTAAATTATTTTACTTTTCTAAGTATATCTATTCTTTTTATTAACTAAATTAATTTGTTTTCAGGAAAAAAAGTATGGGCGTCCAATGAGTCATGATGAGCTATCTAAGGAGACGCATATTGTGAAGAAGAAGAAAGAGGGGGATCAAGATAGGTGGGTCAAGGATCGGGCCTCGACTGCATATGTAAGCTTTCAATTTTCTTTAAGTATTATAATTTACTTTTATAAAAATTTTGAAATACTGATTTAATTTAAAATAATATAGTCATCTCCAGAGGGTCGACCTCCACGTGATCGTTCCTCCCGTCCTGCTCGTGATCGTTCCTCCCGTCCTCCCCGTGATCGTTCTTCCCGTCCTCCACAAGACCGTTCTCTATACCGTCTTGTAAATGAAAGTTCATCAGACGGTGATGATGATGTTGTAGAAAACACCCCTTGACTTTTATATACTTTGAACTAGACAAATAGAGCCAGTTTTGAACTAGTTGTAATTAGTTTTAACTTAGTTTTGGATATTTATATTCAATTGAACTTTAATTTGTTAGTTTTAAAGTATTTATTGAATGTTTTGATTGTTGTTGTGTTGTTGTTGTTGTTGTTGTTGGTTGTTGTTGTTGTTGTTGTTGTTGTTGTTATTAGGTATATTGGTATGCTGGTAGGTGGTGTAACTGCCAAAACAGGCATTTTATGCCAAAATTAAACCCAGAAAAACCGACCAAAGTTGGTCAGTTTTTAATAAAAAAAAATTATTCCAAAATACCGACCAAAGTTGGTCGGCTAATGAACATTGAATTCCCAGAAGTCAACATTACCGACCAACTTTGGTCGGTATTTTGCCTGCACTGTTGAGGTTACCGGCCATAGTTGGTCGGTAATGTTTAATTTTAATTATTTTAAAAATATATATATTTTTAATTACCGACCAAAGTTGGTCGATTTTTTTAAAGTTTAATAATTAATAAAAAAAATATAATTTAGTTAAACCGACCAACTTTGGTCGGTAAAATTAAATTAATAAAATATGTTTCCGACCAAAGTTGGTCGGTAAGTACTTAAACTTGTCAATTAAAAACTCATAATTCGATTCGAGGTGCGATTCATAGTTTCGATGTTGTTTAATGTAGTTTGAGGATTCGACAAAGTTCGTATTGTATTTTGAGACGTGTTGGTATATTTGTTAAGGCCCCGAGAGCCTCGGGTGGATTTCGGATGATTAACGGATCGATTTTTGGACTTAAGAAAATGCTGGAATTTTGGACTTGTTGGTGCAATCGCTTTTGCGGAAGCTTGATCGCAGAAGCGACCTCATAGAAGCGAGGCAATCATCGCAAAAGTGACATTGGACAGGGCTGGCGTTTGGTCGCAGAAGCAGAAGAAAATGTGCACTTGCGACGTCGCAGATACGATCTCTGAAACGCAGAAGCGGAACATCTCGGTGATGCGTATTTGGGCATCGCAGAAGCGATTGTGCAGAAGCAAAAATCCTTCCACAGATGCAAGACTTCAGCTGAGCAGTGTACTCCGCAAATGCGGAACTGGGCAGAAACATAAGGATTTAAGATTTGGTCATTTTGCGATTTTCAATTGGGATTTTTGGAGCTCGGTTCTTGGGTAATTTTGAAGATTGTTTCACGACTTCGACTTGGGTAAGTGTTCTATATCCGAAAGTGATTATATTTCATAAATCCATAGTTATATTCATCGTTTAATTCGAGTTTTAATGGAAGAAATTGGAATTTTCGTAAAACTCTTCAAAAACTAAAATTTAAGATTTGGAGGTCGATTTGTTATCGGAATTTGATAAAATTCGTATGGTTAAACTCGTATCGGAATGGGTGCTCAGATTTCGTAAAACTTCTGTCAGGTTTCGAGAGGGGGACCCCGCGTTGACTTTCGGGTTGACTTTTTAAATTGAAATTTTAAGTCAACATTTTATCATCCGGATTTAAGCTACCGACCAAAGTTGGTCGGTAATTTCCGACCAACTTTGGTCGGTAAGCCATTCTGACCATCAAAACACCGTCCACATCCTAATGGTCATGTTTTGATCGGTAATTGTCCATAACCGACCAACTTTGGTCGGTTTTTTTAGTGATTTTTAGCGAATTTCTAGTAGTGTTAATTTTCTGCATAGTAATAAGTTAATGGGGAAAGGGTCAAATATACCCCTCTACTTTGGTATATAGTTTACATCTACCCTCCGTTATACTATCGCACCATATTTACCCTTACCGTTAGTCAAACTTTTTAAAAATATCTTCCACCCAGTGGAAAGCCACCAAATCAATAAAATAATCATTTAAAAAAATTCATTAACCCTTAACCCGTTACACCCATCATATAAAACTAAGAAACCTAGATTTCTGAGAAGTCTTAATACAATTTATTCTTTAGAGAGAGACCGAGAATGATGGTGGCACTAACGTTAATAAAAACTTATATTTTTGGTTCTTAGTTATTCATGGTGGTATTAGGATGTCATGTTATCACTTTCAGTTGCATTTTTTTGTGGTTATAATATGGTATTCCTTTGTCTAATGTAATGCATACTTGACAATTGGTTTGTATGTTGGTCACAACTGATATATACATTAACAATACTTGTGTTTGGTTAATACATGCATGAAGTTAGTGTACTTATGTTACTTTCAACCTTGTTGTACTTTCTTTCATTCTTGATGAATTTCTTAGATTGTAGCTTGATTTTAAATTAAATTTCCTCTCATTATTTTTTAATTTTTGTTTATTATAAGTTCAGTTGTTACTAAGAATTATGATTATCCCACCCCATAGCTTGGAATCTAACTTTGGTTCTTAAAGCGTGATTTGGCGATAACTATTCGTTGCCCAAATAATTAAAGCAGAATAAGAAAATTATGGTGCGTTTGACCGAGAATGATGGTGGGTGCTGATGTTTTCCCTAACTCAATGGCCACAACAAAAATAAGTTTCAACCGAAGACATTTCCTTGCGTGTTCATAGGATAGTCTACTTCACAAAGGATACAGATGTTATCATCCCCAAACAAGAAAAGTTTCTATATCAAGACGTGTAATTTTTGATGAATTATACATACCCTATGTATCTACCAGAGGTGCTTCTTCTGCAGATTCATGTGGTTCACATTTAACCACTTTTCGTGAGTTCCTCCAACAGAATGCTTCGTCATCTCCAGAACTAGCACAACAACTTGATCAGTCCACGTCGCCATCGGCCATTGATGAATCTACATTATTTGATCATTCAGTTTCCTTGCCCCAGCCAACTATAGAACCTGCTCATACATCACAACCCCCTGGTCATTTTGAGACAAATACACCAAGCCAAAGCCCTACTCAAACAACTGAACAACCAGTAGCAATTCAGTGTCTCCAAACATTGCCTCTTCCTCCTCATCCAAATCGGCAACTTCCTCCTCTAGCATTGATCCATCTACCATACCAGGTATTGAACTATTTGTCGAATTGCCACCTATCTCTCCCTCTCATACTTCACCTGGCAACATTCTGCTATTCCCTAAACCACAGATAACACCCACCACATGCTCACGCGAAATAAGACTCAAGCCATGACCAACCCCACTTTCCAATCCCTCAAACTCACGACTTCCCTTCACACTGATATTTCTGAACCAAAAAACAAAAAAACTGCTTTGTCTAAACCTCATTGGTTGGCTGCCATGAATGAGGAACTGGGAGCTTTGAAGTCTAATATTACTGGGACATTGGTACCTGGCAAACCTCATATGAATGTCGTAGGCTCGAGATCGGTGTTCAAGACCAAACTCTTGCATGATGGATCAGTGAAACGATTCAAAGCTCGCTTAGTTGCAAAGGGATACAATCAACTTGAACGAGTCTACTTTGACAACACCTTCGGTCCAGTTGTCAAGGCAACTACAATTCAGCTAGTGTTGTCTATTGCGGTAACTTTGAATTGGCATATCAAACAACTTGACGTCAAAAATGCATTTTTTCATGGCGAACTCAACGAAATTGTATTCATGAAGAAACCCCCAGATTTTCTCGATCCTATATTTCCAAATCACGTTTGTCTATTGAAGAAAGCACTCTACGGCCTAAAGCAAGCACCAAAGGCATGGTTTCACAAATTCAGTTCTTACCTTCTTCATCTTGGTTATTCTTGTAGTAAGGCTGATCCTTCACTATTTGTATTTCATTCCTCAAAGGGTTCTATGTTTCTGCTCCTCTATGTCGACGACATTGTCTTAACTGGAAGCAACTCTTTCCTTCTGAATGGTCTTGTCGACAAACTTCGATCGAGGTTCGCAATGAAGGATATGGGTGATCTCCAATACTTTCTTGGCATCGAGGTACACCGCACCTCTGCTGGTATTTTTTTTAACCAAGCCAAGTATATGGCTGATATTCTCCGTCGATCCAATATGTTGGGTGCTAGGGCAATCAAAATACTCCACTCTATTTAAAGCATGATCTCCATACTTCCTATGGCTTGCCTGTGTCTGCCTCTGAATACCGAAGTATCGTTGGCGCATTGCAGTATCTCACGCTCACCAGGCCTGAGATTTCTCACTCACTGAACCTCTTGTGCCAGTTTATGCAAAGCGCAACTGAGGGTGCATTGGGCTGGGGTTAAACGTGTTCTTCGCTACCTTGCGGGTACCCTTGAGTTGGGCCTGCGTGTTTCAGCTAAATCGTCTCTTAATTTAGTCGAATTTTCAGATGCAAATTGGGCTGGTTGCCCTCTAACAAGAAGGTCTACGACAGGACTTTGTGTTTTTCTTGGCTCTAACTGCATCAGCTGGTCATTCAAGAAGCAACATACAGTTGCCAAATCGAGTGCCGAAGCTGAGTATCGATCGTTAGCATCTCTTGCTGCAGAATTGACATGGGTCACCTATCTCTTGAAGGATATTGGAATCTTTCTATCTCGTCCTCCTTTATTGTTCACTGATAATATTAGTGCTCTTCATCTCACAGCCAATCCGGTGTTACATGCTCGCACAAAACATGTTGAACTTGATTATCATTTTGTGAGAGAAAAGGTGGTAAACGGCGCAATGGAGACCAGATTCATTCCTTCCACGCACCAGCTAGCTGATATATTGACGAAGCCATTGCCTAAACATCAATTCCAGACTTTGCGCACCAAGCTAGGTGTTGTCCGAAGTCCCCACGCCAGCTTGAGGGGGATGATAGACAGTCCCAACCTGGGTAGGTCTCTTAGAGTTATCTTAGGATTGTTGTATCCCTCCTAAATCATCCGCCTAAGAGATAACACCTTAGAGTAGTTGTGATACACACAAACATGTATAGATAGAGGCTAACTAGCTAAGTGAGATTCTGGAGGACTCTCCTTAAACGTGTATATATTCCCCATGCCATAGATCGTGTCTTAATTAATTATTTTACCCGTCTCATTCTTATAACCCATAAGACATTGAACACTATCTAAGGGAGGTTCTAGACTCAAAATAAAAGCTAAGCTTTTATTCATGATTAGCTAAGCGACGTAAGAAAAGCATATAAGAACTTTAGCATACAACACATAATACAAACAAGGGCTCATGTCGGCCTCCACATTGACTTATTAAACTTCTTTAAATAATCTGAGCAAATACTGAGTGCTCGTTAATTAACCTTCAAAGAAATTGCTTTGAAACTGATGAGGCATACGGACATAGTCTTGTTTTTAATTGATCCTATAGGTTGGGTCACTAATGGATATTTAGAACGAAACCAAAATTAATGATTGAATTGAGATATGATTCTTTAAACGTGAATTTAAAATTAATAACTGAATCCTACAAGACATGTTCTCCAAATGCGTATAGGTTGCTTATTCGGAATTGATAGGCCAACTTTAAAAGGCGAATGAGACGAATTCATCAAATTAAAATGATAATCCTATAGGTATGATCTTCAAAAATGACAAGCAAGACGAGTTATTGAATTATACTCTGTAGACATACTTCCTAGGTTGTGACAGAATAGGCATATTGAATGTATTATATTTATAGGCGTGATTTATAAGTTGTAAAAGAAATATGTTGAAGTTGTATTATCTCTTATAGGCATGATTTCTAAGTGACCAAGGGATATCGAAATTGTATTAGATCCTATAGGCATGTTTTCTAAATAATAATAGATACATCATATTGGAATTATATTAAGTCCTATAGGCATATTTTCTCCCCTAAGTAAATGAATCCCCAAACCCCAATACTCACTATATCCCGGAATTTGTTTACAAATAATTATTACATGCCCAAATAAATAATAAGTAAAATAAAAGAAACATCAGCTAGTTATAGACGTAGAACATGCTCTGGACCTTACAAACTCCCGCGGCCTCTTAGCCTCTACTCCGAAATCCCAAATTTGGACAAGAAAAAATGACACTGTATAGTCGCTCTCAAAATAATAGCCGGAAAATATATATTTTGCAATATAAATTTTGTATATATATACATTCTGTATGTTATATACATAAATTATACAAATTTTATACACTTTTTCGGCTACCAAATGTAAATAGTTTCTGGCGCTGTCTAAAAGTGAAAAAACCCAAAAGACAAAGCGGACAGCCAGCACTCAAACCCATATATCAATTCTGGCCCATGAAACCAGACTCGTCCCAGAAACAATGCTCTTTTACCCAACTCCACCAATATGCAGTCATGTGTACACAATCAAATTCAAACACGATGTCCTATAGGCATAGTTTCTAATGCAATTGCAGAATTTGACCTAAACACAGAAGTCAGAATAGTGGATGGACATACATAAGAGCCTATAAGCATGTTTTCAAATTTTTTTAACTAACCAAGCAGAAGCAAAAGAAAGAAAACAAGGAGGGGTCTTATAGCCATGCTTTTTAAAATGCAAATTCAGAACCAGACGAACAAATACCAAAACATGTAGGAAAACACATACGGAATCAATTAGAACCAAATAGAGATAGAAATAGAACCTTATAGACATGCTTTCTATTGAATTCAGGCCAGTGCAAAGAGATCAAAAGAGGATAATCAAATGCAAGTTTGACATATAAGAATCCCAGAGGAATTGATGGTAGGCTAGAAACCCGTATTTTAGCCGTAATTTGCACTTTAATTACTGCATTTTACTTGTGTTTGAGCTTAAATGATGGTGATTTGCACTTAGTACGTGTTTTATGCATTGTAGGATACGATTCCGAGTTAAAAAGATAATTTGAAGCTAAATCGAACAAGTTGGAGCTTTTGAAGTGTGAGTAAAAGCCCAAATAATTAAACCAGGATCACTTCGGGGGTCGAGGACCAAGTCTGAATATCAAAAAGTGCATAAAAACAATTACTCTGTGAAACTTGCACTACCATGCCGCATGGGGCATCGTGAGGCGCGACGCGACAGTACAATTGTGCCTGACAAACAAATTGACATACCCTACGTAAATCTCCACTAGCGTGGCGCATGGAACGCCACGAGGCACGCCGCGCCTGTGCATGTTCCTCAGAGTATTTTCCTGTTTCGGCTTGCAAAGGGTAGTTTCGTCCTGAGCTACTTCTACACAGTTTAAATACACCAAATATATATTTTTGAAGGGATTTTTGACCTACGAAAGATTTAAGAAGCAACTAAGGCAAGAATACACAAGAATTCATCAAGATTTCAACCAACAATTGGTGCAATACGGGAGTTTATATCGAATCATTAGCATTGCTGTTTTCTATGTCTTTGAACCTTATTGAGATGAATATTTTCATTGCTATGGAGTAATTTTCCTTAGAGTGTTGACAAATATGGTGTATTGATAATTTGATTAGGGATTCGATTTTTGAAAATTGCTTGAATTAATTGATGGAGTTTTAAATCGTATTGTGAAGTTGTTTATTATTTTGCTTAATCGAAAGAGGAGCTTTATATTGAATTTCTTTACATCTTATGCTCTAGTTTAAATTCGTGATTCAACTAGGTAATCGAAAGAGGCTCTTGAATTATTAATCGAACTAGAAAATAGAAAAATATTCGTGAGAAGTTACCCTTTAGACTAAAACCATCATTTTATTCGTTACAATTGTTCACCGTGCTTCAATTGGATTATTTAATAAAATTAACGCTTAATCGAAAGAGGAACCTTAACTTTAAATGCAATCTAATTATCTAGTAAATTCGTGAGAATTAATAGTATTATAGAGTGAACTACTTCAAGAATTGGATCCCAAGTCAATTCTCTTGCACATGTCTAGTCAATTACCTTTTTTTCTCTCACTGATATTCCTTAGTTTCTCAATTGTTGTCTTCCATGATCAATGGATAATTTCTTAAATTTTGGTAGCTAATTATTGTTGATAATTGTTCAAATCAAGTGTTGATCATCATGAATAGCAATTAAGCCAGAAATTACTCGAACATTATTTAAATCCAATCCCTCCGGAGACAATAATTAAACTATGTTATCTTTGAATAGTGATTATCAATTTCGTATTATGTTTTGCGCTCGTCAGACATATTTTCCTACCGTGCAACATAAGAGGAATAAATATATAGGAGCATATAGGAAGGGTCTTAAACCAAATGTAAATTAGTGATAACAAAAATACTTGATTGATAGCTCAATGAACCTCCTCAGTGGGGATTATAAAAGCTGCATGGCAGGATAGCTCTATGAATCTCATCTCATACTCCGTAACAGACATGCGACCCTGCTGAAGGTGCTCAAACTGATCACACATCTCCTCTCTCTTCATGAGGGAAATGAACTTCTCTAACAAGAGATGTGAGAACTGACTCCAAGTGAGTGGAAGTGACCCTGCTGGCCTCCTATTCTTATATGACTGCCACCACCTCTTGGCTAGCCCTTGAAGCTGAAAAGTAGTGAATTCGACCCCATTGGACTCCACCAAATAAAGATTCTGCAGAATGTCCTGACAACCATCTAAGAAATCATGTGCAACTGCTAAAGGATCACCATCAAAACGTGGAGGACCCATCTTCTTGAACTGATTAAACCTCTTTTGCTCCTCCTCAGACATAGCGGCCTCCACTATCGGCCTAATACCTGGTGTCTGATAAACAACAACCTGCTCAGGAGTAAGAATCGCGGGAGTCTATGCGCCTTCCCCGGCCTGAAACGTAGCTGGTTCTATAGGAAGTACTCCGATTTATGCAAAGCCCTCCATAAGACCAACCAATCGAACAAGAGCATCCTGAAGTACTGGGGTAGTGATAAACTCCTCTAGGACTTAAGCTGGTCCAACTGGTTCACCCTGCTTAAACACCTGCTCCTTTACTAGAGCTATTGGTGGCTCCACGATGGCTGCCTTAGCAGGGGCTCTAACTGCAATGCAGGCCCAACTGCTTCCGATGAATGTGTTCTCACCATCTGCAAAAGAATAAAAAGACAAGGATTCAAACTTCGGATCAATAAAGTCGCACAACAAGGAATGAAAGAAGGGAAGTTTCCTAACATCGTGTAGCCTCTCAGAGATAAGTACAGATATTTTTGTACCGATCTACAAGACTCTACTAGACCTGCTCGTGACTCGTGAGACCTACACAACCTAGAGCTTTGATTCCAACTTATCATGATCCAAAATACCACCTCAAGGCCGTGATAGCGCTTAGCCGAACTTGCTAAGCAATCCAACTCACAATCATCAAATAAAGTCCTGTCTCATTATTTAACAGAGATATTTAATAATTAAAGATGGAAATAGTCTCGAAACAGTAATAATATGTCTAAACATGACCAATACAGTACGACCCCAAAAGTAGGTGGCACAAGTACACGAGGAAACAACAGAAATGAGATCAAGTCTGTATACATATCAAGCTATCTACAAATAGATAGAAATATAATAGGAACATGGACTCGGGGAATGCGAAGAAGATCCATGAAGTGCATCTCACGCAAAGTCTCCGTGAAATCTTCTACATCAATTAAGAAGCTCTACTAGGGATCACCTGAGGATCTGCACGAAATGATGTGTAGAGGCATAGTATGAGTACACTATATTCGATACCCAATAAATATCAAGTCTAACCTCGAAAAAATAGTGGCGAGGCTAGATGCTTCCGAATACTTACCACACAAGTATAATAACAAAATTAATAACTGAAAAAATAAGAAATATCATGAATAACAAGAGTCACATATCAACAGTTGAAAAGTATTAAGCATGCTTTTCTAGAACAGAAATAACCATAATGAAGCTCATATATAGATATAAAAGATAGCATACTCAAATAACAGAGCCAGGACCCCCAGTTAGCATATAAGGATGTCAAGAAACAATTAACAGTTAAATAAAAGCTTCTAAATGAGTCAATAACAAGAATGCATGCTCAACCAGTACAAGATCCATATACTTCAAGTTTATATTCATGACCGGGGTAGAATTGGATTATTGTATACCTTATTTTGTCTATGTACTCATTGATTCATGATTTATTTGATTTATGTAACTACATTCGCTCTCTTTTTCATATTAATACATGGATTGTGTATCGGGGTATATGGATCTTGTACCGGTTGAGCATGTATTCTTATTATTGATTCATTTAGAAGTTTTTATTTAACTGTTAATTGTTACTTGACATCCTTATATGCTAATTGTGGGTCCCGGCTGTGTTATTTGAGCATGCTATCTTTTATAGCTATATTTGACAATCGTTATGGTTATTTCTGTTCCAAAAAAGCATGCTTAATACTTTTCAACTGTTAATACTTTTCAACCCAATAACGCCAAACAAACCTATAGAAATCGAATCCAAATGATAAAGGTAGAATGTTTAATCAAATACACAAAGTCAAGCCAGGCCGGCCTTCCTAAACTAGACAAAACTCAAAGTCTTGTACACTCATTCTGATACGAGTCCAAATATTTAAGTTTCATCCAAAACTGACTCCAAATAGCGGTTAAAATCTCAATTATTCCCTTTCCAAAAGTTTTACCATAATCCCCCAAATTTCAAATTAAAATCCAAGCTTTTAGGTGTAGAAATCCATAAAAATCATAATATAAAGTTAAATCCAAGTGTAAATTGCTTACCTCCAATAATGTAGTGGAATAGCTCTTCATAATCTCCCACTGTCGAAGTCTAACGCTCAAAATATGATAATATGGGTAAAATCCTGAAATTCCAACTTAAAGTGGTCTACCTAGGCCTATGCATCGCGATCGCGGGACCTACATCGTGATCGCGAAAGGCCAAAACTCCCCAGCTCAAGTTTCCCTTCGCGAACGTAACCACGTACAATTCAAGCCTACGCAAACGCAATATCCCTTCCGCGAATGGCCCACTGCCTGGCACCTCTCCATCGCAAACGCGATACCCCGTCGTGAACGCGAAGCTTCTACTTCCAACCCTCCGCGAACGTGTTACCTACTTAACAAATGCATAGAAGAAAACTAAGATGCCAGCTCCCCTTCCTCTGTGATCGCGAGACAAGCTCTGCGATCGCGAAGCACTACAAAATATCCTAAAACCAGCAATTCAAACAAAGAAACAATGGTCTGGAACTACCTAGAATCACACCCGAGCCCCCTAGTTCTAATACCTAACCCAAACTTATCCAAATTCCCAAAATACGATGAATAACATCAAAACCAAGAATCAATGATCAAAACACATGTTAAGCTTCTTTTACGTTCATCAACATCCAAACGTCGAACCAAGAGTCTGATTCAAGCCTAACCAATACGAATTAAATTCAAACTTTGTACACAAGTCTCAAATGATAAAATGAACCTATTACAACTTTTGGAATAACAATACGAATCCTATAAACTTAAAGTCAGCCCTCATCCAAACCTATGAACTCCCCAATCCTTTCAATTGCCAACTTTCGGTAAATAAGATCAAAAATTTCTAGGAACCTCCAAATCCAATTTCGAACATATTCCTAAGTCCAAAATTACCATATGAACCTATTGGAACCCTAAAAATACCATTCCGATATCGTTTACACAAAATTCAAACCTCGATCAACTCTTACAATTTAAGTTTCCAAAAATGATACTAAGTGTTCCAAATCACTCCCGAACCTTCCTAAATCCAAACCAATGTTCCTTGCAAGTCAAACAAACAAACATACATACGAAAACCATCAAATAGGGGAACGGGGCTCAAATACACAAAATAACTGGCCGGGTCATTACAAATACAGAAGGAAAGAAAGTGAAGTTTCCTAAAAGACTTATAGCCTCTCAAAGATAAGTATTGTCGTCTCCGTACCGATCCTAAAAACTCTACCAAGCTTTCTCATGATTCGTGAGATATGTTCAACCTAGTGCTCTAATACCAACTTGTCACAATCCAAATTCCAACCATGGGGTCGTGATGACGCCTAACACAAATTTCTAAGCAAGCCAACACTTAACAATAATAGAAGGACAAAACTAACATAAAGCAACATAATATCATAATAAAGAGTAAAACGCAAAAACACATAACGAGTTCAAGCCCAAACATTCGTCTAATAACCTCCCAGAACTGGTGTCACTAAGTACATGAGCTTTTATAGCATTACTAAATACAATGTCTGAAATGATGAATGGCAATATTTGATGCAAATAAACAGTTGAAGAATAAATAGAAATATGACTTCAAGGCATGAGGATGAGAGTGCAGCACTAACTCGAGTCTCCTCAACTATGCAAGCTAGTTATCTCTTTGCATACCACTAGGACCAATGCCAGAATCTGCACAAGAAGTACATAAGTATAGTATGAGTACAACTAATCCAATGTACTCCATAAGTGTCGAGCCTAACCTCGATGAGGTAGTAACAAGGCTAAGACAAGACACCTGCTAAAGAAACCTGTGCAGTTAAATAACGAGAAAATAACGAGAGATATAGCAATTAAGACAACAAGGGCAAATATCAATTAAGATAGCAAAAGACATAACAAGTGAGGTAACAAATGTATTAGCAAGAACAAAAAGTACGAAGAATAATGAAGATAACAACTAAGGAAAATAACGACTATACTTCTCCAAATAATACCACCAAGCATATCACAACAACTTCGAAGCGAAGAAAAATGTTAAGGTGTCACGACCCAAAGCCCACCATTAGTCGTGATGGCGACTAACGTTGCCGCTAGGTAAGCCAACAACTAATCACAAAAATTAATAGTCCACAACACATCTTAAAACAACTTGAGAATCAGAATATTCGGAAAGCGTTCTTAACCGTACGTGAGGTATCAAGTATTTTTAAAAGAAGCTCGTACAATGATCCAAATACAAGCCCAATGATAAATCAACCAATACAAAAAAGACCAAGCGATCAACAATTCCAAAACCCAATGTCACAAGTGCATGAGCATCTACTGGAATACACAATACTACTACATCAACTGTCTGGAAAAGAAAGTAGACAAAATAAAGTAATAAATAGGAAGGGGACTCTATGTGCTATGGATCAAGGCATAGAAAGAAGCTCTCCCCAAAGTCTCCTCAGCAGCGGCGCCTACGTGCATGTATGACCACCGGATGGACCTGTCCTACTACATGCACAAAAAAGTGCAGAAGTGTAGTATGAGTACGTAAATCAATGCGTACTCAGTAAGTATCTAGTCTAACCTCGAAGTAGCAGTGGCGAGGGGTCGACATCGACACTTACTAGTGATCTAATAATCAGATATACATAAGACATAGACAGGTATGAGACATGGCATGTAACAACAAAACAAATAAATATGTACAACATGCTTTCCAACAAAATAACCAAATATGAAACTTCAAGTACCAATTACTATCTCGAATGGAGTATATATGACCAATATCAGGTGCAAATGCCGAATCCTAGTCAAGATGACAAATCTGAGTCCAGATGCTCATATACACACTAACTTCCTATCAAAATATTCCATATAGTCCTGCTGAGGTGAACGGCCCGATCCTATAAGACTGGTGTTGATGCGATCAGATATTCCATATAATCCTACCGAGGCGAATGACCTGATCCCATAAGAGTAGTGCTGAGGCAATCAACCTGATCCCATAAGAATAATTAAACTTTCAACGGGCCACTAGCCTAGCTCGCGAGTATACATATGAGTTAAATCATCACGAAACATTCAGACAAATAAGTACAACACGAGAGTAATCCTTAAGTGAAAGTATAATTCCACGGCTAATCCAGTATCAGGCCAAGTCTTTAGAATAACAAAGTTCGGTAAACTACGAAAGTCTAGTCTTAGGCTAAAACATGAATTAAATTGTCTAACCATGCAAGATTAACTCAAGTATTACAGCTAAAGCATGGTATAAGTCTAAGTCTACCCGAACGTGTAACAAATCTAGCATACACACGTACGCTCATCATGTCGTAAGTACATAGCTCTAGTAACACATAGTATATAGCAAATAGAATACCTAAGCGGATAATTTCTCTCTTACAAGGTTAGGCAAGAGACTTACCTCGCTCCGAAATCCGATGTCAGCTCCTACACTGCTCTGACACCTCAAACTAACACCGGACAACCTGTAGCCAAAGAACACGAAAATCATTCGAAACATACTTAAGAACCCATAATTTATCAATTAGAAATTATTCCCAAGCTCGCACGAAAAGGCAACAAAAGTCCACCACGGCCCCGTGCGCATGGATTCCAAAAATTGTCAAAAATAAATGTTACACATAGCACCACGAACTCAAATATATAATTTGTTATCTAATCCATGCCCAGTTTTGTGGTCAAATTCTATTTTTACCAAATTGTAGGTTTCTACGAAAAATCCCATAATTTCCAACAATTTCTCCAATTTTTATGTTAAATTCAATATATTATCCATGTATTTAGTTCCTAACAACCTGGAATCACTTACCTTATATTAGATGATGAAAATAACTCTTCAATAACACCCCAAAGTGCCTTGCAATCAGATAAATGAGATAAAATGAGCTAAGTACCAAACTTCTAACTAATAAATCTGCCCAGGCACTGCTCTTTGCGATCACAACAGAGCTCCCGTGATCGCGATGACCAAATATGACCAGCCTCGCGAACGCGAAGGCTAAATTCTTCCCAACCAGTTCCGTCTCCTCGCGAATGTGATAGCTCCCATGCTAGCGCAAAGGCCGGCCACAGTTTGCCTTTACCTCTATGCTAAAGCGGTCGACCCTAAGCGAACACGATGCTTCTGGTCCCCAACACTACGCGAACACAATATATTACCTGTGAACGTGAAGAACAACTACCAACAGGACAAAATTCATCATCGCGATCGCGAGACACCCATTGCGAATGGGAAGAACACGAGACACTAACATATCAACCAATTCCAAACATGCTTCGGGTGGTCTGAAACTCCCGAGCCACCTGAGACCCCGTCCAATCACTCTCCGAAGTCTATAAACACAATACAGACTTACTCGAGGTTTCAAAACTCATAAAATAAAATCACAACTAAGCATTGTCTGCCCAACCAAACTAATCAACTCTCCAAACTTCCAACTTCTTTTAACAAATACCGAACATGACGAATCATACTCAGACAACTCGGAATGGAACCAAATTTCACATATAATTACAATATAACAACATGAACCTGTCCCAAGGCTCTAATACCAAACAGGATCCAATATCACCAAAGTCCACTCCAAGTCAAACTTAGCCAATTCTAAAACCTTTAAAATGCCAGCTTTCAGCAATTACCCTCAAAATCATTTAGGAAGCTCAGAAAGAAAATCCAGACATACATCCAAGCCCAAAATTACCATCTGGTCTATCAGAACCATCAAAACTTTGATCAGAGGTCATTTACAAAAAAGTCAAATTTGGTCAACTCTTCTAACTTAAAGCTTCCGAACTGAGAATCACTCTTCCAAATCAATCCTGAACCTCTTAAATATCAAAACCAACCATACATGCAAGTCATAATACATTATTTGAAGCTACTCAAGGTCATAATGCTAAATCTCAAAATGACTGGACTGTTTGTTACCTTCTCCCTCACTTAAAGATATGTTCATCCTAGAATGTGCCAAGAGTCATTCTAAAGCCGTCAAATACCTGAGCTCATTATACACACATACCCATAACACCTCAATCCATATAAGTCCATTACATGATCTCGACCAAAGATTCTCCCTTCAACCTTATTCACAAGACTTAGAAACCAAATTTCAACATTTAGAATTCTCTATAAGATCTGATTTGTGTTTATATACACTATATCAATCCATACAAGATGCATCATGCCATAAATTCATTCCCTAGACATAACCGCACGATGTGCTTCATAAATCATATGCCCAAAAACGTATCTTCTGCCTGCAATAACTACTAATGATGAAAATAAATGTGTAGAAACTCATAACCACCTATCTAAAATCACAAGTTATGGAGTTCTCTCACCTAGCAAGAACAATTGACAAATTTCAAACTGACTAATGGCAGTCTTATTCCAAATATACCTTATACAAATCCGATTGCACAAATTCCAGGTCTAATAACCTCGTCTCATCCAGTACAAGCTACTTGATCGACATGCCACATCAAATATTATCTAGAGCCTCATATGACGTGATCCTGATGGTAAGCTAGAAACCTGTATTTTAGTCGTAGTATTGCACTCTAATTATTGCATTTTATGTGTGTTTGAGATCAAATGATAGTGAATTACACCTATTACATGTTTTATGCCTTGCAAGAAATGATCCCGAGCTATTAAGGTAATTTGGAGATAAATCGAACAAGTTGGAGCTTTGAAGTCTGAGTAGAAGCCCAAGAAATTAAGTCGGAATCACATTCAGGGGTCGAGCACCAAGTCTTGATGTTAAAAAATGGATGAAAGAATTTACTCTGAGAAAAAGACACAGATGCGCCGCATGGGGCGCTGCGAGGCGAGGCATGGCAGTGCAAATTTTGTCTGACAGGCTTTTTGCAAGCTCTCTGGATTTCCTCACAAGCGCGCCGCATGGCGCGGCGTGGCGCGCTGCACGGGTGTACAAAATTGTCAGAGTGATTTCCTTGTTCGGCTAGGAAAGGGTAGTTTCGTCCGGGCTTATTTCTACATGATATAAATACACCAAAAACACGATTTTTAGAGGACTTTTGACCTACGAAAGATTGGAGAAGAAACAAAGGCAAGAAGACACAATAATTCATCAAGATTTCAACCTACAATCGGTTCAATACGGGTGTTTGTATCGAATCATTAGCATTGATGCTTTTTTTTAATTTTTAAACCTTATTGAGATGATGTTTCCATTGCTATGGAATAATCTCCATTAGGGTGTTGACAGATACGGTGTTTTGATAACTTGATTAGGGATTCGATTCTTGATAATTGTTAGAATTAATTGATGGAGTTTTAATTAGTATTGTGGGGTTATTTCTTATTCCGCTTAATCGAAAAAGGAGCATTATATTGAATTGCTTTACATCTTATGCTCTAGTTTAAATTCGTGATTCAAATGGGTAATCGAAAGAGCCTCTTGAATTGTTAATCGGACTAAAAAATAGGGAAATATTCGTGAAAAGTTACCCTTTAGATCATAACCATCATTTTATTGTTGCAATTGTTTACCGTTCTTCAATTGGAATAATTACTAAAATTAACGTTTAATCGAAAGAGGAACATTAACTTCAAGCGTAATCTGATTATCTGTTGAATTCGTGAGAATCAATAGTATTATAGAGTGAATTAACTCAAGAATTGGATCCCGAGTCAATTATCTTGCACCTATCTAGTCAAATACCCATATTTCTCTCATTGATATTTCTCCGTTGCTCATCTGCTCTCTTTTGTGATAAACTGTTATTTGCTTAATATTTAGTAGTTAATCATAGTAATAGTCATCAAATCAAGTGTTAATTTTCCTGGATAGTAATCAACTGAAGATTATTCGAACACTGTTTAAATCCAATGCCTGTGGAGACGATAATTAAACTATACTATCTTTGACTAGCGACCAATAATTTTGTGTTGTGTTTGCGCTGGTCAAATTTACGCGCCATTGTTTTTAGTACTAATTCAGGAACCAATTTTTACTTTAGTGTATTCATGTTTTCTCACTTGTGTGCAGGCTATAGGTTTGATTTCTCTGGTGTATGACTCGATCTTCTTCAAAGGATGTGATACCCTATGAACCAGAGTTGGAGAAATACATGCGACAACTAAGAAAATAAAGAGAATTAATAGAAAATTTTTGGGGTCATACTTCAACTCGAGAGAACATGGGAAACAAAGAGAATAATGGAGTAGACTTAACTGCAAGAGAGGCAGCACAACAAGAAGCTGCACAAATAGCAGCAGAAGAAGCCTGGAGAATTTCCGACGAGACTGTAAAAAATAATGGGGGTCGAAGATTCAATCTAAATCGACCCTTGGTTGAAGACCAGTTTGAGAATGCAGCACCCAGGCCTGGAAGATCATTGGGTGACTATGCCAGACAAGTCTACAATCAAGGGCTGTCAAGTATCAGACCTCCACCCATAGCAGCAAACAATTTCGAGTTGAAGCAAGGCTTGCTTCAAACCATCCAAAACAACTGCATCTTCAGAGGGAAGGTGAATGAAGATCCAAGCACTTACTTGATGGACTTTGAAGAAATCGTGAACACCTTCCAGTACAATGGAGTATCAAAAGAGGCGGTATACTTGAGGGCATTCTCCTTTTCATTGAAAGATGATGCAAAGCACCGGCTTCGTAGCTTACCCACAGGGTCGATCAGGACATGGGAAGAGATGACCAAAAGGTTTCTTGACAAGTACTTCTCAATTGCAAAAACAGGGAAAATCAAAAGGGAAACCCACAATTTCTGCCAGAAGGAGACAAAAATGGTTTTCGAAGCTTGGGAAAGATTCAAGGAGATAGTCAGAAAGTGACAGCACAATGGAATTGATTTGTGGATGCAACTCCGGGATATTTGGGATGGATAGACACCTTCCTCGCGACGAACTCTAAATACTGCATGTGGAGGTCCACTAATGAAGAAAACTCCGAAAGAGGTTGTCTTAATCCTTGATGAATTATCTGATGATGCTAACTAGTAGCCTGCTGAGAGTAATGATAGAAGAAAATCAGTTGGGGTTCACCAGGTGGACTCTAACACATCCATGCAAGCCCAGCTAGACACTATGGCCAAGGAGAAAAGAAAGCTGACATTGGTCAAGGTGCAGAGTGGGCCACAAGCAGCATGTGACTTTTGTGGAATGGGACACCATACACATGAGTGTCAAGCATCAGCTGAGGAAGTCAACGCTGTGGGGAACTTTAATAAAGGAAACTACCAAGGTGGGAACAACTATAATGTTATGGGGCAAACACATCTAGGTTTTTCGTGGAGTTCACCTAGTGGGAGTTTGAACTCATGGAAGCAAAATAATCCTCGACCCCAAGGTCAAGGACCACCAGGTTTTTAGAACCAGCAGAGACAGCAATAACAGCCACAACAGCCAAATCAGTCTAGCATGGAAGATCTCATGAAGGCATTCATCAACAAAACAAATGAAAAATTTGAGACTCATGGCACGACTATCCAGAATTTAGAAAGGCAAATGGGACAAATTGCAAATTTGTTATCTGAGAGGGCTCCTGAGACTCTTCCCTCTGACACTAAAAAGAACCCAAAAGACACAATCAAAGTTGTATCTCTGAAAAGTGGCAAAACATTGACTGATCCAGTGGTGAAAGCTAGACCCCAAGTGGTGAACAAGCAGACTGAGACACCGGAAGAGAAATAGAGTGAAGAGCATAAAGGCCAGAGTGGCAGGTACAAAAGGAGATTGAACAAAGTAGACATATGCCAGCTCTACCATTTCCTCAAAAGATAAAGCGAGAAAAACTTGACAAATGTTTTGGGAGGTTCTTGGATATGCTCAAGAAACTTTATATGAACATTCCCTTCACAGAGGCACTCACTCAAATGCCTACTTATGCAAAGTTCATGAAGGAAATCATGTCTAGCAAGAGAAAATTGGAAGAGACAACAATGGTCAAGCTGAATGCCCACTGCAGTGCCATATTGCAAAATAAAATTCCCCAAAAGTGTGGGGACCCAAGAAGCTTCACCATACCATGCTCGTTGGGGAGTGAGAAATTCGACAAGGCCCTCTGTGATTCAGGTGCGTCTATTAATCTAATGCCTCTATCTGTATTTAGGAAACTAGAAGGTGAGCTTGGAGTGATAAAATTGATACTAGTTTCCCTACAACTGGCTGACCAGACCACCATTTTGCCTGAGGGAATCATTGAGGATATTCTAGTACGGGTGGACAAGTTGGTGTTCCCCGTAGACTTTATTGTGGTGGATATGGAGGTGAACAAAGAGGTGCCTCTAATTCTAAGGAGGCTATTTTTAAGTACAGGTAGAGCTATCCTTGATATCTACGAGGGGCAACTTATGCTCAGAGTGGGCAATGAAAAAGTGGTATTCCAAATGAAGAGGATGATGAAATACCCCAGCAATGAGGCTGTCACGCCCCAAAACCGAGGAGTGCGACCGACGCTTAACCGAGTGAACCCGACCGAGCAAGCCTGTTAGATTCCTTCTACCCAAACTCATTCATGAATAAAGAAAATATATGTTTTTCTTAATTAAACAATAAAGTGGTCATGTCTGCAATTAACAATTTCTTACCATAAGTTTCACCATTTTTAAAGTCTCAAATGGACAACTAATACAATCACAACATAGCATAGTTTGTCTTTCCCAGCACCAATACACAACCCACACTATGTCTACGGAGCCTCTATAGATAAAGAAGAGTACAATGATAATGCCGGCAACAAGGCCCCGGCTATACCTCAAACAGAATACACAAAGTACAAAATATTCATGACCCCGGAATGAAGTGGGGCTCACCAAGTCAGCTGGGAAGAAGGTGCACTGCTATCACTGACCAATATCTCCTGCTGTGGAACCGCCTGCATCCATTGAAAGATGCAGCGCCCCCGACAAAAGGGACGTTAGTACTGTCGAATAGCACTAGTATGTATAACTAATCACCCTCTCAATAGAATGACAAATAATATAAATAAGATTATCATAATATCAATGAAAGCCTTAATTAACATCAAACCTCAATTTAGGATCAAGACAGTGTTCAAATTAATTTCCATATCTCACATTGGGAGATTTTTAGTATCGATATACCATTGTCCACAATACCAGTACCATTATTCACCATACCAATACCACTATTCACAATACCATTATTCACAAAACCAGTACCACCACAGTCTTAGTACGGAGTCCGATCACGACCCGATCGGCTAGGCTATCTCAATAGAGACATCAACCACAATTTCTCTCAATATCAATACCACCGTCTTTAACATGGAGTCCGATCACGACCCGGTCGGCTAGGCTATCCATTAGGGATATCAACCATAATTACCATTTCAATTACAATTTCCAGCACAATCACCACCATGTGTGCGGCATGGTGTCCGATCACGACCCGATCAGCTAGGTCGTCTTATTTGAGACATCAACCAATCATCGCATTTCATAATACTTTCACATCTTTTCATTTCATTGGCACTAGCGGCCATAATTATAAGATCATTCTTGGCACGTTGGCCATATTCAATATTTCATGCTCACATTATCAATTTCAAATATCACCCTCATCGTCAACAAAAAACACAATTCAAATCAAAGTGTGTAGTATACATGTGAGCAATTAAGAGTCTAATGCACATTGAGATATTTCACAAATATTTAGCATAATAGCCTTCATTTGAACTTTACTTAAAGTCGAAACATTATTAATGCACAACTCATATTTTAACACATCCTCAATTGGTAACATAACATGAATAGATCATTTGTGATGTTTGTTGAACATATATCGTTCAACCCAATCTTACTCGGAATAGCCAATTTCATAATGAATCACTCGGGACTTACATAATTTACATGAATATCGTGGGATTCAATTCTAAGAGAAGATTTTAGCCAACATACCTCAATTGAACTTCCTTAAACTCTAAAACATTTCGGAATTCTTAGCAACTTCAATCTATTGTAGAACTATAACAAATTGAATCAAAATTTGGAAGATGATCATGGTTCTAGCTCACTTGAGCATTTTATCAAACACTAGGTGTGCATAAGGTTTCAATGTCCTTTTTATGAAGGACTTCATCATCCCACAATCCAATCTTTACCATTTTTAGCTCAACAATCTTCCTACACCTTTTGATAACACATGCATGTAAAATAAACAACTCTCATGCCCAGAAATTTATCTTGCTAGTTACCCATTTTCAGAAAATTTCGAAATTAAGGTTTAGGGTGTAGAATCTTACCTCTAGGATGAAGACCTAGTAAGCTTCCCTTCTTAATCTTCCAAAACTTGATAAAGAATTGAAGAAAAATTATGGAAGAACACTTTCTCACTCTAGGGCACTCTCTCTCACTCTAAAATATCAGATTATGTCTCAAAAATGGCCCAAAGAGTGTATTTAACGAAATAGGGTCGGATTTTAAAAATCCAAAAATGGAGCTCCAAAACAAGGTATGAGATCGCATAACCGATATGCGGACCGCATATCGGTCGCATAATTGGTTACAAAATAGCCAAAAGAACTGCCTGTGTATGCGGTCACTATGCGGTCCGCATAACTGTTATGTGGTCCGCATAACTATTATGCGGTCGCATAATGCAACGCATAATAGTTATGCGGTCGCATAGTCGACCGCATAGTTGCTTCCAACTGACCCAATCAACTCCCTCACTCTGCGGCCATTATGCGGTCCGCAGAGTGGTTCTACGATCGCATAATGGACTGCAGAAATACACTTTTCTGCCAAAAAGTTTCCTTTACTTTCCGGTGCATCGTTCAACCCAAAAAGTTTGAGCCGCGGCGAGCAAGCTTGCCGCGAAGAATTTCTACAATCCTCAAATACGTAAGCCTATTCCGGCACCATGAAATATTATTTCCTTTGCAAACTTTACCGGGCTTTACGCTTAAGTACTTCGAAATTTTTTGAGGTGTTACAGAGGCGTCCGACTACTCGTGTTTCAAGCTAGATGTTGTTGGGGAATTGGCTGAAAAATACAAGTTCGACAAGCTTGTGGGTGATACTGTAGAGAGGTGTATTACTCAGTCTAGCACAGTGGAGGATGAAGATCCTGAAATAAAGAAAGAGGCTGAAGCTCTTGAAACTGAGGATCAAGTGGTTGATGAGGAGGAACTAAAAGAGGAGGCTTCTAAGCCTAATGTGGAATTGAAAGTCCTCCTCACTCACTTGAAATATGCTTTTCTTGAAACTAACAATTTTTCTGTGATTATTTCTGCTGACTTGACAGGTACACAGGAGCAAAAGCTGGTGGAGCTGAAAAAGCACAATAAGGTCATTGGATGGAGTATAGATGATATTCAAGGAATCGGTCCAGCCATTTGCATGCATAAAATTCTGTTGGAAGGAAATAGCAAGCCAGTGGTGCAGCCCCAACGCAAGTTGAACAAAAATTTAGAGGAGGTAGTGCACAAGGAGATCATCAAATTGCTCGACTGAGGGTAAAAATCTGTCATTAGCATCTTATGCAACTCAGTTTGTTTCATACCATATTCGAGCAGCCCCAAATTTGACTAACTCCCAAAATCTCCAAATATTTCGCCAGAGTTTCCCTTGTAACTAGGTCTATCCACCTGTCAGAGAGCCCCAGAAACACATCCTAACAACACATACATATTCCAACGACGTAACATAATACAAAACAACACCAAATGTGGTATCATAAGCAATACATATCCAGAAAGGAACACCCTTAATGCCAATTGTTCACATGGTATAAAATTCATAAAAAGTAAGTCTTATAATTTTTTTTCCTAGATCACAATTTTAAATACATGGTCATTCAGACAAATAAGGATATTATTTTCTTCATTTCTTCCTCGGCCTCCCAAGTAGCCTCTTCGACCTGTTGGTTTCGCCACAACACTTTCACAGAGGCAATTTCTTTATTTCTCAATTTTCGAACTTGCCGATCAATAATTGAAACTGGAATCTCTTCGTAAGTCAATTTCTCATTTACCTCAATGGTCTCAACCGGAATAATGAGTGTCGGATCTCCAACTACTTTCTTCAACATATACACATGAAACACCGGGTGTACTAATGACATCTCAGGTGGTAGCTCAACCTTGTACGCCACCTCACCGATCCTCTAAATAATTTTGTACGGTCCGACATACCTCAGACTCAATTTGAATACCCAATCATCTTCTTTGAACTCCAAATCCCTACGACGAACATCCGAATAGGATTTCTGACAACTCTGAGCAATCTTCAATCGCTCCTTAATGATTTTAACTTTTTCCATAACCTGATGCACGAGGTCTGGCCCTATCAACTCTGCTTCCCCAATTTCAAACCACCCAATGGGAGATCTACATCTCCTACCATATAAAGCCTCGAACAGTACCGTTTGAATACTAGCGTGATAGCTATTGTTGTAGGCAAATTCTATGAGTGGTAAATGATCATCCCAACTACCTTTGAAGTCTAGAACGCAAGCACGCAACATATCCTCAAGCGTCTGAATAGTCCGCTCTGCCTGCCCGTTAGTCTGCGGGTGAAAGGCTGTACTAAGATTCACCTGAGTACCCAAACCTTGCTGAAATTTCTTCCAAAAATTAGTAGTGAATTGTGCTCCCCGATCAGAAATGATGAAAATTAAGGTGCCATGCAACCTAACTATTTTTTTGATATACAGTTGAGCATATTGCTCCGCTGTGTCGGTAAACTTAACCGGCAAAAAGTGTGATGACTTCGTGAGTCGATCCACAATCACCCAAATTGAGTCAAACTTGCGCGAAGTGCACGGTAATCCTACAACAAAGTCCATATTAATCATTTCCCACATCCACATTGGAATTTCTATGTTTTATGCCAACCCACCAGGCCTTTGGTGTTTGGCCTCACTTGCTGACAATTCAGACATCTTGCCACAAAGTCCGTCACATTCCTCTTCATATCATTCCACCAATAGACTTCCTTAAGATCATGATACATTTTTGTAGAACTTGGATGCACGGAATACCTAGAAGTGTGAGCTTCAGTCATAATTCTTCCTCAGAGACCATCCACATTTGGAACACAGAGTCGCCCTTGGTACCTTAGTGTACCATCATTCATGCTAAGAGAAAAGGCCATGGTCTTATGTTTATGAATGCCCTCTTTCAATTTCACCAATAATGGATCGCTATATTGCTTCTCTTTGACTTCCACAACAAGCGATGATTCAGCCCTATTTTGCACAATTACCCCTCCTTCACTAGAGTCCACAAGATGATCTCCCAAACTAGCTAATCGGTGAACTTCTTTGGCCAATGGCCTTTGATATGCCTCCAAGTGTTCTAAGCTACCCATAGATTTTTGGCTAAGAGCATCCGCCACAACATTAGCCTTCCCCGGATGGTATAAAATATCAATGTCATAATCCTTGAGTAATTCAAGCCATCTTCTCTGCCTCAGATTCAATTCCTTCTGTTTGAAAATATATTGAAGGTTCTTATGGTCCGTGAATATATCCACATGGATCCCATATAAATAATGATGCCAAATTTTCAATGCAAATACCACCACCGCAAGTTCTAAATCATGTGTTGGATAGTTCTTTTCATGATTCTTTAGTTGCCTAGAAGCATAAGCTATCACCTTCCCATGTTGCATTAATATACATCCAAGCCCGATTCTTGAAGCATCACAATATACCACAAATCCATCTATACCCTCTGGTAGAGTCAACACCGGTGCCATAGTCAATCTTGCTTTCAATTCCTGGAAACTCTTTTCACAAGCATCTGACCATTGGAACTTAATTGCCTTCTGCGTCAATTTAGTCAATGGAGAGGCAAGAGTAGAAAACTACTCCACAAACTTTTTGTAATATCCAGCTAAGCCTAAGAAACTGTGAATCTCTGTTGGAGTTGTAGGCCTCGGCCAATTCTTCACAGCTGAAATTTTTCTGAGGATCAACCTTAATTCCCTCACTAGAAACTACATGACCCAAGAATATAACTGATTCAAGCCAAAATTCACACTTTGAAAACTTTGCATATAACTGGTGCTGATGTAGGGTTTGCAGAACTACCCTGAGATGGTCAGCATGGTCCTTCTGACTTTGTGAATATACAAGAATATCGTCAATGAACACTATCACAAAGGAGTCGAGGAATAGCTTAAAAACGCAATTCATAAGATCCATGAAGGCTGCTGGAGCATTTGTTAGCCCAAAAGACATTACTAGAAACTCAAAATGCCCATACCAGGTTCTAAAATCTATTTTCGGAATATCCCGCTCCCTGATCTTCAATCGGTGATACCCGGATCGTAAATCGATTTTGGAGAAGTACCTGGCACCTTGCAATTGATCAAACCAGTCATCTATCCTTGGCAGTGGGTACTTATTTTTGATTGTTACCTTATTAAGTTACCGATAGTCAATACACATTCTCAGTGACCCATCTTTCTTTCTTACAAAAAGGACCGGTGCGCCCCAAAACGACACACTTGGCCGGATAAAACCCTTTTCTAACAAATCTCTCAATTATTCCTTTAGCTCCTTCAGTTCTATCAGTGCCATTCTGTAGGGTGTAATAGATATAGGATGCGTGTCTGGCATCACATCAATCCCAAAATCAATCTCCCTGTCTGGTGGGATCCCAAGGAGTTCATTCGGAAAGACTCCCGAAAATTCATTCACAACAGGCACAGACTCAAGTGTAGGTGCCTCAGCATCGGTGTCCGGAACCCGGACCAAATGGTAAATACATCCCTTGTTGATCATTTTCGTGGCCTTTAAATAAGAAATAAACCTACCATTCGGCACTACATCATCACCCTTCCACTCAATAACTGGCTCATTTGAAAATTTGAACCTAACTGTTCTGGTTCGGCAATCAAGCTTGGCAAAACAAGAATAAAGCCAATCCATCCCCATTATCACATCAAAATCGACCATTCTCAATTCAACAAGATCGGCCACGATGTCCCGACTACGCAACATGACAACACAATCCCTATAAACCCGCGCGGCCAAAATAGACTCACCAATCGGAGTAGATACAAAGAACGGCTCATAAAGTTGTTCTGGTTCTATCCCAAATTCCATAGCAACATAAGGTGTGATATATGACAAAGTGGAACCGGGATCAATAAGAGCATATACATCATGAGATTGGACGGTCAATATACCTGTGACAATATCTGGAGAAGCGTCTGAATTCTGGCGACCCCTCATAGCATAGAAACGGCCGGATCCTCCCGAACTCTGTGCTTTACCCCTAGCTGCACCACGCCCTGCGGGTGTTGTAGTGCCTCGAGCTGGAGGAGGTGTTGCGGATGTAGTAGCTGTAGAACTGGCTGGCTCTGCCATGCCCCTGCCCGCACCCTGGCGGGATGAACGACAATCCCTCTGAATGTAACCCCTCAATCCGCATCCGTAGCATATGGGTAAGTCCATGTAGCATATTCCTAGGTGCATCTTTCCAAACCTAGGGCATGGGGGATTTCTCTGCTGCTGGAATCTACCACCATGACGACCCTGCTGATTGGATCCCATGTTGCCCTGACTGGGCCTGAAACGGCTCCACTGTTGCTGCTGACTAGGCCCTGATGGCAATGCACTAGCCGAAGATTGAGCAAAGGATTGTGATGGCCCTGACGATCCTCCTTTCAATGTTGACTTGCCACCACCTGAAGAACCACCAAAGTTGTCGTAGACCTGGCCTTATTACTACCCTTTCACTCCAATTTATTCCTTAATTTGCGGGTCTCTGTGGCTTGAGAGAATGCCACCATCTTTCCATCGTTCATATCAGAATTCAAGGCTGTTGTAGTGGTCTCATTAATTACCAAGGGACTAAGGCCCTGTACAAATCGGCGAACTCTAGCCTCCATAGTGGGCAGCATGTAAATAGCATATTTAGACAGGTACGCGAATCCCATATGGTACTCCCACACACTCAAGCTACCTTGCCTCAAGTTCTCAAACTCAGTAGTATGGGCTGCCTTAGTCTCAGCAGGAAAGAAATGATCAATGAAGACATTGGCAAACTCACTCCACCTCACCGGAGAGCTCCCTTCTTCACGGGACTCCTCCCATAGTTCAAACCAAGAATATGCCACCTATTTCAGGCGGTAGGAGGCCAATTTCATTCCCTCTGTTTCAGTAGCACACATAACTCTGAGAGTCTTGTGCATCTCATCAATGAAATCCTGGGGATCTTCCTCTGGGTTAGTACCCGTGAACACTGGAGGATCCAACTGTAGAAACATGTTCACCCTAGAACTAGTAGAATCCCCTGGCTGACTCGAAGAAGTGGATGCATTATTTGACCTCTGGGTCTTGGAAGCCACTATTTGAGCCAGCATCTATATGGCTCCCCTAAGATCAACATCAGAAACACCAGAATCGGAAGTTAGAACTGGAGGTGGAACTCGTATATCAGTTGGAGGAACTGTTGCACCTTCAGAAGGTGTAGGGACAGGTGCGGTCTGATTAGTTGTAGTAGAGTCAGGCAGTGTAGTAACTGGAGGAATATTCTCACTCCTCGGGTGCTCACCCGCATCATCAATTATAGGATCATTTGTCACTCCTGGGGTGACATTGGCTCTTTGGCCAGTTCTTGCCTTCTTCTTAGGTGCCATGTACTGAAAATTAGAGCAACTCAGGAGTTAAAGGAGGAACAATCTTACAACAAGCTTTATCGCACGATCAAGAACATGAAAGAAGGGTATTATTCCTAAATGCCCATGTAGCATCCTAATTATAGATGTGGTCGACAACACACCGATAATAAGGACTCTACTAGACACGACTCCGAGACATCCTAGGACATTTTAAAACCTTAGGCTCTGATACCAAGTTTGTCACGCCCCAAAACCGAGTAGTGCAACCGGCGTTCAACCGAGTGAACCCAACCGAGCGAGCCTGTTAGATTCCTTCTACCCAAACTCATTCATGAATAAAGAGAATATATGTTTTCCTTAATTAAATAATAAAATGGTCATGTCTGCAATTACCAATTTCTTACCATAAGTTTCAATATTTTTAAAGTCTCAAATGGACAACTAATACAACCACAACATAGCATAGTTTGTCTTTTTCAGCACCAATACACAACCCACACTATGTCTACGAAGCCTCTATAGATAAAGAAGAGTACAATGATAATGCTGACAACAAGGCCCCAGCTATACCTCAAACAGAATATACAAAGTACAAAAGATTCATGACCCCAGAATGAAGTGGGGCTCACCAAGTCAGCTGGGAAGAAGGTGCACTGCTATCACTGACCAATATCTCCTGTTGTGGAACCACCTGCATCCATTGAAAGATGCAGCGCCCCCGGCAAAAGGGACGTTAGTACTGTCGAATAGCACTAGTATGTATAACTAATCACCCTCTCAATAGAATGACAAATAATATAAATAAGATTATCATAATATTAATGAAAGCCTTAATTAACATCAAACCTCAATTTAGGATCAAAACAGTGTTCAAATTAATTTCCATATCTCACATTGGGAGATTTTTAGTATCGATATACCATTGTCCACAATACTAGTACCATTATTCACCATACCAATACCATTATTCACAATACCATTATTCATAAAACCAGTACCACCGCACTCTAAGCACGGAGTCCGATCACGGCCCGATTGGCTAGACTATCTTAATAGAGACATCAACCATAATTTCTCTCAATATCAATACCACCGTCTTTAACACGAAGTCCAATCATGACCCGATAGGCTAGGCTATCCATTAGGGACATCAACCACAATTATCATTTCAATTACAATTTCCAGCACAATCACAACCATGTGTGCGGCATGGTGTCCGATCACGACCCGATCGGCTAGGCCGTCTTATTTGAGACATCAACCTTTTTATATCAATCATCGCATTTCATAATACTTTCACATCTTTTCATTTCATTGGCACTAGCGGCCATAATTATAAGATCATTCTTGGCACGTTTTCCATATTCAGTATATCATGCTCATATTATCAATTTCAAATATCATCCTCATCCTCATCATCAACAACAAACACAATTCAAATCAAAGTGTGTAGTACACATGTGAGCAATTTAAAGTCTAATACACATAGAGATATTTCACAAAAAAATTGGCATAATAGCCTTCATTTGAACTTGACTTGTAGTCGAAACATTATTAATGCACAACCCATATTTTAACACATCCTCAATTGGTAACAGAACATGAATAGAGCATTTGTGATGCTTGTTGAACATATATCGTTCCACCCAATCTTACTCGGAATAGCCAATTTCATAATGAATCACTCGGGACTTACATAATTTACAAGAATATCGTGGGATTCAATTCTAAGAGAAGAGTTTAGCCAACATACCTCAATTGAGCTTCCTTAAACTCTAAAACATTCTGGAATTCTTAGCAACTTCAATCTATTGTAGAAATATAACAAATTAAATCAAAATTTGGAAGATGATCATGGTTCTAGCTCACTTGAGCATTTTATCAAACACTAGGTGTGCATAAGGTTTCAATGTCCTTTTTATGAAGGACTTCATCATCCCACAATCCAATCTTTACCATTTTTAGCTCAACAATCTTCCTACATCCTTTGATAACACATGCTTTGATAACACATGCATATAAAATAAATAACTCTCATGCCCAGAAAGTTTTCTTTCTAGTTACCCATTTTCAGAAAATTTCGAAATTAAGGTTTAGGGTGTAGAATCTTACCTCTAGGATGAAGACCTAGTAAGCTTCCCTTCTTAATCTTCTAAAACTTGAGAAAGAATTGAAGAAAAATTATGGAAGAACACTTTCTCACTCTAGGGCACTCTCTCTCACTCTAAAATATCAGATTATGTCTCAAAAATGGCCCAAAGAGTGTATTTAACGAAATAGGGTCTGGTTTTAAAAATCCAAAAATGGAGCTCTGGAACAAGGTATGTGATCGCATATGCGATCGTATAACCGATATGCGGACCGCATATCGATCGCATAATTGGTTACAAAATAGCCAAAAGAACTGCCTATGTATGTGGTTACTATGCGGTCCACATAACTGTTATGCGGTCGCATAATGCACCATATAACAGTTATGCGGTAGCATAGTCGACTGCATAGTTGCTTCCAACTGACCCAATCAACTGACTCACTCTGCGGCCATTATGCGGTCCGCAGAATGGTTCTGCGATTGCATAATAAACCGCAGAAATGCACTTTTTTGTCAAAAATTTTCCTTTACTTTCCGGTGCATTGTTCAACCCAAAAAGTCCGAGCCGCGGCGAGCAAGCTTGCCACGAAGAATTTCTACAATCCTCAAACACGTAAGCCTATTCTGGCACCATGAAATATTATTTCCTTTGCAAACTACTCGTGTTTCAAGCTAGATGTTGTTGGGGAATTGGCTGAAAAATACAAGTTCGACAAGCTTATGGGTGATACTGTAAAGAGGTGTATTACTCAGTCTAGCACAGTGGAGGATGAAGATCCTGAAATAAAGAAAGAGGCTGAAGCTCTTGAAACTGAGGATCAAGTGGTTGATGAGGAAGAACTAAAAGAGGAGGCTTCTAAGCCTAATGTGGAATTGAAAGTCCTCCTCACTCACTTGAAAAATGATTTTCTTGAAACTAATAATTTTTCTGTGATTATTTCTGATGACTTGACAGGTACACAGGAGCAAAAGCTGGTGGAGCTGAAAAAGCACAATAAGGTCATTAGCTAGAGTATAGATGATATTCAAGGAATCGGTCCAGCCATTTGCATGCATAAAATTCTGTTGGAAGGAAATAGAAAGCCAGTGGTGCAGTCCCAACGCAAGTTGAACAAAAATTTAGAGGAGGTAGTGCACAAGGAGATCATCAAATTGCTAGATGCGGGAGTGATTTTCCCCATCTTTGATAGCCAGTTGATTAGTCCAGTGTATGTTGTACCTAAGAAATGGGGCATGACAGTGGTGAAGAATTAAGACAAAGAATTGATCCCCACAAGAACAGTCACCGGGTGGAGAATGTGCATTGATTATAAAAGGTTGAATGATGCAACAAGGAAAGAGCACTTCCCACTTCCCTTTATTGATCAAATGCTCGAGAAAGTAGCTGGACATGGATGCTACTATTTCTTGGATGGGTACTCAGGCTACAATCATATACCCATTGCCCAGAAGATGTTGACAAGACCACATTCACTTGCCCGTCAGGTATTTTTGCTTACATGAGGATGTCATTTGGGTTGTATAATGAACTTGCCACTTTTCAGAGGTGCATGATGTCTATATTCTCCGACCTAAACGGGAAGTGTCTAGAGGTATTCATGGATGATTTCACCCTCTTTGTTGATGACTTTAAGGATTTCTTGAAGAATTTGGAGCTTGTGCTTGAACGTTGTGAAGCCACTCACTTGGTTCTTAACTGGGAGAAGTGCCACTTTATGGTAAACGAGGAAATTGTCCTGAGCCACAAAATGACTGCACATGGCATTGAAGTTAATAGAGCTAAGGTTGATGTAATTTCTACGCTCCCTTCACCGACTTCTGTAAAAAGCATAAGGAGTTTCTTGGGACATGATGGGTTATATAGAAGGTTCATCAAAAAGAATTCCAGCATTACCAAGCTGTTGACTGCATTGCTAGCGAAAGATGTCAAGTTTTTTTTCACTGTGAAGTGCTTAAGAGCATCTGAATTGGTAAAGGAAAAGCTTGTGAGTGCTCCTATTATGATGACACCTGATTGGATCTAGCCATTTGAGATATTGTGTGATGCTAGTGATGTATCTGTTGGGGCAGTTCTGGGGAAAAGAAAAGACAAGATGTTTAGGCCCATCTACTATGCAAGTAGGATGTTTAATGATGCTCAAGTCAACTATTCCACTATGGAGAAGAAGTTCTTTGTTGTGGTCTTTGCTTTTGATAAGTTTAGATCATAGCTGGTGGGGAGTAAAGTGATTATACAGACTGGCCACTCAGCCTTAAAATACCTATTGAGTAAGAAGGAGTCCAAGCCGCGTCTGATGTGGTGGGTGTTGTTGCTCCAAGAGTTTGACTTGGAGATCAAGGATAGGAAAGGAACAGAAAATCAAGTCACAGATTGTCTATCTCAACTTGAGAGACCTCTGGTTAAAATAGTTGAAATAAGGGAAGAGTTTCCTAATTAGCAGATTTTCTCTGTTGCTGCGGTCTCTGAAAAGCCGCCTTAGTATGCTGATATAGCCAACTTTTTGGCTAGTGGATCGTTGCCTCGTGACTTCTCTCGTGATCAAAAAAGGAAGCTTCAAGGTGAGGTAAAAAGTTATTTTTATAATGACCCTTTCTTGTTTAAACTGCACAGATGGTGTGATTCGAAGGTGTGTGCCTGAAGGAGAGATGACAAGCATTCTTTCTCATTGCCATGATGAAGCAGCTGGAGGATACTATGGTGGAAATTGCCCTGCAGCAAAGGTCATGGAAGTTTGTTTCTATTGGCCTACTTTGTACAAAGACACACTGGCGTATGTAGCTGCATGTGACAAGTGTCAAAGGGCAGGTAACATTAGCAAGAGGGATGATACTCCACTAAACTCCATTCTGGTTTGTGAAATATTTGATGTTTGGGGCATTGACTTCATGGGCTCGTTCCCATCATCTCATTCTTATGAGTATATCCTAGTAGCCGTTGACTACGTCTCTAATGGGTCAAAGCAATCCCTACTAGGACCAATGATGCTCGGGTGGTATGTGAGTTCTTACGGAAGAATATCTTTACCCGCTTTGGGACACCTCGAGTGATTATCAGTGACAATAAGTCGCACTTTGCGAACAAGCAGTTCGTTGCATTGTTGTCCAAGTATGGGGTCACACACAAAACCGGAACCCCGTACCATGCCCAAACTGGTGGGCAAGTTAAAGTGGCTAACCGTGAACTTAAGCGAATTCTTGAAAAGACGGTTAGTGCTTCTCATAAGGATTGGTCTATAAAGTTGGATGAAGCTCTACGGGCGCACAGAACTGTGTTCAAAACAACCATAAGGACTTCACCATTCAAACTAGTGTATGGAAAATCGTATCACCTACCTGTTGAGATAGAACATAAAGCTTATTCGGCAATTAAGATGCTTAATCTTGATCTTAGTCTTGCAGGTGAACACCGGTTGGCGCAGATGAACGAATTGGATGAGTTTAGATTGGATGCATACGAAAATGCATGAATTTTCAAGGAAAAGACAAAAAGATGGCATGATCATCTGATTAAGACAAAAGAGTTTCATGAAGGGGACAAAGTCTTACTATACAATAGTACACTTAGGTTGTTCCCCGAAAAATTCAAATCAAGATAGAAAGGTCTGTATATTGTGAAACAGGTCTCACCGTATGGCGCCATTGAAATACAGGATGAGGAAGGGAATGAAATCTTTAAGGTGAATGGACACAAGTTGAAACAGTACCTTATTGGAGGATTTGACATAGCATCATGATCAAATGAGCCTAAGTGACGGAGTCAAGCTGACGACTATAACTCAGAACTACTTCTAACTCTTTTTCTTGCTTTTGTAGAATAAGTAGATAATTGTAGTGTAGGATTATTAGAGTTTAGGAGTTTTGATAATTGTTTGAACATGTGTGAGCATGAATTGGACACAAAATAAGTATATAATAGAGTTGGGGAGAAACCCATATGCTAAAATGTGAAAAACAAAAATGGGAACTCTGAGAAAATTGGCCTAGCACGCCGCATGGGGTGCCGCAATAGGATAATGGGTTGACTCTGACGGAAACACACTCTGAATATCCTCACTACCGCTCTGCGCGGGGGCGCCACAGCCAGTGTCGGCCAGCGCAAAATTGCGGCCAGTAATATTTAAAAATAAATCTGAAAATTTTAAAAACAAAAAAACAAAACGCCCAGACCCCCGCCCCTTTCCCTAAAAACAGGCCCGTTTTCCCCCCTTCTCCCATATATCCCTTTCTCTCTCATACAAATCTCTCCTCTCTAACTCTCCCCTAAATCCCCCATTGTTTTTCTTCTTCAAATTTCTTCCACTCGCATTCATCACTCATCAAGGTAAGTTCCTCCTCTTATCTCTTCTCTTTCTTTTAGTATTTAATTGTAGTATTTAGTTGGTTTTAATTTAGTTCAACCTAACCCTAGGTAGTTTATTTTTGCTCATCTTTTAGCTATTTGTTTTCTAACTTGGCTGAAATTGTACTTGCTTTTGTGAGGATTTTCATTGTTCTTATGCTTGTGGTGGATTTTTAGTATGTTTTGGTGGTGTTGGAATAATTTTATGATGAAGTATGGTGGAGGTGCCTATATGGCCAAAAATTGGAGGAAAGTTTGTGCAAATTTGGAGCACTTTGTACCATTATTACATTGTGGTGGTATTGTGGTTGGTGTTCGGTGGATGATTGGTATGTTTGTGTAGTGATCTTAGATTATTTGAAGTTGAAATTATGAGTTAAATTTGATGAATACAATGTGTTTGATAAAATACCCCAATAACATAAAAGGTGAAGTTGTGCTTAAGTAGAGAAAATTTGTTGTGATATAATGTGATGCTTGATGATAAGTATGGGATGGGAGGTCATGTTCTTATGTTGTGACACTTTAACGTGTTAGCCCCGAGTACTAATAAATTGACAATCCCATTCTAATATTTTGCTAGGTGCTAATTGGGGTGTCCGATTCATGCTAAGTACTTGGGTAGTGCGGTATGGTAACTTCTTAATTTTGTTAGTAGTGAATTAGTATAACTTCTTATTTTTCTTTTCTTAGTTACTCGTTTAGCTTCTTGATTTTGTATTTTACATTAGTATAGTCCATGGTTATGTTATTGTAATATTGTGTTGGTGGTTGGGTGGGTTGTTGATTACTCATGGAGTGCTTTTAATGGGGTAGTCTTAGTCCCCGATATACATTGAACTTGTGAACATACCAATAACAAAAATGTGGGATGGTTACCCCATTTGGTCTTGCCTTTTGTTTTAAGTGTTGTGGTTAATTGTGTTCGTCCTGTGTAGGTACAATGTCTCATCGTCCTAGCAAACGTTCTAACACAAGTTCCACCGAGGTGGCCTCTAGTAGTCGTCGAGGAGGTAGGCGGGCACCTCCCCCCGCCCCAGTGGAGGAGGAAGAGGAGTGCATTGATCCCGATGCGGATGTAGTACCGGGCTATAAGTATGGCTTTCGGGCTGTGCCGGCTCATGCTAGGATGTGGTACCGGACCTTTGTTCCGGCGGTGAGTCCCGACCCAGAAGTTAGTATTGATGATGGAAAGCTAGCCAGGAAGTGGATTTACAACAATATCAGGTACCTGGGTATTGAAACTTTGTTCTGTCCCGGTGAGTCGGTGAACATGAACATGGTCAAGGAGTTCTATGCCAACTGGCAACCTGAGGCCAGTTTAGATGCGGTGCATGAAATGAAGGTGAGATGCAAGATGATTCCTTTCTCCTCGCGGGTAATAAATCAAATCATGGGGTTCACGAAGCACTCTCATAAGTTGTTCCAGAGGTTACTGCATTGGCCCCCTTATCCTGATATTAGGTGCCAGCTGTGTGGCATTAGTTCTTCTGCCATGTGGACGCAGGATGATAATGAATTCCACAAAGACATGAAGAAGTGCAATTTCCAGCGTCCCTCCAGGGTCGTTCTCCGGTTGATTAATGCAAAGATCATGCCTACCCAGAATGACACAGATGTCTCCAGGTTGAAGGTGTGTCTTATTTATGCCATCTTGACTCGGATGAAGTTTGATCTGGGAAAGATTATGCTTGATCACATGGCTCGAGTATGACCACTTAGGGACCGCCGCCTATATTTCTCGAGCATGATCACGCGGCTTCAGAGGACGAACCATGTGGAGGAGGAGTTCCATTATGACCGGATGATTCTGGTGATGCGGCCTCTTAGGGCCTTTGATGTCATAGCTGTGACAGACCCCACTTCTGTTGTTGTTCCTGTGGATCAGAGATTACTTCATGTCAAGGAGACATTGTAGCTCCTATTTTTTGATATGCGCCTTCACGCAGCTCGATGAGAGACTGACTTGGTAGAGCTGCAGGAGGACCACCCCCTCTCCGCGGTCACTCAACAGTGGTTGGGCTTGGCAGATGGAGCACATATGCCACCAGATGAGGATGTAAACTATGTTCCCTCCGATGATGAGGAGTACCTGTGCACCTTTAAGGGTGTTGATGAGGAGTAGGTCAAGGGCCTCAGAGAGTTGCCTTTTCACTCTTGTTTTGTTGTATTGCTTAGGGGACAATGCAATTTCTTAGGTGTGGGGTAGGGTGCTCCTATTTGGTTGTATTTGTATTTATTTTCTATTTGCAAGTTGGTTTTATTTGATTTGTTTCTTGCTTTCTTAGACAATATGGTGTGTAATAGTTAGTAATTAATTGTTTAGTTTCAACTCTTCCCGGCGATGGATTTCATCGACTGGCTTCTTGAGGGATTTGAAGTCGAACGAGAAAAATACAAAAAAATTAAAAAATTAAAAATCCAAAAATATGTCTTTTTTTTTTTTTACTTTCTTAGGCAGTGTAACAATTCCCCCTTGGATTTTCTTTGTATTGTGGTTCTTTTACTAGGGTTTTACTTGAACCGGGTATGGTTAGTTTTTTGTTTAGTTTTATAGGAATAAAGAATCTTGAGTCACAGTGCTAATTTGAAGCAATTTTCTTTGACTGCATATGCCTTGAGAGTGGTGAGTACCTTAGTTGTGACGCCTAGGCTCAATTCTTAACTCTTAGATAAGTGCCTTAAATTAGTTGATTGTAACTTTGTTTAACTGCTTTGACTAGAGAGTTGGGATAGATCCGATCCTAAGTAAGTTATGTGCCATGTGAGAGTGAGGTTTTCGTTGATATTCTGTGCATGTCAGTTGATGTCTAAAACTTGCCCTGTGTATTTATAAAGTGAAATGGAAGTCTTGTTCAGCCTAGAAAGTGATAAAGGCATTTCTTTGTTGAGCCAATTATATGTTTGTGACCCGCCTAATTATGTTGTATCCTAGTTAGCCCTTTTGAGCCTGTAATCCTTTTTTCTTTGGCAACCACATTACAAGCCTGATGTAACACCCCGGAATATTTTGAAGTATTTCAGTGTAAAGCCCCGTAAATTTCGCAAGTGAATTCAAGGTTTCGTGGTGCCGGAGTAGGCTTATGTGTTTGAGGATGGTATAAAATCTTCGCGGCAAGCAGTTCGGACTTTTTGGGTTGAACAATGCACCAGAAAGTAAAGGAAAATTTTTGGCAGAAAAATGCATTTCTGCGGTCCATTATGCAACCGCAGAACCACTCTGCGGGCCGCATAATAGTTGCAGAAGTGAGCAGGAGAAGGGCCAGTCTGGGGGCAATTATGCGGTCGACTATGCGACCACATAACTGTTATGCGGTGCATTATGCGATCGCATAACAGTTATGCAGACCGTATAGTGACCGCATAGTGACCGCATACACAGACAGATTTTTGATCGTTTAGGACTATAATTATGCGACCGATATGCGGTCCGCATATCCATTATGCGGCTGCATATGCGGCCGCAGAACGTGTTCCGGAGCTCTATTTTTGGGTTCTTACAACCCGACCCTACTTCGTTAAATACACGCAAAGGGTCATTTTTTAGCAAAAAACTGATGTTTTAGAGAGAAGGGAGAGTGTTTTAGAGAGAGAGAGAGAGAGAGAGAGAGAGAGAGAGAGAGAGAGAGAGAGAGAGAGAGAGAGAGAGAGAGAGAGAGAGAGAGGAAACCCTAGGTTAATTATTCATCAAGTCTTGCTCAAATCTTGGAAGATTAACAAGGAAAGCCCACAAGTTCTTCATCTAAGAGGTAAGATTCCATACTCTAGTTTTCAATTTCGAATTTGGGTAGAAGATGGTTGATTAGGAGTATGATTCATGGGTATGAGATTATTATTTATACATGCATGTACCAATAAGAATTGTGGGAAGATTTTTGAGTTGAAATAAGTAAGGATTGGGTTGTAGAGTGAAGAAAATCTTGTAGAAGAACCTTGTGGTTAAATTTGCACACCTGGTGTCTGATAAAATGCTCAAATGAGCTGAGACCGTGAATAACTTCCTAATTATGGTTCAATTGTGTTATGTCTCAAAATAGATCTGGATTACTAAGAATTCCGGATCATTCTAGAGTTAAGGAAGCTCGATTGAGGTATGTTGGCTAAACTTTCTCTCTTGGAATTGAATTCCATAATGTTTTCGTAAGTTTCAAAGTATGGGTTGCGTATTAAAAGTCTATGGCTTTGAGTCATGTTTCAATGAAAGATAGTATGCCAAATTGTGTGAGAAAATCTCAATATTCTTAAGACTCTTAACTGCTCATATGTGTATCTAAAGTCTTGATTTGGAAATGTCTTATTGTTAATAATCTATAAAGATGGTTGGAAGTAAAATAAGTTAATTGGGAATATAGAGTGTGGCCAACGTGCCAAGAATTTAAGCTATGATTGTGTCTAGTAGTGCAAATGATTTGAGAATATGAAATGAGCCTCGACTCAATAGTTTAAAAATGACTTCGAAGGTAGAATTACCTAAAAGCTTTTGTACTCAATTCATGCCCATTAGTGGTTGCTTTAACTAATGCTTTGCTTTATAAATATATCTAGTGTGATTCGAGTTCTATATACTCATGTGTTGAACTGGTACGTTGTCATTGCTATGGAAGAGCATTATAAGAATAAATGGTGTATTGATTGTTTATGATTTTCATGTGTGTTTCTATTGTTGAATGGTATGCCTCATTCTTTGGGAAGAAACCATTTGTGTTTGAAGTTTCCATTTCAAATGGATTTGAAGTATATGATTTCTGAAATATCCTATATGTTGATACTTGATGGTGATCTTTGAAATTGAAAGAGGTGAAAGTATGGAATATGAAATACGGCCATCGTGCCAGGAATAAAGAATCTTGTGAATGGCCTAATGAGCCAAGAAAATATTGTCGTTGTGAATGACTGGAAATACTAATGAGAATTTATACAATGTGAAAGATGTTGAGGTGAGTACAATTATATTTATGATATTTCTGTTTGTAAATCAAATCAAAAAATATTTTTGGGAGCATCATTAGCAAACTCAAGGAAGGGTGGATCATAAGGCCCACACCTGAAACTACACGTACCGGTGTAGGGGTGGATTGTGATTATTCCCTTTATTTGGGATGAAATTAGAACCTTTGGGAAATTGTGATATTATTCCCCTTAATTGGGGTGAAAATGGAATCTTTGTGGATTGGAAAAGTTAACCCGCATGGCATATGTGGGAAGGCGGCCTAGCTGATCGGGTGGAGATCAGACGCCATATTGCGCATATGGCGGTACTACTCTTAGTAACAACTTTCTTTCGCATCACATGTCAAACCACATTATTCGTGGGGAGATGGCCTAGCCGATCGAGCGTGATCGGACTCCGTGCTAACAAAGACGGTGGTATATCGGTGCTAATGATCTCCCAACCAAAATTGTATATGAAGTTCGTATTTTGAAAATTATTATGTTTTAACTAAACATTTGGATATTGTTGATTATGACTTATTGTTTCTATGTGTTGCCTTTTCTTATGTGGGTATTCTATTTTGAAAGAGGACTTTTAGCTATGCATACTAGTGCTATTCGACAGTACTAACGTCCCTTTTGCCGGGGGCACTGCATCTTAAATAGATGCAGGTGGTTCAACAACAGGCGGCATTGATCAGTGATAGCAGTGCACTCTTTTCAGCTGATTTGTTGAGCCCCACTTCATTTCGGGGTCATGTATCTTTTGTTTCTCATGTACTGTATTTTGAGGTATAGCCGGGGCCTTGTTGCTAGCATTTTCATATTACTCTTCTATTGTATTTAGAGGCTCCGTAGACAGGTTGTGGGTTGTGGTTGAAGTTGGGAATTGAACTAGAAATGTTGGTATTTGGAAATCATGTTTTTTATTAATTCTATAAACTTGTAATATTTTGGAAATTATGAATGAAGCTGCTAATGAGAATGAAAAAGGAAGTTGTTAATAAAATCTTTTCAGTGAATGGTTAATGAAGTACATCTCCTCTTTATTCATGGATGAGTTTGGGTAGAAAGAAATCTAATAGGCTTGCTCGGCCGGGTTCTCTCGGTTGAGCGCCAGTTGCGCTCCCCGAGTTTGGGGCGTGACATATGACCCCTTTGTTTGAATTGACTATCTGTTTGAACCAATTACCTCTCTTGAGCACTTGATATATTTATGATCTTGTTAAAATCTAAGTGGAGGTTTGATTGGATTTTTGAGTGGAACTATAGAAAAGGAGAAATGTGCACTGTTTGAAAAATAAATTGTGAGAGCCACTTGTAGGGAATTGAAAAAAAAGAAAGAAGAGAAAATCAAAATCTAAAAATGGTGGTGTTCGTATATATTATAAATAAAATTATTCATTGCTAGTAGTAACTCTTGCTTTGTCTGTGCTTAAAGAAATTGGGAGCTTGGTGTTAATATGCTGTGAAGGTTGGGGTTTGGTTCAACAAAAGTGTGTGGTTTAATGTTTTAATGTACATGTATTAAAGTCCTCAAGGAGGTGTAGTAACTATATCCATATGTATCCTACCTATCCCGCAGCCTACATTACAACCAAACTTAAGTCCTACTTGATCCTTGATTGAATGAGCTCAAATTAGTAGAGTACTACACTACGGGCAAGCCTATAGTACGTTTTCTGTGGCGCATGAATTTTATTTCTGAGAGTGAGTGAATTCTTTCTATCTTGAGTTCCTATTTGTTCTTGAATTGTATTGTGTGTGGAACTACTCTCTATTGTTTGTGTGAGGGCACATGACTTGTGAAGGTAAGGTAAAGTCTTTGACCTCTGTTTAGAGTAAGTGAGCAAGCTGTAAAAATTATGTGGTGCTTTTGAGTCGAGTCTTGTGGCTAGGATCTTATGATATAGTGCTTAGTCTATTGTAAATATTCTTGGCATGATGTGTTAGTGAAGTTGTTTGATGAAAAGGTCGTCTCTATGTAAAGTATAGTTTGATTGCTCGAGGACGAGCAATGGTCTAAGTGTGGTGTGTTGATGGTAGGCGAGAAATCCATGTTTTAGCAGTAATATTGTACACTAATTACTGCATTTTACGTGTGTTTGAGCTCAAATGATAGTGAATTACACTTATTGCGTGTTTAATGCCTTGCAGGAAATGATCCCGGGCTATTAAGGTAATTTGGAGATAAATCGAACAAGTTGGAGCTTTGAAGTCTGAGGAGAAGCCCAAAAACTTAAGCCAGGATCATGTTCGGGGGTCGAGCACTAAGTCTGGATATCAAAAAGTGGATGAGAGAATTTACTCTGAGACAAAGACACAGTAGCGCTGCATGGGGCGCCATGAGGCGCGGCGCGGTAGTGCAAATTTGGTCTGATAGGCTTTTTGCGAGCTCTCTAGATTTCCTCACAAGCGCGCCGCATGGTGCGGCCCAGGTGTGCAAAATTATCAGAGTGATTTCCTAGTTCGGCTAGGAAAAGGTTGTTTCATCCAAGCTTGTTTTTACATAGAATAAATACACCAAAAACATGATTTTTAGAGGACGTTTTACCTGTGAAAGATTAGAGAAGCAACCAAGGCAAGAAGACACAAGAATTCATCAAGATTTTAACCTGCAATCGGTGCAATACGGGAGTTTGTATCGAATCATTAGTATTGATGTTTTCTTTACTTTTGAACCTTATTGAGATGATGTATTCCATAGCTATGGAGTAAATTCCATTAGGGTGTTGACAGATACGGTGTTTTGATAACTTGATTAGGGATTTGATTCTTGATAATTGTTAGAATTAATTGATGGAGTTTTAATTCGTATTGTGGAGTTATTTCTTATTCTGCTTAATCGAAAAAGGAGCATTATATTGAATTGATTTACATATTATGCTCTAGCTTAAATTCGTGATTCAAATAGGTAAACAAAAGAGCCTCTTGAATTGTTAATCGAACTAGAAAATAGGGAAATATTCGTGAGAAGTTACCCTTTAGATCATAACCATCATTTTATTGGTGTAATTATTTACCGTGCTTCAATTGGATTAATTAATAAAATTAACATTTAATTGAAAGAGGAATATTAACTTCAAGCGTAATCTGATTATCTGTTGAATTCGTGAGAATCAACAGTATTATAGAGTGAATTAACTCAAGAATTGGATCCCGAGTCAATTATCTTGTACCTATCTAGTCAAATACCCTTATTTCTCTCATTGATATTTCTTCGTTGCTCATGTGCTGTCTTTTGTGATCAACTGTTAATTGTAAAATTTTTAGTAGTTAATCGTAGTAATAGTCATCAAATCAAGTGTTAATTTTACTAGATAGTAATCAACTGAAGATTATTCGAACACGATTTAAATCCAATCCCTGTGGAGACGATAATTAAACTATACTATCTTTGACTAGCGAGTAATAATTTTGTGTTGTGTTTGCGCTCGTCAGATCCATGCACCAAACAAACAACAACTCCAATATGACCAATAAAGGAAAGAGAACCTAAAGAGAACCATCCACAAGTTTATTATATATACAACAAAAGCATAACACTATGAACCCATCTCACCAGGGAGAAACAAAATGGACGAAATAAGCCCAAGGAATCGAATTCCACATAACACAGTTGCGACATGCAACCTGATCCAACATCATACCATTGCGTCGCACAACCAGATCTAACATAATATCCTCGTGGAAATACCCATCGAGCCATAATCCTCATGCTCACCAAACACATACGTATCAACAGCAAGCATGCAAAGTTCTTAAATATAACCATGGGGAGATGGATAGCAATGCGCTATGAAAAAGAAAAGACAAGCACAACTATAGTGCAATAAGTAAATCAATATCTCAAGAACCATCTCGCTCATATATTGCCACAAAGCCTGATCAAAGCCACGACATGCGTGTAAATAATCAAGTAGTCTCAGAAACCCATCGAAGCATAAGAGAGTAACATATGAAATAGATCACGGTGTGAATAAGATCAGTTCCACCTGATGATAGTCCATAGCAAAAGCTATGCAGAGTAAGCAAATCCAATCTAGTGTAGAATACATATCCTTATTAGGCCTACCAATTGGCCCCCAACGAATTCAGATCATTCCAAAATAGCTAAATAACCTTCCAAGAATCCACAGTGACCTTATCCATGATACATACAATCTGCTGCCTAATCCTTAACACACTTTCACAGTTTGCAACCAAGGGATAGTCTGCCTCTGAGAATATCCAGTCTCTAAATCTCAAGAACACAGGAACCTATATACCTGATCTCTAACTCTCTCACTTAAATGACATGATATGTCACGCATACACAATCATCTCATGATAAACACTCCCATTAATATTCCGCGCCAAGTGGCAAAACTTGAACATCAACGGTTACCAGTCACGTGATTTCTATAGTACTAGTCAAGCATTCACAAGTCAATACACAATGCGTCTTCTATAACACACACCTTTCTCAGGCACTACAAGATAATGCTAGCATTCTCTTAAACATCTGAAGCTTCTCATGCTGAGTAGAATTCATGACCTTCCTTTTGAGCTGAACCGTAACCTTGTCCATTCAATCCCAATCCCAAGTGGCTCACAACATCTATCATGCTATTATATGAAAACACGAGAACCTCATTATCAACTTTGAATCTCAACTACGATGACACTTCATCGACCAGAAACATGTCACTAAGCTCAATTCAGGAAAAAATCATAACACACAACCAATCATAACACGTAACCAACCTTCCAAACACGTTGAAGACATCAACCTCAAGTCGTGGTCAAAACCATTCCAAACACGTTGATCCCAATATGAAATCACGTCGTCCTACAACCATAAGCACGCTAAGTGCATAAACATAATCATGGGGAGACAAATAGGAAAATTCATTATGAAAAGAAAAGACAAGCATAACTACTGTGCAATAAGAAAATCAATATCCCAAGAGTCATATCGCTCATATATAGCCACAAGGCCTAAACAAAGCCATGATGTGCGTGTAAATAATCAAATAATCTCACAATACATAGAAGCATAAGAGAGTAACACATGAAATAGATCAGGGTGTGAATAAGATCAGTTCCACCTAATGACAGTCCCTAGATAAAGCTGCACTGAATAAACAAATCCAATCCAGTGTAGAATACACATCCTCGTTAGGCCTAACAATAGGCCCCCAAACGAATTCAAATCATTCCAAAATAGGTAAATAACTTTCCAAGAATTCACAGTGACCTTATCCATGATACATACAATCAGCTGCCTAATCCTTAACAAAATTTCACAGTCTGCAACCAAGGAATAGTCAATCTCTGAGAACATCCAGGCTCTAAAGCTCAAGAATACAGGAACCTCCATACATGGTCTCTAACTCTCCCGCTTAAATGACTAATACGTCAAGCATACATAATCACCTCATGAGAAAAACTCCCATAAATATGTCGCGCCAAGTAGAAAAACCTAAACATCAACGGTTACCAAATGCGTGATTTTTGTAGTACTAGTCAAGCATTCGCAAGTCAATACACAATGCGCCTTCTACAATGTACACCCTTCTCAAATGATACAAGATAATGCTAACATTATATTAAACATCTAAAGCTTCATATTCTGAGTAGAATTAATGACCTTCTTTTTTAACTGAACTGTAACCTTGTCCATTCAATCCCAATCTCACGTGGATCACTGGATCTATCATGCTATTATATGAAAATATGAGAACCTCGTTATAAACTTTGAATCACAATTAGGATGAACACTTCATCGACCAGAAACCTTCCACTAAGCTCAATTCAGGAGAAAATCACAATACGCAACCAACCTTTCATACCCGTAGAATACATCAAGCTCAAGTCGTGGTTAAAACCTTCACAAGCTCTTCAGAACCCATTTGCATATAACCAAGCCACTGTTAAACTAACCCAACTTTCTTCAAATTCCTCTTGACTTTCCTTCAGGATAACACTTCTCTTCCCTAGTATACTATGGACCTCAATAAAAACTCATTCCAAGTGATCCCAGCCTGAAACAGCGTCGTCCTAAGACTATAAGCCACTTTATTCCCTCTCATGCACCCAGTAGTACCTTAAATCGAAACTCCCGCTCTGAAGAAACCTTCTATGAATTTGAAATAGTTTCTTTTATCTCTCAACAATGCATCGCAAAATCGATAATGATACAAAAATACTTCAAGTATCTTTCAAAATCCAATGCAAATCTCGAATCCTCAGTCACACAACGAATCCGGACATCTTGGATCTTGAACCTACTAGAATTATCCCCAAGAGTCACCCACTCTAACCTAGTCCCAAAACATAACCAAACATGTCAAATAACTAGTGTTCTGTCACAAAATAAATGCTCCAAAAAAATAGTCGAGCGAATCCTTTTCCATTGCACACTACATCTACAAAGGACTATCAAACTCGAGTCATTCTACAACCTCCATATATTAGTAAGGTGAAATATAACACGTATCCAGCAAGTTCCTTGTTTAAATCATCCTCGAAGCTATCCTCCTCAAGTCATAACTAATCCATAAGAGTCCCTTAGTCTAGAATCTACATCAACACATGACCATATGGCCCTATCGCCACTGTCATGCTCCCCCACTTGGCTTTAAGCTACAATCACATAACCTAAAAACCCACAATGACTGCTCCTCCAGCTACCATTATCTCACACTGTTACTCAGCTGAATTTATCATAAGCTCATGTTGCACTACAATAACATATCCCAAATTATCAAGCCAAATGCACCCTCAACCTCGTGACAGCAGCGCCATCTTTCGCAAACGATCCAGACTCACACTATAGTACATACATCCCATTAGATAGATGGTAAAACTCTTCATAGAAACCTCATAAGAAATCATACAACCTCTAACCCTCTCACATGAGACATCCCACATGTGTAACCTCATATCGACATCTTTCTACGACCTTGCCATGGGTACAACCACTATGCAATCGATTGATCTTTCTGAGTCTACACTCGTCCACAGACTGCAATAATCTGTTTCATTCCACAAATAGATAACTCAAAAGTCCATCAACACATCCAAAAATCAAGATTGTATTGTACACCAAAATGATAATCAAACATTCATATTCCCTATGTATTTCAAGCAAACCCCTCTCGTCACATCCGAACTTTCTAAACATAGAAGTCATCACCCAAAATAAAATGCAGAGACTCGGTCAATTGTCCAGAATGACCCGAATCGCGCCAAGCTTCCTCAAAACATGTGGCTAACCTACCATTAGGTCCACATCGATACGCTCCCACTTCCACTTCGGTATAACTATCTTCTAAAGCAAACCAAACCACCTGGTCTTTGATGCTCATACTAGACATGCTGACAATCTAAATATTGTGAGATATGTCCAACCATGTTCTTCTTTATCCTCTGCCCCCAATAACGCTGCCTCGAATTATGATACATCTTTGTATCACCTGGATGAATAGAATTCCATAGACTATGAGACTTTTCAAGGATCATCCCCCTCGAACCATCAACACTGGAAACACAAATCCAACCTAAGGTCGCAACACACCATCATCGCTAAGGACCACCTCAAGACCACCTCACAACATCGTGTCCCTGAGGACAAGTAAATGTAGACTATCATACTGACGAGCCTTAATGCGCTCAAACAAGGATGACTGTGCAACAACACGAGCAAGAACTCTACTAAGCTTAGAAATACCCAACCTCACAAATCTATCGGTCAGAGCCTAAACATCCATAGCCTAAATGTCTTTCTTCCGCTGGAAAAAATGTCAAACTCTAAATCATGAACCGAATAATCCTGCACCAACATCGCACGAAGATAAATTTGTGAAGTATGACAATAGACTATGTATCGCCCTAAGCCTGTGGTCAACACCAGCACTAGGCTTAAATGATTGAACACCCCTCCACAAAGCGACAATAGTAGTCTGCCATCATAACAGGGGAAAAACACCCTGCACCGCATCTTTAGCATCATCATAACTCATCGGTTCCCAACTGATATCGAATACTCACATCACATATGAATGATTAGGAAGGAATTAAAGATATGGGCTTCAAGCTGAAATAGAGTCACATGATAAGAAAATGAAGAAAGAGGAGTTTCCTAATGCCCTATAGCCTCTCAAAGATAAGTATAGACGTCTTCATACTGACCCAGAAGAATCTACTAAGCCTTCTCATGGCTAGTGAGACCTATGTAATCCTAGTTCTTTGATACCAAGATGTCATGACCCAAATCCCACCCTAAGTCGTGATGGTGCCTAACATTGCCGCTAGGCAAGCCAACTACTAATCACCACAATGAATAGTCAACAATACATCTTAAAATAGTTTGAGAATCAAAATAATCGGAAAGCATTCTCAACCATACATGAGATATCAAGTATTTTAAAGAGAAGTTCGTACAATGATTGAAATAAAAGCCAAATTCTAAATCAACCAAAATAAAATACGACCAAGCGATGCACAATCCCAAAACCTGGTTTTACAAGTGGATAAGAATCTACTAGAATGCATAATACTACTACATCAACTACCTAGAATATAACGTAGATAGAATACAGTAAATAAATAGGAAAGGGTTTCCATGTGCTGCGGATCGAGGCATAGAAAGCAACTCACCCTAAAGTCTCCTTAGTAGCGGTAATTATGTGCCTGTATGACCACTAGATTTCAGTACCTATACAAATTGTGTAGAAATGTAGTATGGGTACGTAAATCAATGTGTCTCTAGTAAGTATCTAGTCTAACATCGAAGAATTAGTGTCGAGGGATCGACATTGACACTTACTAATAGTCCAATAATCAGATATACATGAGAAATAGGCAGGTATGTGGCATGCCAAGTAGCAACGAAGCAAAAAAATATGTACAACATGCTTTCCAATAAAAGAACCAAATACAAAATCATCAAGTACCAATTACTGTCTCGAATGGAGTTTACTTGACCAATATCAGGTGCAAATGCCAAATCCGAGTCAATATGCTCATATACGCACTGACTCCTTATCAAAATATTCCATACAATCCTGCCGAGGCGAATGTCCCAATCCAATAAGAGTAGTACCGGGGCAATTAGATATTCCACATAATCATGCCAAGGCGAACGGCCCGATCCCACAAGAGTATTGCTGAGGTGATCAACCCGATCCCATAAGAATATCACAGACATATTTTCAAGGAGTACTGCTGAAGCGAACAACCGGATCCCATAAGAATTTTAAAACTTTCGATGGGTCACTAGCCCAACACGTGAGTATACATATGAGTTAAATAATCATGAAACTTTCAAACAAATAAGTATAAGACGAGAGTAATCCGTAAGTGAAAGTATAATTCCACGGCTAATCAAGTATCATGCCAAGTCTTTAGAATAACAAAGCTCGATAAGCTACTCAAGTCTGGTCTCAGGCTCAAAATATGAATTAAAGCATCTCAACAGGCAAGATTAACTCAAGTAGTATAGCTAAAGCATAATATAAGCCTAAGTCAATCCAGATGTATCAATAATCTAGCATACGCACGTACGCTTGACACCTCGTAAGTACGTCGTTCCCCTAACACCGTAGCACACATCAAATAGAACACCAACGGGGATAAGTTCCCTCATACAAGGTTAGGCAAGAGACTTATCTCTCTCAGAATCCGATGACGACTCCTATGCTGCTCTAATACCTCAAACCAATGCCGAACAACCCGAACTAGACAAAGAACGTGCAAATCAGTCAACATTCTCAATAACCTATAATTTATCAATAAGAAACAATTCCCAACTCGCACGAAAAGGCAACAAAAGTCAACCACGCCCCGCGCGCGCCTGAACTTAAAAACTTCTCAAAAATAGATTTTACCCAAAGCATCACGAACTCAAATATATAATTTATTCTCTAATCCATGTCCAATTTTGTGGTCAAATTCTATTTTTACTAATTTTAGGTTTTTACTAAAAATCCCATAATTTTCAATATTTTCTACCAATTTTCATGTTAAATTCCATATATAATTCATATATTTAGCTCATAATAAGTTGGAATCACTTATCTTATGTTAGATTATGAAAATGGCTCTTTAAGAACACCCCAAATTGCCTTGTAATTACAAAAATGATATAAAATAAGCTAAATCCCGAAATTCTAACTTATAAATCTGCCTTGGCACTGCTCTTCACAATCGTGATAGAGCTCCTGTGATCGCAATGACCAAATGCGGCCAGCCACAAAATACACCTATGTTATCGCGTATGAAGACCTGCAATCGCGAAAGCCAAGCAGTTCAACTCCTTCGCGACTGCGGTATCACCTTCGCGAAAGCGAAGTCCAAATTATTTCCATCCAGTTTCGTCTCCTCGCGAACACAAAAGCCCCCATGAGAACGCGAAGGCCAGCCACAACCTACCTTTACCATTATGCAAATGCGGTCGACCCCAAGCGAATGCGATGCTTCTAGTCCCCAACACTATACAATCGCGGTACATTATCCGCGAACGCGAAAAACAAATATAACTTGGCCAAAATCCTTCTTCGCGAATGCGAGACATCCCTCACGAACGTGATGAACACCAGACACCAACACATCAACCAATTCCAAATATGTCGAAACTCACCTGAGCCACTCGGGACCCCGTCCAATCACTCATGCAAGCCTAAAAACATAACACGGACCTATTAGAGGTCTCAAAACTCATAAAATAACATCACAACTAACAATTTCACCCCCAACAAACTAATCAACTCTCCAAACTTCAAACTTCTTTCAACTAACGGCGAACATGATGAAACATACTTAGACAACTCGGAATGGAACCAAAGTCCATACACAAGTATAATATGATAACACAAACATGTCCCAAGGATCGAGATACCAAACGAGATCCGATATCACCAAATTCCACTCCAAATCAAATGTAGCCAATTCTAAAACCTTTAAAATGCCAACTTTCTGTAATTACCATCAAAATCATCTAGGAACCTGAGAAATCAAATTCGGACATACGCTCGAGTCCAAACTCACCACTTATACCTATCAGAACTATCAAAACTCTTATCCAAGGTCATTTATATAAAAGTAAAACTTGGTCAACTCTTCCAACTTAAAGCTTCAAAATTGAGAATCACTCTTCCAAATCAATATTGAACCTCTTTAACAACAAAATCAACCATGAAGTCTATTCAAGGTCTCAAACAAATAAACAGAAATGCTAAAGCTCAAAATGACCGGTCGGGTTGTTACATAAGATAACCATGAAACAATACAGCTAAATCTTTAGTCCATATAGTAAAATCAAGGGCTAAGAAAGATCATATCAAATAGCACGACAATGCCCTTCATGCATATACTCTCATCCTCACAAGCACAGAAGCACTCATCATGCAATATCTCCAAACCTCACAGCACAAAAGCACTCGTTGTGCAATATCCCTGATCCTCACAGTACGGAAGCACCCGTCATGCAATATAACTCATCCTCACAACATGGACACACCCGTCGTGCAATATCACTCATCCTCACGAAGCATATGTAATTCAGTACCAAGCAAGGTAAGAAGCAACCACAACATCAATAAGAGTGATTAAATATAACACACCACAAGGGAGGTAACCATCACTTTTGCACCAATAGCCAAATCAATGTTTAGATAATCTTAACACCTATTATCTAAACAAGCTCACCATATCTATTAACAAGAATAAGAACACCCAATGAGTTTCATAATCTATTTAAAGCACAGAATACATGATACAAAAAGCAACATGACATAATAAGGATAGTTCTACCTGCATGCTTAACCTATACCAAATGCATATACACTCGTCACCTTGCATATATACTGCCCCTAACACATATAACACATAGCAAATAGACCCAATTACATCCTAATTCCCTTAAATCAAGGTTAACTAAGACACTTACCTCTTTCTGGAATAAGTCAACCTTCCAATACTGCTTTTTACCCAGCTGCAGATGTCACAATTGCGAACCACATGATTGCAGATGCGAAGTGGGATTGGAGCCTCAGATGTCACAAACGTGACACATACTTTGTAATTGTGAAGGTCGCAAATGCATTGCGAAGGTCGCAAATGCAATTCCAGCTTCGCAATTGCGAAGCTGGCCAACCCATCCCCCTATTCGCAAATGCGAGACCAAGTTTGCATTTGCGAACCTCATATTTGCGAGCAGATCATCGCAATTGTGATGACTGTAGCACCAGAAATTCCAAGCTTAGCAAAATTAGTCCGAAACTAATTTGAAACTCACTCGAGCCCCATTCCAAATATTCATACAAGAATAATAAGCTCATATGAACTCGCTCACAAGCTCAAAATATCAAAATTATATCAAGAACCAAAATCAAGCATCAAAACTCAAAGAATTCAAGTGTTCATAAGTTCAAATTCCAACTTTCCACAACAAGCGTCGAAACGGCCCCGGGTCACCCGAAACCCATGCCAAGCATACGTACAAGTCCAAAATTATTATACGACCCTACCAAAATTATCAAAATACCGATCCGATATCATTTATTAAGAATGTTGACTGAGGTCAACTCTAATAATTTTAGAGTTTCAAAATCCATTTTATTTTCGTAAAAACACATCTAAACTTTCCAAAAATTGAAACGAACTACGCACACAAGTCAAAAATAATCAAATGAGGCTATTCAATGTCTCAAATCACGAAACAGAAAGCTAAAACTCAAAACGAGCTATCGGGTCATTACATAAAGTAGTGGCGAGGTTTTAAGTCAAAAAGGTACTCACTTTATATATACCTGCAGCTCAATAGTGTGTATAACAACAGAGAAATATCCGAGAAATAGCCAAATAACACCGGATGTCAACAATAAGGTGCACAACTCAGGAAGAAGGTAACAAACATACCTTTCAAATAACTAGATCAAAGCATGTACAAATGCACGAAATTCGCGTATCAACACAATTTGCATCAAATAATCTTAATTCAAATACTAAAATGATCACCAAGGACTATTCATGATAAAGGTCCATTTTCTTAAAAAATTCCAAATAGCATTTATACGAATGCTTCTACATTAGTTCACCATGCCATGGTATGATCATACTCCCTTTTTTTCATCAATCCGACACTATCGAGGTGTCCAACTACTCATTAGAAAGTCCCATGTATATGTATAATGCATCAACTAAAAAGAATGTAAAATGCATGAATATGTACAAATAATTCACTTGCATGGTCAAAGCTTCCACCTTTATGCTAAAAATTCATCATATCGGACCCTACATCACAATCAACCAAAAATTCGTCGATTTCTCACGAACTGCATGTACGCCATCAAGAGAGAAGTATGAGAGGACGACCCTAGGAGGATGGATCCAAATTCACACGCTACACTGTAGAGATCTTGTGCCATAACAGTAACAATATCGCCATACATGCACGGTAAAGACCTCGTGACATAATAATAACAATAGCACAATAACCGCATGGCATATAATGGCCTAAGATCTACCCGAATCATGAATAACTACGGTGCACGCGTATACACATCACCTCGAATATACGCCACCTCCAAAATATAAAAAATATCATAGCCAATGGGAAAAGTAGCCTCAAACCAAGCTTAGGCAATATACTTACTTCATCCGGGCTCGTCTTCAAACTCGAATCGTGTCAAAATCTCGATCCAGCCCTCTAATCGTGCAAATCCAAGCCAAACATCAAAGAAGGTCAACAATGCCATAGGTAGCGATCCAAATTCATAAAGCACTGATCTTTGAAGAAATTCTCAAATATCAACAAAAGTCAACCGGGGCCCACGTGCCCGAAGTTCGAAACCAATATCAAAATTCGATGACCCATAACCTCCAAGGTAGTAGTGAAATTGTTCTGCAAAATCTCTTCTTCTCGAAGTCTAGAGGAACTCGAGACCTCTAGTTAAGGGTGTATGTATCTTATCCATTTCACCACACTAATTTGTAGTAAAAACATTTCTCGCTGTCCCAATTTATGTGACAGTTTTTATTTTTCGAGATTTAAACTTTTTAATTTTGACTGTGTATTTGAACATAATAAATAAAATTTACATATTTGAATATTACGTAAAAAGTACCGTAAGTCATAATAACTAAGTAACTCAAAACATTTAAAAGACATGCGAAAAAATTATGGACAAAAAATAATTTATTTAACTCTTGAAATTCGAACACTGTAAGATAAATTAATACAAATAAAGTATTAAAGTAGTTGCAAAAGAGCGAATGTCATATCAAAGTTTATAAGTGCCAATAGATTAATTAATTTAAGTTTTAGTTATAACAGTTGTATGAAAATAAAAGGACGTCACATATTCTGAAACATCTTAAAATGAAAAGAACATCATATAACTTGAAATTTACGAAGTATATATTTGAAAATTTATACTATAAACGTGAAAGGACCATGATTTATTTAAATAAAAAATTGCAAACGTCAGTTTCGTAAAATCAGAGTTAATTTAAGAAAAATAACGAACTGAAGATGGATATGAGAAGTGTGCAATTTCCGATCAAGCATTATGTGACAAAAAGTTGTCAAGGTTTTTGCGTCAATTATTTCATGAAAACGTACCGAACTCACCCAGTAGACAGTAGTAGCGATCGACATCCACTAAAGACACTTATACTCTTCATTTCATTTCATTTCAAATAGCTGATGTTTGATTTCACTCGGAGTTCAAAAGATAAGAACTCTTTTAAGGTACATATCAAAAGTAAACTTAAAATCTGAAAGCCGTCAAAACTGAAAATATCATGATATTTTATATTTATAATAACATTAAAAATAGTACGAAAGGTTTATAGTTCAATAGCATTACAATATAGAAATATATTACTTTTTGACTAATTTAAAAAAAAAAGTGTGGTTATAAAATAAAACCGAAGGAGTATAACACTTTTTATCTATATAATCGCGTTTGATTGGACACGAAATTTAAGAAAAAAATTCTTTTTTGAAATTTAAGTCATAAATATTTGTGTAGTTATAGACCAGGATAAAATAAAATTATTTTTAAATAAAAAAATATAATATTTTGTTAAACAACCTAAAAATATGTATACCTCATAAATTGAGAGTGTGGAAGTACTATTACTTTTAAAAAAAATAATATATAACCACCTCGACTACATATAACAATTGGTGGAAGCTGAGTTACATAATTTTAGACCACTTATCTGTTGTTAGCAAAGTTGCATGTAGTTGACATGTGTTCGGAAAGTTCTGGAAGGAACCAGCACACGGCAAATTTCATATCTCTCTCTATTTCTCTTCTTTTATGGACGGAGCTATCTATCTAGAAATATCACACTACTGGACTGTGGTTCACACTTGGATTTTTCTGACCTCATTTCTGACACCTTCATTGCCCCATGCCCTTTTGCATTTTTATTTCTCACGAGGATTCCATTTCCTAGTATTACTATTTTTCTCCCCAATACTTTCCCGGGGAATATTCTACACTTTTATCCATAATTTATCTAGCAAAAGTCTACCACCTGGAATTATGATTTTTCTTTTGCCAGGGAAGGTTTAATTCCAATCTCTATTCTATGGCTCTAGAGATTGTTTTCTATCATAAATATTTTTTTTCAAAACTTATCTGCAAAATATTAATTAATTATGCATTTAATTAAATTTTTGAAGCTGAATTTTAAAATAAAATTGAAGATGAATTTTAAATTTGGAGAAGTAGTTTTTACCTCCTTTTCAAGTAAATACTTTTCTCTCACAAACTTTAATATTTTTCGAGTGAAATATATGTCCACCGCGATTTTAATTTTTAAATATATTTTTTTTAATTTAACTTCAAATTACTTTTTTTTAAGACTAAACCATACAAATGCCGGGAACAAGTAAAATAGAATTTAATTTGGCGACTTCAACATTAAATTTAGCTTTGATTAGAACCATAATTTCTACTTTTAAAGAACCATATTTTTTTTCAAAAATAAGTGTTATATAGTACTGTTGATGTCTTTCAATTTGATCGACACCAATAATATATTTGCAAAAGTATGTAACTTCTGATGAAAAAATTGAGATACTATTATTAGATTATAAGTAATTAAATATTAAAAACACAGAAATAAAGTTGAATTGTTTAAAAAATAGGAGTAGTCAATTTATAAAAATCATAAAATACTTCAAAGGTTATAAAAGTAGCTTCTTTCTTACATATACATGACGGAAAATTGTCCACGTTATAAAGAATTTCACAAATAAATAAATAAAAAGAAACTGAAGAGTTTACAGGTAAATATTAGTTAGATGAGGGCGACATTGCAAATACCCGTGCATACTTGGGAGTAGAAATCTCCTACGCCGCGGGCGCAGCTATAAATCTTGCAAGTCAAGTATAAATGACTTATGAATAACTTACTACTGTAAAGAGAACTTGCGTCAGCGTAACACAATAAAAAAAAGTTTCTCCTTTCATTATTCAATTATTCAATCAGTGTTTTAGTAATCATCGCTTATGCGCTTTGCTCCTCTCATTTCTTTTTCTTACCCCGCCGGGAAAGAACCCAATTTTCTCCGGCGATCGGAAACATTCATACTCGCCGGTGAAGCTACCCTTCAACCTCAAAATGTCATTAATTCCATCTTTATCCCTTAAATACCCAAAACCTTTTCTTTTATTCCCCAATTCAATATCTTCTTCAAACTCCAATTTCTCAATTTTGCATAGCAAGAACCGATATTTAAGCTTTCAAGCTATAAAAAACGTAAAATGTCTTAATGGGGGCTCGTTAAACGCCGTTGCGTGTTCGACTTCGTCGCCGTTAATTGGGAGAGTGGGTTTGCATAGACGGGAAGGTAACTTTTCGTTACTGTCGTTTGGTGCAAATCCGAGGAGTTTTTATGTCGAAGACGAAAAGGCGGATTATTCACAAGCTTTGTCTGCATTGCTTCCATTTGTTGTGGCACTCACTGCTGTTGCTGCTCTTTCTCAACCTTCCACTTTCACTTGGTAATGATCACTTGTGTTTACCTTTTATTTCATTGCGGAACTCTAACTGTAATAAATTATTGTGCTTTTTAGTTATTGCTTTCAGTAATTTCTGCTTGTTAAGAAATCATTTCGTAGGAATGTCTTTTTTGAACCTTTTCTTTTCGGAGGGGTTTAGGTAGGTTTAGTGGACTGTCAGTTGAAATCTTGTCCCAATTGATTTTTACATTTGTTTTTCATTTTAGTTTGTATGTTTGTATTTAATTTTATCTTTTTTCTTTAGTAAAATGTTTTGTTGAAAAGGGTTGAATGAAAACTCCCAAAGTTTAGCTATTAGATAAGTTATTATAGGGGATGCATTTATAATTTATTGTTTAAGTTTAGTTCTGCATACCTTTTTTGGGTTTATGAGTAAAATAAACAGGAGTACTAATATCTTGCAGGTGAAGCTAATCCCTTTCACATTCACTGTGGCCTACGGTATATTCCTCTGTTTTTGTATATCTTATAGCCTTTTTGGCCAAGCTTGTTTTGGCCAAAAATGCATTTTTTATACCAAAAGTATTTTTTTCCAAAAATTGAAGTGTTTGACCAAGTTTTTGGAATAAAAAAAAGCGCTTTTGAAGAGAAGCGGAAGCAGTTTTGGAGAAACAGAAAAAGTAGCTTCTCTTGAGAAAAATACACTTAGAAGCCGTTTTTAAAAACTTGGCCAAACACTAATTGCTGCTCAGAAATGTTTTTCAAATTAATTAGCCAAACACAAACTGCTTCTCATCAAAAGTACTTTTGAGAAAAAGCACTTCTCAAAATAAGTTGATTTTTGCAGCTTGGCCAAACATAGACTAATAGCCATAAGATGGAGTTCTACTTATATCAGCAACGATCATAACATAAACTAGTAAATAATGTATCAGATTCTGAAACTGAAGTTTATTTAGGGGAAATCGAATTTACTTTCTTCCTGGGGCATGTTTTACTTCTTTCTAGCTAAGTTGCGCGAACTCTTCGTTTTTGGTGCCCCACCCGACTTGACACAGGACGGGAGCGGGATACATCCCGGATTCGGTCAACTAAATTCGGATACTTTGACCTGAGTCTATCAACAAATTTGGGAGGAAATTGAGATTTTGATTTCTCAAAATTAAAAATAAAACAGATTTAAGACATGCGAAATGGCATACCTTCTATATTGTAGTACTTTTGTCTCGTATTTGCTGCTTTGTGTTCCAGAAAAACCAAGAATTCAAGGGGTCGTGTTCTGAGGTCGGACTTATAGCTCTATTGTTTTAACCGAATCCCCACACCCGTATCCATGCCTGGATCCGCAACCCCGAATCTTAAAGTTTAGATTTTGCCGAATCCGACACTCGGATCCGTGCCGTATCGGATGCCTGCACCCGAGTCCGAGCAACTTAGCTTTCTAATATACTCTTGCTGGGGTTAAAATCTTGCTTTGAGTTACCACTTTATGCTTTCTTAAACATTGTATATTGTTGCTTTGTATAATCGATAGAGGAAAATGCAGGGTGTCTAAAGAATTGTACGCTCCTGCGCTTGGAGGAATCATGTTGTCAATTGGAATTAGACTTTCCATTGATGATTTTGCTCTCGCTATTAAAAGGTTTGGCCAATTTTACTAGTTTTATGGACCTGATCATTGGTGAGATAGTTTGGTATTAAAGCTTTTGAGCTTTGTTGGTTGCAGACCTTTGCCCTTATCTGTTGGATTCATTGCTCAATATGTCCTGAAGCCAGCTCTTGGCATAATTGTAGCACAGGCATTTGGGATGCCTCAGACATTCTACGCTGGTTTTGTCCTGATGTCTTGTGTTGCTGGGGCTCAATTATCAAGTTATGCAAGCTTCTTGAGCAAAAGTGACGTGGCGTTCAGTATTCTCTTGACCAGTTCAAGCACCATTGCTTCAGTTCTTGTTACTCCACTTTTAACTGGCCTTCTCATTGGTTCAGTCGTTCCAGTTGATGCAATTGCAATGTCAAAGTCAATCTTGCAGGTATCAAATGCCCTTACACAATTGCTGCTTGATAATTAGTGTAATTGTAGTATACCAAACATTACAGGTGAAAAGCTTTTTATATCATAATTCCTCAGCCATCTACGTCAAAATGTGTCCATAGTCATTCGTTTACTGTCTTTGCAGGTCGTTCTTCTCCCAGTCACTCTTGGCTTAGCGCTGAACACCTATGCAAAACCAGTAGTATCTGTTATTCAACCTGTGATGCCTTTCGTTGCCATGATTTGTACTTCACTGTGTATTGGCAGTCCTCTTGCAATCAACCGTGCTCAGATTCTTTCTGCTGAGGGTGCCAGGTTGATTGGTCCTGTACTGACATTTCATGCAGTGGCATTTGCAGTGGGTTATTGGTTCTCGAAACTTCCATTTTTTAGGTAATTGCCTAGTCTCTTCTATCCGCTTCCTGTAGTATGTGATGAAATACATCTGTGATAAAAGCAGTATACTTGTGACACATTTTCCATCATGATAGTTGTTCCTTTGGATTTGTTTCTAGTTATTTAATTATACGATACTCATCAATATACCATCCACTGCACCATATTAAGGTATTTCTGATTTCACAGTCAAACAGATTATCCGCACGCTGTTTCATCTCTGTTTTATCTTAGTGATGCAAGAGCGTGTCAGTTGCTCCTGTGGAATAGCTTTGCATTAGTTAAAACATACATTTGCTTAATTTTTCATTTGCCTAAGCCTTGGTGGGCAGAGTTACCCGGTAGTTGTGCTGGTGGGAGGTAGCCACGTACCCGGTGGATAGTCGAGGTATGCGCAAGCTTGCCTGGACACCACCATTGCAAAAGAAAAACACTTTTCCTTCATATCAATTGACCTGTGACATACGCCAATTATTAGGTGGAGCATCTGCCGGTTAATGGGTGCTTAAAATCATATCTGAATTCTTCAGTTTACTAGATTTCTTGAAAAGTTAAAATGTTCAACTCTTGGTGCTGAAACTCTTATATCGAATTGTTTCAATTTATTGCCATAATGTGGGCTTGAAGAGTAAAACATGCATTTATATGACATTTTTAGTTGTGATATAATTCTATTGACCACTTACTAATTGCATGTTCATTCTTAACCGAAGAACTCGTCTAGGTAATATAAGACCATTTATCAAGTGTAATTCGAAAATCATCTATATATAATAATTTGTACAATGGCAGGTTTGAAGAAAAAGTCTGCAGGACAATTTCACTATGCACAGGAATGCAGAGTTCCACGCTGGCAGGGCTTCTTGCAACTCAATTCCTTGGGAGCACTCAAGCGGTCCCTCCTGCATGTTCTGTAGTTGCAATGGCTATCATGGGCCTTTGTCTTGCCTCTTTCTGGGGAAGTGGATATCGGATCAGGGACATACCCTCCCTTCTCTTTCTACAAACTGCTTCGACAATCAAGCCTTCTCAGTAAGCTAGAGATATGTAGATACACAGTAGGATAACTAATAGAAAGGTAGACATCCTTTCAGGCTTAGGCAGAGTAACTTAAATGCAGTAGAAATAGTTAAATGAGATGAAGGCATAGGTTATGTATACTACAATGGCCTGCAAAAAATGTGTACGAAAGTTGATAAAGAGGTAGATGAGATAGTATTTTAAACAGATGGCTACTTGTACAGTTCTTCTCATATAATTTCAATGTATAGCATTTGCTTTCTGCAAATCACATATAGATCTAGAAATCGCTGTAATGGTAGTGGCGAAGCTTGTCTAAACGGATAGTTGGATGGTCTTGCCATTTACCAAGATGAGCTAAATTTTGGTCGAGGTCATAGAAAGTCGCAACGTGTGAACTTGTGAAGTCAGATTTTGAGCTTTAGCGTTTAAGTCTAAAAACTCCTTATATCAGTCCCTTGTATGTAAAAATTGGATTAATGTTATAAAATATAACTCAAAGTAACAATATAGAACAAGGAAAAACAAGCTAAGAAATATAGAGAGAAAGAGATGAGAGATTCTTATTTCTTCTTCAATTGTATGTATTTTCCTATCTATTACAAAGCCTTTATATAGGCATGAAAAGTGAGGAAAAATATGTCATTGAATATGTCATTAAGCATAGAAATATGTCATTCAATAAGTCATTAATCATTTGAGAAGATCATGGAGTAAGAGTAGACATCCACCATAATTTGATTTTTCTTATTACACTCCCCCTTGGATGTCCATAGATAATGTGCCTCGTTAAAACCTTATTAGGAAAAAATCCTATGGGAAAAAACATCTTTGTGAAGGAAAAAGAGTACACATGTTTAGAAATACGTCTTTTGGTTGCCTCGTTAAAAACCTTGCAAGGAAAACCCAGTGGGACAAAACCTTGTAAGGGAAAAAGAGTACAACGCGTATTAACTCCCCCTGATGAGAGCATCAATTCACATCCTTGAGCCTTCGCATTCCAATCTTGTACACTAGTTTCTTGAAGGTTGACGTCGGTAGAGATTTGGTGAATAAATCAGCCATATTATCACTTGAACGGATCTGTTGCACATTGATATCACCATTCTTTTGAAGATCATGTGTGAAAAATAACTTTGGTGAAATGTGCTTTGTCCTATCCCCTTTTATGAATCATCCCTTCAATTGGGTTATGCATGCTGCATTGTCTTCATACAAAATTGTGGGTAGTTTGTCACACTTCAAACCACATTTGTCTCGAATAAGGTGTATTATAGACCTCAACCATACACATTCTCGACTTGCTTCATGAATAGCAATTATCTCATCATGATTAGATGATGTAGCCACGATTGATTGCTTAGTCGATCGTCAAGATATGGCAATGCCTCCATATGTAAACACATAGCCTGTTTGAGATCGAGCCTTGTGTGGGTCATATAAATACCCAGCATCGGCATAACCAACAAGATCGAGACTGCAATCATTGCCATAAAATAATCCCATATCGGTAGTCCCTTTTAGATACCGCAATATGTGTTTGATTCCATTCCAATGTCTCCTTGTAGGAGCAGAGCTATATCTTGTTAAGACATTATCTAAAAAAGTTATGTCAGACCTTGTAATGTTAGAAAGATACATTAGTGCACCAATTGCACTAGGATATGGTACTTCGGGACCAAGAAGCTCTTCATTATTTTCATGAGGTTGGAATGGATGTGCTTTATCCATATAAAATCGTTTTAAAATCATGTTAGTGTATGCTGATTGATGGACAAAAATTTCATCTTTCATATACTCAATTTGTAGACCAAGATAAATTTTTGTGTTTTCAAGATCTTTCATTTCAAATTCTTTCTTTAAATAATCTACTGCTTTAGGAAGCTCTACTGCTTTAGGAAGCTCCCTAGGAGTTCCAATGATATTTAAATCATCAACATACACAGTGATTATAACAAATTTAGATCCAAATCTTTTTATAAAGACACAAGGACAAATTGAATCATTCTTGTACCCTTCTTTCAACAGGTACTCACTCATGCGATTATACCACATCTGTCCTGATTGTTTCAATCCTTATAAGTATTTTTGAAACTTTATTTAATAAATTTCTTGGAAACCTTAATATGCTTCAGAACAATTTAAATCCTTCAATGATTTTCATTATACGCATATCACGTTTTTCTTCTATTGCCAGATTAAAACCTGAAATGGCGACATCCAACAGGAGAACATATCTCTATATAATCAATGCCAGGATATTTACAAATCTTCTTGTGACACAAGTCGTCTTTATGTTTATCGACTTGTCTTTCTTCGCATAAGAGCACATTTATACCTCCACTGGCTTTATACTTTCAGGTGTTGGGACTATCCATCCAACTTCATATTTTTCGGGTGAAATCAATTTTCATTGCGTATTTTTCATTTGGCCAATCATTTATCTGTCTAAATTTCATGACAGATTTGAGCTCAAGATCCTCGTCAATATTAATAATATTGAGCGCTATATTATATTAACAATATCGTCGACGATCAATTTATATCGGTTCTACTATTACCCAATAAAGACATAACTTATTGAGATCTCTTTATCTTATTATTTTCAGGTACCTGAGCCTCTCCCATGAGGTCTTATGAAGTGTTACGTCGTGGTGCTATTCTAGAGCACTTGCCTCCTTATTATGACCATCTTGAACATTTTCCCCTCTCCTTCTTCAAGGAGTTTTATCTTTAGAACCAATTAGTCTATTATGCTTCATGCATGCCATAGACTCTATTCATTATGAACTTTATTTTATTTGGAGCATTAACAGCTGAATATGACATTTAGTTTTGGATCAGCAAATAAGTCTGGCAATATTTTGCAAATGAATTATCACTTGAACTTCAAGTTCACATTTTCTCATACGAGGATCTAGATGTACTCATAATAATTCATTACATGCATTACTTTTTCAGCTGCCCATTTTCTTTCCCTATTGTTAGGATCACCAACACATATCCCTAGTCTTATTTGGGGATCCATCTTTGTGCATTATGGTGGAATAATTAAATCATATAGAACATTCATATTTCTAGATGGAAATTATTTGGTTCCTAACCCTGAACCGATTGTGATAGGGAGAACTTATCATAACTTGGCTAGATACGTACAAGTACCGTTGTATATTAAATAGTACATCACATACTAAATTTTATTTTGGCAGTTTTGTTCTCATAACCAATAGTTTAGATATAATTAGAGGCATACAATTTCTGCTAAACCAACTTAGATTTAAACTAGTATTATCAAGATAAATTATCATAATTTATGTTCTGGAATTGTGCTCTAATAATTTGAGCAATCAATCTTGCAAAAAGCCAAACTGCAAGTTGATAACAAATGCATATGTGCCCATAAAATAGATGCATCTATTAAATTCATATAATAGTAAACGGTCCACATGGCAGGTGACTAGGCCCATATATTTATCACCTTTTATTTGTTCCAGAAATCAAGGGGTTAAATCCCAACCTTAACTGGTATATCATGAGAATAAGCAGCACAAGAGAATTCTTCAAGAATCTTCTATTTCTTCAATATATGCCAATGTAATTTTTAATTAATTTTTCGCATCATAATTGAACCGGGATGGTCAACCGGTCATGCCAACTAATATTTGTTTTAGTAAACCTCTAGTTTACTTATGACATATGATTCCATCATCATGCTTATATTTGTGTAGTACAAATAAAAAATAAATCAGGTAATATTTCATATTTACCCGTTATGATTATAGAAATATGAAGATATTCAATATTTCCTTCATTTATAGTCTCAATATGCCAACCACTTTGACTTATACATTTGAAACTCAAAAAGTTTCTTTTGAAACTTTACAATATCAATGTCGTGAATAATTTTATTCATCCGGGTAGTAACAAATTAATTTTTTCGGAGCTCTTAACAACTTTTGTACTACAAGATCTTTTGTCACACTATTCATATGGTAAATGTCTCCTTCACGGAGAAAATTATATCATAATAAATTGTCATGGTCAAAATCATCATAAGCAAAATTATTTCTTGCTTTAATTTTGCCTTTAATAACCTTTTATAAGGCACAACAGAAAAATATTTGGCTACGCGACCAATGACATATTTATGTAACCACACAATAATATTTATTCTCTTTATTTCACTCAAATCTCCCTTAGATGTGAGTTGTGTGGTATTCATCTAATCATGCACTGCATGTCTTTATTCGTTACTTTTATCACATATTGTCACATTCACCTTTAAGAATGGGTCTACATTCTCAATGCTTATCACAAGTCACATTCTCTTTAAGGAATGAATCATAATCAGCAGCTTGCTTTATTATTTTTCATACCAATTTGATGGCAAACACTGCCTTCACATTTTGAAGGACTATTTTGAGAACCCTTATTGTTCTCCTTTTATAATCATAGTGATGATTATTATTATTTTGATCTTTGTAACACCCACGTTCATTGTTCAACCACTTGTCTTCATTTAGACTTATTATGTGTTGCTACCACATTCACTTCAAGAATGGAGCAAATCAAGTGGGATAATATTTATGCCTTTTCATGAAATATATTTTTCTTTCTTTATTTATCATTATATCATCAATATGGTATAGTGTGACTCAAACCCAATGTCTTACCAATATAAAGGCATGTTAGACCATAATGAATTGAGACTCAAATCTAACTCTTATTATCATGGAGCATCAGGACTTGATCTGATGTCTTACCTTCATGGTGCATTGCGACTTGAACTCATTGAAGTTGATATCATTAATAGCAAAGAACAAAAATAATTTCAAATACGAAGGAAATGCTTACCTCTTGAGTTAAACTCTTCATAATGTCATTTGGATATAATTCTTAACAATAGATTTTCGTTTACTCAAATCAGCTAAGTAATTAGTGTCAAACAGATATATGAAAATACAAAATAATATTGAAAATTCACATGTGGTCTTTGCTGCAATAAGCTTACTTCAAGATGAAAGTGATATGACCCGAACATTAAGGAAAAATTATGTATCAAACAGAATAATAGTACTACTAGTTACCATGCACTTTTGTAGAAACTAAGTATTATGCTCTCTAAAAAAATAAAAAGATATAGCAGAACATTTAAGTCAATCAGGGAATCAAAAAAATAGTGGACAAATCTCTGTCTACTATCTACTACGATATGCTTTCCATATGGAAATGATTCAACATACATTTGATAAAAACTATCATCAATGAAAAATTTGGTGTAGTACATACTTCTTGTGCTAATATTTTATCATATCAAAATAAAATAGTTACGATTATTATTATTATTATTATTATTATTATTATTATTATTATTATTATTATTATTATTATTATTATTATTATTATTATTATTATTATTATAATATTATATTTGACAGTAAACTAATGTATAATCATTATACTAGGCATACTAAAATTGTATTATAAGGTAAAACCATAAACATACATAATAAAGTATAATTTTAATTTTGTTGATTATTTAGTAAACTGCATGCCACATATTATTTAGTTCATGAAAATTTAACAAGGTGACATCCTTAGCAGCCACATAAATACTAATTTTTTAATTACCAGACCATTACTTATTCTAAATAGTGGTACAAACTTATCTGGTTTAAAGCTCGGACTTGTTGTTGTAGCAGAAAGACGTATCTGTAACACTGCATATCTTTCTGAATAAAATCTGGATAATTTTGACAATAGATCATTGAGATATAGCTTACCAGAAGTGGAATTCAATCTTGAGGTTAGAGACTTCGTGCTGATAACGTGTTATAAAATATAACCCAAAGTAACAATATAGAACAAGGAAAACAAGCTAAGAAATATAGAGAGAAAAGGATGAGAGATTCTTATTTCTTCTTCAATTGTGTGTATTTTCCTATCTATTACAAAGCCTTTATATAGGCACGAAAAGTGAGGAAAAATATGTCATTGAATATGTCATTTAATAAGTCATTAATCATTTGAGAAGATCATGGAAGAAGAGTAGACATTCACCATAATTTGATTTTTCTTATAACAATTAATTGTTTCTTGAGAAAACGGTTTTGCTGGTCACCTTCCAAGCTGGATCTTTCCAAAAAAAAAGTATGCATGGAGCGTAAAACTCATTATTTTACATGCAAGTAATTTGGACTTTATCTGCTCTGCACTTGTAAATGAGTTTTGATATAAAAGTTTAATTACGAAATTGAAGAGTCCTTAATTTTAATTGTTAAAAGCAGTTAAGTGAGAGATTTAATTTCGAGCATGTACTGAGGACAGTGTCAAAATGCTGTCCAATTATATTGCAAAAGCTAGACAAAACAAAAATGGACATGTGAAGAAAATTCTTCAATTAATTCACTGGAAGCTCACCCCACAATAGGAACGTTTGATAGAATATCTTTATCACATATCACCTAAGCTTTCGCTTTCATGCCAATAAGCCTAACTCTAGCTATATATTAACTATTGCAACTCTGACAACTAACACATCTGTCCTTCTCCAAAAGCCTTTCTGTTCACATCGTCAACCAAAGAAATTGGCCTTATTCATATATTACTGTATATATTGCGATCAAGAATGCATGGTGCTTAAGTAATGGAAGATTCTAACGAAGTTAGGCATGGAAAGAAGACAACCTTCCATGTATTTTACGGCTGTTCAAACTGAGCTGACACAGTAACAAAGAATGGATTCATAAAAGCGACTAGAAATTCATTACACTGTCGATATATATAAGTCAAATATAGTATATAGTTTAATTCGCGGACGGACCAAAAAGATTTTCAAGATCAGAAGCTGGACCACACTAATACGGCTAAACATAATTTACAATTATTTAGCTGATAAGAGAGACGTACATTCACACCAAGTGAAAGGAATCCAAGATTAGTGAGTTCATAATTTAATTTGGGTCTACTGAAGTTATATAACGAGTGCTAAATCTGAGCTCAATTTAGAAGGGGGAGTAGGTGGTCCAATTTCTGGGACAATCATTCACTACAGACATGTATGTTTTTGAAGGCTATTCGACTAAATATAATGACGACGAGTCGGACGTGAAACTCGTCAATTTGTATCAAACAAAAGGGCCATTCCCTTCCTTGCCGACTTCTCACCATTTGTTTGGCGTAGACACCTCTAGAGAGGGTCTTCCCCTAGCTCATTCAATAAATAGTTTTAACGACAAACATTTCAGTACTATAAAATGCTTCTTTTTTTTTTTCAAATATAAAGTGTTATTTCAATCCGTTTCCGATACTTATTTTTTCTTACCAGTATAAATATTTATTATTACTTTACCACCAAAATTAAACAAAAGGAAAGAAATTACCTACTAATTCTTTTTTTCTATGTTGGAAGTGAAACATTATAAGTACTCCACGGCATTTCTTACCTCATTGGGTAGCTAGTAGAAATGCGTTTTTAATGGATTGAAACATTATTAGCAGGGGTGTATAAAGAAAATCGATAATCCAAGTCAAACCGGGAAAAAAAAATCCAATTGTGATTTAGTTTGATTTGGTTTGTTATTAGAAAAAAACATCCGACCATAATTGGTTTGGTTTGGTTTTAACTAAAAAAAGTCAGACCGAAACCAAACCAACCCGATAGTATATTTATATAATTTTTGAAAATAATCTATACATATAAATAGTTATTATAATGTAATTTATGAATATTTATTATATCTTTTCACAATTTTATCTTTTAACGTATTATTTCAGATTTGGACTTAACATTCTTAAATGGGAAACAAAACTTATAGCACATAAATATAGTAACTCAACCAAAGTTCAAATCAATACTAATGCTAACAAAAGAAATTCAATTCAACACTAGGAATGATGATAGTATTGGATATCTATTTTTTAGTTTTACATTGATTTATAATGAAAATGCATAACTTAGTTTATCTTTTTCTTTGGTGCTTAGTTATATAATTAGTGTAATACTTATTAGCTATACTTATTTTAGCATGACCTATATAGTATTTTTGGATTATGTTAATTTTTATTATGGCTTATTAATTAGCACTATTTGCTTTATGCAATTTTATTATCTTTGTTATTGAATATTTTAGTATAATGTTATTACTTATCTCATATTATTGTGTTATTTTCTTGGAAAATATATTATATAATTGTATCTTACTAGGACTAAAGAAATATTTGGAGCACAAGTTACATATTTTGTGCTATAACGACTTTACCGGAAAAAAACTCGGAAATCCGAAAAAATTCAAAAAATTCGAGAAAAATCGAGATTGAAAACCCCAACTTTGTTGGTTTGATTTGGTTTATAGATTTAAAAACCTGACACCATTGATTTGGTTTGATAATTGAAAAATCTGAACCAACCCGTAGTAGAAATGCTATTTTAATGGATTGAAACATTATTAGACTGAGATAAAGTCGTAACTTCCACACCGTGCGACATCACATTTATGTTTCCTACTGTATATATATAAAGAAAGAAAGAATGTGAAACGCATTTGACTTTTTCATAAAATGGAGTATTTCACCTTTTATTTCTAACATGGAAGGAATAAATTTTCCGTGAGAAGAAAATGCGTTGCCGTTTCCAATTGGATATTATTTGAAAATTTTATTCATGGAAAGAAATATGAACCTAGAACATTGTAATAGGTTCGTGGAAAGAAACATGAACCTAGAACATTGTAATAGGTTCGTGGAAAGAAACATGAACCAAGTGGATGTCAAGCATGAAATATTGTATGAAAAATTCTAAGAAATTAGTTTGCCATTTGATATAGAGGTAGCTTGTGTGTGCTGGTAAAATCGGGGTAATGTCTACCCCAATTCCCCAATAAAAAAACGAAGGGGGAACACGGGTCCGCGAGATTGCAATCGGGGTCAGAGATCCTTCGAGACCCGGGAAGGATGAATGATATATTCGACATCGGATGCGATAAAACGGCACACCCCGGATCGGGTATGACTTCTAGACCTCAGAAGACGCGATGGACGGTTATGCACGACTGATAGGGGGCCGTAATAATTTCCCTCAACCGAACAATGTGGCACGAATCTCGTTCAGAATCAATTATGGATCAATAATTATCGGAAAAAGAAAATTCTTACCTTGTTAAGACTTGTATCGGGACTGAAATTTTTCTACTATATAAAGGGGAAGTTTTTCTTTGATCCGACACATTGTAACACGCAATTCAAAGTAATAAAAGTTTCTTCTTTCCTTCTAGATACCGTTAAAAACTTTGCTCACTTGTTATGTTCTTCATTCACAACTGGGCTTGAACCGAGGTCCAATCGAGGACAAGGTCACATTCAATCTAAGCTCAGGCTTCGTCATAACATCGCGATTGGTTTGATCCTTTATTTTGTCTCTAATTCATTTATCTGATATTCTTAATTATTTGTGTTGAATTAAACTACGTACTCTTTAAACCACATACAAATTTAATTATTACCCCATTCTGGAGTAAACAGTTTGGCGTCCACCGTAGGGCTAAGGGTAATAGTGGTAATTTAATACGAATCTCTATAACACACCCTATTTTACGCTTGTTCTTTGAAATCTTAATTTCAGGCCAGCCTAAAAATGTCAAACTCTCAGTCTGCTCACTTGAACATTGATGATAACTGTGGCCATCACGGAAAAAATAATAATTTGGTACCCAGCAACGATGTGCTTCCTGCTGATCCCAACGGTGTCCCAACTGGCGACCCGGTTGATGCCAACTCGCAGGTGGCCATCAACGTCAATTTGCCAACTGATCCCGAAAATAGTGTTCGCGGGGGACCCCAACCAACAGCTCAAGAAACACCCAAAGGCGAAGGTGAGGGGTGAGCCTACGACTGATTTTCGAAATGATGCAGGCTCAACAAGCGGCAATACCACAACTGCAGAATCAAAGCCACGCCCCCAACAGGGTCGATCCCGAACAATCCCGGGAAAGCACCCGAAGAGACGAACAAATTATCGAGAAATCGAGTGAGGCCGAGTCCGGGGTAAATCCCTCGAAGCGTTGACGAAACTTTGTGGAGTCGGGTGAGAGAAAGATTGAGGCTAATGACAAGAAGGTGAAAACATACAACTCCAGGGTCGATAAGATCCTGGGAGCACCCCTGATATTGAAGGGACCAGACTCCAAAATGTTTATCCAGATGTCTTTTCCTCCGAGCGTTGTACCAAAGAGGTTTCGTATGCCCAACATCCCTAAATATAATGGGACAACGGATCCAAATGAGCATGTGACCTCCTATACATGCACAATCAAGGGGAACAATTTAGAAGATGATGAGATCGAGTCGGTGTTACTAAAGAAGTTTGGGGAGACTTTGTCCAAGGGAGCAATGATATGGTATCACAACTTGCCCCCAAATTCCATTAACTCGTTTGCTATGCTTGCATATGCTTTCGTAAAGGCCCATGCTGAGGCTATCAAGGTCGAGACCAGAAAGTCCGATCTTTTCAAGGTCAAACAAAGAGATAACAAGATGCTCAGGGGGTTCGTATCAAGGTTCCATATGGAATAGATGGACCTATCACCGGTTGCAAATGATTGGGTTGTTCAGGGATTCACTCAGGGGCTCAACCCCCGAAGTTCCTTGGCCTCTCAACAGCTAAAAAAACATTTGGTGGAGTATCCAGCGGTAACTTGGGCCGACGTCTACAATGGGTATCAATCAAAGATCAGGGTCGAGCACAACTAACTCGGGTCCCCTTCTGGATCTGTTTACCCCATCAGGGCCAATGATAGATCTAAGAGAGCCATCGATCAAGAGCTAAGACCTGTCCGAGATCGGTATCAACCATACAGCAAGGACCTAAGGGGAAATGGATCTGGGCATCACTCCGCAAAGAACGAAAAGAGAAGTGATCGAAGGCCCAGTGGTCAAGGTCTGATGAGCAAGAATGGGTTTGATAGACCGCTCGGAAGTAGGAAAGCACCAAGATTATCGGAGTACAACTTCAACATGGACGCTACCAGCATCGTGTCTGCCATAGGGCGCATCAAAGAGACCAAGTAACCCCAACCATTATAGTCCGATTCTATCCAGAGAGATCCTTATTTGATGTGTAAGTATCAAGGCACTCCGGGTCACATGACCGAAGATTGCCGACAGTTAAGAGAAGAAGTTGCCCGGTTATTCAACAACGGGCACCTCCGAGAATTCCTGAGTGAGCGAGTCAAATACTACTTTAGGAACAAAAACGCCAACAAACAGGTCGAACAAGAGAAGCCTCAACACGTGATCAACATGATCATCGGAGGAGTCGATGTTCCCCAAGGACCAATGATAAAATGCACTAAAGTATCTATCACAAGGGAAAAACGCACCCGTGATTATGATCTGGAGGAAGCCATTTCGTTCAGCGATGAAGATGTCGAGGGCATCGTACAACCTCACAATGATGCACTGGTAATATCCCTACTTATCAATAAGTCTCGAGTTAAACGTATGTTAATTGATCCAGGTCGCTCGTCTAACATCATCAGATCAAGGGTCGTAGAGCAATTGGGGTTACAGGACCAAATTGTACCAGCCGTCTGGGTATTGAACGGATTTAACATGGAGTGTGAGACCACAAAAGGAGAGTCAACCTTCCTAGTAAACACCGTCGGGACAATCCAAGAAATGAAGTTCTACGTGATCGAAGTGGACATGAGGTACAACGCTCTATTCGCAATGCCATGGGTCCACAACATGATGGCGGTGCCCTCGACCTTACACCAGGCATTGAAATTTCCCATACCGGGGGGAGTCAAAATGGTCTACGGATAACAGCCGGCCTTAAGGGAGATATTTGTTGTCGATGAGGTAATCCCGGTGCCCGCGATTTCGACATCAAGGAACAGGGAACCGACCAAAATAAAAGAGATTAAATAGCAATCACTAATACTGGCCTCGGCCGAATTGGAGAAATAGGAAGAACGAGAAGCAGACGAGGAAGACGATTATGGCGTCACGAGATCATTCATAGCTCCCGATGACACCGACACCACTAAATCAACGGTTGGAGAGTTGGAGTAAGTCATATTAATCGAGCATCTATCGGATCGAAAGGTATACCTGGGCACAGGGTTAACACCCGAGCTCAGGAAAAAACTTATTGATTTTCTTAAAACTAACGCCGATTGTTTCGCTTGGTCCCATCTTGACATGACAGGGATCCCACCGGAGGTAACCACTCACAAGCTGAGTTTGGACCCAAAGTTCCATCCGGTTAAGCAGAAGAGGAGACCACAGTCCGAGATCAAACATGCGTTCATCAAGGATGAGGTATCCAAGCCTCTAAAAATAGGATCCATCCGGGAAGTTAAATACCCGGATTGGTTAGCTAACGTAGTGGTGGTACCTAAAAAGGAAATAAACTAAGGATGTGTATGGATTATAAAGACCTAAACAAAGCATGCCCTAAGGATTCTTTCCCTTTGCCTAACATCGATCGAATGATCGACGCGATGGCCGGGTACGAGATACTCAGTTTTCTCGACGCCTACTCCGGGTACAACCAAATTCAGATGGACCCGGACGACAAGAAAAAACTTCTTTCATAACCAAATTCCGCACCTACTACTATAACGTAATGTCGTTTGGATTAAAGAATGCCAGTGCCAGCTACCAACGCCTAGTAAATCGGATGTTCGAAGAACAAATAGGAAAATTAATGGAAGTTTATATTGATGATATGTTGGTCAAGTCCCTGCGAGCAGAGGACCATTTGAAACATTTGCAGGAAACCTTCGGCATATTAAGGAAATACAACATGAAGCTAAACCCAGAGAAGTGCACATTTGGGGTCAGTTCGGGTAAATTCCTCGGGTTCATAGTATCCAATTGGAGGATAGAGATCAACCCCGACAAAATAAAGGCCATAGAGGACATCACCAAATGGACAACGTCAAGGCGGTTCAAAGATTGACCAGGCGTATAGCCGCATTGGGCCGATTCATCATGAGGTCCTCGGATAAGAGCCACCGATTCTTCTCACTGTTGAAGAAGAAGAATAATTTTTCCTGGACTCCGGAATGCCAGCAAGCTTTGGAAGAACTCAAATGATACCTGTCTAGCCCTCATCTGCTACACACTCTGAAGGTAGATGAACAGTTGTACCTCTACTTGGCGGTAAGTGGTGTCTTCGTCCGGGAGGAAGAAGGTACGCAATTTCCAATTTACTATGTTAGTAGAACTCTAGGCGACCCTGAATCGAGATATCCTCACCTGAAAAAGTTACCACTTGCTTTGCTAAGCGCCTCGAGGAAGCTAAAATCGTACTTTCAATGCCACCCTATATGTGTCGTAACCTCTTACCCGCTGAGGAATATCATGCATAAGCCCGAGCACTTGAGCCGGTTGGCCAAATGGGCCGTGGAGATTAGCGGGTACGATATCGAATACCGACCCCGAACTTCCATAAAATCTCAGATTTTGGCAGACTTCGTGGCCGGCTTTACGTCGGCCTTAATACCCAAAGTCGAAAAGGAATTACTACTTACCTCGAGGGCTAATTCGGGAATCTGGACCCTATTCATGGATGGTGCCTGCAACGCGAAGGAGTCCGAGCTTGGTATCGTGTTAACACCACCTGCGGGAAATGTAATTAGGCAGTTTATTAGAACTGTAAAATTGACTACAATGAAACCGAGTATGAGGCCATGATTGCAGGTCTAGAATTGGCTAAGAACCTTAGAGCTGAAGTGATCGAATCCAAATGCGACTCCCTCCTCATGGTAAATCAAGTCAACGGAACGTTCGAAGTAAATGAAGAACGGATGTGAAGGTACTTGGACAAATTGTAGATGTCCCTGCACCAATTCAAGGAATGGACTCTACAGAATGTACCCCGAGATCTAAACATTAAGGCCGATCCACTAGCCAACTTGGGTCAACTGTTGACTCCGATGAATTCAGCTCAGGGGCAGTAGTACAACTGATGAACTCGATGGTAGAAGAAGGTCATGTCGAAGTAAACTCGACAAGTTTGACTTATGATTGGAGAAACAAATACGTAGACTACCTGAAGACAGGAAAATTGTATTCGAAGCCCAAGGAATCGAGAGCCCTGTGCACCAAGGCTGCCAGATTGTGCTTAGTTGAAGGGGAATTATTCAAGAGATCCTTCTTCGACCCACTGGCCAGATACTTAGGGCCGGGAGAGACCGAGTATGCCATGAGTGAAGTTCACGAGGGCACTTGCGGGAACCAATCGGGGGCAGAATCCTTGGTTCAGAAGCTAATCAGAGCTGGCTACTACTGGAATAAAATGGAGAAGGATGCGAAAGACTTCGTGCGAAAATACGACGATTGCCAAAGACATGCCCTGATGATTCATCAACCGAGAGAGCTGCTCCACCCAGTCCTGTCGCCATGGCCGTTTATGAAGTGGGGGATGGACATCATCGGTCCCCTGCCATGGGCAGCGGGTAAGGTTCAATTCATACTATTTATGACCGATATTTTTTCAAATGGGTCGAGCCTCAGGCATTCGATAAGGTCCGAGAGAAAGAAGTCATTGACTTCATCTGGGATCACATAATATGTCTATTTGGGATACCAGCTGAGATCGTTTGTGATAACGGAAAATAATTTGTCGGTAGTAAGGTAAGTAAGCTTTTCGAGGATCACAAGATCAAGAAAATATTATCAACGCCTTACCACCCTAGTGGTAATGGGCAAGCAGAATCGGTGAACAAAACTATAGTTCAAAACCTGAAAAAGAGGTTGACCGGTTCGAAAGAAAAATGGAAGGAAATCTTGCCCGAAGTCCTGTGGGCATACCATACGACTTCGAAGTCGAGTACCGGGGTGAACCCATTTTCTTTGGTCTATGGGGCGGAAGCCTTAATACCAGCCGAGATAGGGGAACCGAGCCTCAGGTTCCAGTATACTACCGAGGAGTCAAATGACGAGGCCATAACCATGAGCCTGATACTATTGGACAAAAGGCGGGAGGTCGCCCTGGTCCGGTTGTCCGCCCTGAAGCAGCGAGTAGGAAGGTACTACAACCGAAGAGCTAACCTCCAATATTTTCAAGTCGTGGACTTGGTATTGAGAAAGATAACACTACACATCAGGAACCCAAACGAAGGGAAACTTGGCCTGAATTGGGTAGGACCGTATAAAGTCGTCGGAATAACTGGCAAAGGCTCATATAAACTCGAAGTGGGAAACGATGTACAATTACCGAACAAATGGAACGTGGCACACTTAAAGTTGTACTACTCCTAAGGTACGAACTTAATTCCCTTTTTATTTAGTTACATTACGGATTAACGTATGCAGGTACTCAGCCAGGGATGAACATGACTATTAGATCTGAAAGCACGTGTTGTACTCTTTTTTTCTTGAACTAAATTTGTCCCAAAGTGGGGGTTTTGGCAAGGTTTTTAACGGGGCAACAGTAAAATGTGTTACCTTAGTTTTGAAGACCTGCCTTAAATTGGAATTGATGATCGTTTATACCAAATCAACAGTATCCGAGCCCTCACAAGTTCAGCCTCGAATACTAGGGGCCATTACCCCTAGATTAAGATCTTTAGCAGGGGAAAAGAAAATTTTATATGTCAAACGCTAAGGCTTGGTGGTTAGGATTCATTGTAAGGGTCAAACGGTCATACAAAGCGTGCCCATATAGTCCACTCTAGCCACGGCATAAGGCTTATGCGCCTCCGATCATGTACCTTGCATGTTAAACAATGAAAGGAATCTTTACTTCCATTACACTTTATTATTGCGCATTTCACTTCTTCGATCCTGGATCCTAAAGCCCACGGGCTACCCCTAATCGGGGACTGTCGACCGGTAACAATTCGGACGACTCGGGCTACAGAATCCCAAGGGCACCAAGCCTATTAGGCAGTGCCCGAATACGAAAGGCCACTAACACCCTAAAAAGGACTCGGAGACGTCCGAAATTCGTACTCATAAAGTAAGGACCTTACGAAAAATCGAAACCTATTAGAAGGTTACCCTCGGCAAACATATCATCTAAGACACTTATGTATCTTAAAGGCCTTCGTCTTTATCAAAATCTCAAATCCACTAGTAACCCGGAGTTGCCATCGAAATCGGGTCCCATTTTGAGCCTCCGAAGAACAGATGCTCTAGACTACATTTGATTTTATGCTAAGGCATTGAAAATAATACGCAAATAAAAAATTGCAAATAGATGCTGGAGCGTAAAGATACGGTATTGCCAAAAGGGGGAATTTTTATATTCCAAAAAATATTTATAAAGGCACGATAAAACAGCCTCAAAATAAACAAAAAAGAAAATATACAAGGAAAAACTAAAAATAAACTAAGGCATTTACGCCTGGTCTTCACCGGGGCTCGATTCGTCACCAGAACCGTTTGAACCCTAGGAGCCTTCGGAACCCTCAGGCTCATAAAGTTCCTTTGCCTCGGCCTTGAGTCTCTTGGCTTCCTCAATCTCAGCCGACATGTCAAAACCTCGGGCATGGATCTCCTCGAGGGTCACTCTCCGGAATAGCCGCTTTACGTACTCGGTCTTCGTCTTTAAGCAAGCCTCGACTATCTCTACATCAGCCTTATACTGGGCCATCATTTCCTCGACGTCAGAAGAATCAATACAAGTTACCTCTAATTTGGACCTCAACACCGCATATTCTTGGCCGAGGGCATCCCGTTCCATGACGTCCGAGTTCAGTTGTGCCCGGAGTTCATCATTTAGCTGAGACCATTTGTCAGCCTTGTTCTTTGCCAGCTGGAGTTGGTCCTTGGCCGATGCCAGCTCCTCTTTTGCAGCCTCTTTTTCCGAACCCAGCAGGTCCATCCTGCTCTTCCACGCCTCGGTCTTGGCTTTGACCTCGTCCATCTCATCCCGAAGCTGGTTGATCTGGTCTACCTTCTTTTGGACCTGCAAAGTTGCATTGTTAGTCACCACGAGTAACTTCTCGTTCTTAGCCTCAAATATCCTTACCTTCTCGACCAGGTCGGCGTGCTCCCCCATCAAGGACGAGGCCTCCTTCTGAGCTTTTTCCAGCTCGGCGTAGAGAATTGGGAGGTCCTTGAGGGCCTCATCTTGTTGTTCACTAAGATCCCTATACATGTCCTTCTGAACTTGCTCTTTGAGCTCTAACTCAAGCTGGCTGATCTCCAAGCGGGACCGAAAAAAGCTTTCATGATGAAGCGCTGAAGCCTGAAAAACAACAAAGTCGTTAGAACATATCAAGAATTAAGCAAAACTCACAAGGGGTACGAAGGGTAGACGCCTTACCCGGTTCAGTGCCTATTGTGTCTCATTGAAGAGGCTTGACGTGCCTACTTTGTTCATCTTTTCCCAGTCCTCCTCGGTCACCAGGCAACGAAGGTAGCTACCCTAGCTGGTTCAGTGTCTGTAGCTAGCTACCGGAGCGGACAGGGCCCGGGCATCCTCAGGGATAGTAAGAATGACCATTCTTTTATGGTCGGGGTCAACTCTCGGGGCATGGAACTGCTTCACTAGCCTCGGGCTCGAGCTCGGCTCGCCCACTCCTGATGGCACATTTGTTTTTGGGACCTCTAGGTGACCAAAACCAAAAACGTCCTCCAACGCGGCCATGTCCATGCCGTAAATAAACGTGTTGAGAGCATCATCTGGGCCCAACGCCATCTCGTTTGATTTATCTTTGCCCGCTTGAGCCTCTTCGAGCATGGACTTAGTATAGGACGGTGTCTCTACCTCCTTTGGGACGGGAGCGGCTTCTTGGGTTGTTGCGACCTTCGTCTCTCCCTCTGGTTCCTGAGCTAGAAGGGGATGGACCCCGTGGTCACCTTTCCCAGTTGTTGCCTGCTCCCCTTCATTAAGGGTCGACTCATGAGCAATGAACTTAAGGTCGTCGTCCTCGGGATAATCCTTGAGCCGATAGAGGGAATTAGAGTCTGGTACCCTGGACTTGGTGCTCTTTTTGCTTTTTTGGACCCGGATGGTCACCCTCTTCTTCTTTTTCACCTTGTCTTTCGGTGAGCCCAAAGACTTCCTTTCCTTCTTCTTTTTCTCCTCTATTGTGGCAGCCCCGAGCTGCCCCGAAGCGGAGGGTTTGGCAAACGAGGACAGATCCTCGTCCTCATCTAACGGCCTAAGCCCAATGGTCTTGGGCAAACCTGTAAGAAGAAAGAAGTCTTAACGATGTGTAAACCAAGAGTATGAACGTAATCATTCGGGAGAGAGCCTCACTATGGGAACGAGCCTCTCACTTGCCCTTCAAGAGCTTGCGCCATGCATGCTCGGTGTATGGCATCTATTTGCAGATCCCCTCGATCCACTCCTTGAAGCGAGAGACCTCATTAGGAACTTGGGGAACCACTGCACAACGACAAGCACATGCAATTAGAAAAAGCATAAAAGGGAATGCCAAATACTCGAAAGGGAAAAGGCTTACAGAAGGCGTTCCACTTCTCCGAGAATGGTAGAAATTCGGAGGGGATGAGGTCTTCGGTCTTAACCCGAACAGACCTCCCCTGCCAGCCCCGATCTCGGTCCTCGTCGATGCTCAAGAACGGAGCCTTGCTTGCTCGATGAATGAGCTTGATCAACCCTCTTCAAAATATTCAGGGACTGTATAGATGAAGAAAATGGTCGAGGGTGAACCGAGGTGCTTCGGTATTGTTCATGAAGTGTCAGAGGAATATTACGATCCTCCAAAAGGACGGGTGAATCTGCCCAAGGAAGACCTCGTACCTTTTGCAGAAGTCGAGGACTATGGGGTCCACCGTGGCGAGCGTGAAAGGGTAAGTGAAGACAAAAAAGTACCCCTCCACGTGAGTGCTGATATCGTCGTTGGGCCCGGGAACGACCACCTCCTTGCCCTCCCAGTTACAGTCTATCCTGACTGTGGGCAGTGTTTCCTTAGTAACGGAGCATATGTACCTCGATGCTCCCTCGCTTCGGTCCTGATGACTGGAGGCCTTCTCGACGTTGAAGTCGTTCCCGATAGAGCAACCCCCGGGTATGAAGCTCTTCAAGGGAGGCTCCCGGGCCACCTCAGGAATGGTCACCTCGGCTTCTGTGGCCTGGTTGGAAGATGAAGAAGCGGTTTGATGAGGCATGGATTTGGAATATTTTGCCATCGGATCTGGAAAATATTAAGGTTTGAAGAAAAATATGAAGATTTGAAGATGGGATGAAGATATAAAGATTTGGGTTGAAGATTCAAAGAGAATGTATGAAGATTGATGATGAAGATATGAAGGTCTAAGGAGTAATGTATGGAGATTTGAAGGAGTTAAAGGCAAGTAGAGAAGTCGGGGGTAAGTCGAAGAGTTTTGGAATCGGAAAGTAGAGAAGTGATAAAGGATCAGAGTTTTTATAGGGGGGAACACTCAATGCGTGATGTTTCGCATTCGAGGATAGTTAACCGGCGGTTGATATGCATCCGAAGTCAGAATGACACGACTGATGTGACGTTTTGTTGACCCAACAACTCGGTCATAATGTACGAAGGAAGGAACTGGGGGTTCACTTTTTGTTTCCCGTCGCTCCGATAAATCTACCCTCCGGAAAATGAGGGAACTATCAGTGTGCGGGTAAAATCGGGGGCAATATCTACCCCGACTCCCCGATGAAAGAACGAAGGGGGAACACGGGTCCGCGAGATTGTAATCGGGGACAGAGACCTGTCGAGACCCGGGAAGGATGAACGATATATCCAACATCGGATGTGGTAAAGTGATGCACCCCGGATCGGGTATGACTTCTAGACCTCGGGAGACGCGGTGGACGGTTAATAATCGCCCTCAATCGGACAATGCGGTGCGAATCTCGTTCAGAATCAATTATGGATCAATAATTACCGGGAAAAGAAGATTCTTACCTTGTTTAGACTAGTACTGGAACTGAAATACTCCTACTATATAAACAGGAAGTGTTTTTTTGATCTGACACATTGTAACACTCAATTCAAAGCAATAAAAGTTTATTCTTTCCTTCTAGCTACCGTTAAAAACTTTGCTCACTTGTTCTGTTCTTTATTCACGACTGGGCTTGAACCGAGTGTCCAATCGAGGACGAGGTCACTGTTCAATCTAAGCTCAGGCTTGGTTATATGTGATTAGTTTGCTCATTTATTTTGTCTCTACTTCATTTATCTGATATTCTTAATTATTCGTGTTGAATTAAACTGCGTACAAATTTAGTATACCCAATTATGGGGTAAACAACTTGGTTTCATTAATTCGGGGTTTTAGGCAAGGACCTTCTTTTAAGGGTGGGGTTGCTTATTGCCCACTTATTAAATATCATTTCATAAGATATGCTATAATAATTGCAGGATAAATTAACTAACTTCAGCTAGTCCTTTAAATTTGGTCGGGGCTTTCTTTTCTTTCTGGAAATGGTCAATGTTATAATTTGGCCAGTGGCCACGGTAAGATATCGTGATCCTTGAACCACAGTTGTAAGAAAAATGTTTTTTAATTTGTTTCCCTATCTAATTCAAAATCAAACATGAAATTTTTGTTTCATTCGCTCCTATAGGAACAATCCGATTCAAAAGAGATTTAACTGAGAAAATACATGATGAAAATAACTGAACTTTTATACCAAAAATCCAAAGGACTCATAGTACAAATCATGAGCTTCTAAGATTTAGAGTTACAAAGCTGGTATAAAATAAATACATCATCTGTTTAAATATACATGAACAGATTAAAAATTCCAAAGCTACTACAAACAAGAGGCAGCTATGACCGGAATGCAAGTACATCTTCAAATCCAGCTCCCTCCATACACAGCAACATCAATATCCAACTTCTACTGCACGCAAGGTGTAGAATTAGTATGAGTACAACCGACCCCATGTACTCAATAAGTAACAAGCCTAACCTTAGGTTAAAAGCAGTGACGAGCTTGGACAAAGGTCAAAGTCCAAAGTCCAACACCAATAGCCAAGAACAATACGTAACAATATAAGAAAAATAGTACAAGCAATAACTCAAAAATATGTTTCTCGGCTCATTCACAGTTAGGAAAAATAGTCATGCTTCTCAGGTCTAACAGTCTAATCCAAATCTTTCACCGAAAATACCAAAGTACGAGTAAGTCAGAAAAACTATGATTTTTCCAAAACCTTTCAACAATAAATAAGATGTTTTATTATCAGATAGATTGAGAAAAGTACTTCTTTATGCATACATGTCAATGTGCACGTGAAATCATGAATGTCACCAAAATCGAGTAGCATGAGGAAATGCATCTCTATGCCTGTATGTCAAGTATGCATGTCAAATGCAATGCATCACAGTGATGGAATCATGTACTAACACTCTCAGAGTACTAAATCTCATTGTCTCACACTCCCACTCATCACGCTCAATCACTCAACATACTCAGTCACCCAGCACTGTAGAGGGCAGATCCAGCCCAAAGGCTAATAAATCATGCTGCGGCGCGCAGTCCGATCCCATCGTGAATCAATAGCAATTGTGCTCACTGTGGCTGTGCAGACTCTGGAGGGGTAGATCCAGCCCAAACTCTATAATAATCCAATCATGGCATGAATTAATAAATCTTTCTGCGGCGTGCAGCCCGATCCCATAAATATCACTCACAAATAGGCCCATGGCCTCACTCAGTCATCAATCTCTCCAGTCTCTCGGGCTCACAATATCATGAAAATCAGCCCAAAAATGATGATATGATGTATCAATAAATAGCAACAGAGACTGAAATTGTAAGGCCCCACTTTTTACCGGTTAAGGCTACCAATACAGTGGAACAGTATGCTCAGTTGTATATCAAAGAAATAGTTAGGTTGCATGGTACTCCAGTTTCCATCATTTCTGATCGGGGATCATAATTCACTGCTAATTTTTGGAAGAAACTTCAGCAAGGTTTGCGTACTCAAGTGAATCTCAGTACAGCCTTTCACCCGCAGACTGACGGGCAGGCAGAGTGGACTATTCAGACGCTCGAGGATATGTTGCGCACTTGTGTTCTAGACTTCAAAGGTAGCTGGGATAATCATTTTCCACTCATGGAATATGCCTACAACAATATTTATCATGCTAGTATTCGGATGGTACCGTTCGAGGCTTTATATGGTAGGAGATGTAGATCTCCCATTTGGTGGTTAGAAATTGGGGAAGCAGAGTTGATAGGGCCAAACCTCGTGTATCAGGCTATGGAAAAAGTTAAAATCATTAAGGAGCGGTTGAAAACTACTCATAGTCATCAGAATTCCTATTCAGAAGTTCGTCGTAGGGATTTGGAATTCAAAGAAGATGATTGGGTAGGTTTCCCCCATGAAAGGGGTAATATGATTTGGTAAGAAAGGGAAATTGAGTCCGAGATATGTCGGACCATACAGAATCATTCAGAGGATCAGTGAGATGGCGTACAAGCTTGAGCTACCACCTGCGATGTCATTAGTACACCCGGGGTTTCATGTGTCTATGTTGAAGAAAGTAGTTAGAGACCCGACACTCATTGTTCAGGTTGAGACTATTCAGGTTAATGAGAAATTGACTTATGAAGAGATTCCAGTTTCTATTATTGATCGGCAAGTCTGAAAGTTGAGAAACTAAGTAATTGCCTCCGTGAAAGTGCTATGGCAAAACCAACAGGTTGAGGACGCTACATGGAAGGCCAAGGAAGAAATGAAGAAAAAGTATCCTTATTTGTTTAAATAGCCATGTATTTATAAAGTTGTGTTCTATGAAAATTCTAAGATTTACCTTTTATGAATTATGTATCATTTGCACAGTTGAAGTTAAGGGTGTTCCTTTTCTGGTAATATATTGCTTATGGGTCCACGGTTGGTGTTGTTCTTGTGTTATATTGCATCATCGGTTATGTATATGTTGTTAGGATTGGTTTCTGGGATTCTCTGATAGGTGGATAGGCCCAGTTACAGGGGAGACTCTAGCGAAAATTTTAGAAAATTAGGGAGTTAGCCAAATTTTGAAACTACTGGTGTGTGTGAATTAATAGTTGGGCCACACTGAATGCTAATGACGGATTTTGACCCTCATTCGAGGATGAATGATCCTAAGTGGGGGAGAATATAAGGCCCCATAAAATTTCGTAAAAGAGTTTAAGGTTTCGTGGTGCCGAAGTAGGCTTACGTATTTGAGGATTGTAGAAAGCTCGCCACGGCTCGGACTTTTTGGGTTGAACAATAAACTGGGGAGTAAAGGAAAATTTTCGACAGAAGAAAACATTTATGCGGCCCACTATGCGGTCGCAGAATCACTCTGCGGACCGCATAATGGCCGCAGAGTGAATCAGAGGTGGGGCAAGATTGGAGGAAGTATACGGTATATTATGCGACCGCAGAACAGGTCTGCGGGCCGCATAACCACCGTAGACCCAACCAGGCGACCCCTGTTTTGGAGCTTCAGTTATGCGGTCGATTCGCGGACTGCAGACGTGTTATGCGGTCGCATATGCAACCGAAGATCTGCGTCGGGGCTTTAATTTTTTCTAATTTTTTACCCGACCCTATTTCGATATATTGAGGTAGAGGGACTCTTTTGAAGAAAAAATCTAATATTTTAGAGAGAAGTGAGAGTGTTTTAGAGAGAGAAGAAACCCTATGCTAATTGTTCATCAATCCTTGCTCGAATCTTGGAAGATTAACAAGGAAAACTCACTAGGTCTTCATCCTAGAGGTAAGATTTTACACCCTAACCCTTCATTTCAAAGTTAACTAGAAATGGGTAATTAGTAAGACAATTCTTGGGTATGGGAGTTGGTTATTTTGCATGCATGTGTTATCAAGGGGTGTAGGAAGATTGTTGAGCTAAAAATGGTAAAGAATGGGTTGTGGGATGATGGAATCCTCCATAAAAGGACCTTGAAACCTTAATGCACACCTAGTATTTGATAAAATGCTTAAATGAGCTAGAACCATGATCATCTTCCTAATTTTGGTTCAATTTGTTACATTTGTAAAATAGATCAAAGTTGCTAAGATTTTCGAAACATTTTAGAGTGAAGGAAGCTCAAGTGAGGTATGTTGTCTAAACTCCTCTCCTAGAATTGAATCCCACGGTATTCATGTAATTTATGTAAGTTCTGAGTTGTTCATTAAAAAAGTGGCTATTCCGAATAAGCTTATGTTGAAAGATATATGTTCAATATATATCCCAAAAGTTTTTTATCATGTTATGTTATCATTTGAGAATATGTTCAAAGTATGGGTTGTGCATTAATAATGTTGCGACTTCAAGTCAAGTTCAAACGAAGGCTATTATGCCGAATTTTGTGAAAAATCTCTCTGTGCCTAATACTCTTAATTGCTCACATGTGTACTAAAAACTTTTCTTAGTAATGCCTTGTTGTTGATGATGATGATGATGTTTGAAAGTGAAAAATGTGAGTTTGGAATACTAAATACGGCCGACGTGCCAAGAATGATTTTATAATTGTGGCCACTAGTGCCAATGAAATGAAAAAATGTGAAAGAAGTAAGAAATGAGATGATGGGTATAAAAAGGTTGATGTCTCGAATGCGATGGCTTAGCCGATCGGGTCATGATCGGACGCCATGCCACAAACATGGTGGTGATTGTGCTGAAAATTATGATTGTGGTTGATGTCTCTAATGAGATGGCCTAACCGATCGGGTCGTGATCGGATTCCATGCTAAAAGACGGTGGTATTGGTATTGTGAATATTGGTATCGTGAATGGTGGTATATTGGTACTAAAGACCCCCCAACTTAAAATATGAAAATTTAATTGAACATTGTCTTGATCCTAATTTGAAGTTTGATGTTGTTTGAGGCTTCCACTGATATTATGATTGTACTTGCTCATATTATTTATCATTCTATTGAGAGGGTGTTTTGTCATTCATACTAGTACTATTTCATATGTACTAATGTCCTTTTTGCCGGGGACGCTGAATCTTTAATGGATGCAGGTGGTTCCACAGTAGGAGACACTGATCAGCACGGAGTCCGATCACGACCCGATCGGCTAGGCCATCTCATTAGAGACATCAACAACAATCACAATTTCAATTACAATTTTCAGCACAATCACCACCATGTCTGCGGCATGGTGTCTAATCACAACCCGATCGGCTAGGTCGTCTCACCACAATGACGTGTGGATCAACATTCTTTTATATCATTCAATCTCATCCCAATTAAGGGGAATAATTTTATCACATCAATCTCATCCCAAATAAGGGGAATAATTTTATCACATCAATCTCATCCCAAATAAGGGGAATAATTCACAAAAATAACATAGGTACAAATGTATTTACCTCATCATCTTTCACATTGTATGAATCTCCACTAGTATTGTCAACCAATAACAATAACAATATTCCATTGGCTTTTTTGGCCATTCACAAGATTCTTTATTCAAGGAACGATGGTCGTATGTGATATTCCACACTTTCATTTCTTCCCTCTCATGTGTCATCATCATAAATATCAACATATATAATATTCCGGAAATCACAACTTTAAGTTCATTAGAAATGAACAATTTAAGCACAATAGATTTCTTTCCTAGAAATGGAGTAAAATAATTAATTGGCAATTGATGCGCAAGTTAAAATCATCAACAAGTAACACACCATTTATTCTTGAAATACTTTTCCCTAAAAAGGGCAATACACAATTTTCACTCACGAATATGTAAGAGCGCAAAACACATTGAAAATACTCACAAAGCATAGCATTTGTTAAAACACCCATATATGAGCATGACTTGAGTTCATAAGATTTTAGGCAATTCTATTTTCGAAGTCAATTCAGAATAGTTGAATCAAGGCTCATTTCATAACCTTTCTCACATCATTTCATTTCACTGGCACCATTGGCCACAAGTATAACTTTCACTCTTGGCACGTTGGCCACACTTTATATCCCCAATTTACTTATTTCACTTCCAACCATCTTTATAGATTATCAACAATAAGACATTTTCAATCAAGACTTTAGGTACACATATGAGCAATTAAGATTCTTAAGCATATTTGGATGTTCTCACACAATTTGGCATCATAACCTTCATTTTAAACATGACTCAAAGACATAACATTTTAATATACATATAATTCTTAAACACATTCCCAAAGGATAACATAATGTGATAGGAACATTCGTAACACGTTTTGAATACATAATTCTCGACACTTTGCTTATTCGGGATAATCGAATTTATTGAGAACAACTCCAAACATGAGAATAAGGAGCTTGAACCAACCATACTTGAAACTTACCGGAACATCATGGAATTCAATTACAAGAGAGTAGTTTAGCCAACATACCTCGATTTGAGCTTTTCTTAAGTTACTACAACGTTCCAGAAATTCTAGCAATCCCAATCTATTTTGAGACATAACACAATTGAACCATAATTAGGAAGATATTCATGGTCTTAGCTCATTTGAGCATTTTATCAAACACTAGGTGTGCAAATTTAACTACAAGGTTCTTCTACAAGATTTCCTTCACTCCACAGTCCAGTCTTTACTTTTTGAGCTCAACAATCTTCCCACAAGCCTTATTAGTACAAGCATGTATAAATAATACTCTTACACCCAAGAAACATACTCACAATCACCCATCTTTTACCCCAAACTCGAAATTGAAGACTAGGGATTTGAATCTTACCTTTTAGATGAAGATTTTGTGATTGGCTTCCTTGATTCTTGAAGATTGTTGCAAGATTGGATGATTAGAATTTTAGGTTTCCTCCTTCTCTCTCTAAAATTCTCTTACCTCTCTTTAAAACCCTCAGAATAGCACCCCAAAATAAACCCCAAAGACTATTTATCAAAATGGGATCGGGTTATGAAAATAAAAAAATTAATCCTCCGAAATCAGGACTACGGTCGCATAATGGACCGCAGAATGGGTATGCGGGTCACCCAATTGACCATGAAACTGGTGCCCAAAACTGGGCTGCACTGGTCCATTCTGTGACTAGTTTTTTGGTCGCATAACCACTTTTGCTATCGCATAATCACTTTTGCGATCGCAAAATTGGCCGCAGAAACCAGCCTTTGGTAATTTGGTCATAACATCTTGTAGGAGTGTCCAAATGACGAACGGTTTGAAGCATTAGAAACTAGACTCGAATATATTTAATTTGATAGGTCATACATCACATAAATTCTTACATATATGTAGATATGATCGTCCAAAATTTGGTCTTGTGCGTACCCATTCAAAACTTTAGTCTATCTTGAAATTTCCAACTTGACTTGGACTTAGGGCTCTCCTTAGACCCCACATCACTTATAATATACCTTATACACTTATTATCATATCCAATTGATATTCATTATATTAATAGTCCTTATCTGCACACAAAATAATATAATGAGCGCACATCAACTTTCTTACTAGCGCTCAAGTACTTTGAAATTTTTCGGGGTGTTACATTCTCCCCAACTTAAGAACATTCGTCCTCGAATGTTTTACAAGTGACTTCTAATAATAGAGTTACCATACTTTTACCTCCATCCATTACACATAGGCACTTATGACTACATGGGTCTTATAGTTCCTTTCCAAAATCTCAACTTACTTATGGCCCTTAAAATTTGGCTATCTTTACAAATTCTTAAACATTTTGACAGAGTTTCCCCTGTAACTGGGTCTATCCACCTGTCAGATAATCATCAAAATCAACCTAGCAGCACATCCACAACTTGACAAAGCATCACCATGTATATCAACATCACAAATATCATCATTACAGGCATTATATTATCAAGAGTGATATCTGGACATGAGCTGCACATATTTAAATCATAACACATAGAAAGTACCTTTCAAATTACAATCATTTGACTATACACTCAAGTGAGAACATTTTATTTCCTTAACACTTTTGGCCCTCAAGGTGGCCTCCTCGACTTACCGACTTCGCCATAACACATTAACGGAGGCAATCTCAACTTCCGGACTTTTTTAACAAGGATAGCAAATAGTTACTCCTCATAATCCAATTACCCACTAACTTCACCTTCTTAGACATAGACACATGAAACACTGGGTACACAGAGAACAATAATAGGGAAACATCATACTCATAGTTTGGCCTATTTCCTTCAGAATTTCATAAGGCCTAATGTGACTACACATACTTTACATTTATTAACAATTCACATAGTATCCTCATGGAGAAAATATTGAGAATAACCCGTTCGCTTTCTTCAACTCTAAATCTCTATGCCGAATACCCAAACTAAACCTTTGGCGACCTCCAACAACTAGTCTAAGATGTACTGGCTTGAATATGACCATAAAATTTCCTATCCAATATATTTGATCACAGGGTGATGCTTCTTCTTTGACATGTGACTTATGGGAGGCATAATCGGAAGGATAAAGACATTAGCGTCAGTTATTCTTGGAAGACCATGAGTCATGAAAAGGACAACAACAATTGTTTCATTCCATATGTGTCTTGTTCGGAAATAGTAAGCCTCAAAGAGAAATGGCCAAGTACATGACACCAGTCGTCTCCTGGAGTGTAGGGAAAATCAGTTCAACTCGAAATGAGAATATTTTGGCACCCCGAATGTGATATGGGTTTCAAAATGCATGAAATTGCATTACGGTCTTAACATCAACTGACATAAGGAATCTATGTCACAAGCCCATGAGGATGAAAAAGAAGTTGAACACTTGTGAGATTATTATCATTCTCACAACTTAACCTTTGCCAATAGTTGGTCCTATATGAAAGGACTGGAGATACGACGACTTGTCTTTCAAATCAATATATTCATAATATGTGCTCTTATGTTGCTACACAGTGAAAAGGATTCATGATACTATTCATAAAGGAGTAAAGTGACTATTCCAACTATAGGATCCACATACACCGGAGAGAAAAAGAGTGGCTCAAGAAGGATCTCAACACTAGGCCGCTATACATTGAATTTGATACCACATAGGTAAACTATACATTGACTGTGCATGCATAAGCACAAGTGAGCAGATGTTATCCATTTGAATCAAAACGTTCTGTAAGAAATTCATCAGGTATAGTCCCTTGTTGAGAATTTAGGGAAGCAAGTGGGAAGTATTAATCCTAGAGTTATAACTCAATTTCAAGGACATAATTATAGAGCTCAATTCCACAGGAGGTTGTAAATAAGAGAATTTATGATAGAGTGGCTTCACGAATAATGTGTCTCGTTCAGAAAGTTAGTACATGCAATATTTTGTGATTTAACATTTTGGTTAAGACCATATTTATGTAGGCCTCTTCAATATGGATGTGCATATACAACAAGAAAAATTATGCGGTGATCATAATGATGTACTAAGGAGTGACTTATTTGATGAATTTAGATTGACAGGGCAGTACCTTAATTGATGCCCCTCTATTCCACATCCAAAACATACATTAGTACCATAGTGACCCACCCCCGAATGACATCCCATACACTTCACACAACGAGGATGGGATCTACTAAACTGACTCGCCCCACTTACCTAATATTTACCATTTTTGCATACATCATGAGCATTCCCCTTATCCTTCCTCCAGGACCCCGTGATGGGATTAACAATCTCTACAACAACGAGTTGTATGGACTTTTGGAATTGGCCAAATCTACCACCCTTAACACGCTTCTGATCATACTCACAACATGACGCCAAATGTTTATTCCCGCACATCGGGCAGATCGGAATGGGTGTATCCAACCTAGGGCATTTGTTCTTCTTGTGCCCTCTCTTTCCACAACCATAATATATTTAAAGAATCATCTAACATAAACCCGAGTGGCTAAATCCGAGTGGCTCTTCTTTTATATCAAACATTTTGGCTCATTGATGCCAATAATCCTCATTTATTTCTTAGATGCTCTCACCATATATTCCGGTGGCGCGGTAACAGTAATAGGGACAACAACATTTCCCATAGAAATTGGTTCTTTCAATACCTCCTCACTACCTCGAACCCGTGGGTTACTCATATGGAAAATGAGACACGACGAGGAATTTATCTTCCTATCTTGAGCTCTAACGCACGATCTGGAGTATCAAAGAAGTGTGAAATTCCTAAATGTCCAAATAGCATCCTAATAATAGATGTGGTCAACAACACACTAATAAGAAGGACTCTACTAGACACGGCTCCGAGACATCCTAGGACACTTTAAAACCTTAGGCTATGATACCAAGTTTGTCACGCCCCAAACTCGGGGAGTGCGACCGGCGCTCAACCAAGTGAACCCGGCCGAGCAAGCCTATTAAATTTCCTTCTACCCAAACTCATCCATGAATAAAGAGGAGATGCACTCCATTAATCAAATACTGAAAATACTTTATTAACAACTCCCATTTCATTCCATTAGCAACTTCATTCAAAATTTTCAAAGTATTACAAGTTAATAGATATAATGAAAAACATGTTTGCCAAATAGCAACATTACTAGTTCAATTCCCAACATCATACACTACCCACAACCTGTCTATGGAGCCTCTAAGTATGACAGAAGAATAGTATGGAAGTGCCAACAACAAGGCCCCGGCTGTCACGACCCAACTCCATATCACGTCGTGATGGCGTCCAGCACCATTGCTGGACAAGCCAACAGTGAAGAACTTAGCGATTTCCCATTCCTTTTCTTTTGTTTATTACGAAATTCCGACATTTAGCTTTACTTACATTTAAAGCATTTATTAAATAAGGGATTTTTAAGGCAAACAATGGAAACATCTAAAAGCAGTTATAACTATCGAACTACAACCCAAAAATCAAAGTCTACTAATACGTGCCAAGATCTGGTGTCACAAGTGTGTGGGCAACTAGTAGAATATACAAAAGATGACTATCCTACTGTCTTAAATAGAATAGACAGATAAAACAAAAGAGAAACTCCGTCATGCTGCTGAACGGCTCAGAAGGGCAGCTCACCGTGAAGTCTCGGTCAAAAATCAAGTATGCGCGTCGGGCGGGTAACTAGATGCACCAACCTCAGATCCTGTACAATTAAGTATAGAAGCATAGTATGAGTACATAAGCAATATGTACCCAGTAAGTATCCCGCCTAACCTCGAAGAAGTAGTGACGAGGGGTTGACTTGACACTTACTGGGCCAATAATAATGTAATTTAAAGCATTATACTAAGCATGGATATCATGAATGATAATGTCAGTTCAACAACAGGAAGAGATAAGTCTTTATTTCATAATTATAACTTAAATTTCAGTAATACCATTTAGCAACATACATTTCAAGGCATTTAAACAGAATAAACCATGGAAAATTTCCAAAGATTTAGCATGCGCAATTATGTCGAGGTCGTACGGCCCGATCCAACAAATTATTTAAATTGTGCACTACCGACGGTCGAACGCCGCGAACCATAGATGCATCTATTTTCCCCGCTCGCGAATCATACATCTGACGCGGTCAAACATAAATTTAAGGAATTACCCCGCTCGCGAATCATACATGCGATGCGGTTACACAAAGAATCTCATAAATATTTATAGTACTCTCTCATTCTTTTCAAAATAAGACATTCAAATGAAAACTTTTAAGATGCCATTATTTTTACTCAATTCCAAATTCCTTTTGAAACATTTAATAAGCACACTCCATTCCGCCCTTCTCAAGGCAAACAATATACATAAAGCAATAATCATATAAACAAGGCATGGTGTAAGCCTAAGACTACCCGGACATAATAGGAATAGTAGCTACGTACGGACTCTCGTCACTCCGTGCGCACGTAGCCCCCCACAAACATCAATTCATATTCATTTAGTTTACCTATGGGGTAATTTCCCTCTTACAAGGTTAGAAAGGAGACTTACCTCCTCTCGAAGCCTACTTCCCAATTCAAGAACGCGCTCAAATCTCCAAATTTGACGCCAAACGACTCGCAACAAGTCAAACATTACATAAACTAATCAATCTATGCTCAAAGGTTCATAATTCTACTATTTAAGTGATTACCCAACATAAATTTCAAGATTTCAAAAATTCACCCCGGGCCCACATGCTCGGATTTGCAGAAATGTTTAAAGAAAGTTGTTACCCATTACCTTAGGAACATAAACATATGATTTTTACTAAATTCCATAACGAATTTCGTGGTTAAATCCCATTTTTATCAAAAACTTAGGTTTTCATCTAAACCCGAAATTTTCACTAATTTACATGTTATAATCTACCCATAAACCATGTATTTAACTCACATTTGATAGGAATTACTTACCTCAACTAGTTTATGGAAATCACGTCTCTAACCAGCTCCAAAATTGCCCCTAAGAAGAGTAAGAAGTGAGCAAAAGTGCTCAAAGTCCGATTTAAAACCCACTGCCCTACAACGACTTCCGCACCTGCGGTTAAATTGATACTCCTGCGGCTCCGCTTCTGCGGATAACTCGCGCAGGTGCGGACCAAAGCCAGGCTGCCTCATCTCGCTTCTACGCCGAGGTGATCACACCTGCGGCCACACATCAGTGAAAAACGACGCGCATCTTCGACACTGCCCGCTCCTGCGATGCCTTCCTTCGCACCTGCGCTTTCGCAGGTGCGGTCCTTGTTCCGCTTCTGCGATGGCTGGGAAGCCTACACTGGGACGCATCTGCGATCATGGGCTCATACCTGCGAGCTCGCACTTGCGGCTAACCAAGCGCATGTGCGATTATGAAAACAACTGGAGCTTCAGCTTAGGCTTCCAAATTCCAACTTTGTCCGAGCCTCGTCCGATTGACACTCGGGGCCTCCGGGGCCCCGTTCGAACATACCAACAAGTTTGTAATTATAAAACGGACTCGCTCAAATTCTCGAAATGCCCAAAAAAATATTAAAACTAAGAATCACACCCTAAAACCAATTGAATCAAACTTAAGAACTTCAAGTTCTTCAATTTACTTCCAATGCGCCGAAACGTACTTATACTTCTCGGAATGACACCAAACTTTACGTGCAAGTCTTAAATGACACTACGGAATTATTCCCGATCTCGAAATTCCATTTGGACCTCGATATCATCAATATCCGCTCCAAACCAAATTTTAAAGAACTTCTAAAACCTTCAAGAACCAACTTTCACTATTGGGCGCCAAAACGCTCCCGGGTCATCCAAAACCCGATCCGAACATACGCCCAAGTCTGAAATCATCATATGAATCTATTGGAATCGTCAAATCCCGATTCTGAGGTCGTTTTCTCAAAATGTTGACCGAAGTCAAACTTGGCCTTTCAAGCCAACTTTAAGGAACCAAGTGTTCCGATTTCAACCCAAACTCTTCCAAATCCCGAACCAACCGTCCCCGCAAGTCATAAATCAGTAAAAGTATGTACAGGAAGTCTTATTTAGGGTAACGGGGTTCTAGAAAGAAAAATGATTGGTCGGGTCACTACATTCTCTACCTCTTAAACAAATGTTCGGCCTCGAACGGGTTTAGATTCATACCTGATGTGCTGAATAAGTGTGGATATCTGCTCTGCATGTCCTCCTCGGACTCCCAGGTCGCATTCTCAACTGGTTGGCCCATCCACTAAACCTTTACCGTGGAAATCCTCTTGGACCTCAACTAGCGATCATGTCTAGCCACAATAGCAACTGGCTCCTCCTCATAACTCAAGCTCTCATCTAGCTGAATAGTGCTAAAGTCTAACACATGTGACAAGTCGGCATGATACCTCCGGAGCATAGACACGTGAAAACCTGGATGAACCCCTGATAGGCTGGAAAGTAAAGAGAGCTCATAACAACCTCCCCAACTCGCCTCAACACCTCAAATGGGCCTATAAACCTTGGGCTCAACTTGCCCTTCTTTCCGAATCTCATAATACCCTTCATTGGTGAGACTTTCAAGAGAACCTTCTCGCCTACCATAAATGATACATCACGCGCCTTCTGATCCGCGTAACTCTTCTATCTGGACTATGTTGTGCGAAGTCGCTCCTGAATCAACTTTACCTTTTCCAAGGCATCCCTCACCAGATCAGTACCATATAACCTAGCCTCATCGGGCTCAAACCAACTGATGGGAGAATGACATCACCGACCATATAAAGCCTCAAATGTAGCCATTTCGATGTTGGATTGATAACTATTGTTGTAAGAAAACTCGGCAATGGAAAGAACTGATCCCGCTGTCCACCAAAGTCAATCATACATGCTCTCAGCATGTCCTCCAATATCTGAACTGTCCGCTCTGATACCATGTTGTCACGACCCAACTCCATGTCAGGCTGTGATGGCATCCAGCACCATTGCTGGACAAGCCAACAGTGAAGAACTTAGTGATTTCCCATTCTTTTTCTTTTGTTTATTAAGAAATTCCGACATTTAGCTTTACTTACATTTAAAGCATCTAATAAATAAAGGATTTTTAAGGAAAACAATGGAAACATCTAAAAGTAGTTATAACTATCGAATTACAACCCAAAAATCAAAGTCTACTAATACGTGACAAGATCTGGTGTCACAAGTATGTGGGCAACTAGTAGAATATACAAAAGATAACTATCCTACTATCTGAAACAGAATAGACAAATAAAACAAAAGAGAAACTCTGGCATGCTGCTGAACGGCTCAGAAGGGCAGCTCACCGTGAAGTCCCGGTCAAAAATCAGGAATGTGCGTCGGGCGGGTAACTAGATGCACCAACCTCAGATCCTGTATAATTAAGTACAGAAGCATAGTATGAGTACATAAACAGTATGTACCCAGTAAGTATCCCATCTAACCTCGAAGAAGTAGTAACGAGGGATCGACTTGACACTTACTAGGCCAATAATAATGTAATTTAAAGCATTATACTAAGCATGGATATCATGAATGATTCTGTCAGTTCAACAACAGGAAGAGATAAGTCTTTCTTTCATAATTATAACTTAAATTTTAGTAATACCATTAAGCAACATGCATTTCAAGGCATTTAAACATAATAAACCATGGAAAATTTCCAAATAATTAGCATGCGCAATTATGCCGAGGTCGTACGGCCCGATCCAACAAAATATATTTAACTTGTGCACTGCCGAGGGTCGAACGCCGCGAACCATAGATGTATCTCTTTTTCCCGCTCGCGAATCATACATCTGATGCGGTCAAACATAAATTTAAGGAATTATCCCGCTCGCGAATCATACATGTGATGCGGTTACACAAAGAATCTCATAAATGTTTATAGTACTCTTTCATTCTTTTCAAAATACGACATTCAAATGAAAACTTTTAAGATCACATTATTTTTCCTCAATTCCAAATTCCTTTTGAAACATTTAATAAGCACACTCCATTCCGCCCTTCTCAAGGCAAACAATATACATAAAGAAATAATCATATCAACAAGGTATGGTTTAAGCCTAAGACTACCCGGACATAACAGGAATAGTAGCTACGTAAGGACTCTCCTCACTCCGTGCGCACGTATCTCCCCACAAACATCAATACATATTCATTTAGTTTACCTTTGGGGTAATTTCCCTCTTACAAGGTTAGAAAGGAGACTTACCTCGTCTCAAAGCCTACTTCCCAATTCAAGAATGCGCTCAAATCTCCAAATTTGATGCTAAATAACTGGAAGCTAGTCAAACATTTCATAAACTAATCAATCTATGCTCAAAGGTTCATAATTCTACTATTTAACTGATTACCCAACTTAAATTGCAAGATTCCAAAACTTCACCCCGGTCCCACATGCTCGGATTTGCGGAAATGTTTTAAAGAAAGTTGTTACCCATAACCTTAAGAACATAAACATATGATTTTTACTAAATTCCATAACGAATTTCGTGGTTAAATCCTATTTTTATCAAAAACCTAGGTTTTCATCTAAACCCAAAATTTTCACTAATTTACATGTTATAATCTACCCATAAACCATGTATTTAACTCACATTTGATAGGAATTACTTACCTCAACTAGTTGATGGAAATACCCTCTCTAACCAGCTCCAAAATCTCCCCCAAGAAGAGTAAGAAGTGAGCAAAAGTGCTCAAAGTTCGATTTAAAACACACTGCCCTACAGCGACTTCCACATCTGCGGTTAAATTGACGCACCTGCGGCTCCGCTTCTGTGGACAACTCGCACAAGTGCGGGCCAATGCCAGGGTTCCTCATCTCGCTTCTGTGCCAAGGTGATCGCACCTGCGGCCATGCATCATAGACAAACAACGCGCATCTTCGACACTGCCCGTTCCTACGATGTCTCCCTTTGCACTTGCGCTTTCACAGGTGCGGTCCTTCTTCCGCTTTTGCGATGGTTGGGCAGCCTATGCTAGGACACATCTGCGATCATGGGCTCGCACCTGCGGCTGACCAAGCGCAGATGCGATTATGACAGCAGCTGGAGCTTCATCTTAGGCTTCCAAATTCCAACTTGGTCCGAACCTCGTCCGATTGACACTCAGGGCCCCCAGGGGCCGTCCGAACGTACCAACAAGTTTGAAATCAGAAAACGGACTCGCTCGAACTCTCGGAATGCCCGAAACAACATTAAAACTAAGAATCACACCCTAAAACTCCGAACATACCAACAAGTTTGAAATCAGAAAACGGACTCGCTCGAACTCTTAGAATGCCCGTAACAACATTAAAACTAAGAATCACACCCTAAAACCAATTGAATCAAACTTATGAACTTCAAGTTCTTCAATTTACTTCCAATGCGCCGAAACGTACTTATACTACTTGGAATGACACAAAATTTTGCGAGAAAGTCTTAAATGACACTATGGAGGTATTCTCGGTCTCGGAATTCCGTTTGGACCTTGATATCACCAAAACCCGCTCCAAACCAAATTTTAAAGAATTTCTAAAACCTTCAAGAACCAACTTTCACTATTGGGCTCCAAAACGCTCCTAAGTCATCCAAAACCCGATCCGAATATACGCCCAAGTCCGAAATCATCATACGAACCTATTGGAACCGTCAAATCCTGATTTTGAGGTCGTTTGCTCAAAATGTTGAGCGAAGTCAAACTTAGCCTTTCAAGCCAACTTTAAGGAACCAAGTGTTCCGATTTCAACCCAAACTCTTCCAAATCCCAAACCAACCGTCCCCGCAAGTCATAAATCAAGAAAAGCATGTATGGGAAGTCTTATTTAGGAGAATGGGGTTTTAGAAAGCAAAACGACCGGTCGGGTCGTTACACCGGCTATACCTCAAGACAATAAGTGTAACATCAAGTGACATCGGGCCCGGAATAGAGTAGGGCTCACCAAAACCTACTGAATAGAGAATGACTGCTAACGAGGACCAAAGTTGCCCACTGATGAACCACATGCATCCATTAAAGATGCAGCGCCCCCGACAAAAAGGACGTTAGTACATATGGAATAGTATTAGTACTTAAAGCTAAATGTCCTATTTCAAAATAGAATGCCAATATAAGAAAGGGAAAACCGTGGAAACAACAATCAACAATCAATGATATTCAAATGCCAAGTTAAAACATAATAATTTCCAAAATATGAGGATAACACTGTGAAGTGATAATCAAAATATGATGATAATTTTATTTTTGGTTAGGAGATCTTTAGCATCGATATATCACTGTTCACAACATCACCTTTTACAATACCAATACCAACATACTTTTAGCACGGAGTCCGATCACGACCCGATCGGCTAGGCCATCTCATTAGAGACATCAACCATAATCACTCTCAAAACCAATACCACCGTACTTTTATCACGGAGTCCGATCACGACCCGATCGGCTAGGCCATCTCATTAGAGACATCAACCACAATCACTCTCAATACCAATACCACCGTACTTTTAGCACGGAGTCGGATCACGACCCGATCGGCTAGGTCATCTCATTAGAGACATCAACCACAATCACAATTTCAATTACAATTTCCAGGAATCACCACCATGTCTGTGGCAATCTCGACCCGATCGGCTAGGCCATCTCACCACAATGTCGTGTGGATCGACATCATCCTTTTCTATCATTCAATATCATCCCAATTAAGGGAAATAATTTTATCACATCAATCTCATCGCAAATAAGGGGAATAATTTTATCACATCAATCTCATCCCAAAGAAGGGGAATAATTCACAAAAATAACATAGGTGCAAATGTATTTACCTCATCATCTTTCACATTATATGAATTTTTACGAGTATTTTCAACCAATAACAACAACAATATTCCATTGGCTCTTTTGGCCATTCACAAGATTCTTTAATCAAAGCACGGTGGCCGTATTTGATATTTCACACTTTCATTTCTTCCCTCTCATGTATCATCATCATAAATATCAACATATATAATATTCCTAAAATCACAACTTTATGTTCATTAGAAATGAATAATTTAAGCACAATAGATTTCTTTCCGAGAAATAGAGTAAAATAATTAATTGGCAATTGATGCGCAAGTTAAAATCATCAAAAAGTAACACACCATTTATTCTTGAAATACTTTTTCCTAAAAAGGGCAATACACAATTTCCATTCACGAATATGTAAGAGCGCAAAACACATTAAAAATACTCACAACGCATAGCATTTGTTAAAACAGCCAAATATGGGCATGACTTGAGTTCATACTCTTTTAGGCAATTCTATTTTCAAAGTTAATTCGGAATAGTTGAATCAAGGCTCATTTCATAACCTTTCTCACGTCATTTCATTTCATTGGCACCATTGGCCATAAGTATAACTTTCACTCTTTGCACGTTGGCCACACTTTATATCCCCAATTCACTTATTTCACTTCCAACCATCTTTATAGATTATCAACAATAAGAGATTTCAATTAAGACTTTAGGTACACATATGAGCAATTAAGAGTCTTAAGCATATTGGGATTTGTTCACACAATTTGGCATCATAACCTTAATTTGAAACATGACTCAAAGACATAGCATTTTAATACACATATCATTCTTAAACACATTCCCAAAGGATAACATAATGTGATAGGAATATTCATAACATGTTTTGAATACATAATTCTCAACACTTTGCTTATTCGGGACAATCGAATTTATTGGGAACAACTCAAAACATGAGAATAAGGAGCTTGAACCAACCATACTTGAAACTTACCTGAACATTATGAAATTCAATTCTAAGAGAGTAGTTTAGCCAACTTACCTCGATTTGAGCTTTTCTTAAGTTACTACAACGTTTTATAAATTCTAGCAATCCCAATCTATTTTGAGACATAACAAAATTGAACCATAATTAGGAAGATATTCATGGTCTCAGCTCATTTGAGCATTTTATCAAACACTAGGTGTGCAAATTTAACTACAAGGTTCTTCTACAAGATTTCCTTCACTCCACAACCCAATCTTTACTTTTTTAAGCTCAACAATCTTTCCACAAGCCTTATTAGTACAAGCATGTATAAATAATACTCTTACACCCAAGAAACATACTCCCAATCACCCATCTTTTACCCCAAACTCGAAATTGAAGACTAGGGGTTTGAATCTTACCTCTTAGGTTAAGATTTTGTGATTGGCTTCCTTGATTCTTGAAGATTGTTTCAAGATTGGATGATTAGAATGTTAGGTTTCCTCCTTATCTCTCTAAAATGCTCTTACCTCTCTCTAAAACCCTCAGAAAAATACCCCAAAATAAGCCCCAAAGGCTATTTATCAAAATGGGGTCGGGTTATGAAAATAGAAAAATTAACCCTCCGAAATCAGGTCTGCGGTCGTATAATGGACCGCAGAATGGGTATGCGGGTCGCACAATTGACCGCCAAACTGGTGCCCAAACTGGGTTGTACTGGTCAATTCTGTGACCAGTTTTGCAGTCGCATAACCACTTTTGCGATTGCAGAATTGGCCGCATAATCACCTTCTGCCAACCTTTGGTAATTTGGTCATAACTTCTTGTAGAAGTGTCCAAATGGCGAACGGTTTGAATCTTTAGAAACTAGACTCAAAGATATTTAATTTTATAGATCTTCATCATATAACTCTTTACATATATGTAGATATGCTAGTCCAAAGATTGGTCTTGTGCGTACCCATTCGAAGCTTTAGTCTATCTTAAAATTTCCAACTTGACTTGGACTTAGGGCTCTCCTTAGACCCCACATCACTTATAATATGCCTCGTACACTTATTATCATATCCAATTGATATCCATTATATTAATAGTCCTTTTCTGCACACAAAATAATATAATGAGCGCACATCAACTTTCTTACTAGCGCCTCAAGTACTTCAAAATTTTCCGGGATGTTACACTAAGGCTTGAAGGCACTATAAATAGTAGCCTTTAATGCTCTCACCTAACAATACCTAACACAATATACATACGAAAATCAACTAAAAAAATAGAGAAATATCAATTTTTAGTCTTGAGTAGTAAATCAAGCTAGGGTTTCTAACTAACCTTTGATTTCTTTCTGATTCTGTGTTATACTGATGGTAGGATATAATTACGTATTTTAGTCACTTATTCTACTCTAATTCACTGCACTTTATTAGATATACACGAGAGAAAATGCATGCTTAGAGTGAGTGAGGAGACTGTGATGTTTAAGATGGATGTAGAAAAGGGGTGCAAAAAGAAAAACGAGTTGGAAGTGTTGAGTGGAAAGTGAAGGGATCAAAAGGGAAGGCTGCACTGAACGAGAAAGATAAGTGTGGGGTGTACCCCAAAAGGATGAGAAGAAGTTATTGGCATGGATGTGTGCACTAGTTCGAAGGCGGGGAACGGAGCCCGACTTCGACTCAGACCCCGACTAGATGTTCAGGGAAGTTTCCTTTACCTTATGCTTTTTAATTGTGTGTTATGGGGACATGCCACAACTTAAAGTGTGGGATGGGGGATATGTTGTATGTATGTATGTATGTATGTATGTATGTATGTATGTATGTATGTATGTATGTATGTATGTATGTATGTATATTAGTTTTAGTTTTGTTGTTTTAGTAGTTAGAGATAGAAAACAATTGAAAAAAAACATAAAAACTTTTAAAAAATTTAAAATTTTTGATTTTTCCTAACGATGGATATCATCAACAGGTTTCTTGAGGGATTAAAGTCGGAGGGAAAAAGACAAAAAGATTTTCTTTTGTTAGGTAGTGTAACAATTCCCCCTTGGTTTTTCTTTGTGCCACGGTTCTTTTCCAAGGATTTTGTTTAAATCGGATGTAGTTAGTTTTTATTTTTGTTAGGAGTAGGAAACCTTGAGCTATTATATGGAAGGCAATATCTCTTGACTCTATTATACCTTGAGAATAGTGAGTGCTTTAGTTGTGACGCTTAGGCTCAATTTTTGACTCTTGTATAAGTACCTTATATTACATTATCTTAACTTTGCTTAACTGCTTTGACTAGAGTGTCTTGATGAGTCCGATCCTGAGTGAGTTATGTGACATGTGTGTGAGAGATTTTGTGTTATTCTGTGCATTGCATTTGATGTCTAGAACTTGCCCCGTGTGTTTGAAAAGTGAAATAGTAGTTGTATTCAGTCTTGGAAGTGATATAGGCATTTCTTTATTGATCCAGTTATATGCTTTTACCCACATAATTATTATGTATCGTAGTTAACCCCTTTGAGCCAGTAATCATCTTTCTTTAGTAACCACATTACAAGCCTTACCCATTTAATTTAATTGACCATCTATTTGAACCTTTTACCTCTCATGAGCACTTGAAATTGTTATGAACTTTGTAAAAGATTGAAGTGTGGGGTGGTTGGGTTGGCTTTTGAGTGGAACTATTGAAATAAGGAGAAAGGTGCACTGTCTTGAAAAAGTAAGAGCCACTTGAATTGAAAAAGAAAAGAAAAAAATAGTTGTATTGTTGTGAAAAATATTCTTTGATAGTGGTGATTCTTGATGTAATTGTGGTTAAAAAGTAGGGAGTTGATGTATATTGATATGAAGGTGGAGTTATGGTTTGACATAAGTGTGGGGTTTTGAACAATGAAATGTATGTATTAAAGTGTTTACGGAGGTGTAGTCACTCTTATATCTAAATGTATCCTACCCATCCCGCAACCTACAACCAGTTAAAGTCCTACTTGATCCTTGGCTGAATGAGCTCAATTAGTAGAGTAGTACACTACAGGCAAGTTTATGGTGCGTCTTTTGTGGCATATGAATGTTGTTTCTAAGAGTGAGTGAATTCTTTCTATCTTGAGTTCCTAATTGTTCTTAATGTCTATTGTGTATGGTACTACTCTCTATTGTTGTGTGACAGAACTTGATTCACGATGGAAAGGTAATACTTGACCTCTGTGTTAGAGTAAGTGAGCGGGTTATAAATAATGCGTGGTGCTTTTGAGTCAAATTTTGAGGCTAGGATGTTACGGTATTGTACCTAATCTGTTTTAAATATTCTTGTTGTGATGAGTTATGAGATTGTTGAAAAAGGTCATGTCTATGTGAAGGGTAGTTTGATTGCTCGAGGACGGGCAATGATTTAAGTGTGGGGTGTTGATGGTAGGCTACAATTACATATTTTAGTCGCTTATTGTACTCTAATTTACTGCACTTTATTTGTGTTTGATCTTTAATAGGCAGTGGTTTGCGCTTATTGTGTGTTTTATGCCTTGTAGGAAGTAATTCCGAGCTATTAAGATAATTTGGAGCTAATTTGAATAAGTTAGAGCTTTGAAGTTTGAGTAAAAGCCCAAGAAATCAAGTCGGGATCACGTTCAGGGTGTCAAGGACCAAGTCTGGATGTCAAAAAAAGAGAAAAACAAAATTACTCTAAGAAAATTGCACTACCGCCCTCGCGCCTTGTGTAGCGAGGCGCGGGGCACGGGGCACGGGGCGCTAGTGCAAAATTCCTGCAAAGTAAAAATATCAGCTCTTTGGATTTCCCCACTAATTCCCCGCATGGCGCATCGCCCCAAGCAGTGCGCCTGTGCAATTTTTACAGAGTGAAAATCCTATTTCGGCTAGGAGAAGGTGGTTTTATCTGGGTCTGACCCTACTTGGTATAAATACATGGGAAAACGTTATTTTCTAGACTTTTTGACATACTTCAGACCTAATAGGGCTAAGGAGGAGTTGGAAGAACACAAGCACAAGGATTTCATCATTCCTTCCTCACTCAAGACCCGAGTTTGGATCGAATTTATGTTTTCCTATACTTAATTTTATTTGTGATGAATTGCTCCATATCTATGGAGTAGTTCTCTTTAAGGTTTGATGGATTTGGTGTATTGATGATTTTTCGTGGATTATAACTCTAGTTTTATGTATTGAAGCATTTTTGGATGATTTAATGGTTGCATCTATATTCACATGTTCATGTAATCAAGAGAGGCATAACTTGTGATATCTTTGCATTATATTGGTGTTTGAGTTCATTAATTCTTCTTAGTAATCGAAAGAGGTAGTTGAATCATTGAGTAAACCTAGTTAGGAGAATAATAAAAAGTATTTTTCCTAAAGACCAATCCATTATGCATTCTTGTATATCTTCACATGCTTAAATTGGTTCATCTCCTGAGGTTAAGACTTAATTAAGAGAGGAGTTTTTTGTTGAACGTTTGAACTAATAACTGAGTGAATTCGAGAGACTCACTTGAATAAGAAGTGAATTATCTAGAGTTAGATCCCAAACAATTATCTTGCACCTATCCTATCAAAACCCTATCTTCTCCCATTGATAACCTTCTTTGTTTATTCCTTGTTTTGATTGTCATTAGTTAATAGCTTTAGATTCTTAGTTAATTTTAGTTAGACATCTTATAAATCTCAAATAATGATCATTTTGGATAGCAACCAATCTAGAAACTACGAGACTATTATTTAAATTCAATCCATGTGGATACGATATTATACTATACTATATTTGATTAGCGAGCAGAATTTAAGTGTGTGTTTTGCGCTCGTCATATACACTGGTCAGAGTTTCAGTCTCTTATTCTTAATTAATGAGAAAGATTCTCATTTGGTTTGTTGCCCAAACGAAGGTCAGTGAACCTCGACCTTTTCTTCTCTTTTAATCGTTTAATTGAACATGTTTGTTCTATTGTTTCGTGTTAATTAACTTTGTCTTTGATATGTTATAGTCAATTACCTCTATGTGTTTTTGTTATTAGCTCATTATTGATTACTAAACTTTAGAGTACAAGTTTCTTTAATAACCTGAAATCATTATCATGTACTAATCAGTTATCCTGGTAATCTTAATGAACATGTCTATGAATAACCTATACATTGTTAAGTTCCTGAGATTAACAAAGAAACTCTCAAATGATTTCATATGGTTGCCTTAATTAATGGACCGTCTGATTTCTATTGTGGTTCTCATGTATGCTATATTAATCAGCTATAGTGTTATAGTTATGATTCACTTGATAAACTACCCCAAATGGATATGAACCCTTCAATGATAAAGACAAGACTGCCAATTTAGTCTAGGTACATCAACTCATGATATTTAGATCAATTTCTTCTTTCAACTATGTATCTGTGACTCTACTGATTTTTGGAAGATCATTAGTCTTCTGATGAACATCATGATTGTGTAATCATATATGGGATCTCTTAGTATAAGCATGTTCTAAAACATATTGTACCTTCGCACTGACCCCTTTGTGTGTATTTTGATGATTGTTACCCATTTAGCTTAAGTCAGCGAATTTGGTTAAGGCATATATATATGGTGTTTAGTTTCATTTGTTGTGTTAGACTCATGACTAGGACTAAAGAACTTAACCTGTACAACAGACCTTTAATACAATGCTTTTCACTGTCTTTTCCTGAAACTTATACATAGTATCACTGTTAGTTTGACTCAACCATGTTTGTGATGTTGTAATCTTGTTGGAATATCCTATGTATGCTCTCTCTCTCTCTCTCTCTCTCTCTCTCTCTCTCTCTCTCTCTCTCTCTCTCTTGAATATTATATACTTATCTTGTGCTTAAATAACATTGCTTGCCTCTCATGATCATGTATGCTCTTTCATTATCTCTGAAATGAACTAGGTCTGACCTGTGAACCTAAAATGAACTTTCTACTACTGCCTTCTTACTTAAATATAGTAATATGCTTTAACTTTTAGTGAGAGTAGTATGAGTATGAAGTTAAGAGCATTTAAGAAGGAAGAATCATGCCATGGTGTAACGACCCGGTCGGTCGTTTCGTGAGTTATAGCCCTATTTCCCCTATTTCTACTTCTTTTGTCCTTTACAACTGTATTATGTCTCACCGGGTTGGTTGGTTCGGGTCCGGAGTGGTTTTGGAGTGAATTGAGACACTTAGCCTCTTAATTGGAAGCTTATGTTGGAAAAGTCGACCGGATGTCGACTTGTGAGAAACGACCTCGGATTTGAATTTGTATGGTTTTTTTAGCTCCGTTAGGTGATTTTGGATTTAGTAGCGCGTCCGGAATGTGATTTGGAGATCCGTAGTAGAATTAGGCTTGAATTGGCAAGAGTTAGAATTTTGGCAATTTTGGCCGGCAGTGGAAATTTTGATATCGGGGTCGTATTGGATTTCTGGAAGTTGGAGTAGGTTTGTAGTGTCATTTTTTACTTGTGTATAAATTTTGAGGTCAATCGGACGTGGCTTGGTAGGTTTCGGCATCGTTGTGGAATTCAAAAGTTTAGAAGTTCTTTTGGCTTGAATCCGGTTGTAATTTGGTGTTTTGATGTTATTTTGAGGGATTCGAATGTTTGACTAAGTTATTATCGGGTTATAGGACTTGTTGGTATAATTGGTTGAGAGGCCTCGGGGTGATTTCGGGTGGTTAACGGCTTGATGGAAGTTGAGGAATTTGCAGCTGAAACTGCTGCTACTGGTGTAACCGCACCTGCGGAGTGGAAATCGCAAGTGCGAGCCCGCAAAAGCGAAGGAGGAGCCACAGATCTAGCTAAGGAGGATCTTGGCAAAGGACGCAGGTGCGATGGTATTCCCGCACCTGTGATGGTTGCAGAAGCGGATTTAGGGGCGGAGGTGCGAGTTTGGACCGCATGTGCGATGTAATTCCCATACCCGTGAAGAGCGCAGATGCGATCACTTGATCGCAGGAGCGAAGACAGTGTTTTAGTGCTTTTTCCGCAAAAGCGGGGCTTTTCCCGCAGATGCAGCTCCGCAGATGCGGAAATGGAGCCGCAGGTGTGAGAAGTCTGGGCAGAACCTATAAATAGAACACTTCGAGATTTTTCACCATTTTCATCATTTTGGAGCTCGGAATTTGGGGATTTTGAGAGAGATTTCGGAGTATTCACTGAGGTAAGTTCCTAGTGCCTATTTATCTTCAATAATGGTGTTTCCCCGCTGATCTTTACACCTAGTTGCTGAGTGTTTGAGGTGATATTTGGGAGATTAGGGCTTGGGAATTGGAGAGTGAAATTTGGGGTTTTGGAGGGGCAATTGAGGTCAAATTTTGATAAATTTGGTATGGTTAGACTAGTGAGTGAATAGGTTTTCGGTTTTTGTGACTTTCGTCGAGTTTCGAGACGTGGGCCTGGGGGGAAGGTTGAGACAATTTCAGATTTTGGACTATATTTTAGTGGTTTCCTTGTGGAATTGATCCTTTTAGCCAATATTGATTATCTCGTACTGTTTGTGGCTAGATTCGGGGCATTTGGAGGCCGATTCGAGAGGCAAAGGCATTTCAGAGTAGGATTTCTGTGCGGTTGAGGTAAGTAACAGTCTTAAATCTGGTTTTGAGGGTATGAAACCTCGAGAATTGGTATGATGTGAATATCTGGAGGTGACGCACATGCTAGGTGACGGGCGTGTGAGCGTTCACCGTGAGGGATTGTGTCTTGGTCTGTCTCGTGAGACTGTAAAGTCAAATAGCCATTGTTATTACTAGTTTTTCCTTATCTTTGAGCAATTGACTGCCTTTTATGTTAGAAACCATGCTTAAGCCATATGATATCACTGTTGGGAACCGCAGCGGTCGTATACTTGTTGAATTGACTGCTAATTGTTGTCTTGTACTCAGTCACAGTCTTACTTGTGTGTTATATCTCCGTTCCCTCTCATTTAATTGTTGATACTTGTTGTATTCTCTGTTTGGACTAATTATTATGATATTCTGTGAGCCCGAGAGGGCTGGAGAGGTTAGTGACTGAAATAGGGCTTGAGTGCCGAGCTGCGAGCTATGAGGTATTTGGATCGGGTTGCATGCCGCAACAAGCCTTCGGGCTATATATATATATTATTGGATCGGGTTGCACGCCACAACAATATTGGATCGGGTTGCACGCCGCAATAATATAGGATCGGGTTGCACACCGCAACAATATTGGATCGGGCTGCACGCCGCAATAATATAGCGTTTGGGCTGAAGGAGCCCCTCTGTACACCCCTAGTAAGCGCAGGTGCCTATTGAGAGTGTGTAGTGAGGGCTGAGAGCCGAGAGTATGAGCTGTTGAGATGAGTTGAGTGACTGCTGCCTTGAGAGGTTGTACTTGCTTTTATTTATTGTTACACTTAGTTGTTATATGTTGTTGTTGTAAAATTTCTGGAAGATTCATATCTGTTTTACTTGAGCTCGAACTAATTTGACTTATACCACCGGATTTGAAAGCATGTTCACTCTTTACTGAAATTTTTTGAAATCATCTGTATTTTTATAGCTCGTCACTGCTTCGCAGTTCCTTATTTAATTCTGTTACTTGATGAGTTGGTTGTACTCATGCTACACCATGCACTTCATGTGCAGATCTAGGTATGTACGGTTCTGGCGGTCACTAAGTTCGTGCGCGAGCTGATTATCGGAGACTTATGAGGTAGCTGCCGGCGTCCGCAGTCCTTGTTTATCCTTTCTTATAATCTTTTTTCTCTTGTATTGGCATTTGGCATAGACTGTAGTAGACTCTGTTTCTAGATTGGTTGTTAGATGCTCATGACTTAGTGACACCCTAATGTAGGGCTATCATTCCGCACTTGTGTTTCGGGTTTTTACCCCGTTATTATGTAAACCTTCAGTTAGTTTAATTGCTTTAGCTCACTTCTGTTATATATTGAAAGCATATTGAGAATGTCGGCTTGCCTAGTTCCACGATAGGCGCCATCACGACTAGTTAGGTATTTGGGTCGTGACAGGTTGGTATTAGAGCCTAGGTTACATAGATCTCACGAGTTATGAGCAGGTTTAGTAGAGTCTTGTGGATCGGTACCTAGACATCTGTACTTATCTTCGAGAGGCTGCAAAACCCTTAGGAAACTCCACATTCTTGAATTCTAGTCGTGCGAATCTGTTGATTTTAGTAACTAAACATCTGTTGTTTCATTCTCTCACAGATAGTGAGGCCTCATACTACTGGGCAGGATGGGCAGCCACCAGTACCACCAGCCAGGGCCTAAAAGAGGCCGAGGTCGCGGTAGAGTCCGCAGTAGGGGCAGAGGTACAGCTCGCACAGCAGTTGGGGCAGTACTTGCAGATCCACTAGTTGCCGCAGTTCAGGAGCAGGCTCCAGTTGAGGACGAGCCTGTAGGACCAGCTCAGGCACTACCTATGCCTATTGTGATTCCAGGCCTTCAAGAGGCCTTAGCTCAGATTATGACCGCATTCACCAATCTTGCTCAGGCGGTCTCTGTTCCGGCCGCAGCAGCCACTTCTCAGGCCGGGGGAGGTGCTCCGACTCCCGCTGCCCGCACACCAGAGCAGGTGGTACGGGGATTTCAGACACCGGGAGAACCACCAGCCCAGCCAGTTACAGCTGATCAAGACTATGTGGTTCCAGCGTTCATGTATTTGATGAACAGTGTGTTTCAACCTTATTTGGACTCGTTCATTATTTTATTCATTGATGATATCCTGGTGTACTCTCGTAGCCAGGAGGAGAATGCCCAGCATCTGAGGTTTGTGTTACAGATATTGAGGAAGGAGAAGCTTTATGCAAAGTCCTCCAAGTGTGAGTTTTGGCTCGGTTCAGTGGCGTTCTTGGGGCACATGATGTCCAGCGAGGGTATTCAGGTGGATCCGAAGAAGATAGAGGTAGTGCAGAGTTGGCCCAGACCGTCCTCAGCCACGGAGATTAGGAGCTTTTTTGGTTTGGCAAGCTATTACCGTCATTTTGTGGAGGGTCTTTCATCTATTGCATCACCCTTGACCAAATTGACCCAAAAGGGTGCTCCATTCAGGTGGTCGGATGAGTGCGAGGAGAGCTTTCCGAAGCTCAAGACTGCTTTGACCACGGCCCTAGTTCTAGTTCCGCCATCAGCTTCTGGTTCTTACACAGTATATTGTGATGCCTCGCAAATAGGATTGGATGTGTTCTGATACAGGACGGTAGAGTGATTGCTTATGCTTCGCGCCAATTGAAGACCCATGAGAAGAACTATCATGTCCATGATCTTGAGTTAGCAGCTATTGTTCACGCCTTGAAGATTTGGTGGCACAATATGTACGGGATTCATTGTGAGATCTACACTGATCAGCGGAGTTTGCAGCATCTGTTCAACCAGAAAGATCTTAACGTGTGTCAGCAGAGGTGATTAGAGCTTCTCAAGGACTATGATATCACCATTGTGTACCATCCTGGGAAGGCCAATGTGGTGGCCGATGCCTTGAGTCACCGGGCAGAGAGTTTGGGGAGTTTAGTGTATCTTCCAGTAGCAGAGAGACCCTTGGAATTGGATGTTCAGGCTTTAGCTAGCCAGCTTGTCAGATTGGATATTTCGGAGCCGAGTCGGGTATTGGCTTGTGTGTTCTCTAAGTCTTCCCTTTATGATCGTATCAGGGAGCGTCAGTATGATGACCCATATCTGCTCGTTCTTCAGGACAGGGTTCAGCGAGGTGATGCTAGAGATGTGACTATTGGTGATGATGGCGTGTTGAGGATGCAGGGACGGATATGTGTGCCCAATGTGGATGGGCTTCGGGAGTTGATTCTTGAGGAGGCCCACAGCTCAAGGTATTCCATTTATCCGGGTGCCGTGAAGATGTACCAGGATTTGAGACAGTACTATTGGTGGAGGAGGATGAAAAAGGATATAGTTGGGTTTGTGGCTCGGTGTCTCAACTGTCAGCAGGTTAAGTATGAGTATCAGAGATCGGGTGGCTTGCTTCAGAGGTTAGAGATCCCAGAGTGGAAGTGGGAGCGGATCACCATGGATTTCGTAATTGGGCTCCCACGGACTTCGAGGAAGTTCGATGCTATTTGGGTGATTGTGGATCGGCTGACCAAGTCCGCGCACTTCGTTCCAGTTGGTACTACTTACTCTTCAGAGCGGTTGGCTGAGATTTACATCTGAGAGATTGTTCGCCTTCATGGTGTCCCGGTTTTTATCATTTCAGATAGAGGCACACCATTTACATCGCAGTTTTGGAGGGTCGTGCAGCGAGAGTTGGGTACTCAAGTTGAGTTGAGCACAGCCATTCAACCTCAGATGGATGGGCAGTCTGAGCGCACTATCCAGATATTGGAGGACATGTTACGCGCTTGTGTCATTGATTATGGGGGTTCATGGGACAAGTTTCTGCCGCTCACGGAGTTTGCATATAACAATAGTTATCAGTCGAGCATTCAGGTGGCTTCGTACGAGGCTTTATATGGGAGGTAGTGTAGATCTCCGGTGGTATGGTTTGAGTCATGTGAGGCTAGGCTCTTGGGTACAGACTTGGTCCAGGATGCATTAGATAAGGTGAAATTGATTCAGGAGAGGCTTCGCAGGGCGCAGTCTAGGCAGAAGAGCTTGCTGACAGGAAGGTTCGTGATGTGTCTTTTATGGTCGGGGAGAAGGTCCTGCTGAAGGTATCACCCATGAAGGGTGTTATATGGTTTGTGAAGAGGGGAAAGTTGAGTCCTCGGTTCATTGGGCCTTTATAGGTACTTTAAAGGATCGGGGAGGTGGCTTACAAGATTGGCTTGCCACCTAGCTTGTCGAGTGTGCATCCAGTATTTCATGTTTCTATGCTCCGGAAGTATATCGGTGATCCGTCCCGTGTTTTGGATTTCATCACGGTTCAGTTGGATGGTGATATGACTTATGATGTGGAGCCGGTGGCCATTTTGGAGCGGCCGATTCGGAAGTTGAGGTCAAAAGATATAGCTTCAGTGAAGGTGTAGTGGAGAGGTCAGCCTGTGGAGGAGGCCACTTGGGAGACCGAGTGGGAGATGCGGAGCAGATATCCACACCTATTTGAGACTCTAGGTATGTTTCTAGACCTGTACGAGGACGAACGTTTGTTTAAGAGGGGGAGGATGTAACGACCCGGCCGGTCGTTTCGTTAGTTATAGCCCTGTTTCCCCTATTTCTGCGTCTTCTATGCTTTATAGCTGTATTATGTCTCACCGGGTTGGTTGGTTCGGGTCCAAAGTGATTTTGGAATGAATATAGACATTTAGTCTCTTAATTGGAAGCTTAAGTTGGAAAAGTTGATCGGATGTCGACTTGTGGGAAAACGACCTTGGATTTGAATTTTTATGGTTCTGTTAGCTCCGTTAGATGATTTTGGACTTAGGAGCGCGTCTGAAATGTGATTTGGAGGTCCGTAGTAGAATTAGACTTGAATTGGTGAGAGTTGGAATTTTGGCGACTTTTGGCCGGAAGTGAAAATTTTGATATCGATGTCAGATTGGATTTTCGAAAGTTGGAGTAGGTTCATGGTGTCATTTTTGACTTGTGTGTAAAATTTGAGGTCAATCGGACGTGGTTTGGTAGGTTTCGGCGTCGTTGTGGAATTCGGAAGTTTAGAAGTTCTTTAGGCTTGAATCCGGTTGTAATTTGGTGTTTTGATGTTGTTTTGAGGGATTCGAAGGTTTGACTAAGTTATTATCGGGTTATAGGACTTATTGGTATAATTTGCTGAGGCCCCGGAGGCCTCGGGGTGATTTCGGGTGGTTAACGGCTTGATGGGAGTTGAGGAATTTGCAGCTGAAACTGCTGCTACCGGTGTAACCACACCTGCGGAGTGGGAACCGCAAGTGCGAGCCCGCAGAAGCGAAGGAGGAGCCACAGATCTAGCTAAGGAGGATCTGGTCAGAGGACGCAGGTGCAATGGCATTCCCGCACCTGCGATGGTCGCAGAAGCAAATTTAGGGGCGGAGGTGCGAGTTTGGACCGCAGGTGTGATGTAGTTCCCACACCCGCGAAGAGTGCAGATGCGATCACTTGATCGCAGGAGCGAAGGCAGTGTTTTAGGTGAGATTTGGGAGATTAGGGCTTGGGAATTGGAGAGTGAATTTTGGGGTTTTGGAGGAGCAATTGAGGTCGGATTTTGATAAATTTGGTATGGTTAGACTAGTGAGTGAATGGGCTATCGGGTTTTATGACTTTCGTTGGGTTTCGAGACGTGGGCCTGGGGGGCGGGTTGAGACGATTTCAGATTTTGGACTATATTTTAGTAGTTTCCTTGTGAAATTGATCCTTTTAGCCTATATTGATTATCTCGTACTGTTTGTGACTAGATTCGTGGCATTTGGAGGCCTATTCGAGAGGCAAAGGCATTTCAGAGTAGGATTTCTACGCAGTTGAGGTAAGTAATAGTCTTAAATCTGGTTTGAGGGTATGAAACCCCGAGAATTGGTATGATGTGAATATTTGGAGGTGACGCATATGCTAGGTGACGGGCGTGTGAGCGTGCACCGTGAGGGATTGTGACTTGGTCTGTCTCGTGAGACTGTAAAATCGAATAGCCATTGTTATTACTTGTTTTTCCTTGTCTTTGAGAAATTGACTGCCTTTCATGTTAGAAACCATGCTTAGGCCATATGATATCACTGTTGGGACCCGCAGCAGTCGTATACTTGTTGAATTGACTATTAATTAATGTCTTATACTCAGTCACAGTCTTACATGTGTGTTATATCTTTGTTCCCTCTCATTTCTTATTGATACTTGTTGTATTCTCTGTTTGGGCTAATTATTATGATATTCTGTGAGCCCGAGGGGCTGGAGAGATTAGTGATCGAGATAGAGCATGAGTGCCGAGCTACGAGCAGTGAGGTATTTGGATCGGGTTGCACGCCACAACAATATTGGATCGGGTTGCATGCCGCAACAATATGGGATCGGGTTGCACGTCGTAACAATATTGGATCGGGCTGCACGCCGCAGCAATATAGCGTTTGGGCTGAAGGAGCCCCTCCGGAGTCTGTACACCCCCAGTGAGCGCAGGTGCCTATTGAGAGTGTGTATTGAGGGCTGAGAGCATAGAGTATGAGCTGTTGAGATGAGATGAGTGATTGCTGCCTTGAGAGGTTGTACTTGCTTTTATTTATTGTTGCACTTAGTTGTTATCTGCTGTTGTTGTGAAATTTCTGGAAGATTCATATCTGTTTTACTTGAGCTCGGACTAATTTGACTTATACCACCGGATTTGAAAGCATGTTCACTCTTTACTGAAAACTTTTGAAATCATCTGTATTTTTATAGCTCGTCACTGCTTCTCAGTTCCTTATTTAATTATGTTACTTGCTGAGTTGGTTGTACTCATGCTACACCCTGCACGTCATGTGCAGATCCAGGTGTGTACGGTTCTGGCGGTCGCTGAGTTCGTGCGCGAGCTGATTATCAGAGACTTACAAGGTAGCTGTCGGCGTCCGCAGTCCTTGTTTCTCCTTTTTTATTATCTTTTCTCTCTTGTATTGGCATTTGGCACAGACTATAGTAGACTATGTTTCTAGATTGGATGTTAGATGCTCATGACTTAGTGACACCCCGATGTCGGGCTATCATTCCGCACTTGTGTTTTGGGTTTTTACCCCGTTATTATGTAAACCTTCAGTTAGTTTAATTGCTTTAGCTCACTTTTATTATATATTGAAAGCATATTGAGAATGTCGGCTTGCCTAGTTCCATGATAAGTGCCATCACGACTGGTTAGGTATTTGGGTCGTGACACATGGCTTGTTTACTTGCACTCCTATTAGCATCCCTTTAAAGATTTCGATTGAAGATGTCAACTTGTGAATTTAAATAAAGTTTTGAGACTTAATCTAGGGATAAACTCTTGAACATAGGTTGTTAGGATAATGAGATCATGACTTGAGATTCTGAACTATGCATCGTCTTATCCTTAAGTTATATGATCAAGTTGCCTGGGTTTCCAAAGTGTCCTACTAGTGCTCTCTCCCTATATGTGCCTGCAACCGACTTCATTTAGTACTCTTAAGTCTGTTAAAGCATATGACAGTATATTACATGAGTGAGTATGAATTATGATCTCTTTGGTGTTGTTTGTAGTGTTTTGAGCAGTTATACATAACAAATGTACATCTCTCTGTGTGTTATCATTATTGTTGTATTGGAATTTACATTAAGTGACTCATTAGCACTTAAACATATAGGGAAGAGTAAGTGTGAGTGGTTGAGGGTATTTAGGAGTAGAATTTAGTTCTTGGTTGAGATGTTCTCCTTGACACAAGCACTACTCGTGGTCCCTGAGATCCTTGTAAACTTTGAAGTACCAGGGATCTAAAGGGTATCTTGGACATGAATGAAAATTTACCTTAAGCTTTTAATCTATTGACATTTGCTAATCTCTTTAGGTTTAGTGTTAAAAGGAAACCAAGGCTTCATTGTAAATTGCTTTACTCTATGTGACTTCACCTTAATTTGCATTCCTCACTATTAATGATTGTTATTGTTTTGTCTTGGGCCTACATTACTGTTGATTATGTTTAAATATTGAATTGGGCCATGTATTTAATAACTTTATTTTCCCTTTTTTTACGCATGTGTCTGAGTTGGGCCTGCCGAGTTCTCAAAGAACTCAGGCCCTAATTTGAGCCTGAACTTGGAGTCACCTGAAGCTGCCATTGTTCGCTCATTGTCTGTTGGGCCTAATTCCTCAGGCCCAAACCATGAGTTCATTTTTCTTTTTCTTTTGCTTTTAATCTAATGTTGCTTTTATGTATCAACACTGACAATATTGGATTGATGGTTTTACTTTTATTCCTTTGAATCATATTGACTACCTAGGCAAGCCTTAAAGAACGTAGGTAAAAAAGAAGAGTAGTACTGTAACTTAGTAGTAATTAATTCTAGTTGTTAATCACTTTTATTATTTAACTTTGGTTATTATTTTTTTTACTAACAATTTCCATGAAGATTTGAAATTAAGATAGATCTATCAACCGTCTCTCTTTCTAAAATAAGAAGAAAACTGGAAAACTCAGAAAAGCGATTTCAAAAGTGGGTTATTCTATAAATCAACAAACGATGATACAATTAAGGATCTTTCAAATGGTTTGAATTTTAATATGGGATTTCTAAGGTTTATCTAAACCCCGTTTTCTCAAATGGTTCTTACTTTATACAAATATCCACTTTGTTTCAAAGTCAAATATTTTTAAAACATAACCTCATTTTATTAGTAAAGTAAGTATTATAAACCTACTTTTTTTCTAAACACACTTTAGTAGACATTTTTCAAAAGACGTTTTTTCAAATAAAACCTACTCCCTTTGAAAGCCTATACATCACTCCTCTTTCAGAATATATAAATTTTAAAACATTGCAAGGTAATCCAAACTTTTAAGCACTAGCTAAGTAGATATAGACATTTAATTCCCCAAACCTAGTCTAAATTCTATGGAGCTACCTTAGGTAGATTCTAGGGGGTGGCTAACACCTTCCTCTTAGAAGAATAAGAACCCTTATCCAAAATCTCACTGGTTAGCAGACTAATAGGATAATAACCCAATGACTAAAATAGATACCCTAGTATACCTTTAAATATTAGGTGGTGACTCTCTTTTATCATCAACAAGGTAACCAATAGTTGAATCTTGCTCTGACTCGTGCAAAATAGGTGCAACAATATGGCGACTCTGCTGGGGATTTATACTTAGGTTATGACCTTAGCAAACTTAGACTAGATCTGGAATTTAGGAATGTTTATACACTGCTTTAACTGTGCTTAATTTGCAACTATGTGCTTACCTGATTTACCTGCTCATTATATACTTGTCTGCTTGATTCAATGTTATTACTAACATCCCACTATCTGTTACCGCTTTAACTGTCATCACACTCTTTCCTATCGAGTCTTAGTCGTATACTATCACACACAATGGAACGCGGGGGTTGTCTTTTACACCCCTCCAAACCTTCTTTCAAAATTCTTTAGTTTTAGATAATGGCTTTGTCAGTCCAACTGACATAACTTCTCGCAGTATTAAGTCCAATTGAAATTAGGAAACACTCTACTCTAGCAAACATAAGTCATATTGCATAAACCGTAGGCGAGTCTGTCCTTGGTATCGACACACAATTAGTAAAGCCACCCTAATTTCAACGGGACCTGCACCCAACGGCATGACTTTTGTGGAACGGCAAACTAATCACAATGAGACACTAAATATCCTAAGCGAAAACTTATCAAACCCTTTTTCTACCCTCTTCAAAAATGGAAATCAACCAGAACATCCCCAAAATCAATATGGTCATGGGAGCACCGAACAAGTTAGAGAAATTGTGGAAGAATATTTGCCGAGAGAATGGAGATGAAATCAGGACGCACCTATGTACATTGACTGCCTTATTGAACATCCGGGCTGACAAGGTGCTTACCTGTTTGCTGATAGAATTCTGGGATCCGGCCAAAATGGTTTTCAAGTTCGCTAACTGTGAGTTGTTGCCAACATTGGAAGAAGTTACTAGCTTCATGGAGCTACCATTTACAGGGAAGAAGACGATACTACAGGTCACTATGATCGGCTACAGGTTTCTCGATGCTTTGGGCCTGGCAAATAGCCGGGGTTTGAGGAACATTGAAGACGGATGGGTAAGCCTGGACCAATTATTCCACAAGTTTGGACATCGTGAGAGATATGAATGGTACATAGGAGAGTTTTAGTGTGATCAATATACCTGGGAAAGTCTCCTACCCATAACCTTCTCTTTGGCACTGCTAGGATTATTGGTTTTCCCACAACGGAGAGGATGGATCAATATCAACTTACTGCCTGTAGTTTTGGCAACATTCCGGGGTAACCTCCAAGCCACCTTGGTACCTATGGTGTTAGAAGAAATTCTCAGAGCATTGTCTGCATGTTCCCAAGGGTATGATTTCTTCAAGGACTGCAACTTGTTACTCCAAATATGGGCCACTGAGTACTTCTTTCAAAGAGAAACAATGGTGTAACCTTTGCTCCTGCCTGTTACAATCCAAATATTATTAATGAAAACCAAAGTTTTCTTCGGATCTGAATGTGTCAAATCTAATTGTTTGTCAAAATTCATGACTTAGGCCAACCTCCGGCAAAGAGAGGTCCCTCGCACATTAGGAAACGTGTTTGTTTGAATACGTGAACTAACTGCTCTATGTGACATATATGTGCAAACATTGAAACTAACTTCTATTCTTTTTCTTTTTCTTTTCTTTTCTTTCCTTGCATTGCTTTATTATTATTCCCCAAAAGAAGAATTTGGTTTGTGTTGACCCAAAAACTGGCAGAATGACCATACAACTTGAGATCGAAAGGGAAGATGTTTGCGGCAGATAACCCGACCGAACACGCTCTGGTAATAGCTGATAGCCCGGGGTGATCGGTAGAAAAGGATGATACACAGAATGAAAAACATGTTGCTAGGATGACCCAAGAGATGGAATCATTGAGGGAATAAGTACAACATATTCGGGAATTGGCACATCTGGCCGTGACGATGCTCCCACAACCACCCCATTTTCCTTCTCTAGATTCGATCCCCGATCACTTTCCTTCAACTACTCGCCAAGCAAATAATACCCCGACTTCAGTCCATACAACCCAGATTAAACCCCCAGTAACTCCTGAAAACCCACCAAACCATCCTATATACATCCCTTATGTACCAAACTATGTTCAGACATCGCAAAACCCACCAGTTGCTACCAATTTAGTTCATACCCCTCCTCGTGATGGTGTCACCTTCACCACCAATCAAAACCATCACATACCCCGGCACATACCGCTACACACGAGCGATATGTTCCTCCCATATATGTCATTTCAGAACCCACTTTCACAGCACCCGTCACGGTTAGGCTGCCTTATCAAATTGATCAGTATACTAAAATGGAAAGGGAAGCTAAGTATAAAAAGGATGAGTCGGTATCTGAACAGTTGCGAGCAATAAGGAAACAAATGAAGAACCTTCAGGTCGCCCAAGGAAATGAAAGTTTAGATTATGAGGATCTATGCAGACACCCTGATGTAGACATGCCAGTGGGGTACAAACCTCCGATGTTTGACATCTTTGATGGGACAGGTGAACCCATGCACACTTGAGAGCCTATTGCGATAAGCTAAGCTGGTTCGAGTAGGAAGGAACGAGAAGTTGAGGATGAAGCTATTCAAAGGAGTTTAACAAGGGAGGCACTTACTTGGTACACTCGCCAAGATCTCAGAAACTAGAGAGAGTGGCAGGATATGGTAGAAGATTTCATGAACCATTTCGGATAAACACAAAAATTACCCATGATAGGTTTGCCTTAGTAAACTTGCAGAAGAAGCCTTCAGAATCATTTCAATAGTACCGCCAGAGCACAACCCCCGTTAGATGACAGTGACTTGACTAAGTACTTCATCAGAGCTCAAGAAGGAATCTACTTTGAAAAAGATGATGGGCATGATGGGGCATAAGTTCTGTGAACTTGTTAAGATCGGAGACTTTTTAGAGGAAGACATAAAGTCCGGCAAGGTGCAATCTATGGCCGCATTGCTAGCAGCTAGCAAAGCAATTCAATCTGGTTCAATAGGTAGCGGAAAAAGGAAGAGGTATCAGAAATTGTTCCCTATTACCAGTCCAATCCGCACCATGAAAACAACTCTTATTCTCCAAACACCCATTCAACAAACACACCTACTTATGCTCCAGTATACAACATGCAACCATACTATAATCCCCAACCTCAATATAACCCACCTCACGCAAATACAAATCCAAATTCACCCCGACCATACGCTCCAGTTCAAAATACCACTCATCAAAATCAACCCACATTTGTACCCCGACCTCACCCAAATTTTGAAGAAAGAGGTGCCAGAAGCTACACCCTAATTGTTGAGCCTTTGGCTCAACTATTTGAAAGACTGAGAAGAACTGGCTTGATACATCTGATAGAAGAGAGGATTCCTGAGCATCCTTCAAAATACTTTGATGTAACCAAATGATGCGTCTACTATTTAGGCGTACCGGGGCATGATACCAAGGATTGCTTTAGACTGAAAAATGAAATTGAGTCATTGATCAAAAATGGAGCCATCTAATGCACCCCAGTTCCGCCCAATGTGAACCATAGCCCACTGCCAAACCACCGGAATCAAGGAGCTAATATGATCACCGTGAATGAATAGTATGACTTGAAAGGAACAATCGTCATAATAGGAAATACTAAGGCTGCAAGGGTTCCACCTCGAAGGACTCTGATGATCACCGTACAGTTAAAACCTCTAGTGATAGTCCAAACATACCAAAACCAGTCCACTGCAGCTATCAGGGATAAGGAGGATCAGGAATACAAAACAGTCTCGTGGACATATCAGTAGAAAAGGAAAGGTAAAATGAAGGATTCCGTACTAGCTCATGGAATGACCAGGTCAGAGAGGTGTTACACTCCGGAGGAGGTAAACTGATAAAATCCAAGAAGGGAATAGATTCAGAGAAGGAATATAACAAATACGGAGGCTGAAGAATTTTAGAAGAAGATTCAACTAAAGAATACTATCTGGAGGAACAATTGAAGAAAACCCATGTGCATATATCAATCATGGATCTACTGATAAGTTCTGATAGTCACACTACCAGCGAGGCACTGGCAGAAAACATCAGGAAGATGGTCGAGGCGAACATGATTACCTTCCGAAAATATGAACTTTCCATAGAGGGTGTGGGTCACAACAGAGCTTTACATATCACCGTCAATTATGGAGATAAGGTGGTGTCCCGAGTACTTGTTGATGGAGGATCTGGAGTCAATATCTGCCCGCTCTCTACCTTACGAGAGCTGGACATTCATTTGAGAGAAGTGAAAGAAAGCCATGTGAGGGTAAGAGCTTTCAACGGGTAACAGAAGGACGTCATTGGAAAAATCTATTTAGCTTTGCAAATAGGACTAGTTGAGTTGTTCCAAGTAATAGTCATTTCATCCTCATATAACCTGTTGTTGGGACGGCCTTGGATACATATGGTAGGGGTAGTCCCGTCTACCCTCTATCAATGCATGAAGTTCGAGTGGGGTTATCAAGAGATTGTAGTTCACAATGAATGGAGCCAGTCAGCTTATCTGGAACATGCAGTACCATTCATAGAAGGCTTAGACGGGCTCGCCTTTCATGCGGTCGAGATCATGCAGACCACAGAGATATAGGAGACCGAGCAATATCCGGGTATGTAGTCACCATACAGATCAAATATGGCTATGAGAGAAATGATGAAGTACGGGTACCGACCAGGGACCGAGCTGGGAGCCCGATCAGATGGGATAACAGAGTCGATTGAGCTAAGGGGGCAGAAAGGTAGAGCCGGCATAAGGTATCAGCCTCCAACTGGAAAGACTTACACTGGTGGTTTTGGGAAGAAACATTTTGTGCTAGAGCATGTTCCGGGTCTGGGTAAAAGCTCAACACCAGAGGATGACATCGTCAATAGAATGGGAAGGCTGTTCACGACCATGATCGAAGAATGCTGCAACAAAGTTGATATCAAGACACCGACCATTCGGAATGCCGAACCATGAGAGGACTTGCAGAATTGGACCTGCAGCCCATCTTTGGTTCGCTAGGACTCTTGGTAGTGTGGAATTGTAAAACTTCTTTTTGAATAGAAAATGCACGGTCAATTGGTGCTTGAACCGTGTTTGTATTGTTTTGTCAAATGCCTCCTTGAACGCTTAAATGTTCCCTTGGGATGAAATAAAAAGAATTGCTTTCTTAAAATTTTTGCGAACTTATTTATTGCTCCATTTATACTTAGTTTTTCTTTTCAGTAATTAAAACGATAAAAAACTGTGTTCCGCGAGTATGACAGATAACGAAACCCTTGAGCAAAGAGATCCAGATTATGAGGAATAAGATGAAAGCATGATGCCAGAAATTCTCCCACAATAGATCGAACAGTTAGAAAGACAGAAAAAGCCTAAACTCGAAGAAACAGAAGTAGTCAACCTGGGAAGCGAAGAAGACGTGAAGGAAACTCGAATCAACATCCATTTAGAAGTAGAGTAGAAAGAAAAATTGGTCGAGCTCCTCCGACAGTACATCGATGTATTCACATGGTCGTATGACAACATGCCTAGATTAAACACCGACATCATTTCGCATTGATTGTCTACCGATCCTGCCAAACCACTAGTCAAATGAAAATCTAGAAAGTTCAAGCCGGATTTGAGTTTGAGGATAAAAGAAGAGGTAACCAAACAGATAGAGGCAAATGTAGTGAGATTCACCAATTATCCCACGTGGTTGGAAAATATCATATTAGTGCCAAAGAATGATGGAAAGATTAGGATATGTGTAGATTATCGAGATATTAACAAGGCCAGTCCAAAAGACGATTTCCCTTTACCAAAGATTCATATCCTCATCGACAATTGTGCGAAGCACGAGCTGTAGTCATTCGTGGATTGTTTCGCTGGGTACCATCAGATACTGATGTATGAATAAGACACAGAGAAGACAGCGCTCACTATACCTTGGGGAGTTTATTGCTATAGAGTCATGTCATTCTGCCTCAGGAACGCTGGTGCTACTTACATGAGGGCCATGACAACCCTCTTTCACGACATGATCCACAAAGAGATCGAGGCATATGTGGATGATGTCATCATCAAATCTCGAAAGAGTGCAGAACATTTGGACGACCTGAAGAATTTTTTTGAACGTTGAGGTATAGTTTGAAATTGGATCCTACAAAATGTGCATTCGGAGTCCCTGCAGGAAAGGGATAGAATTAGATCCTTCAAAGATCAATTCCATTCAAGACTTACTACCGCCTAAAAGCAAGAAGGATGTGATGACTTTCCTTGGCAGGCTAAATTACATCAGCAGATTCATAGCCCAGTCTACGGTAATTTGCGAGCCTATCTTCAAGCTACCAAAAATGGATACCGCTACAAAATGGATAGAAGAGTGTCAGAAAGCCTTCAACAAGATTAAGGAGTACTTGTAAAATCTACCAGTATTGGTTCCCCCCGAGCTCGGGAAGCCATTGTTGTTATACTTGTCAGTTTTGGATAATGCATTTGGATGCGTGTTGGGACAACACGATGAGATCGGGAGAAAGGAGAAATCTATCTACTGCGATAAGCTAAGCTGGTTCGAGCAGGAAGCAACGAGAAGTTGAGGATGAAGCTATTAACTAGGAGTTTGACAGGGGAGGCACTTACTTGGTACACTCTCCAAGATCCTAGAAAATGGAGGGAGTGGCAGGATATGGTAGAAGATTTCATGAACCATTTTCGGTTCAACACAAAACTTACCCATGATAGGTTTGCCTTGGTAAACTTGCAGAAGAAGCCGTCAGAATCATTTCAAGAGTACCACCAGAGCACAACCCCAGTTAGATGACAGTGAGTTGACAAAGTACTTCATCAGAGCTCAGGAAGGAATCTACTTTGAAAAAATGATAGGCATGATGGGGCAGAAGTTCCCCGAACTTGTTAAGATGGGAGACTTTTTAGAGGAAGGCATAAAGTCCGGCAAGGTACAATCTATGGCTGCATTACAAGCAGCTAGCAAAGCAATTCAATTTGGTTCAATAGGTAGTAGAAAAAGGAAGAGGTATCAGAAATCGTTCCCTATTACTAGTCAAATCCACACCATGAAAACATCTCTTACTCTCCAAACACCCATTCCCCATACACACCTACTTATGCTCTGGTATACAACATACAACCATACTATAATCCCCAAACCTCACTATAACCCACCTCGCGCCCAAATGATTCCAAATCCACCACGACCATACGCTCCAGTTCAATTTACCACTCATCAAAATCAATCCACCTATGCACCCGGACCTCGCCCAAATTTTGAAGAAAGGGGTGCCAGAAGCTACACCCCGATTACTGAGCCTTTGGCTCAACTGTTTGAAAGACTGAGGAGAACTGGCTTGATATATCCGATAGAAGGGAGGATTCCTGAGCATCCTTCAAAATACTTTGATGGAACCAAATGATGGGACTACTATTCAGGCGTACCGGGGCATGATACCGAGGATTGCTTCGGACTAAAAAATGAAATTGATTCGTTGATCAAAAGTGTATCCATCCAATGCACCCAAGTTCCACCCAATATGAACCGTAGACCACTGCCGAACCATTGAAATCAAGGAGATAATATGATCATGATCAAAGAGTATGTCTTAAAAGGAATAATTGTCATAATAGGAAAAACTAAGGCTGCAAAGGTTCCACCTCGAAGGACTCTGATGATCACCGTACAGTTAAAACCTCTAGTGAGGGTTCAGACATACCAAAAGCAGTCCACTATAGCTATCAGGGATAAGGAGGATCAGGAATACAAAACAGCCTCATGGACATATCAGTAGAAAAGGAAAGGCAAAATGACGGATTCCGCACTAGCTCATTGAATGACCAGGTCAGAGAGGTGTTATGCTCCGGAGGAGGTAAACTGATGAAATCCAGGAAGGGAACAGATTCAGAGAAGGAATATAACAGATACGGAGGCCGAAGAATTTGAAAAGAAGATTCAACTAAAGAATATTCTCTGGAGGAACAATTGAAGAAAACCCATGTGCATATATCAATCATGGATCTACTGATGAGTTCTGAAAATCACAAAGTCACCTTGATGAAAGTGTTAAGTGGGGTGAGAATGCCAAGCAACACTGCCAGCGAGTCACAGGCAGCAACCATCAGGAAGATGGTCGAGGTGAACATGATTTCCTTCCGAAAAGATGAACTTTCCATAGAGGGTGTGGGTCACAACAAAGCTTTACACATCACCGTCAAATATGGAGATAAGGTGGTGTCCCGAGTACCTGTTAATGGAGGATCCGGAGTCAATATCTTCCCGCTCTCTACCCTACAAGAGCTGGGCATTCATCTGAGAGAAGTGAAAGAAAGCCATGTGAGGGTAAGAGCTTTCAACGGGTAACAGAAGGATATCAATGGATAAATCTATTTAGCTCTACAAATTGGACCAGTTGAGTTGTTCCAAGTAATAGTCATTTCTTCCTCATATAACATGTTGCGGGGAAGGCCTTGGATACTTATGGTAGGGGCAGTCCCGTCTACCCTCTATCAGTGCATGAAGTTCGAGTGGGTTATCAAGAGATTGTAGTACACGGTGAATAGAGCCAGTCAGCTTATCTGGAACATACAGTTACATTCATAGAAGGATTAGACGGGGTTGCCTTTCATGCGGTCGAGATCATGCAGACCACGGAGATATAGGAGACCGAGAAAAAATTCGGGTATGTAGTCACCATATAGATCAAAGATGGCTATGAGAGAAATGATGAAGTATGGGTACTGACCAGGGACCGAGCTGGGATCCCGATCAGATGGGATAACAAAGTCGATTGAGCTAAGGGGGCAGAAAGGTAGAGCCGGTATAGGGTATCAGCCTTCAACTTGAAAGACTTACACTGGTGGTTTTGGGAAGAAAGATTTTGTGCTAAAGCATGTTCCAGGTCTGGGTCAAAGCTCAACACCAGAGGATGACATTGTCGATGGAATAGGAAGGTTGTTCGCGACCATGATCGAAGAATGCTGCAACAAAGTTGATATCAAGACACCGACCATTCGGAATGTCGAACCAGGAGAGGACTTGCAGAATTGGACCTCCAGTCCGTCTTTGGTTCGTCGGGAGCCTTGGTAGTGTGGAATTGTAAAACTGTTTTTTGAATAAAAAATGCACGGTCAATTGATGCTTGAACCGTGTCTGTACTCTTTTTTCAAATGCCTCCTTGAACGCTTAAATGTTCCCCTTTGATGAAATAAAAATAATTGCTTTCTTAAATTGATTGCGAACTTATGTATCGCTTCATTTATACTTAGTTTTTCTTTTCAGCAATCAAAACGATAAAAAAACGCGTTCCGTGATTATGACATATATTGAAACCCTCGAGCAATGAGATCCAAATTATAAGGAATATGACGAAAGCATGATGCCAAAAAATCTCCCACAAGAGATCAAATAGTTGGAAAGACAGAAAAATCCTAACCTCAAAGAAATAGAAGTAGTCAACCTGGGAAGAGAATAAGACGTGAAGGAAACTTGAATCAGCATCCATTTAGAAGCAGAGCAGAAAGAAGAATTGGTTGAGCTCCTCCGACAGTACATCGATGTATTCACATGGTCGTATGACAATATGCCTGGATTAAACACTGACATCATTTCGCATTGATTGTCTACCGATCCTGCCAGACCACTAGTCAAATGAAAACCTAGAAAGTTCAAGCCGGATTTGAGTTTGAGGATAAAAGAAGGTCAAACATAGTGAGAGTCACCAATTATCCCATGTGGTTGGCAAATATCGTACTGGTGCCAAAGAATGATGGGAAGATTAAGATATGTGCAGATTATTGAGATATTAACAAGGCCAGTCCAAAAGATGATTTCTCTTTACCAAACATTCATATCCTCATCGACAATTGTGCGAAGCACGAGCTGCAGTTATTCGTGGATTGTTTCGCCTGGTAGCATCAGATCCTGATGCATGAATAAGATGCAGAGAAGACTGCGTTCACTATGCCTTGGAGAGTTTATTGCTATAGAATCATGCCATTCAGCCTCAGGAACGCTGGTGCTACTTACATGAGGGCCATGACGGCCCTCTTTCATGACATGATCCACAAAGAGATTGAGGCATATGTGGATGATGTCATCATCAAATCTCGAAAGAGTGCAAAACATTTGGACGACCTGAAGAATATTTTTGAATGTTGAGGTATAGTTTGAAATTGAATCCTACGAAATGTGCATTCGGAGTCCCTGCCGAAAAACTATTATGTTTCTTCGTAAGCAGGAAAGGGATAGAATTAGATCCTTTAAATATCAATTCCATTCAAGACTTACCACCATCTAAAAGCAAGAAGGATGTGTTGAATTTCTTTGGCAGGCTAAATTACATCAGCAGACTCATAGCCCAGTCTACTGTAATTTGCGAGCCTATCTTCAAGCTACCAAAAATGGATACTGCTACAAAATGGATAGAAGAGAATCAGAAAGACTTCAACAAGATCAAGGAGTACTTGTCAAATCCACCAGTATTGGTTCTTCCCGAGCTCGGGAAGCCATTATTGTTATACTCTTCAGTTTTGGATAATGCATTTGGATGCGTGTTGGGACAACACGATGAGATCGGGAGAAAAGATAAATCTATCTATTATTTAAGTAAGAAGTTTACACCATGTGAAGCCAAATACACTCTAATAGAGCGCACATGATGTGCTTTGACTTGGATAGCCCAAACTTTAAGGCACTACATGTCGGCATACACCACACATCTAATATCCATGCTCGACCCGCTCAAGTTTATATTCCAGAAGTCGATGCCTACAGGAAAACTGGCCAAATCGCAGATTCTTCTCAGCGAATTTGGCATTGTGTACGTAACGCAGAAGGCCATCAAAGGACAAGCCTTAACTTACCACCTTGTAGAGAATCCAATGAACAAGGATTATGAGCCGCTCACTACATACTTTTCGGACAAAGAAGTGTTGTTCGCCGGAAAAGACATTGCAGAGTCATACCCAGGATGGAGAATGTTCTTCGACGGAGCAGCAAATTTCAAAGGAGTAGGAATTAGAGAAATATTAATTTCATATTAGGACAGCATTATACGGCATAAGCAAAGATAAGGTTTCCCTGCACCAATAATATCGCCGAGTATGAAGCATGCATCCTCTAGATTATGATGACAGTCAATATGAATATCAAAGAGCTTCTGGTCATAGGAGATTTAGATCTGTTGATACATCAAGTTCAAGGAGAATGGACTACCAAAAATGTCAAGATCCTTCCGTACCTGCATTGCGTAAAGGAGTTGTGCAAGAAGTTCACAAACATCGAGTTCAAACACATTCCCAGGATCCAAAACGAGTTTGTCGATGCTCTCTCAACCTTGTCATCTATGATCCAGCATCCAGATAAGAATTACATCGACCCTATTGAGATAGAGGCTAGGGATCAGCATACATACTGTTTCCACGTAGATTAAGAGCCAAACAATAAGACATGGTACTACGACATCAAGAGATTCCTTGGAACAAGAGAGTACCCAGAGAATGCCACCAATGTTCATAAGCGAGCGTTCAAAAGGTTAGCAAATCACTTTTTCCTCAACAGGGAAGTCATGTATAGGAGGACCCCATACTTGGGTATGTTAAGATGTCTAGATAGTGCCGAAGCGACCAGATTGCTAGAATAAATACATGTAGGGACGTGCGGACCTCACATGAATGGCTTCACTTTAGCCAAGAAAATTTTAAGAGTCGGATACCTTTGGATGACCATGGAAAGCGATAGCATCCGCGATGTGCAGAAGTGTCACCAGTGCTAGATCCACGGGGAATTCATCCGGGTTCCACCTAATGAGTTAAACATAATGGGTTCACCTTAGTTGTTCGCCGCTTGGGGCATCGACGTAATCGGACCTACAGAGCCCGCTGCATCAAATGGACACCGTTTCATCCTGGTAGCCATTGATTACTTCACCAAATGGGTCGAAGCTTCTACATACAAAGTCTTCACGAAGAAAGTAGTGGCAAATTTCATCTGTAACAACATAGTCTATGCCGATTTGGGATACCTGAGTCAATCATCACTGACAATGCAACCAATCTCAATAGTGACCTCATGAGAAAAATTTGTGAGAAGTTCAGAATCGTCCACCATAACTCTACAGACCACAAATGAATGGAGTAGTTGAAGCAGCCAACAAAAACATTAAAAGGATTCTATGAAAGATAGTGGACAATCATAGGCAATGGCACGAGAAATTATCCTTCACCTTACTGGGTTATCAGACCACTATGAGGACATCTATTAGGGCAACACCATACACATTGGTATATGGCACCAAAGTTGTGATACCCGCAGAGGTCGAGATACCATCTTTAAGGATCATTCAGGAAGCCAAGTTAGACAACGCAGAATGGATATGGGTCAGGCAGGAGCAACTCATGCTCATTGACGAGAAGAGAATGGATGCAGTATGCCATGGTTTGATATATCAAAATAGGATGGCTAGTGCATTTAACAAAAGGGTGAAGCCTCGCCAATTTACACCGGGGTAGTTGGTTTTAAAGAAAATATTCCCTCATCAAGAAGAAGCCAAGGGAAAGTTTGCGCCAAATTGGCAAGGTCCTTACGTGGTCCATCGAGTGTTGTCGAGAGGAGCTCTGATCTAGGCAGAGATGGACGGAAGAGTCAGCATGAAGCCTATCAACTTAGAATCAATCAAGAGATAATATATTTAAAGACAGTAAAGTTAGGTTTTGGTTGTAATAGAACTACGCTCGACCTGACTTCTCATAGAGGGATACGTAGGCAACCTACGTAGGGTCCAGTCTCTCTCTCCTTTTTCTTTTGTAATAGGAAATCCAAATATCATTTTGTATGTATTCGAAACTACGCCACGACTTGATTTCCTTTGGAAGGAATACGTAGGAAATCCTCATCGGATTCAGTCATCTGTTGTAATTGAACTACGTTCTGGACTAATTCCATTTTGTATACGTAGGCAGTCTGAGTCAGACTTGGCCACTTCATTTTCAATCTCATCATTTTGCATCTATTGTAATTAAACTATGTATTAACCTGATTCTATTTGGATACGTAGGCTGCCTGAGCCAGGTTCGGTCATCATCATATTTTCTTTAACATTACCCATGAACTACGTTCAAACTTGATTCCATTTTGGATACATAGGCAACCTGAAAAGGATCGGTCATAACCCTAGTAAAACCTTTGTAATGCATTAATTTAGATTAGGACACGATTGTAGCTGCAAGAAGCCATGTCATTAGAGGCATCTTAGAGGATGGACATCAATGGGACAGAGTCCTCCAGAAACAACGTTCGTATCCGAGGGATTTCCTAAACATGTCATTACCTGGAACGATGGCATTTTCCATAAGATAAATGATTTTCAAAATGCTTTTCTAAAAAACTACCGTTCCACCTACCGAACTTCATGGTGTAACTTCACCAAGTCTGAGGAAAAGCCAAGACTACGGTCGACACAAACCAACACCCACCCCCACACCCCCACTAAGAATTATTCTTTGAATGCAAGATTGACAGGATATAAGGCAATGTTGGGGCGTGTTGTGGCAATGACGGATCCGCCACTCTCTCATAACTATCATCTCTCTTTCATTATTTAAATATTTCCTCATATAGATGAAAACTAACTCTCAAATACTTTGTAGGTATTTCAGAACCAGGCCGCCGATGCAAGCGGAATATATATTAAATAGCAAACTGTCTGCTCAATCAAGCGGAGCATGTTGTATATAGCAAGCCACTGGCCCCGCCAGCTGGAGCCATGTATATAGAAAAATGTATGCTCAACCAAGTGGAGCATGTTGTATATAGCGAACCGCTGGCCCCGCTAACCGGAACCATGTATGTAGCAAATTTCCAGCTCAATCAATCGAGTACCCTGTACAAATCAACTCGTCGGCTTTGCCAGTCAAAGCCCTGTATATAACAAATTGTTCGCTTCGCCAAAGGGAGCGTTCCGCACTACCACTCCGCTACATCGGATATTACAAGTAAATAGTCACAAACCTCGTCACTAACGTTCTGCCAATCGACAGCCGCAATTTAGTTTCATAGTCAAGAGTATCTCTAGGTCATGTTCCTTACTTCTTTATTTTATCTGGAATGTTTTGACGTTTTGCTCATGCGGCTTAAAGGCAATTTTCAAGTCATAAACTCCCATCGTGCAGAGATACTTTACATTTCCATGAAACTACTCCCATTGTGCGGAGATACTTTACATTTCAATGCAACTACTCCCATCACGCGGAGAAACATTCTACATTACAAGTCAACTACTCCCATCGCACGGAGATACTCCCAACATTAGGAGGCTTAATGCTCCGACAGCTGCGGAACAGTACATAGCCTGGCTAACAATCGAGTCAAATTAAATTATCTCATCATCCCAAACCCAAATAACGGCTAGCTGGCAGCCAGGCATTATCATTTCTGCATCATTTACATCTTAACATATCTGCATTACGATATATGGGTATGTGTATATTTTGTTTTTGCAGGAACACACATCGCGACATGGAACTTCTTCTAAGTAGCAAACCAATCTACAACATTATGAGGGACAACAAACTCACAAGCGGGCTAAGGATCAAAACTCAAACTCAAATTCGACCAGTGGAACTCTAATTCTTCAAATCTTTCAAATCAAGCTACAATTCTGAGCTATCATGGGTACCAAAATCTTCTGTCTCGCAGTATCGTCATAAGATAATATTGGGACAATTCTTGCAAGCATCGCCTTCTCCAAATCATCACTCCAGAACTACATGAGGCTTGATCCTCGTTAAGCCCGAGGTATGTAAGCAATTCAAAGCCAAAATTTGGCCCCAACTCTCCAAAATTCTCTCGGAGTCTTCCTTAATTCCTTCCCTAATTCTACAACTCATAATCTTCCTTAAATCCATATGTCATTCCTACAACGTATGCTTGAGGTTGGGAGAAAATTGGCCTTGGTTCAATTTTGTTGTCCGAAAACTCTATCATCGTCTCCAGTCAAAGAGGGGCAGCTGTTGACGACCAATTTTGACCCTCCATTTTATAATTAATTTACTTGCACTTAATGATTTTAAATAAGTATGTTGAAAATATTTTCTTATTAATAAATAATTATTTTTATACTCCCTCCATCTCAATTTATATAAATCTATTTAACTGGGCACGGAGTTTAAGAAAAAATTGAGATTTTTGGAATTTGTGGTCTTAAACAAGTCAAAAATAGGCCCAGAGTATTTGTGTGGTTATAAAAGCTTCTCATTAAGGGTACAATTGTAAGTTTAAGCTAAATTATTACCAAATTTAGAAAGGGGTCATTCTTTTTGGAACGGACCTAAAAGAAAATAGGTTCACATAAACTGGAACAGATGTAGTATAAATTAAGTAATTCATGGTGTTAAATGAATAATTTATTGTTATAATTACAAATATATCACTCTTACTATTTTAGAAACTATTAAAATAGGTTTAATATAACTTTTACATTCATTAAATAGGTTTATAATTAATTTAATAAGGATATTTCTTAATTTTGATAAAATAGCCTACTATTTCAAAATAAACCTGAAATTAGTGTCATAAATAGAAAATAGGATATCTAATAATTAATTAACTAATTATAGTAATTAATAGTGTATTTGATGATTTTAATTTTGATTACATTTTATTGAAATTATTTAAGTTTATTTAAATTAATTTTAAAGAGGTTAAAAGATCAAAAGGCTACAATTGCATATGATCAATTAAATTAAAAGTGGCTATTTTTCAAATCAATTTCAGCCCAAACAATGGCCCAATCACTCATCTGACCCAGTTTAAACAACCTCACCTATACATGTTGGCAATCCACCCCCACCCCCACCTCCCCGAACCAACCAGATTGTGCCATGTCACCCTCTAATCCCACTCACAAAACAAATACAAACAATCTGAGTCGTTAATCCAAACCATCAAGGGTCTATATTTATCCCTATTTTCTCTTTTAATTTTGACTGATTATCCGACATTATCTCAGCCATTGGATCACACAGATCCAACGGTTCCCGTATTTTCCCAAAATAATTTCTTTAAACACATAAAGACTCGATTTATTAGGGCCCTTGATCAAATGATAAAACGGTCCAGATTTCATCTCTGAGTTTAAACCCACGAGACCAACCCCAATCCCCAAACCCTAAATCATTTCCCCTTTGACCCAGCCGCCCCTCTTTCCCTAAACGCTCTCTACTCTCCTTCTGCCCTAACCCATCAATCACCAAAACCTTGCACAAATTTGTGCAAGGTCGTCTCAATCGAATCCTGAAACACTCACCTTGTCCCTATGCCGTGAATCCCACCTGTTTATTTCCTCTTTCATCGTCGAAATTCGAAATCCCCAAATAGTAACCCTAGACTCAAAGACAAAAGTTCAAATCGTCTGGTTTCTCTTATATTCTTTCAGATCAAAGCATGCATGAAGATTCTCTCTAAAATAATCATCATTATTCGTCGTCCAGAGGTCAAACACAGTGACCACTCGACATTGGAGCTTTGATCAATGTATTTTGCATTCAACAGTCGATTCCCCATACCCAGGTAAACTCCTTGTTGTTTCCCCTCTGTGTTCTCTAATTTTACATCTACCTTGCTATCATCATTCGACTATCGCCATATTCCACTATCTAATTCAAATATGTTGAACCCTAAGGCTTGAAGGCACTATAAATAGTAGCCTTTAATGCTCTCACCGAACAAGCTTTAACACAAGATACATACAAAAAGCACCTAACAAAATAGAGAAATATCAATTTTTAGTCTTGAGTAGTAAATCAAGCTAGGGTTTCTAACTAACCTTTGATTTCTTTCTGATTCTAAATTCTACACTGGTCGGAATATGAGTCTCTAATTCTTAACGATTGAGAAAGATTCTCGTTTGGTTTGCTGCCCAAAGCAAGCCCAAAAGAAGGTCAGTGAACCTCAACCTTTTTTTCTCTTTTAATCGTTTAATTGAAATCATGTTCATAATGTCACGACCCAAACTAACCTCTGTCGTGATGGCACCTATCGTGGAACTAGGCAAGCCGACTCATTTTCAAAACAAACCGATATTTTCATTTCAAAGAAAATTTCAAGGTTATTTAACATAAAACCTACATTTAAAGAGTTCAAATCAAAGAAAAACAGAAGTGCGGAAAAGAAAAGCCCGACATCGGGGTGTCACTAGTCAAGAGCATATACTACAATCTGTCTAACAATATCAAGGCTAACTCAGCCCGAAAAATAGCTAAATACAACTAGAGGAAGATAAGAGGGAGAAGAGCAGGGGTTGCGATCGCCAAACAGCTACCTTGCTATCTCTAAAACAATCTGCAACCAGAACACTCAGTAACCGCTACCGTGTCCAGCTATACCTGAATCTGCACACAAGGTGCAGGGAGTAACGTGAGTACGCCAACTCAGTAAGTAACAACAATAAATAAAGACTGAGCAGTAGTGACGAGTAATAAAGAATATAACGTTCATATCAGGAAATCTCAGTAAAATACCACATGCTTTTAAAATCACGATTTGAATCAAACATCACGTTTAAACCTAGTTCCAGTAAAAATCATTTAAAGATATTTTTCCAACAGTTTTTCAAACGAAGGCTCAATGCAAAAGTGAGCAAAAATGATGAAATCATAAACAGCCCCTCGGGCAAAACATCACTCATATACAGCCCCTCGGGCAAACCTCACAGTCACTCGTGCCCCTCGGGCATACCTCACAATCACTCTTGCCACTCGGGCATACCTCACAATCGCTCATGCCTCCCAATCACTCGGCACTCGGCACTCGCACTCAGTAGGTACCTGCGCTCACTGGGGGTGTGTACAGACTCTGAAGGGGCTCCTTCAGCCCAAGCACTATAATCTGCACGGACAACTTATGTGCCAAAATAATAAAGTATGCTGCAGGCGGGCAGCCCCGATCCACACTCATCCTCACAAATCAGGCCCTCAGCCTCACTCAGTCATAAATATGCTATAGGCGGGCAGCCCCGATCCATACTCATCCTCACAAATCAGGCCCTCGGCCTCACTCAGTCATAAACCTCTCAAGCCACTCGGGAATTTTAGTAAAACAGGGCATTCGGCCCAAAACATTTATATGCATCAAAATAGAGTCATAAAACAGAGTCATGCGATAAACAAGTATAAACATGACTGAGTATAGATTTTCAATCTAAAACAATGAGAGGATGGTAAGAAACAGCCTCTAAGGGTCCAAACAGCATCAGCGCAAGGCCCAAATATGGCATTCAGCCCAATTTACAGAAATTCTTTCTAAAACATATAAGTATCAAATGGTTTCAACAAAATATGCAACTTTACAGTTGCTACGGGGAACACAAGTCACAATTCCCCAACAGTGCACGCCCACACGCCCGTCACCTTGCATGTGTGTCACTAAAAATAGTAGAATGATACAAAATCTGGGGTTTCATACCCTGAGGACTAAATTTAGAATCGTTACTTACCTCAAACCGGTCAAATCTCTACCCCACAATGCTCTTGACTCTGGACTCAGCCTCCAAATTCTCCAAATCTATTCACAATCAGTATAATACCATCAATATATGCTAATGGAATGAATTCCACAAGAAAAGCTTCAAAATTAGACCAAACACGAAACTGGCTCAAACATCGCATGTGGGGCCCACATCTCGGAACCCAACAAAAGTTATAAAATCCGAAAGCCCATTCAACCACGAGTCTACCCATACCAATTTTACCAAAATCTGACCTCAACTCGACCCTCAAATCTACAAATCTTATTTCCAAATTTCTAAGTTCTAATCTCCGATTTACACCTCAAAATCATGTAATCTAGTCGGATTATATGATGATAATTCAATATTATGAAGTAGAAATGATCACAAGGGACTTACCTCAAGTTTTCCTTGAAAATATATCAAAAATCGCCTCTCCTCAAGCTCCAATTTGAACTTTGAAATTTCTAATTTCTACAAACAACTCCGGAACCTATCAAATCACGTCCGATTGACCTCAAATTTTGCACACAAGTCCCAAATGACATAACAGAGGTATTCCAATTTTCAGAATCTGATTCCGACCCCGATATCAAAAAGTCAACCCCCGGTCAAACTTCTCAAAAATAAAACTTCCGGCATTTCAAGCCTAATTCCTCTACGGACTTCCAAATAATATTCCGGACACGCTCCTAAGCCCAAAATTACCATACTGAGCTATTGGAATTATCAAAATTCAAATCCGAGGTCGTTTACATATAGGTTAATATCCGATCCACTTTTCTAACTTAAAATTTTCAATTATGAGACTAAGTGTCTCATTTCACTCCGAGTTCCTTCCGGACTCGAAGCAACTAACCCGATATAACATAATATAGCTGAATAACACAAAAAGAAGTAGGAATGGGGAAAACGGGGTTATAACTCTCGAAACGACCGGCCGGGTCGTTACATCCTCCCCCTCTTAAACATCCGTTCGTCCTCGAATGGGTCTAGAAACATAACTGGAGTCTCAAATAAGCATGGATATCTGCTCCGCATCTCCCGCTCGGTCTCCCAGGTGGCCTCCTCCACAGGCTGACCTCTCCATTGCACCTTCACTGAAGCTATATCCTTTGACCTCAACCTTCGAACCTGTCGATCCAAAATAGCCACCGGCTCCACATCATAAGTCATATCACCCTCCAACTGAACCGTGCTGAAATCCAAAACATGGGACGGATCTCCAATATACTTTCGGAGCATAGAAACATGAAACACTGGATGCACACTCGACAAGCTGGGTGGCAAGGCAAGCTTATAAGCCACCTCCCCTATTCTCTGAAGCACCTCAAAAGGCCCAATGAACTGGGGGATCAACTTGCCCCTCTTCCCAAACCTCATAACACCCTTCATGGGTGATACCTTCAGCAAAACCTTCTCCCCAACCATAAAAGAAACATCACGGACCTTCCTATCCACGTAGCTCTTCTGCCTAGACTGCGCCATGCTAAGCCGCTCCTGAATCAATTTTACCTTATCTAATGCGTCCTGAACCAAGTGTGTACCTAAGAGCCTAGCCTCACCCGGCTCAAACCATCCAACAGGAGATCTACATCTCCTCCCATACAAAGCCTCGTACGGAGCCATCTGAATGCTCGACTGATAACTGTTGTTATATGCAAACTCCGCGAGTGGCAGAAACTGGTCCCATAAACCCCCCAAAGTCAATGACACAAGCACGCAACATGTCCTCCAATATCTAAATAGTGTGCTCGAACTGCCCGTCCGCCTGAGGGTGAAAAGTTGTGCTTAACTCAACCTGAGTACCCAACTCTCGCTGCACGACCCTCCAAAACTACGATGTGAACTGAGTACCCCTATCTGAAATGATGGAAACTAGGACACCATACAGGCGAACGATCTCTCGGATGTAAATCTCAGCCAACCGCTCTGAAGAGTAAGTAGTACCAACTGGAATGAAGTGCGCGGACTTGGTCAGCCGATCCATAATAACCTAAATAGCGTCGAACTTCCTCGAAGTCCGTGGGAGCCCAACTACAAAGTCCATAGTGATCCGCTCCCACTTCCACTCTGGGATCTCTAACCTCTGAAAGCAAGCCACCCGGTCTCTGATGCTCATACTTAACCTGCTGACAGTTTAGACACCGAGCCACAAACCCAACTATATCCTTCTTCATCCGCCTCCACCAATAGTGCTGCCTCAAATCCTGGTACATCTTCGCGGCACCCGGATGGATGGAATACCGCGAGCTGTGGGCCTCCTCAAGAATCAGCTCTCGAAGCCCATCTACATTAGGCACACATATCCGGCCCTGCATTCTCAGCACCCCGTCATCACCAATAGTCACATCCCTAGCATCACCTCTCCGAACCCTGTCCTGAAGAACGAGCAAGTGAGGGTCATCATACTGACGCTCCCTGATACGATCATAAAGAGAAGACCTGGAGACCACACAAGCCGATACCCGACTAGGCTCTGAAATATCCAATCTGACAAGCTGGCCTGCTAAGGTCTGAACATCTAATGCCAAAGGTCTCTCTACTGCGGGAAGATATGCTAAACTCCTCAAACTCTCTGCCCGGCAACTCAAAGCATCGGCCACCACATTGGCCTTCCCCGGATTGTACAAAATAGTAATATCATAGTCCTTAAGAAGCTCCAACCATCTCCGCTGACGCAAATTAAGATCCTTCTGCTTTAACAGATACTGCAGACTCCGGTGATCAGTATAGATCTCACAATGAACCCCATACAAATAATGATGCCAAATCTTCAAGGCGTGAACAACTGCTGCTAGCTCAAGATCATGGACAGGATAGTTATTCTCATGGGTCTTCAACTAGCGCGAGGCATAGGCAATCACCCTACCCTCCTGCATCAAAACATAACCAATGCCTATCTTCGAGGCATCACAATACACGGTGTAAGAACCTGAAGCTGATGGAAGAACTAACACTGGAGCTGTGGTCAAAGCACTCTTGAGCTTCTGAAAGCTCTCCTCACATTCATCCGACCACCTGAATGGAGCACCCTTTTGGGTCAATTTAGTCAAGGGCGATGCAATAGATGAAAATCCCTCCATAAAGCGACAGTAGTAACCTGCCAAACCAAGAAAGCTCCTAATCTCCATGGTTGAGGACAGTCTGGGCCAACTCTGTACCGCCTCTATCTTCTTCGGATCCACCTGAATACCCTCACTGGACACCACGTGCCCCAAGAATACTACTAAACTAAGACAAAACTCGCATTTGGAGAACTTTGCATAAAGCTTCTCCTCCCTCAATTGCTGTAATAAAATCCTCAAATGCTGAGCGTGCTCCTCCTGGCTACGAGAGTACACCAGGATGTTATCAATGAATACAACAACGAATGAGTCCAAATAGGGCTGGAATACACTATTCATCAAATGCATGAACGCTGCTGGGGCATTGGTCAGCCCAAAAGACATCACCAAGAACTCATAATGGCCATATCGGGTCCTGAAAGCTGTCTTGAGAATATCTGAATCCCGAATCTTTAGCTGGTGATAACCGGACCTCAAATCAATCTTGGAGAACACCCTCGCTCCCTGAAGCTGGTCGAATAAATCATCAATGTGAGGCAAAGGATACTTGTTCTTGACTGTGACCTTGTTCAACTGCCTGTAATCAATACACATTCTCATGGAACCATCCTTCTTCTTCTTCACAAATAGAACTGGTGCACCCCAAAGTAACACACTAGGCCGAATAAACCCCTTATCAAGGAGTTCCTGAAGCTGTTCTTTCAATTCCTTCAACTCCGCCGGTGCCATATGATACAGTGGAATAGAAATGGGCTGAGTGCCCGGCACCAAATCAATACCAAAGTTAATATCTCTGTCAGGCGGCATGCCCGGCAGGTCTGCAGAAAACACATCCGGAAAATCACGTACCACCGGAACAGAATCAATGACAGGAGTCTCTGCACTAACATCCCTCACAAAAGCCAAATAAGATAGGCAACCCTTCTCAACCATGCGCTGAGCCTTCAAATATGAAATCACCCTACTTGGTACATAATCTACAGAACCGCTCCACTCAACCCTCGGAATTCCCGGCATAGCCAATGTCACCATCTTAGCGTGACAATCTAGAACAACGTGACATGGAGATAACCAATCCATACCCAATATCACATCAAAGTCAACCATACTGAGCAACATTAGATCTACTCGGGTCTCCAGACCCCCAATAGTCACCACACATGACCGATATACGCGGCCCACAATAATAGTATCGCCCACAGGAGTAGATACATGTACATATGAAACTAAGGACTCACGGGGCATATCCAGAAAATGGGCAAAATACGAGGAAACATATGAATATGTAGAACCAGGGTCAAATAATACTGAGGCATCTCGGTGACAAACTAAGACAATACCTATAATCACAGCATCTAAAGCAATAGCATCTGGTCTGGCAAGGAGAGCATAGAAACGGGCCTGACCACCCCCTAATCTGCCTCCCCCTCTAGGGCGACCCCTAGCTAACTGACCTCCACCTCGAGCTGACTGGGCGGGTGGTGAGGTAGCTGGTGCTGTAGTCGGAGGCTGACTCCTCTACTAAGATAGACCTCCATGACGACGAGGACACTGCCTCCACATATGCCCAAGCTCCCCACACTCAAAATAACTCCCTGGTGCTGGTGGCAGAAACTGAAAGGAACCCTTAGCACCGGGATGACTGGTAGAAGAACCTGGCATGGAAGAGCCCTGAATAGGTGGAGCACAGGACGAACTCTGAACTGGAAGGGCACTAAGTGATGAGTGGCCCTGATGAGAACTGTGAGAACCATGGCCAGATGATGCACCCCGATGAAATGGCCGAGCTGACTGAGCCTGTTTGAAATGACGACCTCTATCGTGCTGGAACTGACCCCCAAAAGGAGCACCGCTGAATCCACCCTAACCACGAGGCCTCTTGGCCTCCCTCTCAACCCTCTCCTGACCGCGAACCATCTCAATCTGCCGAGCAATGTCGACAACCTCATCAAAGGTAGCACCTGAAACCAGCTCCCTGGTCATGAGCAACTGTAGCTGATAAGTGAGGCCATCAATAAACCTCATGATCCTATCTCTCTCCGTGGGAACCAACCAGATAGCATAACGGGCCAACTCAGAGAATCGCATCTCATACTGTGTCACAGACATATCACCCTGGCGAAGCTGCTCAAACTGTCTATGCAGCTCCTCTCTGCAGGATCAAGGCACGAACTTCTCCAAAAAAACCACGGAGAACTGCTGCCAAGTAAGGGGTGTTGCGCCAACAGGCCTACGACTCTCGTAAGTCTCCCACCATCTGAATGCAGACCCAGAAAATTAAAAGGTAGTGAATGAGACCCCACATGTCTCCAAAATACAAGCAGTACAGAGTATATTCTGACACCTGTCCAAAACGTCCTGAGCATCCTCTCTCTCTGTGCCACTGAAAGGTGGTGGCTGAAGTCTCCCAAACCTCTCCAACCTGCGCTGATCATCCTCAGGCATAGCAGGAACCACATAATCTTGAACAATAGCAACCGGTTGGGCTGGTGGTAGCTCTGGTGTCTGAAGTCCCTAAATAACCTGCTCAGATGTGCGAGCGACGGGAGTCTGAGTGCCTCCTCTGGCCTGAGAAGTGGTTGCGGCCGTCGAAATAGAGACCGCCTGAGCAAGGCCAGTGCACGCTGTCAGAATCTGAGCTAGGGCCTCCTGAAGGCCTGGAATCACAATAGGCACAGGTGGTGCCTGGGCTGATGCATCAACAACTAGAACTTGGTCCTGATCAGGGATAACCGGTGGATCTGTAGATACTGCCCCAACTATTGTACGGGCTGCACCTCTGCCCCTACCACGGCCTTGGCCTCTCGCGGCCCTGGCTGGTGGTACTGGTAGTTGGCCCTCCTAACCGGTAGCACGAGTCCTCACCATCTATGAGAGAATGAAACAATAGATGTTTAGTTACTAGAATCAATAGATTCGCACGACAAGAATCCAAGAATGTGAAGTTTCCTAAAGGTTCTGCAGCCTCCTGAAGATAAGTACAGACGTCTCCGTACCAATCCGCAAGACTCTACTAAACCCGCTCATGACTCGTGAGAGCTATGTAACCTAGGCTCTGATACCAATCTGTCACGACCCAAACTAACCTCTATCGTGATGGCGCATATCGTGGAACTAGGCAAGCCGACTCATTTTTAAAACAAACCAATATTTTCATTTCAAAGAAAATTTCAAGGTTATTTAACATAAAACCTCCATTTAAAGAGTTCAAATCAAAGAAAAATAGAAGTGCGGAAAAGAAAATCCTGACATCGGGGTGTCACTAGTCATGAGCATATACTATAATCTGTCTAACAATATCAAGGCTCAGCCCGAAAAATAGCTAAATACAACTAGAGGAAGATAAGAGGGAGAAGAGCAGGGGCTGCGATCGCCAAACAGCTACCTTGCTATCTCTAAAAAAATCTGCAACCAGAACACTCAGTAACCGCTACCGTATCCAGCTATACCTGAATCTGCACACAAGGTGCAGGGAGTAACATGAGTACGCCAACTCAGTAAGTAACAACAATAAATAAAGACTGAGCAGTAGTGACGAGCAATAAAGCATATAACGTTCATATTAGAAAATCTCAGTAAAATACCACATGCTTTTAAAATCACGATTTGAATCAAACATCTCGTTTAAACCTAGTTCCAGTAAAAATCATTTAAAGATATTTTTCCAACAGTTTTTCAAACGAAGGCTCAATGCAAAAGTGAGCAAAAATGATGAAATCATAAACAGCCCCTCAGGCAAAACATCACTCATATACAGCCCCTCGGGCAAACCTCACAGTCACTCATGCCCCTCGGGCATACCTCACAATCACTCTTGCCACTCGGGCATACCTCACAATCGCTCATGCCTCCCAGTCATTCAGCACTCGGCACTCGGCACTCACACTCAGTAGGTACCTGTGCTCACTGGGGGTGTGTACAGACTCCGGAGGGGCTCCTTCAGCCCAAGCGCTATAATCTACACGGACAACTCATATGCCAAAATAATAAAGTATGCTGCAGGCGAGCAGCCCCGATCCACACTCATCCTCACAAATCAGGCCCTAAGACTCACTCAGTCATAAATATGATATAGGCGGGCAGCCCCGATCCACACTCATCCTCACAAATCAGGCCCTCGGCCTCACTCAGTCATAAATCTATCAAGCCACTCAGGAATTTCAGTAAAACAGGGCATTCGGCCCAAAACATTTATATGCATCAAAATAGAGTCATAAAACAGAGTTATGCGGTAAACAAGTATAAACATAACTGAGTATAGATTTTCAATCAAAAACAATGAGAGGATGGTAAGAAACAGCCTCTAAGGGTCCAAACAGCATCGGCGCAAGGCCCAAACATGGCATTCAGCCCAATTTACAGAAATTCTTTCTAAAACATATAAGTATCAAATGGTTTCAACAAAATATGCAACTTTTCAATTGCTACGGGGCGGACCAAGTCACAATTACCCAACAGTGCACGCCCACACGCCCATCACCTAGCATGTGCGTCACTAAAAATAGTAGAATGATACAAAATCTAGGGTTTCATACCCTGAGGACTAGATTTATAATCGTTACTTACCTCAAACCGGTCAAATCTCTACCCCGCAATGCTCTTGCCTCTGGACTCGGCCTCCAAATGCTCCAAATCTATTCACAATCAGTATAATACTATTAATATACGCTAATGGAATGAATTCCACAAGAAAAGCTTCAAAATTAGAACAAAACCCGAAACTGGCTCAAAAATCGCATGTGGGGCCCACGTCTCGGAACCCAACAAAAGTTATAAAATCCGAAAGCCCATTCAATCACGAGTCTACTCATTCCAATTTTACCAAAATCTGACCTAAACTCGACCCTCAAATCTACAAATCTTATTTCCAGATTTCTAAGTTCTAATATCCGATTTACACCTCAAAATCATGTAATCTAGTCTGATTATTTGATAATAATTTAATATTATGAAGTAGAAATGATCACAAGGGACTTACCTCAAGTTTTCCTTGAAAATATATCAAAAATCGCCTCTCCTCAAGCTCCAATTTGAACTTTGAAATTTCTAATTTCTACAAACAACTCTGGAACCTATCAAATCCCGTCCGATTGACCTCAAATTTTGCACACAAGTCCTAAATGACATAACAGAGGTATTCCAATTTTCAGAATCGGATTCCTACCCCGATATCAAAAAGTCAACCCCCCGATCAAACTTCTCAAAAATAAAACTTTCGGCATTTCAAGCCTAATTCCTCTACGGACTTTCAAATAATATTCCGGACACGCTCCTAAGCCCAAAATTACCATACGGAGCTATTGGAATTATCAAAATTCAAATCCGAGGTCGTTTACATATAGGTTAATATCCGATCTACTTTTTTAACTTAAAATTTTTAATTATGAGACTAAATGTCTCATTTCACTCCGAGTTTCTTCCAGACTCGAACCAAGTAACCCGATATAACATAATATAGCTGAATAACACAAAAAAAAGTAGGAATGGGGAAAACGGGATTATAACTCTCGAAACGACCGGCCGGGTCGTTACACATAATCATGTACTAATCAGTTATACTAGTAATCTTAATGAACGTGTCTATGAATAACTTATACATTATTAAGTTCCTGAGATTAACAAAGAAACTCTTAAATGATCTCATATGGTTTTCTTAATTATTAGACCCTCTGATGTCTATTGTGGTTATTATGTATGCTATATTAATCAGCTTTAGTGTTATTGTTATGGTTCACTTGATAAACTACCCCAAATGGATATGAACCCTTCAATGATAAAGACAAGACTATCACTTTAGTTTAGGTACATCAGCTCATTACATTTAGATCAGTTTCTTCTTTCAAATGTGCTTCTGTGACTCTACTAATTTTTGGAAGATCATTAGTCTTCTACTGACCATCATGATTGTGTAATCATGTCTGGGATCTCTTTATATAAACATGTTCTAAAACCTGATGTATTTTGATTGTTACCCATTTAGCTTAAGTCAGGGAATTTGGTTAAGGCGTATCTATGCTGTTGAGTTTCATTTATTGTGTTAGTATAATGACTAGGACTAAAGAACTTAACCTGTACAACAGACCTTTAATACAAAGCTTTTCATTGTCTTTTCCAAAAACTTATACATAATAACATTGTTGGTTTGACTCAACCATGTTTGTGATGTTGTAATCCTGTTAGAGTATCCTATGTATGCTCTCTCTCTCTCTCTCTCTCTCTCTCTCTCTCTCTCTCTCTCTCTCTCTCTCTCTCTCTCTCTCTCTCTCTTGAAAAACCATCTGTTATCTTGTGCTTAAATAACACTGCCTGCCTCTCATAATCATGAATGCTCTTTCATTATCTCTGAAATGAACTAAGTCTCACCTGTGAACCTAAAATGAACTTTCTACTACTGCTTGCTTACTTAAATATAGTAATATGCTTTAACTTTTAGTGAGAGTAGTATGAGTATGAAGTTAAGAGCTTTTAAGAAGGAAGAATCATGCCATGACTTGTATACTTGCACTCCTATTAGCATCCCTTTAAAGATTCCAATTGAAGATGTCAACTTATACATTTAAATAAAGTTTTGACACTTAATCTAGGGATAAACTCTTGAACATAGATTGTTAGGATAATGAGATCATAACTTGAGATTCTGAACTATGCATCTTCGTATCCTTAAGTTATGATCAAGTTGTCTGGGTTTCCAAAGTGTCCTACTAGTGCTCTCTCCCTATGTGTGCCTGCAACTGACTTCATTTAGTACTCTTAGGTATGTTAAAGCATATGACAGTATATTACATGAGTGAGTATAAATTATAATCTCTTTGATGTTGTCTGTAGTGTTCTGAGCAGTTATACATAAGAAATGTACATCTCTTTGTGTGTTATCATTACTGTTGTATTGGAATTTACATTGAGTGCCTCGTTAGCACTTGAACCTATAGGGAAGAGTAAGTATGAGTGGTTGAGGGTATTTAGGAGTAGAATTTAGTGCTTGGTTGAGATGCTCTCCTTGATACAAGCATTGCTCGAGGTCCCTGATACCCTTGTGAACTTTGAAGTGTCAGGGATCCAAAGGGTATCTTGGTCATAAATGGAATTTTACCTTAAGCCCTTAATCTATTGACATTTGCTAATCTCTTTAGGTTTAGTGTTAAATGGAAACCAAGGCTTCATTGTAAATTGCTTTACTCTATGTGACTTCACCTTAATTTGCATTCCTCGCTATTAATGATTGTTACAGTTTTATCTTTGGCCTACATTAGTGTTGCTTATGTTTAAATGTTGAATTGGGATATGTATCTAATAACCTTCTTTTCCCTTTTTTTACGCATGTGTGTGAGTTGGGCTTGCCGAGTTCTCAAAGAACTCAGGCCCAAATTGTAGCCTAAACTTTGAGTCACCTGAAGTTGCCATTGTTCGCTCATTGTCTGCTGGACCTAATTCCTCAGGCCCAAACCATGAATCCATTTCTCTTTCTCTATTGCTTTTAATCTACTATTGTTTGTATGTATCAACACTGACAATATTGGATTGATTGTTTTACTTTTATTTCTTTGAATTATATTGACTACCTAGGCAAGCCTTAAAGAACGTAGGTAAAAAGAAAGAGTAGCACTGCAACTTAGTAGTAATTAATTCTAATTGTTAATCACTTCTACTATTTAACTTCTGTTATTATTATTTTTTACTAACAATTTCCATGAAGATTTAAAATTATGATAAATCTATCAACCGTCTCTCTTTCTAAAACAAGAGGAAAACTGGAAAACTCATAAAAGCGATTTCAAAACTGGGTTATTTCTACAAATCAACAAACGTTGGTGCAATTAAGGATCTTCCAAACGGTTTGCATTTGAATATAGGATTTTTAAGGTATATCTAAACCCCATTTTCTCAAATTTGTTCTTACTTTATACAAATAGCCACTTGGTTTCAAAGTCAAATATTTTTAAAACATAACCTCATTTTATTAGTAAAGTAAGTATTATAAACCTACTCTTTTCTAAACAGCCTTTAGTAGACATTTTTCAAAAGACTTTTTCTCAAATAAAACCTACACCCTTTCAAAGCCTATACATCACTCCTCTTTCAGAATTGATAAATTTTAAAACATTGTAAGGTAAGCCACACTTTTAAGCACTAGCTAAGTAGATATAGACATTTAATTTTCCGAACCTAGTCTAAATCCTATGGAGTTACCTTAGGTAGATTCTAGGGGGTGCCTAACACGAAACCCTTAGAAGAACAAGAACCCTTACCCAAAATCTCACTGGTTAGCAGACTAATAGGATAATAACCCAATGACTAAAATAGGTACCCTAGTATATATTTAAATATTAGGTGGCGACACTCTTTTATCATCAATAAAATAATCACTAGTTGAATATTGTTTTGACTCGTGCAAAATAGGGTGCAACACTAACAATCCATCAAGATTTTCTAGCAAGGCTTACTTGCCAAGTATAGGAACTTCTGATGATCCGTTAAGACTTCCAGTCAAATTCTGACTTCAAACTATTTTTGCAGAATTTATCTAAAAGGGTCAAACCTTAAATAGTGGCACAAAATCAGCCTATTCGTGCAAATCATCCACCAAATACGTTATAGATACTTTTTTATGAATGTGGCAGGAAGAAGCCCATTATTAATTTAGCAGATACTATGTTCCTTAAAAATAACCGGAAAATAACTATCTTTAAACAATATATAATTTAATAGAGTGTAATTAATATGTATTGATAATGCACACTTATTTTACAGAGAAAATTATACGGATAAAATGGAAAAATAAACACTCATTTTAGCAACTTATCACGCACTTTAGCCCTAAACTCTTTTTTCTATTAATATGAGTGTAATCATTACGACAGTCTCAATTCTAGATCGACTCTTATACGTTTGAGGTGCGATCAACCGCGAAATTTTAGTAATAAAGAATTTGCTCTCTGATAAGCAAAGGAAAGCAGATTAACCAAGACGTAAAGGCATTTTGACAAAGGCAGAAAGAGTCTCCGTCATGAACACATAAGGAAGACGGGTTTGTTCGTGCTTGAACTTGATCTAAGTGTAACGAGGTTAGACTTCTAGGATCAACTTGCTTCAAATTTACCAGTTACCACTAATAATTTATTAATTTTCGGAATAACCCTATCAGTGAATGATGCTATGAGTGATTATGTATTAGGCTTATATAATGAATTGAGTTTTCCACTGCTCCCCAGACCGATGAGGTGGATAATTCCTTACTCCAGCTTCAAATGAGCATCTTTGCATGAATCAATACTATAGTCTATTGTTGACAGATGGTTTTATTTCAAAATTCCAATTCAACATACAACCGTCACTTCAACTTAATAGACGACCAAAGCCTCCATAGTAATGAGGTATATTTTAACTATCTTCAGTTTCAGCCCAGAATATTTAACATACCTATATTAGTAACAATTGAAAGATGCGGAGAACGACATCAAAATTTGCAGTAATCATAGTTTCAGACATTAAACTAAATGCATTCCACGAAGGAGAAAATGAAGATGACAGATCAAGGAATGGATACAACCATTTATTTTCAAAATGATACCACTATTGATTAGTTGTTCAAACAGACATACATGTAATTATATTTGAAAAAACAATAGTGTGTTATTACCAAATTGAGATGCAAACATGGGCTGCCCACTGAAAAATGACTTAATAATTGCAGTGCATAGAAAAGAAATATCCAATTCGAAACCAAGGGAAACGCTAAAATTAATAAACAAGTATACAATTTTGAGTGGGTGTCATTGGAGTAGATCGAATGCATTAATTAATTTCGTGCATAGAGTATTATTTGGTTGCTTGAAAAATGAAGAAGATGAGATAAAACCCCATTGAAAGCCATGAAGAAACTTGAAGCTTGGGTTAGAAATTTCGGAATGCGTAACTGTGATTGGTTTTGATTGAGTGTTAACAACACCAACAAAACTAGTGTAACCCCACGAATAGGGGTCTACGGAGGGTATTATATGCGCAGCATTACCCCTACCTTGTGCAGGTAGAGAGGTTGTTTCCGATAAACCCTCGGCTCCAAGTAAGCATGCAAATCACAACAGTGCGTCCAAAACATTATAAGCACATGGAAATACTAACAACAAGGAAGTAGAGCAACCAAAACACAAGCAATATCAGGTAGTAATAGAATTATAAGCACATGGAAATACTAAAGTGCGCAACTATTATTGGAAGGAAAGGGAAGACGGGTATTGCCTATCAGCCTTCAACCCTAATCATCACCCTCCATGCCCGCCTATCAAGGTTCATGTCCTCGATGAGCTGAAGATGCACCATGTCCTGCCTAATCACCTCACCCCATTACTTCTTTGTCCTACCTCTGCCTTTCTTCAAACCCACCATCGTCAATCTCTCACACCTCCTTACTAGGGCGTCCGGACACCTCCTCTTCACGTGTCCAAACCATCTCAACCTCGCTTCCCGCATTTGTCTGTGACGGAGGCTACAACTACCTTGTCCCGAATATTTCCATTCTTGACCATGTCAATTTTGGGACGAGGAGATGGTTCCAAAATTGGATTATACTGGAAACATCTTGAGGATTTTGAATCTCAATTTTGGAACGATTTGATGGAGATATGAAGTGATTTTAGTTGAATTTGAGCTACGGAAGAAGATGAAGTTTCTAGTATGTATAACTGAGTATATCTTCCGTGTGTAAGTGCATATCCCCGCATATCTACGATGTATATCATGTATATCTTAATTTATATATCCATGTAAACCTGTGTGTGATATATAACATACATGTGCTGCAAAACACTTTTCCAACTAGATCAACTGAGTATTTGACTCCAAACAAGTCTATATCACATTCGATCTTTCTCCAATTTCGTATATTGCTTCGTTTATATGTTCTCAGCGAATTTCAACCACATTAAAAAAAAAATTCCTTTTTAATAGGAATTGTTGCACAAATAGTCGGCCAGATTCAATGTTTATTTTTTCTAGTCGATATATTATACATGAATGATACATAAATTATCAATCCGCCAGCTATTTTTAGTTTAAGAGATTAACTGAGAGTTTATTTGAGTTAATTCTTCTTTTTAATATTGTATATCATTGGCAACTTTTTGTTGACCAAAAGGGTAAATGGTTCTATGGCTAAGTGGCCGTAAACATTTTATTCTTGGGTACATTTTGTAAATGTCTCTATTTAATATCATCAGGTCAAGTTTCCAACGACAAGTTAACAAGTTTGATATGGTAACTTAAAAATTTAAATAAATTACTTGCTTTAACATATTAAAATAGACATGTTAAAAAATTCTTTATGATGTCAGTGTGTACAAGTTAATACCTTTTACCTTTATTTTTTAAAATATATGCAACTGCTAAGCAAACAATAAAGAGATAAGTAACTATATTCTATTACTTGCAAATGTCTAGTTCGGTCCTTAGTTCTAAGCAAAACTTACATAATATGTAATTAGAAGGGAGGTGAAGACAACCTACATTACATTATTACAATGCCTTCTTGTCCAAAAATACAATTACAACTTACTTACAATATCCACATTATGTGATTCTTTTTTGGAAAATTGCTTTCAGAATGAGTGATTTCTACAAAGCGATAACACTATCAATTTTTGGAAAATTTTCAATAAAAGCAGCAGGAAGAAGAAGAGAAGAAAATTCAGCACCATGAAATATCTGGAAAAATCACCGAGTTATCTGTTACTAATATCATCCGCTGAAGACTCAGAAGCTGTATCGTCCAACGTTGAGGTTGAGGCTGTGTCCACCGAGCTACTATCACTATCCGATGATGCAAAAGTTTGGTCCTCCAATGGTTGTTTCAAATGCCAATACATTATACTTGCTGTCAGCGTAAGGATCATCTTTTGATTTACCTGATTAAACATAACAGTTCTAGATATATGAAAAATATTATTGTAAAATCTTACATCAGACAAAAAAAAACAGTAGTTTTGATATTATTCAGGGAATTATTTGAATAATTCACGCTTAAAGCAAACAGTTCCTTTTTGGTCGTTAACAAGAGGTAACATGGACATCAAAAAACCAAATGAAGGTAAAAAAAATTTCCGAAATGTGATATGGAAACCTCTATAAATGAAGGACGCATCAATTATTATGATGTCTCAGTGGCATAAACAAAAGTAAAAGAAAGTGCAAAATTGACGACTACATACAAATGAGAAGTTACCTCAATTAAATCTTCAGGTAACAAAAATATTGAACATCCGAGCTTTCTCGCGATACTGATTATGTAGGTCGCGTTCATTTTCTTCTGCTCATCTGCATCATCCAAAATTTTGCATAATCGAAGAGTCAACCTCAAACATACTAACGGTAGCCATGAACTCTGAAAGCATAGGAGCACTAAAAGGTACAGATTCATAAAGGTATGGTTTTTCGCTCCCGCATAGTGAGTCATAAAGGTATGGTTTTTCGCTCCCGCATAGTGAGTCAAGGGGAAGGAAACTATATCATTGCGACTGTTGTTGGAAGTCAAAAGAATTGATCGAAACAGAAAATCTTCAGTAATTTCAACTATATCTTTTTCTTTTCCTTTCAAATGACCCTTTCAAAAGGTCCGGACATCAAACTTATGCAGTATGATTCATTGCCCCCAAACAGATAGTATAGTTAGGCAAATGCAGAAAAATCTTTCACATGCAAAATGTGACACAAAAGTTTGGCTGTTGTGCTTAGGTTTCCTAAAACTTTTGCTGATAGGAGGGTGAACCTCCTGTATATGAAAACCTTGGTACCCTTTTTAAATAGAAAAACTATTAAAACCTTGGTACCTCTGTTACCTAGGGAAAAATATTTGTATCAAATATCACCATATCCAATCATACACTATTTTCCAGCACCTATGTTTAGATCCTAGCTCATATCATTCAGTAGGGCATCCCAGAACATTTCCATCCAACTGCATTTGATAATTCAGTATCTAATGCAAAAAAATATACTCCGAGGAAAGAAGAAGGAAAAATTCTTTTGTGTTAATACCAGCAAGCAAGTTTATTGACTTAAACAATTGAAAGATGGAACCTGTTTCTGAAAGAAAATTACCAGTTTCCCCTTTTGTAACAAGACTCCAGTTAACAGCTCGAGGGTGAACAGAACTTAGCAGTTCAAGGAAAAAGATTCCAGTTGACAAACTCTTATCCTGCAAATAAAACAAAGTCTTCACCTTCTTCATCGAGGTGACAAGAGGTAAAATACTAGAAAATTCAAGATATATATGGCCCATCTTGTAGCACATTATGCAACTCATGCCTTCTCCAACAACTATATCTCCATTCTCCAACATGGGACATTTATGCTGAGGCAGAATACGTGATTGCGATATTCTAATTCTAAATATGCCTCAGACCGATAATAATGCAATAAAGTATTCAACTCATCAGAAGCTGATATTCCACCGAAAATTAATGAATGGTTTACTATAGAATTTACTTGTTTCTTCAAAACTTGGTTCTCATATTTATTCGCCCTATTCCATGGGTAAAGGAGTACACACATGCATAGCTTGTTCAATTTAACGTGACACGGTTCTAAGACCAATATAAACTTTTAACTGTTTCTCCATCACAAGCTTCAAACTTTTCAACTGAGAACCCAATCTTTACCTAGCTTGATTGTACTTGAAACAGACAATATTTAATGACTGCTATGCAAACCCATTGATTTACAGAAATAGCCCCTCAAAGGTCTGCCAACTCCATTATTCTGATTTCGGGAAGTTGAAATAACAGGAGATGATACCTCAAAACTATTGGGATTTAAGTAAAGAGATATGTCTGTGGAGATGATACCTTAAAACTTGCCATATGACTCTGGCTTCCTGAGTTTCTTACTTTGCTGTTAGCCCACTCTAAAATGTGGGCGTCGGTAATTTCCTTCCCATGGGAGTGAAATCTCAAATTCTTTAAGAGCTGAAGCATGTTACATCTCATTAACTGCCACAAGTAAGCTGAAACACGAAATAAAGTGGTTGGTCCATAACAATTTGTGCTTTTTTGATTCCTGATTCAGTGGGGAAAATAAAAAAGCAGGCTTACCCAATATTAACTTCTTGTTTCCCTGCACAACGTCATTTCCAGCAATATTTACTAAGGAAAACTTCAATTGTTTGCCAATCTTGACTACTTGGTTGCAGTTTTCTACTTTTCTAAAAGGCATCTTAATTGGAGGTTTAGTGGCAATTTTCCAATTAACAATTCCTGGGGAGACCTTGTCAAGTGTCTCCAAAAGCACCCATCTGCAAAAGACAAACATAGACGCAGAATGAAACCTAGGCAGCAGAAGTGCTCTTCACATAAATGTTTTTGAAAGAACTTCTAGAAAAGCCAAATAAGATCAGAGCAGAGTTGGAGTTCTTTATTTTCACTGGATCAAAAGGAAATTGAACTAACTCTGGAGCATGATTGCACTACCATGGGGAGAATTTTCTACACTAGGTATCAAGGTAGCACTCACCCATCTCTCAGATCTTCGAAAACATTGTCTATGTATGATGAATTTCCAAGACTATTGATCCAAAAGCGAAATGATCTTTCTTCCCTGGACATCTGAGCTTCATCTGGTGATATCTCAACAAAGGATATCTGCTTTGTTTGGATTGAAAGACCATTCCTATAGATGGGAGATTTATGATCAGTTTATAATCGAAACAGAAATGATCAAATAAACTGAATTGTACAGAATGCAACTCCAGTTAAGTGTAAAACACAAGTTTCACCGTAACTCCTATGCAGATAATATCTCAGATTTATACAGAAAAATTGGTGTATCTTACAAGTGCGTTAGATTATGGGAAAATCTATAACAGATTTCAGGTCAACCGACAACTGTGGCGGAATCAACGTTATGTCTATTCAAGTGTCTATGCTGACATATACTGGTGAAGCTAAGCAGCATTACAAATTATCTAAGCAGCATGCCAGAAAAGAACATTACAAATTATAAAGCGCGTAGCTTTGAAAAGTAGCAAAGATTTCTCCAAGCAAATGTGGCCATGAGGTACTTTCTATGTATTGCTATTCAAGAGCTTTTTAATGGGAAAAAATAGCTTGAAAGCAACTAAAGTTCTTCTAGAACTTGGAACAACCAGCTAAAGCTGTCTTCTTATAGTTAAGTGTAAAATGCAAATAGAAAAACAACACAAGGAACAATTTGAAAGTTCGTAATTAGAATGGAAAGAAGCATTTAACTATTCTCACCTATGCTGAAAGATATGTGCCACAAATGCAAGGTTAAGATTTGGGGAACCTTCCACAATATCTTTCGCTGTTAAATATCTTTTGCAGCCCATCATATCTGCATGTTCCAGAACCAATTTTGCTCTTCCTAAAGGGTCTCTCACAGTGAGCGTTGAAGGATTGGTATACTCAGGGGCTAGTACATTTAGGAGGTGAGCATAAGCTTCTCCATCCTACATAAGCAATTTGATAACTTAAGAATTAGCATTATATCTCTAAAATGGCAAACCACATATAAGAGATGAAACTGAGAGCTCTTTTCTGTTATTACTGAGTAAAGGACAAGAAAGTCTAAATCGAGTACCTTTTAGATAAATCTAAGATTATGCAGAAAACATCACATATCACAGAACTTCAAAAGATTAATAAACTGAAATAGTTTCTACTGTTTATAGAGTCAACATACAGAGGAAGTTCCAGAAACTAGAGTTGTTAAATATGTCTAAAACCATTACTCGGTAGTTCATGTTGCCCAAATAGGGAAGAGATAATAGAGTCATCAGCACCAAAGTCTTGAAGAGGATTAAATAAAAGGTGGCAGATATTAAAAAAAATCTGTCACGCTTGATTGATACAGTCCAATTCATTCCCATCCACCTTTATGTCAGAAGAGAAGTTTGTCACGATTTTCTTGTATCCAGATTTCTTCAATTGAAAATTCATCCATCTAAGCAGGATCTTTTCTGGAGGAAGGCTCATCAGCTCCTCTACTTCCTGACATCACAAATTTGAGAAACTGAAGCATACAACACAAGCTTTCTTGCAAGATAATCATACGAAGAAAGCATCCAATAAGGGTATTTCTCTACCTGGCTATCGTCAACTAACTCGACCAATTGAGGTGTTTTCTTTAGATTGAGGTCTGCCAATAGTTGAATCTGAAATAGTATGACTTAGCCAATCGATCTCCACAGAAGTTTCAGATTACAATTTGTGTCCTAAGATATAAAATATATGGTGGTATCATTTTGCATCTTAATGCCGACCACCTGTTATTTGTAAGGTAATCTAGTCCTATAACAAGTTGCTCCATTACTTCAAAATTGAAAATCATCTCAAGTATTCAATAAGTATACATTCAGAAGACTTACTTTAATAATTTGAGATATTACTCCAAGAACAAGATGCCTCTGGAAACAAATGAAACAACAAAGTATTAGTACAGTGTATCTGTTACTGCAAAAAGTGAAAGCAATCAAAAGAATGTCACTCATAAAAACCGCATGGCAAAATGCTCATCATGTTAAGAGTCACAGTAAATATTGTGTTGGGGAATACTGGTAAACATACAACACGTTTTCCAGTAACATATTGACTAGAAAATCCCTGAGCCTCCGGTAGACGAAAAAAGTCACTATAATCCAGCCGCAGACCAGAGAACAAGATGATAAAGAGGAAGCAAGGATAATGATATAGATAATTGGATGTCTTTGTACATTCTAAAACTAGAAGAGAGTGGACCTCTCCTATGAAACAAATCCAAATGAAAAGAGAAACATATGGTCTAAAGAATTATTGGTTCTTTTGTTAGAAGAATGCTATTGATCAAGCTATTTAGACTACGTAAATATTAATTGACCATCCAAAATGACCAGATGATATCACCCTAACACTGCTCAAAACCCGAGATATAACTGATACTCCATCTGATGAGAAAGACGCTTTCCAAACAATGTTTCAAAGAGTTTCAAAAGGAAACAGAGTCAAGATGATAATTTAATGGAGAACTGATTGCAAGCGGGAGAGGGAATTCATAAGGGGACACGCACCCTCCCTTCAATGAAGTCTTGAGTCCCAATATTGACCACAGTACATCCAATTGCCTTGGCAGAGTTTAGGCACAATGTATGATTTTCATTCCTTTCCCATGGATTAAGCATTCTCTTCATATTTACTGCTCGTTCATCAATTGTTCCAGGTACGGCCACATTGATAAGCTTGCTGCATAAAAAACAATATTGTTGACAATCTAGACTATGAGGCTTATAAACAATATGCACATGAGTACAGAAAGAGCAATAGTTGATACTAACCAGATAAGAACTCCGTCCTTGGCAACCTCAAAGAGATCGTTAGTAGAAGGATCAATAGGAAGGAATTTTTTCAAAAATTCATCTTCTGCAAGATAGTTGTTAATATGGGCAACATATGACGCCTTCTCGGATTCACTAATTGTGTGGAGTAGCGTAGAAGTTGGAGACTTTAGGAAAGCTGATGAATTCTTGGCGCTATTTCCCATTCTTGCTGTGGCATGTGCTTGGAGTTTCAAATAAACCTGTTACAAGTTCAACAAATTTTTGCACTTTTTAGATACATCCACTAGTGACTCTTGACGTGTATGTTCTGAAAAGCTCTAGAAACAGAGTGGAATAATTCAAACAAAATGACTGTGTAAATCTACTCTAACTATCTAAAAAAGCAGAAAATGTAACAAGATTTCAGTTTCCTTGTGCAAAGAGGAGAATTAGCTCCTGGAAATTGATGGTTCAGTTAAGTATATTATTCATTCACTTCTGTTATTTAAAGAAAATTTCTAACTCTATATTCACAAGGAAGGAGTATTGTTTTGAATATGCATGTCTGTTTATCCATGGATATGTCTATAAACTAATATTCCAGCGACATCAAAATCTTAAGTTTCTTTCTGTCACAAAGATTAGAGAGATTTTATCATATGTATGAATTCCATTTATCATCTTTCTTTTTCAAACTGCTCTTTATTAGTTTCCGAATGTGATGGAAGTTATGTTCTGGATTTTAGTAGAAACATTTCTTATGCTACTCTTACAAGATAATTCTGCATACTCGAAATTTTCAAAGTCAAATCCAAATTTCCTTCTCTTCTTAGTGATATTCCTGATAGCTCAAAGCTCCAATTAAGTACAAAAAGGACTATACCAGGAATGAGCTTATGAATCTATTTTTTTCTTGATTTTGTTTAGTTTTTTATTTAGAAAAATATACTGTACTAGAAATAAGCTAAAAATTCAGTCTAGTGAATGAATTAAGAATATTGTTTCCTGATATGATCTCATTAGGCCGATTTCCAGATCAAGTGTCTCCTTTTAAGAATGATCCAAACAACCACTTCAAAAAATGCCATCTGTGGATATGAATCTACTGCATCTAACAACATTTCAACTGCATGAGCGCGGAATATATACCCGAAGAAATAGTTCGAAATCAACGTCTTCATCCAAACATTTATAGGAATCTCTGAGAAACAACTCTCTGTCTTGCTCAGTAAGATTCTCTCCGACGTGTTTCAGTTTCGCCATTTGTGAAGGCAAGTCGGCGAGCGTCAGACCTCCGTTCTCTTTCTTCATCGTGTTAAACTGCCCAGAAATAAATAAAACGTAATCCTCAATAATGGAGATCCGCAGATAGAATTTCAAAACTGAAAAAGAAAAAAAAATAGATATTGATCAGAGAAAACACTTACGTGAGATTTTAAACTCCGAAGCTCCACCTGAGTGAACTGATTTTGCAGCCATGGATCCGATACCAGTACACCTACATATCCAGCCATTCTTCAATTCTCGAGAGAGAGAGAGAGAGAGAGAGAGAGAGAGAGAGAGAGAGAGAGAGAGAGAGAGAGAGAGAGAGAGAGAGAGAGAGAGAGAGAGAGAGAGAGAGAGAGAGAGAGAGAGAGAGAGAGAGAGAGAGAGAGAGAGAGAGAGAGAGAGAGAGAGAGAGAGAGAGAGAGAGAGAGAGAGAGAGAGAGAGAGAGAGAGAGAGAGAGAGAGAGAGAGAGAGAGAGAGAGAGAGAGAGAGAGAGAGAGAGAGAGAGAGAGAGAGAGAGAGAGAGAGAGAGAGAGAGAGAGAGAGAGAGAGAGAGAGAGAGAGAGAGAGAGAGAGAGAGAGAGAGAGAGAGAGAGAGAGAGAGAGAGAGAGAGAGAGAGAGAGAGAGAGAGAGAGAGAGAGAGAGAGAGAGAGAGAGAGAGAGAGAGAGAGAGAAATATAGTACAGTGCCGAATAATTAAACCCCCCCAGTTTGTTTACGGTATTAATTAAACTATAGTACTACTATTTGATATGGTTTACTAGTCAACAGGGAACGAGAAGAATGTGAAACTGTGGAGAAAAAGCATTAACGGTCACTTTTTAATTTTGTGAACTCCGCCAAATGTGTTGGAGGATATAATTACTGTCACATGACACTCACCTAAACCTGGGCCTTTACCTGTGACTTTAATATTTACCTTACTTGCTAAATTTAATGCGATTGCTTGCTATCAACACCACTAATACTTATTCAGACATATTCACATCAAAATAATGAATTAACGGTCAATTCTATTTTATATACACTTGTATTGTTTGACCCTAGGTAATTTATCACTTGACTTTATTAATGTGGCTTGACCCCCTTCCCAGGAAACCCTCCTCTCATAAGTGTAAACTGTTGATACTCATTAAAGGTCGGTCCTAAATTTTAAATTCTAAAACTTAATGGTTGTATGGATAAAATATGTTCATATTTAATGTTTGCATGAAAAAGTAATACGTGAAACCAAAGACAGAAGACAGTCGGGCCCGAGGGCAAGGATATCGCTTGTTATCGAAGAGAATGATATTTATAAAGGCGAAGTAAATGCCTACCACCTGGAAGCATTTAATGAAGAATATTCTATAGTATTAAGTGCACGATCCGTTGCAGAGAATAAGGCATTTACTGTCTACCGTTACACACTCTTCAATGGCCTTCATAATTATCATTTAAGAGGGGCTTGATCCTAGGACCTTGTTCCCTAGGTACAATTATAAATAGTGAGCTCTACCATAATTGTAAGAGGAATTTTCTTACAAGCATACACTAAATTCTATCAAAAGCTCAATAACAATTTACTTTCTTGCTTATTTTTATTAATCATACTACCTCCGGAAGCTCTATGTCCGAGACTAAGATATCTGTTGTTTTATCTCAATTCAAGGCTAAGTCTTACATTTTCGTCTAATTTATTTATCATTTTAGGATCAAATCGATTCACTTGTCTATAAACCACGTATAAATTCAACTTTACTATTTTATAGGTAAACAGTTTGGCGCCCACCGTGGGGCTTAGACAGTTGTGTAATTGAATTGATCCCTACATCTATTACTAACTTGTTTGATTCTTTGTTCTTAGCAAAAATTATTTAAAATGGCATATAACGATGTCAACATCACACACAATGTTGAGACCCAAAGAAATCAGCCTCAGCACGAAGATTCTATCGGTGATACCCGCAACGAGGGGGATGAGGCCACGCCGTTTCACTGCGGGCAATATCCGCGACACGTTCGAGAGGCAACTCCTGATGATGCTGTAGATGAACACGTCGTTGAAACGGTAAGGATTCCGAGGGAACAACAAAAGGCCATTATGGGTCATCTCTCGCGGTAGGATCAGGTCATGACGGAATTAAGGCAGGCATTATTGGGTGCTTCCAACAACGCGAATGGACGAGGTCCAATTTCTCCCGGTGTTCCCGCAAATCAAATAACGCAAAGGGTCGATAACAACACCCTGAGGGGCAAAGTTGGCTTTGATAGGGCCGGGGGGAACAGTAGTTGTTCCAGCAACAAGAATGAGAACGATCCCTTTTAAACCGAACTCATGCAGTTTATGAGGGAAATAAATACCCGAATGGATCAAATTCTTGGCGCACCACCAGTACTGAAATGACCGGATTCAAAGAAGTACACCCAGCTGCCATTCAAATCGAGCGCGGCACCAGAGTTGATCCCGAAGCGGTTCAAAATGCCAGATATGTCGAAGTATGATGGGACTTCAGATCCCCAGGAACATATCATCACCTATACAACGGCGGTGAAGGGAAACGATTTGGCTCCGCACGAGGTTGTGTCAGTTTTATTGAAGAAATTCGGGGAGACCCTCACGAAGGGGGCCCTAATATGGTATTCACTTTTGCCCGAGCATTCCATAGATTCCTTCAAGATGCTCGCGGATTCTTTCATTAAGGCCCATGCCGAAGCCAGGAAGGTACAGGCCCGAAAGACCGACATATTCTGGATTGCACAAGGAGAGTCTGAATTGTTGCGGGAGTCCGTGACTAGATTCTAGAAGGAAAGGATGCTGTTACCGGTCGTACGAGACAAATGGGCAGCTGAAGCATTCACTAAAGGTCTGAATTCGAGGAGTTTCGATGCTTCCCGAAAATTCAAGAAAAGTCTGCTCGAGTTCCAGGCAATAACATGGGCAGATGTTCACAATCGGTACGAATCAAAGATAAGAATTGAGGATGATCAACTCGGTTTCCTAACATCAACCAAGGTTCGAGACCGGGAGAAGAATAAAGAAAAGACAAGAGATGATTTCGACTCAGATCGACGGTCTTCAAGGGGTCGGTTCCTGCCCTATGAACGGGCCGAAGGACGCGGCAGAAGTTTTCGGTCGGCGGATAGATTCGCTACCGATAGGAGAACCGATCGCGGTCGGAATAATAGATCATTGCATGATGAGGAGACGTCGGGTTCCCGAGATTCCTCCTATCCCAGGCTTTCTGAGTATAACTTTAACGTCAGTGTGGTGGAGCTGGTGTCGGCTATGAGGAACATCAAAGAGGCGCGGTTTCTGAAGCCAATGTGAGCTGATCCCAGCCAAAGAGATCCTAATTTATGGTGCGAATATCATGGGACCAATGGTCACCGAACATGGGACTGTCGGCATCTGCGCGAGGAGGTGGCAACATTACTAAAAGCGGTCATCTCAGAGAGTTTTTAAGCAACCAGGCTAAAAATAACTACGGCCATAATCGTGACAATGCAAAACCTTCAAAAGTAGGAGAAGATCCCCCACGCTTGACAATCAACATAATTTTCGGTGGGGAGGGGGACGAGATTAATGGTGTGATATTTTCGGCGGCAAAAAAGACGAAGGTGTAGGTGACTCACAGGAAGAGATTCTGGGAAGTCGCTGAGGACGACATCACTTCCATAGAGGAAGACGCAGATGGGTTGCTGCTGCCGCACAACGATGCATTGGTAATCTCTTTAAACGTCTTAGATTTTAAAATTAAACGTATTTTGGTGGACCCAGGAAGTTCGGCCAACATCATCCAATGGAGCGTTCTGGAGCAATCCAAGCTCACCGGAAGCATCATTCCGGCTACAGAACTCCTCGTCGGGTTCAACCTAGCAAGTGTGACAACGCGAGGAGAGATCTTGCTACCCACGAATGTCGAAGGGGTGATGAAGACAACCCTTTTCGGGGTGATAGACGGCGATATGGGCTATAATATTATCCTGGGGAGACCGTGGTTGCATGAGATGAAGGTTGTGCCATCAACATATTACCAGTTGCTGAAATTCCCAACTCCCGAGGGAATTAAACAAATAAGAGGCAACCAACCGGCAATAAGGGAGATGAATACAATATTAATTTCCAGTAGTAAAGGGAAGGAGCATGCGGCATAGCAATTACAGGAACTGACGCCTGCTCCCAAGCCGAGTGAAGCCAACCAGGGGGAGGAGTCGTCGGAATCCTATCAGGTATTAAGATATTTTCAGCTACTAGAAGAAACGGACGTAACAAAATCCACGGCGGAAGAACTTGAACAAGCCGCATTGTTCAAAAAGTTCTTGGAGAGGAAGTTCCACTTGGGGACAGGATTACACCCCGAGCTCAAGTTTGGATTTATTGAATTTCTTAAAATTAATGTCGATTGTTTTGCGTGGTCGCATGCGGATATGACAAGTATCCAGCCAGAAGTGGTCGTGCATAAACTAAGCCTGGATCCCAACATCCCTCTGGTAAGACAGAAAAAATGTCTTATTGTCGAGGTCAGGAATAAATTCGTCAAAGAAGAGGTAACTCGCTTGCTTGATATTGGTTCAATCCGAGAGGTAAAGTATCCTGACTGGCTAGCTAACATAGTAGTAGTTCCAAAGAAGAATAATAAGTTTCGTATGTACGTAGACTATAAGGATTTAAATAAGGCGTGCCTAAAAGACTCGTTTCCATTGTCAAACATTGATCAAATGATTGATGCGACGGCCGGACACGAGTTAATGAGTTTCCTCGACGCTTACTCCGGGTACAACCTAATCAAGAAGAACCCGAAGGATCAGGAAAAAACTTTGTTCATAACAAACTTTAGCACATATTATTAAAATGTGATGCCTTTCGGGTTAAAGAACGCCAGAGCCACTTATCAACGGCTCGTAAACAAAATGTTTGAGAAACAAATAGGGAAAACTATGGAAGTTTACATAGATGATATGATGGTTAAGTCTTTAAACGCAAGTGACCATCTGAAACACATGCAAGAGACCTTTGACATCTTAAGGAAATACAATATGAAACTTAACCCCGAGAAGTGTGCATTCGGGGTCAGCTCCAGTAAGTTCCTGGGTTTTCTCATGTCGCAAAAGGGGATCGAGGTTAACCCCGATAAAATTAAAGCCATCGAAGACATCCCGGACCAGCTATCAAGCGTAAAAGAGGTTCAAAGGCTAACGGGGAGACTGTCCGCTTTGAGCAGATTCATTTTTCGGTCTTCGAAAAAAATGCCATCATTTCTTCACACTTCTCAAAAAGAAGAATAACTTTGAATGGACTCCGGAATGCGAGCATGCTTTGAAGGATCTGAAAAGGTATTTGTCAAGTCCTCCGTTAGTGTCAAAATCGGAGGAAGGCGAACAACTACTGATCTACTTAGCGATCTCGGAGGTAGCGGTAAGTGTTGTTTTAGTCCGCGAGGACGAAGGTATGTAATCTCCTATTTATTATGTAAGTAAAATTTTGACGAAAGCAGAAGCTCGCTACCCACATCTGGAAAAATTGACCTTAGCCCTCGTAGTCGCCGCCCGAAAGCTAAGGCCTTATTTCCAATGTCACCGGATAGCTGTGGTGACCACTTTTCTCCAGCGGAATATTCTTTATAAACCTAAACTCTCAGGTAGGCTTGCCAAGTGGGCCGTCGAAATGAGCGAATTTGACATAGAATACAAACCAGGACTGCAATTAAGTCACAAGATTTGGCCGATTTTGTGGCCGATTTCAGTCCGGGACTCTTACCTTTGGCAACCAAAGAAGCAGTAATGGTGTCGGAATCGACATCAGGAGTTTGGACCTTGTTCATGGACGGAGCTTCCAATGTGAAAGGGTCCGGGCTGGACATAGTGTTAACCACGGCCCAGGGAGAAACACTAAGGCAGGCCATAAGAACTGTTCCTCTGACTAACAATGAAGCGGAGTATAAAGCTTTGATTGCAGGGCTCGAATTGGCCCGAAAATTTGTAAGGCCCCGTAAAAATTTTCCTACAAACCGGGGTTCCGTGATGCCGAAGTAGGGGTTCGGAATTTTTGGATAGAACGGTGCGCTGGGGAGTTGAAGAAAAATGTTGGGCAGAAGTAGGCATTTCTGCGGTTCGTTCTGCGACCGCAGAATGGCCGCAGAGTGGAACAATCTTTTGGGTCATTTTTAATGTCATTTTTACGGCCCATTATGTGACCGCATAACCATTTTGCGGGCCGCACTCTTGTCGCATATCCCACTTTGAGATTTTTTAGATGGAGGTTCTGCGTTGCACTATGCGACTGCGGAACCGTTCTGCGGTACATTATGCGACCACATAATAGGTCTGCAGGCTGCATAATGACCGCAGACCTGATCAGTTCCTTTCTAGTTTTGGCACCCCAATTTTGCGGTCATTTCGCGGACCGCACAACCATTATGCGGTCATATATGTGACCGCAGAATATGTTCCGGAGCTTTATTTTTTGGTTTTTAAAACCCGACCCTACTTTGTTAAAATAGGTGTAAGGGGCCATTTTTTAACAAAACCTGATACTTTAGAGTGAGAGAGAGAGTCCTAGAGGGAGAAAGTGATCTTCATCAAGTTACTCTTTAACTCTTACATAAACCTTTGAAGATTATCAAGAGAAACACCCTAAGTCTTCATCCTAAAGGTAAGAATCTATGCCCTAGCTCTTAATTTCGAAAATTTTCTAAAAATGGGGATAAATAGAAAGAAAATTCTTGGGTGTGGGGGTTGTTGTCTTGCATGCATGTATCCTTGAAGTATGTGGGAAGGTTGTGAGCTAAAAATGGTAGAGAATGGGTTGGAAAATGGTGTAATCATCCACAAAAAGGGCCTTAAAATATTAATGCCCACCTAGAGTTTGATAATGTGCTCAAATGAGCTAGAATCATGATAATCTTCCTAATTTTAGTCCAACTTGTTATATTTCTAAAAAAGATCGAAGTTGCTAAGAATTCCGGAATGTTGTAAAGTTTAAGAAAGCTCAATTGAGGTATGTTGGCTAAAATTCCTTCTTCTTAGAATCGAATCCCACGGTGTTCATGTAATTGGAGTAAGTCCTTGATCATTATTGAATTGGCTATTCCTAATGTGGTTGTGTTGAAGGATGTATGTTCAATACTTATTCTAAATGCTTCATCATGTCATCTTGTCATTTGAGGATGTGTTCAAAATGTGGAATATGTGTTAGAAATGTTAAGACTTCATGTCAAGATCGAAATAAAGATTGTTATGCCAAATTGTATGAAAAGCCTCTATGTGCCTAAGTTTTTTCCAAATTGCTCATATGTGAATTTAATGTCTTGAATGGGAAGCTCTATTGTTGTTGATAATGATAATGATATTTGAATGTGGAAAAGGGAACTGGAACTATGAAATACGGCCAAGTGCCAAGAATGACTTTGTAATCGTGATCATTAGTGCCAATTGTGGTTATGGTTGATGTCTCAAATGGGACGACCTAGCCGATCGGGTCGAGATCGGACTCCGTATAAGAATACGGAGGTATTGTGAATTGTGGTATATCGGCACTAAAGATCACACAACCTAATAACATGGAGATTGACTTGAGAACTTATGTGATCCTTATTTGATGTTTTAGTATTATTTGAAGCCCTTATTGAACTCATGACTGTTTTCCCCTTGTATTATTATTCATTCTATTGAGATAGTGTTTAGCTTTACATACTAGTACTATTCGACAGTACTAACGTTCCTTTTGCCTGGGAGCGCTGCATCTTTAAATGGATGCAGGTGGTTGCATAGCATGCAATATTGATCAGCGATAGCAGTACACCTTCCTCCTAACAGACTTGGTAAGCCCCACCTCATTCCGGGGTCATGTATCTTTTGTACATTTTGTTATCATGTTTTAAGGTATAGCGGCCTTATTGCCAGTACTATCATAACTCTCTTTTGTATCTCTTAGAGGCTCCGTAGACACTATGTGGGTTGTACATGGGTGCTAGAAAAGTCAAACAGATTATGTTGTGTTTTGATCTCTTGTTTCACTTTAGACTATAAAAAGGTGTGTATTTTGAGACTTAAAAGTGAAGTAATCAATAGAAAGGTTTTGGTATTGTATTCATGATCTCCCTATGATCTCCCTATTGTCTAATTAATGAATATATGTCACCTCTTTTTCCATGAGTGAGTTTGGGGTAGAAAGTATCTAGCAGGCTTGCTCGGCCGGGTTCACTCGGTTGAGCGTCTGTCGCGCTCTCTGAGTTTGGGGCATGAAAGAATTGGACTCTGAGGTCATAGAAATCAAATGCGACTCCCAATTGGTAGTAAATTAGGTCTACAGGATCTTCGAAGCCAAAGAGGAACGCATGCAACAATACGTATTGAAAGTCCAGGCTCTGCTCGCTCGGTTCCGGGAATGGTCAATTACAAACATCCCGAGGGAAGAGAATGCGGAAGTAGATGCGCTAGCCAACCTTGGATCATCCACAGAGATGAAGGGATCGGACTCCGGTACAGTAGTACAGCTTATGCATTCGTTATTGGAAGCGAATAGCTATTACGAGGTAAACGCGACCAATTTGGTCTAGTACTAGAGAAACGAGATTATTGACTATCTCGAGCACAGAAAATTGCCTGAAGATCCTAAGGCATCTCGGGCACTGCACACTAAAGCAGCTCGATACAGCTTCAAGGGGGGTCAATTGTGCAAAAAATCTTTCCAAGGCCCGTTGGCCCGATGTTTGGGAGCCTCCAAAGCTAATTATGTTATGCGAGAAGTCCACGAAGGGATATGTGAAAATCACTCGGGCGCGGATTCCTTAGTTATAAAACTAATTAGCGCAGGATACTACTGGCCCCGGATGGAACAAGACGCCAAAGCTTATGTTCAAAAATGTGATAAATGTCAATGCTACGCACCGTTGGTACATCAACCGGCAGAGCCATTGCACTCAGTTTTGTCACCATGGCCGTTCATAAAATGGGGAATGGACATCATCGGACCACGGACCACTGTCGCAGGCTACCGGTAACGTAAGATTTCTTTTGATTTTAACTGACTATTTTTCTAAGTGGGTTAAAGTATGTCCTTATCAGAAGATCGGCGAGCATCAAGTGGTAAATTTCTTCTGGGAGAATAGAATTTGAAGATTCGGGATACCAAAAGAGATAACCTGCGACAACGGGCCGTAATTTATAGGCGCAAAGGTCACAAAGTTCCTTGAATACTTGAAAATCAAAAGGATCACATCATCACCTATCATCCGAGCGCAAACGGTCAAGCAGAATCAACAAACAAAGTGATTCTACAAAATCTAAAAAAGAGATTGGAAGCAGTTGAAGGTAAATGGCCCGAAAAGCTTCCAGGTATATTATGGGCGTACCGAACAACGGCCAAATCAAGCACGAGAGAGACTCCTTTCTCTCTTGTGTACGGGGCAGAAGCCCTGATCCCGGTAGAAGTAGGAGAGCCTACCATGAGATGTTTCCGTGCAAACGAAGAAGCAAACAATGAAGCAATGTTAGTCAATTTGGAGCTGCTCGATGAACGCAGGGACTTGGCGCATATAAGGATGGCAGCCGAAAAGCAGAGAATAGAGAGATATTACAATCGAAAATCCAACCTCCGTTATTTCAAAGTAGGAGACATGGTTTTAAGGAAAGTAACTCAGAATACCCGGGAGATCAATGCGGGGAAGTTAGGTCCAACATGGGAAGGCCCCTACCGGGTTTCAGTTGTCACCAGAAAAGGGTCATACGAGTTAGAAAATCAAGATAAAGAAAATTTGCCAAGCAACTGGAATGTGGCACACCTCAAAAGATACTATTGCTGACGAACCTCGCTTGTACTGAAAGTATGTGCTGCACTCTTTTTTCCTTCGTCCAGTTTTTGTCCCAATTAAATTTTTCTGGCAAGGTTTTTAACGAGGCAGCAATGGAAAACATACTACAAAGAAAGCTTCAGCAGTAGCAATAACACCTTTAAATGACAAGGTATACAAGCAAAGAACCACTACGGAGCGGTTAGATAGTCTTTTGCTCGATAGCAAAGTTCCTACCGGGAAGTAAAGTTTGCTGTCGAACAGAGATTACCCGACCGTTCATAAGTGCAAGCCACTGGGGATTTTTAGATAATCTTTGGCTCGATAGCATAAATTCCTAAGGGGAAGTGAAGTTTGCTATCGAACTGAAGATTATCTAGCAATTCACTAGTGGAATCCTCGAAAGTGTAAAACGTCCAGTGTTCAAATTCGCATTCTTCGCATTCGAACACTGGGGGGAATGATATGAGGATACGGCAACAATGACTGCCACAACGACCGGAATACGAAACCCGAAAACATAGTTGTATCATCGGGATCGGGGACTGCGCGGCTAGCCCCATAGAAATAAGTTGTACAAGTTAGCCACAATAAATGGCACTTTCTTTTTAGCACAATGCTTATGTACTTTCGAAAATGGAAAGAATAAAGTAAAGTCCTTTTATTTCTATCTTGTTTATTGTCTGAACAATGAATTGATTTTATCATTTGAAAGTTAAACAAGTACTTCAAATGCTAGTGCCGTAATGAACATAAGACGTCCTCTTCAAGAGCACCGTAAACATAAGAGCGCCCTCTCTTAAGAAACCCTCACGTTAAAGGGTTGATTTCGGAAGAACCTATGCCCGGAATTCAAATACTACCAGGGAAAAATACAGCTGAAGCCTCGCATATCTCGGCGCGTAAAACTTACGAGAATACTTAGATGAAAAGGACGCAAAGAGCAAAATTTGCGAAAATACTTAAACAAAAAGTACGCAAAGAGAAAAACTTACATGATACTTGAACGAAAAAGTGTTTCTATTCACAATAAACGTGTCAAACAGCACAAGTACATAAATATGAGAAAGAAAACAAAAACTAAGCTACTGCATCTCCGAAAACTAGAGGAAGAGAAGCATTTGCAGCCCTAGGGGAAGTGGGAGGATCCGCCGCCGGCTCAATACCTTGGCCTTTATCATTTTGACCTTCAGCATCATCACCTTCCTGCTCTTCTTCAGTTCTCGAGAACTCATAACCAGAACCAGAAGAGTCGGTAGCGTCAGTTCGAGCCGGAAGACCCTTTTTGGCAGCTGACTCCAACTCATGGGCCTTAGCGATTTCGGCATCAAAGTCAATGACACCTTCTTTGGACACTACCAAGGTTTTTCTCCTCATGTTGTACATAGCATATAATGTTTTAACCATTAGGGAACCCGCTTGGTGCTGAAGTTCTTCTTTAAGCTGGCCAACCTCAGCATAAAGGTTTTCCCGCGCGAATCTATGGATCAGAGGCTGACATCAAAGTCATAGACAGTGGTGCTATAAATTTTATTATGCTCTATGTTCCTCTTATGCTTATCCTCTAACCGGGCATACTTTTCCTCGGCAGCAACAAGCTCTTCAGCTTTGGAGTTTAAGGCTGCCTCCAAGTTACTCAATCTTTCACCAGAGGCAGCCTCACGATCGGATGCAGCAAGAACGACATTATGGACTTAAGCATATTTGGCCTTAGTTTCTTCAAATTGTGCCCTTAACGGGGCGACCTCCTGGCTAAGAGTTACCACTTCTTGCTCACTTTGTTACAATCGAGCCTCCAATTCAACGGCCTCAGCAGCTCGTGTTTCCAGTTCTAAAAGGCGAGCAACATTGATCTCGCTCGGGCAAAAATTGATCCCGTTCGAAGGTAAGTTCCTCTTTATCACGAATCAGCCTTTGAAGGCCCTCGGAAGCAAGGAAATTGTCCTACAAAACAAAAATGCAAATTCAAAATCCTACCATAACAAAGATAGAAGAAATAACAGAGGAAATAAAGAATCTACTGATGTTGTGTTGTGCATGGCGTTGTTCAACAAAACACTATCCTGAGAAAGTTTGTATCTTATCCCTATCTTTTTCTGAAGCCAAAGGCTTCAAATAGTTAGCACGCTCCACCAGCCGGGATAATAGATGGCATCCGGTAGAGACCGAGATGGTAACATTCCTCCTACTTTGGGGATCTTCGGAGGGGACATCATAATTTTGCCCCAAGTTCCCATGAACTGGGGACTGGGAAAAAGGGACATCCTCCTCTCGGGTAGCTGCAGATGTTGGAGATGATGTTGCAGTTGCTGGTGGCGAAGACAGAGTTGGAGAAGAGGGAGATGAAGCAGATGGCATTGTAGGATGAGAAGCGGCTGCGGTAAATGCAGTGCTGGTTGTTAGTTGCTCGTCAACCGAAGATGGAAGGGACCCAATGCTCAGCCTCACAGTACCAGGCATGGCAACTGGGACTCGGAAGCGAGAGTTAGCATCTTCCACCATATAGAACTCCCCCTAGAGTGCTGAGGCATCGTCCTCGATTGGTGTAACTAGCTCAGTAGATTGAGCATTCTGTTGAGCTGATGAAGGTCGTCGTCTTCTATATAGAGAAACCCCCTCATCACTGGCTTCTCCATCATCGATCACCATGATTTCTGGAACCGGCTCGGGCGCGGCGATCATCTCCACGACATCCGGGGATGGCTCAGGCGCTGCATTCTTTGCTTTTTTGTTCTTTCCTCCGGCGATGGAGGAGCGTCGTCTTTTTGGTTTCTTTTTCTCTGGTCGGGGACTTCGAGAAGAAGCACTTGCACCAGAAGCAGGCTCAAAAACACCTGTTCGGGTAAAATTTTCCTGCAGCAACCTCGTCGCGTCAGCAGGATTAGCCAAAACGTCCTCCTCGGAGACGAAAACTGAGCCCTGGGGTAGACCTAAATTCAACAAGAGAAAAAGGGTTATCATCTTTCTTATACGAAAGGGAAAAACAAGATGAGTGTAACCTACCATGATTTTTGGCCTTCCACCCATATTTAAGGGCTAGTTCTTTCCATGTACGGGTCTCGGGCGTAGTAACATCCAAAATCTTTTGGACCTACTGGTCCAAGCCTTTGACCCTCGGTGGAACCCACCGATTTGTTGAAACAAGTGAAAGAAGAAGAATCAATAACAGCATGTGATAATCTTTGGCTAGAAGAAGAAACAAACGATGAACTAATGAGTACGGTTCCATAATTCCAGAAAGGATGAATCCGTGGACGGAATGATGTCCCCGGTGACAACTGCAACAAACCGTTCCTCCACCCACGGTCCCTGTCATCATCCATGCTGGCTAGCAAAGCATGGTAGCCACGTTTGCTGAAATTTATCATTCCTTCGAGAAAAGTCTTGGGGGAATAGAGGTTCATTAATCGAGCTAGGGTTAGCTCCTCTCCCGTCTCCTGGTATAGACGCCGAAGACAAACGACTGTCCTCCACACAGAAGGACTTACTTATGCCAGGCATACCTGGTAACCGATGCATAACTCCACAATAACGGAGTCAAGCTCCCCACTCAAAGAGAACGGCCTCAAAGTGAAGGGATACGTATAAAAATACCTGAAACCCTTCTTGGGCAAGGTTATCTGCTCTGCCAGATTAGGAGCGATAATGTCTAAATCTTGGCAATAGGAAAATTGGAAGGACAGATGGAAGAAGGGTACATGCCAACGGCCCACGTACGAAGGTTAGCGGAAGGATACTTCTCTTCGAAGTCTTTAGTTGTGACAAGACTTCTTGAGATGATGGTGCTCACCGTAGGAGGGGGGCATCATCAGCTTTACCTTTATTTTTTGAAGAACTAGAGTTTCTGGAAGAAGAAGCCATTTTTATTAGAAAGGAAGGAAGAATTTCTCTAAAGAAGAAGGTTAAAAAAAGGTTGAAGACAAAGTACGAGTTGAGTAAAGAGAGCTTGAGAAAGTTTTAACAATTATGAAGTGTAAATGAAGAAGTTTGATGCGTATAAGTAAAGGAATAGGCACCTAAAATCGTGACCATAATTACCTCGATAACCGGCAAAAGTAATATTAAATCGTGGGATGACGCGTGTTCGGACATTAAATGCGAAGAGACGTGCGTCTAATCAACCGTCAGAAACTTTTCAGAGGGGGTCAGAGAATTTTCCGTCAAAAACGGTATCTCTACCAACTTCCCGGTGACACAAAGTTATGCCACTGGAAAGCAGAGGGGCTATCTGTATGGGATAAAATATGTTCATATTTAATGTTCGCATGAGAAAGTGACATGTGGAACCGAAGACAAAAGACAATCGGTCCCGAAGGCAATGATCTCGCTTGTTATCAGAGAGAATGATATTCATAAAGGCGAAGTAACTGCCTACCACCTGGTAGCATTTAATGAAGAATATTCTGTAGTATTAAGTGCACGGTCCGTTGTAGAGAATAAGGCATTTATTGCCTACCGTTACACACTCTTCAATGGCCCTCATAATTGTCATTTAAGAGAGACTTGATCCTAGAACATTGTTCCCTAGGTACAATTATAAATAGTGAGCTCTACCATAATTGTAAGAGAGGAATTTTCTAACAAGCATACACTATATCCTATCAAAAGCTCAATAACATTTTACTTTCTTGCTTATTTTTATTGTTCTTACTACCTCCGGAAGGTCTGCGCCCGGGACTAAGATATCTGCTGTTTTATCTCAATTTCAAGGCTAAGTCTTACATTTTCGTCTAATTTATTTATCATTTTAGGATCAAATCGATTCACTTGACTATAAACCACGTATAAATTCGACTGTACCATTTTACGGGTAAACAATGAAAACAAATTCTTGGTCTAAAGATCCATTTCACTTAAATTGAAGTAAGTTTATGTATTGCTTGAGACTAGAGGTGGTTACTGTAGTTATTGAAAGCACCGAATTAAAGAAGTTACCAGCTGTGATTCTTCAAACGCTGATAAAGCACATAGCTTCAAAAGTGAAGGTACCCTCATGCCATGTTTCTGAATTTTGCACTCTTTATTTAACTTCCGGCTAATTTTCACGAAGTGACATAACTGAGATTTCAGGTCTAATTAATCCTCGATGGCAGGAGAATTATCATTTGTTCTTTTTTCCTTCATACACAATCCATGTGCAGAAATTGCTCAAGTTGAGGAACACAATTTCCAGAACAAGTTTTAGGTAGAAAATAGTAAAGCCAAGTGAACTCTATGTATCTTAATTGGCCCAATTTCAGCACTTCATGTTCCTTCACAAATGACTTTTATCAGAACGTATGGTCCTTCTTGTCATTTCATAGAAGAAAGATTAGTTGAGCACCTTTCAAATTGTGAGCCCCACAGAAGTAGGGCTTGCTTTAAGAAAAGTTTGAATAGATAACATAACGGCTCTTCTGATGCTTTCTCGAGACTAGAAAGATTTTGAATTAAACCAAACGCGGTCATTTCAGAATTCAGAAGGAACCAAACTTTAGCTGTCGCTCTCAACCCGCGAAGTCAAAATTTGGTATAAAACAATTCTAATCTAATTTAAACACTAACTATTGGTAAAAAAATTCTTCGTATTAGAAAACTAAAACATTAGCTCAAACGACTTCTTAAATTTAACCTCTTGTAGATTTCTTCACTCTTATTCTATAGCTAATCATAATGTCTTGTCCGGTCGACTCTGCATAATGCATAGAGTACCTTAGCAATAAAATAAAGATGTGGCTTTTTGGTACACCTACACAACTCTATATCACTATCAATACTATCTTCATTTCCATAGATTTCCAGAGCTACAATGCAAACTTATTTCTAATTTTATACACTGCTGCCGGGGTAAAAATATTTACACCATTAACACTTAAACACCAAGTGCAAAAAATGTTGAAAAAGTAACTGATCAAAATTTTATTGCAAAAAATGTATAGTCATTGAAATAAAGCTTAAAATTAATTTGAAAACGATAAATAAAGGATGCGTGAAGGATTAGGAGGAAAAAAACACAAACCACCTGCCATACTTTTCTAATTAATGAAAGCTGTGTGGCCATTTCCAGTGCTTTTGTTCTAAAGGATGGAAAAGAGATGGGGAACAAGTATTTGCATGGGGCACTCTAACTTGAAGATCAGGGGTATCTCATTATTTTTTTATATTAACATCCCAAAAAGCGCCACTACCTATAATTTCCTGCTACTCTTAAGTTAAAGAACTACAATATGAATTGCAAATCATATTTACTTTTCACCTGAGGATTAACAGGTTCACAGCACAAGATAAAACAAGTCGAATTTGAGCTCCGTTATTCATGGACTACTCATCACTTCTCCCCAACCCTCGAGGCATCAACAATAGCTCAGTTGTGATGCGACTTCTACAATGGCCAAGTTGAAGCGTTCAACGTCGGCCTACCACCTTTTTTTTTCAAGGTTGAACTTGTTCAATTGAAGCTCGTACTCTCCCAATTTATGCAATATCCAGGAGTCCACTAGTGGTTATGGTTGACAACATGGGTGCACAAACCGCACCAAACCGAAAAGTCAAACCAAACCGATTAAAAAACCCGACTAGGTTTGGTTTGATTTAGTTTGGTATTGAGTAAAAAAACTCAAACCAACCCGATATATAAATATATAATTTTTATATATACTTTTAAGATTTTATATAAAATTTTCTTTAAAAATTGTCTAGAAATATTTGGGATTTTCTTAAGGGATATAATATTTAATAAAATATGAAGTGCTCCATATTTATTAACCTTAAATAATAAGTTGTATGATCACTTCCTTATCAAGTGTTACTGAAATGCGTCAATCCCTTTATTCCTCCATATTCATATGTCAAAATCTATTAAATTGTTATATCTTTTTTGGATTTGAAATGGCTATTATTATTTAGGTATCATATTAATTTTTATGTTTAATTACTAAATTCGGTTAAACTTGAAAGTGTACATCAACGAAAAGTTATTGTCAGACGACTATAAAAATAACTATCATGTGTTACTAAGTAAATTCTCCCATAAGAATATTTAATAGATAATATGTTTGTCAATTGTTTAATTTTTTACTAAACATATATTCACTTATCAAAAATTTAACAAAGTAACAAAAAACCCGAAAAACCCTCCAAAACAGAACCAATCCAAACCGATATAGTTGGTTTGGTTTGGTTTTGATAAAAATCGAACCAACCCGATCCATATACACCCCTAGTTGACCAAATAAATGAAAATAACGTACAAGGTTTTTCCAATAATGATGGTATTCAAACTAACTCCTCATTGTATCTGTTATTTTTCACTAGGCACCAAGTAATTCTATCACCAAAGTTTAGGCAGATAAAAAAAAAACCTGTTAGAATTCAAACATATTCATCAACTGCTAAGGACTTGTTTGGCCATAAATTTTGCCAAAATAAATTTGGGTTTTATTTGGCAAACACATGTTTGGCCATAGATTTTACCTACATTTTGGCAAAATCCCAAATCCTAAATCTCAAAACCCAAAGCCAGCTCAAAATATCACTATTACATTTTTTTAAAATTGCCCCAAACTTTTGTATTTTATAAAAGAGCTCACCATTTATTATTTTGTAACAATATTGCTTCGTCTTCTCGGTCACTTGATAGTATATCATGTAGTTCATTATAAAAATGATAATTTTGTATCAAATTTATTTATGTTCAGGACTATGGTTTGCAATAATATAATGAATGTTATTGATAATAGTACTGTTAGGTATTTGTGATAGTTTTTAGAACTTGTGGATATAAGTCATGTTTCATATTTTTTTCAAAATAAATTTGGAAAATATGTTTTGAAAACTGATGTCCAAACACATTTTCATCTTCAAACCAAACTTCACCCAAATCAGATTTTTCAGAACAAATTTGGGAATCTATGGCCAAACGGCAGCTTAGACACTCCCTTGGCAAAATTCAGCACAAGATATCTTCTTTAAGCAAAATAAAATATGAGTATTAGGAAAAAGCAGAAGCATGGAAGAAAGGGGTTTTAATTTTTAAAATATCATTTGGGGCATATACAAAACTTGAATATTGGAGCATCGCTGTGTCTGGAGTGCGGAACAGGTTCTTGAAATGAGAATTGAAGGACAAGTAGGCCCAAACCACACATGGGTTTCCCCACACACACTTTATCTTGCTTCAATTTTGTGATTCGATTGATCTTAGAGTCCCGAATTATCATCATTGCTAGTGATTGAACATGGCTAAAGGTATTATTCTACCCATGTTTGGGTTTGTTTGCTGTATCATTGGATTTGCATATCATACCTCCGGAAACATGCTGGCTCCTTATCTCATAACTTTCCTTTTTCTCCTTTCCTCTTTCAACTTTTTGCGATACTACTTCTGGGAAAATGTCTTAAAACTGGTAAAGCGCCTACATTTTCCTACTCGTATTCTTCTTTGGGCCCCTCAATTTACACATGGATTATGACAACAAATATTCAGACACCCAAATTTTATGAAGCTTACTAGATATTTAGACAGGATAGATCGGCTTTCTTCTATGAGTATTCCTAGAAATTCGTGCAAGGAACAACTAGAATGCTATCTCTTGAAGTATTTGAAGTGTGTTCTGGTGAACCTGAAACCACAATTAAAAACTTAATAAGTTGCTGCTTCTCAAGAAACAACGTCAAAAACAATCAGCCGTTTAGCAACCTGTCATAGATAGACTCCCTACTACCAAACTTTAGGAAGTCTACTCTCAAGTGTTATAAGCTAAGAATCAAAAATTTAAAAGACAGCCAAGTTAATTACTCCATCCGTTTCAATTTATGTGAAACTATTTTTTTTTTAGTCCGTGCCAAAAAGAAAGACTCATTTCATTATTTGGAAACAATTTAACTTTATGCAATGATTTATAGCCACACAAAATATATGTGATTCATTTTACGCCACAAGTTCAAAAGTCTTAGCTCTTTTCTTAAACTTCATGCCTAGTCAAATAGGTTACATAAATTGAAACAAAGGGAGTACACGATATACACGCTCCAATCTTGATATACATGATTTACTGAACGGAAGTTAAACTTGGAGGACTCTCAAGTAACTTTCACCAGTAGAGGAAATTTACGACCCTTCTACCTTAGAAAATGGCTATGAAAGTCAACTAGAAGGGTAGACATATTGCAAAGCGACTTTCTAAATAAAATGCTACCACACACAAAGGCAGAGATTAACAATAGCATACCCATTCAAGATGCTGTGCTGTGACTCCAGAGACATTTCCTCCATATATGCCACCTAACACCTAAAAAGTCCCAATAAGATGTGGTTAGACATCATAACCGCCCGGGGCATTTGCAGAAATGGCCTATTTTTAGGCCACTATTTAAATTATGTCCCCACCAACCCAGTGGGCTAAATTTGTCTGCAAAACGAGAAGTTCATCCAACAACTTTTACTGGCGAAATTTAGCCCACTGTGATTAGGGAACAGAATTTAAACAGTGGCCTCAAAAAGGCTATACAGTGTAAATAATCCATAATTGCCTCATACTTTTCTTTCGTAAGACACTTTGCAGAGAAATTTGTATCTGGAAACTGACTACCACATAGTCAAACTTAATGTACTTTTTTTCATGACTAGCTCACCAGAAAGGCAGAAACCATAACCACCAACTCTACATCCTATAACAACAACCATATGCACTGGCAACTCTTACCTTAGAAACTGTCTCAAGAAACATGCCAGGGCGCACAGGTAATGGTTTACGCCCACTTACACTTGCCTGGGAGCAAAAGTAAAATTATCATAATGCAGACTATAATTTTGGTTGAAAAACTTTTGGATATCTTAAAAAGTAATGAGATCATCACGGAACAGAATCTCACCCTTCCTGCAATTCCACCAGCATCACTAACTTCATCATCCGAGCTTTCTGCACCTTCGTCTTTACCCAGCATCACATTTTTTATCATGTCGCGTACAGTTTTCCCTGGTCTTAAGGAAACAAGTTTAGTTAAAAAGTTCACCTGCATGAACATAAAAAGCTAACATCAGAAAGAAAAGCACAAGCAGCAACACAAAGACCATCCAGGTAGTTCATTTCAGTGTTTTAAAAGGCGTTTCTGGGGCGAGCCCCGGGGCGAGGCGTATCAAAAACGCCCCGAGGCGAAGATGGGGGGCGAAAGTCTCGTAAGGCGTACGCCCGGGCGAGTTTTTTGGTTGAGGCGTTAGCCCAAGAGACATCTTTTTAAAAAGGAATTAAAAATATTAAATTTAAAAGTAAACTTTTTAATATTGCTAAAAGCCCTAAATTAGAAGTCTTATCCAATTCTTTCCGCTAGTCTGCCTCTGCCAAGAGCAAGATTTATCACTTTTTTTGCAACAAAAAAGTAAAAACTTCATTCTCCTCCGTACATCAAATTCAACGGGTTTGTTCCTTCCTCCATGTAAAATCTTTATTATTTTGAACTCATTACTTTCCTCTCTTTTTATATTTCACTATTAGTTTGTAAATATGTATGTAATTAGTTTTTCAAGTTCAGTGTTTCTCTTGCTCTTTCAAAATATAATATGGGATTATATGTGTGCGTGCTTCTATATGTATTGATTAGATTTATGAGCAAGTGGGTATGTTGATTGTTGAATAACTTTGATTTTTGTATATGGAAATTGGAATTTGATTGTTGTCGAGGAAAACATGGAATCTTTTTCAATTAATGTTTAATTATTTATCTTCATGAGTAGTCCACATTATACAAAATAAAAGATCTTTTTTTCATGTCTAAATCTTTACTTTGCTTTACAAAATAAAAATGACAAAATTAAGATTTTTAACTCATTTCTGTTAAAACTTGCAGAAAATGGATGAAAGGGAGTCTGAAGATGTGAGCAAAAAAGATCTTGCGTGGAAGTATACAATCTCAAATCAGGAAGAAATTTTTTTAAACAAACGTGTGCTTCTAAGTTGTAACTTGTAAGTAGCGCATAATATTAATGGATTGATTTAACTAGTTTTTTGTGGGGATATATATATTTCACTTATTTATAGTTTTTTTAAAATTTCTATGCAATTTTATCTGTTTAATAATATTTTTTATAATTATATTATTTTATAAAATATTAAAAATTAAATATCCATGGGGCTTACGCCCCGTGCCTCGGGGCTTACGCCTCGCCTTACGCCCACGCCTTTTAAAACACTGGTTCATTTCTCACAGGTTAACTACATTTTAGGAAACCTCCTGAGCAGTTGACCAATAAAACGTGACCGGATATCGAATGTTCAAGAACAAACCTCTGATTCAGGCAGTGTATTCAGGCCACGATCATTTCTTTCGTCAAGTATTCCACCTCCCATCATGTTCCTAGCTTCTTCTCTGATTAAAACTAATCTTGCTAGTAACTTCCTATTAGGTACAACAGGACGAGATTCCATTGTCTGTGGCAAAGGCAAACCAGTATTGTTTAGCGAAGCAAGGGTAAAGGAATCCTTCTAATCTAATAATATTGCAATCTGCATTAATCTGATAAATTACTTTTAGGGTTCAGAAAACACACTACATGATGTCACATATTTAAACTTAAGTACCATCAGTAACTTGTAATCTCAAAAAAGCGAAAAAATGCATATAGATAAGCATGCATGAAATAGTTATAATTTGGTTCGTACGGAACATCAGATGCTTCTTGGGCATGAAAGCTACAGTTGAACATAAGAGTAAAAGGAATATCCGGACCAAATTATTACTATGCAACATTGCATAAGAGGCGCGATTCCCAAATATCTCAATTTCTTTGTATAAGATGATACATGGATGTTATATTTAAATCAGGAAAAGGGGTCAAAACTGATTGCGAAGAATCAAATGTATCACATGTATTGAATTTCAAAACACAAAATAGAAGTCAAAAGGGAGTAGGACAGAAAAAGTATTTTGAGAAATACTACAGCCTTACAGCACGTAGTTGAGAAAATTTTAAATTATTGATGACCAACAACTAACAACTCTTAAGTGCATGAATAAAATCAGAATAACTTGACAAAATCGAAGTCTAAACGACTTGATTTCTGGTCAAATAAACTTCACTGATACAGTTTGCAGGTTAGGTTACTAACTGGGAACAATGTACCTCATTCTTTGGATCTGTTAACTAAGATGGTTTTGTTAAGACTTGAAATTACCACAAGTTTCCTTTTTTTTCTGTATATTAACATAAATAAATCTGCAACTCGAGAACAACAAATAGATAATGAAATATGCATCCGGCACAAGTGCCTTAAAAATAACCAGCATTAACACTATAAATTTTAAAACAAGTTGGCTGAGCATAGTTGTTTAATATCACTATGTCAAAATATTGACCTAACCAAGCCTGATAGTCTCCACTATCAGCATGTTCCACCCCCTGTAAAAGTTTGTGGTTTCTAGTAAGCTGTGTCCTAAGGGACCTGTAGCCGAATGAAACTGACACAGACAAACTATGCACTTAGATCCCAACAGCTCAACTGTCTCTTGACTATGCATGTACATTGAGAGCCTACCTCCAGAATATCATCAGCCTGGTTAGCAATATCATTCAAATTTGCGCCAGGAAGATGAACTTTTGTGCCATTCTCACTTTGGAATACTCCACCACCGGCAGCTACTCGCCTCAGCAATTCATGACGGCTTTCTTTTTGGGGGGTTCTACAGAGCAGGCCTACGACTTGAACCTAGAAAGCATATAAGCTCAATCCAATGTAAAAAGAAAGACTAGAGCAACAATGCTGCTAATAATTTAGTCAATGATGATACTCACATGAGGGGGGCATTTCTTGGTAAGATGTGATAATACAGTCTCCTTAATCACCTCCAAGATTGATTTGCGCTAAAAGAAACATTCAGTTGTTAACATACCCGCCAAGAATATTGCTTATATAAATGCAATACTCAGAGAAAATGAATGGATATGGACAGAGAACAAAAAGAAACACAAAACATAGCAGAAGATAAAATATGAGCAGATATACAGTTTGCTATATAAATCATATAGTGGTCTTCCAACATGAAGGAGAATTGATTACACTAGAAGGCTTCTTTTGTCCTTCAGATTCTTTGCTTATCGCTCTTCATTCCCGATAACTTTCGTTAATTTATTTTTTTAATTTAGAAGTAAATACCTATACGATGAAAAGACCCAAGATGAGAGAAAACAACATATCATGCACACAGGCCTACTAAGTTGTAGTAGGACTATCAGTATCACTAATCTTCTGAATGAGACTCCTTTTACTTCACTACATCTTGCACCAGGCAAAAGCTAAAATAATGAGCATCAAGGACAACTATTTGTCACTAATTGATCTCTAAAGCCAGCATACAAATTATCTTACCACACAGAAATGCACCAGATGTGTCAACGGTGTGAGAAGCATATAAAACTAACAAGTGAATTGCTCATGGAAAAACAATGAAACATGAGACCATAAATCACAGATACGGAGTAAAAAAATATACTTCAACGAACAGCAGTCCTTAAGAAAAAATAATGAAAACAGATCAGGAACATATAAATAATACCTTGTCATCCTGGTCCTTTTCAGCAATTTGGATCATGTAATCAAGGGCCATCATGAACCCGGACTCCATTTCATCAACTCTCTTCCCAATCACTCCTTGTGCAGCCAATTGCACTGCTACCTCCTCAGATGCTTCGTCCACCTTCATATCTTCTAACTGTTTCATATATATGTATCCAACAAACGACATTAAATGGATGAACAACTAATCCAGCTGACATACTGGACTAACTGTGTAAACAACTTGACTGAACTACATAATCAGGTATCCTGTCACATACATATAACACTTATTTGATGCTTTTAGTTGTTCTTGGTTATTGACACCATAATGCACTTCCCAAATGTATTGGCAAGCACATAGTTATATCAAGTTATTACTACTTTCATATTTCTACACCTACCAATTATCCGTTTGAACATCACCGTATAATTGCTAAATAGTGTAGGTGGAATAGGATTCATTTCTAGGGATGCTAGCTATTAAGAATTAAGCCGTGCCATTGCAATATCCACACCCTTCAGATGACAATACAGAGACTTCAGATTATTCCTAAAGGCCGCAGATATTCCGCACATTCACATGGATTGCGAAATCCTATTACCTCTGATTTTAACATCTTTAACAATTCAACACGACCAAATATGATGAACAGAGTTTCCAGGGTTTCCACTACCACTAATTTTAACTCTACTCTTCAGAATTTCCATTTTCCTATCAACAGGGTTTAGGGTTTAAGTTTTCCAGGAATCAACAATACCGAAGATGTCGTAGTTATTAAAACATATATGCCACCGCAATGGAAGAAAAAACGAAGAATGTTAGTATACAATAAAGGGCAACGTACTAGCTTGGCCATTTCTTCAAGGACAGAGGTAACTTGTTCACCGCCTTTAAGCAGAGCGTCGTACTGAGAACTATCCCAATTGCTATTTTCAGGTTCACGACTTTTATCATTTCCATTTTGAGCTCCAAATTCCTCCGCCAAAAATCCTGCGCCGACCTCGTAACTCGTGCATAGTGCGGAGAGATTTAGTCTGCTGGATGGCTTCAGCTGCAATGAGTACTGATTATGGATGGAGGGTTGAAGAAAATGACATGCTTGTGGAGTCGAGTAAAGAGATGGAATTGCAGGACCAGCCCAAGAAAAGATGCTAGGAATTGACAGAAACGCCATGGATAAGAATTTTGAGGGGGTGAAAGAAAGAAGAAGCTAATGATGGAGCTGTGAAAGTTTATTTTTTCTTTTTTCTGGAACTATGAAAATTATGGTGAAGCAAAAATATCCAAAAAGATAAAACAACAGGACTTCCTGTGACGCCGTCTGTGGGAATCGAACCCACGACCACATGGTTAAAAGCCATGCGCTCTACCGGCTGAGCTAAGACGGCACGTGTCAAACATGTTTTCATAATCATAAATCAATGCTAAAAATTTATTGAACTAGGAAGACTCAACTCCTCCTATCATTTTCCCATAGAGAATTCAGAATGGAAGAAACTTGACCGCTAACCTTAAAGTCGAGGAAGGGAAAATATTGCTTGGATATGAGTGTGTTGAATTGTATTTCAAATTTATGATTATTATTCCTACATGAGTTATAGGTATAATTTGCACTTAGATTTAACTATATACAAATAATGCATACTAGATTTAACTATATACAATCTGCGGGAGAACTGAACATCATATGAACTACTTTGGGTTGGAGATGAAAAGAAAGATACTTTACTGATTCAATGGGTGCATAGTTTCTACGTAAAAAGCAATGAATTGGCTTTAACAGCTATTCCTAGGCAGTCCAGCTAGATTGTTAGAAAAATAATTGAAGCTAGAAAATGGTTTCCAAATATGGATCCTAGATTAGAATTGCAAAAGGACTGTACAAATGGGAGCTTTTCCATTAAGAAAGCTAATTATCTGGCCCTTCTCCCACTGTATCAAAAAGTAAGCTTTGTCCTTGAACCTTGTCTATTACCAAGGCATCAGTTTATCTATGGATAGCTGTTCACAAAAGGCTTGCTACAGTAGATAGATTACAAAAATGGGGAATACAGGTGCCAAGCGCATGTGTGTTATGTGATTCTGGGCTGGAGGAAACTTCAGCACACTGCACACCTCTTCTACTCTTGTGCCAACTCTTAAGTGCATGTGGAAGTCCCTATTAACGTGGATGGGGAAAAGAGGCAAGTGGGCAACTGGGAAAACAAAGTCAACTGGATGGCCGAGCGAATAAAAAATAGCAAAGCTAGAGCTGGACTTCTAAGCTTCTTATTTGCAGCGGTTTCAAAGTCACAAAAGAGAGATAAGTCATAGAGCTGGAGAGATTGTCCTACAGCTACACACCAGAGGACAACACAATCGACACTGGAGAAAGCTGTTAAATAATTTGAATAGTTTCCTTATCTTGATGTAATACGCCAAAATATATAGTCTTCTTCAAATATAGATAGCTAAGGAATAGTCTTGGAGAACTAGTTAGAGAGTCAAAAAGAACTAATTGATGTACATAATAATACTAGATGAATAATAAAAAATCAGTCCGACCAAAAATAATGCATACTATCTATAAATGAAATTCAATTTTGAAATCAAGCTTGTGTGCTTATACATAGTGTTCGTAAAAAAGTAGTAAAATAAATGAACTTACAAGTTTAAAATTATTTGAACAACCTTTGGGGAAAAAATTCCTTGTGCAAAAGAAAAATGTGTTTAAATATATGTAGTTATTTTTTCTGAAAAAAACACTGCTAGAATTAGCTGAATTTTGAACAATCTTTTCCCTACAGCCGAACTGAAAGTACAAGAGGGGAGGGGTGAATTGTACGCCTATTAAAAACTAATCGACTATGGTATAGGCTTAGTCGACTGATACGGAGACAGACTGCACAAAACTGTTAGTCCTTTCGATTTAAATAAGTGTAAATCACAACAAATATTAAAGGCACAGAATATAATATGAGAGTGATAAAGTAAATGACACCAGTAATTTTTATACTGGTTCGGAACCAATGTGGTATCTTAATCCAGTCCTCTTGGGTTGCAAGAGTGTTATCTTTTAGAGCTCTTTGTAAATTGGGTTGAGTACAACTTTTGTGGTTTCTAGCATTCACCACCAACGTTTACAAGAGTTGGTTTTCACTCGCTCACCAACAACGACACTTTGGTTTTCGCTCGCTCACCAAAGAAACGAATAATGACACAACCTTTCAGTATTTTTCCCTTTCTCTCTATATTTTATGACACTTGTAAACTTAAGAATATATTGCTTGACTAAAGTATAGAAAGAGTAGGAAAGTTATTTGTGAAGCTGGTGCTGAGAAGTGTCTTCAGATCCTCTTTAAATAGTTGTTCCTCTTGCTTGGAATTATTCTGATCGTTGCTCCATATTTGGTATAAATCTTCCTTGATTTGGTTCCTTGATTTGTCGCATAATTGAAGTGGCTTGTTCTTTTTTGTTGTTGTACTCATTGCTATTTTAATTTATGCAAGACCCAAGAGATTTGAAATTGCTACATAACAATAGCTATTCGGTGAGAGAGTTTAGCTACTTGTGGAAAGCATGTAATGAATAGTACTGATTGTCCATCCTAAGGATTTTGGCTTGATCTTATTTGAATTTGGTTGTGTTCATGTGCATGTGCTTCTTGATCATCTTGCTTGATTGTCTCCAAAATTTGTCTTAAACACTTCCTTATATTATGGCATCCAGATGTATAGCAAAAATCTTTCAAGATCATATTCCTCCTTAATAGCAGTACCAAGCCTATATTAATACTTTTCCTTTTTGAGTGTAGTACCAATCTTCTTTCCACTTCAAACTTCTTCCTTTTTAGCAATACCATTTTTCTGTCCAGTCTTCCTCTCATAACGTAGTAGATCTTCAATATAGAAAATATTTTCTCCTTTGTTCTTGAAATATAATTTCTTACCATAATATTATAGAAAGAACATTTCTTTCTTCCATACGTAGTAGATCTTGTCCAAAACTTTAGGGAGCATTCTTCCATAATGTTCCTAGTAAATTTTTCCAGAACTTTAGTAAAACATTCAACATTTGAAACTTTGAACTTCAAATGTTATTCCTTCCATTAAACTTGCAGATCAATTCTTTAGAAATAATCTTTATTAACATATTTGATTGGAGTGACACCAATATTTGATTGGAGTGACACCAACTATATTTTCTTTTCCATATCTTCTCCCGTAATTCCATCTCACAATATCTTCCTTTTTATATCTGTTTGGATCTTCATCAAATCCTTCTTCGTCAAATAAACATGTATCAAAATAAATTTATCACAAGTAAATGTTCTTTTATTAAAGCTAATATTAGTTTGTTATCATCAATAGTCATTGTGTAAATGATATTCAAGGATGATAGCACAAGTTCATGTGAAGAGGCCCAATTACAAGTGGAGAGCCCAAGCACCTAAGGGTTTTTTTAGTCATTATGTAGACCTTAGTATAAATAAAAAAATATTAGGTCATCTTTCATTTCTTAGACTATATTGAATATTGTTACGTATTTTATGAGCTTGAAGGTAGACTTGTGGTTGCCTTTGAACTAGTCCTAGAATTTGCAAGATGTTTGTCTTCCTCTTGAGGATCCTATTAGTATATGTGCTTTTATTGATGGTATTAGGGGTAATTAGGATTTAATTCTAATTATTGCCAATATATCATCAATAGTTGTGTCTTGCTTTTCCCTTTTTATCTGCTTTCTAAGTTTCAATTTTTCTTCTTGCAATTTGATTGTTATCATTTGGTATCATAACTTTAGGTAATTGGGTATTCTAATATATAATATTTCACTAATTTTGAACCATCAGTAAAAAGAAGAGATATTCCATTTGTTTTCACTGTTCTCGTTCTTGAATGCTCGGAATATTTTGAACACCCATTTGATGAAAGGATTTTTAAAGTTTGTAAACTTGATTGTCTAGTTGTTGTTTCACAGATTTGGAAGTAAGTTTGGGTGAAGGATTCAAACTCTCTGTTTGGGATGAACAAAAATTGAAAAAAAAAATTATTAAAGTTCTTCACTTGGATATTTAGGTAACATTTTGAGAGTTGTGAAATCTGAAATTCATTGTAGCTGCTGGGAAAACTTCATGGCTATTGATTTGGTGATTTTGTTGACTTAAAGTGAAACAAACTTGAAAGTTCACTCCGATAAATCATTGAGTTGGAGATTGAAGAAGAAGAAAAAAAGAGAATCAAGAATGGAAAATCAAAAGCTTTGTTCTTTTACATGCTTAAATTTGAACTTGAATAGGTTATGAGATGTGGAACAGAGCGGCAATTGTTGGACCTATTTCAATTATTTGAAAGCTATCGTGCACCAGATTGGGAGCCTTGAAACCTGCTGAAAATTGCAGCAACTTTGCAATTACATTTTAAGTGTTCTAGCTTCATTTCTTTGTTCATTCTTGGCTAGATTAGATTAATAGTAGTTTATATTAAGTAATATCCCGTCTTTTGTATTCTTCACTTGTTTCATGAATTTTTTCTTTATTTACCTTGTGATTTTTCTTGGCTCAAGTCCAAATTTGCTAAAATTATCCATTTTTGTTTAAACATCAACTCCACTCTATCCCGAAGACGGAAGGGACTTGTTGTAAAGACTAGGACAATAGTTTAGAGGCAACTTTGAGTTTTACCTTTTGATTAGAAAAATACTAGAGCGAGTGAGATTAAAAGAGAGAATTAAAAGTCAACTTTCAAGAGTAAAACACGAGCAATTGAAGACATAAAACTTGAGTGTATACACTAAGGGAGTGACTTGGTGAGGACTTTTATCACTAACTTGTTTGTTTATTCTGTAGGAAAGTTCAATATGGGTGAGGGATCTTCCAACAACATGGAATTTATTTTCGAGGCCATGATGAAGAGATTTGATATGATTGATGGAAGGTTCACAAACATGGATAATAGGATGCAAGTTCAAGAGGAAAAAGTGAACTCCTTAGTGAGTGGAACTCTCCCACATCAATAAGGTGTTGGAACTAGTGCTTCTCCATCAACTCCTTCTACTCCTTTGGACCCTAATCTGATGCAACAAGGGATCCATGCTCGAGCTGCTTATGCACAAAGAGGGGTTCCATTCCATGAAAATCAACCACAAAGGCAACAAATGAGGGTACCGGGCCGGTTGTCTTGCCAGTTATATGAAACACTCTTATGGGATCGGGTCGTTCGCCTCGGCAGAATTGTGCATAATATTTCGATAGGGAGTCAATGCATAATTGAGTATCCTGACTCAGATTTTTTGACGTTTACTCTTTTCAGGACACCGTACATAACGGGAACTTAGTACACCGGGCTGCCCTTTACTCCTGATATTGGTCATTTATATTCCATTCGATGTAGTATTCGGTATTTGAGGATTTCGTATTGACTCTTCTGTTGAGGATTGTACTGTACGCATATATCTGTTTTAATTGCTTTTATTTGCTATGCTTCATACTTGTCTAAATTTATTGTACTTTGATTATTGGACCACTAATAAGTGTCGATATAGACTCCTCACCGCTACTTCTTCAAGTTTAGGCTAGATACTTACTGGGTACGCATTGATTACGTACTCATACTATAACTCTGCACTAATTGTGCAGGTATTATGACAAGTATAATTGATTGTCATACAGGCGCGTATGTGGAGCTGCTAAGGAGACTTTGTGGTGAGCTGCTCTATGTTACGATTTGCAGTACACGGAACCCTCTCCCTATCCATTACTATATTTTGTCTATTTTATGTTCTAGATAGTTATTGTATATCGTAGAACACGCATTGTGTATAGATTTGCCGATGCTTGAATCGTACTATAAAAATCGCGTGGTTGGTGATTGTTGATGATTAGCTTTTGATGCATGGTATGGAAGATGTATGTGAGTACTTCTCATGAGGTACTTGTGTATGAGTGGTATATCAGTCATTTGAGCGGGAGAGTTGGAGACTAGATATAGAGATTCGTGTATTATTATGGTTTAGAGACTGGACGTTCTCAGAGGCAGACTATTTCTTAGTTACAGACTATAAAGGTATGTTAAGGGTTGGACAGTTTGATTGTACATGTTATGGATAGGGTACTGTAGACTTTTGGAAGGTTATTTATTATTTTAGGATGATCAAAATTGATTTTTGGAGGGCCATCGGTGAACCTAATAAGAATGTGTATTCTACATCGGACATGGTTTACTTCCTCTTGCGTAGCAATTACTATGGGTGTGTCATTGGGCAGAATGGATGTTATTCATGTTCTAATTTATTTCATGTGTGTCTTTTTTATGCTACGATGGGTTGCGAGATTACTTTACTATTCATACGCATGATGTGATTCTGTTTAGGCCTTGCGGCGAAATTTGAGCGAGATGGCTCTTAGGGTGTGGAGTTGTTTATAGCACCTTAGTCGCGTTTTTTCTGTCTGCGGTATATTCTGAACCGACTAATGACATTCTCCCTCCAACATACTTTATCCAAAATCGATTGTACTAATTCTAGTTCAAATAACCTCATTTCACCCAATACAAGCTGCTCGACCGACAAGCCACAATAAATTCCACCTAGAGCTGCATACGATACAATCCGTACCCAACATGCAACAACTCGAATATAACCAAAGATAGGAGGAGAACCAAATAAGAGAACTACCCAACAAGATCTGCAGCTACAACCGCCAAGGCATAATGCTATGCTGCCATCCCAAATGGGAGAAGAAAAATACATGAAATAAGCTCAAAGAATTATATCCTAACATAACTCTGATACATCAAGGAGCCCGATCCAGACATACCGATCTGCATGGAATATCCTTCGAGCCACAATGCTCACAATCAACAAACACATGTGTATCAATAAAAAATACTCAAAGTACATGACCATAACTATGGGTAAATATCGGACGAGAGAACTTCACGACTTGTTGATTGGGTGAGAACTCGTCTAGGCTCTGAAACATCTAATCTCACGAACTGATTGGCAAGGCCTGAACATATAATGCAAGCAGTCTCTCACCAACAGGAATATATGCAAGGCTAACGATACTCACCACCTTTCTACTCAAGGCATCAACTACTATATTGGCCTTCCCGGAATGATACAAAATTATAATATCATAGTTTTTTAACAACTCCAACCATCTCTGCTGCCTCAAGTTTAGATTCTTTTGCTTGAACAAGTGCTGTAGACTCTGATAATTTTTAAACACCTCACAAGAAACGTCGTAGAGATAATGCCTCTAAATCTTCAATGCATAGATAATGACTGCCAACTTTAAATCATGAATGTGGTAGTTCTTCTCATGGGGCTTCAACTGGTATCTTTGTGTGTGGAATCTTCTCATCTACGAAACGTATCCAACCTTTGACCATACTCCCTTGTATCTTTTCTTTCGAACCTGGGAATAAGGGAGTCTACTTTATATTTTTGAAATTTTGGTACTATACCTAAGGTACATCGGTCCATGTCTTTGGTGGAGATTCTTGAAGTCTATTTTTTAGTATCCTTGTGGCTTTCGAACTCTTTTTGTTCAAGTTCCTTATAAAGGCCTCCCATTATTTGGTACAATATGGAGTAACATCATTCCTTCTGAAACCGATCTATAAAGTTCCGAAGAAATTCCATGCTTTCTTGTTGGATTTTAAAAATGTCCTTCTTGCATTTCACCACCTTTTATGCTTCGGAGTGCACTTTGATAAATGCATACATAACTTCGACAAATAAACTAATTGAATTTTTAGGTAAATAGGCGTACCATATTAAAGCTCCTTTGGTTAGGATCTCTCTAAACTTTTTGAATAGCACATATTCGATTAACCATTTCGTGAGATCATTCCCCTTGATTCCGGTTGTGTATGCCTTGACAAGGTTACGCATATCCGAAGTTCCGTCATACTCGGGAACATCCAAGATCTTAATGTTTTTTGGAATTGGCAGCAGGGCAGCACTTACCTTCCATAGCTATTGAGAATACTCATTCATATCAATTCCCTTAATAATTGGTGGAACTCCTATAATTTTCAATCCGCCTGTTCTCTTCTTTGACCGGTTGTTGCAAGGTTAGAATTAAATTTTATAATAAGGAGTTTTCGATTATACCTGAGCCTCCAGCTTCAGTGTCATATGGAAGTCCCCATGTCCCCATATTCCTCAATTTGGAGTTGGGGGTTTCTGTGTCGAGATGTGCTCTCATTGGTATAGTTGGTGTTGCGGCTGTTGCACCACCCGTTAAAACCCTTAACGCCTCTTTGATTTGAGCATTCAACTGCTATTGTTGAGTCATAAAACTTTTCATTGTTTCCTCTAACCCAATTCATTCACCGCCCATGCTAGCATATCTTGATGGGGAATTTTCCCTTGAACATGATGGTGAAGTTTTGAGAGTTTGATCATTTGGGATTCATATACCTTCGGTTTGATCAATTAGCTGAGTTGTTGGGTCCACTAGCTGGTTATTGACTCCAAATATGGTATATTTTAAATAAATAATCAACGAGAAAGAATAACAAAAAATTTGGAAGAATTGATGAAACTTTAAATCAAGTGCTCAATTGTTAGGGTCTCATAATAGGCTCCAAGCTATCTAACCTAAAAATCGATTTTAGGACAACAATTAAATTTGTATTATTAGGCCTCTAGCAATCAGAATAATATAAAGTACTTGAATGAAATAATAAATGATAAAGGTAATTAGAACGAAATTAAGGAGCATAAGAGAGAAATTCTTATTGAATAGAATGTTGTGCCACGCCCTGACTCCGGGAGCGCGTCCGACGCTCAACCGAGATACCCCGACCGAGCAAGCTTGCTAGATGCCTTCTACATAACCTTACCCATTAACAATATAAGAATCAATAAAAGTGATAGATATGAGAAAAATCAAGTATTCCTTATTCTTTTTCCATTACTCAAAGGATATTCATTTATGATTCCTAAAATATTACAAGTCTATAGATGTAATGAAAAATATGTTTGCCAAATATCAACATTTCTAGTTTAATTTCTAACATCGAATACCACTTACAATCTGTTTACGGAGCCTCTAAGTACAACAGAAGTGAAGAATGGAAGTCCCGGCGACAAGGCCCCGGCTATACCTCAAAGCACAAAATACAACGTCAAATGACATAAAGCCCGGAATAAAGTAGGGCTCACCAAAACATGCTGAATAGAGAGTTACTGCTAATGAGGACCAAAGGTGTCCGCTGATGAACCACCTGCATCCATAGAAGACGCAGCGCCCCCGGCAAAAGTAACGTTAGTACATGTAGAATAGTACTAATATGTAAAGATAAATGTTCTCTTTCAAAATAGAACGCCAATAACAGAAGGGGAAGCACCATGGAGCAACAAATAACAATCAATGATATTCAAATATCAATTTACAACACAACAATTTTCAACATACGAAAAATTATTATATATTTTTGATTGGGAGATCAGTAGCACCGATATACCACAGTATTTTTAGCACGGAATCCGATCACGCCCGATTGTCTAGGCCATCTCCCCACGAATAATGTGGTTTGACATGTGGCGCGAAAGAAAGGTGTTACCAAGAGTAGTACTACCATGTGCGCAACCTGGCGTCCGATCTTCACCCATCGGCTAGGCCGCCTTCCCACATGTGCCGTGTGGGTTGACTTTCCAATTCACAACTAATATCAACCTCATCCCAATTAAGGGGAATAACTACAATCACATCAATACTTCAATCTCATCCCAAACAAGGGGAATAATCTCAATCCACCCCTACACCGGCACGAGTAGTTTCGGGCATGGGCTTTATGACCCACCCTTCCTCGGTTTGCTAATGATACTCCCAAAAATATTTTTGGTTTGTACACAAGGGAAACAAAAGCACAGATATATTTTATATTCACCTCGTTACCTTTCACACTATATATAGCCTCGTTAGTACCTTCAACCATTCACAACATCATTATAATTTCATTGGCTCTCTTGGCCATATTTATGATTCCTCATCCCGGGGTACGATGGCCGTATCCTATATTCCACACTTTCATTTCTTTACTTTCAAGGATCATCGACATAAACATCAACATATAGAATATTCCGAAAATCACAATTATAAGTTCATTAGTAATGAAGACTTTAAACACAATGTATTCCTTTCCAAGAAATGGAGTAAAATGGTTGGCAATCGAAGCACAAGTTAAAATCATAAATGAGTAACACATTATTTATTCTTGAAATACTTTTCCCCCAAAAGGGCAATACATAATTTCAACTCATGAAGTTATAAGAGCTTAAAACACATTGACAGTACTTACAAAGCATAACATTAGTTAATACAATCACATTTGGGCATAACTTGGGTACATAAGCCTATAGAAAAAATCCATTTTCGAAGTTGAATCAAGGCCTATTTCATAACCTTTCTCACATCATTTCATTTCCTCGCCATCATTGGCCACAATTATAACTTTTATTCTTGGCACGTTAGCCACACTTTATATCTCCAACCCACTTCTTTTACTTTTAAGCATCCTTATAGATTATCAACAACAAGGCTTTTCTACTCAACACTTTAAATACACATTTGAGCAACTAATCAAATAAAGGGTCTTAGGCACATGTGATTTCTTACACAATTCGACATGCTAGTTTTCATTAGAATCACGTTTCAAATCATAACATATTAACACACATCCCATGTTTAATCACCTTCTCAAATAGTAACTCAACAAAGAAGAACGTTTGGAATACAAGTTAAATGCATATATCTTTTGACACAAGGCTTATTCGGAATAATCAATTTATAATGAGCAACACGGGACTTACAAGGTCATTGTGGGGTTCAATTCTAAAAGAGGAGTTTAGCCAACATACCTTGTTTGAGCTTTCCTTAAGTTACTACAACGTCCTAACACTTCTAGCAATAATAATCTATAGGAAGATAGCGAAAATCGGATAATAATTAGAAGGATTCACATGGTGTAACTCTCTTAGGAATTTGGTCAAACACCTAGTATGCAAAATAGACTACAAGGCTCTATAATGGTAATCCCTTCCTCCCTCAACCAATTTCAACAAGAAACTAACCAAAATGGTTCATTAATCCCACATACTACAATCTATTGTCATATGCATGGCCTATTTCCAACCCCCACAATATACTAGAACTCATAACCTCTTGCATGAAAGCTTAGGAGTAAGACTTACCCGGATAAATGATAATCTAGTGATTGATTTCCTTGATTCTTGAAGGTTGGTGCAAGATTGGATGATTAAAGTGTTAGGTTTCCTCCTTCTCTCTCTAAAATGCTCTTACCTATCTCTAAAATCATCAGGTAATCACTCAAAATAAGCCTCAAAGGCTATTTATCAAAATGAGGTCGAGTTATTAAAATAGGAAAATGGACCCTCTGAACTCAGGTCTGCGGTCGCAGAATGGACCGCATAACAGATATGCGGTCCGCAGAATGGACCGCGAAAGTGATGCCCAAAAACGGAAATGGCAGGTCTGCGACCGATCTGCGGTCCGCAGACCTATTCTGCTGTCGCATAATGCGCCACAGAACTTTTCTCTGGACATTTTTGTGCTGGGTCTGCGATGGGTTATGCTGTTCGCAAAATGATTATGTGACCGTATAATGGTCCAAAAATTTGCCCAGACTTCTGCTTCAGTCTGCGGCAGTTCTGCGACCGCAGAATGGACCGCAGAAACTCCCTGCACTTCAAATCACTTGAACCCCTTTCCGGTTACTCTCGTTCTGAATTCAAATGGATAATTCTGGTCGTGGTTCTTCAACTCTTCCGGCTTTAGCTTCCGTGCTTTCAGGTACCATTCCCGCTACGTGTCATTGCACAGACGAGCCCCGTGTCGTTTACCAATACAAGCGAAAGAGAGCTGGATTTTTGTAAAAATTTCACGTGCAGACATACATGTGTGTGTGGTATTTGGTAGTATTAATAAACTCTTCATATGCGGGGTTACTATCGAAAATCAACTACAAAGTATGGAGGTACACAGAAATTATTTATCATATAAATAGCCCCTAAATAAATACTGTAATTTTATGCACAACCATTTGGCTTGTGAAAGAAATATGGCCAGAGTGCAACAGGGACGCAGCGAAGTGTCCAACCAGCCTTTTAGCAAAGGCATTTTCTACTCGAGCAGAACAGGGACATATATGGTATTTGGAAAGAAGTTGAGTTTCTAAAAAGTCGCAAATTATTTTCTGCCGAGGAAAATTGCATGCACGCTGATTTTTGCAAACCGACGACCCAGTAACGTTGCTGACACGTGATATATCCTTTTCTGTACCCCGAATCACCAAAAGGCTTAAAAGCAAATTAAGCGATGGCCGTTGCGTAAAAGGACAAAAAGAAATCACTACATTCATTTAAGAGTTTCTTCTCATTTAATCCTTTTCACCCAACCAATTTCAAAAACGGGCAATGGCAAATGTGTTAATATATTTGAAAACCAAGGTGAAACTTGTTGAAGGAAATTATTTTAATTCCCACTTTACCCTTGTAAAGCGCACAAACGATTCTTCGCTTCCTATATATGCCCCACCATACCTGCACAATTATCCACTTCTCCTTTCCATTTAGTATTTCCTCTCTCTTCTTTCGACTGTTCTTCTTCTTAACTTTCTCTCTCTTAGGGTTTTCTGTTTCAATGGCGGAAGAGGTTCAGAATGGAGGTGCCGAGAACGGAGCAGCAAAGGATGTGACTGTCACCTTCACGGCGATGAAGCCTCAGCTGATTGTGGAGGCACCTAAGGCTGGAGATGCCGTACAGTTCTACAAGGCTGCGTTTGGTGCTGAGGAAGTGAACCGTGTGAATCATCCAAAAAGGAAGGCCGAGCAGGAGCTTCCTCTCATCCTCTCTGCTGAACTCAAACTCGGTTCCACTACTTTCCTTGTTTCCGATTCCGACCTCACTGATGACTCTTCTGCTCCGTACGTTTTTTCGACTTTTACTTTTCTCTTTGCATGTTAATGGCTTGCTTTTCTTTTTTTATTTTATGTCTAGATCTACGCTATACGATGCGATACATTGATTTTTATTTTTATTTTTGTGTTTTTATGATCTACATTTTTTGTGATGTTGCTATATATGTTATGCTTCCGTCATTTGTTGTTTGAAAAGTTTTACGTTCAACGAAATATGTTGTCACTGTAGAGATTTTCTCTATTATTTCACTTTTATGTCCGGTATTTTGTAAAGTACCTCTACTTTGTTTGCTGCTTTATTTAAGCTTTTTATGTTATCTGGTTTTTTAAGCTAAATATTTGTCAACTGTGTGTATTATAAAAAGCATTACGTGTTATTAATTTCTTATTTTTTTTAAAATTAAATTTGTATATAAAAAGCTGGGTAATATTATTAATGTAAATTTAAAATTTAATTAAAATCTTTTAAAAATTTAGGGTATATTTTTAATTTACAAAATTGAAAATCTCTTTTTTCTTTTTAAATAGTAATACTGCCGTACAAGTATACGATGAATCAGATAATATCATTTTCCTTCTTTTTGTTCTATCCGGAGACTTGTCTCCTTATTTTGGTCTTTTCTCAATGATCGTCTTCCCCGTGTACTTTTCTTCTCTATCTGAAGTTGTTCCTGTTCTAGTTTAAGTCGAATTTTGTTTTATCACGCTCTAGAGTCTTTAGCTTATGGATTTTCCGTGGCAGGGCCTATTGACGCAAAGTTTTTTGTCCGATCATTACTTGATAATTTTCTGCTTTTCGATTTAGGTTATTGAGTTTTCGAGATCTGTATATGACTTGGCCATTCCATCCTGTGTATGCCCATGCTTTTCAATTTCAGTAACTTACGCCGTCTGTATTTAAGAAAAATTGGATTCAAAATTCAAAGTCAAAATCATTCTAAAAGTACTTCTAATATTTTGAAATCTCATCATATAACCCCATTCAATATGCAGTTTTCTTATGGAGTTTGATCTTTTAAAGTTGAAGTTAAGTGCATTTGTATATATAGCTCCCACTCAGAAATGGGAAAATATCATTTATTTTGCCGTTTACCGATTTCTTGTGCTAGTTATGATAGTTTCGTTATTTTTGGGCAGTGTCAAGACTGCAAGTGGATGCGTTTTTTGCTTGGAGACAGAGGATGTGGAAGGTGCTGTGGCCAAGGCCGTGACTGCCGGTGCTGTCTCTGAGGGTGAAATAGCCGAGGGTGATGGGGCTTGTTGCGGTGGACGCGTCGGCAAGCTGAAGGACCCCTACGGCAACCTCTGGCTCATCTGCTCTCCCAGCAAGAAGTGCGAGTGATATGAATATCAGTAGTTCAGTACTTTTTGTTAAGGGCAGCTTGTTGGGGAATCCGGTTCTTTTGGTATTTAGGGGGTAGAAAAAACTTTTATGTCGCTGTTAAGCGTGGATGGATTAGGTTAATTAGGCAGGTTTAGTTTAACAGAATCTGTTGCTTTTGAACGGTGAAAATGTTGGACACCATTAAACTCTGACACAGCTGTCTTCTATTGGCATATAATTACAAGTACGTTTTCTGAATATTGACCTCATCTAGTCTGCTTTTTATCTTATGATAATCAGTCCTTTTAAAATACTGGGTTATCATCAAAACCATATATTTCGCCTTGAAAAACTGATTAAGCAAAGAGGTATTATTATCGACTGTCAGCCACTCTAGTTGGTCTCTAGTTGGTGGGGCAACGCGAATCAGATGCTGTTGTAGCGATTTTATTGCTCGTTCCTCGTTCGAAGTTAAATGTCGTTCTTTTAAAACGTTATCTTTTCATCTTTGATTATAATAATTAATATTAAGAACTGTGTGAGAGACTTTAACGAATGAAATGTTTCCTTGGTCGTGGCAGCAAGGCATGGGTCAGTGGTTAATTACAGGTGGCTGTTGGTGACTAGGTGACCATACCGCTCTACTATGGCAGGTATTGCATGCGGACACGCGTCCTAAAAGAGTACGAATAAAAGACCTTTTAAAATACTGTATAAAGGCGAAGTTACCCTTTTGGCGATTGCGAGTATTTCGAGTCATAATCTTTCACTGGTAAATTTTTAATCCGGAGAAAGATTTATTGTTAGCTTTATTTATCCTTCTATTATATAAATATAATATAGTCAAAATGTCAAATACTACTGTGCCCAAGTTTTTCGCAATTGATAATTCGTCTTTTTAATACATTACTGTATAATACTTGGCCTTGCATGCGACACGCGTCCTAGGAATAGGGCAGAGTTACCCTTTCGGCGTTAGAGATCTGTATTTCCCATCATAATCTTTTCCACTGTTGAATTTGTTATCCGGAGAAAAGAAGTGTTATCCGCCAAAAGCTACTTACCCAAGTTTTTGCATTTCATAATCCATCTTTTAATTGCGATGGCACAACTTAACGTGAATGGCACTGGATTATTAAAGCTGAGGAGTGGGGAGAGGACATCTGTTTTACGGTTGTGATGCCAAAATAGTCCAATCTGATAGAAAGATTCAACGTTCTATTTCTATGATAGGAACTGTGGGTCCACCAAACTGTATAGAGAATCAGGCAGTTCCCACGGAAACACACATAAAAATATAAGTAAATGACACATCAGAGTTTTATGTCGAAAACTCCCAACTCACGAGATTAAAAACTATGACATACACTTGTAGGATTTCAACTTCACTTACCGAGCAAGATCAGATTACAACCTATTGTAACCTAGGAATTAAAACCTTAATCCTTCCCTCACTTGTAACAACTCTATTATAAGCCTCTTTGTAATAACTCTATTACAAAGTTCACAACTCAGACTAATTCTAGCCAAGATACAAACACAAGGTTTATGATTTTACAATTTATTTCCTACACAATACTTCTAGCTAAGCTAAGCAGGAATTACAATTAAATCACACTAACAAAGGTACAATACAACTAGGGACATGTGATGATACAATGCTGGAAACTGGTCCTTCGTTATGTTGTTCTTTGTTCTTGAAGCCCGGAGATCACTTGCAAGTCCACGACACACTTGGGAGAAAGCTTGATGAATTCTGGAATGTGCAAGTATTTTGTTTTTCCTTTGCTTCATGTTAATCTTACACAAGTGACATCACTTGAATGATGCAAGCATATTTGGTACAAGGGCATTCCCCATAAAGTGACTGCTGCATTGTTTGCACTGTTGTGTGTGTGTGTAGAGGAACAATTGCAACCACTTTACAACAGTGGAGAGCTGACTGGTACAGTCAGCAAGGGAACTGATGTATATCTGTTCTCTCTGTTGTCTCTTAGACTGAGTGTTGGAACATGTCTCAGACTTGAGACTTATTGATCTTGAGCACGTTGAGGATGTGGGATGAGTTCCATATCTAGTTCTTATCATTAAGTTTGTTAGATCATCAAAACATAACAGGACACATAACCTATCAATTTCCCCCTTTTTGATCACAAACTTGTAATTGAAGTTCCCCCTAAGAACCAGAGTACCATAAATATTTCATGTATTCCCCCTGAACCTGCTCCCCCTCAATTAATTTGGAAATAAACAGGGAACATAATTGGAAGTACAATTTGTTACATAACCATCCACAAAATAAAATAGTACAAAAAGTACCAGCCACCAAACACATCAAAACAAAAGACCAAAACAGAGGACAAATAACTTGAACTGGACACTAGGAAGGGAACAATTTTTAAGGAGCACTGGAAGGGGGAGGCAGAGATGAAGAGGCAAGGGTTCTAAGGAGAATATCCATTCGAGCATTTGCTGACACTTGCTCATTAAGCAACCTATTTCCTGAGTTCAGCATTTTCCTTGGTCAGACGGGCAACCTCTGCGCCTTGTGTACTACTGGAACCGGGTGCCTTCTGTGCCTGACTAAGTTGTCCCTCAAGAATGATATTCCGTGCCTTCAACTTCCTTATCTCTTCATTAGCAATGTTTTGAGCTTCAATCAGTTGAGAGATAGTGGAATTGCTGCCAACCCCTCCTTTCTTATCGATGCACTCACACTCTTCTAAGGTGGTCTTGGAGAAAGTCTGCTTGCGAGTACCCATTGTAGCCTTTCCCAAAGGGACTTTGAAGAACTCAAATACCTTAGTAAGTAAAAACACGTAAGGCAACCCATGATTACCATCCTTAAATCTGCCACTCTCTTCATGTGCTCAATCATAATGCCAGGCAGATATATAGTGGAGTAGGCATCCAGTGCTTCCATGAGGAACATGTCTTCTCGTGACGTAATGGAACGCCTTTCTGCACGAGGGAGCAAAACCTTGTTCACCATCTCGAACAACAATTGGTACACTGGAAGGAGGGCCTTCTTGTGTACCCGTTCCCCCTGCTGTACTGCATCATCCTTCAAAATGACATTTCTGAAGTTTGAAGAGCAAGTTCCCTCAATGGATGATATTCCGCCAGTAGGCACTCCCAGAATTGTTCCCAGCACAATCTCATCCATCACAAAATCAACACCATTCACCTTCAGGCATATGTTGTCATCTTCTACAGTGAACATATCAGTATAGAAACTGCACACCTCTACCTCAAACACCTTAAGGTTCTCAGTAGTGAAAAAATATGTCCACTGTTGAAATTCACAAATATCAACAGTTGGCGCATCCCTGTTATGTCAAGAATATCAGGGGCAAATGTTCTGCCCCACAACACCTTCCAGTTTCTCACAGATTTTCTCTTCCTTCATCCTTGGCCACACCCACCTTTGCCTTCTTGGAGGAACCTGGTTCCTCATTGGCACCAGCCTTCCGTTTCACAGTTTTCTCACACTTTTCCCTTTCTTTGCAGATTTCTCAGACACCTTCTTACCAGACTCCTCAGCCACCTTTTCACCAGACTTTTCCACTTCAACATTGCTAAACTCCATCATTCTCACATATGACTCTTTCCTAGATTTTGGAACTGTATGTTTCTTAGAGGACTTATGAATTAAGGAACTAGGTTCCTCATTCACCTCGTCATTAACATCAATAACAAGTGCTGGAGGTACTACCTCTTCATTCACTATCTTTCCACCCTTCACCAACCTCCTCTTCTTCTTTTCTTCTTTGTTTTTCTTAAGAACCGATTATTTGAAGCCTAGTAGTAGGTCTTTTAGGAGTGGGCTTTTTGAGACTTGCCCTACCACTCCTAGCATCAATAAAACTAGCAACAGAGATATTGTCATAATCTTCCTCACTATCCTCATTCTCTTCCTCAGAAAGAGATCTCATCTCAGGAACAACAATGGTTAATGGCTCAACATCGAAATGAGGTGAGGGAGCAGGATCGATACTGACCTGGGGTTCTTTTGAAGAACAAGGGGTTTCATCCCAAGTAGGAGCATAGGGCTCCTCTTGGGCTGAGGGATCAGGTCCCTCATGTGGTTCCCCCGTAATACTTTCAGGTGCCAGATTTTCAACATGCACCAGTTCCCTATCCTTTACTTGTAAACTATCATCTTCTCCCTTGAGACCCAATGGTTTCAGAAGTACCTTCATAACCACCAACTAATCTCCCATCAACAACTATTAACAACATATTCTCTATGGCCTCTTGTTCATGCAACCCCAAAGTAAATTCAGAAGGCACCAGAAGAATATTACCTGTAGGACTAGCAACATTTAAGTCAAGGTTTGGGGGTAATCGACATTGATTCTTCACCACTACGAACCACACTCTGTTGTGCCTTAGAGTTTTCTTCTACTTGCAGATTAGAGACTTCCTGATTTTCTTCTCCCTCTACTGTTTCTCCCTCAGTCATTTTTTCCGGCGAGGAAAAAAGAGAGGTTACAACCACAAACCTCTTTGGGTTCGGAGTTTTGTGACTCCGATGAGAATCAGAACTCGATTGGGCTGGAGAAGAAGCAGAGGGTGGTTGAGAATCTTGTGTGGGGCTTAGACTTGGTGGCATAGGGACTTGGGCTCTATCGCCTGTGCTTCGTGAGATGAAGACACATTGGGGACGATACCAGGAGCATTTGGGTCTTCTAGATTCTCAGACATGGTGGGGATTTGTAGTAAGAAATTAAAGAAAATGAGTATTTGGTTGTTGAGAGAAAAAGGGAGATTTTGGCCTTTGATGTGAACAATGATGATATAGACAACGCCTGGGTTTATTTAAAGAGGGCGAGGGACCAGTTAGGAATGGGTATTAATTTTCTGGGTAGTCGGGTCGATTAGGAATCGTTACGACGCTTGGATTCTAAAGAAGGGGAAAACCCGGTTACAATGAAAAACTGACATTTTAATGATGTGGCACTTTCTCAGCCGTTAAAAAGTTATGTATGAGAGTACAAAGGAACTACTAACCTGTGTCAAGGGAACCAGGTTCCCTGACAAGTTTTGTAAATGTGAGCCTCATCCTTTTACCAAAATACAATACCATTAGCTTCTTGGTTGCTCTGTAATTGCCATGCGTGTCTACCTATAACGATATAGAAATGAGTTAGAACTTGCCAGAAAATACTTTTTAGCTATTTTACCTATTCATTTCTTTCATAGCCAATCATTGAGGGACCAGGTGCTCAACTTGACTTTATCAACCCAAGAGCGAGTCGATTCTTTTCAAAGTGCTCTCTACTCAATGCTTTGGTGAATATATATGCAATTTTGGTCTTCTATGCTGCAAAACTTCATGCACATAGTCTTTGAGAAAATAATGTCGCACATCAATGTTCTTCGTTCTCTTGTGCTAGAATGGATTCTTTGCCATGTTGAGAGTACTGGTGTTATCACATAGTAATGGCACACAATCAGAAAATACACCAAAGTCCTCCAACTGCTGCTTGATCCACAGCAATTGAGCACAGCAAGAGGCAACTGCCACATATTTAGCTTCTACAGTTGAAAGAGCCACTGAGTTTTGTTTCCTCGTACCCCATGAAATTAGACATGATCCTAGAAAATGTGCCATGCCAGGGTGCTTTTTCTATCCACGAGATAGCCAGCATAATCAACGTCAGCATACCCAATCAAGTCAAAATTATCACCTGAAGGGTAGTAGAGAACCAGGTCCTGTGTTCCTTTGAGATATCTTAGAATTTTCTTGGCAGCCTTCAAATGAGATACCTTTGGATTGGATTGAAACTTAGCACATAATCCTACACTGAATACGATATCTGGTCTACTTTTTGTGAGATACCGGAGTTACCCAATGATACCTCGGTACATGGTTTCGTTCACAGGAGAACCATGTTCATCCATGTCCAGACGAGTGGCAGTGGCAATAGGAATATCAATTATTTTTGAATTTTCCATCTCAAATCTCTTTAGAAGCTCTTTGATATACTTTTGCTGACTTATCATTGTCCCCTTAGGAGTTTGCTTAACTTGCAGACCCAAGAACAAATTCAATTCCCCCATCATACTCATTTCAAACTCGCTACCCATGAGCTTCGCAAACTCTTCACACAGTGAAACATTTGTTGCACTAAAGATGATGTTGTCAACATATACCTGCACAATGATCAGGTTCTTCCCTCGTTTCTTCAGAAATAGGGTGTTGTCAATTTTTCCTCTTGTAAAGCCACTTTCTAGGAGGAATTTGGACAACCTTTCATACAAAGCACGAGAAGCCTGTTTCAGCCCATATAAAGCTTTGTCAAGTTTAAATACATGCTCAAGATACTCATGACATTCAAAGCTAGGTGGTTGCTTGACAAAGACTTCTTCTTTTAAATATCTATTCAGAAATACACTTTTAACATCCAATTGGAACAATTTGAATTCCATGTGAGATGCAAAGGCAATGAGGATTTTGATGGCTTCCATTTGAGCAACTAGAGAAAAAGTTTCATCATAGTCAATCCCTTTTTCTTGATTGGAGCCTTGAACTACTATGCTTGTCTTATTCCTTATTGTGTTTCCAAATTCATCAAGTTTGTTTCTGAATGCCCACCTGGTTCCTATAACAGTTCTGTCAGCAGGTCGAGGAACCAGGTGCCATACGTTGTTTCTCTCAAATTGATGATGTTCATCTTGCATAGTAGTAATCCAGTCAGCATCTTTCAATGCTTCCTTGATATTTTTATGCTCAATTTGAGAAAGAAAGACTCAGAAGGCAAGTGAGTTTCTTGACTTTGATCTAGTTTGAATCCCTGAGTTGAGAAGAGTGATCACATTTTGAAGAGGGTGTGAAATTTTGTGCTTCCAGTTAGATACTTGAATCTCATTGTGAGAGCATCCAAGTTCTTCTGAATGTGATCCATTGTTGACATGAGTCCCGTTTCTCAGCTCAACATCTGGGGTTCCTTTCACATCATCAACAACTCTATTCTCAACTTTAGTTATTATGATTGAGGGACCATGTTCCTCTGCATCTGTTGGAGACACAACTGCACCATTTTCCTTTGATTCCTTGACGTGACTCATCATATCGGCCTTTCCATTTTCCATATCAATGACTTCTCCAGGAACCATTGACTGCTCTCCGTCTTGATCGATCTTATCATGTGAATCTTTTCCACACAGGTGGTGTGATTTATCAAAGATCACATGCATTCTTTCCTCAACACATTGAGTTCTTTTGCTGTATACTTTGTAGGCTTTGCTTTGTGATGAATATCCCAGAAAATTCCTTCATCACTTTTGGCATCAAATTTTACAAGTGCTTCTTTGCCATTTTTGAGGACAAAGCATTTGCATCCAAATGTCCTTAAATATGTTAGCTTGGGTTTCCTCCCGTTCAACAGCTCATACGGGGTTTTGTTCAGGAGGGACATGATCATGCACCTGTTCACCAAGTAGCAAGCAGTGTTAACTGCTTCTGCCTAGAAGGTTTTTTCAACACCACTATCAATCAACATTGTCCTTGCTATGTCTTCAAGAGTTCTATTTTTCCTCTCTACAATACCATTTTGTTGAGGTGTTCTTGGAGCTGAAAAATTGTGGCTTATGCCATTTTCAGCACAAAATTCATCGAATTTTGCATTGTCAAACTCTATGCCGTGATCAGATTTTATACACACAATATTATGGCTCATCTTCACAAACGCAACAAACATTGGAAAAGTTTCATCCTTGTTTCTGAGGAACAAGGTCCAGGTGAATCTAGAATAGTCGTCCACTATAACAAAAAATGTACTTCTTTCCTCCTCTACTTGGCACCCTCATAGGTCTACACAGATCCATATGGAGAAGATCAAGTGGCCTTGAGGTGTTGACTTCTTTTTTGGGCTTGAAGGAGGACCTGACTTGCTTTCCTTTTACACATGCATCACACACCTTGTGATCTTTGAAGCTTGACTTAGGCAGGCCACGATCGAGGTCCTTCTTGACCAATTTGTTCAGCAAAGTAAAACTTGCATGACCCAATCTTCTGTTCCATAGTTCAGCATTATCATCAACAACACTAAGACATGTGAGATCCCATTTTGCAAGGACTCAAAATCAGCAACATAAATGTTTTTGTATCTTTTTGCCATCAGGACCACTTCACCAGTCACAAGGTTTGTGACTGTGCAGACTTTTGACACAAATTCCACTTTGTTTCATGTGTCGCAGATTTTGGATACGCTCAGTAGGCTATATTTCAAGCCGTTCACATAGTACACTTTTTCAATTGAGTGAGTGAGTGACTTCTCAATTCTTCCTACTCCCAGAATGTATCCCTTTTTGCCGTTGCCAAAGGACACACTCCCTCCTTGCAGGGCTTTGAGTGAAAGGAAATCATCGATGCTTCCAGTCATGTGCTTAGAACAACCACTATCCATGTACCATTTTTGGTTGCTTCCTTTCACTGCTCCCTGCACAAGAGAATCAAGGATTAGACTTAGGAACCAAAACAAGTTCGGGTCCCTTGTAGTGAGAAAAAGGGCGAATTAAACTTCTTTTAGGCCAGGCAGGCAATACACATTTTTTAACAGAGGGATCAGGTTCCTTAGCAGCAATTACCTTTTCAATAAAAACCTTGTTTTTCGTTTGGGACTAAATTCAAGCCTTATAGTTTTCTTTAAAGTGACCAGTATTGCCACAATGAGTGCAAAGCCAATTATCAGGGACAGTAACATACTTGCTATGTTCCCACTATTGCTTGTATACATTGCTGCAATTGTATTAGAGGACCGCCTCCATTTTAGAGATTTTTCTAGGTCATTTTTAACTCTGCCTAGATCTTCTTGAATCTGTCTGATTCTTTCAAGTTCAACACACAGACTAGGTTTCACAGATTTGAATTCATTTTCAAGATTAATGTGTGCCTCACTTGCAACTTCCTTACCCTTTTGGACAGTCCTAGAACTGTTTCCCCTTTTTAGTTCCTCTATTATTTCTTTTAGGTCCATGACGACTACCAACAAGTCATCTCTCTCATTTTCAAGGACTTCAACCTTTTTAATCAGAACAATCTTTTCTTTCATTAAAACCTCGATGGTTTCTTTTAGGTCAGCCACTACGATTACCAAATCATCTCTCTCATTTTCTACCTCTCCTAGCTCTATAGTTAAAGTATTTTTATCATTTATAAGATTGCGATAAGCATCAATTAAAATATTTGCCAAAGATATAATCTTTTTCTTAGAGTAAGACTTCAGATTTCTTTGAACATCTAGAAAGTTTACCTCATCATCATTATTGTCTTCATCATCATCAGATTTTTCCATCAGGGAAAAGATAGAATCATAATCAGTTGCTTCACTTTCAACTGACATCACAGAGGTATTACTTTGTGCATCATCTTCTCCAGATTCGCTGGAAGAATCTCTCTATGCAGCAAGAGCTTGTTTCATAACATTGGCAGCATTTTCTTTTCTCTTAAATCTTTTGTCTGGTACCGGGTTCCTCTTGGCTATTTTATCTGTGTTGTGCTTGTACTGGTCTTGCTCGAGGATGGGACAATCCTTGATGAAATGTCCTGGCTTCCCGCACTTATGACATAAGTCACACCCTCTTGGCTTGCTGGAGCTACCCCTCTTTGGAATGCCTCCATTTCTGCGAACCATCTTCTGAAATCTCTTTGTCAGGTAAGCCATATCAACATCCTCACAACTTGATTCATTGTTGTCTGTCTTGAGGACCAGGTTGTTTTCCCTTGTGGGCTCTCTTCTCTCATGATCCTTTTTCTTCTTCATTTAATAAGTTTTCAGATTACCAATGAGTTTATCAATGGTTAGCTTTTGTAGATCCTTTGCCTCCGTGATAGCATTTACTTTGCTTTCCCAGGAACCAGGTAATACGCTGAGTATTTTCCTGACAAGTTTGTTCCTTGGAATGATTTCTCCCAGATAATGGAGCTCATTGATGATCGAGGTGAAGCGAGTGTGCATGTCCTGAATGGACGCATCATCTTTCATCCTGAAGAGTTCATACTCAGTGGTTAGCATATCAATCTTCGACTGCTTGACTTGAGTTGTTCCTTCGTGTGCTGTTTGGAGAGCTTCCCAGATCTCCTTGGCAGATTGACAGGCAGAAATCCTGTTGTATTCGTCTAGTCCAATACCACAGACGAGGATTTGTTTTGCTCGAAAGTTCTTCTCTATAGCCTTGCGGTCAGCATCGTTGTACTCCTTCCTAGTCTTAGGAACATTCATTGCAGGTTCCCCAATGGTCTTCATAGGAACGAAAGGACCATCGCAAATAGCATCCCAGAGCTCTGAATCTTCAACCATGATAAAGTCATACATCCCTGTCTTCCACCATCCGTAGTATTGACCATTGAATCTTAGTGGTCTGTAGGTAGATTGACCTTCTTCAAAGTTTGGTGGAGCAACCATGAGGATCCTTTCTAGTTGTTAGCCTGATAGAAAGAACCTGCTCTGATACCAATTGATAGGAACTGAGGGTCCACCAAACTGCATAGAGAACCAGGTTCTCTATCAATTTTCACAGAAACACACACAAAGAAATAAGTAAATGACACAACAGAGTTTTACGTGGAAAACTCCCAGCTCACGGGATCAAAAACCACGACCTACACTTGTAGGATTTCAACTTCACTTACCAAGCAAGTTGAAATTACAACCTATTGTAACTTAGGAATTAAAACCTTAATCCCTTACCCACTTGTACTAACTCTATTACAAGCCTCTTTGTAATAACTCTATTACAAAGTTCACAACTCGACTAATTCTAGCCAAGATACAAACACAAGGTTTATGATTTTACAATTTATTTCTACACAATGCTTCTAGCTAAGATAAGTAGGAATTATAATTTAATCACATTAACAAAGGTACAACACAACTAGGGATATGTGATGATACAATGCTAGAAACTGGTCCTTCGTTATGTTGTTCTTTATTCTTGAAGCCTGGAGATCACTTGCAAGTCCACGACACACTTGATGAATTTTGGAATGTGCAAGTGTTTTGTTTTCCCTTTGATTTATGTTAATATTACACAAGTGACATTACTTGAATGATGCAAATATATTTGGTACAAGGGCATTTCCCATAAAGTGACTGCTGCACTATTTGCACTGTTGCATGTGTTCAGAGGAACAATTGCAATCACTTTACAACTGTGGAGAGCTGACTGGTACAGTCAGCAAGGGAACTGTTGTCCATCTGTTCCCTCTGTTATTTATTAGACTCTGAGTGTTTGAATATGTCTTAGACTTGAGACTTGTTGATCTTGAGCACGTTGAGGATGTGGAACAGGTTCTCTATCTGGTTCTTATCATTAAGTTTGTTAGATCATCAAAATATAATAGGACACATAACCTATCATTCTCAAAATCATTGTAAATTCTTTTAGGAATTTGAAACCATTATATACATACCAATTTGAGATGTTCGATGTCTCAGAAGTCAAAACTAGAATGAAGAATTATATTTGCAGTCAGCAGATAAACACGAACGCTATATATACAATGAAAGCATGTAGAGTTATACTGCCTTTATTAGTAGAGATGGACACATTAGAGAACATGAAATGTAATAATCAATCAAACTCTCGTCTTATTACCCAAAAGAAAAAGAAAAAGAAAAAGAAAGGAATAAGACAATTCGAAAGGAAGGTTGTAACGACCCGACATGTCATTTTGCTTTTTAGAACACCATTTCCCTAAATAAGACTCCTCGTACATGATTTTACTCTTTTATGACTTGCGAGAATGGTTAGTTCGAGATTTTGAAGGGTTCAGGCTGAAATCGGAATACTTGGTTTCTTAAGTTGTCCTTAAAAGGCTAAGTTTGACTTCGGTCAACGTTTTGAGTAAACGACCTCAAAATCAGGATTTGACGCTTTCAATAGGTTCGTATGATGATTTTGGACTTAGGCGTATGCTTGGGTCGGGTTTTGGATGATCCGGGAGCGTTTCAGCGCCTAATAGTGAAAGTTGGCATTTTTGGGTGAATTTCATAAGTTTGGGTTGAAGTAGATCTTTACATTATAAACATCCATTTGGGATTCCGAGCCTGGGAATAGCTCCGTATGGTGATTCTGGACAGGGGGCGTTTGGAAGTGGATTTGCAGGTCCGTAGGTCGTTTCGGGGTCATTTAGCGAAAAATGGAAATTTGAAGTTTTTGGAAAGTTTGACCAAGGGTGGACTTTTTGATATCAGGTATAGTTTTCGGTTATGGAAGTTGGAGTATGTATGTAATGTGATTTAAGACTTGCACGCAAAATTTGGCCTCATTCCGAGTTGATTTGATAGGAATCGGACGCGCGAAAGTATTTTTAGAAGTTTTTGAGTTCATGAGTTAATCCATGCGTTTTGGCGTCTGATTCATGGTTTTTGATGTAATTTCAGTCTTTTGATCGCTCGATCGAGTTTGTATGATGTTTTTAGACTTGTGTGTGTGTTTGGTGTGGAGCTACGAGGGTTCGGGTGAGTTTCGGACGTTCAGGAGGATGAGAAAAACTTCAGTTTTTCTGATGTTTCTTGGCAGGTGTTGTATGTCTCGAAAATGCGAGAATTTGTTCTCATTTGCGAATCTCGCATTTGCAAGGAAGTCTTAGCAATTGCGAAGAAGCCTGAGCTGGACAGTGTTCGCATTTGCGACACTTTGGTCGCATTTGCGACCTTGGGAGTGGGAGCCCAGGTTCACATTTGCGATGAGTTTGTCGCATTTGCGAACTAGGTGTCACAAATGTGACATCTACGACATGTAAAAAGCCTTATTAAATGCGTGACTTAGGCCACTTAGGCCATGGGTTTAGGTAAAAACATAGGTTTTTGATAAATATTAGATTTTACCACGAAATTTATTAAGGAATTTAGTAAAAATTATATATTTGAGTTCGTAAGGTTATGGGTAACAATTTTCTTCAAAACTTTTCGGAATTCGGGCACGTGGGCCCGGGGGTGAATTTTAGGAATCTTACATTTAGGGTTGGGTAATCACTTTAATAGTTGGAATATGAACTTTTGAACTTGTATTGATTAGTTTATATACCATTTGATTAGTTTTGGATTTTTCGGCACCAAATTGAGGGTTTGAGCATAATCTTGGACCGGAAAATAGGCTTTGAGGCGAGGTAAGTCTCTTTTCTAACCTTTAAGAGGGAATTAACCAAATAGATAAATTGAATTAAAATGTGCTTCTATTTGTGGGGGCTACGTACGCACGAGGTGACGAGAGTCCGTACGTAGCTACTAATTATGTTATTGTCCGGGTAGTCTAAGACCCATATCATGCTATACTTACAATGTTTGTACCCTACTTGTTATCTTAATTGCTTAAGTCTTTTGAAACCTGATAAAAGAATTAAATTTCACTTACTTGAAGGTGTGAATGGAATACATGACTGTTATTGAGAATTTTTGTTTTCCTTAAAATATTTTCTATTTGTGGAGCGGGTCGAATGCCTCGGTAGCAGATAGATGCATCTATGATTCGTGTCGTTCGACCATCGACAGTGCACAGTTTAAATATTATGTTGGATCGGGCCGTACGACCTCAGCATAATTTGCGCATGATAAATCTCTGGAACCAATTATAATTGATATTGCTTCTTTGGCTTGAGATATAAATTGTTAAATGATGAAAAATAAATTTGGGACTTAATATTGGTGAAGGGATTATTTACTGTTTCCTGTTATTGGGTTTATCAGTATTCTTCATGTAATCCATGCTTAATTAAAATTCTGACTTATTATTTTTAGCCCATAGTAAGTGTCAAAGTCGACCACTCATCACTACTTCTTCGAGGTTAGACTAGATACTTACTGGGTACATGTTGTTTATGTACTTATGCTACACTTTTGCACTTAAATTTGTAGGAACTGAGGCATGTGCATCTGGATATCGGTCCGGCGTGCACACTTGATTACTACTTCTAGGCTTCACAGTGAGCTGCCTTCTGAGCCCGATCTGCAGCAGCCGGAGTCTTTTTTTTAATTGTATTTTTCTGTCTATTTCACTTCGGACACTAGACTAGTATTATTTTATATATTCTACTAGATGCTCATATACTTGTGACACCAGGTCTTGGCACACATTAGTAGACTTGTGATTTTGGCTTTGTTCTATGATTATGATTGCACACAATTGTTTTCGTGTTATTTATTTTAGATCTGTTATTTCTCGAATTCTTTTTAATTTAAGGAAAGTTTAATTACTTGGACAAGAACTTGTTAAAAAGAGGAAATCATGTGACCAATTCACAGTTGGCTTTCCTAGCGGCGACGTTAGGTGCCATCACGGCCTATTATAAAATTAGGTCGTGACAACATGGTATCAGAGCATTAGGTTCATGTAGGTCTCACAAGTTATCGGCAAGCCTAATAGAGTCTTGCGGATCGGTGCAGAGACGTCCGTACTTATCTTCGAGAGGCTATAGGGTGTTAGGAAACTACTCTTCATTCATCTCCTATCGTGCAGTTGATGATGTACTAAGTTTCTTCTCTTACTCTCTCACATATGGTGAGAACGCGCGTGACAAATGTTCCGGACCCGGGAGGGGCTGCTCCCCATATTGCTAGAGGCCGAGGCAATGGTCAGGAAAGGGCACCTGCCCGAGGTAGGGGACGAGGACGTCCCAGAGTTGCCCCAGTTGTATCACCACCGGATCCAATGTAGGATCCTATTATTGTGGAGTAGGGCGAGGTGCCCGCAACAGAGCCAGCTCCGGTCGATTTCATGTCAGCACCGGGCTTTCAGGAGGTCATGGGCCGTGTGCTACGGTTCATGGATTCTATGACACATGCTTGTTTATTTATAGCAGACCTAGCCACATCTCAGGAGGTAGGGGGAGCACAGACCCCTACTGTTCAGGCTCCAGGACATGCGGTTGCCGTATATCAGACCCCGGGTGCACTACCCGTGGGCGATGCCCAGCCAGTTACAGCAGCGGCACCTGAGCCTAGACCAGCTGCGGCCGGCGAGCCGCAGAAGCTATTAGATAGATGGACTAGGTTATACCCTCCTGTCTTCGAAGGTGAGAGACATGAGGATCCCTAAGACCTCATTTATCGGTGCAGGGCCAGACTGCACAACATGAGGATATTGAAGTCCCAAGGGGTAGATTTCACTACTCTCTAGTTTGAGGGCAGGGCCCCGTAGGTGGTGACAGTCTTATCTTCTTGGCAGGCCAACAGGTTCTCCTACCATGACTTGGGACCAGTTTACACGCCTATTCTTGGACAGGTATATTCCACCCTTTCAGAGGGAAGTGATGCAGTTTCAGTTTGAGCAGCTCCAGCTGGGTCAGATGTCAGTGACCGATTATGAGGCGAGATTCTCTAAGTTGTGTCACCATGCACTTATGATACTTCCTACTGAGGCGGAGCGAGTGCAGAGGTTTGTTGCGGGGTTGCACACAGGTATTCAGGCTACTATGGCCCGGGAGGTAGAGATGAGAACTTTTTATCAGCTAGTAGTGGAGATAGCTCGGAGGATTGAGGGTTACCGTCAGAGAGGTAGAAAACAGATGCAGAGGGACACGGGGGTCCGTTATTCTGGGGAGTTTAGAGGTGCCCCGGCAGGGGGTTGAGGCCAGTTTGGGAGGGGTCAGCCTAGCAGGCCCACATATCCAGCACCACCGCCTCTTCGGGGTGCTCCGGCGAGACCCTACTTTAGTGCCATGCCGGAGAGTTCTTACCGCCCACCAACTATTCAGGGTTTTTCCAGTGGGTACTCAGGCCATCATGGTTCTTCTAGTGCCTACTTTAGTGCCATGCCGGAGAGTTCATACCGCCCACCGACCATTCAAGGTTCTTCCAGTGGGTATTCAGGCCATTAAGGTCAGACTTCAGGTCAACAGATCACCGTACCGATAGGTTGTTTCGAGTGCGGGGATTTCAGTCATGTGCGGAGATTCTTCCCTAGGCTTCGGGGCAAGGCAGTGCAACAGGGCCAGCAGCTCATGATTATAGCACGAGTAGTCCGGCCGCCCAGAGGCGGAGGATAGGAGGGTATGGGAGTCCTAGAGGTGGGGTCCAGGCAGGTAGAGGAAAGCCAGCTGCAGCCCAGACAGGTGGGGTCCAGCTAGTCAGCGCCCCGGCTAGGTTCTATGCTTTTCCAGCCAGACCAGATGCAGTTGCCTCAGATACCATGATCACAAATATTATTTCTGTGTGTGGTAGGGATGCTTCAATATTATTTGATCCAAGGTCTACCTATTCATATGTTTTATCTCTGTTTGCTCATTTCCTGGATATTCCTCGTGAGTCCTTGGGCACTCCTTTTTATATGTCTACTCGTGTGGGCGATTCTGTTATTGTGGATCATATCTATCGATCTTGTGTGGTCACATTCTATGGATATAAGACTAGAGCGGATCTTCTATTGCTTGATATGACCGACTTTGAGGTCATCCTGGTCATAGACTGCCTATCCCCATATCACGCCATCATTGATTGCCATGCCAAGACTGTTAACTTGGCGATGCTAGAGTTGCCTAGATTGGAGTGGAAGGGTTCGTATGTCAGTATATCTAGTCGGGTTATCTCTTTTCTGAAGGCTAGACATATGGTCAAGAAGGCTTGTTTGGCTTATCTAGCTTATGTTCGGGATACTACCGCAGAGACCTCGGCGATTGATTCGGTGCCAGTAGTCCGGGAGTTCTCCGATGTGTTTCCTTCTGATCTTCCAGGCATACCACCGGATCGTGATATTGATTTTTGTATTGACTTGGCTCTAGGTACCCAGCCTATATCTATCACACCGTACCGTATGGTGCCGAAAGAGTTGAAGGAGTTGAAAGAACAACTTGAGGAGTTGCTAGCAAAGGGGTTCGTCAAACCAAGTGTATCTCTTTGGGGTGCACCAGTTTTATTTGTGAAGAAGAAAGAGGGGCATATGTAGATGCGCATTGATTACCGCCAGTTGAACAAGGTCACCATCAAGAACAAGTACCTGTTGTCGCGTATTGATGATTTGTTTGACCAGTTGCAGGGTGCTAGGGTATTCTCTAAGATAGACTTGAGATCAGGGTACCATCAGTTGAAGATTCGGGACTCGGATGTTCCGAAGACTGCTTTCCGTACTAGATATGGCCATTATGAGTTTCTAGTGATGTCCTTCGGCTTGACTAACTCCCCAGCGACATTTATGGATTTGATGAACAGGGTGTTCATGCCATATATTGATTCGTTTGCCATTGTCTTCATTGATACATGTTGATCTACTCACGTAGCATGGAGGAGCACGGGCAGCATTTGAGAGTGGTGCTTCAGACCTTGCGGGAACAGAAGCTATATGCTAAGTTCTCCAAGTGTGAGTTTTGGCTAGATTCTGTAGCATTCTTGGGGCATGTTGTATCAGGCGAGGGTATTAAGGTGGATCCGAAGAAGATTGAGCCAGTTCACAGTTGGCCTCGTCCTACTACGGCGACTGAGATCAGGAGCTTCTTGGGGTTAGCAGGTTATTATCGCCGATTTGTGGAGGGCTTCTCATCTATTGCAGCACCTTTGTCTAGATTGACCCAGAAGGGTGCTCCGTTTTGTTGGTCCGATGATTGTGAGGCGAGCTTCCAGAAGCTTAAGACAGCTTTGACTACAACACCAATTCTAGTGTTACCTTCCGGCTCGGGGATGTATACTATTGCGACGCTTCACGCGTTGGTTTAGGTTGTGTATTGATGCAGGAGGGGCGAGTTATTGCATATTCTTCACGTCAGCTGAAGCCCCATGAGAATAATTATCTTGTGCACGATTTGGAGTTGGCCGCGATTGTTCATGCTCTTAAGATCTGGAGGCATTATCTTTATAGGGTGTCCTGTGAGGTTTACACTGATCATCACAGCTTGCAGCATTTGTTCAAATAAAAGGATCTCAATTTGAGGCAGCGCAGATGGCTTGAGTTACTGAAGGATTATGATATCATCATTCTTTATCATCCAGGCAAGGCGAATGTAGTCGCGGATACCTTGAGCAGAAAGGCAGAGAGTATGGGTAGCTTGGCCTTCATTTCAGCAGAGGAGCAACCACTAGCTTTGACATTCAGTCCTTGGCTAACAGTCTTGTGAGGTTAGATATTTCAGAGCCCAGCTGAGTTCTTGCATGCATCGTTGCCCAGTCTTCACTATTGGAACAGATCAAGCCTCGACAACTTGATGATCCGCATTTATTGGTCCTCAGAGAGACGGTACTACAGGGTGGTGCCAAAGAGGTTACTATCGGCGAGGATGGTGTTCTGCGACTCCAGGGTCGTCTATATGTTCCTAATGTCGATGGCTTAAGGGAGAGGATTTTAGATGAGGCACACAGTTCTCAATATTCCATTCACCCAGGTACTACAAAGATGTATCGCGACCTGAGGCAACATTATTGGTGGCGGAGGATGAAGAAATACATAGTCAAGTATGTAGCTAGGTGCCTAAATTGCCAGCAGGTTAAGTATGAGCACCAGAGGCCAGGTGGCCTACTCCAGCAGATGACTATACCTGAGTTGAAGTGGGAGCACATTACTATGGATTTTGTAGTTGGGTTGTCGCGGACCTTGCGGAAGTTCGATGCAGTTTGGGTCATTGTTGACAGATTGACCAAGTCGGCACACTTTATTCCGGTTGTGACTACGTATACTTTAAAGAGGTTGGCCCAGATTTATATTCAGGAGATAGTTCGGTTGCACAGTGTGCCAATTTCCATCATATCAGATAGAGGCCCTCAGTTTACTTCACATTTCTGGAGAGCAATACAAAGTGAATTGGGGACCCGTGTAGAGCTCAGCACAGCCTTTCATCCGCAGACTGACGGGCAGTCGGAGCGGACAATTCATATTTTGGAGGATATGCTTAGGACATGTGTGATTGACTTCGGAGGTCAGTGGGATCATTTCTTGCCTTTGGCCGAGTTTGCTTATAACAATAGTTACCAATCCAGTATCGAGATGGCTCCATTTGAGGCTTTGTATGGTTAGCGATGTCGTTCGCCCATCGGATGGCTTGAGCCCGGTGAGGCTAAGTTATATGGTACTGATTTGGTGAAGGATGCCTTAGAAAAGTTAAAGTTGATTCAGGAGCGACTTCGTACAGCACAGTCCAGACAGAAGAGTTACGTGGATCAGAAAGCGCGTTATTTATCATTTATGGTGGGTGAGAAAGTTCTCTTGAATGTTTCGCCGATGAAGGGAATCATGACATTCGGGAAGAAGGGCAAGTTGAGCCCAAGGTTTATAGTCCCATTTAAGGTGTTGAGACGAGTTGGGGAGATTGCTTACGAGCTTGCCTTGCCTCCCAGTCTATCGGGAGTTCATCCCGTTTTTCACGTGTCTATGCTCCGAAGGTATCATGCCGACTTGTCACATGTGTTAGAGTTCAGCACAGTTCAGCTAGATAAGAGCTTGGGTTATAAAGAGGAACCAGTTGCCATTGTTGATAGACATGTTCACTAGTTGAGGTCCAAGAATATTTCTACGGTAAAAGTCCAGTAGAGGAGCCAACCAGTCGGGGAAACGACTTGAGAGGTCGAGGAAGACATGCAGAGCATATATCCACACTTTTTCAGCACTCCAGGTATGATTCTAGACCCGTTCTAGGACGAACGTTTGTTTAAGAGGTGGAAAATGTAACGACCCGACATGTCATTTTGCTTTTTAGAACCCCGTTCTCCTAAATAAGACTCCCTGTACGTGCTTTTACTCTTTTATGACTTGCAGGGATAGTTAGTTCGGGATTTGGAAGGGTTCGGGCTGAAATCGAAATACTTGGTTCCTTAAGTTGGCCTTAAAAGGTTAAGTTTGACTTCGGTCAATATTTTAAGTAAACGACCTCGGAATCGGGATTTGATGGTTCCAATAGGTTTGTATGATGTTTTCGAACTTGGGCGTATGCTCGTATCGGGTTTTGGATGACTCGGGAGCGTTTCAGCGCCTAATAGTGAAAGTTGGCATTTTGGGTGAATTTCTTAAGTTTGGGTTAAAGTGGATCTTTACATTATAGACGTCCATTTGGGTTTCCGAGCATGGGAATATCTCCGTATGGTGATTCAGGACTTAGGGGCGCGTCCGAAAGTGGATTTGCAGGTCCGTAGGTCGTTTCGGGGTCATATGGTAAAAAATAGAAATTTGAAGTTTTTGGAAAGTTGACCGAGGGTGGACTTTTTGATATCATATTTGGATTCCGGTTCCGGAAGTTGGAGTAAGTACATAATATGATTTAAGACCTGCACGCAAAAATTGGTGTCATTCCGAGTTGATTTGATAGAAATCGGACGCGCGGAAGTACTTTTAGAAGTTTTTGAGTTCATGAGTTAATCCATGCGTTTTGGCGTCCGATTCGTGGTTTTTGATATTATTTTAGTGTTTCGATCGCTCGAGCGAGTTTGTATGATGTTGTTAGACTTTTGTGTGTGTTTGGTGTGGAGTCCCGAGGGCTCGGGTGAGTTTCGGATGTTCGGGAGGATGAGAAAAACTTCAGTTTTTCTGGTGTTTCTTGGCAGCTGTTACAGGTCTCGCAAATGCGAGAATTTATTCGCATTTGCGAATCTTGCATTTGCGAGGAAGGCTTTGCAATTGCGAAGAAGCTTGAGCTGGGCAGTGTTCGCATTTGCGACACTTTGGTCGCATTTGCGACCTTGGCAGTGGGAGCCCAAGTTCGCATTTGCGATGAGTTTGTCGCATTTGCGAACCAGGTGTCACAAATGCGACATGTGCGACCTGTACACAACCTTATTAAATGCGGGACTTAGGCCATTTAGCTCATTTTCTTTCATCTCTTGGGCGATATTTGGAGCTCTTGAAAGAGGTTTTTCACCTAGCACTTTAAGGTAAGTAATTTCTACACAACATGAGTTAAATACATAGCTTATGAGTAGATTATAACATGTAAATTTGTGAAAATCATGGCTTTAGGTGAAAACATAGATTTTTGATAAAAATTAGATTTTACCACGAAATTTGTTATGGAATTTAATAAAAATTATATATTTGAGTTCGTAAGGTTACGGGTAACAATTTTCTTTGGAATTTTTCGGAATCCGGGCACGTGGGCCCGGGGGTAAATTTTAGGAATCTTACATTTAAGGTTGGGTAATCACTTTAATAGTTGGAATATGAACTTTTGAACATGTATTGATTAGTTTATATACCATTTGATTAGTTTTGGATTTTTCGGCACCAAATTGAGGGTTTGAGCGTAATCTTGGACCGAAAAGTAGGTTTTGAGGCGAGATAAGTCTCTTTTCTAACCTTGTAAGAGGGAATTAACCAAATAGGTGAATTGAATTAAAATGTGCTTCCATTCATGGGAGCTACGTACGCACGAGGTGACGAGAGTCCGTACGCAGCTACTAATTATGCTATTGTCCGGGTAGTCTAGGACCCATATCATGCTATACTTACAATGTTTGTACCCTACTTGTTAACTTAATTGCTTAAGTCTTTTGAAACCTGATAAATGAATTAAATTTCACTTACTTGAAATTGTGAATGGAACACTTGATTGTTATTGAGAATTTGTGTTTTTCTTAAAATATTTTCTATTTGTGGAGCGGGCCGAACGCCTCGGTAACAAATAGATGCATCTATGGTTCGTGCCGTTCGACCCTCGACAGTGCACAGTTTAAATATTATATTGGATCGGGCCGTACGACCTCAGCATAATTTGCGCATGATAAATCTCTCGAACCAATTATAATTGATATTGCTTCTTTGGCTTGAGATATAAATTGTTAAATGATGAAAAATAAATTTGGGACTTAATATTCGCGAAGGGATTATTTACTGTTTCCTGTTATTGGATTTTCAGTATTTTTCATGTAATCCATGCTTAATTAAAATTTTGACACTACTTCAAGGTCGACCCCTCGTCACTACTTCTTCGAGGTTAGACTGGATACTTATTGGGTACATGTTGTTTATGTACTCACGCTACACTCTTGCACTTAAATGTGTAGGATCTGAGGTAGGTGCATCTGGATATCGGTCCAGCCGCACACTTGATTACCACTTTGAGGCTTCACTGTGAGCTGCCTTTTAAGCCCGTTCTGCAGCAGCCAGAATCTTTCTTTTGATTGTATTTTTCTGTCTATTTCACTTCGGACAATAGACTAGTATTCTTTTGTACATTCTACTAGATGCTCATACACTTGTGACACCAAGTTTTGACACACATTAGTAGACTTGCGGTTTTGGTTTTGTTCTATGATTATGATTGCACACAATTGCTTTCGTGTTATTTATTTTAAATATGTTATTTCTCAAATTCTTTTTAATTTAAGAAAAGTTTAATTACTTGGAAAAGAACTTGTTAAAAAGAGAAAATCACGTGACTAGTTCATAGTTGACTTGCCTAGTGGCAGCGTTAGGCGCCATCACGACCTATTATAAAATTGGATCGTGAAAAAGGTACTCTTCAAGTTTTCCTAGTAGAAAAGTTGAAAACTTTATCCAAAATCTTGTTTGTTTGTGCTTTGTTTTTTTGGTTTTTTGTTTTTGTGAAACCTTAATAATAATTTGGGAATTCGCAACTAAATGTTTTTTGTTGCATAAAGCACCATATGATATTCTTTTGTCCGACCTAAATGAGTGATCAATCAATAAGTAGTACTACAATAAATGGATTGCCTAAGAACACTCTGTTGGGCCTTGAAGAATAGTTAGTCCTACTTGGAATGGGTTTGCTCCCTTCTCCTCCAGTTGCCACTACAATGTTGATTGAATAAATGTTAATCTTCAAAGCTTTACTTTTTTCATGTCTAATTTTGTCTATTCAACTGAAATTATTTACTAGTTTTTACTTTACTTTCTGTCAACATATTCTTTTCGGTTTAGGCCCTCCCACACGCATTCATTTGGACAGTATGAGTTGATATTGAGGGGGAAAAAAGTATTCGATGTTTAAGTAAAAGATAAGTTTGTGAAAGTTCTAGTAGTGTTTGGGCATTAATTTCACTCGAAAAAAGAAGTTTTTGAAAGTGAAGATCATAGCTTAACAGTTCTATACGTGTAACCTCCTTCAGTTTGAACTATAACGTTTGTACTTTTTATGTTACAGGTACAAAGAAGATTTCCTAGTGAGTGCAGAAAATGAAATTCTAAGGAAATTCTATCGAGCCTCCATTACACTTAATCCTGAGACATGGCACTTAGTAGCGTGATCTTTAACTTTTGACCCCATTTGACTCGTGAGTAGAACTTTAAGGTTAAAAGTTTAAATTATTATCCATGGGGCAAGCGAGAGAGCAACACTTGTTAAATTTAAAGTTCTACCCATAAGAGAAGCGGAGACAAAAATTCAAGACCATCTACTTTAAGGGTTATTTGTATACTTCACTCTTTTTAGGGGTGTGCATAGGTCGGATTGGTTTGGATTTTTTAATTACCAAATCAAATCAATTATATCGGGTTATTAAATCTAAAGACCAAACCAAACCAATAAAAGTCGGATTTTTAAATCTCGAGTGTTTCGGGTTTTCGGGTTGTTTCGAGTTTTTTTTTCATAAAGTTTTCATAGCACAAAATATAGAATTTGTGCTCCAAATATTTCTTTAATCCTAGTAAGACAGAACTATATAAGGTGTTTTTTAAATAAAATAACATAAATATGAGACGATTCATGGCATTGTACTAAAATATTCAACAATAAAGATGAGAAAATCACATAAAATAAATATTATTTATAAGCCATAATGAAAACAAACATAATTTAAAATTACTAATAAATTGCTAAAATAAGTACGACTAATAAGTACTATTATTTACATGACTAAACACTAAAAGAAAAATAAGTTATGCATTTTATCTAAACTATGGAAAAACTAAAAAATAGATATCAAACACTATTTTCATTCATTGTACAATTGAATTGAATGTCTTTTATTATCATTAGTATTGATTTGATTCTGGTTTAAGATTTATTTGAGTTACTAACATTTATGGACTATAAAACTTATTGGAGCATCCAAAAATTATAAGTCCAAGCTTGAAATAATACGTTAAATGATAAAATTATGAAAAAGCTTAAGAAATATTTATAAACTACACTACAATAAATATTTTTATGTATTAAATATATTTAAAACTTTTATACATATAATGTCGGGTTGGTTTAGTTTCGGTTCGACTTTTTTTAGTTAAAACCAAACCAAACCAAATATCGTCGGGATTTTTTTCCCAACACCAGACCAATCAAACCAAATCATAATCGAATTTTTTTTCTCGGTTTGACTCGAATTATCGGATTGGTGCGATTTATCGGTTTCATTTTTACACCCTAACCCTTTTTAATGGGTTTGTTTCCCTCATCTTAATGAAGAGGGCCTTGGCACTTGGCAGTCCAGAATCAATCACGAAAACCTCAAGCTTTTCTTTTCGCTTTTGGCCCTCCCACATGCTTTCTTTAGAGCCTTAAAATTCAGGTTTTGTCTCAGTTCAACAGATCCATAAAGTAATTATGCTCGCGGTTAAAACACGCAAGAGCCATGATGATGTTTCTTGCGTTTTCAAATATTTTGCAAATACTGAGTCAACTATTAGTAATAGTCATAGTTAACTAAAACTTTACGTTCTTGTGAAAATACACTTTTTGGGAAAATTATCGACCTTCGGGAAAATTGTTTACTACAGATGTGCAAATAAAGATATTAAGATGGCGAAGAATAAAGGAAATTTTACCTCATACCCTATTTATTATAAATCAAAATTATTTTAAAATATTATTTTCTATAGCTACCTTTTATATTTTATAAAAAAATAAGTATTTATGGTATATACTAGTATACTACCATTGAGGCATGAAATACGCTATTTATGTTTTTCCTCTCTCTTAGACAGCTGGACATACCTATTTTTAAGGGATTGCCGTTACTGTATTCATGAATACATGGCGCGAATACATGTGAATACATGTGCGTACACCTGTATACATGAATACATGGCGCGAATACATGTGAATACATGCGCGTACAGCTGGACTGCCCTGATTTTAAGCGTTTTTTTCTGCTGTATTCATGAATACATGGCGCGAATACATGTGAATACATGCGCGTACAGCTGGACTAACCTGATTTAGGCGCTTTTTACTGCTGTATTGATGAATACAGCAGCGCGAATACATGTGAATATATGCGCGTACATCTGGACAACTCTGATTTTAGGCGCGTTGTGCTGATGTATTCATGAATACATCATCGCGAATACATGTGAATACACTATTGTAACAATTGAATTGTAGCTATAAAAAGTAATTATGTATATGATAGTTATAGAAGGTTAATAACACTAAATAATAGTGATTTCTGAAAATTCCAGATTAAACTCAATTTTATACTAGTTGGGCCACGCCTATGTCCAGTTTCCCTTTGCTCGAAGGGTTCCACTAGCTCAAGTTTAATTTTCTTGAGCACACGCAACTAAGTGATTTTTCACATGCACTCATGTGTGATTTTAACCTTCGATTACCACGAACGGCTCACACTTAGTGGGTTTTAACTTCCTCACCACAACAAGCCTTTCGTACACATAGGAAGGTTTTGATTTTCCGCCTTGCGCTTTTTCGTTAAGGACTAGTCCGGTACTGCTGCAGTTCGGAAAGTAACCATCTATAAACTATAATGACTAAGTTATAGGAGTATGTATTTCCTTTTCGAGTTGGTTACTTTCGTTTCAAATTGAAAAATTTGTGCAAAATTCTGATTCAGCCACGGGTCCAAACTGATGAGCTGAATATCGGCACAACCTGACGTTCAAGTGCTGGTTGTCTAGCCAGTGAACAATAAAGATTGAGTATTCATATAATATATGCTACATGGAACTCGTCTAAGAAAAGGCGCATCCATGTTGTAGAGACTATTTATTCCATGCACTTTAATTTACTTCTCCTTTTAGCATTTTCGCATTTCAACTCGTTCAATGCTTTCACTCACCTTTAATTATTTCCTTATAAGACCCTTCATTCCTCTTTTAGCGAAAGAAAAAACAAAACATACTCTATCAGAAAGGAAAAACTTTAGCAAAAGACGAGATGGCTTAGTCTTCTTTTTCTTTTCTTTGTTCTTTAAGCCCGTGCTTACGAAGACTTTTGTTGACCATACTCGCGAGAAATTCGAGTAGCTTTTCCATGCAAGCCCCGCTATTTCTCTCTCCCCCCTTTTGGTTTTTCCAATTTAGAAACACTTCTCTCGACAACTAGTAAAGCTACCACAACTTAATTGGTGCAATTTACAATAGCGCATGATTGCGAAGATATGTTGAAGGAGGTAACCTTTTCTTTGGAAATTTAATTAGTGAGCAATATTCTATTAGCAGTAGGAATTAGAAGAATGAATAACACATTTGAGCAGATTGTCACTTCTAGTTTTATCAATTAAGGTCTCTGCGAAAAATAAAAGCATAGAAGGATAAAGAAGGAAAAGGCAGAGGGAAGAACTTTTCTCATAAAGTAATTTTAGCCTTTTAATCCCTATTCCAATACGGCCCCTTCTATGATATTTTCAGATTACAGAAGCGAAACGCTAGTTCAGTAGGAGTAGGACATCCAAATACTTAGCAAAAAGAAACATATATACTAGCAATAGAGTAGAGACTAGAGAAGGCTTCGCAGTGATCATCATAAGATAATGATGGGTATTTATCTTCTTGGGCTGGCCAACATTCTACTAAGTATCTGTTTTTGGGCCACTTTGTACTACTGCTTTTAAAAGAAAACCAAGAAAATACCTCTATATACTAATTTTATAGTATAGACAACGAAACTACCCTTCAATATGAATCCAGTAGTCCTATATGCTCTGAATCTTCTCTTGTTCGCAAGCTTTGTTAACTTCTTGAGGATCAAGAAGCACAAATAGGCAGTAAGCAGCTTGAAAAGAAACCCCTAATGCCTTTCTACAAAGAGTTAGGAAAAGAACATAAAAAGAAAAACGTTAGCAAAAGGTCTAAAGGTATCATATACTAAAAAATGTTAAATATGATAAGTAACATATTCTTAGACAATGGAGTTAGCTAGATTTAAGACATTCAAACTTTGTTTTTTTTTGTTCTTTATAAAATGACAATAATTGCTAGTAGCTCTTTTGGATCTCTCATGTGTACTGCAAATGATTGTAAATTTGCGTATAACAAGAATTAGATTTATCTGTATTTGGTACACACACAAAAAAGAAGCTAAAAGACTACAAATTACTAGCGGCAGAATTCTATTAGTGAAGGAATTGGCTTCATTAAAACTTTGAAAGTGAAAAGAAGAAAAAGATTTAGTTGGTGTGAACAAGAAATTAAAAGTAAAGAAGGCGATCATTTTCACTTTGTAGGTCAAGTACATAGGACATGTCCCTCTAAATTAAAAAGTGAGTAATAAAGATTAGGAGAAGAATAGCGTACCCTTTTAGGCTTAGCGTAGAGCAATTCAGGGGAAATCTTGTAAAGATCTTCATCTACTGCCCTTTTAGGTGGTGGTGGAGATGGAGTTGCTGCTTCTTTCACATCATACTCATATTCATAGTCACACACCACCCATTTGTCCTTTCCTGCTTTTCCAACTGCTTCATTACTTGCTTTCATCTGCTTTTTCCAAATGGTTCCATTGAACTTATTAAATGTAGAGAAATGAAGAGTATTTCAGAAGACATGCGTATAAAGTAGCAAAATTAAAAACATTTAATGCTTTCAACTCTCTGTTTAACTACAGACCAAAAGATGTTCCCTCCGTAATAATTACCTTACGACGAGGAACGACGATCATGGTCGGAGTTACAATATCATTCTGGTACAGATCGCCGGCGACGTATAAATCACGGTCTTCAGAGTAGCTGTATTGAAGCAAATCAGCTTGTCTAGCTGATTCAAAGCACTGTGTGAAAGGAATTGGGAAATCATCGTTACAATCCCAGCTACCAAATGCTGGAACATGGCTCCTATTCTTGAAGTAATAATTGCTCCCCTGTTAAGAAAAAAAACACAAATCACAAACAAAATCAACTCATGAAGTTAACCAATAAAGAAACATTAAGCGGAGATGAGAGCTTACTTGCATTTTGGCCTCAGCAAGAATCTTGGAGATTGAGCTCACAATGGAGTTCAAACTTACAATCTTTTTGTTTATTTCCTTGCTTTAAATCAACTAGGACTACGTTTTGTGGTATTACGGTAGGGCTCTTTTAAAGGGGCCTTAAATGGGGTTGCTTTATGAGACGAGTCACTGTTGTTGGGTTTTTAAAGGTAAAGGAATGGAGGGTTACAGCAGTCGGGTCCTGAGGATTCAATTAGATACTTGTAGTATGAAATTTAAAAAAAAAAGTAAGATCCAACCATAACAAATCCAGTCAAATTTTATATGTAGTGTTTGAGGAGGATAATATGTACACAATTCTTATCTGAAAAAATAGAGAAACTATTTTCTATAAATAAATAAAAAGCAATAACACATATGAAAAAAAGGCAAGAAACACAGAAAGGCAAACGTCTAGATATCCAAAAAAATGTGAGAAATAGACAGGAGGGACAGAGAAGTAACAAGTAAGGGCAAATAGAAGGGGGGGACCTGGAGCCAACAATAATGTAGCATAGCTTTATTTAATTCTCTGTTTGTTTGCATTTTGTTAAGACGGTGTATATTCCAATGTTATACACAGGGTCGATAAATTAAAGTAGTTTCTCAGAAAAGAGCAAATGACACACACCCTATTAAATAAAAGGTCTAAATCTGAAGTACACTTTTTAACCCTACACGAATGCTGGGTGCTCCGTGCCCTAGTTTTATTAACTACCCAAGAAATTATAAACAGAAGAGGAAAATGGAATCATTAAACCACAACCCAAAGTTAATAAATTTTTTTAAAAAACAACACAGAATATTGTTACCAAATAAAGGTAAAAACTATCTTATTCACTATTCACCTGACTTAACTATGCATTTTTGTTCCCACTATATTTGAGTAAAGGGCTCTAATAATTGGTATGACTCATGGAATTGAAATTAGAAGTTTGTTTATCCGAAAAACGGATAAAGTTGAATTTATACGTAGTTCTAAGGATACGTGGTATGAATTGGTACAAATCGGAAAAGATAAATAAATGTATATTGAAATTAGTTATAAAAGAAATGAATGCAAACCAGATGAACTAATTAGCCTAAGCCTTCAAGTTTAATCACCTCCAAATCTGATGAAAAACGATTGATAGAGGAAACAATTTGACTAAAATACCAAAAGCCACCCAAAAAATAGTATTAGCTCTGTTTTCTGTATATCTTAGAATGAATGTGTGTATCAATGCCTCTCCTCTTACAAATGATAACCACTCTTAATATAGTGGGGGAATTCAATTTTAGGTATAATAAAAAATACATAGTGGGGATTCTATGATGGACTAATTAATTAACTTTTCGTTAATTTCTGCCAAGATTCTCTCCCCAAATGCGACTATAACGGCTCTTTTGTCCCTTGGCTCGATCTTGGTCTCAGCCGGTCTCGGTATGGGTCGGTCTTCGGGTCTCGAGCTCGATATTGACTCGAGCTCGATATTGATCGGTCTCTGGATCTCGAGCTCGATATTGACTTGAGCTCGATATTGATCGGTCTCTAGGTCTCGAGCTCGATATTGACTCCAGCTCGATATTGATCGGTCTCTGGGTCTTCGAGCTCGATATTATGATGACGAACCTCAGTCCATCATGCTCCAATCTTGATTAATCACACGAAAGGTAAACTCGATTTTGACCATATACAAATAGTCCCCTCGTTTCTCGGAAAGAAGGTGCCGAGAAACGATATGATTTTTCAACCTCCGACTAGATGAATGCTGACGTCTGCGACGAACCCGATTGTGACGTATGTGACAAACGTCCCATCGGTTCAGTTACCAAGGCATTAAATGCGCGTCAGTCGATGGTCGGCCACTGTCAATTTTGAACTGTCATTGTGAAATCTATAAATAGCCTCTTTCTTCACTATTTCAAACTTTTACCTTCAAAACTTCTTCATTCCAATCTTCACAGTCCATCGCCTTCTTCAAAGTTTCCTATTTTCAGGTTTTGGAATTTCTTTGCTTGTTCTTCTCAAAAATACCAAATACTTCAATCTCCCTTTTTCCTTGTTCACAAAAATTTAGATGGCCAAAACATCTAAAATCGTTCCACAAAAAGAGGTTGCTTCTTCATCACGGCTCGCCGGCGGTGAGGATGCGGCGGAGCCTCGCCCTGAGGAATTCATTCCGGTTGGGTGTTCAACTGTCAGTGACTTTAAGGTTGAAAAACCTTCATCGGTATCGGGCCGATGTGAGCCGATGTCGAGGTACCAATGTATAATCACCGATAAAATTCTCGAGAAAGTAAAACAAGAATACAATTGGGGCGATAAGCATGTGGTAGTCCCATTGCCTGATGAATCAATTACTACCCACATGGAAGGGTTCCTAAGTGTTTATACTTATCCTTTCATGTTGGGTCCTTTAGACGCTGTCATCGTCGCCTTTTGCAAGAGATATGACGTGACCCTCGGCTAGATCCCTCCTTCTTTTTGGAGAATAGTGATTCTTCTCCGATTTTTCTCGAGCAAAATCGAGGGGTGTCTTTTCACCCTCGACCACCTTATGCGCCTTTATAGTCCCCGAATTTATCGAGGAGGGTTAATCAAGCTTGCTCGCCGAGCCACCAAAGCGTCGTTCTCGAGCATAGGCGAGACTCGTGATCGAGGTTGGATGGGCCAATTTGTTCAAGTCAAAACCTCGGACCTGATCCCTGCCGATGACATGTCATTTCCTGAGGAATGGATTATGAACCTTGAGCACTTATTTTCCTTTGTTCGTTTTAATTTTGCAATTGCCTTTTTTTTCTTGATCCATTTTTTCTTTTTTGTAACAGTTGTGGCTCGGATGCCTGAGCCGATTCCTGATCTTAAACAATGGGTTGAAGGTTTGGTGCTGTAGAGACCGTACTCCGAGCGCGCTTGGGTGGAATTATCAAAGGGTCGATGGGAGGCCCGTAGTCATGGTAAGTCTCTCTCTTAATTTGTTTGCTATTTGCTCTTCTTTACTTGCTTAACCCCCTTTTCCCCATTTTTTTAGGACTTGGGAAGGACGTTGCCATGAGGCCCCCATCTGGTGATGAGGAGGTTCCTGTCCCGAAGCAGGTTAAAGAAAAGAATAGAAAAGATTCACCGAGATCCCCGTTCTCGAAAAAGAAAAAACCGGCGAAGAAATATAGCAAGCTAAAGGGGGGCCCTAGTGTTATGCTTCCGGAATCTATCCACCGATTAAGGGACGAGCCCGAAGAAGTAGAAAAGGAATTAGCTGGTGTACGGGCTAATGTTGTGATACAACAATCTTCAGAATCAGCGGAAGTGAATAAGGGAACCCTGGCCATAATTCCGGAACAAGAAAAAACCAAGACTATTCGGTCTCGAGCTGGGATGGTCGAAGGGGAGACCGAGGGTAGGACTTCTCGAGCAGCAAAAGATATCTCAAGGGATGAGCTCGGGATAGTTGATGTCAGCGGATCCCCTCAGATTTCGGATGCTATGATCTGTGAGGACAGTATGATGGAAGGTCGATCCTACGAGGGCATTCAGGAGTCGACCGATATCCACAGTTTTCTGGATGGGCTCGAGTCAGCTGCCTCGGAGGAGGTTATCGGGTTTGGTGGATTACCGATTCCAAAGAAAATATAATGGTCAGGCTCTACCAGGTCTTCATCGGTTCCAAAACTGGTGGACCGATTCCTGGCCCCGAGTATTGATCCTGATCGTAGGCGAACGGTGGTGATACTCGAATTTTCTCTCCCCCAAGGGTTGCTAGTTACCTTCGGTCCCTAGTGACCGAAGAAGATCAAGCAGTGATAAATGCGGTAGGACCCGCCTGCCTTTTCAACGAGGCCCAGCATGCTCTGAATCGGGTAACTTCGATGGCATCTATGCTGTTTATACTTGTTGCAGGTAATTCTAACATTTTTCCATGTTTGTAGGCTTCAGTGTTGCATCACGAGGCTTTCCTCCGAATCCGAGAGGAGAATGAGGCCGAGGTTCGGGAGCTCACTGAGAAGAGTGACTCCTATAAACTTCTTAGCGAGAAGCTTCAAGCAGATTTGGCAGCGGCTCGTGATGAGCACGAGGAGATGGGCGATCAAGTATTCCGAATTCTTCACGATAGTAAAGACGAATTGGAGATAACCACTGACAATCCGATTCTGCAGGTTCGACAGAGGCTTGAACAGATCGGACGGCTCAATTTGCAGGTAGATGAGCTAATGGCCGAATGGGAAAAATTCAAAGAAAATATGGATATCCTTGCCTCCAAAAAGGAGGCTGTTCAAGCGCAATTGGAGTCGGCTGAGGCCCAGCTTCGGGCTGTAAAAGAAAATACCTCGGTGCAGATCGAGAGGGTTAAAGAGCTTCAAAGCCGGTTAGATTTGTCCACTTCAGATAAGGCAAGCTTGGCTAATGAACTTGAAGTAGTCAGATCTGAGGTGACCGAGGCTAATAAAAGAGCTGATGCTAAAGTGGCCCAGTTCAGGAATGACGTTGAGGTTAATCAGGCCAAGGCCAAGAGCATGGTCGAACATGCTAAATGGAAGGCTCAGAGAGAAGATATCGAGGAGGTCAGTGCTCAGGGCTTCGATGTCGAGGCCGAAATTGAAAATGCCAAGGCAGAGAAAAACAGGGCTCGAAGGTTGGCCTTTCCTGAGGAAGACTCCAATAGCTCGAACGAATCTGAAGGTGAGGAAGATCCCGAGGACGTGGTCTGCGATGAAGACCAAGCCATTTAGGATCTTAACTAGTTTTTGTTATTTCTATCGAGGCTACTTCGGCCTTTGTAAATAACTTCTTTCGGGCTGTGTTGCCTTTGTAAAAGATTTTGATGTATATATATAACTTTTTCCCTTCCATGGCTTCTGAATCTGTTGTCTTTTGTTGATTTATACAAAGGTCAAAGCGCCTTAGCATAAAACTATGAAGTTGTATTCGAAGGTCCAAGGTTGAGATGGTAAGGATTCATAGTAAGTACTGCCCTCGATCGCTTTTGATCGGTAAGCCTTGAGTGAATGTTCGAACTCAAATTAAGGTAGCCCTTAGACTTAATACGTAGTCCTAGATTCGGGGTAATAATTTGATCTTGAATCAAGGTAGCCCTTGGGCTTGATAAATAGTCTCTGAGTGAGAATGGTTGCTCGAACTCGAGTTAGGGTAGCCCTTAGGCTTTATGGTCGAGTGAGGATTTGCTCAAACTCAAAATAAGGTAGCCCTTGGGCTTTAGCAGTCGAGTGAGGATTTTCACGAACTCGAAGTATTGCATCCCTTAGGCTTTGCAGTCGAGTGAGAATGATTTCTCGAACTCGAAGTAATGGCAGCCCTTGGGCTCGATAGATAGTCCCCGAGTGAGAATGGTTGCTCGAACTCGAGTTAGGGTATCCCTTAGGCTTTATGGTCGAGTGAGGATTTGCTCTAACTCAAAATAAGGTAGCCCTTGGGCTTTAGCAGTCGAGTGAGGATTTGCTCGAACTCGAAGTATTGCATCCCTTAGGCTTTGTAGTCGAGTGAGAATGATTTCTCGAGCTCGAAGTAATGGCAGCCCTGGGATCGATAGATAGTCCCCAAGTGAGAATGGTTGCTCGAACTCGGGTTAGGGTAGCCCTTAGTCTTTATGGTAGAGTGAGGATTTGCTCAAACTCGAAATAAGGTAGCCCTTGGGCTTTAGCAGTCAAGTGAGGATTTGCTCGAACTGGAAGTATTGCATCCCTTAGGCTTTGTAGTCGAGTGAGAATGATTTCTCAAACTCTAATTAAGGTAGCCCTTGGGCTTTGTATCATTTGATTTTGTTGTTTTTTCGGATGAGAGTCCCCGATTTATGGGGTAATCATTTGAACTCCGGTCATGGTCGGCTCTTAAGCCTGTTTGCATAATGGATCGAGAAAATGAAGTAGGAGAACCTTTCTGAGGTATGAGATATTGGTAAAGAAGAAAATTTTCTTTTATAGGTCATTATACATGCGTACATGTTTTGTGCCAGGGCTCGAGCAAACTATGCGGGCATGGTTCGTTTGACCATTTGGCCCTTACAAATTTCCCCTATCGAGACCCTGTTGCCATGAATTAACGATCTTGCCCGAACTTGATAAACTTGATATTCGAGGGGAATGCCCCCCAGTATTCGAGGTTGATTGTAAAGAGGTATCGGATATTGTTGAATTGTTCTAAGTTAGCACGATCAATAGTTGCCTCATTAAAAACCTCGTCGGAAAACCCATTTGGGACAAAACCGGTCTAAGGGAAAAAGAGTGCAATGCGCGCTTTCAGACCTAAAGTCTTCACATTGAATAATCCATCCCTGTGTCTGCTCGAACACCTGCAAGGGTTAGTTTCGAAATACAAATGAACATGGGAGGGTTGTACCTTAGCAGTAGTATCGTTTTAGGTGCGATACATTCCAATTGCTTGGTAGTTATTTGCCGTTTATCATACCGAGCTTGTAGGATCCTTTTCCGATGATTACGAGAACCTAATACGGTCCTTCCTAGTTTGGAACCGGTTTCCCTTCATTTGGATTTTGGGTATTGAGGGTGACTTTTCTTAGCACCAAGTCCCCGATGGTAAAATGTCGAAGATTGGTTCTTCGATTGTAGTACCTTTCAATTTGCTATTTTTGGGCGGCCAATCGGACGAGAGCGGCTTCTCGTCTTTCGTCCAACAATTCTAGGCTCGTATTCATGATCTCGTTATTTGACTCCTCTGTTACGTATCGAAACCTGATGCTAGGCTCTCTGACCTCGACCGGGATAAGAGCTTCTGCGCCATAAACCAACGAGAATGGTGTTGCCCTGGTACTGGATTTTGATGTTGTGCGGTATGCCCATAGGACCTCAGGTAGTATTTCTCTTCATTTTCCTTTGGCGTTGGTCAATCTCTTCTTAAGATTTTGGATGATGGTTTTGTTGGTTGATTCGGCTTGTCCGTTCTCGCTGGGATAATAAGGTGTTGATAGGATCCTTTTGATCTTGTGATCCTCGAGAAATTTAGTTACTTTGCTACCGATGAATTGTTATCCATTATCCCATACAATCTCGGATGGCATCCCGAATCAGCATATGATGTGGTCCCAAATGAAGTCTATCACTTCCTTTTCCCTGACTTTCTCGAAAGCCTATGCTTCAACCCATTTAGAGAAATAATCAGTCATAAACAAAATAAACTGAGCTTTACCTAGGGCCGATGGGAGGGGGCCAACGATGTCCATTCCCCATTTCATGAAAGGCCATGGAGATAGGACCGAGTGGAGTAGTTCCCAGGGTTAAAGAATCATGGGTGCATGCCTTTGGCATTTGTCTCATTTTCGAACGAACTCCCTTGCATCCTTGTCCGTATTGGTTCAATAATATCCTGCTCTGATTACTTTGTGGACCAATGAATTAGCACCAGAATGATTTCCACAGGTGCCCTCATGAATTTCATGTAGGATGTAATCGGTATCTCCCGGTCCCAAACATATTTCCAATGGTCCATCGAACTTCCTCCTAAATAGTGTTCCATTTTCGGACAAGGTGAACCGTGCTGCCTTTTTGCGCAGAGCTCTCGATTCCTTTGGATCTGATGGAAGCTTCCCATTCTTGAAGTGCTCTATGTATTTGTTCCTCCAATCCCAGGTTAAATTTGTGGAGTTTATCTCGGCGTGATCTTCTTCGATAACTAATCTCATGAGTTGTATGACGGTCCCCGAGTTGAGTTTGTCATCTTCGACTGATGAACCTAAGTTTGCAAGGGCATCGGTCGCGCTGTTTTATTCTCGGGGTACATGTTGCAAGGCCCATTCCTTAAGTCGATGTAGAGTCACCTGTAGTTTATCCAAGTACCTCTGCATTCGATCTTCTCGGAATTCAAAAGTCCTGTTAACTTGGTTTACCACGAGGAGGGAATCACACTTAGCCTCTACGACTTTCGCTCCCAAGCCTCTGGCTAATTCGAGACCTACAATCATGGCCTCGTACTCGGCCTCATTGTTAGTCAATTTTGCAGTTATGATAGATTGTCTAAATACGTTACATGCGGGTGATTTTAGTATGATGCCTAGTCCGGACCCCTTCGCGTTCGAGGCACCATCCGTAAAGAGGGTCCAGACTCCCGAAGAGGTACCTGATTTTATAAGTAGTTCTTTTTCAATCTCGGGTACGAAGGGCGGCATAAAGTCAGCCACGAAGTCCGTCAAGATTTGAGATTTGATGGCGGTTCAGGGTCGATACTCAATATCGTACCCACTGATTTCTATGGCCCATTTGGCTAATCGACCCGAAAGCTTGGGTTTGTGCAAAATATTTCGAAGTGGATAAGTTGTTATCACACATATTGGATGACACTGAAAATATGGTTTTAGTTTCATAGAGGCGCTTATTAAAGCAAGCGCTAATTTTTCTAAGTGTGGGTATCTAGTTTCGGCTTTGCCTAAGGTTTGAGTAATATAATAAATAGGAAATTGCGTACCTTGTTCTTCTCGCACCAGGAATCCACTTATCGCTATCTCCGAGACTTCCAAGTACAGGTAAAGCTATTCGTCCATTTTCGGGGTATGAAGAAGCGACGAGCTCGATAAATACCGCTTTAGTTCCTCCAAGGCTTGCTGGCATTCCAGAGTCCATGCAAAGTTGCTCTTCTTCTTAAGTAGTGAGAAAAATCAGTGGCTTCTATCAGGGTTGATCTCGATTCCCCGATTGGACACCATGAAACCAAGAAACTTGCCCGAGCCAACCCCAAATGCATATTTTTCGGGGTTGAGCTTCAAATTGTACTCCCTCAGTGTATCAAAAGTTTCCTACAAATGCTTTAAATGGTCCTCTGCTTGCAAGGACTTAACTAACATGTCATCAATATAAACTTCTATTGATTTTCCTATTTGTTTTTCAAATATTCGGTTTACTAGGCGTTGATAAGTTGCACCAGCATTTTTCAGTCAGAATGGCATTACATTATAACAGTAGGTACCGTACTTAGTGATAAACGAGGTCTTTTCCTAGTGTTCCGGGTTCATCTATATCTGGTTGTACCCGGAGTAGGCATCGAGGAAATTGAGAGTCTCATGGCCAGCCGTGGCATCGATCATACGATCGATATTAGGTAAAGGGAAAGAATCCTTAGGGCATGATTTGTTTAGGTCTTTATAATCTATACACATTCTAAGTTTGTTTCCCTTCTTAGGGATTACCACCACGTTTGCTAGCCATTCGGGATATTTTACCTCTCGAATAGATCCTACTTTAAGAAGTTTGGTTACCTCGTCCTTGATGAAGGCATATTTGACCTCGGACTGGGCCCTTCTTTTTTGCTTCACCGGATGGAATTTCAGATCCAAACTTAGTCTATGAGTGGTTATTTCTGATGGGACCCCTGTCATGTCAAGATGGGACCAAGCGAAACAGTTCATGTTAGCTATAAGAAATTGAATAAGCTTTTTCCTGAGCTCGGAATTTAACCCCGTGCCCAGGTATACCTTTCGCTCGGGCAGATGTTCGATTAGCGTGATTTGCTCCAGTTCTTTGATTGTTGATTTGGTAGCGTCGGAATTATCGGGGACCATGAAGGATCGAGGGATCCCATAATCATCATCTTCGTTAGTCCTTTGATTCTCTAATTGGGTCGAGGCTGATGTTTGTGATTGCTATTTGGTGTCCCATTTCTCATTCGAATCTGATCCCTTTGTCAATGATAGTGATGATATCGGAATTACTTCATCGACGACAAATATTTCCTTCGCAACTGGTTGCTCCCCGTAGACCGTCTTGATTCCCTCTGGTGTTGGGAATTTTAGAACCTGGTGAAGGGTCGAAGGTACTGCTCTCATATTGTGGATCCAAGGCCTCCCGAACAGGGCGTTATATCTCATGTCGCCCTTGATCACATGGAACTTCGTTTCTTGGGTGGTCCCAACCACGTTTACTGGCAAAATTATCTCGCCCTTAGTAGTTTCACACACCATATTGAATCCGTTTAGTACCAGGGTTGCGGGCACGACCTGGTCCTATAGACCGAGCTGCTCTACGACCCTTGATCGAATGATGTTGGCCGAACTACTGGGATCAATTAACACACGTTTAACTTGAGTTTTATTCATAAGTACAGATATTACCAGTGCATCGTTGTGGGGCTGCATGATCCCTTTCGCGTCTTCGTCACTAAAGGACAATGTTCCTTTAGGTATGTAATCCTGAGTTCGATATCGCTTCTCTCTTATAATCGATATCTTAATGCGTTTAAGCACCGGCCACTGGGGGACATCGATCCCTCCGATGATCATGTGGATGATGTGTTGTGGCTCTTCTTGTTCATTTTTTTTGTTGAACTCTTTGTTTTTGAAATGGTTCTTGGCTCGGTCACTTAAAAACTCTGGAAGGTGCCCTTCATTGAATAACCGGGCTACCTCCTCTCTCAACTGCCTGCAATCTTCCATTCTGTGGCCATGGGTGCCAAGGATTTCTCTGGCTGGATCGGACTGCAGAGGTCGAGGCCATTTAGTATCTTTGATGCATCCGATAGCCGATACGATGGCGGATGAATCAATATTGAAGTTATATTCTAATAACCATGGTGGTTCCTTAGGTCCGGTATGCTTATCGAACCCACTCTTGCTCATCAGCCCTCAAGATCCTTGGCCTCGATCACTTCTACTTTTGCCTCGTACGTGGTTACGTCCCGGTTCGCTACCCATACAATCTTCGTTATACGGCCGATATCGGTCCCTTTTCGACCTTGGTTACCTGTCAGTGTCCCTTTTAATAACGGATCCAAAACCCAACTGGTCATCTTCGACTCTAATCTTCGATTGATATCTATTGTGTACGTCGGCCAAGATAACAGCCGGGTACTCGATCAGGTTCTGCTTCAGCCGTCGTGAAGCCATCGAGCTTCGTTCGTTAAGTCCTTGGGTGAAATCTTGAACGGCCCAATCGTCTGTGACCAGTGGTAGATCCATTCATTCCATTTGAAAATGAGACACGAATTCTCTTAGTATCTCGTTATCTTTTTGTCTTACCTTGAAAAGGTACGACTTCCTGGTTTCGACCTTTATGGATCCGGCATGTGCTTTTACGAAAGAATCTGCATGCATAGCTAAAGAATTTATAAAGTTAGGCGGCAAATTATGATACTATATCATCGCTCCCTTTAACAGAGTTTCACCGAACTTCTTTAATAATACAGATTCGATCTCATCATCTTCTAGATCGTTACCTTTGATGGCACATGTGTAAGAGGTGACATGTTCGTTGGGGTCAGTCGTTCCATTATATTTAGGAATTTCGGGCATGCGGAATTTCTTGGGGATCAGTTTTGGAGCCGCGCTCGGGGGGGAAAGGCTTTTACACAAATTGTTTGGAATCCAAGCCCTTCAATATTGGTGGTGCCTCAGGGATCTGATCAATCTTGGAGTTATAAGTTTCCATTTTTTTGTCGTTTTCTTCAATCCTCCTTTCTCCTGACTCTATTCATTTTGTCAGCTCCTCGAGTATTTTAATAATTTCGGGATTAGTCCCCGATTCTTGTTCATTTGACCTTACTATAGCTGGCCCCGTTTTATGGGTAACTTTTTGGGGTGGACTGGGCTCGAGCCTGCTCGGTGCCTGGGTTTGGCTCTGCAACTGAGCTATCGCTACCTATTGAGCTTGCAACATTTTGAAAATCATACGCAGGCTAATCCCGTCTTCTCCAGCATTTTGGGTATTTCGAACTGCAGATCGAGATCCACCATGAATGCTATTTTCGGGGTCGGAACGTTGGTTTGCCTCAATGGACATTGTGAATTAACGTCAATTGGATCTATATCTCGAGTTCCAATGGGGTCGACGAGTGGCCTTTCATCCCCGGGCGTCAGGTTATTATTCTCATCTTGAAGGCCAACTTCATTATCGATAGGTAGGGCCTTTAATCGGGAGTTCGTCGTTTTTAACCTGAAATCAAAGACACTTCCAAGAGCAAGTGTAAAATAGTGTGTTTCACAGAGATTCATACAAAATAACTACTATTATCCTTAGCCCCACGGTGGGCGCCAAACTGTTTACCCGAAAAACGGATAGAGTTGAATTTATACGTAGTTCTAAGGATACGTGGTATGAATTGGTATAAATCGAAAAAGATAAATAAATGTATATTGAAATTAGTTATAAAATAAATGAATGCAAACCATATGAACTAATTAGCCTAAGCCTTCAAGTTTAATCACCTCCAAATTTGGTAAAGAACGATTGATAGAGGAAACAATTTGACTAAAATATCAAAAGCCGCCCAAGCAATAGTATTAGCTCTGTTTTCTGTATATCTTAGAATGAATGTGTATATCAATGCCTTTTCTCTTACAAATGATAACCACTCTTAATATAGTGGGGGAATCCCATTTTGGGTATAATAAAAAAAATACATAGTGATGATTCCATGATGGACTAATTAATTAACTTTCTCTTAATTTTCGCCGAGATTCTCTCTCCAAATACGGCTATAACGACTCTTTTGTCCCTTGGTTCAATCTCGGCCAGTCTCGGTATGGGTCGGTCTATGGGTCTCGAGCTCGATATTGACTCGAGCTCGATATTGATCGGTCTCTGGGTCTCGAGTTCGATATTGATTGGTTTCTGGGTCTTCGAGCTCGATATTATAATGACGAACCTCGGTCCATCATGCTTCAATCTTGATTAGCCACACGAAGGGCAAACTCGGTTTTGACCGTATACAAAGTTTAATGTCTAGTAGTTAGAAGTTTATTTGCACCTATCCAGTGTAAGAGTAAATTCCCATCGTGATATTTTCTGCTTCTTGCTACTCTTTTCTTTATTCACACGTCTATCTATTCCTCCTTCAAAAAATTTTAAAGAAAAAGAAAAGAAAAAAGAATGGAACTGAAATTGGGTAAGTCAACTTATTGAAGGCAACGGATTACTATCACACAAAGCGGAGCTTTTAATGAATGCTAAAAAGGAAGACAGGGTTTGAAAAATAGAGAAGCACAGAATATTTATGAATACTTAATAATGGAGGAGGTGGCAAAGTGGGATGGTATTTAGCATAAGCAAGACCTTGAAATTAAGTTGTGTCTAGTTAAATGACTTTATTAGACAGTAACTCCAACCACTTTAATCATTATTAATAGTTTTGCTATTCGATAAGATATTTCATCAAGAAAGGTGGAGTTAGTTAAGATTAGCAGTGCCGATAGATCTTTAAAAACCGATCAAATCGACCGAATCGAATTATACCAAATCGATTATTAAGTCTTTTCTAATAAAATCGTGGGTTATTATAAAATATAAAACTTTACCGAATAAATATGATAGATTTTTAATTTTATAAAGATAAATTTATAAAATTCTAAATCATATAGAATAAATTTATGAATGAAATTATATTTTATATAATAAGTTTAAAAATAACAAAAAATTTAAAAAATTCTTGGGCCTTGGCATATGGAAATGAATATAAGCCAACAGGTAATTAACACATACCGTGCGAACTCTCAAACCTATGTTGCTACTCCTATTAAAATTAAATTAGCTCCAGCATCTTGAGTAACAAGTCAGAGGGTATTTTAGCGACAATGAGTAGCAAATCACAAGGTATTGAAAAACTTTTCTCTCATATGATTTAGATTTCTCTTGTTGGATACTTAATCTTCTAATAGAATTTGATGAGTCTCATATTGATTAATATATTTTCATACGTATGATTAGGAGTTATCAAGAGGTAATATAGACACTACCCTCTTTATTAAAAGATCATCATCAGGTAACCTTATTATTCGAATCTACGTTGATGATATTATATTTGGTAGTACTAACCCTGATTTGTGCAAGAACTTTTTAAATCTTATGCGAAGCAAAATTGAAATGAGCATGATGGGAGAAATCACTTTCTTCTTTGGATTACAAATTAAAATCATCAATTAAAAAGTGATATATTTATCTGTCAAGCAAATATACCAAAAAACTAATTTTAAAGTTTGGTATGAACAATGCAAAGGCACTCGAAACTCCTATGAGTCCCGCCTACTCACTTGACAGAGATGAAAAGAAAAGCGAGTGGATGAGACAAATTGACAAAGCATCGATTGGCTCACTACTATATTTGATGGTCAGTTAACCAGATATTATGTTTAGTATTTATAAATGTGCCAGGTTTAGTTAGCTCCTAAAGAGTCTCATCTAACTACTGTTAAAAGAATTATTCGTTATTTTATTGGAACTACTACTTACGAACTCTGGTATCCCTACTCTAACCATTTTAAACTTGAAGGATTTTCAGATGCAGATCTTGCAGGAGATAAGGATGACAAAGAAAGCACTAATCAATTTATGAGAAAATTCTTAATCTCATGGAACAGTAAGAAACAAGGTAAAATAGCCTTGTCTTCAGCAAAAGTAGAATATATTGCTATTGGCAGTGTTGTGCTCAACTACTATGGATGTCTCATAAACTTATAGCCTATTTGGCCAAGTTTCTCACCATGCCAAAAGTGTTTTTTTTCCTTTCAAAAAAGTATTTTTTTCCTTAATTTGAGATGTTTGGCTAAGTTTTTTTTGGGGAAAAAAGTTCTTTTGGCTAGAAACTGAAGCAGTTTTGAAGAATGAGAAAAAAGTAGCTTCTCTCCAGAAGCAGAAGCAGAAACACTTTTGACTTTTCTTCCTTCCAAAAATAACCTTTGCAAAATATTATATATACCAAAATAACCTTACTTAGTTTAAACTATTAAGTAATATAAAATGACTTTTGGGTTGAAATTTCATATTTATTGAATGATTTTTTGATATATTTAAATTATCTTGAAAGAATAAAGTAATTTTCAATTTTATTTTTATATTTTACTTAAATAAAATAAAAAAAACTTAATTATTATCTTTAATAATAAATATTTATAATTATTTATCTACTTATATAATATTAACTATTAAGCAAATCTCTTCATGTCCTTATTTATAATTTGACACTTAAAAGCACTTTTTGAAAAGTTTGGCTAAACACAAATTATTGTTTAAAAGTTCTTTTCAAATTGATTAGCCAAACACAAATTGCTTTTCTCCAAAAGTAATTTTTCGAAAAGCACTTTTGAAAAAAACACTTATCAAAATAAGCTGATTTTTCAGCTTGGCCAAACAGGCTATTAGTGATTATAATCTATCTTTTAGATATGTTCAGATATTGTGTGATAATTCTAGTGCAATTTGTTTATCCAAAGATTTTGTGCATCACTCTAGGTCTAAGCATACAGATATCAAGCACAAATTCATTAGAAATCATATTTTTAAGGAAGATATTGAAATTTTATTTGTTAATACTGATAACTAACTTACTGATATTTTCACAAAATCATTAGCTGAGGATAGATTTTACACTCTTCGAAATGCTCTTGGTATAATTTCAAATCCCCTATAAGTGCTCACTAATTTTTCTTGGCCTTCTTTTTGTTTTGATTGGTTAGTTATTTTGTCAAATTATTTTTACCTCTGATGTAAATCTTTTATTTTTCTATAATTATTGTCAATCTCATTTATTGACCGTCTACATTTTTTTCCTTCCACACACGTTTCTCTTCTCCCAAAGACGAGTGTGATTCGATGTGTCTCCCTAAATTACCGTTGTTTCCTTTCTTGACACACATATTGCCACATCTCCTCAGTTTCCTTCTCTCTGTTATAATAGGGCTTTAAGGATCCGATCTCTTCATTTTTAGTTTCTATCACCATCTTCAACAATGACTAAAACTCCCAAAAATCTTACTCCATCTACCCGAAAAAGTACTAGTGCCTAGACAAAATCAACTCAAAGCCAAGAACCCGTCAACTTATACTCCGGCCACTCCGAAGAGTTTGCATCCTCAAAAAATAAATTTTTGGATGATGCTCGTAGTCTAATGTCATGACCCAAATCCCACTGTAGGCCGTGGTGGCGCTCAACGCTGCCATTAGGCAAGCCAACAATTTAACAAAACAAAAATCGACGGTTCATAATACATTTTAACACAATAGTAAAGTAATTAAGTGGAATTTCTCTATTTTATAGAAAATACTAACATCATTTTCATAATTAAAATATAATCAATAATACAATACCGAATGTAGTAACAGAAATACACCCAAGAACAATAGTCTAAATCTCCAAAACCCGGTGTCACAAGTGCACGGGCATCTACTAGAATATACAATAATACTACAACAACTGTCTATAATAGAAAATAGACAGAATGTAGTAAATGAATAGGAAGGGGACTTCGTGTTCTGTGGATCATAGAATAGAGAGCAGCTTACCACAAAGTCTCCTCAGCAACTGCGCCTACGCGCCGGTATGACCACCAAACGTACCTGTCACAGTACCTATACAATTAGTGCAGAAGTAAAGTATGAGTACATAAATCAACACGTACCCAGTAAGTATCTGGCCTAAACTCGAAGAAGTAGTGACGAGGGGTTGACATCGATACTTATTAGTGGTCCATAATCAAAATAAATTAAAGGTAGACAAGTATGAAGCATAGCAAGTAAAAGCAACTAAAATAGATATATGTGCATAACACGATCCCCGACAGAAGAGTAGATACGAATCCTCACACCGAATACTACCTCGAATGGGACATGTATACGATCAATAACAAACAAAATGCTGATTTTTAAGTCAGGAAGACTCATAGGTAGGCAGACTCTCGATCAAATATTACGCATAATTCTGCCGAGGTCGTTTGGCTCGATCCATAAAATAGTGTACATTGTCAAGGTTGTACGACCCGATCTGTGGATGCATCTCATAATGCTGCCAAGGTCGTACAACCTGATCTATAATAGTACTACTGAGGCGTTCAACCCGGTCCTATAAGAATAGTGAAACTTTGACGGGTCACTGGCCCCACTCACAAATATATGTATGAGTTATGAAGTTCAAGAAAATCTTAGACAAATATTTACAATGCGGGAGAAACCCGTAAAAGGAAGTATAATTTCCGCGACTAATCAAGTAATGCGTCAAGTATTTACAGTAGCAAAGTTTGATATTCTACGCAAGTCTAGTCACATGCCAAATATAACTTAAAGCATCTACACATGCAAGAATAATTCAAGTAATACAGTTAAAACATGGTGTGAGTCGAAGTCTACCCGGACATAATGAAGAATCTAGCATACGCACCGACATTCGTCATCTCGTACTTGCATAGTTCCCATAACACTTAGCACGTAAAAAATATAGCACATACGAAGTAAATTCCATCTTACAAGGTTAGACCGGAGACTTACCTCGCTCGAAAATCCGATAACCGGCTCTAATGTCTCCCCAACACTTCAGATCAATGCCAAACGATCTGAAACTAGTCAAAGAACGTGCAAACCCATCAAAATTTACTCAAAGACTTGTACTTTAACAATTAGAAACAATTCTCAATTCCATACGAAAAGTCAATAAAGTCAACCACCGGGCCCATGCGCCCGGATTTCAAACTTTTTCGAAGATAAATATTACTCATAGCACCACGAACGCAAATATATCATTTATTCTCAATTCCATGTTCAATTTCGTGGTCAAAACTCAAAATTGTCATTTCTAGATTTCATCCAAAATCCTATAATTTTATCTCAAATCATGAATTTACAAGCCTAAATTCATACATGGTCATGAAATATAATCAAAAGTGGGTTAGAAACATTTACCCTCAATAGGTGGGTGAAATAGCTCTCCAAAATCGCCCCAAAATCAACTCCAAATGAGGAAATGAGATGAAAAAATGAGCTAAGTCCCGATTTGCATTGTTATACACTGCCCAGGTATTGTTCTACACGATCGCGGAAGCCCCCTCGCGATCTCGAAGGCCAAACAATCCTCACCCAGAAATCCTCCTTCGCGAACGCGAGGTCCTCCCGCGATCGCGACCCTGATCCTGCCACGCCTTCGCGAACGCGAGCCTTGCTTAGCGAACATGAAGGCCAAACCTTCAGCCTCAGAAATTCATCTTCCGTGATCGCAAAATCCCCCACTCGATCGCGATGAGCAACCCTCCAAACCAGGCCACCCCTCCTAACACACCGCGTTCGCAACCCTCACTACGCGAACGCGAAGCACAACCAGATCACCTATCGGGATCGTGAGACCCTCTACCGCGATTGCGAAGAACAAATTCTCCCGTGCTCCATACAACACTCCACGATCGCGATGCATACCCTTGACTCCAAAAACCAACACTTGCAAATCAAAGAAAATGGTCTAAAACCATCCCGAAACATACCCGAGGCCCCCGAGACCCCGTCCAATCATACCAACAAGTCCCCATACCTTATCCAAACTTTTTCAAAGGCTTAAAATGCCACTAATAACATCAAAACGATGAATCGATGATTAAAATCCTTCTTTTAACTTTCAAACGTTCAAACTTTGCCGAACGCGTCCGAATCACAGTTAGACATTACAGATCACGACCAAACATCACACACAAGTTCCAATCATCTAAATGAACCTATCCAAAGTCCCAGAACACCACCCGGAGTCCGATAACACCAAAGTCCACTCCAAGTGAAACTCCAAAATGCAAACTTCCAGCAATACATGTTGAATCGCTCCCGGACAATCCGATACTCAATCCGGACATACACCCAAGTCCGAAATCACCTTACAAATATATAGGAACCTTCAAATCTCGGTTCTGAGTTCGTTTACTCAAAAGTCAAACCTTAATCAACTCTTCCAACTTAAAGCTTCTGAATTGGAAATTATTCTTCCAAATCAACTCTGAACTTCTCAAAAAATAAAACCGACTACACGTGCAAGTGATAATATATAAAGTGAAGCTACTCAAGGTCTGAAACCATTAAACAACATGCTAGAGCTTAAAATGACCGGTTGAATCGTTACATTCTCCTCCACTTAAACATATGTTCATCCTCGAACTTGCCAAGAGTCGTTCCAAAGCTGCCGAATCATTGTATAACAACTCGTGCACATACCCGTGAAACCTCAGTCCATATGAGTACATTAGCTCAACCCCGACTGAAGATCCTTCTTGCTACATTAGCCAGCAAGCCTTAGAACCAAATTCCAATATCCGAAATTTCCTATCAAGTCTTATCCTTGCATACATACACTGTATCAACCTCAACAAGTTTTACCAAAGCATAATCATACACCCAAGTTATAACCACACAATGTATTACATAGCTCATGTGCCCAAAGCATTATCTTCCAACTACAATAGCTACAAATTTCCGAACTCGGTACCCGCAATATACCTCGTAACACATTAAAGCCCATTCCAACCCCTGTGACACTGAAATGATGAAAGAGATGTGCAGAATCTCATAACCACCCGTCAAATCGGTAAATCATGGAGTTCTTCTGTTCGACATTTTGAACTGATTAGCGACATTCTCTCTCCAAACATACATGATACAAATATGATTACACTGATTCCAGGTCCAACAACCTCGTCTCATCCCGTACAAGTTGCTCGACCGACGAGCCACATCAGACACTATCTAAAATCTCATATGAAGCGATTCATGAGCCAAACAAGCCACAACTCAAATATGACCAATAAGAAAAGAAAACCCCAAGTACTGAACTATCCAGCCCGCGTAACCAAATAAACAACCAAATAAATGCCATGAATCTATCTCATAGATGGGGAGTAAAACTCATAAAATTAGTATAAGGAATCGTACTCAATATCTTATCGTTGCGGCGTGCAGCCCGATCAACATATGATACCGTTGCGGCATGCAACCCGATCAGAACATCATACCCGTGGCGGCCTGCCACTCTGATCCATACATAATAATCTGCATGGGAATACCCATCGAGCCAAGATGCTCATACTCACTAGACACATGTGTATCAACAACAAGCACACCAAGTACATAAACATAACCCTGCTCTATAAAGAGGCCAAGCATGACTAAGGTGTAATAAACAAACCAGTATCTCAAGAGCCATCTCGCTCATATAAGACCACAACCTACACAGGACCATGACACGCGGGTGAATAATCAAGTTGCCTCACAGCCCACATAGCAGGAAAAGTAACACAGGAAATAGATGATGATGGTAATAACATCCACCATGCCCGAAGACTCATCCATTGACTAATTTTGTACTGAATATACATATCCAATCTGGTGTAGAATATACATTCAAATTAGGCCTACCAATAGACCTCTAAACTGATTTCAATCATCTCAAAATAGGTCAATAGCCTTCCAAAGATCCCCAACGACCCTATCCATGATACATACAATTGACCGTCAAATCCTGAGCAAACTTTCATAGACCGCAACTAAAGGAATAGTGCGTCTCTTAGACATAAACTCTCTAATCTATGACAGTACCAGAATCTTCATACATGATCTCAATCTCTCCCACTTAAATGACTAACACGTCATATCTACATAATCATCCCATGGGAGATACTCCCACAACCTTCCACACCAAGTAGCAAAATCTGTACATCCATGGCTACCAACCAGGCTATTTATATAGTGCTAATCAAGAATCTGCAAATCAAAACACAAATGCCTCTTCCACAAAACATACCATTCTTAGGCGAAACTAAAATAATGCCAGTATACTCTGAATAACTGAAATCTCCCCCGCTCCTTCGAGATCATGACGTCCTTGTCAAAACTGAACCACAACTTTGACACTTCAATCCCAATTCCACACCGCTCATTGCACCTATCCTGCTATTACAATAGAGTACAAGAATTGCATCATAACTCCTGAACCACCAGTAGAATAGCACTTTATCGACTAGAAACCTTTAACTCAACTCATTTTAGAAGAAAAATCACAAAATGCAACCAACTTCCCATAACCGAGAGGACACAAACCTTAAGTCATGGTCGAAACCGTCATAAACTCTTTTGGGACCCATTTGCATATAACCTAACCATTAGAATTGAATCCCTCTAAACAAACCAAATAATGAAGACTGCCAAGCTCGCAAGTATAGCTACGAAACACCTATATAGCCTTATTGCAGTGAAGGAACCGATCATTTCCCTTACCATGTTGATCCAAGCCACTACTAAACTAACCCAACTTCTTCAAATATCCTCTTGACTTACTTTCAAAATAACCCTTCTCATTTTCCAGCACATGATGGATCTCAATCAACACTCATTCCGAGTGACCCCTGTCGCGCCCCATTTTCTTTTCTCGCAAAATCAGGCTTCGACATATGACAACTCTTTTAAAGGAGGAATTAAAAGAGGAGAGTCTCCACCTAACGATTTTTAAGGTGCGTTAGAGCACCTATTTGCGAATAACTCTATTTTAACTAGTCAACACCACCAAAGATCGGGTAAGGACTCAAGTTACCTCAAAGAGAAGGTGTTAGGCACTCTTTGAGGTCCCTAACTGTGGGTCCCAGCCGAACTTAAATTATATGAATTAGTCTATGTGATCAAGTAAGCAAAGAGAGTGCAAAATCTAAGAATTTCATTACAAAGAGATCTTGAGTAGGGATGTACAACTACTTTTTCATTCTAATAGAAAAGAAAGGGGGGGGGGGGTCCTAAGTTTTTTAGACTAAAGGATCACCCCGTGCAATATAAATAATATTTCGGTGGTTCAGGAGGTATTGGACCTCTATTTGGGTGGTTCTAGACTTTACATAGGCTCCTCAAAATGAAAAAACTAGGCGATATACAAAATAAATTGGACTTCATGTAGGAACAGTCAAGGGCTCAAGTTAGCCTCCACACTTAAACAACAAATGCACGCGAAACAGGTTCTCACATTAGGCGTTAGACAATTTCAAAACTGAGGTGAATTAAAGCCATTAAGCCCTATAGATATGGTTTCCATGTGACCTTGGATTCAAACATGCAGACAGTTTCAGATGCAAGGTGCCACTTTAAACTTATAGATATGATTTCCAAACAACCATGCGATTTAGGGGGTATCTAGTATTGCAATTACAGGTTATAAGTGATTAAACCTATAGACATGATCTCTAGGTGATTTATGCAGTGGTTGGCAGTAATAACCATTGGAAATACTCAGAATTACTCAATTTGATCCTATGGGCATGCTTTCTAATAATGGCACGGCTAAGCAATGAAACAATGTTCGGAAAGTTCAGCATTAACACTTTAAAGCGAGTAGTAATACCCTATAGGCAGAATTTCCAACGATTAACAATTGCAGCTGATATTTTTTTATACTTAACCCCTATAAGCATGTTTTCTAGGTGAGCAGTATAATAACAATAGCAAATCAACCAATAAGGGTCCTATAGGCAGGATTTCTAGATGAAGATCAGTAGAACATAAGCTAGTATAATCCTATAGGCATGGTTTCTAAGGAATATGCAGCAGTTATGCAAATTGAAAGAATGATCATCGACATTTTTACTTCCTATAGGCATGCTGTCTAGCAGTAGACATAGGAATAAATAAAATACTTATCCTTTGATAGTAGGCAAGTTGTGTGAGTGTGTGATTTTCCTAATGGCATGATTTCTACCAGTGCACATGGAAATTGAATGACATATATATAGCAAGTTGGACAACAAGTAGACCATATGAACCCTATAGGCATATTTTCTACCCTTTCATGCAAAACATTAGAGTATACCCATTTCCTCGATTTCACTAACATCCCCAATTGTTTATTACAAAATTATTACAGACCCAATGATGAATGTAATTACAACATATTATATAAGCAATAGCATTAGGCCTATAGCATGCCCAAAAAGAGATACCCAGTGTTGTCTGGGCCTTCAACAAACGCTTTCTTCACAAATAGCATGCCCAGATCCCAACATGGGCTATATTCATCAGCACAGCCCAGAAACCATAGAGGAACTCAAACCAAACCAAACAACCATAGATTTATCATATGACCCAAACATTGAATCACACAGAATCCACTTAAACAACCCAATTTCCATATTCAGTAGATAGAATGAGGAAAGAACTGAGTGACAGAGACATCTAAGGTCTCAGTAGTAAAGAGGGTGGCTAAAGAACCCCAAGTCCTAGTATGTTAGAGTTCACAAGGGTATCAAATGGACCCCGAGCAGTGCTCACACTAGGGAGGTCAATCGAGAAAGTCTTAATGGCCTTGGTTTTCAACTGGCCAAGAGTGATAGATTCAAAATAGTGTAGGCAACAAATGAGAGTGAGAGAATAATGGTTAAGGGACAAAATTTGAAGAGATTCACTTGTATTTTAGAAAACATACATAGCAAAGTTATCTAAAACACAGAACATGCTAGTTGAGAAGGTCAACAAGACTTAGAGGCAGATGGCTATTATAGGTTCAACACTTAGCAAGAGATAACACATTGGTAGAAAGCACATTGAGAGTTAGAGGAGAAGCAATTTTCCTGAGATCACAAGGTTAACATACAAAGGTGCATAATACCAAACAGGTCTAGGTAGGGCACTAACTTAAAGGGTTAAAGCCTAAAGGTCAAAATCATGTTGAATATCCTCCACAACACCAGAAAGCAGACATGCCAATTTATCACTAAGACAAACAGTCTCAAATATTGTAAGAAAACACAGCTTAAGATAGCCACTTAAAGTCTCAAATAATAACTAAAGGGATATGGAATTAAGTAAGCCAAAGACATGCTGAGTGACATAATAGCAGGGGAGCAAGTCATAGATTATAACACATTAGAGATGTGAGACAGTCATTGTAGGAATTCAAAGTAGAGTAGGAAAGCAAACTCGTGCCAAACAGTAATGTAGACATTCAAGTACCAATACATTAGGCTAAATGGACTTAAGAGAGTCTAAATTATTCAGGTGAAGCATAGTCAAATAACATATCTCAAAAATTGGAGGTTTTAAGTAAAAGGCCAAATGCTAAAAAGGTTCAAATCAGAATATGAGTGCAATGCTAGTAAAGTTACACATAGGGACGGTCTAAGAGCACATTTAGGTCATGAAATTCAGAGGGGTGAATATGCAGGACATGAACATAGAAGAATGAAACCGTAAAGCCAAGAGACTTACCAGTTATCAGTTGAATAAACAAACAACAAGAAAGAACAAATTCCATAGTGCTTTGAATGTCAACATAGAGAAAGAACCCAGATTCTTAGTGCGTCAGAGTTCCCAAGGGCTTCAAATGAATCCCGGGTAGTGCTCGCACAAAAAAAGTTGAAAATCGAATCCTGGTGGCCTTGGCTTTCAGCCGGCCAAGAATTAGAGTGTAGAATAAGAGAATAAGAGAAACAATAGAGTAATCGCTTCGATTTTTAGTGAATCCGGGTGATTAAAAAGTCTGTCTCAAAGGGGAAAGGGGAGGACTTTATATAGTAGTAAGAATCAAACAAACAAACAAGGAAAATAATCAATCAAACATAAATATGGAAAGAAAGTACCATATACTATCAGTAATGGAACGGGTAAAAGGAAAAGTATAAAATTCCGAACCCTAATTCGACAGAAATCAAGGAATCGACCAAAGGTTTAGGTAAATCAGCTTCATACTGTCTTGCCATGAATGTATATAGACGGAATAATGATTAGAATCAAAGGTTCAAACCACTTTGGTTCCATCTCAGGAGGTCTTGCTTGCCAAACTTAGACAAGCACCTAAGTAACACCACAAACGGACGACCAGTACCAAAGGGCTTCAAACATGGTAAGAAGATAATAGTCGAATCCCTTTATCAGTGGGATTATGAGAGGGAATTAAGTGGAGGCGACTAGGGTTCTTCAGAAGAGAGAAGGGGAGGTTAAGAGCGTTTAGGGGTGGCAGGTTAGAGATGAATGTGTTAGAGTTTCAGGTCTAGGGTAATTAAAAAGGGTGGGTGATTGTAGATCGTTGATCTTGAAAGATCAACGGTCGAGATTACGGGATATGCGGGGCGGGTCGTTTGAAACGGGTATTGACCAGGTTAATTACAAGGGTTGTTTGGATTGGGATTTGGGGGGTTGGGCCAGAGATTTGGGGCTTGTTTGGTCCGAAAATTGGCTCAAAATTTGGGCCAGCCTTTAAATAAGAAATTAAGGAATTTTTTTTAATAAAATAGTTAAATAAATTATAAAAATGCTGTTTATGCAAATTAATACCTTAAAACAATAGTATAAGATTATAAAAATACAAGATATTATTTTGACCCCGAATACAATGACAAATGCAATACAATTGTAAAATATAGGCTATTATTGCGAGATTGTGCAAATAGCCTGAAAATACTAATATAATTATAAAAAAATAGAATAAAATACTTGAAGAAAATATTATAGATGCAAAATAAGGATTTAGGTAATTGAGTCATCACAAAATAATTTGAAGGAATAATTAATAATTATTCAAGCAATTTAAATACAAAGAATCAATTTAAAAGCTCTAAACATTATGGAAAATTATAGAAGATGCTTGTATAAATCTTGTAAATTAAATAATGATGCAAGTTAATGTTTTGAAAGCATATACGCTTATTTGCAAAAATATAAGGGCAATATTGGATATCAACAGCTGCCCCTCTTTACCCGGGAATAATGAAAGAGTTGTTGGGTAAAGAAAATTATGACCAATTTTGGCCGAATTGAATGAAGGATGATGTGATTTGAAATGATGTCCTCGGGCCATGAGGATGGTGCCTCTGGACTATGACGCCTTTGAATAATTATGTGCACTTTTGAGAGATCCTCAGGCCATGGAATGGTGTCTCCCGGCTATGAGGATGACGCCTTTGGACTATGACGCCTTTGGGCAAACTGGCGATGTTTCAGCCTATGAAATGTAAAGATATGATGCTTGATCATATGCGAAATGAGACAAGACAAGGCTTAGTCTTGTATAAGATAAGGGCAGTGCTTAGCCCTAAGTGAGTAGAGGATAGTGCTAGGTCTTATATAGCGTAATGGAGATAGCATTTAATCATGAGGAAAAGGCAGTGTTTAGCCTTGTGGAATTAGGGAGGCAATGCTTAGCCTCATGCAGGAAGAGGAGACAATGCTTAGCCTCATGCAAGTAAGGGAAGCGATGCTTAGCTTCATGCAGGAGGCAATGCTTAGCCTTATGAAATTAAGGAGGCAGGGCTTAGCCTCATACAAATAGGGAGGCAGGGCTTAGCATCATGCAAATAGGAGACGATGCAAAGAAAGGCATTGCTTAGCCTTATGCAGTTAAGGAGGCAATGCTTAGTATCATACAAATAGGAGACAATACTTAGTCTCATGCGGAAAAGGCAACGCTTAGCCTTATGCAATTAAGGAGGCAATGCTTAGCCTCATGAAAATAGGAGACAATGCTTAGTCTCATGCGGAAAAGGCAATACTTAGCCTTATGCAATTAGAGAGGCAATGCTTAGCCTCATACAAATAGGAGACAATGCTTAGTCTCATGCAAAGAAAGGCAGTGCTTAGACTTATGGAGTTAAGGAGGCAATGCTTAGCCTCATGAAAATAGGAGACAATGCTTAGTCTCATGCGGAAAAGGCAATGCTTAGCCTTATGCAATTAGGGAGGCAATTCTTAGCCTTATGCAAATAGGAGACGATGCTTAGTCTAATGCAAAGAAAGGCAGTGCTTAGCCTTATGTAATTAGGGAGGCAATGTTTAGCCTCATACAAATAGAAGACGATGCTTAGTCACATGCAAAGAAAGGCAGTGCGTAGCCTTATGCAATAAAAATGATGAGTGACAGTGAGAATGTAAATTATTTCTTAGCTGGAAGTATTTGCGTTTGGTAACTTATCGTCATGAAGGTAGTGATTCGATGTATCTGCGGGTATTGTTGTCTTATCGTGCCTGCATCTAAAGAAAAATCGTGAGTTTTGTGGGGGAAGTTTGGTTTGCGCTTTTGTCTTCTGTTTTGTCTTTGCTCCTATCTTGAGGTCCAGTTTGAGTTACCCTGGGTAGCATCTGGCTGTGATAGAAATAAAGTTTTTGAAAAATATGCGTGCATTTGATAAATATAGTTATTTGAAATGTAGTAGTATGCGATTTCAAATAATTTAGATGAACCGGTGACTGTGACATTATTTTAGAGACATTGCGACCTCCTTGCTTTAGAATTTTGAGGGTTCCCCTCAAAATTCTGCCCCATGCAATACTTTGGCTATTCCGTGTATGACGATGTCGGCTGAACTTGCTTTTGAATTTTGAGGGTCCTTCTCAAAATACTGCCCCAGTTTTTTGATCATGGCAGAATAAAGATTTTATTAAGATGTGACCGAACCCACAGGGATGCCTACGTATCCCCTCTTAAACGGGAATCAAGTCAAGCATAGTTCAGTTACATCAGATGAAGAAATGTAACAATCCTAAACATAGTATCTCTTGACTACGTCTGAGTTGATAGGTTTTGGCAAATTTCTCCGTCTATTTCTGCAAGTATGAGTGCTCCTCCTGTTAGTACTCTGTGAACCATGTAGGGCCCTTGCCAATTGGGTGAAAATTTCCCTTTGGCTTCATCTTGATGCGGGAAGATCTGCTTTAGCACCAACTGCCCCGGTGTGAATTATCTTGGCCTGACCCTTTTGTTGAAAGCTCTGGACATTCTGTTCTGTTAGAGTTGACCGTGACATACCATATTCATTCTTTTCCCTTCAATGAGAGCTAGTTTTTCATAGCGACTTCGTATCCATTCTGAATCACTGAGTTCATCCTCTTGTATGATTCTCAAAGAAGGAATTTCTACTTCAGCGGGAATAACGACTTCAGTACCGTAGACCAGCAAATAAGGAGTTGCCCCGGTTGATGTGCGAACCGTGGTACGATATCCAAGTAGGGCAAATTTTAGCTTCTCGTGCCATTATTTGTGATTATCTACCATCTTCCTTAATATCTTCTTGATTTTCTTATTGGTGGCTTCTACAGCTCCATTCATTTGCTGCCTGTATGCTGTGGAATTCTTATGCTTGATCTTGAAGGTTTGACACATGGATCTCATCAAATCACGGTTAAGGTTGGCGGCGTTGTCGGTGATGATTGATTCCGGCATCCCAAACCGACAAACAATACGATCCCTAATGAAATCTGCGATGACCTTCTTAGTTACAACCTTGTAAGATGCGGCTTCAACCTATTTTGTGAAATAATCTATGGCCACTAGAATGAACCTGTGCCCATTTGAAGAGGCGGGTTCGATTGGACCGATGACATCCATCCCCCAAGCGGAGAAAGGCCAAGGTACACTTGTTGCATTGAGTTCATTGGGTGGCACTCGTATCATATCTGCATGTATCTGGCATTGATAACACCTTTGGACATACCTGATGTAGTCTGTTTCCATAGTCATCCAAAAATATCTTGCTCTTAATATCTTCTTAGCTAAGACAAAGCCATTCATGTGCGGTCCACAAGTTCCGGCATGTATCTCTTCGAGCAATTTAGATGCTTCCTTGGTGTCGACACATCGTAATAATCCCAAATCTGGAGTCCTTTTATATAGAATTCCTCCGCTTTGGAAGAAGTGGTTGGATACTTTTCGGAGTGTGCGTTTCTGAGTATGATTTGCGTGCTCCGGGTACTCTCCTTTTGCCAAATATTCTTCGATGTCGTGGAACCATGGATTTCCATCAATTTCCTCTTCAACATGAGCACAATAAGATGGCTGATTATGAATCCCTACTTGGATAAGATCGATGAAATTCTTGTCTGGGTGTTGTATCATGGAAGATAAAGTGTCAAATACATCTGCGAACTCATTCTGGATTCTCGGAATATGTTTGAACTCTATTTTTGTGAATCTCTTCATCAGCTCTATTTAGTGTTCTTCGTGGCCCACTCTCCTGAAACCTGATGTACCAAGAGATCGGAATATCCAATCACCAGCAATTCCTGAACGTTCATGTCAGTGGCCAACCTGAGTCCCAAGATGCAAGCCTCATATTCTGCCATATTGTTGGTACATGGAAATTTGCAGCCCCATCGAAGAACATTCTCTAACCATCATAGGCTTCAGTGATATCTTCTCCTACGAATGATACATCTTCGTCGGGAAAATACGTTTTCAATGGCTCGTACTCTCCGTCTATAGGATTTTCTGCCAGATGATCCGCCAATGCTTGCCCTTTGACCGCCTTCTGAGTTACATAGATGATGTTGAACTCACTCAGTAGTATCTGCCATTTTGCTATCTTTCCTATAGGCATGGGTTTCTGGAAGGTGTATTTTAGCGGATCCATCCTTGATATGAGATATGTGGTGTGGCACAAAAGTAGTGCCTCAACTTTTGAGCTATCCATGTCAAAGAATACCGTGCTTTGTAGGGTGTGAACTTCTTACTCAGATAGTATATGGTTCTTCCCGTTTCATTATGTTTTCCTAAGACACATCCCATCTAGTACAGATAAGCAGAGGTCTCCCAGGTTCCGGTGGGACCAGAACAGGTGGTTTGGATAAATATTCCTTGATCTTGTCAAAGGCTTTCTGGCACTCTTCAGTCCAACTTGTTGCAGCATCTTTCTTCAACATTTTGAAAATCTGTTCACAGATCATAGTTGATTGTGCTATAAAACGGCTGATATAATTGAGACACCCTAAGAAACTCATCACATCTTTCTTGTTCTTCGGAGGTGGTAAATCTTGGATAGCCTTGACCTTTGACGGGTCTAGCTCAATTTCTCAGCGGCTGATGATGAACCCTAGCAGTTTTCCAGCAGGGACTCCGAAGGCACACTTTGCGGGGTTCCTTTTCAGGTTGTATCTTCGAAGTTGATCGAAAAATTTCCTCAAATCCACTATGTGACCTGTACCCTTTTTAGATTTGATGATGATGTCGTCCACGTACACCTCTATCTCCTTGTGTATTATGTCATGGAAAATGGTTGTCATGGCCGTCATATAAGTGGCTCCAGCATTCTTTAGGCCAAACAACATCATTTTGTAACAATATACTCCCCATAGTGTAATAAAGGTTGTCTTTTCGGCATCCTCTTCATCCATCCAGATCTGATGATATCCCGCGAAGCAATCCACAAAGGATTGAAGTTCATGCTTGGCACAGTTGTCAATCAGTATGTGTATATTGGGCAAAGGAAAATCATCTTTGGGACTTGCTCTGTTTAAATCCCGATAGTCGACACATACTCTGACCTTCCAATCTTTCTTTGGAACCGGCACAATGTTAGCCAACCAGGTCGGATATACAATCACTCTGAGAACCTTGACTTTGATTTGCTTGGTGACTTCCTCTTTTATTTTCAAACTCATATCTGGCTTGAATTTTCTGAGCTTTTATTTCACTGGTGGACATCTGGGATCGGTGGGTAATTTGTGAGCCACTATGGGTGTGCTCAGACCGGTCATATCATCGTAAGACCATGCAAAGATGTCTTCATGCTCTTTCAGGAACTGGATGTACTCTTCCTTCTCTGACGGTGATAGGTGAATGCTTACACACGTTTCCTTGACTGTTTCAGAGACTCCCAAATTAACTGTTTCAGTCTCATCCAAATTGGACTTAGGCTTGTTTTCAAAATTTTCCACTTCTCTAAGAATTTCCTCAGGTATTACATCCTCTTCCAGATCTTCTGACTCGAGCAATTATTTCAAAACAAAATATGCTTAAAACAAAATACAGAAAATGTCTTAGATGCTCATAAAATTGCTTTCAAAAATAAATGATGCTAATTGCCAGGCTACCCAGGAACTCGACGGGCCCTTGATAGTGCAGCAGTCCAGTTCTTGAGAACAACTCCCTTTTCTATAGTCTGAATAATAAGGTCTTCCTCCTCCTCCCCCTCCTCCTCCTCCTCCTTCTCAACTATCGCACTGCAATCCATGTCTTCATCATCTAGAAACAAATTCCTTATGCCAGCTAAAACTTCATCTTCTTTGGACCCCCACATCATGTCAGCTTGATGAAATGACTGGTGCAAATGTGGTACTAGTTGTTCTAGAGAGTAATAAGGACCACGCCATGGCGGCGACCAATTCTGACACTCTTGCCAGGTGTATTCATACCCGAGCCCAAAAGTTATGCCATGACGCTTTAGCAATACCGGTTTGGTGATCCCCTGGAGATTCTTGCCGAGACCCTTGTCGGGTTCATACCCCGTCCATGACAATATGCTTTCTATCTTACCGCTCCACCATTTGTCTTTTTCAATTGCATTGACGCGCTCGATGTGATGGTATGTTTCTCCACCTAACTTCCTTCTATTCTCGGCGACCGGAACAGTCTGATTGGTATAAATGGGATCACTTCCGTCTCCATGGATGATCACTTCCTGATGGTTCCACTCAAACTTCATGGCCTGATGTATAGTAGAAGCTACGGCCCCAGCGACATGTATCCAAGGTCGTCCCAACAATAGGTTGTAGGTAGCGGATATGTTCAACACTTGAAACTCAACATCAAACCAGGTTGGGCCCATCTATAGGCTGAGGTTGGTCTCCCCAAGTTTGGCCCTTTGAGACCCATCAAATGCTTTCACATTCATACTTCCTGCTCGTATCTCGTGCAGGCCTTTACCCAATCTTTTCAGAGTAGTTAGTGGACATACGTTGAGACTCGAACCACCATCTATCAGGACTCTGGCAATGAATTTGTCCTCAAACTATACTATGATATGTAGTGTCCTGTTGTGACTTAGTCCTTCTGGTGGCAGCTCGTCTTCATGAAATGTGATCTTATGGCTTTCTAACACTTGCCCTACCATGTTTGCCATTTCTCCACTGGTGATGTTATTGGGTACATAGGCTTCATTCAACACCTTCATCAGGGCATTCCTATGTGCCATAGAGTTTTGCAGCAGTGATAAAATGGATATTTGAGCAGGGGTCTTGTTCAGATGATCAACTACAGAATATTCTCTTGCTTGCACCTTTCTTCGAAGGTCATCCAGTCCAGTCTCAATGACATGCGGTTTAGATGCAGCTTCTTAGCTCGTTCCTCCCAAATGCTCGAGTGTATAGACCCTACCGGTTCTGGGCATGCCTTGCGCTGCACCTGTTTCTTCTATTTTTGCTTTTCCATTCCTTCTTGCTTCCACAACATAATCCCATGGTATAGCATTAGACTTATAAGACGGCGTAGGTGCTACCATCACGGTGAAGGGCGTTGTTACTTCAAACTCAAATGGAGTTGGTGTAGCAACCTCAACTTCAATTGGTGCCTGAGTTTGTACCACGATAGGTATGAGAGTGACTGGAGATGTTTTATGATTATCCCCTTCTCTAATGAGTCCAATTGACCCTTCCGAGTCCCATTCTTCATCGGTCTCTATCACGTTTACCCCTTCTCCCCTGTGATCCGGGAGAGGATTGTTACAGACATTGGGTGCAACCTCCTTTGCCTCTATGATTTTGGTGTCAATTAATGTCTAAATCTTATCCTTCAAAGTACGACACTCATCAATAGTATGACCCTTCATGCCTGAGTGATAGGCACATGTCTTATTTGGGTTAATCCACTGGGAAGAGTTTTCCATAGCAACAACGGGAATGGGAGTGACATAACCGGCAGCCTTCAGCCTCTCGTATAGTTGGTCTATGGGTTCAGCAATTGGAGTGTATTGTCTGGGTGGTCTGCGGTCAAAATTTGGTCTTGGTTTTTGGTAATTTTGGTGGGTTGGTGGTGAGTGGTAGTATACTGGTTGGTTGTTATAGGTATGGTAAGTGGCAGCAGGTTGTTGAATCTGGGAGGTGAAGGCTGATATGTGGGTGAAGGTGTTTGGTATGTGAGAGGAGACTTTGGACCTTGGGCTACCATTACTGCACCCACTTCTTTCTTCTTAGAGATATCGCTTGACTGCAAAGCTTTATTTATGGCCCGGAGTGCTTCAAACTTTGTCACCATTCCGCTTTTGATCCCTTCTTCTATTCTTTATTCCAGCTTGATGATGTTAGAGAATTTATAGTTTTCAATAACCATCAATCTTTCGTAGTATTGCGGGTCCTGAGCTCTGACGAAGAACCTATTCATCTGTTCTTCTTCAAGTGCCGGCCTTACTTTTCTGGCTTCAGATCTCCACCGAGTAGCATACTCGCGGAAGGTTTCTGTTGGTTTCTTCTTGAGATTTTGAATGTAGAAAACATCTGGTGCATTTTCTGTGTTGAACCTGAATCGATCCATGAAATCTGATGCCATGCTCACCCAATTAACCCACTTCTTTGGGTTCTGACCGATGTACCAAGACAAGGCATCTACGGTGAGGCTCCTCATGAACAGCTTCATACGAATTTGTTCATCCTTGCCAACCCGTACAAGTTTGTCACAATACGTTCTCAAATGCACCTTCGGATCACCAGTTCTGTCGAACCTGTAGCAACAGATTATAGCCCTCGAAGTGTCCATACCCCTACTTGCATCGATCTAAAGCGCGATACATTTCGGCCAAGATCTTGGGGATGATAGTGTAAGTTTGTCCCTCGATTACTTCCATTAGAGTCCTAGTGACCATGGCTAAGCGAGTGTGGATCCTTCCCCCTTTCATCGGAAATATCAGCAATCCCAAGAAACAGACAATGAACACAAAATCCCGGCGGTGCGTCCAACCTAAGGAAGTGATGGCAAGTTCATCATGATGAAGGCGATATGACTTGTTATGCCCATAACGTTCATAAAGAAATTCAAATGGGATGTATGACTTCTTCAAACAAAGCAACTCATCATTTTTCTTTAAACCCAGCATTTTCAGAAAATCGCGAGGGGTGCGATTCTCTGGCACTAATAACCCTGGTCTATCCCACGACAGCTTAGCGAAACCTCCTATTTCCTCTAAGAGAAGAGTCATTTCTATGTTACTGAAGCAGAAGACAACTCTTCTCTCATCCAGAAACATAGTGGCGGCCTCGATCAATGCCCCATTTGGCCGAATGTCCAATAAGGAAGGTAAATTACCAAGGATCCTTTTCACATGATTCCCTTCACAAGGTGAAAGGTTCTTCCACCAATCAAGCAGCAAAGTTGGGATGTTTTGGACCATGCCTAACCTGGGGACTTCGTGCTTCATTTTATGCAAACAAATAGAGTTAGCCCTTTCCCCCTCCAGATTTGACTATTTACACACTAATGATCAACATATTGGCCTATTTTCTCCAAGTAATGCACATAGTATGACGGTGTCCATTGGGATTGTGGATATCCCGTCGGACTTTAGACAAGGCTTATCTTAGCGGGCTATCACGTTAGCAACGTTCTAACCCGTACTAGGTTTAACATGATGCATGCACATTTAATATTGGAGTGATGATTCTAGAATGGCCTAGACTGGTACTCCTAAGTGGACAACTTGAGAGGGAAAGGCACGGGACCATCGACTGCACCGCTGATCGACTAGTCTACCGCAAATAAGCCTTTTCGATTTAAAAGGGTAATTTTGGAAGAGCGCAGACACTCATCAAGCGCCGCTATGTTGATAATTAGCACGAGTGGAGTATGATGTGGAGCATGCTTTATGCAGAGATAATAACACATTGCCAAGTATGATAAATATATAAAAAAACGGTAAATACAGTATTAAGGTAAAACATGAAAAACATAAAAGAAAGACAAAGGAAGAAGTTAGTCCGTGGAATATATGCGAGAATGTAATAAAGCAAATAAGGGAGTAGGGACGGGAGAGACATGATGTATAAATCTTTAAACAAATGAAGATCATTTTAGAGCAAATAAAGGTGAATAGGAAAGGGATATGCATGTTATAACCAATTTAATCAAAGGAAGGCGGAGAGGGGAAGGGATGTACATATTACAATGAATTTAAACAAATAAAAGCAAAATGGGAGAGGGATGTGCATGTAGTAGCAAATAAAAACGGAAAAGGGAAGCGCATTTATATTAAAGAAGACTAATCCATATAATCCAAATTCGCTATGGTAAGAGCCTAAGTGTAAATCCCCAGCAGAGTCGCCATGCTGTCACGCCCCGTTTTCCTTTCTCGCGAAATCGGGCTTCGTGATGTGACAACTCTTTTAAAGGAGGTATTAAAAGAGGAGAGTCTCCACCTAACGATTTTTAAGGTGCGTTAGGGCACCTATTTGCAAATAACTCTGTTTTAACTCTAATTCAATTCTAAACCGTACACTACGTGTGTACTACCCATCCCATACCTATGGTCCAGGAGGTATTGAACCTCTATTTGGATGGTTCTAGACTTTACTTAGGCTGCTCAAAATGATAAAACTATGCGACATACAAAACAAATTAGACTTCATGTAGGGACAGTCAAGAGCTCAAGTTAGCCTCCACACTTAAATAACAAATGCACGCGAAACATGTTCTCACATTAGGCGTTAGAAAGTTTTGAAACTGAGGCAAATTAAAGCCATTAAGCCCTATAGACATGGTTTCTATGTGACCTTGGATTCAAACGTGCATGCAGTTTCAGATGCAAGGTGCCACTTTAAACTTATAGATATGATCCCTGTTTCTGCTCGAACACCTGCAAGGGTTAGTTTCGAAATACAAATGAACATGGGAGGGTTGTACCTTAGCAGTAGTATCGTTTAGGTGCGATAAATTCCAATTGCTCAGTAGTTGTTTGCCGTTTATCATACCGAGCTTGTAAGATCCTTTTTCGATGATTTCGAGAACCTGATATGGTCCTTCCTAGTTTGGACCCAGTTTTCCTTCATTTGGATTTCGGATATTGAGGGTGACTTTTCTTAGCACCAAGTGCTCGATGGTAAAATTGCAAAGATTGGTTCTTCGATTGTAGTACCTTTCAATTTGCTATTTTTGGGCGGACAATCGGACAAGAGCGACTTCTCGTCTTTCGTCCAACAATTCTAGGCTCGTATTTATGATCTCATTATTTGACTCCTCTGTTGCGTATCGAAACCTGATGCTAGGCTCTCTGACCTCGACCAAAATAAGAGCTTCTGTGCTATAAACCAACGAGAATGGTGTTGCCCTGGTACTGAATTTTGATGTTGTGCGGTATGCCCATAGAACCTCGGGTAGTATTTCTCTTCATTTTCCTTTGGCGTTGGTCAATCTCTTCTTAAGATTTTGGATGATGGTTTTGTTGGTTGATTCGGCTTGTCCGTTCCCGCTGGGATAATAAGGTGTTGATAGGATCCTTTTGATCTTGTGATCCTCGAGAAATTTAGTTACTTTGCTGCCGATGAATTGTTTTCCATTATCGCATACAATCTTGGATTGCATCCCGAATCGGCAAATGATGTGGTCCCAAATGAAGTCCATCATTTCCTTTTCCCCGACTTTCTCAAAAGCCTGTGCTTAAACCTATTTAGAGAAATAATCGGTCATAAATAAAATAAACTGAGCTTTACCTAGGGCCGATGGGAGGGGGCCAACGATGTCCATTCCCCATTTCATGAAAGGCCATGGAGATAGGACCGAGTGGAGTAGTTCCCTGGGTTAACGAATCATGGGTGCATGCCTTTGACATTTGTCGCATTTTCGAACGAACTCCCTTGCATCCTTGTCCATATCGATCCAATAATATCCTGCTCTGATAACTTTGTGGACCAATGAATCGGCACCGGAATGATTTCCACAGGTGCCCTCGTGAATTTCATGTAGGATGTAATCGGTATCTCCCAGTCCCAAACATATTGCCAATGGTCCATCGAACTTCCTCCTAAATAGTGTTCCATTTTCGGACAAGGTGAATCGTGCTGCCTTTGTGTGCAGAGCTCTCGATTCCTTTGGATCTGATGGAAGCTTCCCATTCTTGAAGTACTCTATGTATTTTTTCCTCTAATCCTAGGTTAAATTTGTGGAGTTTATCTCGGCGTGACCTTCTTCAATAACTGATCTCATGAGTTGTACGACAGTCCCCGAGTTGAGTTTGTCATCTTCGACTGATGAACCTAAGTTTGCAAGGGCGTCAGCCTCGCTGTTTTGTTCTCGGGGTACATGTTGCAAGGCCCATTCCTTAAGTCGATGTAGAGTCACCTGTAGTTTATCCTAGTACCTCTGCATTCGATCTTCTCGGAATTCAAAAGTCCCGTTAACTTGGTTTACCACGAGGAGGAAATCAGACTTAGCCTTTACGACTTTCGCTCCCAAGCCTCTGGCTAATTCGAGACCTACAATCATAGCCTCGTACTCGGCCTCATTGTTAGTCAATTTTACAGTTCTGATAGATTGTCTAAATATGTTACATGTGGGTGATTTTAGTATGATGCCAAGTCCGGACCCCTTCGCGTTCGAGGCACCATCCGTAAAGAGGGTCCAGACTTCCGAAGAGGTAACCGATTTTATAAATAGTTCTTTTTCCATATCGGGTACGAAGGGCGGCATAAAGTCAGCCACGAAGTCCGTCAAGATTTGAGATTTAATGGCGGTTTGGGGTCGATACTCAATATCGTACCCACGGATTTCTATAGCCCATTTGGCCAATCGACCCGACAGCTTGGGTTTGTGAAAAATATTTCGAAGAGGATAAGTTGTTACCACACATATTGGATGACACTGAAAATATGGTTTTAGTTTCCTAGAGGTGCTTATTAAAGCGAGCGCTAATTTTTCTAAGTATGGGTATCTAGTTTCGGCTTCGCCTAAGGTTCGACTAATATAATAAATAGGAAATTGCGTACCTTGTTCTTCTCACACCAGGACTCTATTTACCGCTATCTCCGAGACTTTCAAGTACAGGTAAAGCTGTTCGTCCACTTTCGGGGTATGAAGCAGCGACGGGCTCGATAAATACCGCTTTAGTTCCTCCAAAGCCTGCTGGCATTCCAGAGTCCATGCAAAGTTGCTCTTCTTCTTAAGTAGTGAGAAAAATCGGTGGCTTCTATCCGAGGATCTCGAAATGAATCGTCCTTGGGCGGCTATCCGTCCCGTTAGCCTATGCACTACCTTTACATTATCCACTACCGTGATATCCTCGATAGCTTTTATTTTGTCGGGGTTGATCTCGATTCCCCGATTGGACACCATGAGACCAAGAAACTTGCCCGAGCCAACCCCGAATGCACATTTTTCGGGGTAGAGCTTCATATTGTACTCTCTCAGTATATCGAAAGTTTCCTACAAATGCTTTAAATGGTCCTCTGCTCGCAGGGACTTAACTAACATGTCATCAATATAAACTTCCATTGATTTTCCTATTTGTTTTTCAAACATTCGGTTTACTGGGCGTTAATAAGTTGCACCAGCATTTGTCAGTTCGAATGGCATTACGTTATAACAGTAGGTACCGTACTTAGTGATAAACGAGGTCTTTTCCTAGTCCTCCAGGTTCATCTATATCTGGTTGTACCCGGAGTAGGCATCGAGGAAAGTAAGAGTCTCGTGGCCGGCCATGGCATCGATCATACGATCGATATTAGGCAAAGGGAAAGAATCCTTAGGGCATGATTGGTTCAGGTCTTTATAATCTATACACATTCTAAGTTTGTTTCCCTTCTTAGGGACTACCACCACGTTTGCTAGCCATAAGGGATATTTTACCTCTCAAATGGATCCTTCTTTAAGAAGTTTGGTTACCTCGTCCTTGATGAAGGCATGTTTGACCTCGGTCTGGGGCCTTCTTTTTTGCTTCACCGGATGGAATTTCAGATCCAAACTTAGTCTATGAGTGGTTATTTCCGGTGCGACTCCTGTCATGGCAAGATGGGACCAAGCGAAACAGTTCATGTAAGCTATAAGAAATTGAATAAGCTTTTTCCTGAGCTCGAGATTTAACCCCGTGCCCAGGTATACCTTTCACTCGGGCAGATGTTCGATTAGCGTGATTTGCTCCAGTTCTTCGATCGTTGATTTGGTACGTCGGAATCATCGGGACCATGAAGGATCGAGGGATCCCATAATCATCATCTTCGTTAGTCCTTTGATTCTCTAATTGGGTCGAGGCTGACGTTTGTGATTGCTATTTCGTGTCCCATTTCTCATTCAAATCTAATCCCTTTGTCGATGATAGTGATGATATCGGAATCACTTCATCGACGACAAATATTTCCTTCGTAGCCGGTTGCTCCCCGCAGACCGTCTTGATTCCCTATGGTGTTGGGAATTTTAGAACCTGGTGAAGGGTCGAAGGTACTGCTCTCTTGTTGTGGATCCAAGGCCTCCCGAACAGGGCGTTATATCTCATGTCGCCCTCGATCACATGGAACTTCGTTTCTTGGATGGTCCCGACCATGTTTACTGGCAAAATTATCTCGCCCTTAGTAGTTTCACACACCATATTGAATCCGTTTAGTACCAGAGTTGCGGGCACGACCTGGTCCTATAGACCGAGCTGCTCTACGACCCTTGATCGAATGATGTTGGCCGAACTACCGGGATCAATTAACACACGTTTAAATTGAGTTTTATTCATAAGTACAGATATTACCAGTGCATCGTTGTGGGGCTGCATGATACCTTTCGCGTCTTCATCACTAAAGGACAATATTCCTTTAGGTATGTAATCCTGAGTTCGAGATCGCTTCTCTCTTATAATCGATATCTTAGTGCGTTTAAGCACCGACCACTGGGGGACATCGATCCCTCCGATGATCATGTGGATGATGTGTTGTGGCTCTTCTTGTTCATTTTGTCTGTTGAACTCTTTGTTTTTGAAATGGTTCTTGGCCCGATCACTTAAAAACTCTGGAAGGTGCCCTTCATTGAATAACCGGGCTACCTCCTCTCTCAACTGCCTGCAATCTTCCATTCTGTGGCCATGGGTGCCAAGGATTTTTCTGGGCTGGATCGGACTGCAAAGGTCGAGGCCATTTAGTATCTTTGATGCGTCCGATAGCCGATACGATGGCGGATGAATCAATATTGAAGTTATATTCTGATAACCGTGGTGGGTCCTTAGGTCCGGTATGCCTATCGAACCCACTTTTGCTCATCAGCCCTTAAGATCCTTGGCCTCGATCACTTCTCCTTTCACCTCATACGGGGTTGCATCTCGGTTCGCTACCCATACAATCTTCGTTATATGGCCGATATCGGTCCCTGTTCGACCTTGGTTCCCGGTCGGTGTCCCTTTTAATAATGGACCCAAAACCCAACTAGTCGTCTTTGACTCTAATCTTCGATTGATATCGATTGTGTACGTTGGCCCAGGTAACAGCCGGGTACTCGATCAAGTTCTGCTTCAGCCATCGTAAAGCCATCGAGCTTCATTCATTCAGTCCTTGGGTGAAATCTTGAACGGCCCAATCGTCCGTGACCGGTGGTAGATCGATTCATTCTATTTGAAAATGAGACACGAACTCTCTTAGAATCTCGTTATCTTTTTGTCTTACCTTGAAAAGGTTCGACTTCCTGGTTTCGACCTTTATGGCTCCGACATGTGCTTTTATGAAAGAATCTGCAAGCATAGCAAAAGAATTGATAAAGTTAGGCGGCAAATTATCATACCATATCATCGCTCCCTTTAACAAGGTTTCACCGAACATCTTTAATAATACGGATTCGATATCGTCATCTTCTAGATCGTTCCCTTTGATGGCACATGTGTAAGAGATGACATATTCATTGGTGTCAGTCGTTCCATTATATTTAGGAATTTCGGGCATGCAGAATTTCTTGGGGATCAGTTTTGGAGCCGCGCTCGGGGGGGAAAGGGTTTTGCACGAATTTTTTGGAATCCAAGCCCTTCAATATTGGTGGTGCCCCCGGGATCTGATCAACCTTGGAGTTATAAGTTTCCACTTTTTTGCCGTTTGCTTCAATCCTTCTTTTCTCCTGACTCTATTCATTTTGTCAGCTCCTCGAGCATTTTAATAATTTCGGGATTAGTCCCCGATTCTTATTTATTTAACCTTACTATAGCTGGCCCCATTTTATGGGTGACTTCTTGGGGTGGACTGGGCTCGAGCCTGCTCGGTGCCTGGGTTTGGCTCTGCAACTGAGCTATCGCTAACTGTTGAGCTTGCAACATTTTGAAAATCATACGCAGGCTGATCCCGTCTTCTTTAGCATTTTGGGCATTTCGAACTGCAGATTGAGATCTACCATGAATGCTGTTTTCGGGGTCGGAACGTTGGTTTGCCTCAATGGCCACATGTGAATTAACGTCAATTGGATCTACGACTCGAGTTCTAACGGGGTCGACGAGTGGCCTTTCATCCCCGGGCGTCAGGTTGTTATTCTCATCTTGAAGGCCAGCTTCATTATCGATAGGTAGGACCATTAATCGGGAGTTCGTCGTTTTTAACCTTAAATCAAAGACACTTCCAAGAGCAAGTGTAAAATAGTATGTTTCACAGATAGACACTTCCCCACGGTGGGCGCCAAACTGTTTACCCGAAAAACAGATAGAGTTGAATTTATACGTAGTTCTAAGGATACGTGGTATGAATTGGTACAAATCGAAAAAGATAAATAAATGTATATTGAAATTAGTTATAAAAAAATGAATGCAAACCAGATGAACTAATTAGCCTAAACCTTCAAGTTTAATCACCTCCAAATCTGGTGAAGAACGATTGATAGAGGAAACAATTTGACTAAAATACCAAAAGCCACCCAAACAATAGTATTAGCTCTGTTTTCTGTATATCTTAGAATGAATGTGTATATCAATGCGTCTCCTCTTACAAATGATAACCACTCTTAATATAGTGGGGGAATTCTATTTTTGGGTATAATAAAAAAATATACAGTGAGGTTTCCATGATAGACGAATTAATTAACTTTCCCTTGATTTCCGTGGAGATTCTCTCCCCAAATGCAGCTATAACGACTCTTTTGTCCCTTGGCTCGATCTCGGTCTCGGCCGGTCTCGGTATGGGTCGGTCTCTGGGTCTCGAGCTCGATATTGCTCGGTCTCTTGGTCTCGAGCTCGATATTGCTCGGTCTCTTGGTCTCGAGCTCGATATTAACTCGATCTCGATATTGATCGGTCTCTGGGTCTTCGAGCTCGATATTATGATGACGAACCTCGGTCCATCATGCTCCAACCTTGATTAACCACACGAAGGACAAACTCGATTTTGACCGTATACAAAGTTTAATGTCCAGTAGTTAGAAGTTTATTTGCACCTATCCAGTGTAAAAGTAAATTCCCATCGTGATATTTTCTGCTTCTTGCTACTCTTTTCTTTATTCACACGTCTATCTATTCCTTCTTCAAAAATTTATAAAGAAAAAGAAAAGAAAAAAGGATGGAACTGAAATTGGGGAAGTCAACTTATTGAAGGCAACGGGTTACTGTCAGACAGAGCGGAGCTTTTAATGAATGCTAAAAAGGAAGACAGGGTTTGAAAAATAGAGAAGCACAGAATATTTATGAATACTTAATAATGGAGGAGGTGGCAAAGTGGGATGGTGTTTAGCATAAACAAGATCTTGAAATTAAGTTGTGTCTAGTTAAATGACTTTATTAGACAGTAACTCCAACCACTTTAATCATTATTAATAGTTTTGTTATTCTATAAGATATTTTCATCAAGAAAGGTGGAGTTAGTTAAGATTAGGAGTGCCGATAGATCTTTAAAAACCGATCAAATCGACTGAATCGAATCATGCAAAATCGATTATTAAGTTTTTTCTAATAAAATCATGGGTTCTTATAAAATATATAACTTTACCTAATAAATATGATAGATTTTTAATTTTATAAAGATAAATTGATAAAATACTAAATCATACAGAATAAATTTATGAATGAAATTATATATTATATAATAAGTTTAAAAATAATAAAAATATTTAAAAAATTCTTGGGCCTTGGCATATGGAAATGAATATAAGCCAACAGATAATTAACACGTACTGTGCGAACTCTCAAACCTATCTTGCTACTCCTATTAAAATTAAATTAGCTCCAGCATCTTGAGTAGCAAGTCACAGGGTATTTTAGCGACCTTGAGTAGCAAATCACAAGGTATTGAAAAATATTTCTCTCGTATGATTTAGATTTCTCTTGTTGGATACTTAATCTTCTAATAGAATTTGATGAGTCTCATATTGATTAATATATTTTCGTACGTATGATTAGGAGTTATCAAGATATAATATAGACACTACCCTCTTTATTAAAAGATCGTCATCAGGAAACCTTATTATTCGAATCTACGTTGATGATATTATATTTGGTAGTACTAACCCTGATTTGTGCAAGAACTTTTTAAATCTCATGCGAAGCAAAATTGAGATGAGCATGATGGGAGAAATCACTTTCTTCTTTGGATTACAAAATAAATCATCAATCAAAAAGTGATATATTTATCTGTCGAGCAAATATACCAAAGAACTAATTTTAAAGTTTGGTATGAACAATGCAAAGGCACTCGAAACTCCTATGAGCCCCGCCTACTCACTTGACAGAGATGAAAAGAAAAGTGAGTGGATGAGACAAACTGACAAAGCATCGATTGGCTCACTACTATATCTAATGGTCAGATCTTGCAGGAGATAAGGATGATAAAGAAAACACTAATCAATTTATGAGAAAATTCTTAATCTCATGGAACAGTAAGAAACAAGGTAAAATAACCTTGTCTACAACAAAAGTACAATATATTGCTATTGACAGTGTTGTGCTCAACTACTATGGATGTCTCGTAAACTTATAGCCTATTTGGCCAAGCTTTTCACCATGCCAAAAGTATTTTTTTTTAAAAGTACTTTTTTCCTTAATTTGAGGTGTTTGGCTAAGTTTTTTTGGGGAAAAAAAGTTCTTTTGGCTAGAAACTGAAGCAGTTTTGAAGTAGCAGAAAAAAGTAGTTTCTCTCCAGAAGCAGAAGCAAAAATAGTTTTGACTTTTCTTCCTTCCAAAAATACCCTTTGCAAAATATTATATATACCAAAATAACCTTACTTAGTTTAAACTATTAAGTAATATAAAATAACTTTTGGGATGAACTTTGATATATATTGAATGATTTTTTTATATATTTAAATTATCTTGAAATAATAAAGTACTTTTCAATTTTATTTTTATATTTTACTTAAATAAAATAAAAAAACTTAATTATTATCTTTAATAATAAATATTTGTAATTATTTATCTACTTATATAATATTAACTATTAAGCAAATATCTTCATGTCCTTATTTATAATTTGACACTTAAAAGTACTTTTTGAAAAGTTTGGCTAAACACAAATTATTGTTCAAAAGTGATTTTCAAATTGATTAGCCAAACACAAACTGCTTTTCTCCAAAAGTAATTTTTCGAAAAGCACTTCTCAAAATAAGCTGATTTTTTCAGCTTGGCCAAACAGGCTATTAGTGATTTATGAGCCCGTTTGGATTGGCTTAAAAAAGTGGCTTTTAAGTGCTGGAGCTTATTTTATAAATAAGCAGTTACATATTTGGATAAAAGTGCTGAAACTTAAAAAAGATTGTTGAAGTGTTTGGCAAACAAGTGCTGGTAAGCACTTTTTTCTATTAAAAAGACAAAAATATCCTTAAAGCTGTTAACATTATAAAGGAGCTGATTACTACACTATATTTAATTATGAATTAATGCAAATAAAAAATAATTTATATTTTAATTTAATTTCAATTTAATTAATTATTTTAGATAATTTTTATAAATATAATTCTTGAATGCTCATTTTTCACCACTTTCAATCAAGTAAACATCCATAAAAGTCTCAACCAAATTAAAATACCAAATTATTTTGTTGAATTCCTCTTTCCCTTTTTGTCCATTTACTCTTGAAAAATTAAAGATGTAGTTACATCCATGGAAAGTTGAAGTAAGCTCATTTCTTTTTATGCCAGGTATGGTAACCATTGACTTATATGCGGACAAATACATAGAAGAAATTTCTCTCTTAATAAAAATATTTCAATAAATTTAACAAATGTCTAACCACCTAGTGTTTTTACTCTCTAATTACAAGTATCAAGCTTCACAAATTTTATTAGCAATCAAATCACGAAGACCCATCCAAACGAGATCACTTTGCTCTTCCACATTTTCTGTATTTATATTTTTATTAGTTTTCGAAGATGTACCAACATCAAGATCAACAGATGGAACATATCTCTCATTCTCAGCTGCTCAGAATGCATCATCCATATTGCATTTCTTTCTAATATAGTTATGAATGGCCATAGTAGTAAGTACGATGTCTCTTTGAGTGTCAATGTGATAGAAGGGCATGTCTCGCAAAATAGACCATCTTGCTTTCCAAACCCCAAATGTGCGCTCTACAATATTTCTACAAGAAGAATGCAAATAGTTAATTTTTTCAATTCGTCCTCTTGGTTCATGCAATTCTCTTGTTGCACCACGGCGGAATTGTGGTAGGTGGTATCTCACATTATCTCCTTTGTATGGAGCCATGTATCCCTTCATGTGCGGATATCCTGCATCCGCTAGATAATACTTATTTCCAATTGGACGTGAAAAATTGAGTTCTGGTCTACGAAGGGCCTCACCAAGTTTAGTAGCTACCTATACAGCACCAGAACACATCTCACTATAATATAAAGAAGGGGCAAGCAAAATGATAATCTTCTTTTACTTCTTTTGTGTAGATAGGTAGGCAACAATCAAGCAAATGAAAGGTAGCCATTAATCTGATGTTGTTAATCCTCAAATGAAAGGTAGCAAATGAAAGGCAACAATCAAGCAAATGAAAGGTAGCTACATCCCAGGCAACGCATAAAGCAAAGATGAGTCCTACCATCAATGAAGTTAGCACCATAACTGAAGGTTACACATAGATGTGTAGGAAAATATTCCATGCATGTTTACACATAAAAACCATAACTGAAGCTTACACATGAAACCATAATAAAGTTTACACATACAACTATAATATTCGAATACGGAACAATAAAAATATTCAACCACAATAATACATTATCCATTTTTCTTGAGGTATAACTGATAGTTAAACTCCAACCAAGACTTGCGAGCTTCATCAGTAGGCATCCCAAAAAATATTTGTCGGTTATTTTTCTTGCGGAATATATTCATAGTGAAACTGTAAATTTCACTCCCTGCAGGATGGATGTCTCATCAACTGCAGGAGACGTTGCAGTGCTTTTGCTAGACATAAACTCTATGAGAGAGTGTATATCCTCTTTTATTAATGTTGTAGCTGTTTTTTTCTTTTTTCTTACTTGACTGCTAGTGCTAACACCATCAGTTGATTTTTGTCTTTTTAGTGATTGCTCTGGAAACATAACAGAATTTATATTCTGTAGATCATCACTTTCATCGTTCATTTCATCATTAAGAAGAGTAAAGTGTTCTTTGTCACAACCATTAATATCATTTATTCCCTCTTCGTCAAGATTTAGTCCAATATCGGACGATTGTTCTTGATTTGCTGCACGTGCTCTTTCTCCTGTGGCAACAACATCAGCAAATAGTGTGTCGTAGCGAAACCATATGAGTAAAAGATCTTTGTTCCTAAATTTTTTATATCGAGCATTCTCCTAAAAATAAATTCAAAGTCACTTTAGGCTAAAAAAGAAATTTAGCAATGAAAAAGAAAAAGAACCACACATGTAGCAATATGAGAGATGTACCTTAATTTTTCGCTCCCACCAATCATCATCTGCTATAATTGTATTTTTTGTGACATCCCATCCTAAACCTATTTCTCCTCTCATCAACTGCTTAAAAAGTGTCCATTCGGCTTTCATGTAATCCCAATGGTTTTTCAATTATTTTTTATTATACACTCTTCCCGTCTTCTTTTCGAACTCATTAATTATATTTTTCCACCCATCTTTAGATAAGTAAGTGTTTGGTCTATTTCCCTTTCTAATCTCTTGCTCACATAACTCAATAAATGTCATATGAACCTCATCATCCCACTTAGCGTTACTTTTCGTCATGATTGAATGTAAATAAAATGAATAAAGGAGAAACAAATATCTAATTAAAGTAGAAGAAACGTCCTCATTAGTTGGAGTGACTAATGAAATATTCAATATATCCAGTAGGCTCTATTTACTGTGATAACTTAACAGGTTTGCTCATAAACAGGAAAAGTCAGGAAAGTTTAGTCCCCAATTTTGGTACATGGATATTTCATAAGCATTTGAGTGTTCTCCACACCACGATAATTTTTCTGTTAAGCTAACAAAAATATACAACGTAACTAGGTTACTGCACTTATGCCAATTGCCACAGTTTACATTTATTTCTAGATTTACAAAAATACCGACGCCTACAACCAACACATAAGGAGGGCTCCGATACTTTTCACATAGGACCTTAATTATAATATGCGCAAATATAAGGAGTAAAGAATTAATGTAGTTCTCTTCTAAAACGCTATACAAAATATATATTGTAGAAACAGAGGAAGTAGATGGAATCGAGAATGACACCGTAATATCAATAAATTATCACGATTACAATAAGGATCAAGAAGAACTTACAACGACGATTGATTTCCACTGAAATGCTTGAGGAAAAGTCAAGAAAAATGAAGATGAAGCATAGAGGAAGAGGAAAGAAGAGGAACGACAGTCTTCAGAAGTGAAGGAAATAGGAGAAGTACGATGTTTTAGGGTTTTTTGACTGAGGGTAATTTTGGTATTATGAAAACTTATAATGGACAAGAGAGTAATTTTATTGGTCAAACTAAAATGAATTTTAAGCCAAAATCGGAAAAGTTAGGGTCAATCAACTTGTTGCTTTTGGCTTTTTTAAGCACCTTTTAGCTTTTTTTAAGCAGCTTTTGTTTTTTCCAAACACTCCAGAAAATAAAAAAGGGCTTAAAAGAAACCAGCTTTTAAGCCCATCCAAACACCCTCATAATCTATCTTTTAGATCTATTCAGATATTGTGTGATAATTCTAGTGCAATTTGTTTATCCAAAGATTTTGTGCATCACTCTAGGTCTAAGCATATAGATATCAAGCACCAATTCATTAGAAATCATATTTTTAAGGAAGATATTGAAATTTTATTTGTTAATACTGATAATTAACTTATTGATATTTTCACAAAACCATTAGCTGAGGATAGATTTTACACTCTTCGAAATGCTCTTGGTATAATTTCAAATCCCCTATAAGTGCTCACTAATTTTTCTTGGCCTTCTTTTTGTTTTAATTGGTTAGTTATATTGTCAAATTATTTTTACCTCTGATGTAAATCTTTTATTTTTCTATAATTATTTTCAATCTCATTTATTGACCGTCTACGTTTTTTTCCTTCCACACACGTTTCTCTTCTCCCAATAACGAGTGTGATTCGATGTGTCTCCCTAAATTGCCGTTGTTTCCTTTCTTGACACACATATTGCCACATCTCCTCACTTTCCTTCTCTCTGTTACAATAGGGCTTTAAGGATCCGATCTCTTCATTTTTAGTTTCTATCACCATCTTCAACAATGACTAAAACTCCCAAAAATCTTACTCCATCTACCCGAAAAAGTACTAGTGCCTAGACAAAATCAACTCAAAGCCAAGAACCCGTCAACTTATACTCCGGCCACTCCGAAGAGTTTGCATCCTCAAAAAATAAATTTTTGGATGATGTTCGTAGTCTAATGTCATGACCTAAATCGCACTGTAGGCCGTGATGGCGCTCAACACTGCCATTAGGCAAGCCAATAATTTAACAAAACAAAAATCGTCGGTTCATAATATATTTTAACACAACAGTAAAGTAATTAAGTGGAATTTCTCTATTTTTATAGAAAATACTAACATCATTTTCATAATTAAAATATAATCAATAATACAATACCGAATGTAGTAACAGAAATACACCCAAGAACAATATTCTAAATCCTCAAAACCGATGTCACAAGTGCATGAGTATCTACTAGAATATAAAATACTACCACAACAACTATCTCGAATAGAAAATAGACAGAATGTAGTAAATGAATAGGAAGGGGACTTCGTGTTCTGTGGATCATAGAATAGAGAGCATCTTACCACAAAGTCTCTACAGCAACTGCGCCTACGCGCCGGTATGACCACCAAACGTACCTATCACAGTACCTGTACAATTAGTGCAGAAGTGAAGTATGAATACGTAAATCAACGCGTACCAGTAAGTATCTGGCCTAACCTCGAAGAAGTAGTGACGAGAGGTTGACATCGATACTTATTAGTGGTCCATAATCAAAATACAATAAAGGTAGACAAGTATGAAGTGTAGCAAGTAAAAGCAACTAAAATAGATATATGTGCATAACACGATCCCCGACAAAAGAGTAGATATGAATCCTCACACCGAATACTACCTCGAATGGGACATGTATACGATCAATAACAAACAAAATGCCGAATTTTAAGTCAGGAAGACTCATAGGTACGCGGACTCTCGATCAAATATTACGCACAATTCTATCGAGGTCGTTTGTCCCGATCCATAAAATAGTATACATTGCCGAGGTCGTACGACCCGATCCGTGGATGCATCTCATAATGCTGCCAAGGTCGTATGACCTGATCTATAATAGTACTACTGAGGCGTTCAACCTGGTTCCATAGGAATAGTGAAACTTTGACGGGTCACTGGCCCCACTGTATCAACCTCAACAAGTTTTACCAAAGCATAATCATACACCCAAGTTATAACCACACAATATATTACATAGCTCATGTGCCCAAAGCATTATCTTCCAACTACAATAGCTACAAATTTCCGAACTCGGTACCCGCAATATACCTCATAACACATTAAAGCCCATTCCAACCCTTGTGACACTGAAATGATGAAAGAGATGTGCAAAATCTCATAACCACCCATCAAATCGGTAAATCATGGAGTTCTTCCATTTGGCATTTTGAACTGATTAGCGACATTCTCTCTCCGAACATACATGATACAAATATGTTTACACTGATTCCAGGTCCAACAACCTCGTTTCATCCCGTACAAGTTTCTCGACCGACGAGCCACATCCGACACCATCTAAAGTCTCATATGAAGCGATTCGTGTGCCAAACAAGCCACAACTCAAATATGACCAATAAGAAAAGGAAACCCAAGTACCGAACTATCCAGCTCGCGTAACGAAATAAACAACCAAATAAATGCCATGAATCTATCTCATAGATGGGGAGTAAAACACATAAAAATCGGTATAAGGAATCGTACTCAATATCTCATCGTTGCGGCATGCAGCCCGATATACATATGATACCGTTACGGCGTGCAACCCGATCAGAACATCATACCCCGTGGCGGCCTGCCACCCGATCCACGCATAATAATCTGCATGGGAATACCCTTCGAGCCAAGATGGTCATACTCACTAGACACACGTGTATCAAGAATAAGCACACCAAGTGCATAAACATAACCCTGCGCTATAAAGAGGCCAAGCATGACTAAGGTGTAATAAACAATCCAACATCTCGAGAGCCATCTCGCTCATATAAGACCACAACCTACACAGGACCATGACACGCGGGTAAATAATCAAGTTGCCTCACAGCCCACATAGCAGGAAAAGTAACACAGGAAATAGATGATGATAATAATAACATCCACTATGCCCGAAGACTCATCTATTGACTAATTCTGTGCTGAATATACATATCCAATCTAGTGTAGAATATACATTCAAATTAGGCCTACCAATAGACCTTTAAACAGATTTCGATCATCTCAAAATAGGTCAATAGCCTTCCAAAGATCCCAACGACCCTATCCATGATACATACAATCGACCGTCAAATCCTGAGCAAACTTCCATAGTCCGTAACTAAAGGAATAGTGCGTCTCTTAGACATAAACACTCTAATCTACGACACTACCAGAATCTTTATACCTGATCTCAATCTCTCCCACTTAAATAACTAACACGTCATATCTACATAATCATCCCATGGGAGATACTCCTACAACTTTCCACACCAAGTAGCAAAATCTGTACATCCATGGCTACCAACCAGGCTATTTATATAGTGTTAATCAAGAATCTGCAAATCAAAACATAAACGCCTCTTCCACAAAAGATACCATTCTTAGGCGACATTAAAATAATTCCAGTATACTCTGAACAACTGAAATCTCCCCCGCTCCTTCGAGATCATGACATCCTTGTCAAAACTGAACCGCAACGTTGACCCTTCAATCCCAATTCCACACCGCTCATTGCACCTATCCTACAATTACAAGAGAGTACAAGAATTTTATCATAAATACTGAACCACCAGTAGAATAACATTTTATCGACTAGAAACCTTTCACTCAACTCATTTTAGAAGAAAAATCAATAAATGCAACCAACTTTCCATAACCGAGAGGACACAAACCTTAAGTCATGGTCGAAACCGTCATAAACTCTTTTGGGACCCATTTGCATATAACCTAACCATTAGAATTGAATCCCTCTAAACAAACCAAATAATAAAGACTGCCAAGCTCGCAAGTATAGCCACGAAATACCTATATAGCCTTATCGCAGTGAAGGAACCGATCATTTCCTTTACCATGTTGATCCAAGCCACTACTAAACTAACCCAACTTCTTCAAATATCCTCTTGACATACTTACAAAATAACCCTTCTCATTTTCCAGCACACGATGGATCTCAATCAACCCTTCGTGATGTGACAACTCTTTTAAAGGAGGTATTAAAAGAGGAGAGTCACCACCTAATAATTTTTTAGGTGTGTTAGGGCACCTATTTGCGAATAACTCTATTTTAACTAGTCAACGCCACCAAAGATCGGGTAAGGGCTAAAGTTATCTCAAAGAGAAAGTGTTAGGCACTCCTCGAGGTCCACAACTGTGGGTCCCAGCCAAACTTAAATTATATGGATTAGTCTATGTGATCAAGTAAGCAAAGAAAGTACAAAATCTAAGAATTTTATTACAAAGAGATCTTGAGTAGGGAGGTACAACTATTTTTTCATTCTAATAGAAAAGAAAGGAAAAGGGGAGGGGGGTCCTAAGTTTTTTAGACTAAAGGATCACCCCGTGGAATATAAATAATATTTCGCACTCATATTATCCAGCGGGCACAGATTATCATCTCCTGCTACCCAATTACTATGTTAAAGTTATTTACCTAAGGCGCTCTAATTCATTTCTAAGTCATACACTACGCGTGCACTACCCGTCCCATACCTATGATCTAGAAGGTATTGGACCTCTATTTGGGTGGTTCTAGACTTTACTTAGGCTGCTCAAAATGATAAAACTAGGCGACATACAAAACAAATTAGACTTCATGTAGGGACAGTCAAGGGCTCAAGTTAATCTCCACACTTAAACAACAAATGCACGTGAAACAGGTTCTCATATTAGGCGTTAGACAGTTTCGAAACTGAGGCGAATTAAAGCCATTAAGCCCTATAGACATGGTTTCTATGTGACCTTGGATTCAAATGTGCAGGCAGTTTCAGATGCAAGGCGCCACTTTAAACTTATAGATATGATTTTCAAACAACCATGCGGTTTAGGGGGTATCTAGTATTGCAGTTACAGGTTATAAGTGATTAAACCTATAGACATGATCTCTAGGTGATTTATGCAGTGAATGGTAGTGATAACCATTGGAAATACTCAGAATTACTTAGTTTGATCCTATGGGCATGCTTTCTAATAGTGGCACGGCTAAGCAATGAAACAATGTTTGGAAAGTTCAGCATTAACACTTTAAAGCGAGTAGTAATAACCTATAGGTAGGATTTCCAGCGATTAACAATTGCAGCTGATATTTTTTTATACTTAGTCCCTATAAGCATGTTTTCTAGGTGAGCAGTATAATAACAATAGAAAAGCAACCAATTAAAGTCCTATAGGCAGGATTTCTAGATGAAAATCAGTAGAACATAAGCTAGTATAATCCTATAGGCATGGTATCTAAGGAATATGCTGCAGTTATGCAAATTGAAAGAATGATCATCGACATTTTTACTTCCTATAGGCATGCTGTCTAGCAGTAGACATAGGAAGAAATAAAATACTTATGCTTTGATAGTAGGCAAGTTCTGTGAGTGTGTAATTTTTCTAGTGGCATGATTTCTACCAGTGCACATGGAAATTGAATGGCATATATATAGCAGGTTGGACAACAAGTAGACCATACGAACCCTATAGGCATGTTTTCTACCTTTTCATGCAAAACATTAGAGTATACCCATTTTCCCTATTTCACTAACACCCCAATTGTTTATTACAAAATTATTACAGACCCAATGATGAATGTAATTATAACATATTATATAAGCAATAGCATTAGGCCTATAGCAGGCCCAAAAAGAGCTACCCAATGTTGTCTGGGCCTTCAACAAACGCTTTCTTCACAAATAGCATGCCCAGATCCTAACAGGGGCTATATTCATCAGCACAACCCAGAAACCATAGAGGAATTCAAACCAAACCAAATAACCACAGATTGATCATATGACCCAAACATTGAATCACACAGAATCCACTTAAACAACCCAATTTGCATATTCAGTAGGTAGAATGAGCAAATAACTGAGTGTTAAAGACAACTAAGGTCTCAGTAGTAAAGAGGGTGGCCAAAGAACCCCAAGTCCTAGTGTGTCAGAGTTCACAAGGGTCTCAAATGGACCCCGAGCAGTGCTCACACTAGGGAGGTCAATCGAGAGAGTCTTAGTGGCCTTGGCTTTCAGCTGGCCAAGGGTGATAGATTCGGAATAGTGTAGGCAACAAATGAGAGTGAGAGAACAATGGTTAAGGGACAGATTTTGAAGAGATGCACTTGTATTTTAGAAAGCAGACATAGCAAAGTTATCTAAAACACAGAATATGCTAGTTGAGAAGGTCAACAAGACTTAGAGGCAGATGGCTATTATAGGTTCAACACTTAGCAAGAGATAACACATTGGTAGAAAGCACATTGAGAGTTAGAGGAGAAGCAATTTTCCTGAGATCACAAGGTTAACATACAAAGGTGCATAATACCAAACAGGTCTAGGTAAGGCACTAACTTAAAGGGCTAAAGCCTAAAGGTCCAAATCATGTTGAATATCCTCCAGAACACCAGAAAGCAAACATGCCAATTTATCACTAAGACAAACAGTCTCAAATATTGTAAGGAAACACAGATTAAGATAGCCACTCTAAAGTCTCAAATAATAACTAAAGGGGTATGGAATTAATTAAGCCAAAGACATGCTGATTGACATAATAGCAGGGGAGCAAGTCACAGATTATAACACATTAGAGATGTGAGGCAGTCATTGTAGGAATTCAAAGGAGAGTTGGAAAGCAAACTCGTATCAAACAGTAATGTAGATATTCAAGTACCAATACATTAGGCTAAATGGACTTAAGAGAGTCTAAATTATTCAGGTGAAGCATATTCAAATAACATATCTCAAAAACTGGAGGTTTTAAGTAAAAGGCCAAATGCTAAAAAGGTTCAAATCAGAATATGAGTGCAATGCTAGTAAAGTTACATATAGGGATGGTCTAAGAGCACATTTAGGTAATGAAATTCAGAGGTGTGAATATGCAGGACATGACCACAGAAGAATGAAACCGTAAAGCCAAGAGACTTACCAGTTATCAGTTGAATAAATAAACAACAAGAAAGAACAAATTCCACAGTGCTCTGAATGTCAACATAGAGCAAGAACCCAGGTTCTTAGTGCGTAAGAGTTCCCAAGGGATTCAAATGAACCACGGGCAATGCTAGCACCAAAAAAAGTTGAAAATTGAATCCCGGTGGCCTTGGCTTTCAGCCGGCCAAGAATCAGAGTGTAGAACTAGAGAATAAGAGTACAATAGAGTAATCGCTTCGATTTTTAGTGAATCCGGGTGATTAAAAAGTCTGTCTCAAAGGGGAAAGGGGAGGGGTTTATATAGTAGTAGGAATCAAGCAAACAAACAAGAAAAATAATCAATAAAACATAAATATGGAAAGAAAGTACCATATGCTATCAGTAATGGAACGGATAAAAGGAAAAGTATAAAATTCCGAACCCTAATTTGATAGAAATCAAGGAATCAACCAAAGGTTTTGGTGAATCGGCTTAATACTGTCTTTCCATGAATGTATATAGACAGAATAATGATCAGAATTAAAGGTTCTAACCACTTTGGTTCCATCTCAGGACGTCTTGCTCGCCAAACTTAGACAAGCACCTAAGTAACACCACAAATGGACGACCAGTACAAAAGGGCTTCAAACATGGTAAAAAGATAATGGTTGAATCCCATTATTAGTGGGATTCAGAGAGGGAATTAAAGGGAGGCGGCTAGGCTTCTTCAGAAGAGAGAAGGAGAGGTTAAGAGCGTTTAGGGACGGCAGGTTAGAGAGAAATGGGTTAGGGTTTCATGTCTAGGGCAATTAAAAAGGGTGGGTGATTGTAGACCGTTGATCTTGAAAGATCAACAGTCGAGATTAAGGGATAAGCGGGGCGGGTCGTTTGGAACGGGTATCGATCGGGTTAATTATAGGGGTCGTTTGGATTGGGATTTGGGGGGTTGGGCTAGAGATTTGGGGCTTGTTTGGTCCGGAAATTGGCTCAAAATTTGGGTCAGCCTTTAAATAAGAAATTAAGAAAAAAGTATTTTAATAAAATAGTTAAATAAATTATAAAAATGTTGTTTAGGAAAATTAATACCTTAAAACAATAGTATAAGATTATAAATATGTAAGATATTATTTTGACCCTGAATAAAATGACAAATGCAATACAATTGTAAAATATAGGCTATTATTGCGAGATTGTGCAAATAGCCTGAAAATACTAATGTAATTATAAAAAAATAGAATAAAATACCTGAAGAAAATATTATAGATGCAAAATAAGAATTTAGGTAATTGAGTCATCACAAAATAATTTGAAGGAATAATTAATAATTATTCAAGCAATTTAAATACAAAGAATCAATATTAAAGCTCTAAACATTATGGAAAATTATAAAAGATGCTTGCATAAATCTTGTAAATTAAATAATGATGCAAGTTAATGTTTTGAAAGAATATACGCTTATTTTCAAAAATATGAGGGCAAAATTGGATATTAACAGCTGCCCCTCTTTACCCGAGAATGATGAAAGAGTTGTCGGGCAAAAAACAATGATGACCAATTTTGGCCGAATTGAATGAAGGATGATGTGATTTGAAAAATGGGGGCCGAACCCTGGTTCCTGAGTTGCCTACATATCTCTGGTGTTACGGGAATCAGGCCATGCGTAGTTCTGGATCCAACAGTGAACGAAATCGATGGAGTTCTCATAGGAATGGTCGTATGTTTCGGAAAGGGTTCCTTTGGGTAGGATAATATCGGATGAATTTATGCGAAGTCATGAATGCGAATTTGAAATGTTATGGATATATCACTGAGCAAATATCTGAACTGTCATAGAGTAAAAGGCGGGTAATTGATGGTGGTCGGTTATGTTTGAAATAATTGCAGGATGTGAGCATTGAACGGAAACTGGAGCGAAGATTGCTCCCATTAGGAGAACTATTATTTCCTAGATTACCTGCAAAACTTAAAACACGATGCCTGCAAGTATATATGGATTATTGTGAGAATTTAAACATGATGCAGATTCCCTTCGGACTATGAGGGTTGTCTTTAGACGGTGAGGATAGTGTCCTTAGACCATGACGTCCTGGGCCATGAATCATGTGATGAGGGATTCGCAGGCCATGAAATGATGTCCTCGGGCCATGAGTATGGTGCCTCTGGAATATGACGCCTTTGAATAATGATGTGCACTTTTGAGAGATCCTCAGGCCATAGAATGGTGTGTCTCGGCTATGAGGATGATGCCTTTGGACTATGACGCCTTTGGACAAACTGGGGATGTTTCAGCCCATGAAATGTAAAGATATGATGCTTGGTCATATGCGAAATGAGACAAGACAAGGCTTAGTCTTGTGTAAGATAAGGGCAGTGCTTAGCCCTAGGTAAGTAGAGGATAGTGCTAGGTCTTATATAGCGTAATGGAGATAGCATTTAATCATGAGGTAAAGGCAGTGTTTATCCTTGTGGAATTAGGGAGGCAATGCTTAGCCTCATGCAGGAAGAGGAGACAATGCTTAGCCTCATGCAAGTAAGGGAAGTAGTGCTTAGCTTCATGCAGGAAAGGCAATGCTTAGCCTTATGCAATTAAGGAGGCGGGGCTTAGCCTCATGCAAATAAGGAGGCAGGGCTTAGCCTCATGCAAATAGGAGATGATGCAAAGAAAGGAAGTGCTTAGCCTTATGCAGTTAAGGAGGCAATGCTTAGCATCATGCAAATAGGAGACAATGCTTAGTCTCATGCGGAAAAGGCAATGCTTAGCCTTATGCAATTAAGGAGGCAATGCTTAGCCTCATGCAAATAGGAGACAATGCTTAGTCTCATGCAAAAAAAGGCAATGCTTAGACTCATGCAGTTAAGGAGACAGGGTTTAGCCTCATGCAAATAAGAGACAATGCCTAGTCTCATGTGAAGAAAGGCAATGCTTAGCCTTATGCAGTTACGGAGATAGGGCTTATCCTCATGCAAAAAGGAGACAATGCTTAGTCTCATGCGGAAAAGGAAATGCTTAGCCTTATGCAATTAGGGAGGCAATGCTTAGCTTCATACAAATAGGAGACGATGCTTAGTCTCATGCAAAGTAAGGCAGTGCTTAGCCTTATGCAATAAACACGATGGGTGATAGTGAGAAAGTAAATTATTTCTTAGCTTGAAGTATTTGCGTTAGGTAACTTGTCGTCATGAAGGTAGTGATTCGATGTATCTGCGGGTATTGTTGTCTTATCATGCCTACATCTAAAGAAAAATCATGAGTTTTGTGGGGGAAGGTTGGTTTGTGCTTTTGTCTTCTGTTTTGCCTTTGCTCATGTCTTGAGGTCCTGTTTGAGTTACCCTGGGTAGCATCTGGCTGTCATAGAAATAAAGTTTTCGAAAGATATGCATGCATTTGATAAATATAGTTATTTGAAATATAGTAGTATGCGATTTCAAATAATTTAGATGAACCGGTGACTGTGAAATTATTTTAGAGACATTGCGACCTCCGTACTTTAGAATTTTGAGGGTTCCCCTCAAAATTATGCCCCATGCAATACTTTGGTTATTCCGTGTATGACGATGTCGGCTGAACTTGCTTTAGAATTTTGAGGGTCCTCCTCAAAATTCTGCCCCAGTTTTCTGATCATGGCAAAATGAAGATTTTATTAAGATGTAACCGAACCCACAGGTATGCCTACGTATCCCCTCTTAAACGGGAATTAGGTCAAGCATAGTTCAGTTACATCATATGAAGAAATGTAACAATCCTAAACGTAGTATCTCTTGACTACGTCTAAGTTGATAGGTTTTGGCCAAATTTCTCCGTCTATTTCTACAAGTATGAGTGCTCCTCCTGTTAGTACTCTATGAACCATGTAGGGCCCTTTCCAATTGGGTAAAAATTTCCCTTTGGCTTCATCTTGATGCGGGAAGATTTGCTTTAGCACCAACTGCCCCGGTGTGAATTATCTAGGCCTGACCCTTTTGTTGAAAGCTCTGGACATTTTGTTCTGGTAGAGTTGACCGTGACATACCATATTCATTCTTTTCCCATCAATGAGAGCCAGTTGTTCATAGCGATTTCATATCCATTCTGAATCACTGAGTTCAGCCTCTTGTATGATTCTTAAAGAAGGAATTTCTACTTCGGCGGGAATAACGGCTTCATTACCATAAACCAGCAAATAAGGAGTTGCCCTGGTTGATGTGCAAACCGCGGTACGATATCCAAGTAGGGAAAATGGTAGCGTCTCGTGCCATTGTTTGTGATTATCTACCATCTTCCTTAATATCTTCTTGATGTTCTTATTGGTGGCTTCTACAGCTCCATTCATTTGCTGTATGTATGCTGTGGAATTCTTATGCTTGATCTTGAAGGTTTGACACATGGATCTCATCAAATTACTGTTAAGGTTGGCGGCGTTGTCGGTGATGATTGATTCCGACACCCCAAACCGACAAATAATACGATCCCTAACAAAATCTGCGATGACCTTCTTAGTTACAGCCTTGTAAGATGCTGCTTCAACCTATTTCGTGAAATAGTCTATGGCCACTAGAATGAACCTGCGCCCATTTGAAGCGATGGGTTCGATTGGACCGATGACATCCATCCCCCAAGCGGAGAAAGGCCAAGGTGCACTTGTTGCATTGAGTTCATTGGGTGGTACTCGTATCATATCAGCATGTACTTAGCATTGATGACACCTTTGGACATATCCGATGCAGTCTGCTTCCATACTAATCCAAAAATATCCTGCTCTTAATATCTTCTTAGCTAAGACAAAGCCATTCATGTGCGGTCCGCAAGTTCCGGCATCTATCTCTTCGAGCAATTTGGATGCTTCCTTGGCGTCGACACATCGTAATAATCCCAGATCTGGAGTCCTTCTGTATAGAATTCCTCCGCTTTGGAAGAAGTGGTTGGATACTCTTCGGAGTGTGCATTTCTGAGTATGATTTGCGTGCTCTGGGGTACTCTCTTTTTTCCAAATATTTTTTGATATCGTGGAACCATGGATTTCCATCCATTTCCTCTTCAACATGAGCACAATAAGATGGCTGATTATGAATCCCTACTGGGAAAAGATCGATGAAATTCTTGTCTGGGTGTTGTATCATGGAAGATAAAATGTCAAATGCATCTGCGAACTCATTCTGGATTCTCGGAACATGTTTGAACTCTATTTTTTTTGTGAATCTCTTCATCAACTCTTGTACACAGTACAAATATGGTAATATCTTAGTGTTCTTCGTGGCCCACTCTCCTGAAACTTGATGTACCAAGAGATCGAAATATCCAATCACCAGCAACTCCTAAATGTTCATGTCAATGGCCAACCTGAGTCCCAAGATGCAAGCCTCATATTCTGCCATATTGTTGGTACATAAAAACCTGAGTTTTGCAGATACTAGATAGTGTTGACCCGTTTCTGATACTAAAACTGCTCCAATACCCACTCCTTTGAAATTTACAGCCCCATCAAAGAACATTCTCCAACCATCATAGGCTTCGGTGATATCTTCTTTTTACGAATGATGCCTCTTCGTCGGGAAAATACGTTTTCAGTGGCTCGTACTCTCCATCTATAGGATTTTCTGCTAGATGATCCGCCAATGCTTGCCCTTTAACCGCCTTCTGAGTTACATAGATGATGTTGAACTCACTCAGTAGTATCTGCCATTTTGCTATCTTTCCTATAGGCATGGGTTTCTGGAAGGTGTATTTTAGCGGATCCATCCTTGATATGAGATATGTGGTGTGGCACAAAAGTAGTGCCTCAACTTTTGAGCTATCCATGTCAAAGAATACCGTGTGCATTCCAGCAAAGAGTATCGTGCTTCGTAGGGTGTGAAATTCTTACTCAGATAGTATATGGCCTACTCCTTTCTTCCCGTCTCATCGTGTTGTCCTAAGACACATCCGAAAGCCCCATCTAGGACAGATAAGCAGAGGTCTGTGGGACCAGAATAGGTGGTTTGGATAAATATTCCTTGATCTTGTCAAAGGCTTTCTGGCACTCTTCAGTCCAACTTATTGCAGTGTCTTTCTTCAACATTTTGAAAATCGGTTCACAGATCACAATTGATTGTGCTATGAAATGGCTGATGTAATTGAGACACCCTCAGAAACTCATCACATCTTTCTTGTTCTTCTGAGGTGGTAAATCTTGGATAGCCTTGACCTTTGACGGGTCTAGCTCAATTTCTTGGTGACTGACGATGAACCCTAGCAGTTTTCCCGCAGGGACTCCGAAGGCACACTTTGCGGGGTTCAGTTTCAGGTTGTACCTTCGAAGTCGATCGAAACATTTCCTCAAATCCACTATGTGACATGTACCCTTTTTAGATTTGATGATGATGTCGTCCACGTACACCTCTATCTCCTTGTGTATTATGTCATGGAAAATGGTTCTCATGGCCCTCATATAAGTGGCTCCAGCATTCTTTAGGCCTAACGTCATCATTTCGTAACAATATACTCCCCATGGTGTAATAAAGGCTGTCTTTTCAGCATCCTCTTCATCCATCCAGATCTGATGATATCCCGCGAAGCAATTCACAAAGGATTGAAGTTCATGCTTGGCACAGTTATCAATCAGTATGTGTATATTGGACAAAGGGAAATCATCTTTGGGACTTGCTCTGTTTAAATACCGATAGTCGACACATACTCTGACCTTCCCATCTTTCTTTGGAATCGGCACAATGTTAGCCAACCAGGTCGGATATTCAATCACTCTGAGAACCTTGGCTTTGATTTGCTTGGTGACTTCCTCTTTTTATTTTTAAACTCATATCTGGCTTGAATTTTCTAAGCTTTTGTTTCACTGGTGGACACCTGGGATCGGTGGGTAACTTGTGAGCCACTATGGATGTGCTCAGACCGGTCATATCATTGTAAGACCATGCAAAGATGTCTTCATACTCTTTCAGGAACTGGATGTACTCTTCCTTCTCTGACAGTGATAGGTGAATGCTTACACATGTTTCCTTGACTGTTTCGGAGTCTCCCAAATTAACTATTTCAGTCTCATCCAAATTGGACTTAGGCTTGTTTTCAAAATTCTCCACTTCTCTAACAATTTCCTCAGGTATTACATCCTCTTCCAGATCCTCTGAATCACTATCCTTACATTGTGTTGTCTCATTACATGTCACAGTCGCAGGTTCGTCGGGATAGGTAATAACAATGCTGTAGAGAAAAATATAAAGAATAATAATAAATACTAAAAATGACAATGCATTAGATAAATCTTGAAAACATCAAACAAGTACGGCTCGATGACTCGAGCAATTATTTCAAAACAAAATATGCTTAAAACAAAATACAGAAAATGTCTTAGATGCTCATAAAATTGCTTTCAAAAATAAATGATGCTAATTGCCAAGCTACCCAGGAACTCGACGGGCCCTTAATGGTGCAGCAGTCTAGTTTTTGAGAAAAACTCCCTTCTCCATAGTCTGAATAATAAGGTCTTCCTCATCCTCCTCCTCCTCCTCTTCCTCAACTATCGCACTGCAATCCATGTCTTCATCATCTAGAAATAAATTCCTTATGCCAGCTAAAACTTCATCTTCTTCGGACCCCCACATCATGTCACCTTGATGAAATGACTGGTGCAAATGTGGTACTGGTTGTTCTAGAGGGTAATAAGGACCACGCCATGGTGGCGACCAATTCTGACACTCTTCCCAGGTGTATTCATACCCGAGCCCAAAAGTTATGCCATGACGCTTTAGCTATACCGGTTTGGTGATCACCTGGAGATTCTTGCCGAGACTCTTGCTGGGTTCATACCCTGTCCATGACAATATGCTTTCTATATTACCGCTCCACCATTTGTCTTTCTCAATTGCATTGACGCGCTCGATGCAATGGTATATTTCTCCACCAAACTTCCTTCTATTCTCGACGACCGGAACAGTCTGATTGGTATAAATGGAATTACTTCCGTCTCCATGGATGATCACTTCCTGATGGTTCCACTCAAACTTTAGGGCCTGATGTAGAATAGAAGCTACGGCCCCAGCGGCATGTATCCAAGGTCGACCCAACAATAGGTTGTAGGTAGCGGATATGTCCAATATTTGAAACTCAACATCAAACAAGGTTGGGCCCATCTGTAGGTTGAGGTTGGTCTCCCCAATTGTTTCCCTTTGAGACCCATCAAATACTTTCGCATTCATACTTCCTGCTCATATCTCGTGTAGGCCTTTACCCAATCTTTTTAGAGTAGTTAGTGGACATATGTTGAGACTCGAACCCCCATCTATCAGGACTCTAGCAATGAATTTGTCCTCAAACTGTACTGTGATATGTAGTGCCCTGTTGTGACTTAGTCCTTCTGGTGGCAGCTCGTCTTCATGAAAAGTGATCTTGTGGCTTTCCAATACTTTCCCTACCATGTTGGCCATTTCTCCACTGGTGATGTTATTGGGTACATAGGCTTCATTCAACACCTTCATCAGGGCATTCCTATGTGCCTCGGAGTTTTGTAGCAGTGATAAAATGGATATTTGAGCAGGGGTCTTGTTCAGATGATCAACTACATAATATTCTCTTGTTGCACCTTTATCCGACAGTCATCCGGGCTAGTCTCAATGATAGGCAGTTTAGATGCAACTTCTTTGCTCGTTCCTTCTAAATGCTCGGGTGTATAGACCTTACCGGTTCTGGTCATGCCTTGCGCTGCACCTGTTTCTTCCATTTTTCTCTTTTTCTTTCCTTCTTGCTTCCGCAACATAATACCATGGTATAGCATTAGACTTATAAGACGGCGTAGGTGCTACCATCACGGTGAAGGGTGTTATTACTTCAACCTCAAATGGAGTGGGTGTAGCTACCTCAACTTCAATTGGTGCCTGAGTTTGTACCACGATAGGTATGAGAGTGACTAGAGATGTTTTATGATTATCCCCTTCTCTAATGAGTCCAATTGACCCTTCCGAGTCCCATTCTTCATCGGTCTCTATCACGTTTGCCCCTTCACCTCTGTGATCCGGGAGAGGATTGTTACGCACATTGGGTACATCCTCCTTTGCCTGTATGACTTTGGTGTCAATTAATGTCTGAATCTTATCCTTCAAAGTACGACACTCATCAATAGTATGACCCTTCATGCCTGAGTGATAGGCACATGTCTTATTTGGGTTAATCCACTAGGAAGAGTTTTCCATAGCAATAACGGGAATTGGAGTGACATAACCGGCAACCTTCAGCCTCTCGTATAGTTGGTCTATGGGTTCAGCAATTGGAGTGTATTGTCTGGGTGGTCTGCGGTCGAAATTTGGTCTTGATTTTTGGTAATTTTGGCGGGTTGGTGGTGAGTGGTAGTATGCTGGTTGGGTTTTATTGGTATGGTAAGTGGCGGCAGGTTGTTGGTATCTGGTAGGTGAAGGCTGATATATGGGTGGAGGTGTTTGGTATGTGAGAGGAGACTTCGGACCTTGGGCTACTATTACTGCACCCACTTCTTTCTTCTTAGAGATATCTCCTCACTACAAAGCTTTATTTGTGGCCCGGAGTGCTTCAAAGTTTTTCACCATTCCGCTTTTGATCCCTTCTTCTATTCTTTCTTCCAGCTTTATGATGTTAGAGAATTTATGGTTTTCAATAACCATCAATCTTTCGTAGTATTGCAGGTCCTGAACTCTGACGAAGAACCTATTCATTTGTTCTTCTTCAAGTGCCGGCCTTACTTTTGCCGCTTTAGACCTCCACCAAGTAGCATACTCGCGGAAGGTTTCTGTTGGTTTCTTCTTGAGATTTTGAATGTAGAAAACGTCTGGTGCATTTTCTGTGTTGAACCTGAATCGATCCATGAAATCTGACACCATGCTCACCCAATTAACCCACTTCTTTGGGTTCTGACTGATGTACCAAGACAAGGCGTCTCCGGTGAGGCTCCTCATGAACAGCTTCATACGGATTCGTTCATCCTTGCCAACCCCTACAAGTTTGACACAATACGTTCTCAAATGCACCTTCGGATCACCAGTTCCGTCGAACATTTCTTTTGTAACCCTCTGGAAGTTCTACATTTGGCTGAATACACAAATTCTCATAATTCAAACCCTAAATGCTTTTCCCACCTTCGACACTTTGAACTCTGCCAGTAAGCTTCTTGAGTTCTTCTGCCATGTTCTTGATGAGCAGGTCCTTCTTGGTGCATTCGGGTATATATAGGTACTGTTGTGGGTTGTGGGGTAAAGTTTCCATATATATGAGATTGCTTTGATGGACTCCGGGAATCTGGGTGTAATAGTGGTCATTGGTTGAGTTTTGTGGATCAGGAGTAGGCTGTGGTGCATTCTGAGGGGTGTGGTATGTGGTTGTTTGTGGGTATTGAGTTGGATGGTGATGGTGTTGTTGAGGAGTAGGTACCGGTGGAGGGTTGTGGTTCTGAGGAGGTGTAGCGTATTGATGTGGTGCGGGAGGATTCGGTGGTGGGTTTTGATTCTGCGTGTTTTGGGGAGGTGTCGGGTTTTGGGCGCTTGTGTTTTGTTGGTTGATGTCAGGGACATTTAGGGTGAGGGAAAGGTTTGCCAAGTTCCGGACCTGCTCAAGTTCCCCTTGTAGCTCCAATATTTTCTGTTCCAGACGTAGGACCAATTCATTCTGTGCAGGAGTACTCCGACCGTCCCAAGTTTCAACGTTCTCTGCATTGTCCTTTCTAATCCGAGCTCTGGATCTAGTATGATATGCGGATGATGCAAGTATGAACGAACCAACCTTGGGAAGGGTAATAATCAAAAGAAAGAAAAACAAAAGGTAACCAAGTCAGTAAGGGATATTGAAAGAATGCTTGCAATATTGAACATGCTCTGCAAAATCATGTGACAGAATCGCGTCCTAATTTGGGGGACCTCGTTGTGCCCAAGGTAGGCCTAAGTGACACATAGACTTGGAAAAAATTGATGCCAATAATTGTGTCATTTCATTAATGCGAAAATGAATCAAACCCTTACTAAAACGACAATAATAAGAAAGTCACTAATGGCATTTGCCTTATTACATTCGAAATCTAAAACTAAGCTAGAAAGCAGTAAAGAACACCATTTCCTAATCTACTTGGTCCCAGAAGGACCTTCCCCGTGCTTGGCTCTCTTGACTCCATCAATCAGATTCCCCAGGTCGCGCATATCGAACAACATGTAAGCCTTGGCTAGATGCCCCCCTTCATTTACATCCGTGTTCTGACAATCTGAAAGCCTCTTTCTCATCTTTTCCTCAAGCTCCATCAACCCTTGCACCAAATATTCTAATCTTTCTGTTGCTTTAGTGGCGGTTTCCCTCCATTCGTTGATTGCTTCCATATCCACTTTGTGTTGTTCCAAATGCCTAACTTCAGACTCGAAAACCCTCTTGCGCAGCATCCTATACTTGATTTTTGCTTCAGCAGCGTCATCTATAACCCTATTTTTCAGATTAATTCCTGGCTTGACATCCCCTACTATATTATCTACCAACCATGATGGGTAGAAGTACACATGGCCGGCATGATACCTGTCTGGCTCGATGGTATCTTTCTCCACAATGACCTTTTGATTCCACATATGTTGTGCCTCAAACTTGAACGGAATTATGTTCCCTTTAAAATCTGCTTTGAATTGGACCATGTTGGAAACCCGAGGTATAACCTGTTTTCTTCCCGCTTGCCTCATTACCCTTATAGGAGCATAAGGATAGATCCTTCTTAACTCGATCAACACTAGATGCATAGTTTCTCTTCATCTGATGATGAACTCACTGCTAGGGAACCATTCAAACATCCAATGTACCTTTTCGTCAGTCAGATTGCTGAAGAAACGCACCCAGCTCACAGCACTTCCAGGTTGTGCAAACTTATCTGGGATAAATGTCATTCTCTTTGGATGATGGCAAGCTATGTAGTCATTCAATGGTTATTGCAGAAGCTCTTAGCGATATTCACCTCTCTGGAAATGTTCTAATAACCAAACCTGCAGCAACAGATTACAGCCCCTGCTTGCATCGATCTAAAGCGCGATACATTTCGGCCAAGATCATGGGGATGATAGTATAAGTTTGTCCCTCGATTCCTTCCATTATAATCCTAGCGACCATGGCTAAGCGAGTGTGGATTCTTCCCCCTTTCATCGGAAATATCAGCAATCCCAAGAAACAGACAATGAACACAAAAACCCGGCGGTGCGTCCAACTTAAGAAAGTGATGGCAAGTTCATCATGATGAAGGCGATATGACTTGCTATGCCCATAACGTTCATAAAGGAATTCAAATGGGATATATGACTTCTTCAAACAAAGCAACTCATCATTTTTCTTGAAACCCAGCATTTCAAAAAACCGCGAGGGGTGCGATTCTCTGGCACTAAAAACCCTGGACTATCCCATAGTAGCTTAGTGAAACCTCCTATTTCCTCTAAGAGAGGAGTCATTTCTATGTTACCGAAGTAGAAGACAGCTCTTCTCTCATCCAAAAACATAGTGGCGGCCTCAATCAATGCCCTATTTGGCCGAATGTCCAATAAGGAAGGTAAATTACTAAGGACCCTTTTCACATCATTCTTGTCACTAGGTGAAAGATTCTTCCACCAATCAAGCAGCAAAAGTGGGATGTTTTGGACCATGCCGAACCTGGGGACTTCGTGCTTCATTTTCTACAAACAAATAGAGTTAGCCCTTTCCTCCTCCAGATTTGACTATTTACACACTAATGATCAACATATTCGCCTATTTTCTCCAAGTAATGCACATAGCGTGACGGTGTCCATTGGGATTGTGGATATCCCGCCGGACTAGGTTTAACATGATGCATGCACATTTAATATTGGAGTGAGGCTTCTATAATGGCCTAGACTAGTACTCCCAAGTGGACAACTTGAGAGGAAAAGGCACGGGACCGTCGACTGCACCGTTGATCGACTAGTCTACTGTAAATAAGCTTTTTCGATTTAAAAGGGTAATTTTGGAAGAGCGCGGACACTCATCAAGCGCCGCTATGTTGATAATTGGCACGAGTGGAGTATGAAGTGGAGCATGCTTTATGCAGAGATAATAACACATTGCCAAGTATGATAAATATATAAAAAACGGTAAATACAGTATTAAGGTAAAACATGAAATGCATAAAAAAAAAAGACAAAGGAAGAAGTTAGTCCGTGGAATATATGCGAGAATGTAATAAAGTAAACAAGGGAGTAGGGACGGGAGAGACATGATGTAGAAATCTTTAAACAAATGAAGAGCATTTTTGAGCAAATAAAGGTGAATAGGAAAGGGATATGCATGTTATAACCAATTTAACCAAAGGGAGGTGGAGAGGGAAGGGATGTGTATATTACAACGAATTTAAACAAATAAAAGCAAAATGGGAGAGGGATGTGCATGTAGTAGCAAATAAAAACAGAAAAGGGAAGCACGTTTATATTAAAGAAGACTTCCATATAAGCCAAATTCGCTATGGTAAGAGCCTAAGTGTAAATCCCCAGCAGAGTCGCCATGCTGTCACGCCCTGTTTTCCTTTCTCGCGAAATCGAGCTTCGTGATGTGATAACTCTTTTAAAGGAGGTATTAAAAGAGGAGAGTCGCCACCTAACGATTTTTAAGGTGCGTTAGGGCACCTATTTGCGAATAACTCTGTTTTAACTAGTCAACGCTACCAAAGATCCGGTAAGGGCTCAAGTTACCTCAAAGAGAAGGTGTTAGGCACTCTTCGAGGTCCACAACTATGGGTCTCGGTCGAACTTAAATTATATGGATTAGTCTATGTGATCAAGTAAGTAAAGAGAGTACAAAATCTAAGAATTTTATTACAAAGAGATCTTGAGTAGGGAGGTACAATTATTTTTTCATTCTTATAGAAAATAAAGGAAAAAGGGAGGGGGGGCTCCTAAGTTTTTTAGCCTAAAGGATCACCCCGTGCAACATAAATAATATTTTGTACTCCCTTGAGATAAGGTGTTACTCATATTATCCAGCGAGCATAGACTATCATCTCCTGCTACCCAATTACTATGTTAAAGTTGATTACCTAAGGGCACTCTAATTCAATTCTAAGCCGTACACTACGCGTGCACTACCCGTCCCATACCTATGGTCTAGGAGGTATTGGACCTCTATTTGGGTGGTTCTAGACTTTACTTAGGCTGCTCAAAATGATAAAACTAGGCAACATACAAAACAAATTGGACTTCATGTACGGACAGTCAAGGGATCAAGTTAGCCTCCACACTTAAACAACAAATGCACGTGAAACAGGTTCTCACATTAGGCGTTAGACAGTTTTGAAATTGAGGCAAATTAAAGCCATTAAGCCCTATAAATATGGTTTCTATGTGACCTTAGATTCAAACGTACAGGCAATTTCATATGCAAGGTACCACTTTAAACTTATAGATATGATTTCCAAACAACTATGCGGTTTATGGGGTATCTAGTATTGAAATTACAGGTTATAAGAGATTAAATCTATAGACATGATCTCTAGGTGATTTATGCAGTGGTTGGCAGTGATAACCATTGGAAATACTCAGAATTACTCAGTTTGATACTATGGGCATGCTTTCTAATAGTGGCACGACTAAGTAATGAAACAATGTTTGGAAAGTTCAGCATTAACACTTTAAAGTGAGTAGTAATACACTATAGGCAGGATTTCTAACGATTAACAATTGCAGCTGATATTGTTTTATACTTGGCCCCTATAAGCAAGTTTTCTAGGTGAGCAGTATGATAACAATAGCAAATCAACCAATTAAAGTCCTATAGGCAGGATTTCTAGATGAAGATCAGTAGAACATAAGTTAGTATAATCCTATAGGCATGGTATCTAATGAATATGCTGCCGTTATGCAAATTGAAAGAATGATCATCGACATTTTTACTTCCTATAGGCATGCTGTCTAGCAGTAGACATAGGAATAAATAAAATACTTATGCTTTGATAGTAGGCAAGTTGTGTGAGTGTGTGATTTTCCTAATGGCATGATTTCTACCAGTGCACTTGGAAATTGAATGGCACATATATAGCAGGTTGGACAATAAGTAGACCATACGAACCCTATAGGCATGTTTTCTACCCTTTCATGCAAAACATTAGAGATGCCTTGAATTTACACGCTCGGGGTAGTGGTTAGGGTATGTCATGCCTTGAATTGATTGTTATGCTTCAATTGAGATGTTTCTCCTATGTGCACCCCTTTGTGAGCTATTTGTACCATGTTCATGTTACATTGAAGTTATTTTCCCGGTTGGAACTAATAAACTGTTATTCCATGATGAAATTATTTGTTTTAGCTGTGATAGAACACATTGCACATGCATACACTATACCATGCTAGATATACCAGTCCAGGAGTATGAATTTGGTAATCATTGATCATGTACACGTATTGTCATAAATTTGCTTTCTCTGTGTTATGAGCTGGACTGGTAGCGTGTGACCACGCCAGACGGATTGTGATTATTGGAACTTGAGTTGTCCGTACGGTTGATATTATTGGCACGTGAGTTGTCTGTGTAGCACGTGAGTTGTCCGTGTGGATTCAGATATTGGTATTATTAGCACGTAAGTTGTCCATGCAACAGGTGAGTTATCCTTGATGTTTATCTTATTAGCACGCGAGTTGGCTGTGCAGTACGTGAGTTGTCCGTGCAGTGTGTGGATACGGATCCATTCCCTTAGGGTCACCCTTTCATGTTTCTCTCTTGATGGTGTACACGCGGATATTGAGGAAAGTCTGACTAGGTGTTGTTTAGAATTGCATTTCATCTCTACTTGCAAAATTCCATGGATTATTATCTAACTTATCTGCATATCATCTCTATATGCTAAACATTGACTGAGTAGAGTAATTGAGTAATTGTACACATTCACACGCAGATGCTTCTTCTTGTGCTTTATTACTTGATTTCATTATTGTTCTACACTTATTAAAATGATGAAATTGTATAGGTTATAGCTAGTATCGTTTATAGTTCTCGCTTCTTTTATCTCGCTAAGGTTAGTTATGATACTTATTGAGTACATTGGGTTGGTTGTACTCATACTACACTCTGCACTTAATTGTGCAGATCCAGGTATGGGGCTAGTTATCAGCAGCAGGCTTGCTTGATTGGACTATCTTCGAGTGGGAAGGTAGAGCTGCATCCTTGGTCGCAGTTTTTGACTTGTCTTTTCCTTACATACTATTGTTACAGTTCAGACAGTGTTATTATGATTTAGTTTTAGACTTGTATTCTATTGTAGAGCTCATGACTCCGTATTTACCAGTTTCTGGGGGAGTTATCTTGTATCAGCAGTATTTTGGTTATATGGAGATTTAGTCTTAAGCTATTTTTTATAAATTATGTTGCTCTAGTTCTTTATTGTTATATTTTGACTTGCCTAGCCGGCGTGTTAGGCGACATCACGACAGGTTGGGATTTTGGATCGTGACAGGTTGGTATCTAAGCCCTAGGTTCATAGATATTACGATTCGTGAGCAAGTTTAGTAGAGTCTTGCGGATTGGTAGGGATACGTCTGTACTTATCTTCGAGAGGCTACCGAACTCTTAGGAAACTTCACTTTCTTGTATTCTTGTCGTGTGGATTTGTTATTTTCGGAATTTGAACTTGACTCTTCTATTCTCTCACAGATGGTGAAGACACGTGCGACCGAATCTGGCGGACGGCCACCAGTACCACTGATGACGTCCAAATCCACTACTAAAAAGTAAATGGACATGGTCTCATGCAATATAATTTACCCAACTATGAGTCGGGGTCGAATTCCACAAAAAACAATACGTAGGCGATTAGGCATGTAAGAGAATTATTACTTGTTATGCTAAGACAAACACTTAGAAGGTGATTGTGAAAATATTTATGTCTAAATGCAAAAATATAAACTAACCTAAAAAGCAAGTAAAATGATCAATGGCTACAAGCATGGATACATGGGGAATTACACTCAAGTAACGATCCAATGTAATTCACGATTTTACAAATATGAGCGAGTTTATGTTAATTAGCCTCGGGTAATAATTTTATATTAGTTTCTTCCGAAGACTAACAAGACTTCCTAATTGAATTATCCCTAAAACAATTTAGAGATTAAGCACACCCGATGTGGCTACAAGTAGTTCAATCCTATCCCTAGGTAGAATCCATAAAATGAGGGTTGACGCCTCAAGTTCTTGTTAATTAATCTTTCCCGACCCCAAATTATCTTTTCCAAAATTAATTCGAAATAAATGGGCGAGTCCTAGGGTTAGCTAATCCCTTTGGAAATATTACAGAATAAGAATAATTAAAGAAATAATAACTCACTTCATAACAAATAAAAATCATTCAATACATAAGCACAACAAGATATTTAATCCACACTTTAAATATGGGTATTCCAATAAACATGATTCAAGTGTTGGAAAAAAAACTACACACTTAGATATTCAATACAAAGCAAGGAAATGAAGAAATGAACATAAATGGGAAAGAAATGCTCAACCAAAAGCTTCAAATCATCAAGACCCAAGTGTGTGTGCAAGAACCCTAGCTCCAAAACTTGTGTTCTCTCTCAAGAGATGTCAAAGATGTGCAGAGATTGGCCAAAAGATGTGTTTCCAATAAGCTAGGTCGTGTATTTGTGGGTTTGGAATGGGGAAAATGTGAATTGTCAAGACTGCCCAGATCTGAAACCTGTTGGCCGCACCTGCGGAAGAATCATCGCAGGTGCGGTTTCACATATGCGGATACCAGCTCGCAGAAGCGACAGTTGGTGGAAAATATTTACTCTGCAGAAGCGGACTTCACGCGTAGAAGCACAATCGCAGATGCGAACAAAAGGCTTAGAAGTGCTATCGCAGAAGCGGTTCTCCAGTCGCAGGTGCGATTTCTATCTCGCATGCCTTATTCCGCAGATGCTCACAAATGCGAGACCGTTTTTTGCACTGGAGATTCCAGTCGCAGGTGCGATTCCACTGGAGATTTTTGCACTTCTGTCTCTCTTTTTTGCACGATTCCACTTCATTTACCTGAAAATCTAGCAATGCACAACATAAATCACCTCATTTTTATAATTAAAGAACACAAAAACTAAAGAAAAGAGACTAGAATAAATGGTAAAATCACCACTCATCAACACCCCCAACTTAAAGCTTTTGCTTGTCCTCAAGCAAATCAAAACCAAATACTCAATGAGGCTCTAACATTTAAAGCTCAATTAGCATCGCTATCATCTTCAAATCACATTCTCCAATTAAGCACAATACTTCTGGTTTTGGGTTGTACTAATAATTAGGCTCAAGCATGTGAACTTCAACCAAATAACTCCCTCATTTAAAACAATCTCCAGAATGCAATGGAGTTTCAAAATAATCAAGTGACAACAACCAAGCCTCAAGAAGTGACTCAAAAGCACTAGTCTACTACATATGCTCAATTTACTCAATTCGAAATATATCAATGTCACCAATCCATCATAATTCATGTGCCCTCACAAGAAAGAAAGTCCCAAAATTAACATATTTACAATAACAACACAAGGGACAAATGCACAAAGACATTCACTCTCAACAAGGAATTTCAAGTGTAATGTAGGTTTAGGATAAACATTTGGGATACAAGTGACTACACCCTCCTTGAACACTACTCACATTTGTCTTTCTTTTTGCACTTTGCTTCTTTTTAAACCACATAATCCTTATTGACATCTAGTTACCAACATAGAACCACCTTAAAGTACCTCTCTAATTTTCTCAAGACTCCATATATTTTTTATATAACTATTTTCTTCTGGAGCTTGAGTATCTTCATATAAATAACTTTGAGGTATATGTTTCTACACACAATGTACATCTTCACCTTTTCCCAATTAATACCAATACCCCCAACTTAGGCAACTTTGAGGTATTTTCTTCTACCCACAATGTACATCTTCACCCATTTCCCAATTAACACCGACACCCCCAACTTAGGCTTTTAGCCTCATTCTTAACATTAAAGGAGGGATGGGTTCAAAAAAGGAAATTGTTTCACAAAAAGGGTAAAGGTTTGTAATGAGGTAGCCAAATAAAAGGTTAAAGGCTCAAATGGGGTTAACTAGTGATAGTATTTATGCAATGGTAGGATCGAAAAGGCTAAAGAGGCTTTTTCAAAGATCACAAAGAATGCCTAAGGTCATCGCTCCAACCAAACATAATTAGCATTAGCATTGAAAGACTAACCAGGCAAGTTCTAGATGATAAAAGTAAACACAAGAATTATTTTTAATACAAACTAACACACATGGCATATGAACTAATCAAGATGGATAAATTTCACTTCTTAACAAGAACAGTTAAAGCAATATCATGCCAACTAGTGGGCAAAGAGTCACAAAATGAGCCAAAAAGTTATCATAAAAATTATTCTTCCCCATGCAACTTACTTTTTCAATTTACAACTAAAATTTGGAGGGGTATTCTTAATTCACACATCACATACAAAAGACTAATTTTATTAGTACCAAACAATCCAAAAGTCTCCACATAAAAAAAAAAAGACTAATTCCCTTAAGAAAGTTGTCATGCCATCCATCATAGGAAAAAGTTACCCCATTCGACACAAATTATTTTCTTGGAAAACAACCGCGGCAAAAAGAAAAATCAAGGAGTTTAATTTATACTATTATAAGTAAATAGAGTAAGAAAATAAAACCTAATACTAGCATGCTAGAAATAATCTACAAAATAGCACTAATAAACTACAAACGTTAAACAATCTACACAAGTTCACAAAAAATAGTCATGCTCCACATACATCCATCATATATAAATGAGCTACCCCAACCTAAAGTGTTGCACTGTCCTCAATGCAACTAAACAAAACAAATAAAATGAAAGAGGTGCTCCCTGAAGCTGCATCACTCCGAGCTGCAGGTAGTGGGAACTGTGAGCTCCAAGTCATACTCGTCGTCGTCATCTGATCCACAAAATTTTCTTACTGTGCTCATCATCTTTGTCAAGAACTTTCTCTTCTTCTTTTCATATTCTCTCTGCTTCAGCTGCCTCCGCTCAATCTTACCCAATTTGACTTTAATGGCTTGCTACTCCTTATCAAGATCTGTCAAATATGGGACCTTTACTTGGCCAGATAGACCGGCGGATGTGCTCTCTCCAGATGGTCCAGAAGGAAGATCAGCGATAAGCTGGCGTACCTGTGTCGCCATACCATAGACCTGGCGAGAAATGTACCTGAGTGTGAGAGGTCCCTGCTAAAGTGGTACAATAGCAGTACAAGTCCCTGTGGCATCTGCGGGAGAATCAAGCATCTCAGTAATGGCGTCAGGAAACTGGCCAAATGAGGGAGATGCGACATCAATATTTCTTTTCTTTTGTGCATTCCCAGCTCCCTTTCTCAGTAATGGATAAATGAGATTCTCGGGGTTCTTTACCTTCTCTGTAGGCCTTTTCTCCACCCCGCCTCATAGCATATATGAGTGATCAATGATGGGAAGAATAAACTTTTAGTCCACTCCGCGACAACCTTTGCTATCTCATCAACAATAAGTTGGCCCACATTCGCTGGTGTGCTCTCTATGATCGTGCAAATCACCCTTGCCTTCTCAAATGTAACCTCTATCTCATTACGTGAAGGCATGACTCGAGCACATATTATTGAGAGCCATTCTTGGCCTCGGCAGTGAACTCAAACGACTCGATCCTTGAGTGATTTCGTATCTAATTTGGCATCTTTCCTCCGTGCAAATGGTCCACAAACCACTGTGTGTCCAAGTCTTTAGATCTATTCCTGTACACTTAGTTGTCAGCATTGGGAAGATTGTAGTATGAATTTATTAGTTCTGGATCAATGTGGACTTGCTTGCCCCTGACAGTAACCAAATAATTCTTGAACTCAGTCTCTACGGCATTTGCATAAAATTCCCTTATCACTTCATGATTAGCTTTTCTTGGTTCTTCCGCAAAGTAAATCCATCCACTCGATACCAATCTTCCATGGAACTCGGGCCACTGACCTTCAAGGTCAGTCAAAAGAATGCCTTTTTACTTAATAATGCTTCTACATAACTGTTTGTCACAGCAGTGGGAAAATCTTAGTGATGAGAATATGTCCCGATCAAAGTACTCCTCTTCGGCAACTTGTTCGGCATATTCTTGAACATTTTCGTTTGATGCCGAAGCCATTTTCAAGATCAAAGTATCTACAAAAGGAGTAAACATGTTAAACACCTGCATGGACACTTAAAGCATTGTATTAGGAGGTATTTAGGCCAAAGAAAGTGACCAAAAAGCCTTAGGATCAGAATTGGCAAAGCTACTATTTTGCTGCCTAAGATTTAATGAATCGCGATCGCGGAAATGGGCACGCGATCACGAAGAACAATTTTGTTTCCAGCACACTTAACCTTATGCAATCACAGAAAGGTAAACGCGATCGCGATGAGCAATCTTGGTTCTCAGCAGAATTAGACCTACGTGATTGCGGAATGGGGCATCACGATCGCGAGGGTCTTCTTCCTCGCCCAGTAACAGTTCGTTCAGGCATTTCAACAAACATACGATGGGTATTAGATTTTCATAGCAATTTCACAGAATTAAAGCATGTATCTAGACCCAAATGTTTCAAGAGTTAAAGCTCAATCACTCAACCAACATCACCCAACAAGCAATCATGTAAAGCACACAAGATTTCTACTTAAAAAAATTTAACTCAAGCCTTAAAACCTTGAAAATATGGTTGCCCTTCAACTATGTCACAACAAGGATTGGAAAAAGTGAGAAACCACATACCTTGAGAATGACAAGTGAGTAATGCTATGGACATGAAGCAAGAGGAGATTGGAGATAGTTTCTAGGGGTTAGGGGAGTAGGGAGTGTCGTTACTGTGTTTTCAGAAGAAGAGGGCTTTATTTTTATTTCTAGTGTTCTAAAGTTCAGAAACTTACCTGTTAATCACGATCGCGTTTCAACAAAAGCGGTCTCATAGAACAAACTTACCAATCAGACGCGAACGCGTTTGTCTTTCGACGATCGCGTAGAGATAGGAAAAAAAATTTCTTGCGCGAACGCAGGTCATTTTATGCGATCGCGAAGTTCAACAGTTTTCAGCAGTAAGAAATTTTGACGTCCCCGGCAACGATGCCAATTTTGATGACGTCCAAATCCACTACTAAAAAGTAAATGGACACGGTCGCATGCAATATAATTTACCCAACTATGAGTCGGGGTCGAATCCCACAGAGAACAATATGTAGGCAATTATCCGTGTAAGAGAATTATCACTTATCAAAAAGGGTTTTGAGAAAATATTTATGTCTAAATGCAAAAAATATAAACTAACCTAGAAAGCAAGTAAAATGATCAATGGCTACAAGCATAGATACATGGGAAATTACACTCAAGTAACGATCCAATGTATTTCATGATTTTATAAATATAAGCGAGTTTATGTTAATTAGTCTCGAGTAATAATTCTATATTAACTTTTTTTGAAGACTAACAAGACTTCCTAATTAAATTATCCCTAAAACAATTAGAAGATTAAGCACACCCGATGCGGCTACAAGTAGTTCAATCCTATCCCTGGGTAGAATCTATAAAATGAGGGTTAACGCCTCAAGTTCTTATTAATTAATCTTTCCCAACCCTAAATTATCTTTCCCAAAATTAATTCGAAGTAAATGAGCGAGTCCTAGGATTAGCTAATCCCTTTGGAAATATTAAAGAACAAGAATAATTAAAGAAACAATAACTCACTTCATAATAAATAAAAATCATTCAAATACATAAGCACAACAAGATATTTAATCCACACTTTAAATACGAATATTCTCATAAACAAGATTCAAGTATTGAAAAAGTTTTTGAAGGAAGTGTGCTTCAATTATTGCAAATTGTAGTGCTTACAGAGGTTTCGAATCACTCTTATCCAAATTGTGCTCTACCTTACCCAAAGACCTACATTATAATCCTTTAAGTTCTACTTGATTTTGAACCAAGTATATCTACATTAGTGGAGAAATACATGAAGGGCAAGCCTATGGCACTACTTATGTGCATTTGAATATCTTTGTGAGAGAGAGAGTTAATTCTTTCAATTTGATATCCCATTTATGTTTTGAATTGCAATTTATGAGTGTGGGATTCTCTCTTAAGTGTGAGGGCACATGAGATTTGAGTTGTGAATTTAATCACATTTTCAATTGGGAGGAATGAACAAGGGAAGTGATCGTGAAGAAACCAAGTGAAAACGAGTCAAAAAGGAGCTAAAATGAACAATGGAAATCTGCTTAGTGAATTACCCTTCGCGAAGCGAAGGAGTAATGCGAACGCGAAGCAACAGGAAAACAAACCTTCGCGAACGTGAAGGAGAGATCGCGAACGCGAAGCAACAGGAAAACAAATCTTCTCGAACGCGAAGAAGAAACGTGCGGAAAAACTGGGCAGTTCTGGAATTTTACGTTTTTGACCCCCAAACCTTTTAATACACGACCTAGCTTATTGGAAACACATCTTTTGGCTTATTTTCAGTCTCTTGACTAGATAACACAAGTTTTGGAGTTTGGGTTCTTGCACACACACTTGGGTCTTGAAGATTTGAAGCTTTTGGTTGAGAATTTCTTACCCATTTATGTTCATTTCTTCATTTTCTTGCTTTGTATTGTATATCTAAGTGTGTAGTATTTTTTCCAACACTTGAATCTTATTTATGGAAATATTCTTATTTAAAGTGTGGATTAAATATCTTGTTGTGCTTATGTATTGAATGATTTTTATTTGTTATGAAGTGAGTTATTATTTCTTTAATTATTCTTGTTCTTTAATGTTTCCAAAGGGATTAGCTAACCCTAGGGCTCGCCCATTTACTTCGAATTAATTTTGGGAAAGATAATTTGGGGTTGGGAAAGATTAATTAACAAGAACTTGAAGCGTTAACCCTCATTTTATAGATTCTACCTAGGGATAGGATTGAACTACTTGTAGTTGCATCGGGTGTGCTTAATCTCTTAATTGTTTTAGGGATAATTCAATTAGGAAGTCTTGTTAGTCTTCGGAAGAAGTTAATATAGAATTATTACCCGATGCTAATTAACATAAACTCGCTCTTATTTGTAAAATCGTGAATTACATTGGATCGTTACTTGAGTGTAATTCCCCATGTACCCATGCTTGTAGCCATTGATCATTTTACTTGCTTTCTAGGTTAGTTTATATTTTTTGTATTTAGACATAAATATTTTCACAATCACCTTCTAAGTGTTTGGCTTAGCATAACAAGTGATAATTCTCTTACACGCCTAATCGCCTACATATTGTTCTAATGGGATTCGTCCCTGACTCATAGGTGGGCAAATTATATTGCATGCGACCATATCCATTTACTTTTTAGTAGTGGATTTGGATGTCATCAAAATTGTCGCCGTTGTCGGGGAATAATTTGGCGTATTTAGGTTGTTTGAGAAATAAGCGTACGTGCTTTGGTCCAAACTTGTGAATATTTGTGTAATTAATTTCTTATCTTTGTTTATTTTTCTTGTTTGTTTCTTGTTTATTTTCTTAATTTTGAAAAATGGCATCATGTAATAAAAATTGGTCTGATGGTAGTTGTTCATACTTTGATGACCCTTGTCCTTATTGTGGAGGATCACACTCATGGCAAAATTGTTTAAATTCTCCCTGGGGCAGATTGTGCGCACAATCTCAAACCCATGAGAGGAGTATTTGTGATACGTGTGGTAGTCTAAATGATCATTGGGATAATTATGCTTATTTGCCCTTCCCTTCCCCGAACCCCGCTATGATGATTCTACTTTCTGTGATGCAAAAGTATAGGGATATGGAAGTGGAAGAAATTGAGCAGGGTCAAAATGGAGAGTTCAAGCTCATGTTGGAATGCCTACTTGAAGGAGGAAACAAAGAACAAAATGCCTTGGAGGAGCTTTTGAAAAATAATCTCCAAAATAATTTGGCGCTTGAAAGGTTGAACTCACAAATGGAAGAAATGCTTGAAGCTTTAGAGGTCCAAAAAGCCTCGGAAGTGAATGATAGTTAAGAACTTTTTTTAGATGTTGAAGCCGAACATCCTTCTTTGGCACTTGATTAAAATCAAGTAGAATTCTCAATTGCTCAAAATGAGAGGATGATGATCATGTTGGAGGCCATTCTTGAAAATGAGGAGAAGCAAAACTTGGCACTCAAGGACTTAAAACAAACACTACATCGAAATGATGAGACTATCCGCACTTTGGAAGATCAAATGAAATCATAGATTGAGGCTCATTATGCCTATCAATTTGAGAGTGCGGAAAGAGGTCAAGAATAGTCCAACTTCAAGGAAGAAAGTGAGCTTTATTTTGAGGAATCAAGAATTGAACATTCGTCAACCGACTCCATGCTTGTTGGTGATGCCAAGAAAAATATAGAATTAGAGTCAACCGGTGTAATTGAAAATATGGTTGAAGTTGACTCTAGTTCGGGGGAAAAGGAGGATGTCAAAATTCGGAAAACGTTGCAAGTTGGGAGTTTGATATCTCATTCCAAGCACTTTTCAACTTTGAACTTGTATGGTGATATGGAAATTGAACCATGTGAATCCATGTGGGAGTGTAAAGAAGAAAGACAAGAGCCATACATCTTGCAATTTGAATATTAAACAACGCAAAATGACATTCCTCACATGAAAGCCAAGAAATGCAAAATGAAGCAAATGGCATGTGGCTTGATCATCTACTTACCACCCCCCTCCGCTCGTGCCCAACTCGCTCGTGGTTACAAACTTGATTCCAAGTTAGGTTCCCAGTTCATATCTTCTAAGTGGCAAGAAAAGTAGTAAAGTTGATTCACGTCGTACAACGACGATAAATGTGGCGCTTGGTGGAAGGCAACCCATCGTTTTCACAAATTTTAAGTCATTTTTGAAATTTTCTTTTTTTTAAATAGCTTAGTATATAATTTTTGACTAATCTGTTAAGTTTTAGAATTTTTGGAGTTGATTTGAGCAGGTAGGGGTGACCGGACAGCCAAAAATTAGTAGCTGCTGGAAATTGCAGAAGCATTGCTTCGCGTTCGCAGTGAACCTTCGCGATCGCGAAGGGTAACAAAATTTTAAACCTTCGTGTTCGCGATACATATGTCTTGTTCGCGACTGTTTGGTCAACATTAACCCTTCGCGAAGGCGATAGAACCCCCATGAACGCGAGCCTCATGTAAGTTTAAAATATCAAAATACTGGAAATCAATATTTAATCCCTCTCTTTGCTCAAGAACCGTTTCTTCTCCTTAACCACCGAAATCAAATTCTCCGTAATCTTCAAGTCCATTGAAATTTTCCCTCACCATTTGCAAGGTATGTGGTTTTCTCCCTTGTCTGTTAACTTTTCCCTCTTTTCTTGGGTCAGAAACAATTGAAGAGCAGCTTTGTCTTAAGGTTTTAAGGTGTAACTTTCAACTTTTGAAGTGAAACCTTTGTGTGCCAAAATGATTGTTTGCTAGGTGAGGTTGGTTAAGTGTGAGTGCATGATTGTTATTGTAAAATCTTAGGCGAGATGTGTGCTAAAGTTGGCTGAAAAACAAACAATAAACCAATGCAAGAAAACTGTTTGAAAAAATGCTTGAAAGAAATACAGGTCTGGGTGATGAAGATGACCTTTGCGAACGCGATGGACTGCTCGCGAACGCGAAGGTCTATTTTTTGGTGTCTATATGAGCTTTTAACATTGTTGGTCTATTTTGTAGGTATATTGGGCATAAAATGGATCCAGAACACAATGACAAGAACATGTCCCCGAAGCTGAACAAGAGGAACCCTTTGATCATGACAGGTTTTTATTTGCGGAATGTGAACGGAAGTATGACAAACTCTTGTCAAAAATCATCGTCAGGGAAAGAGGCATAAACATGGAGAAGGTTGAAGCTAAAATGCCAGGCTTCTACACAATATTGGTAGAAAGCAGGTGGATTTGTTTTTCCCCTCAACCTAATGATGCCAACTATACTATGGTGTTGGAATTCTATGCAAATGCCTTGAGGACCGACTTCCAAGGAGCCTTAGTTACTATTGTGCGAGGTGTGCAAGTCAACTTCCACCCTGAGATAATCAACAGAATTTATGGTCTTCCCAATATCGATAATGAGGTTTACAGAGACAGAGCAAAAGCATGAGGAAATCAATGGTTAGTGGACAAATTGCATGACGGGGTGACCCTGAAGTGGTTGACAGTGCACAAGGGAGTTGATTCTCATGACTTCACTACTGAGGCAAAGACTTGGCTCTCCATTATCTGTGCAAGGATTTTTCCTTCTACAAATGACACTGTTGTGACATCAGAGAGGGCACTGATAATTACTGCTATTATGGATGGACTACCCGTGAGCGTGGGGGAGCACAGTTTTAGAGAAATCGAGGAAGCCACCCATAGGAGGTCCAAGAGCCTATTCTTCCCATCATTGATTACTCAACTATGCTATGATGCTGGGGTGTTAAAACGCCCAAATGATGATGAGAAAGGTCCGGGAAAGCTGATGTTCCACCCATTGCTGAAAAGGGGACCCACTGACAAGCAGAAAAAGAGGAGGATTGATGTTGCATCCTCTTCATTTGGGCAGTTCTCTGAGGCCACCACTGATCCCGCCGGACCCTTTGCACCTGGAACAGGGTCATTTGACTTCTTGGGACCACTCAATCTCGCCCTCACACTATGCATCACCTATCCAGTCAGATACATGGAGTAGATGCACACATTAGGCATCTTATAGCTAGCCTTCCTACTGGCCCATCTGGGGCTCGCACATCTACTGGAACTACTGCGCCACCATTCCTAGATGACGTGGTCAAAGAGCAAAAAGCAATAACGGGCAAGATGGAGGCCATGAACAACAGGTTAGAAAATATGAGCCGCCGGTAAGGGAAGATTGAGAAGCGGCAGAGAAAGTTCAACGAGCACGAAAAGAAAAAGAGCAAACTCCTGAACAAAATAATGTATAAGCTGAGGTCGTTCTGTAGTTCAAATAACTCGGATGATGAGGAGGAGGAGGAGGAGCTCAAATTTCCTTCCATCTCCGACTCCGACTGAGGCTGATTCAGGGAGCCCCTCTAACTATTACGCTTTTTTATTTTGATATTGTGTAGTGAGGACACTGCAATGATTTTAGTTGGGGTGGCACACTTTATTTATATATTTATGCTTCACTTATGCCCTTGCCGGGCTTATGAGTTTGTATGAATATTGTGAACCCTTGCCGGGCTTGTGTTGTGATTAATAGAGTTGTGGATTAGTCGCTTTATTATTTTATTTTCTTTAGTAGTTTTTAGTTATTATATTTTTATTCCTTTAGTAGTTTTTAGTTTTAAATTATTTTTATCTCTTTAGTAATAATATACTTTTCAATAGATCTCCTTGGATTTTTTTTATACTACGGTTCTTAACCGAGAAATATTTTTGTGTTGAACCGAGTGACTTTTCCCTATGATGGATGGCGTGACAACTTTCTTAAAGGATTAGTCTTGTTTAGTTTTTTTTTTTTTAGGTACATTTTTTCTTACAATTAGTTAGTTTAGTAGCTAGTAGTGAATAAATTGGTTATTGAGTGTGATTTTTTGGTCCATAAACAAAGTTGTGGCTTGCTTGATACTAACATGATTTAAACTTTGGCATATGAAATCTTGATCTTTAAAAATAAAAAATGATTGAAGTAAAGATCATTGTCATGACTTTTAGACTCAATTTTTGGCTCTTTGATTCATTTAATAGTCTTTTAAAGGACTTTGTTGATATCGGATTCGGATTTTGTTCCGAGAGTTAGAATAGGTTCGTTGTATCATTTACGACTTGTGTGCAAAATTTTAGGACAATCGGAGTTGGTTTTGATATGTTTCGGCATTGGTTTTAGAAGTTGGAAGTTCATTCGTTCATTAGGCTTGAGTCGATGTGTGATTCATGATTTGTATTTCTGTTGAGGTTATTTGAGGCTTCGATGAAATTCGTGTTGTGATTTAGGGCTTGTTGGTATGTTTGGTTGAGGTCCCGATGGCCTCGGGTGGATTTCGGATGAATAACGGATCGATATTTGGACTTAAAGCATTGCTGAGAATTTTGGGATTTGCTGGTGTGATCGCACCTGCAGTGGGCTTGGCCGCAGGTGCGGCTGGAGGGGCACAAAAGCGAAGCTAGGTATGGCTATGGGAGTGTCGCAGCTGCGGACGCGAGAAGCACGAGTTAGACTGCAGAAGCGGACCCGCAGAAGCAGCAGGTTGGAATTTTAATTGTTTTCTCAGAAGCGAGACTTTTTCCGCAAAAGAGGAACCGCAGGTGCGGTAGTTGAGCCCGCAGAAGCGAGATCGCTAGCAGTGTGTTAAAATCGAAGGGTTTAGTTAATTTTCTCATTTTTGGGACTTTGAAGTTAGGACTATGGTGATTTTTGGAGAGGTTTCCACCTAAATTGAAGAGGTAAGTGACTTTAAATCACTTTTATCTATGAATTTTGGATACCCATTGATTATTACACCTAATTTTCATGAATCTAAGTTAGAATTTGGAAATTTTTGGACTATGATTTGGATAGTGGAATTTGAGGATTTGAGGGTCAATTTGTGGTTGAATTGGATGATTTTATATGGTTGGACTCGTAATTGAAAGAGTGTTCGGAATTTGTGTATTTTGTCGGGTTCTAAGGTGCGGGCCCAGGGTTAACTTTTTGGGTTGATATTTTTATTTGAGTTAAAGACCTTAGTTTTATCCTTTGGAATCACTTCCTGTGACTTTTATTGGTAGTATTAAGTTATTTTGGCTAGATTCGAGCCTTTCGGAGGTTGATACGCGCGGACAGGGCTTGTTAGCGGAGTGATTTGGTTTGCTTTAGGTAAGTATCTTATCTAAATTGGTTGAGGCACTAGTTGACAGAATTATTTGCGATAGCTACATGCTATGAGTGGCGCTTATGTGTGGGGTTGAGCCCATACATGTGCACCGGTGTACTATTTACATGCTCAGGGTAGTGGCTAGAGCCTTGAATTGATTGTTATGCTTTAACTGAGATGTTTCTCCTATTTGTACCCCTATGTGAGCTATTTGTACAATGTTGAGGTTTCATTGAGGTTATTTTCCTGATTGGAACTGATAAACTGTTATTCCATGATGAAATTATTTGTTTTAGCTGTGATAGCACACATTGCACATGCTTACACTATAGCATGCTAGATATACCGGTCTAGGAGTATGCATTTGGTAATCATTAATCATGTACACGTATTCTTGTATATTTGCTTTCTTTGTGTTATGATCTGGACTGGTAGCCTGTGACTATGCCAGGCGGATTGTAATTGTTGGCACGTGATTTGTCCGTGCGATTGATGTTATTGGCATGTGAGTTGTCCGTGCGGATCTAGATATTGATATTATTAACACGTGAGTTGTCCGTGCAGCACGTGAGTTGTCTATACAGTACGCGAGGTATCCGTGCAGCATGTGGATATGGATCCATCCCCCTAGGATCACCCTCTCATGTTTCTCTCTTGATGGTGTACACGCGGATATTAAGGAAAGTCTGACCAGTGTTGTTTGGAATTGTATTTCATCTCTACTTGCAAATTTCCATGGATTATTATCTGACTTATCTGTATATCATCTCTATATGCTAAACATTGACTGAGCAGAGTAATTGAGTAATTGTACACATTCACACAAAGATGCTTCTTCCTGTTCTTTATGACTTGATTTCAATATTGTTCTACACTTGTTAAAAATGATGAAACTGTATAGGTCATAGCTAGTATCATTTATAATTCTCGCTTCTTTTATCTCGCCGATGTTAGTTACGATACTTATTGAGTGCATTGGATCGGTTGTACTCATACTATACTCTGCACTTAATTGTGCGGATCCAGGTGTGGGGGCCAGTTATCAGCAGTAGGCTTCCTTGATTGGACTATCTTCGAGAGGCAAGGTGGAGTTACATCCTTGGTCGCAATTTTGACTTATCTTTTCCTTACATACTGTTGTCACAGTTCAGACAATGTTATTATGATTCGGTTTTAGACTTATATTCCGTTGTAGAGCTAATGACTCCGTATTTACTAGTTTCTCGGGGATTTATCTTGTATCAGCAGTATTTTGGTTATATTGAGATTTAAACTTAAGCTATTTTTTATAAATTATGCTTCTCTAGTTCTTTATTGTTATATTTTGGCTTGCGTAGCCGGTATGTTCATCACGACAGATTGAGATTTTAGATCATGACAACTTCTAGGGAAACTGGTTCTGATATTCCAAAATACGGTTCAGGATATAGCAGATAGCACATGATGCTGTTAGAGCTTTCAGAGAAGTCTATGACTGGATTAATGACTTCTCAATTACCATGGATGTTGGCTTTGACAGACTGAAAGAGGCCATCTATAATCAGAGGCGGATCCAAAATTTAAATCCTATGAGTTCAATTTTAAGATTTTTAACATTTAACCCATTATATTTTTAAAGTTATGGGTTCATATCTACTATTTTTGCAATTTTAATGAATTTTTACGTACAAATTTTTATTCCGTATCGAAAGTTATGGGTTCAGTTGAACCCGTATCTAGTACGCTACATTCGCCTCTGGCTATAATACCCTTATTTACTTTTTACGGTAACTCTGTTATTCTGTGATCCAATCGACTAGTTGTAATCCCTATTATTCCCCAACTCTCCTTTTGCTTATATATGTTTAGAGGTCCGGTTAACTATCTGATGCATAGTCAATTTATGCGTGATTCTGTTTAAATATGTATTTATTTGTCTATATTCTATCTGTGCTTTTTATTAGTGCCAAAAGGGGAGACTAATAAGGATTCAAGAGGGCTGCTATTCAGGGTGAGATGACTCAAAATGGGAATCAACACCATCGAATGTCTTAGGGAAGTATTATGAAGTTTTCTTTTAGCATGCATCCTATTTTGTTACCGTAAAAAAAAAAAAAAAAAAAAAAAAAAAAAAGGCATACTTTCGTCTAGCTAACTTCAAGCTCTTTGTTCTACTCTTAACAAGCATTGTGATTCATTCAGATTTACTGTATAAATAAAAGATAGAAGGGAGAAAAATACTGATGATGCATTGTATCATAAAGAAACAAGAAGTGAAAAACTATCAAAACGGATGGTCTATGCGTAGGAAACTCATCAACCAAAATTGTACCAAAATTATTAAGGAGACTGGACTAAGATTCACATCGTCGTTGTGTCTCTTATATTTCATGCACTTTAATTTCTGCACTTATTATCTGCATATCTCACTTAGTTTAGTGTTAGTTGACTGAAATGGTAAAACAATCGACTATATAATTTTAAAAAAGACTGCAGTTCATCCCCTCCCCCCCCCCCCCAAAAAAAAAAACCCCCTCCCTTGAACTTTCATATATGGTATTCATTAAAATCTTTCTTACTATTATACATATAGCGTTCTTTGATCAAATATAACTTGTAAATATTAAATAATTCACAGATGTCATATACACTTCCTAAAATTATATGTAAAATCATATACAAGTTGTCTTTATATATTCAATTGAACCAACTTCATAAAAAACTGCTATACCACAACTTGAAGCCTTGAAATTTCAAGGATTCTCCTTTGGAATGGGGCATCAATTACTTGCTTTCAATTTTTGAAATAGAAATAACTTAGTTTGATTTTTAACATTAGGAACAATTACGCCACAATTTCAGATAAGTTAAGTTCGGATATCTAAATATTAACTAATTATGGAATGCATTTAAGTTTATCTCAATCCAATATTATACAAAATAAAACTGACATATAAATTTATTACGGGACTCTAACTTGGAATCATTATGTTATTTACATTTTTAGAGTAAACTATTATTTAATTCTTTGAGAACGTTTCTTTTTTATCCGAGACGGAACCAATATTTAAAAAATTTTATAACATCACAAAAGAATTTAAACTGTTTAAAGGTCATCAACGTGTACTAATTACATTAATTCCCGTACAAACAATGAGTAATGATATAAAGGATAACATATGAACATGATGATAAATGTATGAGCTGTACTAGAAGAGGTTTATGGTCTAGAAAGGGCTCAAAGCCAAGCCTAACGGGAAACTACAAAGCATACTAAAGCTTCAAAGAGATTGCACAAGATCGAACTTCAGACGAATTTAACACTTCCTTTAAAATTTAACTCTGATCGGCTCAAATCTAACCAATTCCAACAAATAAAGTTAAGATCTTTATACAATTCCCCAAAAGTCTATAAAAGTCAACCCCGGACATGCCCAGTCAAAATCCGAGTCCAAGGATAGATTGTGACTATCCATAACCCTACGAGTCCATATATGTATTTTGTTTTCAAATTCGAGTCTAATTCGATTCTCAAATCTTAAATTTTATTTTTCAAAACATAGCCAAAAATTCCCTTAAAATCTCATGATTTAGATGTTAAATCCCATATATAATCATGTAATATAATTAAAAATTGATCAAAATTACTTACTCAATGAATGTATGTGGAAGTGTCTCTTCAAAAGCGCCTCCTACCAAGTCTAGGCTTTCAAAATATGATAAAATAAAGCTAAGTCTCATTTTTAGCCCTTTTGTTCAGATGCAGATGTCGCAAATGCGACCCAAGGTTCGCAAATGCGAACCCTCACAAATACGGACAGACAATCGCAAATGCGGCACCTGATGAACTCAGGGAAAGTCGCAAATGCGACCCTGACTTCGTATTTGCGAGGTCAGGCCCTTCGTAAAAGCGATTAAGACATGCCCAGGTCCCCCCATCGCAAAAGCGAACAAAATTTTCACAAATGTGAACTAGTCAGTCCCCAGCACACCTCGCAAATGCGAATAGTGTCTCGCATTTTGCGAGACTTGCAACCCTATACCCAGCACTAGCAATATTGTGACGATTCGACCGGTCGTTTTGAGAATTAGCGTCCCGTTTGATGGCTTAAGGTCTCGAGAAGTTTCGTATTATGAGTTATGACTTGCGTGTGTGGTCGAGTTCGGATTTCGGATTATTCGGGATTGATTTGGAAGAAGGATTCTTGCTTTAGAAGCTTAAACAATAAGAGTTTATCGGAGTTTGACCTTTATGTAGACGACTCCGGAATGGTATTTTGATGATTTCAATTACTTTGTATGGTGATTTTGGACTTAGGCATGTGTCTGAATTTGGATTTGGAGGTCCGTAGGTTAATTTGATGCATTTTGGCAAAAAATAGGAAGTTGAAGATTTGGAAGGATGAGAGGTTTGACCGGGAGATAAATTGTTGATATTTGGCTCGGATTACGATTTCGAGAGTTGGATTAGCTTCGTTACGTTAGTTGGGACTTGCATGCAAAATTTGACTTCATTCCGGGTTGATTTGATATGTTTCGGTACGAGTTTTGGAAGTTGAAAGATTCAAAGTTCATTAAGTTCGATTTGAGGCAAGATTCGTAGTTTTGACATTGTTTATTGTGATTTGAGGCCTCGAGCAAGTTCGCGTTATGTTATAAAACTTATTGATATGTTTTGATGGGGTCCCGGGGGCCTCTGGTGCGTTCCGGATGGGCTACAAGCTATTTCCTCCTATTTTGAAATGTTGATTGCTGGTGTCTGATGTTCTTCTCTACGATCGCGAAGGTACAGCTGCGATTGCGAAGGTTGTTTGATGGCTGGTTCTTTTTGCTCTTCGCGTTCGCATGGTTTTGTCTGCGATCGCGTGCATGTGAGTGTTGCTTCTTCACGTTCGCATGTGGCCTTTCGCATTCGCATAGTGTTGACCATGCTGGGGAGGCCGACACTTTGTTCTTCACGTTCGCATAGCTATGTTTGCGATCGCCTACTTTGAGGGAGTGATGAACCGTGGTTGCATTCCTTATTCCGCATTCACGTGGTGCTGTTGTGGGGGACTGTGATAATTATTCTTCGCGATCGCATTTCTGTTTTCGCGATCGCGTAGTGCATTTTTGGGCAGTTGATGTTTCTTCTTCGAGATCGTATTGTTATTTTCGTGATCGCGAGGTGCAAATGCCTGACAGCTGATATTAATTCCCAAATCGAGGGTTTTGTTCCATTTACCATCTTTTGAGCTAGAGACCTCGGATTTGAGTGATTTTTCGTGGAGTTTTCAAAATATTCACTAGGGTAAGTATTCTTTACCCGGATTTGATTATATTTCACAATTCCATCTTTATTTTTAATATTAAATTAGTGGTTTGAATGGGAGAAAATGAGAAATTTTGGGAAAACTTTCAAAAATGTAAAATGGTGATTTGAGGGACGATTTGATCTTGAAATTTGATAATTTTGGTATGGTTGAACTCGTATCGGAGTGGGTGTTCGAATTTTATAATTTTTGTCGGGTTTCAAGGTACGGGCCCGAGGTTGACTTCTTAGTTACCTTTCAAGATCGAAGCTTTATTATCCGAAATTATTTTCTATGAGTTTTATTTATAATGTTAAGCTATTTTGGCTAGATTTGAGCCGTCCGGAGATTGTTTCACACGAGAAGGTCATTTTAGAGTATCGGTCTAACTTTTTTGAGGTAAGTATCTTGCCTAACTTTGTATGGAAAAAATATCCCTTAGGATTTGAGTCATTTGTGCTAATTATGTCATGTGAAAGCCGTGTATGCGAGATGACGAGTACGTACTCGGGCTTATTTGTGGGAATTTGACCGTTCTAGGCTCGTAGGTTCTTATGTACATTAAAAATGAAGTTGTCCTATCATGTTAAATCCCCACTTACTAAATTTACCCTTACGTGTCTTATTTGGAGTTGATCGATTCATGTTCTACCCTTGTTACCAATAAACTCTTATGTGCCTTAATTGAAGCTATTGATGTTTTTTCCGTAATTGTTTAATCTTAAATTGAAGTTAATGATGTCTTTTTCATAAATGCTTAATCTTAATTGAAATTATTATAATCTCTTTCGTAATTGCTTAACCTTAACCGAAGCTTTGTCATCCCTTTCATTGTTGACTTATCCTTATTTTAGAATTATTGATTCATGCTATCTCTTTTATCGTCGAGTTGTACTTATGTGAAATCATTGTTAATTATTTCTCCCCTTGTTGAACTATTCTTGTTGAAATTATTATTACTTATTGTGTCTTTCATTGTGAGTCCGTTCTTGTGTTTTTTTGTGTTCTGTAATTCTTGTGTTGATTTATTTGTCGTACTTTTGCGTTATTATTGTTGTTATTATTGTACTCAGTGATGTTGAGCCGATGGCTATGTGTGGTTCTGGTATTGGAATTGTTTTGAGGAAAATGTTGTGGTAAATGGGTATATATATGGTGAAAGATATTATATTGTGTTGTTATATTTTTTGTTATGTTTTAGCACACATGGTTTTGGCGGGGTGTTCGCACGTGAGTTGTCCGTGTTATTATTATTATTGATATTTGCACATGCAGCATGACAAGGCAGGCTATATATGTGGGTTTGCGCATGTGGTGAGACAAGGTGAGAATATTATTATGCGCGTGCAGCAAGACAAGGCGGGCATTTACTTCATTATTGCGCATGTGGCGAGACAAGATGGGCTATGTCGGGGATGATTTGTGATGACTTGTGACGGCTTGGGGGCATTGTTATTTATGATATTTGTGCAGTGGTGTGCCTACCTGGTGTGAGTTATGCATTTTACCTTTTGTTGTATTGTTTCCTATGTGTCATTCGTTGTCTCTACTCTTACATGTTGACTCGAGTTGTGATAGAACACTTGCAAGTGTAGGGAAATCGGGATCGTGACAAATATGAAACATGGCCAAAGCAATCTGGAACACGTCTGAAACTCATCCGAGCCCTCGAGGCTTCACACCAAATATCAACACAAGTCTAAAAATATCATACGAACTTGCTCGCACGATTAAAATATCAAAATAACATCCGAAACCACGAATCGGAACTCATAACACATGAAATTCACATTGAAACTCAAGAATATCTAAAAACACAACCACGCGTTCGATTCCTATCAAATCAACTCGGAATGACGCTAAACTTTTGAAACAAGTTCCAAATAACAAAACGGACCTATTTCAAGTACCAAAACCAAAATCCAAACCCGATAGTTATAAAGTCAAATCATGGTCAAACCTGAGAAATTTCTAAATCTTCAAATTGTCAACTTTCGGCAAAACAAGCCAACTCAACCTAGGGACCTCCGAATTCAATTCCGGACATACACCCAAGTCCAAAATCATAACCTATCGGAGTCATCAAAATATCGTTCCGCGATCATTTTCACAAAAGTCAAACCTCATTCAACATTCCAACTTAAGCTTCTAAAATAAAAATCATACTTTCAAATCAATCTCGAATCAGTCAAAAGACGAAATTGACCATCCACGCAAGTCATAACATACAATATGAAGCCACTCAAGATCCCAAACTACTGAGCGAAATGCTAAAACTCAAAATAATCGGTCGGGTCGTCACATGGGGGTGTATCGCCTATCAAATTAGATCTGCGTGTCTAGTTTATAATGCTTTAAAATATTTATCATTTGAATAATTGTATTAAAAATTATGACCTTTGTACTGAAGGTAGTAGAAAAACTATGTAGTTACGCGAGTCATGTGTAGTCTATGCATCTTTTGGTGTGTAGCCTATGCACCATGCCTACGCAAGGCGCGTAGGCAATTCCAGCATCTGCCAAATGAAGAGAGGGAAGATTACTCTACCCAGCCTTCATGTGTAGCCTACGCAAATGGGCTACGCGAAGCTTCAAATGTTCTATAAGGGGCTCAAATGGGTAAGTTAGAGAGACAAATGGCATTTATCATTGGAATTAAATCCTATATAGAAGGAGAAACTCTTTCATGATAACTACACATCAAAGTATGTATTTATGGGGCGTTAATAATTATATAATATTATTTAATATTAACACTAATAATATTATAGATCAAATTCACAGGAAACAGATTGAATATTCTAGAATACTAAAAAGAGAAAAAGTGGGATTCTTCCACTAAGAGGTAGTATATTTATTTGAGCTCATATATATGACATATTGGAGTAGGGTTAGCTAGTTTGTAAATTTTATTTGAAGTTATAATGGTGTATTATATGAACTCTAGAAGTGAGTCTTAAAAATTATATTTTGAATAAAAAAGAAGGCAAATAATAGTGGGTCGATATAAATAAAATTATTTTGAGTTTCTAATGATTTCACAAGATTTAATAACCTAATTGTTGAAAGTATTGGAGTAGGAATTACCATTTGGATAGAGAAGTAACACTAGTTCTTAAAATTGATGTTTTTGAACCTAGGATTTTATTGAAGAAGATGATGAATAAGGACTTGATGGTGTTAGGTGATTAACAGAGTATCATTAATCATTGCAAATGAGTATTAAATGGTAAAAATAAAATTAAATATACTCATGGGTGAACCTATCAATGACTTGGGATGGTTGAGGACTTGTAGCCAATTTGTGAGCCCTACACTCAATAGATATTTTTGGATATATTTTGGTGTAGTTAAGATAGCTAATTGTAGATATCGACTTACCGGTGATCTTTGATCAATTCAATCAATATTGGAACATTGGAAGATAAATGGGAGCTTAATATTGGTAAAGTGAAGTGAGGTATATTGGATTAAAACTTACTCTTCTTGAGGGATTTCTCCAAAAGTATATTTTAAGTTAATATGTAAGATTATTTGTAAATGTACATCAATACTTACGGGGATAGGTGGGGAATAATGTCACTATGTATTTCTAGGTTGTGTTGTGTATGAAGTGTTATATGATTTTATGAAATTCTATTTTTAAAACTTGTTGGCAAAATAATACTTTTGAAAAATGTTGTATAATTTTTATTATAACTTAGGCATTGATAAGAGTATAAAACGTTTGAGTGTTAAAGATATATTTTCATCAAAAGTATTTCTTTTTGAAACTTGATAAATAGAATATGACTTGTTGTATCTTTAAAAGAATGATGTTAATTGCTAAAAGCCTTAATATACAAAAGGTTATTCATTTGATTTTGTTAAAAATGATTTGGATTGACTATGAACATCATGACTTTATAAAAGTTGATCCTTTGAGGCTATTAAGATATGAATTTATTTTTAATATATCAATTATTTTAGGAGTTACTAGTGGAGACCATCGAGATTGGTCGAATATTGAGTTCGTTATCATGCAACTACATGTACCGTTGTAGGGACACATTCCAAGGTTACGCCGAAATTTTTGGGATAAAGTCCTCCATTGTGAGGACAAATGTTCATTTTTAAGGTAATGAGGTTAAAACGACTGGTACAACACTAGGAAAAATCGCCTAGATAAATTAGATCAAATACTTGTTGCTAGGTTGATCACCTAGTGATTATTTATTTTATCGATATCGATATATTACTCCTGATAGAAGGTAAAAAAAAATTATTATGTTTAGGCCTAAGGTGGCGAAAGTAATTTCAATGACTTAGTTCCATTGAAATAGTTTTTGTATGATTTTTATTAAAAATTATGAATTAATATAAATATTTCAGATATTTATAACACAACTTGACTTCTCATTTTAAATGATAAAGAGTATGATTGATATAACTATTTATCTATTTATATTAAATATTAGTTGTATTATTTTTGTAAAGTCTTGTCTCACGAACCTGAGTTAGAGAGAGTCTATGACACTTGTTGAGTAATGTGATGGTGTACTCAGTTTTCTCGAGCTCCCTCTAGGGCTCCATTTACCTTATATATTTCAGGATTAGGTGTATCATGTGATATGTGGATAGGGCTAGGATGACTCTCTTTCTCGAGGTTCCTATTTGGTAGTAGCTATCATATTGTTCTTACTTCCTTGTAGTTGAAAATTATCTCAAGTGCTTAATTCTAGTATTTGTTAGAGGCTCCTTAGGTAGGTATGTTGGGTTGTAATAATAGGGTGTACATAACATACAATGAAAGAACATTTATTTTGTTTCAATTTCTTTATTATTATGAAATATTTCATGTATGATTTTGGATATGAAATTTGTTTTATGATTTGATTTGAAAATATTATTGATTTTCAAATGGCTTTTGCGCTTATTGGTTTTATGCATATGGTTGGAGTGCATCAAATGAGTTGGCTCGCTCAGGTCTAGTAGTATACCGGGTGTCGATCACGTAAATTTAGGTCGCGATAGCTTTTGGGTTCAAAATTCTAATACTTTTAAGTGATTGTATTTTAAATTAATAATTTGTATGAGAATTTTTTAAGAAAACATAAAATTTGGGTCAAAACTACTGAGTTCCGCGCAACAGAAGCTCTAGATCCGCCTTTGTTCTTTGTATTAATATTAATAATTTGGAACGTGATCCATAAACTTGCTTGTTCCCGGACTTGCTCGACTTGAACCCTAACTAAGAGGCTAGCCTTGATCGATCATGCATCTAGAGGTGCTTTTAATATTAAACAAAAAGAGTATGCTAGAAGAGCCAATTAGTTGAATTACAATCTTATTATATTTGAACAAGTTAAAAAAGTCAAAACGAAAAAGATTAACATAATTTCATAAATCATGAAAGATGATAATTTTAAAATCAAATTAGAAGAGATTTATTAAATTATACCCTTAAATTTTATTTTATTAGGAGGAAAAAGAAAGGACCGTAATGCGATGGTAAGAGGGGATTTCCGAGACTATCTTGGCAGTTGGCATCACGTTAAGTCAAACTCAGATATCAACGACACTACTGAATTTTTGACAAACCCCAAGTGAAATCCATTGGCCGTGTTACTCCCTTACGTCGTGCCATCATTTTCTCCAAAAAAAATCAAATTCGTTCTAATTTCAAGCTACTGGTCATCTGTCTTTTCCAGAGCAAAATCCTTTTCCCCTTTCTTTATGAGAAATATATCCAAGAAATAGCAAATTTAAAACGATAAGCAGATGACAAGAAGAGTTTGTATCAAGTATTGACCTTTCATTTGAGAGCATGGGGTCATGAACCAAATCAATCCCTAGATTCACATTCTGTGTTTCTACATTTTATCTATTAAAAGCTCCGTCCAAGTATCACAGCTTAGACCGTGACTGCTACTCAGTCTTGTCACAACAATTCAAACCTGCCAAAACCTTAGCTTGTTCTCTTTTGACTCGTTGCCTTCATTCAGAGAACTGACGTTCAACTCCAAACATTTTCTTTCTTTCTATTTTTTTTAAGAAGGGTTGGCCCCCAAAATAAGAAAAAAAGTGAATTAATAGAAACCAGTAAAGTAATAATATTTGTGAAATTGAAACCTTGCCTCACTTGGTGTGAGTGTAATACACCAATAAGCTACAATTCTACCAATTCCAATTTGATTAATCCCATCTTTCGTTTAAATCTTTGTTTACTTAAAATTTAGTTTGTTCAAGTAGAGGGGCAAAAGTGCACAGTACCGTCACGTAATAAGTGAATAATATGATAAAATTTTCTTATTTAATTATGATTAATTAATATATATTCATACTTTTAAAAAAATTATTCAACATAATAAATTAGTAGTATAATTTGGTATAAAGTATAAACATTCGATACCAATACAATTTTTACCAAGGAACACCAGCTACCAAAAAATTCACCGTGACGCGTGTGGGGTAAAAAGGTCTACTTCAACTTTTAGAGCTTTTAGTTAATATAGGGGTGTGGCATTTACTGCTTTTTGGTCATTGCTTAGAGAAGGAAGAATCAGAGTGTTCAGTAAGAGAAACCACTTTTATAATATCCATAGGCATACCTTGGAATATAGAGTGTCCCTAGCAAAGGGCAAACAAAGGTGAAGTAGTAGTGTAATAAAGAATACAGCTATAGTTCCCCCTCTTCTCTCTGTCCTTACATCTCTGTCCCTCTTGTCTACTTCTCAAAGCTTTTTAGATATCTGGGCTTTTTTTTTTTGCTTTCTCTGTTTCTAATCTGGACCATTACTGTTTCTTACAACTTCATACCAGTATCTCCTTGAATCCTCAATACCCCACTGACCTAATCTTTAAAATCCCAACATCAACAATGACTCATCACAAAAAGCAAACCCATTTCATGCCCCTTTAAAGGACCTTCCACATTCCTTAAATTCATACTTTAATATAGTTCCAGTTGAGTACAAGCAAATTAAGAACAAAAAAAATAGAAAGTAACTTTGAACTCTCAAGAGTTCTTCAATCTCCAAGATTCTGATACTCCCCCCAAAATGGATGTAAGCTGTTATTGGCATTTGAAAGCTTTTCTTTTTTGGTTGGAAATTTAATCATGGGTAGATTCTATTTTATGATTCTGATTTGTGGGTATTTTGAACAGGAGAGCAATTATTACTTCATGAGGAGGAGTCATGTTCCAGCATTTGGTTGCTGGGACTGTAACGATAATGAATTCCCAATTCCTTTCACACAGTGCTTTGAATCAGCTAGGCAAGCTGGTTTACTTCGATATAGCTACTATGAAGACCGTGATTTGTACGTCGCCGGCGATCTTTACCAGAACGATATTGTCACTCCTACCATGATCGTCGTTCCTCGTCGTAAGGTAATTATTATTAACTACTGTTAGATACTAATATCCAGTACGTACTGTACATCCTTCTGTAGAAAGGTGAATACGAGACATAACATGTGAAAGCATTCAATGGTTTTTGTTTTACTACTTCACGTGCATGTTTTCTGAATATTACACGTACACATTTTAATTTCTCTCTTTCAATGTGTATATATCGTTCAAAGGAAAGTAGTAGTGTTACTTCGTCTCTTTCAATTGATGTAGTATTATTTACTTATAAGCCCGCTCGACAAGAAATACACCCTTTTATAATTAAAAATAAATTAATTTTAAGCTTTTCATTTTATCATAATTTTCATGTTTTTAAGCCACACAAATCTCACCGGCCACATGCATGTGTACGGCCACAATTTGAAAAGTTCTCTTCTTTTTTAAAAAAAAATTATACGTTTAGTAATACACCATCGTATAAATTGAAACCGAGAAATAACATAACTGATTCGAGGTCAGCCTACGGTTGATTAATTAAATCTGAACTTTGATTGGCAAATTGGCAGAGAAAAGCAGTTGGAAAAGAAGGAAGAAAGGATGCATGGGACGATTGTGAATATGATGATGTGAAAGAAGCAGCAAGTCCTGTAACTGTTCCACCATCTCCACGTCCTTCACTTAAAAGGGCACCCAAGGCTGTAGATGAAGATCTCTACAAGATTTCCCCAACCTTGCTCTACGCTAAGCCTAAAAGGGTATATATGTCCTCATTCTTATTCCCCTTGACCTAATTTGATGGCCGCTGCCACCAATTTTCTCTCTATTCTTGTCCCTAAATTGGAGGGATGTGTCAATTTATTGGACCTATAAGGAAAAATTGATTACCTTATTCACAACATTGCTTTCAGAACGATATTGCTTCAAAGTGGTAATCTTTGTTTATAAAGGAAAAAGAAAAGGTGATAAGTCTATAAAATATTTTTTTTATAAAGGAAGAATTGTTCAATTTCTTCACTTGAATAGTTAAGATAATTATACTAGCACATGTATGATGTAACGTTAACTAGTATGGATACCTTAGACTTTCATGTGCAAACAAAAAACTTCTTTCTTTAAATTCTTATGCCAGCTAACACTTTGCAGAAAGGCTTCAAGGGATTCTTTTCGAGCTGCCTGCGGCCAATTTGTGTTTCTTAAATCTGATGGAGCTCCAAGCTAATTACGAAGAAGAAAAGAACATATAGGAGGACTAGTGGTTTCATATTCAATATTAGTAGTCGATGTCTATATTCTAAAGTTCGTATAGAGACTTTGGAGTATTTTCTTGGATTTTCCCTAGTGAAAAGTGGCCATTGGCAGACCAAGAAGATAGTATCCATCAGTAACTTGTAATATGATAATGAATAACCAAGAAGCTCGCCTTTTCTTCTCTGCTCTATTTCCTGCCGTATGTTTCTTTTTGGAAGTATTTACATCTTCCTACTGAACTTTTGTAATGCTATAAAGTATCAAGAAGTGGAAGTATTTTAAATATGGATTAAATGGCTAAAATTTTCTTTATGAGAAAAACTAAAGTAGGTCCGCTCTTGTCTTTATGATGTCCTCTGCCTTTTCCTTCTATTAACTTTCTGGTGAATATGGTCAACAATGTTATTCATAAGCACTTGAATGAACTGCTTATAGCACAATGGAAAGAAACTAAAAGAACCCCAAATTATCTCGTCTTTTGCTAAGGTTTGTTTCTTTCGAATGTTTTTTCTCTAAAAGAAGAGATGAGGGGCATGCAAGGAAGGAAAGGTGGTGAAAGCGTCAAGTGCTAATTTGCAGAATGAAATGCGATAAAAAGAAAAGGGGGGTCACACCCTTTTTACACCCAAAAAGATATGTATGTCATGGATTGTGGGTTAAAGAGTTTTTCCATTTGAATTAACAAACTTGAGAAGAGATTATTTTACTTTCATAGTCGCCACTTGAAATTGATTTTTGGGTGTTCCAAGTCACCTTTTATTTGAATCCCTATTCAAACGAACATTTGACTCTTTTCATGTTGGTCTGCGAGAATAAAATCCGAGTAAGAAAATCTATTGATCGGGGAGAAAGTGTAAGGCATTCTCCGAGTCCCGTAGTTCTAGTATAATCGCTTTATTGACTATAACTTGGCTTGGATTAATTTTAGACAAACTGTGATTTATTGGTTCTCATATTTTACCTATGTCCGGTTTTATTGCTTGATTAGATTTATTGAAATTATCTTGAAATAAGTCACGTGTACATGTACTCATTTTTGTTTGGCGTGCCAAGAATCATGTCACGCGTATGTGTACACAATCAATAATACATTTATTATTATTCAAAGTTGATTGGTCAAGTCACGTAAATGCGCACTTGTATTTGGGGTTACGTATCACAGCTATGTCACTAGACCGTACACATAGCCATGATAATTAATTATTTAAAGTGCGCCTAAAGTAACTAGCGCACTTGAATTATTTTTCTAAACTAATTTGAGATTATTGTAAGGCCAAGAGTTTATGCATAGGAAGTTATTTGGAAGTCGGGAAATATTTTAGCTATTTAAAGTATTGACAAGACATACACATTTAGAAATATGTTGATGCAGGAGGGTAGAGTGATTGCTTATGCTTTACTCCAGTTGAAGATTCATGAGAAGAACTACCCCGTTCATGATCTAGAGTTGGCAGTCATTGTCCACGCATTGAATATTTGGAGGCATTATCTCTACGGCGTTTTTGTAAGGTATTTACATATCATCGGAGTCTTCAGCACTTGTTTAAGTAGAAGGATCTAAGTTTGAGGCAGCGGAGGTGGTTGGAGCTATTGAAACACTATCATATCACCATTTTATATCATCCCGCGAAGGCCAATGTAGTGGCCGATGCCTTTAGCGGAAAGGCTGGGAGTATGGGTAGCCTTGCATACATTCAACTTCGTGAGAGATTGCTAGCATTGAATGTTCAGGCCTTGGCTAATCCGTTCGTGAGATTAGATATTTCGGAGCCTAACGGGGTTCTTGTTTGCGTAGTTTCTCGGTCTTCTTTATATGAGCGCATCAAAGAGCGTCAGTATAATGACCCATATTTGCTTGTCCTTAAGGACATAATGCAGCACGAATACCAAGGAGGTTTCTATGGGACATGACTGAGTGTTGCGGATGCAGGATCAGATTTGTGTGCCCAATGTGGATGGGTTACGTGAGTTGATTCTTGAGGAGGCCCACAGTTCGCGGTATTCCATTCATCTGGGTGCCGCAAAGATGTATCAGGATTTGAGGCAGACTATTGGTGGAGAGGAATGGAGAAAGATATAGTAGAGTATGTGGCTGGGTACTTGAACTGTTAGTAGGTGAAGTAAGAGCATCAGAGGCCGGGCAGTTTGCTTTAGAGACTTGAGATTCCTTAGTGTAAATGGGAGCGTGTTACCACGGATTTTGTTATTGGGCTCCCACGGACTTTGAAGAAATTTGATGCAGTTTGGGTGATTGTGGACCAGTAGACTATGTCCGTGTATTTCATACCAGTTGTGACCACCTATTCTTCAGAGCGGGTGGCTCACATATATATCTACGAAATTGTTCGTCTTCATGGCGTACCGGTATCCATTATTTCTTATCGGGGCACACAGGTCACATTGCAGTTTTGGAGAGTAGTATAACGAGAGTTGGGCATACGAGTTGAGTTGAGTACAATATTTCACCCCCAGACGGACGGACAGTCTGAGCGCACCATTCAGATCTTGGAGGATATGCTACGTGCATGTGTTATGGATTTCGGGGGTTCATGGGACCAGTTTTTACCACTTGCAGAGTTTGCCTACAACAACAGCTACTAATCGAGTATTCAGATGGCTCCTTATGAGGCCTTATATGGGAGGCGGTGTCGATCTCTAGTTGGTTAGTTTGAGCAGGGTGAGGCTAGGTTGTTGGGTACTGATCTGGTTCGAAATGCCTTGGAGAAAATCACGTGGACTCACGATCGGCTTTGTACAGCACAGTCCAGGCAGAAGAGTTATGCTGATAGGAAGGCTCGTGATGTTGCATATATGGTGGGTGAGAAGGTTTTGCTCAGAGTTTCGCCCATGAAGGGTGTGAAGAGGCTCGGGAAGAAGGGCAAGTTGAGCCCTCGGTATATTGGTCCTTTTGAGGTGCTTGAGAAGATTGGAGAGGTGGCATACAAACTTGCATTGCCACCTAATCTATCGGGTGTTCACCCAGTATTTCATGTTTTTATGCTTCAGAAGAATCATGGTGAACCGCCTCATGTTCTAGATTTCAGCACGGTTCAGTTAGATGGAGATTTGACTTATGATGTGGAGCCGATGGCCATTTTGGATCGGCAGGTTCGAAAGTTGAGGTCAAAGAATATAACTTTAGTGAAAGTTCAGTGGAGAGGCCAGCCAGTTGAGGAGGCTACTTGGAAGACCGAGCGGGAGATATGGAGTAGCTATCCACACTTATTTGAGACTCCTAGTATGATTCTAAACTCGTTCGAGGACAAACGTTTGTTTAAGATGGGGAGAATGTGACGACCCAACCGGTCATTTTAGGTATTGTAGCCCAATTCTCCCCATTTATCTCTTCTTCTATGTTCATTTGTGGTTATGTTACTTGTCGGGGTGGTTGGTTTGGTTCTGGGGATGATTCGGAATAAATTGGGACACCTAGTCCCAAGGTTGAAAGTTTAAGTTGAAAGAGTTGACCAAACGTTGACCTTTGTATAAATAACCCCGAAATGACAATTTGATGGTTTTGATAGCTTCGTATGGTGATTTTGGACTAGGAGTATATCCGGATATTGATTTGGAGGTCCGTAGGCCGTTTTGGCTTGAATTGGCGAAAGTTAGAAAGTTGAAGGTTTGGAAGGTTGGGAAGTTTGACCAAAAGTTGACTTTGTTTATATCAGGTTCGGATTTTATTCCGAGAGTTAGAATGGGTTCGTTGTATTATTTACGACTTGTGTGCAAAATTTTAGGTCAATCGAAGTTGATTTTGATATATTTCGGCATTGGTTTTAGAAGTTGGAAGTTCATTCGTTCATTAGGCTTGAGTCGATGTGCGATTCGTGATTTTATTGTTGTTGAGGTTATTTGAGGCTTTGACAAAATTCGTGTTGTGATTTAGTACTTGTTGGTATGTTTGATTGAGGTCCCGAGGGCCTCGGGTAGGTTTCGGATGGTTAACAGATCGATATTTGGACTTAGAGCATTGCTGAGAATTTTGGGATTTGCTGGTGTGATCGCACTTGCGGTGGGCTTGGCCGCAAGTGCGACGCCGCAGGTGTGGCTGGAGGGGGGAAAAAGCGAAGCTGGGTCTGGCTATGGGAGTGTAGCAGGTGCGAAGAAGGATCGCATCTGCGAGTCCGCAGAAGCAGAATTTTGGTCGCAGATACGGAGAAGGGTGGTCTGGGCTTGCAACGCGGGTGAGGAGTGAGTTCCGCAGGTGCGGACGCGAGAAGCGCGAGTTAGACCGCAAAAGCGGCAGGTCAGAATTTTAATTGTTTTCTTAGAAGCGAGACTTTTTCCGTAAAAACGGAACCGCAGGTGCGGTAGTTGAGCCCGTAGAAGCGAGATCGCTGGCAGTGTGTTAAAATCGAAGGGTTTAGTTGATTTTCTCATTTTTGGGACTTTGAAGTTCGGACTAGGGCAATTTTTGGAGAGGTTTCCACCTAAATTGAAGAGATAAGTGACTTTTAATCACTTTTGTCCATGAATTTTGAATACCCATTGATTATTACACCTAATTTTCATGAATCTAAATTAGAATTTGGAAATTTTTGGACTATGATTTGGAGAGTGGAATTTGAGAATTTGAGGGTCGATATGTAGTTGGAATTGGATGATTTTTATATGGTTGGACTCGTAATTGAAAGGGTGTTCGCAATTTGTAAATTTTGCCGGGTTCTGAGGTGCGGGCTTGGAGTTGACGTTTTGAGTTGACTTTATGATTTGAGTTAAAGACCTTAGTTTTATCTTTTGGAATCATTTCCTATGGCTTTTATTGATAGTATTACGTTATTTTGGCTAGATTCGAGCCTTCCGGAGGTTAATACGCGCGGACAGGGCTTGTTAGCGGAGTAATTTGATTTGCTTGAGTTAAGTATCTTATCTAGATTGGTTGAGGCACTAGTTGGCGTAATTATTTGGGATAGCTACGTGCTATGAGTGGCGCATATGTATGGAGTTGAGCCCATACATGTGCACTGGTGTACTATTTACATGCTCGGGTAGTGGTTAGAGCCTTGAATTGATTGTTATGCTTTAACTGAGACGTTTCTCCTATCTGTACCCCTCTGTGAGCTATTTGTATCATGTTGAGGTTTCATTGAGGTTATTTTTCAGGTTTGAACTGATAAATTGTTATTCCATGATGAAATTATTTGTTTTAACTGTGATAGCACACATTGCACTTGCCTACACTATAGCATGCTAGATATATCGGTCTAGGAGTATGCATTTGGTAATCATTGATCATGTACACGTATTCTTGTATATTTGCTTTCTTCGTGTTATGATCTGGTATGGTAGCCTCTGACCATGCCAGGCGGATTGTGATTGTTGGCATGTGATTTGTTGGTGCGGTTGATGTTATTGGCACGTGAGTTCTCCGTGTAGCACGTGAGTTGTCCGTGCGGATCCAAATATTGGTATTATTAGCACGTGAGTTGTCCGTACAGCACGTGAGTTGTCTGTGCAGCACGTGAGGTATCCCTGCAGCATGTGGATACAGATCCATCCCCCTAGGAACACCCTCTTATGTTTCTCTCTTGATGGTGTACACGCGGATATTGAGGAAAGTCTGACTAGTGTTGTTTGGAATTGCATTTCATCTCTACTTGCAAATTTCCATGGATTATTATCTGACTTATCTGTTTATTATCTCTATATGCTAAACATTGACTGAGCAGAGTAATTGAGTAATTGTACACATTCACACACAAATGCTTCTTCCTGTTCTTTATGACTTGATTTCAATATTGTTCTATACTTGTTAAAAATGATGAAACTGTATACGTCATAGCTAGTATCATTTATAATTCTCGCTTCTTTTATCTCGCCGAGGTTAGTTAAGATACTTATTGAGTACATTGGGTCGGTTGTACTCATACTACACTCTACACTTAATTGTGCGGATCCAGGTATGGGGACCAATTATCAGCAGTAGGCTTGCTTGATTGGACTATCTTCGAGAGGCAAGGTAGTGCTGCATCCTTGGTTGCAGTTTTGACTTGTCTTTTTCTTACATACTGTTGTCACAGTTCAGATAGTGTTATTATGATTCGGTTTCAGACTTGTATTCCGTTGTAGAGTTAATGACTTCGTATTTACCAGTTTCTGGGGTATTTATCTTGTATCAGCAGTATTTTGGTTATATTGAGATTTAAACTTAAGCTATTTTTTATAAATTATGTTGCTCTAGTTCTTTATTGTTATATTTTGACTTGCCTAGTCGGTATGTTAGGCGCCATCATTACAGGTTGGGATTTTGGATCGTGACAGCTTCCAAGGAAACAGGTTCTGATATTCCAAAATACGGTTCATGATATAGCAGATAGAGCATGATGCTGTTAGATCTTTCAGAGAAGTCTATGACAGGATTAATGACTTCTCAATTACCATGGATGTTGGCTTTGACAGATTGAAAGAGGCCATATATAATACCCTTTTTACGGTAACTCTGTTATTCTGTGGATGTTAAGATAATTGTTTGTATTGGTGATCCAATCGACTAGTTGTAATCCCGTTTGGACAAAGAAATGTTTTCCTTTTTTTCAAAAAAATTATTTCTTTCCGAAATCATCATTTGTTTATAAAATTTCTAATTTTCACTTGAAGATACATTTTGGAATTTTTCGAAATTTTGAAAAACTCCAAAAAACTGTTTTTCAAAATTTTCACTCAGATTACTCACAAAACTTCAAAAACAACCAAAAATTATATTCGTGTCCAAACACAACTCTAATTTTCAAATACTATTTTCACTTGAAACAAATTTCACTTTTTTTTGGAATTTTATAATTCTTATATCCAAATGCCCACTAACTCTCCTTTTGCTTATATATGTTTAGAGGTCCAGTTAACTATCTGATGCATAGTCAATTTATGCGTGATTCTGTTTAAATATGTATTTATTTGTCTATATTCTATCTGTGCTTTTTATTAGTGCCAAAAGGGGAGAATAATAAGGATTCAAGAGGGATGCTATTCAGGGGAGATGACTCAAAATGAGAATCAACACCATCGAATGTTTTAGGGAAGTATTATGAAGTTTTCTTTTAGCATGCATCCTATTTTGTCATCGTAAGAAGAACTTACTACTCTATCTTTGAAATTATGAGACATTAATCTATTATGAAAGAATGGACTAATTATTAATTTAGTGACTAAAATTATTGGGACTGGTAGATTTATACTCAATCTAATCATGTCTACTTCTTTATTTCCTATTGAATGGCGCAGCTCATTTCTGATTCACTTACTTGGACTCCAACGCATGGCCCATTAATATGGCAAGATCTTTATTCTTAATTCTAAATAGCAAATCTTATTAAGATTAATTCTTATTCAAATAATCTATTGACAAATAGCTTAAAACATGTCAAATGAAACTACAACATGACAATGTGTATAAATAAAACATCACAAAAAATCATCACATGAACCTCTATAAGAACATCACATAAACAATGAAATAATTAATAAAGGGAGGATAAGTAATGAACCTTTAAGCAAAAATTTCCTTCAGAACTTGATTAATGCAAAAAAATTCTTAGCCAAACAAGTACACCAAACTAAGGGCAAATCGTCAAATGAGAAGAAAATCTAGTGACGAAACTTCTAAAATTCGAGTCCGGACCGAAACTCGACTGTACCTCGTGAGGCTGTTGGTTTTTGGCGTGACAGAGGTGACTACCAATGAAGTTTCACATGATATTTTTGGCTTGAATTTGGGGCATTTTTGGGTCTTTAACGGGGTCATGAATTGCTGGATTTTTCGAAAGAAAGAGGAAGAAAGAATGAAACGAGTAGAAATTCTCTTAACGCAGAAGAAGAGTTTTTTTTTTCAATTCTCTCCTCTCTTTTCTCTCTTCTTCTCCCATTTTTCTCTTCTATTTATAGAAAAAATATCGAAATATTTCATTTTTTTATTTTTTAATTAATTTTTTTTAATAATAAATTCCCACTTCCCATTTCCTTCTTTTTTTAAAAAAACTTTCCCCGCCTTCCTTTACTTTTATTTTTTTATTTCCCAATTTCTTTACTTATTTAAAAAAATCACTTTCTTTTACTTTTGTTTTTAATTCCCTACTTCCCCTTTTCCTTTTTTTTATTCCATCCGAAATTTTAAAAAAATTATTTAAATTTTTGTTTATTTTTTATTTTAAAAAAAGATAAAAATAAAAATAATATTAATAGTAATAATTGACCTTTTAAATTATTTTTAATTTTTACCCTATAAAAAAAAGGTCTAACTAAGCTAAAAACTATAGATTAAAATCCTAAAAATATTTACATAGTGGAAGATAACAAAAATTTAAATATGGTCAAAAATTAGGTGCTCGCAGCATGCCCCTCTTTTCTTGGAAACTTGAAGAATTTTCAGGAAAAGACAAGGTGAGCCATGTGACTAATTTTGAACATATCTTTATTCAAAGGGGAAAAAATATGGAGAAGAGAAAAGAGTGCAATCGGATCCTGGTTTTGGACAACCTACATATTTCGGGTTTAGGGGAATCACGTCGTATGTAGTTCAAGGAGGAAGAATGGAATGGTGGAATGATGAGTTGGAGAGTCGAGTAAAGTTCCGTCGAGGCTCCGGTCTGCGGTCTTGTTATTACATCAAAAAATGAAAAAGAAAATTACATTAAAGAAATAGGAAAATACAAATTCTTATCTACTCTTTGTGTCTTGAATCTTGTATCTTCACTTGAAATCTTGTAAACCCATATTGAAAGATAGGTGCCTTGACTTTGAAGATTGATGACCTGCTTTTCGATCAGAGTTTGGAACTTGATTCTTGGAAAGTTGGGTTGCTAACATATTATCAAAGCTAACTCCGACTATCTTGTGATCGAAAGACCTCTTCTTCTTCTTTTTTACGAGAACTGAAACTACAAGCTTTAATCGTCACAATTTGTGCTTTACGGCAGGGTTCTAGAAAATCATAAAATATGAATAAAACGAACAAACTTTTTCTGCCCTAGTTTGGCATTAGAAAATTTTTGTGAGTTATTAGAGAAAGCTATAAATTATCTAATTTATTGAAAGGAAAACAAGAGATAACAGTATAAACTAGCTATGTGAGGATATGCAACCACGTGCTAGTACCCTACATTACCAAAAGAAAATGTAACCACGGGTTGGTACCTCTATTACTGAAAAGTAATAAAATCAAGGGTTAGTACCATGTATTACTAAAAAGAAAATATAACCAGGGGTTAGTACCCTGTATTACTAAAAAAAATATGTAACCAGGGGTTGGCGCCCTATATTATTGATAAAATAATGAATCCCCCTAGGCGAAAAGGTTCTACCCGAGTTAAGCTACGAAAAGCAAGTCTGGGTGAAGAGTACTTCTACTCAAAAATATGAGTTGGATCCCCCTAGGCGAAAAGGTTCTACCTGGGTTAAGCTATGTAAAACAGCTTGAGTAAAGAGTACTTCTACCCGAAAATAGGAGCTGGATCCCCCTAGGCGAAAAGGTTCTACCTGGGTTAAGCTATGTAAAACAGCCCGAGTGAAGAGCACTTCTACCTGGAAATATGAGCTGGATCCCCCTAGGAGAAAAAGTTCTACCTGGGTTAAGCTACATAAAACAGCCTGAGCGACGAGTACTTCTACCTGAAAATATGAGTTGAATCCCCCTAGGCGAAAAGGTTCTACCTGGGAGCTACGTAAAACAACCTGAGCGAAGAGTACTTCTACCCGAAAATATGAGTTGGATCCTCTAGGCGAAAAAGTTCTACCTGGGTTAAGCTATGTAAAAGAGTCTAAGCGAAGAGTACTTCTACCCGAAAATATGAGCTGAATCCCCCTAGGCGAAAAGGTTCTACCTGGGATAAGCTACGACAATGGTCTGTATGAATAGTAGTGATGCATGCTAAAAATAAAAGTAAATGGAGATTTTGCGGAATCTTACCTTTGGTGACATTCATCCTTTAAGAATTTCCATGTTGCACTGCTTTGTTCCTGCTTCAAATAAAGAAAATTTATGGGTTTTCAATGTGGTGGTCGGTTTGTGGCCTTGATGCCATGAGTGGCATAAATTTACAGCCACTGCTGTCGAAGAACCAATTTTGTCAGTGTGGTACCGAGATGCTCAGATACTCTATATCGCTTTTTGGAGACCTCGGTTTTCCGACGTTGCCCTGACTGTTTCATACCCGGAATTCCATGGTACTGCTAATCCTTGTCCCTAAAGCAAGGCAATTTCCCCTTAAAATCGAACTTAATTGTCTTGCACTCAGTACTAGATTGTGTCTGTAGTGCTTATCAACCTTTCCCATGAAGCAAGTCTTGCTTAGGACACTTTTCCGATTTCTTTGAGACACTTTGTTTGGCTTATCAAAAGAGATCACAGATGGATTCGTGCTTTTGTCGATGTTGTATATGCCTCAAATTATGCTCGGTATTAAGGGGAAACTGAAGCCAGTTTTGCAGTCATTTCTTTGCTTCGTTTTTTATGCAAGATTAGACCAAAAGGGACATAAAGAAAATTATGAGTAAAAATAGAATAATAATTGAAAGTGAAAAATAACTGTGTTTAAACAAAAGGTATCCCTTCCGGGGAGAAGAATAGGGAGATTTACCTGGAGGTATGTGCCAACTTCAAATGCATTTTGGATTAGACGCCTGATCGTCTGAACTTTCTAAATCACAAAATATGTCGTAAACGTTCATCTTGAAACTGTCTTGGTTGTACTCATGCCGGAGTATCACAGACCCTCAGTCGGCTAGTAATGCCCTTTGTGGGTTTTCACTAACTGGCCTCTCTCATTTCTCTACTCCCCGTCGCTTCGTGGTGCCCATATGGGTTTTCACCAATAAGACTCTCTCATTTCTCTGCTCAGTGTAACCTTATGGTGCCAATATGGATTTTCACCAATAAGACTCTCTTATTTCTTTTTTTTTTTGTTCAAGGTACTGCATGCGGCAGATTGTCGAACACCCTTGGCATGGTGATTTCAACATTCTCAACGATCGGTCAGAAAGCCTTAACGGGAAAAGGTAAAAAGAACCCAGGACTGAATTACAATTTTGTAACCTTTTATAGAATTACCATAAAAATTAAACAAACATCTACCCCAATTTTGGAGTGTTGGGGATATGGATTTTATGTTGTGATAGGACTGAACCCAGGGTAAGGCTGCCTATATATCCTTTTCGAGATCAGGTCAAACATAGTTCATTAACTCAGAAGATTTGTTTTTTTTCTTTTACAAGTACACGGGTTCCAAAAGGAGGGAAAACAAAGAAGACAAATATGGCTCAAAAGGGTTAACAAAAGGGTGACACCTATTTGGGGTAGTGAGCAAAGATAGCCTTCATTATCTCGATCTGAGAAAATCATGCGTGGAAGTTCTGTAGTGGGTATGTATCAAATATAATATCTTTTGACTGCATCTGTGTTAATAGTCATGTCTGGTACCCGTCCTTCTTCATCTACCAAGTACAAGGCCCCTTTTGGTAACACTTTCTTGATGATGTAGGGTCCTTGCCAATTCGGGGTGAACTTTCCTTTAGCTTATACTTGGTATGGAAGGATGCATTTCAAAACGAGTTGGCCTACCTCAAAGTGCCTTGGGCGCACTTTCTTGTTTTAAGCGCGTGACGTTCTTTATTGGTATAATTGGCCAAAACACACTGCTGCTAGCCGTTTTTCATCAATCATCATTAGCTGTTCTACTCTAGTCTTGACCCACTCGGTGTCTTCAATCTTTGATTCCACAATGATTCGGAGAGAGGGAATTTCAACTTCAGCCGGTATTATAGCTTAAGTTCCATAAACCAGCGTATAAGGAGTTGCACCCACAGATGTGCGAGCAGTCGTGCAGTATCCCAAAAGAGCAAAAGACAACTTTTCATACCATTGCCTTGACCCTTGGATCATCTTCCTAAGAATCTTCTTGATGTTCTTGTTTGCCGCTTCAACGACTCCATTGGCTTTTGGACGGTAAGGGGTAGAATGGTGATGAACAAGATTAAATGACTATTTAGATTGGCTGCGTTATCAGTTATAATGGTCTTTGGGATACCAAAGCGACAGATGATGTTGGAATGAACAAAATCTACCACTGCTTTGTTGGTGACTGCTTTGAAAGTGACTGCCTCTACCCACTTGGTGAAGTAACCAATGGCGACCAAAATGAATCTATGCACGTTTGAAGCCTTTGGCTCGATTGGCCCAATAACATCCATTCCCCAAGCAACGAAAGGCCAAGGAGAGGACATAGGATGCAACTTCGATAGAGGCGAGTGAATCAGGTCGCCATGAATCTGGCATTAGTGACACTTGCGAACAAAACTGAAGCAATCTTGCTCCATAGTAAGCCAATAATACCCCGCCCGTAAAATCTTCTTTGCCAAAACATATCCATTCATGTGAGGCCCACATACCCCCGAATGCATTTCACTTATGATCTGTTCAGCTTCTATGGAATCTATGCATCTCAACAAGTTTAAATCTGGGGTCCTTTTGTACAAAAGTTCCCTATTCAGGAAGAAACCACCATCGAGCCGCCTTATAGTTCTTTTTTATCTCCCTTGGCATGATATGGGTACTCCCTTATTTTTAGGAATTATTTTATGTCATCACATCATGGTTCACCATCTAGTTCTACCTCAATTTTATTGAAGTAACCGTGTTGATTTCGAACTTGGATTTCCAATGGATCAATATGAGTGTTGCCTGGATAAGGGAGCATCGAGGCAAAGGTAGCCAAGGCATCGGCTAGCTCATTGTGAAACCTGGGAATGTACATGAACTCGATGGATTTGTATATTTTGCTCAGGTTTTGCACACATTGTCTGTATGGAATAATCTTGATGTCTCGAGTCTCCTATTCGCCTTGGGCTTGCCGGATAAGCAAATCAGAATCTCCCATAACCAATAGTTCATGCACATCCAAATCAATGGCCATTTTCAGACCCATGATACAAGCCTCGTATTCTGCCATATTATTGGTACAGAAGAGTCGAAGTCGTGTCGTTGTAGAGTAATATTTTCCAATAGGTAAGATGAGGATTGCCCCGATCCCAACTCCTTTGATATTGACCGCCCAATCAAAATATATTTTCCATACATGGTTGTCTTCCAGAACTATTTTCTCTATTGAGTTGGCCTCTTCGTCTGGGAAGTATGTGCTCAATGGCTTGTAATCATCATCAACTGGATTCTTTGCCAAATGATCTGCCAAAGCATGTGCTTTAATTACGGTGCGAGTGACATAGACGATGTCGAACTCTATGAGCAGAATTTGCCATTTTTCGAGCCTGCCAGTGGGCATTGGCTTTTGGAAGATGTACTTCAAAGGATCTATTCTATATGTGAGGTAAGTAGTGTAAGCCAAAAGATAATACCTCAGCTTCTGAGCGACCCAAGTCAAGGCACAACATGTCTTTTCTAAAGGGTATACTTAACCTCATAATTGGTAAACTTCAATAGATTGCATGTTCCTTTTTGCCTGTCGCATCTTGTTGCCCCAGAATGCATCCAAAGGAATTATCCATCACTGATAGATATAAAAACAAAGGTCTACCAAGTTCAGGTGGGACTAGTACAGGGGGTTTTGATAGAAAATATTTGATCCTGTCAAAAGCTTTTTGGCAATCGTCCGTCCACTTGATAGCAGCATTCTTTTTCAGCAACTTAAAGATGGGCTTGCACATGGTTGTGAGTTGAGCAATGAACCTACTGATGTAGTTCAATCTCCCGTGTAAATTGATGACTTCAGTTTTGTTCTTCGGGGGTGGCAGATCTCGAATGGACTTTATCTTAGATGGATCCAATTCGATACATCTCTGGATGACTATAAAACCGAGGAGCTTCCCAGACGGAACCCCAAATGCACACTTGGCTGGATTGAGCTTACAGTCATACCTTCGCAACCGTTCGAAGAACTTTTTCAAATCGTGCACATGATCCGCTTGTGTCTTTGATTATATGATGACATCATCGACATATACTTCAATATCTTGGTGCAACATGTTGTAGAAAGGCCCTCATGTAAGTTGCCCCTGCATTCTTCAAACCGAATGGCATGACCTTCTAACAATAAGTACCCTATGGAGTTGTGAAAGCAGTCTTTTCTGTGTCATCCTCATCCATTAAAATTTGGTGGTACCTAGCATAGCAATCCATGAACGATTGTATCCCATGCTTTGCGTAATTATCTACAAGAATATGGATGTTTGGTAAAGGAACATTTTCCTTTGGACTTCCTTTGTTCAGGTCCCTATAGTCAACACAAACTCTGGTATTTCTATCCTTCTTTGGCACATGCACAATATTTTTCAACCAGGTGGTGTATCGGACAACTCTGACCACATTGGCGCTCAGTTGCTTCATTATTTCCTCTTTGATTTTGTCACTCATGTCAGTTTTAAATTTTCGTTGCTTTTGTTGGACTAGTGGAAAATCAGGATACGTGGCAAGCTTATGAGCCACTAGATCAGCACTTAAACCCGGCATATCATCATAAGACCAAGCAAACACATCTCCGTATTCAAATAAAAGTTGAATCAAGGCATCTCTAGTTTTTCGTTCAGTGTGAATGCTTATCTCCCTTTCTCTAAATTCTTCATGACTTCTAATATTAATTGGCTCAATTTCATTGAGGTTGAGCTTAGGCTTATTTTCAAATTATTCCAACTCTCTTTTTATTTCCTCAGCAGCCTCATCTTCATCATATTCGACCTCTTGATGCATAATATTGAAATTAGATAGCTTTTTAAGACCTGGGCATAAATTTCGTATGCATGTCATATTATTAAAGCCGATATTAACAAAAATGAAATGGAAACAAAATGACAGGATTTAGGAAAAGGGAAAGATACAAAATTTCATACGAAACTGAACTGCATTTCATTGAATTTGAAAGGATAGGCGGGTTAACATCAAAACAAAAACAATCATACTGAGATGTTTGGATTACAACTCTGAGAGTAACCCAAAATACAAAATAAAAAGCTGCAAAAGCAAACTACCAAGACTCATTCCTTGTGGGGAGGGGAGTTATTTCCCAGTTGTTGAGCATGGTGTCTGGGCCATTTAGTTGCATATCGGCACGACTAGTGCCTTCACCAGCCTGGATCATATTCACTTCAGAAAATTTCTGGCTGAGGCTATGGCAAATTTCATCAATGTTTGCCTACACCGAGGAATTTTGACCCTCTTGGAGTCGTGGCTTGACAAAAGTGTAGAAAATGTGAGGGATAGGTTGCTGCAAGACCCACCCATGCTTTATGCGGTGCTTGGCTTTGTCTTCATCTGCTTGTGTTGGCCTGAAGCCTAAACCAAAAGTACCCTTGTTACTGAACAGAGAAATAGGTTCTAAAATTCATTGCAATGATGCCCCCAAGCCTTTTTCTGGTTCATAATCTCGTCTCAGCATAAGTGCAGCCACCATTACAGATGTGGCGAAAAGATGAGGATGCAGATTGGTCTTTCCTTCCTCAACATGGTCCACCGCAACCACTTCGAATGCCTGATAGAAAATGGACTCACACCCTTCCTTGGACTTAATACACGGGATTAACGGGTCTTTATAAATGGATGACTCATCTTCTCCGTGAACAATAATTTCTTGCCTGTCATGTTCGAATTTGAGTATCTCATGCAAGGTGGATGGCACAGCTTGGGTCGTATGGATCCATGACCTTCCAAGATTAAATTTATAAGAAGTTTCCATGTACACTACTTGGAAGACAATTTCAAAATTAACCGGCCCAATCGTCTTGGTGAGGTAGATCTCCCCAATGGTATCTCTCGCTGAGCCATCAAAAGCCCGGATGCGAACATTGCTGGGTCGGATTCTATCTATATTGATCCTCATGCTTTGCAAGGTAGAGAGATGGCATACATCTACACTCGAGCCTCTATCAACCATGACTCGCTTTACATAATGCCCCTCACATTTGACAGTCAGGTGCAAATCCCTATTGTTCCCGGTTCCCTCCTCAATGAGTTTATCATGTGCCTCGTTCAGGATCTTGATTAGTACATGCACATGCTCTTCATAGTGTATGAATAGAAATAGCATAGAGAATTAGGCAGGAGTCTTTCTCAATTGGTCAAAGATTGAGTAATCCTGAACTTTCATCTTTTTCAAAAACTCTTCCGCCTCTTCTTCAGTGACTGATATCTTTATTGGCATTTGTCCTTCTCTGATTTGCTTGGCCTTCCTCAACTCTTCTGGAGAGTAACACCTCCCCGATCGAGTCAAACCTCTAATTTCTCCCACTTCCTCTATGATTTCCTTGCCTTTATAGGCCACCACACTTTTGTTGTAGTTCCAAGGAATGGTTATCGTATTTGTCACACGGGGTTGTATGACAGGCTTGATTATGATCGGCTCTATTATACCCTTCGTACCGCCCTGATTCAGCCTTGTGATGGTGTGGCCTCTAAGGACATACAACTTTGGGCTTGGAACAATGGAGCAAATTTCCAACCTCCATATTTTTAGAACAAATAAAGTTGCCTTCTCTGAGCTCTAGGCACCTTTCACAATCAACGGCACATCTCGGCTTGGACTTACTTCTAGTCATGTTCCTTCTTGAATCATTCCCACTGTCATTTTTGCTCAACCAACCGGCTTGTATTCTTGATCTCGGCCAATCATTCCCACAAAACGAACATCATTATGTACTGGCAACGGGTTATTTGTCACATTAGAAGGGTATTCACCATTCGTTACCACAATTAACTTTTAAGCGATGAGTCTTTCTATGGCTCTCTTCAGAGTCCAACAATCATCAGTACTATGCCCCGGGGCACCTGAATGATATTCACATCTAGTATTTGCTTGAAATCCATATGAATCGGGATGCATATGGTGGGGAGCGATGAGTCCAATCATGCCCATCTGCTTCAACTTCTGGAACAGACTAGAGTATGATTCATCCAATGGGGTAAATATTTCCACCGACCTCTGCTCTCGACCATAATCCTGCCTGGGACGAGCATTGTAGGGTGCCCAAAAACTTTCCTGCTGAGGTCGGGGGATCCTTGGAGCTGGTGCCCGTACCTGTTGATTGGGAGGCCTAGCATAGGATTGAGCATTAACCATTGTATATTGTGGTAGGCCCGCGGAGTATTGAGGTATTGGTGAGGGATAATAATGTTGAGGGTAGTTGGATTGCCCCTGCTGAACTTGCACATAAGGGTGTGATGCCCCTCTTTGAACTTCCCTGGATCCCGAGGTCATCATGGACCCTTGTTCTCTCTTCTTTATATTTGCCAAACTTCCCGACCCATTTTGGATTGCTTGGGTGGTGGCTTTGAGAGCAGCTTGACTTATAATTCTGCATGTCTTGAGGCCATTTTTGACCATCTCCCCTATTTTAATTGCTTCTGCAAAAGGTCTACCCATCGCGGACATCATGTTATGAAAGTAATCAGACTCTTGAGCCTCCAAAAAAACAGTGATCACCCCGTGGTTATCCATGGGTGGCTTAACGCTAGCTGTTTGCTCCCTCCACTTGATGGCATACTCCCTAAAGCTTTCAGACGGCTTTTTATTCATATTGGACAGGGAATTGCGATCTGGTGTAATATCAATGTTGTACTGAAATTATTTGACAAAGGCCTGGGCCATGTCATCACAGACATGCCAGTGAGAGATATCTTGGTCAATGAACCATTTGGAGGCTACCCCCACAAGACTTTCCCCAAAATAAGCCATCAGCAATTTTTCTTTTCCATCTGCACCCCTCGGCTAGTTGCAGTACCTTTTGGAGAGTAGTATTGGCCATCATAAGCATGATATGGTAACTCATTAATTTGGCCTCGTCACAGGAGGTGGTGGTGATATTGTATATACCGGTGCGCCAGACATGACGAGAGGGGTATTCCTGACTAGTGCAACTGGAGGTCGCACATAAGAAGTACCAGGGGCGGCATGTAAACTGTAGTTTAGCACATACCCTGGTGGTAGAATGTGATCGCTCGTTGCATGGTCCGGTGGTTGAGTAGCCAGGGGTACGGTGGAAGTTCCTTCTGAGGGACCCTGAGGCGGAGGCTGACCGGAGACCCAAGCCTGATACACATCAGACAATTGTTGTTTCAATCTTTTTACTTCCTCCGACTCTTGCTTAACTGGCTGACCCTGGGGGTCGTCACTGACTAGCTCGATTTCATCATTGTTAACCATTGCTACCTTTCCCTTAGATCTGGTAAAGTAATGATGTGTTGCCAGTGGTACTACAAACCAACCACCTTAAGCTTAATTTATAAGAGGCAACAAACGTGTTAGAGTTAAGCATTTTATAAATACAAACCACACGTAAATATGTTATGCTCCTAAAATTATCACCGTCTCTAACATGCTTTGGGAAGGCTTCATGTTTCATTCCAGCTTATAAGGTTTATAAACAAGACCAGACTCGACTCAAATAGAGTTTTTAAGATAAAAAGCAAAATAACAAAACTCAACACACCAAAAGACTCTAATAGACTCAATGACAACAAATGACCAATCAAAATGGACTGTCAAGTAAAAGAAGACTCTGATTTTTGCAGGAGAATCCAACGGCATCACTGTAGTCAAGGCACTTATTCCTACGGCTGACCCCCAACATCGTGGTATATCCTCTCTAAGTCTTCAGATATGTGACAGGCGTGTTCAATGATACTTCTGCAAACCGTCAGGCGTCATTCCCTGGCAACTCCTACATGCTTAGGAGGTGTATGTGGCTACCTCGAGGATCCTTCCTTTCATGTGTTCCTGAGCCAAATGTAACTCTTGATTTTGCTGAACACGCGTCTCGGCTAGATCCAGTGCATCATGCTCGCACTCCAAGGCCATATCTCTCTGGCGCTGAATTTTTAGTGACTCTCCCTCCAACTGATTGATCATACTTTGGTAGTGATGTCTTTCTATTTCAAACTTCGTGATTTGGAGCTCCTTTCTTGACTCAACTCCCCATATCTGATCTCTCAGACCTTGGATTAATGGAGCAAAGCCTCTGCGCTCATAATCACGGACCACCTTGAACTGGGCTTCTCTTTCTTCTTGTTGTTGAGAGGTAGTGATCACTTTTTTCTATCTAATTTGATCTTTGAGTGCTCGCCTCTCTTGTTCCCACTAAGTCATTTCCCGCTCGAAATCAGCATGTTGTATGTCCATGGCTGTCTCCAGAATGCCTTTATCTTCTTGTAAAATGTCAATACGGGATTGGTACTCCTGTGCCACTTCCCTTCCGGTTTCTCTAACTCTGGCCTCGATCTCCTCCTCCCAATCAAATATATTCTGTATGGATCTTTTTGGCCTTTACTCAGGAATGGCTTGGTTGTGAAACCACTCAAGGTATGCGAGGCTTACCTCCCCACGTTCACGATCACCTACCATCTCATCCAAGTCAGAAAATCAACCACCGAACCAAACCTTTTTTGCATATGACTCCTTTGGAAGTTCCTCTCCCTTGAATTCCCACATAAACGGATGCATGTCCTCAATATGGGGCCTCTTTTGCTCTCTCCCTAGCTGGCGCATGACACGTAGGGGCGTGTAGGGTTGGAAACCTCTAAAACCCATGATTATAAAGAACAGGCGATATGTCGAAATATGCATTACCCTAGTAAAAGGGAACCAATAATAGTTCCAAGTGATTCTATCAACACTCAATGAACCAAGTAATGTCCGCCAAGCCCTCACCCCTCTAGAAGATTACAACTTGCGGCCCTGTTTGGGTGACATCCAATGTAATTCAGCCAATTATCATTGAAATTTACTACTATTGGATGATGATAAAAGTGCTCTATGAACCACATTTGCAGAAGAATGTTGCATCCCTCGAAGTAATCTTTACCCTCTTGGCAGCGGGTCAAAGCTCGAAAAATATCTCCCAGAATCATGGGAAGAATAGTATGATCCTCGCTACTTTGCAAAAACAAGACTACCGCAGACAATCGAATTTGATGTTCCCACCACGCTCAGAAAAGACCATGATCCCTAGAAATGATATCATGAACGCGAAGATTCTCAACTCCATCCAGGCGTCGTAACTCAATTGGTTAACGAATTTTGTGCCCAAGAAGTTCTCAAACCTTTTCTCGTCCCTAAATTTGTCATAGAGATATTCCAACGGAACCCAACCTTCGTTCAAGCAAACCATTGGAATTCAACGGAGGCATAACTTCTTCAAAAAGTTGTTCACACCAACTTTTCTCGGAGCCGCAGGCTTTTTTCCATGAAGGTCTCTCCCCAATCCGGTAAACCCACCTAATTATTCCAATGTAGGCGTCATTTCACAATCTTTGAACCTAAAGACATTGCTCACGGGGTCCCAAAAACCCTTTAGGGACTCGATTATGAAAACAACCCATCAGTAATTTCGTGAAAGGTTTAAGGCTGTCTCGGCAAAATGACCGGACAAAACTAGATAAGATGGCTATTTTTGCGACTATGTTCTCTTTTTATTTATGAAAATTAATCCTTAAAACCATAAAACTAGACCACATCGTCCCCTTATTTTATGTTTTTATTTTTAATTTTTTTTTCTTTTAACGGATATTTGTATAAAAATTGGAGAATTTCTCTCTTGTTCATTCAACTGATTTATCCTAAAGTCGGTCAACATGCAAGCCTCCCAATTAATGCAACAGATAGCACATAACATGAACATATTAGTCTCAACAAGATACTTGTCCTAAAATAGAACCCCGGCACCTGTGTCGAGCGCTGCTAAGTCAAATGCACATGAAGAAAATAAAGCGAACCTACTAGGGATATCCGGCGTGAGGTTTGTTCTACTAGGTTTAAATCCTGGTGGAGAAGGTGTCTAGACCGGCTTACTCGAGCGGACAACTCAAGCTGATTGGGTCAGCTTACCGGTAGCATTACTTTCCGGCTTAGCTGGTGGTGCTCCTCGCCTAAAATATGTGTGACTAAAATCCTTCACCGGGTGACAAGCACCTCGGCTATCTCAAAGAAAGCGGGCTATGTCACGCAAATGCCCAATTTAATTTCAAGAAGACTCAAGGGGGTGCATGGGAAGACAATTTATATGTACAGTTCAACAATATCAAAGCGGTAAAAAGCGAAGAAGTAGCACATTAGGCACCAATAAATCACAATATATACAAAATTAATAAAGCCAAATAAAATTTAACATGTACAAGCTCGAATTCTAGTTGAGTTCCCTAGAAGAATCGCCAGAGCTGTCACACCCCATTTTTACCCCAAAAGAAATGTATGTCATGGATTGTGGGTTAAAGAATTTTTTCATTTGAAGTGACAAACTTGAGTAGGGATTATTTTATTTATAGAGTCACAACTTGGAATTGTTTTTTGGATGTTCCAAGTCACCTTTTATTTGAATCCCTATTCAAAGGAATATTTGACTCTTTTCATGTTGGTCTGCGAAAACAAAGTCCGAGTAAGGAATTCTGTTGACCAGGGAGAAGGTGTAAGACATTCCCCGAGTCTCGTGGTTCTAGCACGGTCGCTTTATTGACTACAACTTGGCTTGGATTAATTTTAGATAAACTATGATTTATTGGATGTCATGTTTTACCTATGTCTGGTTTTATTGCTTGATTAGATTTATGGAAATCATCTGTCACGCCCCAAATCGGAGGGTCGTGACGGGCACCCGGTGTCTTACTCAACCGAGTACCAATGTAACATATCTTTCTTATCACACCATCATAGGTAAATGGGCCAGAAGGGCCACCATGAGATAGAAGAATAAAAAATAAGGGAATACTAGACATAGGAAGACCCAATATAGAAACTTATACACGTGACATACGGGCCTATAAGGCCGACACGATCATTTGTACATTCAAAATATAGGCCGATAAAACAATACAAGTATCCATATACATGACATCTATCTACAAGCCTCTAAAAGTACATAAACGTAATAAAGGTCGGGGCAGGGTCTCGCCATACCAATCAATACAAGTCCAAATCATATTGTCCAAATAGGCAACTCCGGAGCAAGTAGAATGCACCAACACCTTTCGCTGAGCAGATAGCCTACTAGAAGGACTGTCAACGTGTCTATCAGGACATGCGGGCATGAAACGTAGTGTCCCAAGCAAAAGGAACGTCAGTACAAATAAAGTACCGAGTATGTAAGGCATGAAAGAAACAGGATGTAAAGAACTCAACATGTAAGTCTAAATATCTTTGTGAATCGTGAAACATTTATAATGTTATGCATATGCGTATAAATGTCATAGAATGCATAGGTATATGAGTACATAATATCATCAAGCCTCTGAGGGCATCCCATTATATCATCTCGGCCTCTGTGGGCGAAATCATCAATGTATACCAGTTGATCAGGTGGTGGTGCGTATATAATGTCGTAACCTTTCACCTTTCCCCATACCCTATATACATATAATATACGCGTATATAACGCCATATGGTCATGGGTCAATATACATGTATAAATGAATGCAATGCATAATGAAGTAAGTCAATAAGTCATAAGATCAATATGCCTTCGGATAAACTTTATCAACTACGTATTTTTCTCATACCCATGAATAGAAGATATAATAATAAGACACATGGGGAATCAATAACATAGGCAACCCTAGTTCTTCTACGAATAGAGGCATTTATGAAAGTTGTGTGTGTGCTCGTTTCGTTTGTATCGTATGGATCATGCCAAAAGAAAAGAAGGGATAGCATTAACATACCTTTGTCGTTTACCTAACCACATGATGTCGATCCATCCCGTTAGTATTTCAATCTACAACAAACAAAAAGGGACCATTGTTAAGCTTACGGAAGCTAGAAATCAACACAAATGAGCGACTAGCTCATCTACGAAATTTTGGACAGTGCCTCCCCTTATTCTTTTCATTTTCCTCAAATCCACAAACAAGACCAACATGTCTAGAATGTCAACAAATATATATATGTGTGTGTGCAACAAATATATATATATATATATATCAATATCTAACCTCATATTCATTACAATACATCACCAAAACAGTCCACACCATCTCACCCAACAACCAAGTTCTAACTTGCACTTTCCAAGCCTTTTCTTCTTCCAAACACATCAACCACAATAGAAATAGTATTCTTAAGTTATTTATACTTATTTCTAGCCATAAAATATCAAGAATTCAACTCCAAAATAGTCCAGCAACTACAACGCTTCAATATGAAGTTCAACTTACTTCACAAGTTTCCTTTATCAAATCAACTAGATATACATAGATGATCTTAAATACATATAGGAGAAGTTAAACCTTAGTTTGGAAGCAAGAATACTCATCCAACTAAGCTTTACTTCAAGCTCAAATAAGCTCTTTACCCCAAATAATAAAGTAGAGAGATAACTAGGTGATCTTGATCTTCCAAGAGAGAAATCACCTTACCAACTTGTGGATTTGGTCTTGAACCCTAGGATAACTTTGAGAGAGATCTTGGGCTGATTTTTTGGAGCTCCTTCACGTTGCAATAGAGAGAGAGAGGGATTATGAATTGTTTTCTAAGTAAAATTGAGATATATCTATGATTAGATGGCCCCACTAATGGGTCTTGGGTTGCCCCAAGACTTGCCCATCTCTATCCTTTTCCATTCCTTTTTAATTTGATCCACAAGCTCTAAGTAGGTGATGCACCTACGTGTCACCTACTTAATCAAGGAGGTGATTCATGTTGGTCCTTTTTCCATTTTGAAACATGTGTCTCATCCTCATTAAATAATTTAGACATGTGTCGAGTAGCTCAAGCAAGTAGGACGAAAAGTAAGTTGGTGAAGAAGGCACGTCGGGTAAGCAAGCAGCTCATTTTTATTTGTCCAAAATCTCCTTTCTCACATTTAAGTACATTCATCCTCAACCTAGTCGTTTGTATGTTGAACAGAAATACAGGATATAATATCATTAGATCACTTTATATACTTTCAAAGAGAATCTCATTTCTGAGCTTATATCAATTGACTTACGGCGTACTTTCATGTACGAAAACATGGGGTGTAACATCATTTCCCCCTTTGGAACATTCGTCCTCGAATGTTGATTGATGCAATTATCATTCTCATAACCTATAGCTCTTGCAAATACTTTAATACTCTCTTTGCCATCTAGGCAATTGTTCCCTTAAATACAAGCATTTCCCTTAAATAATTTAGAGGGATTTTTAATCTTAGTGGGTGTAGGCCCCACTTATATGATGACTAAGCCACAAAACTCTCTTAAGGTGCCATCTTGTTACATGAATTAGAGTTATTTGTTGGGCTTTTGATCTAGACTCCCTTGGATTCCACATTGGGGGCTTATTAAGCTTATCCAAATAGCTTAATTACTTAGTTAATCTCCCACTAAAAATTTATAATTATCCAATTATCTACCTAATTAAGAATTATCTCAAATTACTTAAAATACTACTCACTTTTAACATACTTTATATACCTTACTATCATGGTCATGCGGTACCTTGTATGGCAAGTCCCTAAATACTGGGTATTATAGCTTAGACCATTTTTTTTATCCCAAAATATCAAACTTCTACAAAATTCATTTTCTTCGATTCGGTCACCCTCTCACCTTCACGAATTTACTTATCACTTATTTGAAATATAATAATACTTATAATCTCAAAATAATCTCATTCCCGAACTTACATCGATTAACTTACAATGAAACTTTAACGTATGAAAATACGGGATGTAACATCTCATTTTCGAGCTTTCATCAATTTATTTATGGCGTACTTTCACGTACAAAAACATGGGGTGTAACATCATTCCCCCCCTTTGGAACATTCGTCCTCGAATGTTGACTGATGTACTTATCATTATCATAACCTATAACTCTTGCGTATATTTTAGTACTCTCCTTTCCATCTAGGCAACTGCTCTGTGAAAAAATCTAAAGGCTAGGGCATTCCCCTCTTTAGGCCTCTTTCTCACACCACGACTTGTGGTCGGAATTCTTCCAATCTCGTAACTATTGCTACCTTCTATCATGCAGTCTGTACGACTTTGTCCTTGTATGTGCGCCTATGCAACTCTTCTCTCATTTTTCATCCAGCTTTTAGCCAATCTTTATGCCTCACTTTGTTAACATATATAGAATTATGACAAGATGTCCCTCTGGGTGTCTATGGCTTTACTATATCTAAGTAGGTCATACTATACCATAACTCTTACTTCGGTTTATTGTTACTGAGGCCTGCTACCAAACTCCAGGTTACTCTAGTTGCTTATCCTATATGTATAAATCTAAGTCCTTTAATGCTTCCTCATTAATGTGCATCTTAAGAATGACGGCCTAATCTCATCTCATACTTTGTAACTTTTATCCATCCATTATTGATTCACCTCAATATTGACCTATAAAATACCACTGATAACTTGAAACCTCTTACGTAATACATTGTCATTAGGGCTCACGTCGCATCGAGGAATATTTGAAGTGATTTGCCTGATCAACTTCAATAATTGTATTTCATAACATCCCAATGTGATTCAAATTGTGGGGGTATTTTAATCCCGTGCAATTCATGAAATCCCTTTTCTTTAGATCATTACTCAATCAAATGTCTAAATGTCATCCTCTTTTCTTTCACAATTACACCTTTATTCTACTACCAGGGCAGCATTCTATCTCTTCTAAATGCTCCTAGTCTTAGACTCCTCTGAGTTCACTCATGATATACTGAGCTTTCTATAACTTACGGAAACCATGAGCTCTCTTGTTTTGATAGGCTTAATCCCGAGGACTTACCTATTCTCACTCGCCTTTTCTTATCCTTACTCCTGTCTTCCTAAAACCTTGTCTCTCTACCATACTTTAGCTTGCGATCTACACATATCTACTTATACTACTCGCAACCTCCTCTAACTTGCTTGCACCATAGATTTCCTTATGTTATTCTGGAACCTCAAGCGAGATATCACATTGTCTCTAACTCTTATTTACTCTCTTAATTAGACCTCTCGGTACCTGGAAATCATAGGCTAGTAGATATGTCACTAACAACACTGCTATCATTTCTTGATATTAAATCCCAGTGCTTCTAGCCCTCTATCTGAAGTACAGACTATTCACAACCTTTTGCACGTGAGTATCTCGTACCTTTTTTACCTTTACCTTACATACCTTAAAATCTTGCATCGTATCTTCCATCTCTTTCATAACCTCCCTTCCATATAGGTATAATTCACATCTACAACTTGAAGCTCTACTATAAAACTTGCACCTCGGGTGCATACACAATCCGATGAAAGCTTCATACTGACTTCCTATGAGGCTGGTACTCTTCTAACTGGCTTTATCATAGAGCCATTATAGAATATGGCTGATGTACTATCTCTCTTGTACCTCTGATATTAAGAGTGATTCTGTAATGGTTTCAATCACGATTTCTATAATTATCTAGGTCCAATAATCAGACTCCGGATTTACTTAGCTGATGTAACTCTTTAGTTTCCTCTTTTCTCTCAGCCTTTATATAGGCTTAAGCTATCTTCCGATATGTGGATCAGGGTATTAGTTATTACTTTAGCCGTTCATGGACGCTATGAAATATCCATGATATACTCTTCTAACAATTCAATCATTTGTCTATGACCCAGGCTCAATTCTTTCTTTTAACTTATATCAGAGTCGTCTACGGCTGTATGAATGTCAAATATATGTTGCGTGGATAATACTCCAAAATCGTAAATGCGTTTATAACGTAACTAACTCTGGGTCATTGATAAAATAATTTCTTTCGTTCTTTCTCAACTTTCTTTAAACGTAAGCAATTACTTTTTCTGGTCATTCTGCTACATGTTGCATGAATAATTAGCTTATCTTAGTGCTCACAAATACTAGAATTTCCTGTAACTCATATGATCTCAAATGCCACTTTTGGATTTTTTTCACTTCCCATTCATTAGCCACAGTAGGTGCCACTTTCTTATGGAGTGCATACAATGCTATAGTGATACTGTTTTTACATGACCATTTCTTCTTCAAATTACTATGCTTAGGTTGAAGCCTTCCTCCTTATTTCCTCAGCTAGTCTTTCATTGTAGTACTTAGGGAGGACCCTCAGACTCTTGTAAAGCTACGAGCTTATTACATCGTATACTCGATGGAATTTTTTTGATGTTCTTCCTCGCCTATAATTATCCTTAGTTACTTACCTCCATGCCCTTGTGCTTGTAGGGTTGCTTCTGAACTGATATTTTGACTGTCTTCCCAGTGGCACTCTCTTTTATTTTCGTAACACCAATACGGTACCTTTAACTACCCCAACTCATATCTAAATATTTCTCAAGGATTACAATGTCATAACTGCGAGACTGAATTCACCATATTGGGTTTCACTATGTTTATCTTGCACGATCTGTTGATTTATCTGTATCCTCTTGTCTAACTATTACTAGACTCTTCCTGAATCAACTACTAATTACTCGTTGGTCCATTCTCATATCTATATTTCGCATAATCTCTCTTGAGATATGTCCTTTGTCTTAACTTACCTCTCGCACTGCTCCTTATGTATCAAGTATTCATTCGTACTTATTTTTCAATAACATCCTGGTTGGGATCCTTTACTGCCCTCCCTGCCGTCGTGCTTGCGTAATGTTCTGGAGTCATAACCTATCTGTGGGATTTGAATAAGTGTAATCTCATCCCTTTCTCATTTTTATCATATTCTTCCTTTACTATTCCATAGTTCTTTGAACCATATAACTCCTACTTAATACCATATCACACCATCTTTCCCCCTCTCTTCATCTTTGGCATCTTTTCACATATTCACTGACTCTTACTCGCCTTGCGGTAATCCTTCTATATCAAGGATAACAAAATTTCTTACTCTCAAGGTTGACACCTAGTGTAAGTGGCACACTTAGTCCCTTAAGCCTAACTTTGTTCATAGTGCTTTCTTTAGGGAAGCGTCTTCCTGAATGAACTTTGAACGTTATTCTTTTGTTGTCCATTCAATTATTGCCGGAACTCTATCTCTGAAATTCTCACGATGCCGAATATTATAAAATCCTTTGGTCCCTAATTCGTGTTCTGTTTATCTTATTCACTAGCCCATACTGATTTCTATTACTCTGGGGGTCTAACTTTTCCTTCTGGTAATCACGTTGGAGTCACTAACTCATTTCTCTAAATGGGGATATGACTTTATGGCTTATACTCTTTTATTGCCTCAAGTCCTGTCACCTCTTGTCTTTTCCTTCACTTGACTATAGACTCTGTCATCCTGCCATATTTTGATTTATCGTTATCACTCACTTATCACATCATGCTCATAATGCTTTATTTACTCTCTTCTTATTCTCCTACTAATATTTCTGTCTATCACTTTATTCTGAACACTTTAACAAAACATTATTTTGCTTTTAGCTCCCCTTGCTCCATCCACTAGCTCTTCGGGTCGCCTAACATTCTCTCTTTACTAGGGACGGAAGCCATACTAAGGTAAATATTTATCCCTAATGGATTTAAGTGCCTATCTTTGTAATTTTTTGAACATTCTAGTATTCATATCTAGATGTACTATTCTAGAATGCACCATCTGGGTGCCTCACAAGGAGAATTATTACCACGTTTGTAATATCCTTCGGAAATGTCAGCTAGCGCTGACAATCCATCACCATTTTGGGTTACTCTAACCACAGCTGGATCCTGATATCTCGTCCTTCTCTTAAACTATATATGTTGGCTCCCATGAAGCATAACTGAGATGGGTGTGCCAATTGTACATACCTCTGTTACAATTGAAGGTAACTCAAAATGCTTATATTTCACTGCCTGAATTGTAAATACTAATAATTTTCACTAATTGGGTACCTCGTACCCTTCTTCACCTTGCTTCTTTTACTTGTTAAAACTTGTATCTACCTTTTGATTCTCTCGTTGCTTTAAACCATATGGGTGGATAGTTATTCATGCCAGGATGGGTGTTATGAGTGTGGAAACATTGGTCACATCAAGAGGTATTGCCCTAGATTGGCAAGTAACAGACCTCGGCAGGATTCGTGTGCCATCATACCGGCACCGATTGCTTCACCGCCTGCTCAGCCAACTAAAGGTAGGGGTCAGGCAGCTAGAGGTGTCAGGCCATTAGAGGTGGAGTGTTACACCCTATATTTTCGTATGTAAAAATGCGTCGTAAGCAAACTAATGTAGGACAAAAAAATGAGATAATATTTAAAAGTATATAAAGTAAGTTAATCATGTTACCTCTGAGGTTACAAATATTGAAGATCATGAACAACAAGTACAAAGAGGGTTGGACAGTTCAGAAGCTAAAGCAATTAAATAAAATAATGTTTCGTCGAAAGTCGACAAGTTGGGAATGTTATAACATGTACCTTTGGGGTGAGACTAGGGTGATTAACATGATAAAGAGATTATGTTATGATTTATATTAGTCGTATTACATCCGTGTGTTATGTTTTTAAGTCAAGCGAGTTGTGGAACAAAAGTCGATGAGAGTCATCACAAGTTACATTCATAAGTTTTACTGAAACTTTGGGTCAAATGTAACTGCAATTTTCTCCCAATATACTTAGAGTTATGGTGTGTTCCACACATCAAATTAAAGATCTATGAGTCTATTTTCCAACTCATTAAACCATTTGTCAATACGACATCGGAGTAGAGAGATATGTGCATTTTTGCGATACTGCGCAAGCTGCTAGGTGACAAGTAGGTGCGTCACCTACTTGCTTAAATGAAAGCCCAAAAATGGGCCATTTCGGGTCGTCCAAAGAGGCCTTTTAAGGGCCTATTTTCTTCATATATTAGACTTAAAATAGAGCATAATAACCAGACATAAGCTCTGCAAAGAATCCTCCCAAAAATTTCCCACAAACCCTAATTGATTTTCTCTCCCTTTCAAGTTCCAATTGGAGGTAAAACTTAGAGTTTGAAGAACCAAGATAGGAGCTGAGTTATCCAACAAATAAGGTGAGTTTACTGCTCTCTTTCATCCATTTTTTCTTCTGTAAATTCATGGTAAGTCGTTCTATACTTGTAAGAACTCACGGGATGGTGATCGGAAGCCGTGAGTTCGAGTTATTCACTTGTAGCGGACTGTTTTGTGGACTGTTTTGTGTTGCTGTTGGGCTGCGTGTTTTATTACTATTTTGTGGAGTTTTGGAGGAGGAAGGGGGTTTATAAACACCATATAAATTTAGGGTGGTTGGCTGGTCGTTCGTCATAACATTTTCGGGTCGTTTGACACTACTACGGTGGTCGTTTTGTGTACGAAGAGATTGGGGTGTGTTGGGCTGTTTTGTAGTATTTGATGGTGTATATAGGGCTGGAAAATGATGTATATATGTTGTTATTGTTCTGTCCTTGTATTGTTGGTGTTATCTTGAAGTTGGAGGAAGGGCATATTATAGGGGAGATGCTGCCCGTTTTAATACAAAATAGGTTTTTCGTTCGTTGTGCGATAGTTGTACCTTTCGTAACTTAACGATAGTATTATTATCATTCTTGTAGATTAAGGTGCGAAGAGGTGAGTTCAACTTGTTGATTGAAAAGATTGTGATAAGGTATGTTAAGGCTAAGCCTTCCTTCATTTTGGCATGATCTCGTAGCTACATGTGTTAGTAATGAGACAAAAGAGAAGTTCATATTCATGAATTTATTCACACTATTCTAGTCTCATAAGTTACAATATTATTCCTTATCGAGACTCTATATTCAATTTTAGTATTGTCTTCTTCCAGTCAAGAGAGCAGCAAGCCTATATATACAGTATTACAGTATTTTCATTACCATCGAGCTATAATCGATGGGCAGGCCCCTATTGGGCAACCTCTGATCAGATGAAAAGTTATATACCGAGCCTACTGTGGCCGAGCGCCTATGAGCGAGCCCAGCATGGTCGAGATACATAGCCTAGTATGGCCGAGCGCCTATAAGCGAGCCTACTATGGCAGAGCAGTTATATATACCGAGCCTTATAAGGCCGTACAATTATTTTACTTACTATATTGAAGGAGTTGAGTCAGTTTCAGCAGGTAAGTATATCTCCAGATCATCTTTGACTCCCAGTTAATTTCAGTTATCATATTATCAGTTCAGTTTCAGATTTCAGTTATTTTATTGCCTTACATACTCGGTACATTATTTCGTACTGACGTCCCTTTTTGGGGGCGCTGCATTTCATGCGTGCAGGTTCAGACAGACAGACGGGTAGACCTCCTCAGTAGGTGTTTCCCGAGTTCCGCCTGATCGGTAAGCTCCACGTCTTTCGGAGTTGCCAGGTCTAGAGTTTTGTGTACATCTTATGTATATCTGTATATATGTTATGGGTAGGTCGGGGCCCTGTTCCGATCACAGTACATCTATCAGTAGAGGCTTGTAGGCATATCCTGTTGGTTAGTGCAGTATGTTGGGTTTGTATAAATTGGTGGTTTGTCAGCTGTAGTAGCTATGACGGCCTTGTCGGCCTAGCTTTATATTGATATTTAGTTAGTGCTAGTTTCCATTCAGTTTTATATTTTGCTTCACAAATTGTCTTGCAAGGTGGCCCCATGGCCAAAGTATGACATTATGTGTTCAGAGTCCCTTAGTCGCAATTGGTATGCCAGGTTAGGTGAGGCACGGGGTGCTTGTCTCGCTCCTAGGTTCGGGGCGTGACAAACTTGGTATCAGAGCAGTTCTGTCCTAGGGAGTCTACAAGCCGTGTCTAGTAGGGTCTTGTTTATAGATGTGTTGTGCACCACATTATATAAGCAAGGAACTACAGGGCATTTAGGAGTTGGTTACACTTCTTTGAAATCTAAATCGTGCTATAGAACTGAGTTATAGGAAATTTGAATTAAACTTATGTGTTGGTGTTTGCATGCACAGATGACGGTGACTAGGAAGACTACGGCTAGCCAGAGGAGAGATACAGTAGTAGGTGAGGGGACCAACAGGGTACCCCCAGTAGATGGGGCCCAGTCTGAGGCTCAAGGGGAGACCCCTACTCAGCCATTACCGGCTCCTCCACCAACTACGGAGATTCCTAGGGAAACCGTACATCCAGTTCCCCCTCCACTTCCATCAGATCAGGACTTAAGGAGTGCGGTGCATTTGTTAACACAGTTGGTAGCTACCCAGCAACATGCTAGGGCATCAGCTAGTGCAGGAACTTCTGAGGGGTCTGGGAGTTCAAGGGTCCGAGAGTTTATTGCTTTGAGTCCCCCAGAGTTCACGGGGACAGATCAGAGGGAGGACCCACAGGATTTCATAGATCAGCTTCACAGGATCTTTCGTGTTATGCATGCCACGGAGAAAGAGGCAGCTGAGCTAGCAGCTTTTCGACTCCGAGATATAGCCATCCTTTGGTATGAGGGATGGGAGAGGTCTAGGGGACGTGATGCACCTCCAGCTATTTGGGAGAATTTTTCAGATGCCTTTCTTGACCAGTACTTACCACGGGAGATCCGACAGGCTCGAGTCGATCAGTTTCTAGCCCTCAAGCAGGGTAATATGAGTGTTCGAGAGTATAGTCTCTGTTTTGACTCATTGGCCAGATATGCACCATCCATAGTTTCTACTATGCGGGACAGGATTCACAGGTTTATAGCAGGGTTAGCCCCAGAGTTAACCGAGGCATATGCCACCGCTGCATTGCAGGACAGTATGGATATGTCCCGGATTCAGGCATTCGCCCAGAATATAGAAAGGGGTAGGCGTTGGCAGTAGGGTACAGAGAGGGCTGAGCAAGGGCAACGTAAGAGGATGAGATTTCCCAGGTCTCGGGAGCAATCTCAGGGTAGTTATAGGACCCAGTACTTCGGACGGCCACCTAGGCCTCCGCCACCTCAGTTACAGGGTTACGGGTATGACCGCTATACTCAGTCAGGACCAGGTGAGAGCTCACGGGCGTCGGGTTTGCAGCGACAACGAGGTTCTGCGCAGACATGGTCATTTCCTCTGCGGTGTGACATCTGTGGTAGAGGACACTTGGGTCAATGCCGAGCAGGTTCTGATGCTTGTTATACATATGGGCGTCCGGGGCATATGATGCGAGATTGCCCAAATAGAGATTCTGGGGGAATGGCACAACCAGCGAGTTCAGCAACAGGATCGTCTATGTCCGTGCATCCTTCAAGGCGTGAGTCTCAGTCTTCAGCTGGTAGAGGTCGAGGTAGAGGTAGAGGTTCCAGTTCAGGTGGTAATCAGAACCGTATCTATGCTTTAGCGGGTCGACAGGACCAGGAGTCTTCACCAGACGTTGTGACAGGTATATTAACCATTTTCTCTCACGATGCTTATGCTTTGATAGACCCAGGATCTACTTTATCGTATATTACTCCATTTGTCGCGAGGAAGTTTGGTATAGTGCCTGAAATACTAAGTGATCCTTTTGCGGTATCTACACTGGTCGGAGAATCGATTATTGCTAGACGGGTTTACCGAGGTTGTACGGTGACAATTTGTAGTCGTCAGACCTCAGCTGACCTAGTTGAGCTAGAGATGATGGACTTTGATGCTATCATGGGCATGGACTGGTTGGCAGCTTGCTATGCCACAGTTGATTGCCGAGCAAAGGTAGCCAAATTTCATTTTCCGGGTGAGCCAGTCCTTGAATGGGTAGGTAATACACCAACACCCAGAGGTAGGTTTATTTCCTATCTGAAGGCGAGGAAAATGATCGCAAAAGGGTGCATTTATCATATTGTGCGAGTTAGAGATGCAGATGCTGAGATACCTACACTTCAGTCTATTCCCATAGTCAAAGAGTATGCAGATGTGTTTCCAGATGAGCTTCCAGGTATTCCTCCAGAGCGAGAGATTGATTTTAGCATCGATTTGCTTCCAGGAACTCAACCAATATCCGTCCCTCCGTATAGAATGGCACCTGCCGAATTGAAGGAGTTGAAGGAGCAGTTAAAAGATTTGCTGGAGAAAGGTTACATTAGGCCCAGTACCTCACCTTGGGGTGCACCGGTACTATTTGTGCGGAAGAAAGACGGCTCGCTGAGGATGTGTATCGATTATAGGCAGTTGAACAAGGTAACTATTAAGAATAAGTATCCACTTCCAAGGATCGATGACTTGTTTGATCAGTTGCAGGGAGCTAGATGCTTTTCCAAGATTGATTTGAGGTCGGGGTACCACCAGGTCAGAGTTCGGGAAAAAGATATTCCGAAGACAGCCTTCAGGACCCGATATGGCCACTTCGAGTTCCTTGTCATGTCCTTCGGGTTGACTAATGCACCCGCTGTATTTATGGACTTGATGAATAGCCTATTCCGGCCATTTTTAGATCTGTTCGTGATAGTATTTATTGATGATATTCTGGTTTATTCCCGTTCAGAGGATGAGCATGCGGACCACCTGCGAGCGGTACTCCAAACCCTCCGTGATCGTAAGTTGTATGCTAAGTTTTCTAAATGTGAGTTCTGGTTGAAGTCTGTAGCATTCTTGGGGCATATTGTATCAGATGAAGGGATAAAGGTGGACACTCAGAAGATTGAGGCCGTGAAATCTTGGCCTAGACCTACCACTCCGACAGAGGTTCGTAGCTTTCTAGGCTTAGCAGGATACTATCGGAGGTTCGTAGAGGGTTTTTCTTCCCTTTCGGCACCATTGACGAAGTTGACACAGAAAGAAACTAAGTTTCAATGGACAGAGGCTTGTGAGCGGAGTTTCCAAGAGCTTAAGAACAAGTTGACCTCAGCTCCAGTTCTAACACTTCCAGAGGGTCTAGAGGGTTATGCCGTGTATTGTGATGCATCAGGTGTCGGGTTAGGATGTGTCCTGATGCAACATGGGAAGGTAATTGCATATGCTTCAAGGCAGTTGAGGAAGCACGAGAGGAATTATCCGACCCACGACCTCGAGTTAGCTGTGGTTGTCCATGCACTTAAGATATGGCGGCATTATTTATATGGTGTTCATGTTGATATATTTACTGATCATAAAAGCCTACAATATATTTTCAAGCAGAAAGAGTTGAATTTGTGACAGAGGCGATGGCTTGAGTTATTGAAAGATTACGATGTTAACATTCTCTACTATCCAGGGAAAGCTAATGTTGTAGCAGATGCCTTAAGTCGCCGATCTATGGGTAGCTTAGCACATGTAGAGCCCGAGAAAAGACAATTAGCTAGAGATATTCATCAATTGGCTTCGTTGGGGGTTCGGTTAGTAGATTCTGAGGATGGTGGAGTTGTAATCCAAAACACTGCAAAACCATCCCTCATAGCTGAAGTCAAGGAAAGGCAGTGCGAGGACCCAGAGTTGGTCGAGTTGAGAGAGCGAGTTCCGCAGTAGAAGAAGCCATTGTTAGAGCTCAAGGGAGATGGGGTTCTCAGATACAAGGGTCGTTTGTGTGTTCCAGATGTAGCAGGGCTACGAGACAGGATTATGTCAGAGGCAAATTGCTGCTATTTATAAAGATTGGCCATGTGTAGCATGCATAGTATGTTTCTGGCTACGTGCAGGTTGGTTTTAACCTAGTGTACGAAGGATACTCTGGAAAAAGTTTCCAAAGTCTCCAAGAGTAAACATTCGAGGACGAATGTTCCCAAGGGGGAGTGATGTTACACCCTATATTTTCGTATGTAAAAATGCGTCGTAAGCAAACTAATGTAGGACAAAAAAATGAGATAATATTTAAAAGTATATAAAGTAAGTTAATCATGTTACCTCTGAGGTTACAAATATTGAAGATCATGAACAACAAGTACAAAGAGGGTTGGACAGTTCAGAAGCTAAAGCAATTAAATAAAACAATGTTTCGTCGAAAGTCGACAAGTTGGGAATGTTATAACATGTACCTTTGGGGTGAGACTAGGGTGATTAACATGATAAAGAGATTATGTTATGATTTATATTAGTCGTATTACATCCGTGTGTTATGTTTTTAAGTCAAGCGAGTTGTGGAACAAAAGTCGATGAGAGTCATCACAAGTTACATTCATAAGTTTTACTGAAACTTTGGGTCAAATGTAACTGCAATTTTCTCCCAATATACTTAGAGTTATGGTGTGTTCCACACATCAAATTAAAGATCTATGAGTCTATTTTCCAACGCATTAAACCATTTGTCAATACGACATCGGAGTAGAGAGATATGTGCATTTTTGCGATACTGCGCAAGCTGCTAGGTGACAAGTAGGTGTGTCACCTACTTGCTTAAATGAAAGCCCAAAAATGGGCCATTTCGGGTCGTCCAAAGAGGCGTTTTAAGGGAATATTTTCTTCATATATTAGACTTAAAATAGAGCATAATAACCAGACATAAGCTCTGCAAAGAATCCTCCCAAAAATTTCCCACAAACCCTAATTGATTTTCTCTCCCTTTCAAGTTCCAATTGGAGGTAAAACTTAGAGTTTGAAGAACCAAGATAGGAGCTGAGTTATCCAACAAATAAGGTGAGTTTACTGCTCTCTTTCATCCATTTTTTCTTCTATAAATTCATGGTAAGTCGTTCTATACTTGTAAGAACTCATGGGATGGTGATCGGAAGCCGTGAGTTCGAGTTATTCACTTGTAGCGGACTGTTTTGTGGACTGTTTTGTGTTGCTGTTGGGCTGCGTGTTTTATTACTATTTTGTGGAGTTTTGGAGGAGGAAGGGGGTTTATAAACACCATATAAATGTAGGGTGGTTGGCTGGTCGTTCGTCATAACATTTTTGGGTCGTTTGACACTACTACGGTGGTCATTTTGTGTACGAAGAGATTGGGGTGTGTTGGGCTGTTTTGTAGTATTTGATGGTGTATATAGGGCTGGAAAATGATGTATATATGTTGTTATTGTTCTGTCCTTGTATTGTTGGTGTTATCTTGAAGTTGGAGGAAGGGCATATTATAGGGGAGATGCTGCCCGTTTTAATACAAAATAGGTTTGTCGTTCGTTGTGCGATAGTTGTACCTTTCGTAACTTAACGATAGTATTATTATCATTCTTGTAGATTAAGGTGCGAAGAGGTGAGTTCAACTTGGTGATTGAAAAGATTGTGATAAGGTATGTTAAGGCTAAGCCTTCCTTCATTTTGGCATGATCTCGTAGCTACATGTGTTAGTAATGAGACAAAAGAGAAGTTCATATTCATGAATTTATTCACACTATTCTAGTCTCATAAGTTACAATATTATTCCTTATCGAGACTCTATATTCAATTTTAGTATTGTCTTCTTCCAGTCAAGAGAGCAGCAAGCCTATATATACAGTATTACAGTATTTTCATTACCATCGAGCTATAATCGATGGGCAGGCCCCTATTGGGCAACCTCTGATCAGATGGAAAGTTATATACCGAGCCTACTGTGGCCGAGCGCCTATGAGCGAGCCCAGCATGGTCGAGATACATAGCCTAGTATGGCCGAGCGCCTATAAGCGAGCCTACTATGGCAGAGCAGTTATATATACCGAGCCTTATAAGGCCGTACAATTATTTTACTTACTATATTGAAGGAGTTGAGTCAGTATCAGCAGGTAAGTATATCTCCAGATCATCTTTGACTCCCAGTTAATTTCAGTTATCATATTATCAGTTCAGTTTCAGATTTCAGTTATTTTATTGCCTTACATACTCGGTACATTATTTCGTACTGACGTCCCTTTTTGGGGGCGCTGCATTTCATGCGTGCAGGTTCAGACAGACAGACGGGTAGACCTCCTCAGTAGGTGTTTCCCGAGTTCCGCCTGATCGGTAAGCTCCACGTCTTTCGGAGTTGCCAGGTCTAGAGTTTTGTGTACATCTTATGTATATCTGTATATATGTTATGGGTAGGTCGGGGCCCTGTTCCGATCACAGTACATCTATCAGTAGAGGCTTGTAGGCATATCCTGTTGGTTAGTGCAGTATGTTGGGTTTGTATAAATTGGTGGTTTGTCAGCTGTAGTAGCTATGATGGCCTTGTCGGCCTAGCTTTATATTGATATTTAGTTAGTGCTAGTTTCCATTCAGTTTTATATTTTGCTTCGCAAATTGTCTTGCAAGGTGGCCCCATGGCCAAAGTATGACATTATGTGTTCAGAGTCCCTTAGTCGCAATTGGTACGCCAGGTTAGGTGAGGCACGGGGTGCTTGTCTCGCTCCTAGGTTCGGGGCGTGACAGACAGTCCTAAATGCCTTGTAGCCCCCTGCTTATAAGTGTGGTGCACAACACACCAATAAATAAGACTCTACTAGACACGGCTTGTAGACTCCCTAGGACAAAACTGCTTTGATACCACTTTTGTCACGACCCAAATCGGAGAGCCGCGACGGGCACCCGGTGCCTTACTCAACCAAGTACCAACATAACATATCTTTCTTATCACACCATCATAGGTAAATGGGCCAGAAGGGCCATCATGAGATAACTATAATAAAACATAAGGGAATACTAGACATATGATGACCCAACATGATATAAAAACTTATACATGTGATATACGGGCCTATAAGGCCGACATGATCATTTGTACACTCAAAACATAAAATAACAAGGCCATACAAGTATTCCATATACATGACATCTGTCTACAAGCCTCTAAAAGTACATAAATGTCATAAAGGTCGAGACAGGGGCCTGCCATACCAATCAATACATGTCCAAATTATACTGACCAAATAGGCAACTCCGGAGCAAGTGGAGTGCACCAACACCTTCCACTGAGCTGATAGCCTATAAGGAGGACTGTCAACCTGTCTATAGGGACCTGCGGGCATGAAACACAGCTTCCCCAGGCAAAAGGGACGTCGGTACAAATAAAGTACAGAGTATGTAAAGAACTCAACATGTATGTCTGAATATCTCTGTAAAACGTGAAATATTTATAATGTCATGCATATGCGTGTAAATGTCATACCATGCATAGGTATATGAGTATATAACATCATCAAGCCTCTGAGGACATTCCATCATATCATCTCGGCCACTGTGGGCAAATCCTCAACGTATACCAGTTGATCAGGTGGTGGTGCGTATATAACGATGTAACCTTTTCCCATATCCCATATACATATATTTACATGTATATGCGTATAACGCCATCTGGTCATAGGTCAATGCACATATATGAAATGCATGAAAATTACGTAATAGTCTCAATATTTCTTCCGGGTAAATTTTTCCAACTGCGTATTATTCTGAGACCCACGAGCAGTCATAAGATCAATATGCCTTCGGATAAACTTTATCAAATACGTATTTTTCTAAGACCCATGAACAGAAGATATAATAATAAGACAAATGGGGAATCAACAACATAGGCAACCCTAGTGCTTCTACGAATAGAGACATTTATGAAAGTTGTGCGTTTGTTCGTTTCATTTGTATCGTATGGATCATGCCAAAAGGAAAGAAGGGATAGCCTTAACATATTTTCGTTGTTTACCTAACCACACGACGTTGGTTCATCCCTTTAGTACTTCAATCTACAACAAACAATAAGGGACCATTATTAAGCTTACGAAAGCTAGAACTCAACACAAATGAGCGACTAGCTCATCTACCAAATTTTGGACAGCACCTCCCCTTATTCTTTTCATTTTACTCAAATCCACAAACAAGACCAACATGTCCAGAATGTCAACAAACATATATATATATATATATATATATATATATATATATATATCAATATCTAACCTCATATTCATTACAATACATCACCAAAACAGTCCACACCATCTCACCCAACCAAGATGTAACTTGCACTTTCCATGCCTTCTCTTCTTCCAAACACATCAACCATAATAGCAATAGTATTATTAAGTTATATCTACTGATTTCCAGCCATAAAACGTCAAGAATTCAACTCCAAAATAGTCCAGCAACTACAACACTTCAACGTGAAGTTCAACTTACTTCACAAGTTTCCTTTATCAAATCAACTAGATATACATAGATGATCTTAAATACATATAGGAGAAGTTAAACCTTAGCTTGGTAGCAAGAATACTCATCCAACTAAGCTTTACTTCAAGCTCAAATAAGTTCTTTACCCCAAACAACAAAATAGAGAGATAACTAGGTGATATTGATCTTCCAAGAGAGAAATCACCTTACCAACTTGTGGATTTGGTCTTGAACCATAGGATAACTTTGAGAGAGATCTTGGGCTGATACTTTGGAGCTCCTTCACGTTGCAATAGAGAGAGAGGGATTATGAATTATTTTCTAAGTAAAATTGAGATATATCTATAATTATATGGACCCACTAATAGGCTAGGGAAGATGGGTTTTGGGCTGCCCTAAGACTTGCCCATCTCTATCCTTTTCCATTCCCTTTTAATTTGATCGACAAGCTCTAAGTAGGTGATGCACCTATTTGTCACCTACTTAATCAAGTAGGTGATTCATGTTGGTCCTTTGTCCATTTTGAAACATGTGTCTCATCCTCATTAAATAATTTAGACATGTGTCGAGTAGCTCAAGCAAGTAGGACGGAAAGTAAGTTGGTGAAGCAGGCACGCCGGGTAAGCAAGCAGCTCGTTTTTATTTATCCAAAATCTTCTTTCTCACGTTTAAGTGCATTCGTCCTCAACCTAGTCGTTTGTATGTTGAACGGAAATACGGGATGTAATATCATTAGATTACTTTATATACTTTCAAAGAGAATCTCACTTTCGAGGTTACATCAATAGACTTACGGCATACTTTCATGTACGAAAATATGGGGTGTAACATTATCTTGAAATAAGTCACGCGTACGTATACTCATTTTTGTTTGGCGTGTGAAAAGTCATGTCACGCGTACCTGTACACAATCAATAACACATTTATTATTATTCGAAGTTGATTGGTCAAGTCACGTGAATGCGCACTTGTATTTGGGGTTACGTATCATAGCTATTCCACGGGAACCGTACGCATAGCCATGATATTTAATTATTTAAAGCGCGCATAAAGAAATTAGCGCACTTGAATTATTTTCCTAAACTAATTTAAGATTATTGTAAAGCCAAGAGTTTATGGATAGGAAGTTTTTTGGAAGTCGGGAAATATTTTAGCTATTTAAAGTATTGATAATTTATCCATATTTAGAAATATTTACAACTTACTACTCTATCTTCGAAATTAGGAGACATTTATCTATTATGGAAGAATGGGCTAATTATTAATCCAGTGACTAAAATTATTGGGCTTGGCAGATTTATACTCAATCCAACCATGTCTAATTCTTTATTTCCTATTAAATAGCGAAGCTCATTTCTGGTTCACTTACTTGGACTCCAACGCATGGCCCATTAATATGGCAAGATCTTCGTTCTTAATTCTAAATAGCAAATCTTATTAAGATGAAATCATATTCAAATAATCTATTGACAAATAGCTTGAAACATATAAAATGAAACTACAACATGACAATGTGTATAAATAAAATAGCACAAAAAATTATCACATGAACCTCTGTAAGAATTAACAATGAAATAATTAACAAAGGGAGGATAAGTAATGAACCTTTAAGCAAAAATTTCCTTCAGAACTTGATTAACACAAAAAATTTCTTAGCCAAACAAGTACACCAAACCAAGGGCAAATCGTCAAATGAGCGGAAAATCTAGCGACGAAGCTTCTAAAATTCGAGCCCGAACCGAAACTCGATTGTACCTCGTGAGGCTATTGGTTTTTGGCGTGACAGAGGTGACTACCAATGAAGCTTCACATGATGCTTAAGGCTTGAATTTGGGGCATATTTGGGTCTTTAACGGGGTAATGACTTGCTGAATTTTTCGAAAGAAAAAATGAAACGAGTAGAAATTCCCTTAGCGCAGAAGAAGATTTTTTTTTCAATTCTCTCCTCCCTTTTCTCTCTTCTTCTCCCATTTTTCTCTTCTATTTATAGAAAAAAATTCGAATATTTTCAGATTTCTTTTTGTATTTTTTAATTAATATTTTTAATAAAAAATTCTCACTTCCCATTTTAATATTCCCCACCTTCCTTTACTTTTATTTTTTTTTATTTTTCACTTTATTTACATTTCTTTTTTTTAAATTTCCACTTTATTTTACTTTTGTTTTTTAATTCCCTACTTCCCCTTTTCCTTTTTTTATTCCACCCGAAATTTTAAAAAATTTATTTAAATTTTTGTTTTATTTTTATTTTAAAATAAAGCTAAAAATAAAAATAATATTAATAGGAATAATTGACCTTTTAAATTATTTTTAATTTTTATCCTATAAAAAAGGTGTAACAAAGCTAAAAACTGTAGATTAAACCCCTAAAAATATTTACATAGTAGAAGGTGACAAAAATTTAAATATAGTCAAAAATTAGGTGCTCACAAAGGGAATGGTATACATAAAGAGACTACTAGGTTAGAAATAGTCAAATCCAATACGTTTTTTTTTTGTATATTGTGAAAGCTAAATAAATATCTTAAGCACAACCAAAACTAAGAGTAGAGATGTATTTATTAACTCATTACAACCTTTAATGGAACTGTATTAGACATAGATAAGAGGAAGATTCAAATTGAGATGCTATTTCACCTAATTTCTTTACGTTCTAAACTCTAAAGTGAATGTCCAAAGTCTATCATGCGATGGATAGGGCGCTTAGAGAAAGGTTTGCTATTTGGTAGCATAATTCTTCATTTTAAAAGCATGCAAAACGAAACGAAAATAATGCTAAAAAAGATACGGAAGACTACGCAGGACGCGCTTGTATCGTGACACTTATACTCCAACCTTCTAATGATGTACCTTAAGTATGTGCAATGCCTAGCGCCTCATATAGTTAAATTGTAATTACTAGACAAATCATGACTTTTATGATTTTGAAGTTTATTGAGATTCTATATGCATTCAAAGGGTGAATAAGATATTGTTTCTTTATTTTTTAGAAATTATGCGAGTTAAGTAAAATTTATTTTATTTTTCTAGTAATAAGATGACAACTTATTGAAAACAGTCTCAAATGTCCTAAAAGAAAAGCTATTTTTTAACACAATTTCACAAGTGACTCAATGTAGGTGTAGCAAGAGGGCAATTCCCAAGACGTTCTCGCAGTATTATGTAAAGTCAAACTCAGATTTCAACTGAGCTATTGGAATTTGAGTAAACCCAGGTAAAATCCATTGGTCATCCGCACGACCAAAAAATAATGAAAAAATAACATAATTACCCACAAAAATCAAAATAATTACTTTTACTTATGCATTTACTTTTCTACGACCAAACTAATTACCCTTTCTCCTCAGTGTAGCTTTGTGGGTTATTGCTTTTTCTTCTTTTCTGTTTTATTTCTCTGCTTCATTTCTTTTCTCCTTCTTTTCTTTCTCATTTTTTCTTTAATTTTTTCTGTTTCTCCTTTTCTTTTCGTTTATTTTTTGCGCTAATCGTATTCTTTATATTCTTAGCATAATAAATTCCACATTTAATTTTATCTCCTTTATGTGATTCGTTTTTAAACTTTTTATTTTTTATTTTGTATTTTCTTTATTTAGTGTTCCATTCTAATTTTTTTAAAATAATTTTTCTTTTATTTTCTCTTTTTCTCTCCATAGACTTTTTTTTGCTATTTTTGTATATAAATTTTTTACACAATAGAAAAATAACTGATATAGTAAATATTCATTCACCTTTTAAAAAAAATATAAGTGATATAATATGCATTTTGTCTTTCTTTTTCTTATTTATTTTTCAATTCAGTTATTAGAACAAGTTATATATTATAATTATTTCTCTTCTCTTTTTTCCTTTTGTTTTCTTTTTATTTTTTTCTTTTCTAATTTCATTTATTATTTTAAATTTTTTTTTTTATTATTTTTCATAATCTAGTTTTGCACACCTTTTTGGATCCTTTATTTTTATTCTTTTTATTTTTTTTTCTCTTTCCTTTTTTACTATATCAATAAAACAAGATAATTGATATAGTATATATCCTTATTTATTTTTATTTTTTCCTATATTAATTACAAAAAAATAAGTTATCCTAGCATATAGTATACAAAAAAATATATATTATTAGCAGTTGAAGCATATTATTGCATTATACTATGATACCCACATTGTATATATACTATGATACCTACATGGAATCATAGAGGAGTGATTCATTTTTTCTGCAAACAAAAAAATACTCATAGTCTTCTATGATACTCATATGATACATATCATATATTGACAGGGTATCATAGAGGTCTGGTTTGTTTCTTGGCAAAATACACAATAATCCTCTATGATACCCACATGGTATATATCATATATTGTATGGTGTCATAAAGGTCTGGTTCATTTCTTCCAAAGCACAGTTAGTTCTCTATGATACCTACATATATATATATATATATATATATATATATATATATATATAGGTGAAGTATTATATGAACTAATCCATGTGTGTGCGATATGTTATCTTGGATCTTGTTGTAAAAAATATTATTTACTAATAGGAAGATTTGAGTAGTTTAATTTGAAGTTCTAAAATATTCTTACAATAAAATGTATTACTATCTTTCTTAATAAAGATTTTGTATTTTTTTTCTACGAATTTTAATAATTATCTAAGCCAAAATAATATTTAAAACAACAACAACATACCTAGTATTATCCCACACTGTGGGATTTAGGGAGGGTAGTATGTACGCAAACCTTACCCCTACCTTATGAGGATAGAGAGGTTGTTTCCAATAGACCCTCGGCTTAGGAAAGTATAAGCACCACATTAATGAAAATATAGACAAGAAGGGACAATACCATAAAGCCATATAAAAGCAGAATAAAAACAACAAGACAGTAAAGTGATCAACAATGAAAGAAAACAACGGTTAGGCCTAAAAACCTACTACCAACAGAAAGCGAGACTGCGTGCCAATACTACTGTTATGAACACTCTAAACTACCTACTCTACTACCCTAATCCTCGACCTCCATATCTTCCTATCAAGAGTCATGTCCTCGGTCAACTGAAGTTGTGCCATGTCTTGCCTAATCACCTCTCCCCACCTCTTCTTTGGCCTACCTCTACCTCTATGTAGGCCCTCCAATGTCAACCTCTTACACCTCCTCACTGGGGCGTCTATGCTTCTCTTCCTCACATTACCAAACCACCTAAGTCGCGCTTCCCGTATTTTGTCCTCAATAATAGGGGCCACACCCACCTTGTCGCGAATAACCCCATTTCTGATCCTATCTAACCTGGTGTGCCCGCACATCCATCTCAACATCCTCATCTCCGCTACCTTCATCTTCTCAACATGAGCGATCTTGACTGGCCAACACTCAGCCTAATACAATATCATTGGTCTGACCACCACTTTGTAGAACTTACCCTTAAGTTTCAGTGGCACCTTCTTATCACACAAAATACCTGAAGTGAGTCTTCATTTCATCCATCCCGCCCCAATACGATGTGTGGCATCTTCATCAATCTCCCCATACCCCTGAATAATAGACTCGAGGTACTTAAAAATCCCTCTCTTAGGGATGACCTGCGAGTCCAGCCTCACCTCCCCTTCCCCTCCTTGAGTCTCGCTACTGAACTTACACTCCAAGTATTATGTCTTGGTCCTGCTCAACTTGAAACCTTTAGATTCCACGGTCTGCCTTCATACCTCTAATTGCGCATTCACACTGTCTCACGTCTTGACAATTAATACAATATTATTTGCAAATAGCATGCACCACGGCACCTCCTCTTGGATGTCGCGTCAGTACGTCCATTACCATAGCAAACAAAAAAGGGCTGAGTGTCGACCCCTGATGCAACCCCATCATCACTGAAAAATGGTTTGAGTCCCCACCCGCCGTCCTCACTCGGGTCTTTACTCCTTCATACATGTCCTTAATCAACCTAACGTAGGCAATATGTACAACTCTAGCCTCCAAACATCTCAACAAAACCTCCCTCGAAACTTTATCGTACGCCTTTTCTAAGTCGATGAACACCATATGTAAGTCCTTCTTTCTCTCTCTATACTGCTCCATCAATATCCTAACAAGGTGGATGGATTTTATAGTCGAACGTCCCGACATAAATCCAAACTGGTTCTCGAAAATAGACACACTCCTCCTCACCCTTAGCTTTACCACTCTCTTCCATACTTTCATAGTATGGCTAAGCAGCTTGATACCTCGATAGTTATTGCAATTTTGGATATCACCCTTGTTCTTGTATACAAGAACCATCGTGCTCCACCTCCACCCTTCAGACATCTTATTCATTCTAAAAATGGCATTAAATAACCTAGTGAGCCACTCCAAGCCTGCCTTGCCCGCACTCTTCCAAAACTCCAACGGGATTTTATCCGGTCCGGTCGCTTTGCCCCTCCTCATCTTACGCATAACCCCCTCAACTTCATCAACTCTAATCTGCCTACAATACCCAAAGTCATAACGACTCCCAGAGAGTTCCAAATCACCCAGTATAATGCTCATGTCCCCCTCCTCGTTCAAGAGACTATGGAAGTAGGTCTTCCATCTCCGACGGATAAGCCCCTCATCCAACAAAACTCTACCTTCTTCGTCCTTGATGCACTTCACTTGGTCCAAGTCACGCGCCTTCCTTTTTCGTGCCTTGGCTAACCTAAATAACCTTTTATCCCCACCTCGACCATCGAGTCCCTCATACAAACGACTAAAATCTGCAGTCTTGACTGCCGTAACTGCTAGTGTTGCCTCTTTCTTAGCCAACTTATAATGCTCCCTATTCGCCCTCTTCTCCTCCTCGTCTACACTTTTCACTAGTTTCAGATACGCTGCTTTCTTGATTTTCACTTTTCCTTGTACCTTTTCATCCCACCACCAGTCTCTCTTGTGACCACCATAGTGACCCTTTGAGACCCCTAATACCTCTCTTGCGGCTTCCCTAATGCACTACGCAGTCGTGGTCCACATAGCGCTTGCATCCCCACTACTCCTCCAAGCCCCCATAGTCACCAACTTGTCCCCCAACTCCTGCGCTTTAGCTTCCGTCAAGGCTCCCCACTTGATCATATGTTGGCTATACATCGTCATCTTCCTCCTCTTCCTCGTGATCTTAAGATCCATGACCAGGAGCCTATGAAGGGTCGAGAGGTTCTCACTCGGGATGACCTTATAATCCGTGCAAAGACCTCTATAGGACTTTCTGCAGAGTAAATAATCAATCTGAGTCTCAGCCACCGAGCTCCGGAAGGTGACCAAGTGCTCCTCTTCTTCGGGAAACTCGAATTTGTTATCACCAAATCAAATGCTCTAGCAAAGTCTAGCAGAGACGTTCCTCCTCCGTTTCTATCTCCAAAACCAAAGCCAACATGCACATCATCACCCCCCAGACGTCGCTCCAATGTGGCCGTTGAAATCTCCTCCTATGAAAAGCTTCTCGGTATGCGGGATACCATGCACCATCTTATCCAAATCCTCCCAGAACCGCTTCTTGACTTCCTCATCCAAGCCTGTTTGGGGTGCGTACACACTGATTATGTTCAAGGTAAAACCTCCTACAACTAGCTTAATAGTCATCAGTCTGTCATTCACCCTCCTAACTTCCACCATTAGTTCACGGAGGTCCTTATCAACCAAGATACCTACCCCGTTCCTGCCTCCCATCCTCCCAGAATACCAAAGTTTGAAACTGCCCACATCCCGCGACTTATCTGCTACCCGCCTAGTCTCTTGTACACAAATCATATTAATCTTCCTTTTCTCGAGAATCTTTGCTAACTCTACATTTAAATTTTTTTGAACCCTGGTGGCCTAAAACAAAGGATTTACGAGGTCCTGAAAACAGCTTGGGTGATTGAAACTTTCTCTAAATTCATTTCTGTGTTTCTCTATTTTTCAAACCCTGGGTTCGTTTTTATCTATTTAAAGCTCTGCTCTCTGCTTCCCTTGTGACTGCTCTCTAGTCTCACTACAATAATTCAAACCTGCCAATTCGTCCTGTACTATGTTGACCCTTTGCCTTCCATAAGTTGACTTTCCCAACTCCATTACATTATTTTTTCTTCTTTATAATTTTCTGAAAGAAGGAAAAGATATGCGCATAAAGAAAAGAGTAGCAAGACCAAGAAAGTCCGACGATAAGATTTTAGTTTTACACTGGTTAGATGCAGAATAAACTTCTAGTTATTAGACAGTAACTTCAAATTTCATTTTCACTTTTTGCATATCCATTAAAAGAACATTAATAACAAGAGTTATTTGACTAATTTGTTCTTATTTATTCTTTGATCTTTTAATTTTATTAGTAGTTCTTTATAAAACTTTTATTAGATTGGTAACAATAAGGTTGAAGTTTTTTATTCTTTCTTATGTTTTCAATGGAACAACTATTTTAGCAAAAGCACAAGTAAATAGGACAAGAGGAAATAATATTTAATTTATTCAAATAGGGGAATAAAAAGAGTAAAGTGCCGTGATAAGTGAATAAGGTAGTTTTCACCTTTATTTGGTGAACATTATATTATTATTTTTAGTTTTTTTTATTTTATTAATATTTATCGGTTGTTGTTTCAACTTTTTTTAAATTATCTTCCAGAGTGAGTTAGCAAAAATAGGGCACGGGGCACTAAGCATTCCACCATGAGGCGTGTAGGGTTAAAAAGTCTACTTCAACTTTTAGAACTTTTATTTAATACGGACCGGGGTGTGTGGTATTTGCTACTTTTTGACCTTTGCTTAGAGATGGGTGGAATCAGAATTCTCAGTAAAAGACCAACTTTAATTTATTATCCCTGTGTATGGTATCTTGGAATATACACACACTACACAGTATTAGCAAAGTGCAAACAAACAATAAATTAAAAGTAAATAAAGCTATTCACCTTATATCAGCCCCCACCTTCCATTTGCCCATACCTCCTCGCCTGTCCCTCGGGTAGGCGTTCAGGTAATTCGGATTTCATATGAAAATTTTGGTTTGGATTTTTAATTTTTATAAATGACAATTCAAATTTAATCCAATTAAATCGGATTGGATCGAATTTTTTAAAATTCGATTTCGGATTAATCGGTTTGGATATTTTGGATTTTTAATTTTGAGCTTATAAGTTTTTAAGATGTTTATTCTACTCATGTTAAATTGTCTGAAAAGTTCTTCATTTTCACCGCAATCATCCAAATGAAGTATTCAAGTAATGAAATTATTATAATAAAAAAAATACAATAGAGACATTAATACGGCCGGTAAAAAGTAGAAATAGTAATAAAAAATGTCCAAATAGAAGGTATACTTACGGTAACTTAGTAATTAATATTGAATATATGAGTACTATTGATATATGAATAATTGACTAAATATAAAGTATAAAAAATTTGGATTTTCGGATATCCAAAAATTCGAAGTACCAAATCCAATATCCAATCCGAAATCAAAAAATTTTAAAAATTAAATCCAAAATCCAAACCAACAACAAACCAGTATAATCTCACTAGTGGAGTCTGGGAAGGGTAGTGTGTACGCAGACTTTACCAATACCCTTGGGTAGAGAGGCTGTTTCCGATAGACCCCCGGCTCCCTCCCTCCAAGAACTCTCCACCGTGCTCTTAGGGTGACTCGAACTCACAACCTCTTGATTGGAAGTGGAGGGTACTCACCGCTAGAGCAACCCAAAATCCATAGCAAAAATCCAAAAATTTCGAATTTAGGTTTGGACAAACTATGTCCACCCCTACTCTCGTCTATTTCTCATAGTTTTTGGATATCTGGGCTTTTGGCTTTCCCTCTTTTTTCTTCTATGGCATTAACTAGTGTTTTTAACAACTTCATAATAGTATCTCTTTGAATCCTTGGTACCCCACACTTCCTTTATCTTTAAAGTTAGCCCAACATCAAGTCATCAACAACTGACTCATCACAAAAAAGCAAACCCACTTTAATAGACCCCTCTCTATTCCATAAATAAATTCATCGTCCTAGTTAAAAAAACAAAAAGATTGTAAGTTTGAACTGTGAGTAGTTGATTGTGAGGTCAATCTCCAAGATTCTACAAGGCTTCTTTGCTGATACTCCCCAAATGGATGTAAGCACTGATCTCCGCTTACTGTTTTTTTTTTTTTTTTGTTGGTATGCTTATTTTGTGGGTTTATTCTTTTCTTACAGGAGAGGAATTATTACTTCATGAATAGGAGCCATATTCGAGCATTTGGTAGCTGGGACTGTAACGATGATTTCCCAATTCCTTTCACGGAATGCTTTGAATCAGCTGATTTGTTTCGTTACAGCTACTCTAAAGACCCTGATCTCTACCAGAACGACATTGTCACTCCAGCCATGATCGTCCTTCCTCCTCCTAAGGTAATTACTACTCTCTTTTATAAGACACTTTTTGTTTTAAACTGTCTATGATATAGAATCTTTAAGTTTTTTTAAAATAAAACTTACATATTTGGAACTACGTACATAATAAATAATTAATTTAAAATATTTAAAAGTAACATAACTTGGGGGACGGATGGAGTATTTCTGTTAGCCTCTACTGTCCATTTAAGACTTGAGTAAGAATTATTAAGGAGGGAACGCCTTTTGGTCTGTAGGTTAAACAGAGAGTTGAATACGAGGCAGAACATGTGAAAGCATTAAATGAATTTTGTTTTAGCTACTTTACACGCTTGCCTTGTGCAACATTCCATTAATTAGGCATGCACTACCTTTTTGTCCTAAATATTTATTCAGTTAGATAGAAGCATTTAGTAAGCAAGCTCAGCTAATTATGGGTTCATGTTATTATTAGGAAAGTAAAATGAGAATAAAATATGATGGTGTTTCTACAGAGAAAAGCAAAGCAAGATTTTTACAAGATTTCCCCTCAACTGCTCTACGCCTCTACCCTATGCCTAAAAGGGTACGCCATTCTTCTCCTAATCTTTATTACTCACTTTTTTATTTTATCCTTCATTTTTAATCACTTTTTCTCCATCCTCATCCCATAATTAGAGGGACATGTCTGTCTAATGTAGTTCACCTGCAAATTAGTAAAAATGATCGCCTTACTTTTATTAAGTAATGTATAGCTAGCTAGTATACGAAATATAATTCTTGTTGTACACTAATTTTTATAAAGAAAAAACAAAAGTTCAATCTACCCTGCGTTATCTAACACTAAATAACTATCACACTGTATTACATTATCTAGTACTCCTATATATGATACCTTTTAAATTTTCTTGTGCTAAACTTTAATTTTTCTTTTTTTCTTTTTGTACAACTCTTTGCAGAAAGGCGTTAGGGGATTCTTTTCGATGTGCCTGCGGCCAACTTGTGCTTCATGATCCCGAAAGAGCTTAAAGCTGTTTGCAAACAAAGAAAGATTCAGAACATATATATAGGACTAGCTACTCTGTTCATATTTTGAATCCTAGTTTCATTGTCTATATTCTAAAAGAACTTAGTATAGAGATGTTTGAAGTATTTCTTGGTTTTTTTAAAGCAGTAGTACAAAGTGGCCAAAAAACAGATAGTAGAATGTTGGCCAGCCCAAGAAGATAAATACCCATCATTATCTTATGATGATCACTGCGAAGCCTTCTCTAGTCTCTACTCTATTGCTAGTATATATGTTTCTTTTTGCAAGTATTTGGATGTCCTACTCTTATTACCTAGTGTTTTGGCTTCTCTAACTTAAAAAAATATATATAATGGAGGACTTTGGTGTTAAAAGGTTAAAATTACTTTACGAGAAAAATAATAATTAAGGCTTCCTAGGCTCGTGTCTACGTTATGTTGCCCTCTACTTTTTCCTTCTTTATTCTTCTGTGCTTTTGTCTTCTGACAGTGACCTTAATTGACAAAACTCGAAGTGGCAACCAGCTAACTGTGCTTAGGAAGTAGCCGACATACCTTTTAAATTCTTACTAATAAAATAAAATGTCACCCACTAATTATAAGGTTACCTCCGTCAACATCGATGCAATCACGCGATGTATACTCTTGTAATTTCCACTATTTAAGTGTGGATAATTTTTTGGGTTTGTTGATATGTGGTTCTAAATGGGATAAGCTAGGCGAACTTATGGGGTAAAAATTTATTTGTATCGAGTTTTTACACTAGATACAAGAGATATATGATTTGTGTTTATACATAGAATTTATTTTGCTTAATCATGATTAATTAATATGTATTCTTACCTCAATAGTTCACTTGATCATAATAAATTTATATGATTTGATGTAAACATTTGGTACAAACAAGATTTTATTTTAACTTCTGTTGAGGTATGGTTAACAAAAATCTTCGTCAAGAAAGAACAAAGGAAAGAAAAAGAAGTCTAAACCTTCTCGCCTTTTGCTAAAGATAGTGTCTTTTTTATGGTGCTTCTTTCACTACACGAAGAGTAGAGGAGCTTGCAAGAAAAAGACATCAACCGCTTTGAACAAATAGAAATGCTCAAATTGTAAGAAGTGATTTTTTGAGAAGAAAAGTACAATAGTCTCAACAATGTTGTGAAAATGGTCAAAACGAAATAAGGCAATGCTTTCTAGACACCAGCACTTGACCGCTTTGTTATCCCTATAAAATTTGGATTTTGGTCTATATGGGTTATGTATAATTTGAAATTGGGATACTTTTACTAGTGATAACTCTGATTTCTTAAAAGCTTCCATTCTAATAACTTCAAATGGTATTTATTTTTATCTTATTTGGATGTCACCTTTTGTATAGACTACGTTTGCTTTTACCGCACTAATGATTTTATAAACTAAGACAAAAAGTTGGATTTGAAGTCTCTACAGAAAGCATGTGGGATGACCAAAAGCAAAAAGAGAAAAATTAACAGGAGTAAGAACTAAATTATTCAGTTGAGTAGTCGAAATAGGTCTAAACACAGTAAAGATTGAGGTTTTCAGGAAGAGAGAACTATATAAATAGCCATAATATTACTTACCAACAATTAGTCATTAAGTTATCCTACAAAAAAAGCTAGAAAAAATTTTCAATGATATATAACATTCAAAAAAAACTAGACAAAAAAAGATATTTTTTAATCGGTATAGATGAAATTCGTTGAATTCACATAGATGAGATAATATACAAAATTTAATGAAGATTGGAAGTAATTTAAACTGGTTTGGAGTTAAAATTCACTATCAAAGATATACATCATTAAAAAAAGGCAAATAAAGTTTTTTTTAATGTGCATGGTTGGAATTCGTTCAAAATACATAAATGAGGTACTATATAAAATTTGAGGAAGATTGAAGGTAATTTGGACTTATTTGGAGTCAAAATTTATAGTTAAAATTGAGTTTATAATTTTCTCTTGTGACACATGTATCTAACACAAAATCTATACATGAATATACAGGGGATAAACAAGAAATACACATTTGATACATATAGGATACACAAATGATATACGGGATACATATTTTATCTTTTTTCATGTTCATCTTCGACTTCAAATTAAGTATTAATTCAAATCACCTCAAATCTCCACCAAATCGTCCCATAATTTAGATTCAAACTTCTTGAGAAGTATTCAATCTATTCCAATGCCCACTCGAAATAAAATTCAATTTTGAAAACTCAAATTTTAAAATTCAAGTTTAAGCGATGGCTTTATATGGTGTTTTAGCTCATCTTGTTCACTTCCCAAGTAACCAAACAATCAAATAAAAATAAACAAAGTCCAAGGAGATATATATACTTCGTACATGTATACGATTTATGCATTTGTACTATAATCAATATGGATCACTATAATTCACATAATTATACTTTTTAAGTACCTTCTAAACATAGAAATGTTTAAGATTTTTGTTGTTGCATATTTTTTTTGGAATTTTATTTTGAATTTTCTTGGCAAGACAAATACTCTTTGCAACAAATAAAGATATATATATGTTTTGGAAATAAAAAAAAACTTTTCGGATTTATATGTATATATATATATATATTGGCGACAAATAATGAAAGACTTTTTTATTTTTTATTTTTATTTTTTGCATTTTCATAAGCAAATAAATAAAATAAAAAAAACCATTTTAAAAATAAGACTCTTTTTTATAGGGGGAAGTAGACTAGAGATGGAGAAACATCTAAATAATCAATTGGTCTAATTTTGGTAGCATTTGGTGAATATTAATAGTATTTTATGAATTGGCTAATTTTGATATAATTTTTGCTCTGAAAGGCCACACTGTATAGTTTCCCTCTCTGGAATTACTGTGCACCCTCCATCTTTGTTGGGCCAAGGGCCTCTCCAGCCGATGGAGAAGGGAACAAGCCCATTAAAACTGAGTTAAATTTGTAGACATGGTGTGGGATAGCCACTTTTTAACATCGTATTTAGTTTTTATCCAGTATTTTTAAGGTTGCACAAAAATAGCCACTATTCTATTAAAATTAATATGAAAAGATGTTTTTACCCTTTCTTCATGAGTGTTGTGTAAATACTAAGAACATGGTGTCTTTAACATTTATACTGCACACATAAAGTTAAGGACGCCATGTCCTTAACATTTACACTGTACATATGAAGTTAAGGACATGGTGTCCTAAAGTTTAACAACGGAAGGTGCAAATACAGGACACTTTGTCCTTAATACTTACATCGCATTCATGAAGTTAAGGACACCATGTCCTTAATATTTACACAACACTCATAAAGTTAAGGACATTATGTCATTAATATTTACACTGCACACATGAAGTTAAGGACACCATGTCCTTAACATTTACACTGCACATATAAAGTTCAGGACATGAGGTCATAATGTTTAACAACATAAGGTACAAATACAAGTTAAGGACATTATGTCCTTAACATTTACACTGCACACATGAAGTTAAGTACGCCATGTCCTTAACATTTACACTGCACATATGAAGTTAAGGACATGATGTCCTAAAGTTTAACAACGGAAAGTGCAAATACAGGACACTTTGTCCTTAATATTTACATAACATTCATGAAGTTAAGGACACCATGTCCTTAATATTTACACAGCACCCATGTCTAGCACAGGGGTATGTTCGTCCGGGCGGGTAAAAAATTATTAAGCACTGACTAAAAAATAAATACATTTTAAACAGTGGCTAAAGAGTAAAGACATCTCTAACTAGTGGTTAACTGTGCACTTCCCCCGTTAAATTTTGGGTAAAATACAAAATTGGCCGATCAAAACTAATTGCAATTGCTATATATATCCGCTTTTATTTTGTTGGGAGTGGCTAAAAATATATATATTTCTATTAAAATTTTTGGGGCAAAAGTCCTTTCGTTGAACCCACTAGAGAGATAAGGCAAGGGGACCAATCTCCTCCAGCCTATGGAAAGGTTATCCAGAAAGATTAACTCTCAAGTAGTCTCCAAAAGCTAGTTCCCTATCAGTATCAGCAGATCAAGCCCTAATCTCTCTCACCTCTTTTTTGCTGATGACTTAACTCTGTTTGCTAGGGTCAAATGCTAGGAAATTTAATACTATCCTCCAAACCTTGAATACTTTCAATGATGCATCAGGCCAGCAAATCTACTTTGGTAGATTAAAAGTTACTATCTTTTTTGCAAATTTTAAGAGAGATGTAGTCTTACTCTGAATGTTTGTCAGTTCAGCCTAGCAATTCTTTTGGGAAATAGCTGAGTTTTTCTATCTTCCATAAAAGAGCCACAAACAAGTTCATCATTGATAACATGAATACTAAGGTAGCAGGTTAGAAAACTAAGTTCTTAACATATCTAAACTTGTTCTACTTGCCAAAGCCTCTTTGAGCAGCATTCCTAGAAATGTGATGAGAACACTAGAGTCAGTTTTCTCTTCTCTAATGGAGTCTACACTCTGCATCAAGAGGTCTTAGATATGGTGCAAAGCAACTTCATTCCAATACCATCCCCCAATCAAGAGAAACATGCTGCTGACTATTTGCCTCCTACAATCAAAAGAGCTTCAACTAGATTTGGAAACTAAAAGTATCAAAACTTTCTTATGGCTCCTTCACCATGGAAGGCTTTCTACTGGCCAATACCTAAATGGTATAGGCCAACACCTTTAGGAAGCAGAATAGAGTGGCACATGCATTGGCAAAGAAGGGTGCAAGGAAAAAACTTTTTGAAAACCCAATTATTTTAGAAGTTCCTCCAATGTTTGCTTCTGCACATGTTTGGGCAGACATTTTAGGAACGTCTTTTGAAAGAAAAATGAACTCTTATAATAGATAAAAATAGCTTAACATTCGGGAGCAACAATGCTTGAACTGCTAGCAATACAAGCATCAATGAAGATGTACGTAATGCTCATTCAAGTGGCGTCTTGACCGACCCACATCATCTCAGCTTCATTATCAACTTCTGCTGACAAAAATTCATGGCCAACCCAGATTATGAACTATCAAGCTGATTCTGCAGGACGAATGTCAAATGAAAAGTGAAAAAAGATAGTTTAGCATGTATGGTTTCCGATTGATCGCTCTTTCATAGTAATAACTATCAAGCTGATTCTGCAGGACGAATGTCAAATGACAAGTGAAAAAAGATAGTTTAGCGTGTATGGTTTCCAATTGATAGCTCTTTCGTAGTAATAACTTGTGTTCTCTTTCTAATTTTCTTCCTTCGGGGAGCCATAAATTTCAGATGTGCAAACTAAAACATTTAAATCATGCCAATCACTATGCTTTGATTGGGAAAATAAGCTGGTTTAAGTTAGAGATCCTTAAAAAAGACCAGACCGGATATGTCATTCTTCTGGCATGAGCTGCCAATAATCATCTAGTGCTGCAGAAATACCAAAAAAGTCCTGGGCGGCGAAGAGAGAAAGCCTATGCTTTTCCCAGTTGCGAAGGTTGCCAGTGTTGAATTTGAACTAGTGGAGGAAATAAGAAATAGAGCTACATACATGCACCACCTACAGTGGAATAGCTACGCAGCTTGCTCAAGGGAATGAACAAGAATGCCACACATATATCTAAGAAAATACGAATAGCAACTATGACGATTTCAAATCTGCAACAGTGTTTATCGAGTACTCAGGGATTTTTCCTTGGGGGGAAAAACCCTGCTCAAGGCAGCAGAATAAATCAACAAGATACCCCCATCTCAATTGTCTTCTCTATTTGATGCTTGTAAAATCTGTCTTATGAAAAGGATACAAAGGATCCGCATTAAAGCAATATTGAGCATCATAAAGATTGAGATATAGCTCATGCCTGTATACGGATCTCTGCATAGTGCACAGCTTCTACAATTCTTGCACATGCTCAAACAAATAAATGAGGGACATCTAGAGGCACCATAGGCCTTTCAACTCACACTGTGGGCGTATCAGGTCCGCCTTTCCTGATTAATGACTATAGTCTTTAAAGATATAATTACTATTCCCAACAACTGCAAGGTATCCCTTCCTGATCAGTCTTTTGTGCTTTGCTTAATTCAACTACCAACATGAAGTACTAGAAGTAAGTTCAAAGAGGTTTTGCTAAACACAAAAAGAGATTGTGTCAGCAGCATAACCATTATCACTCAGTTGGAGTTACCGTGTATTTACAGTCCCAATCTACCATTCTTAACAAAACATGCTTGAAGAAATCTCAGCTTTCCATAGATAGTGTAGCGCAGTAGAGAAGTTACAGAGTGGAGAAGTCTGCTTCCGAAATTTGCAAAGCGCACTAAGCACATTTCTTCCTGGATATCTGAATTGAGCTCATGCAGGTGACTCCAAGAAATCTATCGTACATTTTCGACATTGCCCTTGCCTGTTCCCACGTTATCATCTGTGCCATGTGAAAATTGTTCGCAAACAAAAGAGACCATTGATGCTAGTTTCTGAAATGTGAGTCTTTCAGTCAGTCAATGTCACTCTCGCTGTCAGAGATGTATCTCCGAGTGTCAAAGGCCTGGTACTTGGGAGTTGAATAGTCCATGCCATTGTTGTTTGCTTCACTCATAGGTGCAAATGCTGCAAATTGTCCACCAGAAAATAAAAGATCAGAACATAGAAAGTGCAGTAAGTCAACTAGCTCACTAGATTCGATCCCTTAGTGTTCGTACATAAATCTGTCCTGAACATGGAGGCTTCTTCCCATGTAATGAAGAGAGTGCCGGTAATAAATAGAAATGGCAAACAAACAACAAACCCCTGTATTACTCAAGCAGAGCAGGGAGTTGATACAAAAGAAGCCGATACTAATCGGTAGATACTCAAAACAATGGCCACCACACCACTTGAGGAAAAAACTAGGAAATTACAATATACAAGGAGATAGTGGTTAGGGAACATGTCCAAAAAAATTTCCCCTCCCAGCAGCCCAAGTCAACTAAAAAGAAGTGAAAAGAAGAAAGGGTATGAGAAAAAAAGAGGGTGAGAAGTTAGAAAAAATAAATGAAAAGAACCACCAAACTAGCCTAAAATTTAACAAAAAATATATATTGTTGTCAACTTGTACTAACAGGAGATAATTGAAACCAAATAGAAGGGAGAAGGAATACTCGTATTCCCTGCCAGCAGGTAGATTCAGAATTGATGTCTACATAGTTTCCACTAAAAAACTAAATAGTACAATAACAGGATTAAGTACGTCAATTGAATATAAGAACAAACATGCAAATAGAGGATATGCTCCATGTGAGCTCTCTCACTAAATGAATATTTTCAACTTTTTTCCTGTTAGATGTTCCAACTTCTTTGACGTCTAGGCCAAAGGTTAGAAGCAAACAAGTTAAAACAAATATAGTGTATCCAGAGAAGAATGCTGGACTAACCTTTTTCTCTCAATCTTCTCTCTCTGTCATACTCAAATTTATCACGGACTAGGCTAACCTTTTCCCAGTTATCATCTTGCCTATTTCTCCCCGTACCTCCTTGTTCCTGCAATTAAATGAAAGTGCAGTGGAAGTGCAATTATCGAGCAAAGGCACAAATTATGCATGAGCTAACACTTTAAAAAGAAAAAAGAAACAACACGAAAAATGAAGAAAATTGAAATATGAGAAGAAAAAGTAAAGGAGCGCAGCCATGCGGCTCAAAAAAATTACCTAGCAACTTAGCTATTTTAGAATCTAAACACATCACTCCAAAAATAAAGAACACAACATGCTAGTGTACAAGAATAAGGTCTAGGAAATCTGAATGAAAGAAAGATCATTTTTTAGCTATTCCACTGTTTGATGTAGGGAAAAAATCAACTGAAAACAAACTAACACAAGCCAAAGCATAAATGCATAAGGAGCTTAGCCACCTTCATATCATACAATAATACTTATAATACGACGTCAGTTTGCAGATCACTACTATTCAAGGATAAAATGTTTTTCATGTGGCAATTGGACAATATGAAAGGAAGTTTAAGAACTTAATCCAGATAGTTATGTGAATGGCGATCATCCACAAAAGTATTATTTCCAATGACTTAAAGTTCCAAATACTAGCATTGTTCAGCTCTTAAGCATGATGGGCTGAGATATCAGCTTAAAGTACAATGATAAGGGAACAAGGAATAGGCAATTTCTAAAGCATGGAAAAGGGGCCGTTTCAATATCTATAACATAATCAGGGGGACACGAATTATTTCAAAGGTGTTTCCTTGGGATATTTGTGTGCATGTATGTGTATTTATTTACTACTCCCTCGGGGTAGGGGTAAGGTCTGCGTACACACTACCCTCTCCAGACCCCACTAGTGGGATTTTACTGGGTCGTTGTTGTTGTTGTTGTAAATGATGTGTATTTATTTAGTGTGTCTACTTGGTTAGTGTTTGAGAAGAAAGGAATTAACATCAAACATATAGATGCTATAAAATAAAGGCACATATGAGCAGTCACAGCTAGATGAGATATAGAGGAGTTCCCAATAACTATTACTTTACACCAAAAATCTAACTTGAGTCTGGACTTGTTTACCCTAACTATAGATGAGCTAATCAATAATATGCAGGATGAGGATCCATGTTGCATGCTCGATGAAACTAGCACAAGTTAGAACTATGTTGAATTACTTTAGAGAATAAGGATTTTAGAAAAGTATAAGAACAAATATATGCACTACGAATTTAGCCTTTATAAGAAGAATGAAAGTGGAGTAAAATTAAATGAGATTGTAGAGCCTAATACAAACAATTCATATAGCTAGCTAAATTCCGTCTTCAAGAGAATAGGAAAATGGGAAAATACATAAGTTGCCCCCCCTAAAGTAGTCCAGAAAAGTCATTTACACACTCAAACTTGATGGGCGACCTCTTACCTCCTCCCCCCTATTTTTGTTCCAACTGAATTTAATTCCCCCTTAAATGCTGATGTGGCAGAAAAAGTAGTGTTCACCCATGTGAGAGAAACTAGCCTGAGATGGTTTGATTGTGTCCGACGTAAACTTTCAGATGCACCGATTCATAAGCGTGACTATATGATGATTGAAAAAAAGGGATGAAATAAATTAAAATGCACATGGAGGTTGTCTTCAAAAATGTAAATATACAAAGGAAGCAATGGATGAATATATGTGATACTAACTAGTTAGGATTAAACTAAATGTCCGTCTAAGGATAAGTGTAAGATTTAGGGAACTTTATTTAGTATTGGCATGAAATAAACCAAATAAAGCGAAAAGAGTATAGAAGATTCATGTAGCCTAGCCCTAGTGATGGTGGCTAGTACAAAGAAAGTGGTTTGGAACCTAATCATCCTGATAGCCATCATCGAGAGAGGGCAAATGAGCTAATATCATACATTACGAGGACAACAAGGGTTTATCAGTGGTGACCGATTAAAAGTATAAGTATGGGATGGTAGGGAGGTGGTGCTCGACTTTGGGCAGTGGACTAAGTTGGCAATAATTGGACAAATGTATAGTGGTTCCAACTGAGAGCCTACATGGATGTAGGGAAAGCCTGGAGCATCAGCAGGGTTAAGTTTTTAACAACCTCGATGTACAAAAATTGGTCTATTTATATGTAAGTAAATTTAACCTTACAATCATTTTCATGTTTCAAGAAACCTAGACACTACAAAACTTGTAGCTCCCATCTAGATGGATCACTTGTGTACAGTTCATCTCCACTAACAGAAACAGATATAATCATGTCATGAATATAAGCATGTGAAGAGGAGAAGCACAGATGCCCCAGGGAGGAGGCGTGAGAGATGGGGCTTTGTGGGTCTGAAAAAAGGTAGAGATAGGCCAAAGAAGTACAGGGGAGAGGTGATTAGGCAAGATTTGGCGTTGCTTCAACTTACTAAGGACATGACCCTTGATAGGAACGTGTGGAGGTCGAGAATTAGGGTAAAAGGCTAGTAGAAAGTCAAGAGTGTTTCTTCCCCATACCAGTAGTATTAGTAGTTAGTCTTGTATTCTATTATTGTTAGATCTCTATTACTACATGTTGTTCCTTTCGCTTTGTTTTCTTTATTATCTTGTTGTTGTTACTGGTTGTTGCTACTGCTTTCTTTTCATCTTTCCTTGAGTCAGGGATCTATCGGAAACATCCTCTCTACCCTCAAGGTAGGGGGGTAAGGTCTGCGTACACACTACCCTCCCTAAACACCACTTGTGGGATTATACTGGGTTTGTTGTTGTTGTTGTAATATGAGCATCCTCTCAACAGTATAGAGACGTGCGTTTTAGGAGCATGCATCTTTGTGTTTGCAGAAGATTAATTTCAGCCGTAACTCACGGGCATCTTCAACTATCAGTGATAGGTGACCCAACATATGAGAACAATCGTTTGGTTAAGAATTTCCAATCTCAATGGACATAAATAGAACAAAAAAAAAAACAAATCATCAGTCATTTAAGACTCTGAAAATCTAATGTTTAGCATGAACTTAGAAGTTAGAACAAGGATTGTAACTTCAACAAAATATTTTGGACATCTCTGTTAGGAGCACTATCAATGGGGCTTAAATCTCGAAGCTTGCAGCAAGTTGTAACAAACTGGAATCCGTCAAAAGAGCACCATATGTTTATCTTTCCAAGGTAGGGAGAAAAGCAGAAAGGCACAAAATGAGAAGACAAGCTATTAGAAAAGCTGTATAGTGTTGAAATGCAGTAGAGGATTTTTCTAGTTACCTTCATGTGGGCAGCATTAGGTTTACTTCTCCTGAAAGAAGAAATATAGAGCAATTTAGATACGCAAAACAGCTCAATATGCCACACTGCTTTACAACATTAAATTAGATTAAATGACAGACTTAAGAAGGGAAAAATAGCTGAAAATTGTAGTGTTTACAGTATTTACTCATCACCGTGAACCAGTTAATGTCCTCCCAAATTCCAAAACTAATATTAACATTTTTTTTTTATCGGTCAAAACTAATACTAACATTGTGTATAGGATAAAGGAATGCAAAGAGGAGGAAATAAACCAACCTGTATGGAGAGAAATCTTCATCATCATCCTCAGCAGAATCATAGTTTGCATGATCTTGAGCAAGCTTTTTGGAATAACCCTCATCCCAATATAGCCTCTCCCAGTTCTCTCTCATCTCGTTATACAATTCCATATATCTTTTGCACCATGGTTCATGCTCCTTCAATTAACAAACTTATTCAAAATCAAAATGAACAATAGAAGTAACCCGAAAATTTGAAAAGAAAAAAAGGGACAAGACCTGCAAACATCAGAATTTCTAACAAATTTTCAGGGGACACTGGCTAATATCCAAGCCAAACAATGTTCATAAAATAAAGAATAAGGAAAGAGGATAGTCGCAGCAGTCCGATGAAGCAGTACTTCAGTATAGTATGTGCCCATAAGAAAATCAGTATGCTATGACAGGAGTAATAATTTACATTAACAATTCCATTAAGGGTTTGTGACATGACATAGAAAGACTATTCACTTTAATATGAGCCAAGAAAAGGAACTTTAAAAAGAAAAACAAAATCTTTCTTTGAGACATTACGATAGTGGGGCAGTAAAATCTGTAACGATCCTCTCTTAATTAATATATTGGCCTACATTTTCCCTAGGAAGACCTGCAAGTGCAAGAACGTGAAATGATCTAGGAGGCTCAAGTTAGCATTGACACTTTAGGGTTACTCTAGAGGAGCATGTTAGCTTAAAAATGGACTAGCAGAAAACATAAAGAGCAGATATGTTCCTGAGAAGCAATTCTCAAATTAAACTCTAGCAAAAAGTAGAGGGAAGTTGATAGACGAACTAACAGATTCTTTGAGAACGAGGCGAGTGCGGCGCATGAACTGGTCGCGAAGTTGCTTACGACGCTTATTGGGGATATTCTCTCTTGGTATTACGAATCGCTCTCTGGGTGGTACATTTTCACCAATTTCGTGCATCTCGCCGTCGACCACCCACCATTCCGACTTCTCGTCGACTTTCTTCAACATTGCTGACGGCGAAAACTTGGAGCGCCGCCGCCGCGGTGAGGATGAAGCGCCGTCGGCATGAGCAGAACGGAGTTGAAGCCCAATGAATTGGAGGCAAGGATGGGATCTTTGAACTCGTCTAGCTATTGAAAGCATGATAGACAGTGGAGTCAGATGATTGTTGCGCTACTCCTAATTTGCGATTTCTATATCGCACACTGGACAAAGTTTAAAGTTTTTTCCTCTCTTCCTCGCCGTCCCAATTTCTGAAGTGTTCCGAAGAAAAATAAGGAAAGATGGATCAATTTGGTAGACGAAAATATGTTATGAAAAATATGATTTTTGAAAACCATAAATATTCTAAAAAATATTATTCAAAATGTTTATTGGCGAATGAAAAGTCCCTTTTAAAATTTTCATATTAACAAATCAAATGTAGGTGTTTTGATGAAATCTTTTTTGTATTATAGATTGATAATAAGTAATTTGAACAGTGATACGAATTAAGAACTGATACAAATGCGAAGGCAAATAAGTTTTGTTTAAGAGAACTCATTTGCCTTTTGTTTTTCTTGAAAAAAAAATCCTTTTTTGCACACAATGAATATTCTGTACGTTTTACACATTGAATTGACCCCATTATATGCCTCAAATTTTTAAAAACAAACTAACTACTTTTCACCTATATGATTATAACTTATGCCATGCATAGTCTTGTATTTAATAATTTGGTACTACATATTTAATACTTACAATATCTTTTAATTACTATAATGCTACATATATTTAGAGCTCGTCGGCCAAGCTATCAATAGTTATTTTTCCTTTTTTTCGTCGAGATTGGGTTGGTGTTCAGCGTACCGCTTGTGACGCCTATGCTTTGCAAGCCTACATAGGGTACAAGATCGAAAAGAATGCATTGAATGAATGTCTGGGCATTGAGAAGGAAGGACGCTTTCAGAGGCGAAAAAGTATTTTTGTTCAAAAGTATTTTTCCAAAAATTATTTTTGGAGATTAGTAGTTTGCGTTTGACCAATTTATTTGAGAAGTGTTTTTTGTAATATTTGATAAGTAAATTATGTTTGGCCAATTTTTTCAAAAATTTCTTTTGAGTGTCAAATTTAGAAAAATGACATTAAAAGTTTAGTTTACAATTAATATTATTTAACAACAACAATAACATACCGAGTAATATACCACACTGTGGGGTCCGGGGAGGATAGTGTGTATGCAGACCTTACCCCTACCTTGTGAGGATAGAGAGGTTGTTTTCAATAGACCATCGGCTTAGGAAAGTATAAGCACCACATTAATGAAAATATAGACAAGAAGGGACAGTACCAAGAACCCATATAAAAGCATAATAAAATAACTAGATAGTAAAGTGATCAACAATGAAAGAAAACAACGGTTAATCATAAAAACCTACTACCAATAGAAAGCGAGAATACGTGCGAATACTTCTGTTATGCACACTCTAGACTACCTACTCTACTACCATAATCTTCGACCTCCATACCTTCCTATCAGGGGTCATGTCCTCGGTCAGCTAAAGTTGAGCCATGTCTTGCCTAATCACCTCTCCCCAACTCTTCTTTGGGATACATCTACCTCTCTGTAGGCCCTACAATGTCAACCTCTCACACCTCATCACCGGGGCGTCTGTGCTCCTCCTCCTCACATGACCAAACCACCTAAGTCGCGCTTCCCGCATCTTGTCCTCAATAGGGGCCACACCCGCCTTGTCGCGAATAACCTCATTTCTGATCCTATCTAACCTAGTGTGCCCGCACATCCATCTCAACATCCTCATCTCTGCTACCTTCATCTTTTGGACATGAGCAATATTGACTAGCCAACACTCAGCCACATACAACATCGTTGGTCTGACTACCACTATGTAGAACTTACCCTTAAGTTTCGGTGGCACCTTCTTGTCACACAAAACACCGAAAGCGAGTCTCCATATCATTCATTCCGCCCTAATACGATGTGTGACATCTTCATCAATCTCCCCATCCCCCTAAATAATAGACCCAAGGTACTTAAAACTCCTTCTCCTAGGGATGACCTGCGAGTCCAGCCTCACCTCCCCTTCCCCTCCTTGAGTCTTGCCACTAAACTTACACTCCAGGTATTCTGTCTTGGTCCTGCTCAACTTGAAACCTTTAGATTACAATGTCTGCCTCTATACCTCTAATTGCGCATTTACACCATCTCGTGTCTCGTCAATCAATATAATATCATCTGCAAATAGCATGTACCACGGCACTTCCCCTTGGATGTGGCGCGTCAGTACATCCATCCCCAGAACAAACAAAAAAGGGTTGAGTGTCGACCCCTGATGCAACCCTATCATCACCGAAAAATGGTCTGAGTCCCCATCCGTCGTCCTCATTCGGGTCTTTGCTCTATCATATATGTCCTTAATCAACCTAACGTAGTCAACAGGTACACCTTTAGCCTCCAAACATCTTCACAAAAACCTCCCTCACAACTTTTTCGTACGTATTTTCCAAGTCGATGAACACTATATGCAAGTTCCTTCTTTCTCTCCCTATACTGCTCCATCAATATCCTAACAAGGTGGATGGCTTCTGTAGTCGAACGCCCCGGCATAAACCCAAACTGGTTCTCAGAAATAGACACACTTCTCCTCAACCTTAGCTCTACCACTATCTCCCACACTTTCATAGTATGGCTAAGCAGCTTGATACCCCGATAGTTATTACAATTTTGGATATCACCCATGTTCTTGTATACAGGAACCATCGTGCTCCACCTCCATTATAAATTAATATTATTTAAAAAAGAAATTTTAAAAATATGTACTATAAATGAATTTAATTAATTTTTATTTTTGTTTTTATTTTATTAAAGTGTAAAATATAAAGTAATATATGTTAAAACATTTAGCCAATATAAAATTATAGGTATACAAAGGCAATAATATTAGTATAGACATATGTCCTTACAAGTTACATATATGAAAAGCATTATCTATTCTTGAGGAAAAAACAGCCTAAGTAAGCATTATGTCCACTATATTATATGCATGCACGCTAAAAAAATTATAAATAAAACTATAAACTGGAAATCATATTATATTAGTATATAACAAAAGAAAAAAATCATACCTTATGAAAAATTGCTTGATCTGGTAATTAGCCATGTTATTCCAAAGAGTAATACTAGACTAAGAAAAGAAGAAAAAACGTAAGAGAAAAAAAGATATCTATTTATAGTAGAGAAATTATTCCAAAGAGGAATAAGAGAAGAAGAATAAAAAGGGAAAATTACCCAAACTGTCACTCTATAAACTTTCCCAACCAAAAATAGCCCAAAACAAAATATTTGCTAAAAAATGCCCAAATGTCATCTTGGGCCCAAATAGTTTCAATTAATATTAGTTTTTTTGTATCCGTTATTTTTGTAATACAGACATCGTTCTCTTCTCTAAGTTTTCACTCCCTCTCTCTCTCACACACACTCTCTCTCTCTCTCTTTATATGCGATTTTTTCCTAAATTGAACCAAAATTGCCGAAATTGACGACAAAACACGATACATTTGCAGTTATTTTCGTCTGATTCCGGGCAATTTGGAGTAGAAAATCTCTTATTTTGTATATTTTTTCGGACTGCATGTATTTTTAAAGAAGCGATGTTGCTTTTTTTTTAGGCTTTTGCTACTGAATTGTTTAGTTAGAGTTCATCGCAGGTATCTGTTATAGATGATTTTGTTAGTTTTGGTTGAGTTTTGTATAACTTCTTCACAAATTTTTGTAACCTTTTGTTCGTATAATTTTTTTTTATATTTTCTCATTGAACATAGTTTTAATTTTGAAAGAGAGCAATATGACAAGACAAACTCGTTCGATGAGTTCATCACCTTATTCAAAGTCGGTTTCAATTGAGAAATCGAGCAACATGAGAAGAGAAACTAGATCGATGAGTTTATCTCCTCATTCAACCCCGGTCTTAGTTGAGAAATCGATTGATGAACGAAATATGGACCATTCTCTGCTTACCCTTGTCAAGTACTGAATATAAGTAACTCGTCGAAGGGGTCACCTACAAAATTTATCAACTACCATTAGTGGTGACAAAGCATATGCCCTCAAAACACATATACTGGAGAGCCTACAAGATTCAAAATAGCTTAGTATCATGTCAAACTAACCAATATTTCAGTAGTGGGGTAGGCATAGATGCTACATTAAATTGAAAGCCTTATATACATGCTGGTGGTCGCCTAAAAGTTGAACAATTTGCTTACATAATGACTAATTTATTGCATGCCCCAGAAGAAACAGAGAATAAAGGTAAACCAAAAGAAACAGAAAACCTGACGTCTCGGATAACAGAGATAAGACCCTCAATTACTTGAACACTATAATATTGCCTTTGTGCAAACAATGATTAATAGAAAACGTTAGCTTTAGTCAATTTGGTTTCCATGTGCCGTGCAGGTGGACACTAGTTTAACAAAATCACATAAAGGATTTAAGATATAACAGATCCGTGAATTCGACACGATTACATATTATATGCACAAGTATCTACAGATTCTAGTCATACTTTCATCCGATGTGACAATTCGAGATTGTCCATCAGCATTGTATCATATTTTTTTCCAAGATCAGTAAATGACTCTATTACATTCTTTTGATTTGTAACGTTCCATCGTCCGATCAATTGCCTTATGTACTCCAACAAAGGCAGTACTGGGAGTTCCCTAGCAGCCTTGAGCGCTGCATTGATCGACTCCGCAATGTTTGAGATCATTGTCAATGTTCTGTTGATAGTGGAATGTGCTCTGGAGCATATTTCATACCCAACATTGATTAAGTAATCTTTGACCCTCTTATCAATTCTCTCTACCTCTGCCATGTGGTAATCAAACCTCTCAACTGTGTATGCTTTGGCCATAGCAAAGAATATGTCTTTGAGCTGCAAATGGTTCTTTTATAATTTTTTTTACATTATTCCATAGATGATTCCATAGATGCCATATGCAGACACAGTGAGATACTTGTGGATACAATGTTGCCGTTGCATTTTCAATGCCTTCATGCCTGTCCGAGACTATGCACATTACCTCCCTTTCCCTAAATGCATCCTTGAACCTCGCGAAAAACCACTCCCAGGAAGCATTATTCTCTGAATCTACTATGGCATATGCGAGTGATAGGATACTACCTAATAAATTGAATCATATAAACATATTTGAGTATCTTGTGTGGATGCTATCAATAATGTTCCAATGTATGTATGTGAGTATATACATGAATAATATATATATTTTTACATTATTATTCTTATTTTTACCTGCTGGATCTTGTGTGGATGCTATCAATAATGTTCCTCTGTATGTCGATTTAATAAAAGTTTCATCTACAATAACAATCGATTTTCAATACTGCCATCCTTTTATAGACAGATATAGTACAACAGAAGCATACATGAACAAGCCTTCCTCTATTGTTTCAAACTTACCACCAACATAGGATTTGTAAGAACCAGCATATAAAAGTAGCTTGGTAGTTTTTCATATGATTCGCTCGGGTTCCCTCTCAGTAGTTGAACTGCATATTCCTTCGATCTCCATACTTGCATATATGTCATTTGAAGACCATACTGCTTGTTCATGTCTCCAATTATATCATTAAAAGTGTATATTATTTTTGGGTCTTTATACTTATCTATCATAAGACTACCGATGAGTTTTGCAGTAGCTTGACTTTGTGCGTAAGATCTGTCTTTCATCGGGCATGAGTGCAATTGGCTAAAATTTTTGACCTTGAAAAGTTTTGCTTTTTTTAGGCTCGAAAACTTAAAACACCAATTGCAGTTGTTGTTGATGCACACTCGGCAGTACCTACAACAAGGATATGAACTTTTCCATCAATAAATAGAGCGACATGAAATATAATGATATATAGTGATACACACTGCTATCAACAATACTAGATGAAAAAATATAATGACTATACAGTACTACACGGTGACAACCATAACTTAAAAGTGTACAACCACAGACTTACAAGCAACAACTTATTTTCTGCATAATTATGCTTCTAACATCAACTACGATATACATTGAGATACATAATTATACATTAAATATTCGGATACCTGCTTTCACTTGATCTATGCACCTTAAACTGGAATTTTTCATTTACTGCCAAGTGCTTCATGACTTTGACTATTGTAGCCTTGTCTTTATAAATTTGACCTTCTTCTACATCTATGTGTTGAGGGACAGTTATTATTGTATTTTTATCATATTTTGTATCCTGCCAGTCTTCTCCATCCCCAAACTCAATCATATTAATTGTATCGCCATTGTATCTCTCCTGTATAACTGAGCTTTGTGCACACTCTGAGGAAATCATAACAAAATTTGAATTGTAGCAGATCATATCCATATCCTTTTCTCTCGATGTTATACAAAGGGAATACATTGTAAATTTCGAGCTTTTTTTCAACTCAATATACAAATACACCCATATTATTGTGTATCACTATTGGTGAAGAACCGTTTTAGACAGTGTATTTGATTTCAATAACATCTAATGAAGTATCTATCATAAGTTATTTCGAAATCACGTCTACAAAATCTTCAAAACTTATATTTGGAGTAACTATTACAACATCGGCATTGTAATCTACAAAACTATTGTCAACATTCCATCGGCCACTATACTGAATAAAAATTGATAAATTTACCATTGAAGTAGATGAGATTAGGTCAAAACTCACTAATTCCTTGATTGATTTTGATTGTAGTTCGTAGTTCTTTCATCAAAGCTGTATCTACAGAGAAATCACGAAAGAAAATTATTGCTTCTACAGTGAAATTTATCGATTTTTGAATGAAATCTGGAGCTCCTTTTGAGAATTTTTTGGGAGAGAATGCCGTGATTTACAGAATGTAGGTCTCTGTAAAATTGATACGCTTGAAAACAGGGAAGGAAGGAAGATCTTTAGAGTGATTCTCGAATGGAAGAATCCTTCCTCGCGTGTATCTCTAATTTTCGGCTACTTTTGGTAAGTGTCTAATTTTGGGCTAGAGGTTGGTAAGTTTGAGTTTAAATTGACTATTTCTGTACATACGTTAAAAATAAAGAAGAGAAGAATGGAATAGTAGGATAAAAAAGTCAGGGTTAGATGAATGAGGGATAATTTAGAAAATATAAATCTATGGTAAGTATTATTTTATTTAAAAATCTAATTTTCTGCTCATGCTTCTGCTGCTGCTCAAAAACATTTTTATGTTTTGGCCAAACAACTCAAATTGCTAAATAAGTATTTTTTTGACAAAAAGTACTTTTGACTTTGGAGAAACTTGGCCAAACATGATGTTAGTGTCAACTTAACATTAATTTTTGTTTATTAGAAATATATTAAAATTTATAATTTCTTTTAAAACTTCTTTCCAAGAGTGTTTTTCATTTGCCCCAATTCTCCTTGCAAAACGAAAGGATTTGGGAATAAACAAACAAAAAAAGAATCTCAAATCACTAGACCGGTGCTACTCTAATCAAACGGTCATTAGCCAGTTGCACATTCCAAAACAACATATTACCAAAACACCCGGCGGTTCCCCTATTTCCTTCCCGCCTTTACTTTCTTCTAGTTGACACCTTCCAGAATCGAAGAGAAACGAAAAGCGAGAAACAGCAAAAAAACACACCGAAAATCGCCGATTAACTGATAGAAGTGCAGGAACTAATGTGCGGAAGAGCTCGGTGTACTCTCAGGGCCGATGATTTTCCCCGGGCTTGTCAACTCGACGGCCGCCGCGTTCGTCACGTTGACATGAACCGGTAATCGCTTTCTTCTTCAGCTACTAATTATTTTCAAATTAAACAGTTTAGTGTCTGTAGCTATAGGGTTTTTAGAAAGATGTTGGTGGAAAGTTGATGTTTCTTAACTAAAAAATTTTGAAAATGAAATTGTGTAAACCTTTTGTTTAGGTATCGGCCGTCGTATAATGTGTCGCCGGGGTTCAATGTACCAGTAGTAAGGAGAGAAGACGAGTCCAACGACGAAGGTGTTGTTCTTCATTGCATGAAATGGGGTCTCGTTCCTAGCTTCACTAAGAAAACCGAAAAGCCTGACCATTACAAGATGGTAATTTCAACACTGCTTTCCTAATTTGCCACTAATTATGCTTAACTACGCAGTAATTTTGTATTTGGTTTGAAGAGTACCTTGTTGGAGCATTGGACTATATAGACTCAGAGTTTATAGTATAGCTCAGTCCTCAAGAAACGGAAAGTGCTTGTGATAGATGAACTGATTACAGATTGAATGAGTGTATTAACTTTTGTTTTCATTATTGTCTTTGTAGAATGCATTGTCACATTATATGATGTGGTATTAAATATTTAAGTTATTGCATTGGCACTTAAAAAATATTCATTAAGTATAACATAAAGTATTAGTTACTTGAAAAATACTAAAACTTAAATTTTATACGCCCATGATTTTTTAAAATATCTGAAACACATGCTAAAAATAAGGTCTATATTTTATAAAGTAAATAAAGTATAAGTTTATGAAACTAACCACATACATTTTACTGAACTCTGAGCACTTATTAGTCCAAGTACCTTCAATTACTTTGGAGATTAAAGCTGCTTCACCAGCCCCGCCCCATATACAAATTTATTTCATTTTCACTGCATTTACCTACATTTGACAACAACAACAACAACCTAGTATAATCCCACGTGTGGGGTCTGGGGAGGGTAGTGTGTACACAGAGCTTCCTCGTGTTAATCATGTTTAACTCGAGGATCTTATATTCACCTGAGGTTTTAAAAAAAAAAAAACTACCCTCCCCAGACCCCACTAGTGGGATTCTACTGGGTTGTTGTTGTTGTTGGTGGACAACCTCATGAACAATGAATGGAGAAGGTAGGAGAGGTAAACACGTGAGATTCAGACCCTACACCACTTTGGTGTAGGATCGTTAGAATATACTTCTTACACCGCAAATTAGTCAATTCCTAGCTGAATATAACAACATGACAATGTGATGTCTGATACGATATGGTATCTGCACCTAATTGCCCCTTAATCAGTTCTATATTTTGAATAAATAAATAAATTCATGCACAACATACATTGAAGGACGAGAAACATTTATATCTGCTAATTTTATAGTTTTATCAACATTTCAAGTGGAAAAAATGGAATTCTTCAACAAGTGTGCTTGATTTTATTTTTTTAATATTCTTCCATTCATGTGAACAATTCTTTGAAATTCTATTAAAGACTCTATACTAGTTAAAAATATATTGGATGAAGTTATTAAACAATTAGACAAATGAGTTAATCGCCATTTTAGAGTATATTGTTTTCACCTATACCCCATAATTAATTTTAACTTACTAGTATTAGTTTGAGCGAATCTTAAAAACTAGTTGAATCCAAGGCAAACAGTCATTTATTTAAAATACCAAACATTAAAATAGTCCACATTTACAAGGATCAAAGAACCGACATTTGGTGAACCATACTTTGGTTTAAAAAAGGAAAATCAAGCACACTTGTTAAAGAATTCCGTTGTTTCACTTGAAATGTTGATAAAAGCACAAAATTCGCGGATTATAAATGTTCCTCGTCATTCAAAGTATGTTGTGCATTATTTTTTTTTTTTAATGGTAGAGTGGCTTTTTTGAGAAATGTAAGAAGAAAAACAGGCTACAATGGTGGAAATGGGGGGAAACATGTAAGGGGGAACTTCTCAAAATGGAGTAAATAATTTCTTCTTTTTGGGGTATTTTGGGGGGGGGGGGGAGCGCAGGAATGGGGAAGGCACCATTAAAGTGCAGCGTTTTGCCATAAAATACTTGAAGGTGCTATACTAGCCGCACACCTTCAAAAAAGTTGTAGATGGTGTCAAATCAACGTGAAGGCGCGAGTCGCCTTCAATATCTTTTCATATTTTTTTGGAAACCAAAAATGCGTTGTAGACAGCACCATTTTGCGTTTTCACATAAAAGAAATTTTGACAGCACCATTTATTGGACTGGGCTCTCATTTTGCCTCATTTCAAGAAAACCCTCTCCCATTATCTCAACCGCATAGACTTCCTTTTCCTTTAACTTTCAAGCCATTCTGGACCCCTTTAAGAAAAGAAAAGAAAAGAGCAGATTGCTTTGCCAACAAGGAGTCAGAGAACGAAGTTTTCCTTGGTGATGTCTAAATTTCTCCAGCAGCTTGCCTTAGCAGTTTCTGCCAATTGTTTGCCTGCTTATTTGCTCTCCTAGGACTCCAGTCACCCGGCTCTGAAGAGATTTATGTTTGTTGATACTTAGGTTATTTTTCCCCCTTAGTTATTGTTTGTTTAAACTTGTATTTTTGCCATAAATGGATGTCTGTGCAACAATTAAGCAAGCATGGAATGATATAAAATTTTGATGACAAACACCATATTTTTTCCTAATTTATAATAGATTTTGGGGGCACATTTGCAGAACTTTTGTTTTATATTTGGAATCAGCCAATGTTGCTTTGTTGAACTGCTGCATGAGTGACGGTTTAAATATTCCTTCAATGTCTTATGTGCTTCCAATACCTTGGGGGGGGGGGGGATAGAAAAAGAGTAGAGATTATCTGGTGTAGTTTGTTCTTTTTGGTCGGAAAGAAACAGTACTCATATTAAGGTAATAAAAGCTGCGTACAAGGAGTAGCGGGCGCGTACAAGGAGTAGCGGGCACAAGTGTCGTGCTATGGCGGCTAACAAACTATGTAAACTAGGCGAAAACTCATAACTGAGTCATTACAAAAAAGGGAGTTGGGAACACTACGAACACTAGGGCGTGGTGGGTTCGGTGATAGTGTAGTTTGTTTGATTTTATTAAATAGTTTTTTTGATTTTATTACATATTATAGTATAATTATTTTTTGGTGAAGAGATAGGAGAGCTAGACACTGGCCATTTATTATACAATGACATATTCTCACATTAGATTTGATCAGAGAATGGCTTACTTATATGGATTGAATATCTTGCTGTCTTGGCCCGCGCAAACAGTATATGACCGTGGTTGTTTGCAGTTTAATGCTCGGTCTGAATCAATAAAGGAGAAGGCTTCATTTCGCCGCCTTGTCCCAAAGAATAGGTGCCTGGTGGCAGTTGAGGGGTAGGTTCTTTCTTCAACTATAATAAGTCCATGAGAGTATCCATTCTGTATGCTATCTACTTTTGTCTGCTTCTTTTCCCATAGCTGACATCCTCTATCTCAAACTGATATTTTTCTTTATAACAGACAAGTCGTCAATTACTTTCAGTGAGTGGGACTTGCCTAATTTTGCTTCCAAAAAAGAAAAGTAGAAGAAATACTAAAAATTAGAGGACATTGTGGAGAAACCCAAAGCTTTCTTTTTTTAATGGATTTTTTTTTGAAATGGAAATTTTTGTTTTTTCAAATGGATTTTTTTTTGTCTTTGAAATGGAGTGGTGAACCCAAAGCTTCTTTCATGTAAATTTCTCTTCTGTTGTCAGAATAGCAGAATTTATCTCAATTGCAATGTCAATGGTTCTCAGTGATGCTATTTTCTTCAGATTTTATGAGTGGAAAAAGGATGGATCAAAAAAGCAACCTTATTACATACATTTTAAGGATGCTCGGCCCCTGGTGTTTGCTGCCCTATTTGACTCTTGGAAGAATCCTGAAGGTGAATTACCATCTTTTTTAGGGTGACTCATAGTGTGAGTTACTAGTCGCAATCACTAACATCATCCTAATTCATGAATCTGTCTATTTATATTTAAATTTTTTATAGCATCCAAAATTGAATTCGGAATTACAACTTTGAATATCTTGCTAATGACTAGCTGTAGGCCTTTCAATTTTATTTTATATATGAGCCAGATAACAATATGCAGATATTTCTCTCTTTATATTAATTCTGTACTTACCTTATGGATCTGAAATACTGCACTTGTGAGATAATGGATAATGCTACAACTTGATGCGTTCTTTTATACTTATTCTAGTTAGCAAATTACATCCATTGGATAACTTGAATACTGCTGAGATTTGTTCCTTCTCGTAACACAGGAGAGGTTCTTTATACATTCACTATATTGACAACTTCGGTGTCTTCATCTTTAGAATGGCTCCATGGTTAGTTTTCTTTTATTGACTGTTGGTAAATTTTCCTTTATTCTTGATGTACATTTTACTCTAATTCTTGACCTCTGTATTGTAGAATGCAATATTCAAATAAAAATACCATAATCCTATTGATGACAAACAAAAGTCATAGAAAGCTATTTAACTTTTCATTATCAAAAGAAGAAAGTTATTTAACTTTTCAAAAATCCTCTACTTTCTTCGTAGAAAATATCTTAGTTTCACCATAAAGAACAATGTTTTATTTCAAGGTAGGTTTTAGGTAACTCGCTGGTTTCAAACTGAAAAGCCGTCAGAGAAAAAAAGCGCTCTAATGGATATATCAGGCTATTCGTTTCTTACTATCCTAAGAAGAAGAAAAGAGAAAAGTGAGATATCTGTACTAAATATAATGGCATACATATAGTTGACGAACATAAGGAGGCTTTACTGAAAGCGGAAAACAACAAAAAGTTACACTAGAATAATTGTTCTCTTTCATAGTCTTTAATATCATGTTTATACAATTATCATGTGAGGAAATATATTGAAGCATTATCAATTTTCAGATAATATGTAATGAGATTGTGTGGTGATCACCACAACATCGATGGTGTAAAAATTTCTCAAAAAGTTATATGTTAATGATTTTTAGCACTAGATTATTCTGCACTAAATGCTATTCTGTATTTAAAGGATTTTGTATAGAAACTCTAGTTTTTTTCATCATTTTATTTTAATACCACATGCACTAAAAAAATTAACATGCATACAAACTAGTTGATAAAAAGAATATTGAAATTGTTCCGGTTTGCTTACAAATTTAATATGATCGAGCGAACCATAACATGGTGGGATATATTTGATTTGTTTAATGAATTAAAATTTGGGAAATTGTTAATTGTACTATTGTATAAAACATATTGTGATATATTCAGGGAACTGTATTGCTGCATACAAAGGAATGGAGACGGTGAGCTACAACTTATATGACCGTAATTTCTGTTTTTATTTTCCCTAGTTCCATGGTTGGAGCTGCGGTTGTGGATGTGAGAAAGGAATGAAATTTAATTAAAGGAGCCTGCCTTGAAAAAGTTTTTTAGATTGTTACGGATGTTCGATCAGGAACGTTGCTATATAGTAGTTAGTGCTGTTGGGATTTTAAGCTTGTGTAGCTTAAAGAGGGTGAATGAGAAATGGAGGAAAAATGAAATATTTGAGTTTCCCTCCTTGGCAAAGGTACATTGTCCCATATTGGAGGAAGAAAAGGCTTTTGATGGGTATATATATAATTGCTCTTCTTCTAGCTCTTAAAGAGTTAAGAAGAAGGCAAGCCTCGCGCCGTCGTCGTCTCGGCTTCGGCTTCGATTGATTGATTAATCTTTTTGGACAAAATTCCTTTCAATTATTTAATTAATTAATTAAATAATTAACGAAAAATTCAATCCGGAATAACCCATGACCCGCGACCCGGTCCGGTCAGGCCCGTTTTCTTTCCCGGATTATTTTAAATTTTCTCGCAATATTTCAAACATCCTGTTCCAGCAGCCATGGCTGTTTCTGAAAGGTTGCAAACCTTTTCAGAAACAATGCCAGCAACTCTATAAATATACTTTGAATCCCAGAATCTTTCCTTACGAAATTTTCTGATCTTCTTCTTCTTCTTCTTCTGCAAATTCCAGTGAGTTTTACAGCCTTCGAGTGGCTCGCTGTTCACCGGCGTTTTGGTACCAACACTCCGGTGAGTTAAATCGTTCTATCCTGGGAGGATATATTCCAGCACCTCGGGTACTTGAGGGGAGTAATTTCCTTAAGTACACACTGTGTATTCAGTGGACTCGATTTATTCCTACACTGTTTTTCCAGAATTTATTTCTTTAAACAAGTGTTACTAACTTTCTGTTTTGTTTATATATTTCAGAAAGTTTAATGATTTAATTGTTTATTACAGCAATACAGATTTATAACAAGTGCTTTGCCCTCTGAAATGTCTGGTGAGGCATCATTGACTTAGTTAGGATGCTAGACACCTAAAAGCACTGGGTTGATGGGAGTTTAAGGAACTAAATGGACATGTTGACTCTCACTTGTTAACAGAAGGATTTTACACGTTGGTAGGGGTAGCATGTGAATAGACAATACAAACATGTATATTTATGGGGGATACGCCATAACTAGCAGAAGATTCCTATATAAGGAGTCTGTCTCGATTATTAATCACTGATTCAAGACAAGTTCTATCTCTTCATTTCTCTTGTTTCACAAAGGAAAAAGAAATCTTTATCTCAAAGTCATATCAGGGATATGTGGAAAAATAAGTTTTCTCAAACCGATTATGTGCCCTTTCTAGCTGGCTAGCATCATATTTTCGGGTGAGAGATTGGAGAATAATTTAAGTGGAAAGAAATATTCAATTTTTTTTGAAGATGACATGTTGCAACTTCCTTTTCCAAATTGTGAAGATACTGAATTTTATTGCATGCCAAGGAGTCTCTTCCCATTTGTCTTATCTATATGATTGTCTTTGGCTTTTGAGACCTAGCAGTTTGATTTGAAGCCAGATTCTATTTGTTATATTTCTGCTTTGAATAACACTTAAAATTTTGTATTTTAGACAGGATGCCTGTCATTCTCGGAAACAAGGATGCGGCTGATATGTGGTTAAGTGGTTCTTCGTCATCCAACATTGACATGCTATTGAAACCATATGAAGAGTCAGATTTGGTGATATTTCTAAACAATCAATCTTTAGGAAGAAAAGAGTGTTGTGAACTCGACTTATCAAAAAAAAAAAGTGTTGTGAACTCGACATCTTCTAAAACTCTGTCTTCATTGCAGGCTTGGTACTCTGTGACACCTGCAATGGGTAAGACTTCTTTTGATGGACCGGAGTGCATCAAAGAGGTATTGATTGCTTTGTTGTTTTCCATACATTTCATGTTATGAGCCAACCTAGATCAGCTAAGCGCTTATGATAAACCTAACTTATCAAACCCTATATGTATGCAAGAGAACATAGTGCCTGCATGCCCCCTAGGCCTTTGGTAAAATATCAAGGGTAGTACAACTTGGGATTTATGGTAGGCGTATGCCACGAGTCCGAATCCTATCTGGTGAACCAAGTTTAGTCGTTAAGTGATAAAGATTAAAAGCGGTTACCTATTGTTCACCAAGTTTTGAAGATGGGAGATAACAGATTTCTCAGTTATATAAAACAAAAAAAGGGAACATAGTGCTTGAGCTTGAATAAATCTACGATGCTCATCACAGATGTGTATTTCAAATTGTCAACTCACCAGCATCTTCAAACCCATCTGTGCTTAAGTTTCCTTTGTATAATAACCAGCCGCTAAGTCTCAAATAACTTTCTTTTTCTTTTTAAGCTTTTCTTCTCCTTCTCAATCATATGGTTTCACAGCATCATTGGCAAATTTGCGTCTGATTGTAGTTCCAGATGGGTTATGTACTGCTGTTCCGATCTCCCCCCCCCCCCTCTCTCTCTCTCTCTATATATATATATATATATATATATATATTCAGTGTTAATTTTTTGGTGATAATATTCTTACAAGAGACCACTTCTAATGGACATTGATGGCAGTTAACTGTTCTAAAGCAAAGATGATAAGTCATAGAATCTATAACGAGCATCTGACTTTCCATATCTAGTTCATTTGTGTAAAGCACAGATGATAGTTGGTCATATGATAGGAGCATGCTTCTTTTCCAGATGGTTGATCACTTTACATCCATGTCCGTACTCTGTCCTTGAGACACTAATTATTCCCGCTCACCCCCTTTATACCCTATTAGATGCTAAGTCTGAATAATATCTGAGTCATTCCACGCTCTTTCCTTTTATATGGTTCATGAACTGTAGGGGATACGTAGGTGATGATTAATTAATAACTGCCTATTGTTTACACTTAAACCTGCAGTTGCAACTCAAGGCTACTGAGACTAGATCAATATCACAATTTTTCTCAAAGAAAGGAGAAAAAGACCTAAAGGAGCAGAAGCCTCGTATCAAAGCAAAGGAAGAGTCCTTGAATACTGATCAGACAGAGAGCTTGAAGCAGGAACCTGAATCAGACCATGTAGGCTATCAGCGTTCCCCAGACAAACCGGAGGTTTTTGCTTCTGCTGCGACCACAGACATAAAAGTTGAGCAAGACTTTGATGAGTCAGGTGGTAAACAGTCATTGACTGGTCAAACCGGAAATCCACCTGGAAAAGTAGGTAGTGTTGCCAGTGATAAGGCGAAAAGCTTGAAAGAGGAGTCTGAGGATATTAAACCAAATGTTTCTGTTCTGCCCCAGGAGGGACGTGGGGATTCTGGAACCAAGAGAGACTATGAGGAGCTCTCAGGTAATGCAAGGCCTCTTGCTAAGGGGGCTAACAAGCACGTAAGCCCATCACAAAAAAAAGCTAAAGGGGCTGGTGACAAACAGCCTACTCTGTTTTCTTTCTTTGGGAAAGGCTAGTCGCATGACATACAACACTTAGGAATGTACTGTATATAGTGAAGTTGGTATTTTCTGTTGCTAAAAAAACAAATGTTGGTAGCTTAGGATTTTGTTTGATGATCAGCACACATCCTTAGCTTCTAGGCTTGTTTTGCAGATTTATGTTGGTATAATTTTCTTACTCGGACTCGGCTTCAGACAGTTGTGAAGTGATGGAAATGGTTGTTTAGTGTATTTTGGCCAATACTGTTGTTCCAACGGGACTTGAATTTTGATTTTGAAAATTTGTGCGGTCGCCTCCTTTTATGCTAACCTCTCACAGGCTAGGCTCAATTTATCTGCCCTGTGGCTTGCTGATACTCGTGGTAAACCTCCTACGTACAGTTGATGTTTCAAAAGTTTTATACAACTATTTACTGTTTTTCCGCTTCTAATGTTCCGGCAGTATATGCAGAATACTGTCGACCAAATGGATCGCATACACAAGCCTATTCACTGCTCTTCGTTGTATAGGTTTCAAGTACCGTTGATCTTTGAAGCCGTGGAAAAACAATAGTACTCTGTACCAGTCACTAATAATATAGGACAAAAGTTGTTATTTTCCAATAATCCAAAAATGAATAAATCCTTTAGAAATGTTGCAAGCAATGGGGAAACTTTGACCGATGTTTCAGGACTCACAAATTAGTCATTTCACCAGTTGGAAACTTCAGGCTTTAAGGAATATGCAATGTGATAAGGTCGTGGAAGAAGCTTAAGAAAATATACTCAAAACAAGAGCTTGCTTACACAAAATTGGAAGTAACCAAATTATGAACAGTCGATACATTATTTGGAGGATTCCTATGTCTACCAGAAGGGAAGTATTCAAGTCTAGTGGGTAACATCTTAAGTGGGATATATATCATCATGCTTAATGAAAGCATCAAACACGACAGCAGTGCATCACTCGGCGCTCTAGATGCAGCATGCACTAAGCTCTCCTGAAAGAAGAAATGAAGGTGCAAGGGCCAACTTCTTGATTCCTTGTTTGTCCTTGCTAGGCCTTCCACGTGTCATTGCCACATACCCCAATGTTGCACGGTAACAAGAAACGATCATCAACCTGTCGAGAACATAGGATAGTGAAAGTTTGTGATGACAGCAAGCTTAACGAGGATCATTAAGAGCTGTTAAAGAAACTCATTCTCAGGGGAAACTGAATGAACTATAATATTGCATGATTGCTGAATAGAACAGAGGGTATAAATCAAAAAATGGCATTCTTGGAATTGGACAGCACATTGCACCAGCAGAACAAGTCACTTTAGTGCTTTAAACATGTGGCAGGACGACGATGCATGAATGGATATGATACTGCTGAGTGTTCAAAACTAGGCTACCATATGCTAGTGATGTGGAGGATTTTTAAGCCCATGAACATGTGAATACTATAGACGCCTGTAGATCAACATCAGAGTCCAAGTGATTTCATAAAATGAGGCAAAGAGGGCGGAATTTCTCTTACACCTTCTAAGTTTCACTCACTTTTGTAAATTGATAATCAATATCCTGCTTTGGAATCTCAGTTGAAAGCTAAAAAGAAATACTGTCACGAACAAATTAGAATAGGTTTTATGTAAAGTAGAAGTTTATTGTTAGTTGAAAGTTCATCTACAGAATGGCAGAGTTTTCAAGTACCTTTTTCATTCAACAAACACAGAGGGGTTCAGTTGATTTTGCCCATAGGATCAGTAGTGAGATTCATATTTACTGGAGACCTTTGCTGCTGTCAAAAGCTTCAAAATTGGCTCGATCATTCATATGATTATTGAATTTACGTTAATCTATTTTAACCTAAAATTTATATAAATCCATATCCACATATGCTTTCTAGCTCAAGGGTAAGCTTTGTACATAATCATGAGGACTTGGCTAAGATCCAGCGAGGGCTAAATCCTTCTTGTCTTATATCCTAGACCTAGAAATCCTGACACTACAGATATTGGTCTTCCAAAAATTTACACAACATAAATTAAAACAGGAGTTTAAGAATGTAATAAGACAGAATTCATTATCGCCATTACAGCAGAAAATGGACGGCAGAGAGCACCTCTAAATTTTCAACGCCATAAGCCATTCAAATATATGTTCAGATAAATAACATTTGATCGTACAAATATAACCATCGAACTCTCAAATCAAATACACGTAATTAAAGACACACAAAAAAGAAGATCAACCAAAACTTTATCAGAAAAATAGTCCTTCATCCATACGAATTTAAAAAATGGGTAATCTTGAGCTATAATAAATCACCTCAGTACGCTCCCCTGCTGCTATTAAGAATGGATCCAAGCGTACCCAACACTGCAAAAGCCAAAAGCGGACTAACATCCAAAGTATCAAAAATTGGGGGAATAATATTCCTGAAGAGATTCAAATAAGGATCGCAAAGGTCCCTAATAGCAGATAACGGCTGCCTGTCCCACGGTATATTGGGAAACCAGCTGAGCAAAACCCTAACCATCAAAACCCCACTGTATATATCAAGCCATTTCGCCATCCCAGCCGCCACCACTGTGAACGGAGTGTTCAGTGCCCCAGTGGGCTGGTCTTTAAGGGCCGCAAAGAACATAGGCCCAGCAGAGCATACAATCGATTTCCCGAGCCCATGAAAACCCAAGTTGAAAACTTTGTGCAAAAACAATTTTGAGGCGGTTAAGGTGATTGCTATGAGGGTTGTAATTGTACGGGTAGAGCCAGTGATTAAAGGGTCAGCTGGATTTGATTTTGTGGGTAATGGGGTTTGGAGAACAGTTGAAGATGAAGCGGAAATTGTGAATTTCTTGGGTTTAGGAGTACGGAGAGAAGAAGCTGCAAGCGAAACGAATTTGGCTTTGGAGAAATTGGAAGATGAAGGAAAAGAGAGGGTAGAGATGTTGTGATTAGGAGAGAGAAGATTATGGTTACGGAGGATTAGGGTTTGAGAAGCCATGAGAGAAGAAGAAGCCATTGGTTCTTCCGAAGATTTTCAAAGCTCACTCTCAGGGGTTTTCAACCTTTTCCTCTGACGGGAAAAAAGCTTCTTTATCTTTATGTTTTTTCAAAGAAAATGCACAAAACATTTTGTACTCTCCTTTAATTTTAATGGAGCTGCAGTGAGAATTGGATGAATTTTGCGTGTTAAAATATTTTTTAAAAAGTTTCAAATTTATTCCTCTTATTTTGGTTATGATTTAAAATAAATTTTTATTATATTTTAGGCTGACAAATGGAAGGTAAAATTAAGATAGTTTTATGTGTATTTTTGACATTCTTTTCCTTTTTAAAATAATCCTATTTATTTGTTTAACATTTCTACTCTATTTTGCCAAACAATGTGGTTTGTACTGTTGGATTCCTATATTTTTATTCTCTTTTCTTGAAGTCTAACGATATAACCTCCTAGTGATTAATAATAACCTTTTATATTCATTTGAATGACTTAAAAAGGAGTTTGGTTTTTATTTGGATTGAGGAGAAATAGTTTTAGAAAAGTAATTATGAGTATTCAGGTTTGAGTTTAAGAAATTGGTTTATTTTTGTCCGGGGAGTTTGTGGGTATGTCTTTTTGAAAACAAGCATTATGTGGTGAATAATTAGGGGTGAGCATAGTTTGGGCAAACCCGAAATTCGAATTGTTTGGATTTTTAGTTTGGATTTTCTGATTATGGATTGAATTTCGGATCAAATTTTAAATTTTTTGAATTTCGGATTGGATAGTGAATTTAGTACTTCAGATTTTTGGATATCCGAAAATCTAAAATTTTAATATTTTATATTATGCCAATAGTAATAAGTCCAATATCCTAACCATTAGACATAAATTCATACATTCAATATTAATTACTAAGTTAATATCAGAATACTTTCTATTCGGACATGAATTTACTATTCCTACTTTTTATCGGTCTTACTAATGTCTTTGTTGTATTTCCTTGATGATGATTTCATTACTTGAATACTTTACTTGGAAGATTGTGGTGAAAATGAGAAACTTTTTAGGCAATTTAACATGAACACTTCATTTGGATGTTCATTATCGTAGAAAGAAGAAACATCTCAACGTATAAGCTCACAATCGAAAATTCAAAATATCCAAATCGATTAATCAGAATTCAAATTTAAAAAATCCGATCCAATCCGAGTTTTTTTGGATTGAATTTAGATTGTCATTTCTTTAATTCGAAAATCCAAACTGAAATTTTTATATCTAATCTAAATTGCCCGAACGCCCACCCCTATGAATAACAAAAGTAAAATAGACTAAACATATTAGTAAAAATTTTAAAAATAAAAACAATATTTAAACAAAAAAGGTGAACATATTATAATTAGGGGTGTTCATGGTTCGGTTTGGGTCGGTTTTTCTATAAAAAGAAACCAAACCAAGTAAGTGAATTTTTCAAATATTGCACCCAAACCAAACCAATTGAGTCAGTTTTTTATCGATTCGGTTTATGTCGGTTTTTGTCGGTTTTTCGGTTTTTTCGGTTATTTATCGGTTTGTTTCTTAATATGAGACATACACTACCAAACGCATATTTCGGCGACTACATTTTTAACGTAACACTATTAAATCAATTGCTCTTTGAGAAATCTATCATTTTCAAGATATATTGATGATAATTGAATCAAATAGTGATGAAGAATTTAAGTACTCAATTAAAAATTGATTATTTTTAATATTAAATAAATTCTTGTATTTAGTAAAAGAAAACTACCAATCAAACTAGAATGTAAAGGCAAAGAATTAGATTATTATAATAGCAAAAAACTAGACTAAAAATACAAATGACTAATATGTACTATAAAATTTCAGAAACTTTATATAAAAATATACATATATATAGGTGTAATAATAAATGTAATAATAAATTTAAATAGCTACTTTTATAGTCGATTTCATCCGATTTTTTCGGTTATTTTTTGATTAAAACCAAAACCAAACCAAATTTGATCAGTTTTTAAAATTCAAAATCAAAACCAAACCAAACCTAAAAAATATAAGTTTTTTTGATCGGTTTAGTTCAGTTTTCGGGTTGGTTCAGTTTTTCGGGTTCTTATGAACACCCCTAATTATAATATAAATGTCACACCCCAAAATTAAAGGAGTGAGACGCACCCCACATTTTAAACTTACCATCGAGCAAACCATCTAATCATAATGATTCGAGATATAATGCTTTTCATATATAAATATTCCACAATCTAGTAATCATCATAAAATATTAAATAATTAAAAAAGTAATTCATAATGAACTAAAATAATTATTTATAATGTCATGTGAGACTTTAATAGAATAACAAAAGGATTTATGGTCACTCAATGCTTATACCTTCAAGACCCTTGACTAGGAGTCAAGGCAAGAACCTTCAAGCTATTAGGATATATTTCATAAAGTGGGAAAATTTAAATGATATTTGGAGAATCCTAATATAGTCTACAATTGTATTCAAATGATATTCAAGGATGAGGATCGAAGCTCATGTGAAGAGAACCAATTGCAAGTGACTAACCCAATCACCTAAGAGTCTTAGTAATTATGTAGATCTTAGTATAAATTGGGAATACTAGGACTTCTTTTATTTTTTTTGAAGATAATATTAAATATTGCTATGTTTGTGAGCTTGAAGGTAGATTTGTGGTTGCTTTGAAGATCCCCATATAACTTGACCTAGAGTCTTCGCTATTCACTGCGAACTCGAAAATTGGAGGTTTTTAGTAGATTTAGAGGTTGTTGTTTGTGTTTTGCAATTAAGATTTAAGTGCTAAATTGATTCTAATTTCTTAGTTACTGCTGAAATTTAAAAATGGAGAAAGAACTTTGAACCCACTATCGTTGATGCTTTCAAGGTCAAATTTGATCTGTAATTTCAATTTATTTGGCAACTTGATGCGTAAAACTGATTTGCTTTTGTTATTGATTTGGAGTAACTTGTTATTTGTTAACTGAAAACTTGAAAAGAGGAAGAAGAATTCCATTGATGAGAGAGCTTGGTTAAAAAAAGAAGAAGGTGTCATTAGAACATTTTATTTATATAATTGATTTTGGGTTTACATGGTATCAGAAAATTATCTATCCGGATAACCCCAAATTTCACTCTCTTCTCTTTCTTCTTTACTCTTGAACCTTCACTGAAATCCCCAAAGTCATCCATGTCAGTAGATGAACCAGCTTTGTCATGCATGATGGATATCCCTCCTAAACCACCAGATTCATAGACCCTATTGCAAATTCCATAACAAATGAAAAGTTCTCTTTTAGAGACAAGTTACTTGCTAGTAACCCGATGCACTTCAATCCCTCCGCACATGTGCTTGCTATGTCTTCAGAGAAAGATTACGTGGAAATAATGCTTCCGGACTCTTCTTCACCAACCTATAGATCTGACGATAGCACCATTCAACTATCTTCCGAAGAAATGATGCCCATATACAATTTATGAAAATTCTTGATCATTATTAAATTAATGGGTAAGCGCATTTTACATCAATATCTTAAAAAAAAAATCCAGGAACCATGGAAGGAAGCCCACCGAACAATTTCCACTAATTGATCTAGGTGAAGATTATTATATTGTTAAATTTTCTAAGGAAGAGAATATGGTTAGAGCTCTTCACCAAGGTCCATGATTTATTAATGGACATTTTTTATCAGTAATGAAGTGGATCCCGAATTTTGTTGCTTCCAAAGTGAAACAAACTACTTCTGCAATTTGTGTACGACTTCCTCAATTTCCAACTGAGTATCCTAAAAATGATTGGCAACAAATTGGGTCGTCTCTTAAAAATTGATGCTTGTATGTCAGCAACTCTTAGAGGGAGATATGCTAGATTATGTATTGAGGTATCATTAGAACATCCAGTTAAAACCTTTATTAATATTGGTACTCATAAGCAACACATCCTCTACGAAGGAGATAATTTTCTATGCAAGGCTTGTGGACGGTTGGGTCATATTCAACAATTATGTATGTTTGGACATCTCATTCCCACCGAAGAAGTCCAAAATCCTCCAATCAAAATAAATATCCAGACAACATCAGAAGAAGAGAGTGACAAACAGTTTCTTTTCCAAGGAGGACAAGGTCATTGTAAAAGGATTTGCCAATGAAAAATAATGCGGAGAATACTACTCATTCAGGTATCAATGTAAATTTTTTGATGCTACCACAGGTAAGTACCTCAATACCCAAAAATTAATTTACAAAGAAAAAACTAGTTTAATTACTACTGACCCAAATGTTAGTCAAGCTGTCAAAACGATAAAAGAAGATAATATTTCTGCCAATCCTAATTTACTAGTTAGCAATCAATTTGCTTCTCTTAATGATCCTTGCCTAGATCCCAATAATTTCTCTCCTACTACTGATAAAAATTACATGCAATCCAAATTGTCCGATTCAAACGAGGCAAGCAAACAAAGATACCAAGGCAAATGGCATTGACGTGGCCAATGCTAAAAGTACCAAGTCAATTTCTATCCAACCATTGCATAGTATAAGCAATATTATTAATAATGATTTTAACAGTAGCTCTACCAAGGTGTCACCCCAAAATAAAAACTACTCTACTAACAAAAAAACAAGTGGCAAATTCCGGTGAGAATACTAAGGATACTACTAACCAAAAAAAAAGTGGTTAGTACCGGTGTCAATACTCCGGACACCCAATTAGAACAAAGGGCTAATATTCACACGCTTCACAATACAAAAATCATGCAAATCGATAATACCTCCATAGAATTGCACTTTCTTTCTGCTAGTAACCAATCTTATCTCATAAATGGTTCCAATGTATACTCTCCAAACCAACACAATGCTAGGAACCAAATTTTATCTTTACCTCAGCACGGGGCTTTACAAAATACTTCCCAATCCTGCTCGCCAAAATTCAATCTTTCCACCTTAGACTCTAATAACCACAAATCTAATCTTCTTACCATGGAAATAGAATAATCAAGTAAGATAGATAAACTAATCTCTACAGACCAATCACTCCCAGATGCCTGCCAATCCAGTCTCACTGGACAATCTACTATCTCCCAGCACACAAGACATGATAAATCATATGATGGGAGGACAAGGGGAAGCTATACGACCCATAAGGAAATCTCGTAAAAAGATTTCAAGCCCAAGAGAAATAACAATATTGTTATTCAATGAGAAGCAAGACAAGAAGTATATTCTCAAATGCCAGTAGCACTATTCAAAAGCTTGATGGACATAAGGCTACCAATAAACTGAGCAGTGGAAAAATATACAGTAATACTAAGCTCATATGTGAGGAGAAGTGCACTTTCTCTTATGGAGGAGAATTCAACGACTCTTGCAAACCCATCATTTCAAATGAATAGAGCAACCTCCTTTGTTATCTGGAATGTACGTGATGCGAATAATGCAAACTTCCGTAGAAATTTTAGGAAAATTATAGAGACTCATAAACCTTGCATGGTAACTCTCCTTGAAACTAGAATGCATGATCATGCTCCCCTTTAACATGAATTTTATTTTAGTAAAATGATCGAAATCCCCGCCGAGAGTCGTTCTGGTGGCTTAGTGATTATGTGGATGCATAACTTGGTGATTGAAGATGAGATAGCGAGAATGGATCAAGAACTTCATGCTATGGTTAAGATACTTCCGAATCACAAACCTTGACTTTTTAGTGCTCTATATGCCAATACTACTGTTAATAATAAAAATATTATGTGAAATAATTTAGAAAATCTGCATGAGACTTATGTTGGTCCATAGTTGGTCGGAGATGATTTTAACGATGTCTTAATGTCTGATGACAAGTGGGGAGGACGCCCTATAAATAATACTAGAGCCTCCAAGATTTGGAACTGTATTAACAAGTGTAAGTGATTAGATCTTGGTCTTAAGGGATGCAAATATACCTGGTCGAATTGTAGAAAAAAAAGTACTGGCCTGATTATGGAGAGATTAGATAGATATTTTGTTAATGGCGAATAGCTTAATATTTATCCAAATGCCATAGTGAACCATCTCCCCAGAACCTACTCAGATCACAACCCTCTCCTTATTAGACTAAGCCCTAGTTTTAAGAGCAACACTAGCAAACCTTTTAGGCTTGAAACCATGTGGTGCTCCCATCCGGACTTTATCAATATAGTGGACAAATGATGGAGTAATAAACATCTCTTAGAAGCAGTCAATTATTTTGAGCATGAAGTTACTCAGTGGAACATGGAAGTCTTTGGTAACATCTTTCATAAGAAGCGCAGAATTCTTGCTAGACTTAATGATATTCAATCCTCTCTGACAAGTATACTTCGAGTCCCTTTTTGCAGCAGCTTGAATCTACTCTAGTTAATGAGTACAATAATGTGCTTATGATGGAAGAGTATTTTTGGAAGCTTTGATCCAGAATTAATTGGCTCAATGAGGGGGATGCAAATACTAGATTTTTTCATATCTCCACCATCAATAGGCATAGGCAAAATAGAATTACGAACTTCAAAGATGATATGGGAAATTGGATTGAGGACTCCGCTCAGGTAGTTGACCATACGTTAAACTTTTTTAGGGATATTTTCCCCAAAAGTCACATTAGTTCGGATTGTAAAGGCAACAATTCTAGTATTAGGTCCTTTAACAAATTAAATTTGCACAACCTAGACAGACTGATTGTTGATCAAGAAATTATTTTTGCTCTCTTCTCCTTTAAACCCTTTCAAGCTCCTGAACCGGATGGGTTCATCCTTTCTTTTATCAAAAATATTGGACCATTGTTGGTCTTGCGGTGCTTAGTTATTACAAAAATATATTTAACACTCAACAAATCCCTGAATTCCTTAATAACACATTTATTTTCCTTATTCTAAAAATACCGAATGCAAATGATCTCAAAATATTTAGACCAATAGGTCTATGAATACTATCTATAAAATAATTACCAAGATTATTGCTAACCGTATAAATCCCTATTTGGATGACCTCATCAGTCTTTATCAAGCTAGTTTCATAAAGAATAGAAGAGCTAGTGATAACTCTATTATTATTCAAGAGGTCATTGCCAACTTTAATAAACGAAAAGGTGCTAATCATGGCATGATTCTCAAAATTGATCTAGAAAAAGTTTTTGATAGATTGAAATGGTCATTCATCTTTAGAACCCTTCGCTACTTTAATTTTCCTCCTAATATTATTAGAATGATTATGTCTTGTGTTACCACTAGTAACATTTTCATTCTAGTTAATGGGACTAGAACTCCTTTCTTTACGCCTTTTAGGGGTATTAGACAAGGTAATCCTATGTCCCCTTATATTTTTGTCCTATGCATAAAAATATTTTCTAAATATATTAATCATGCAGTTGATTGTGCAAATTGGGACTCTATTAAGTTGTCTCCTAGGATCCCTCCTTTATTACATTTATTTTTGGCTGATGATTTAACTCTAATGGCTAGAGCCAATAAAAAATCTTGCTCTACTATTTTAGAAGGCATAAATGTTTTCTGTAACTTATCAGGGCAGAAAATAAATACTACAAAATCAAAAATTATATTTTTCCTAAACTGCCTTGGTAGTCTTAAAACTGAAATTTCTAACTTTTTTGGTATTAATAGCTGCAGCAACTTTGGCAAATATCTTGGATTTCCTATCTTAAGCAGACACCCTAAAGCATCAGGCTTTCAATTTGTTATTGACAAGATGAGATCCAAGTTAGCCAACTGAAAAATTAGTTATCTTACTATGACAGGCAGATCGATATTGATCTCCTCTACTCTCTCTAGCATACCTAATCATGTTATTCAATATATCCACCTACCAGTTAAAATTATTAATTACATTAACAAGATTCAATGGAATTTCCTTTGGGGAACTACTACTACTAAGAGAAAGTTGTATCTTGTTAACTGGAAAACCATCACTAAGCCTAAGTTCCAATGGGGGTTAGGTCTAGTAAAAACTTCTTCCAAAACTTTGGCCTTGTTAACCAGCTTAACTTGGAGATTTTTTATTAATCTTACTTCACTCTGGGCTAATACTCTCATTAGACAATACTCTTCCAAGAAGAATACTTCAAATAGCTCCTTTATTTGGAAAAATATTCTCAAAGGTTGGTCCATCTGCAAGGAAGCTATTACTTGGGAGATTGGTAATAGTAAAAATATAAAGTTTTGGAACCATAGATGGATCCTTAACCTTCCTCCCCTTCGAACCATTATTCATGGTCCTTTAACCCCGCACGAAGAGAGCCTTAATATCCATAATCTTTGGTATGATGCAACATGTGATCTTTCTGCTATATCCTCCGAATTGCTTGATTATTTAAAAAATTATATTACTAGCATCAACATCCCTCATAATGAACTTCGCAACGATCGTCCAATTTGGTCCATCAATGCAAATGATATTTTTACCACTAAATTCACATATAGTCTTATTAACAATCATGAAAGGACTGTCAATGACTTTGACTGTATTAGGCATCTTCGTGCTCCAAAAAAATCATCTTCTTCCTTTGACTTTGTTACCATAATAGACTTCCAACTAGAACCTATTTTAGTAATATTGACATCAACATTGATAGAACGTGTCCAATCTGTAGGAGTGCTGAAGAAACCATTATCCATATATTCTTTTCTTGCCCCATAGCTAACATGTTTTGGAATGAAATTGGTATCAATAATACTAGCATCACGCTGGTGGAGGGCCATTGGATTGACACTGTAAAAAATCAACCCCCAATACCTCTCTTAATGTTAGATTGGCTTGAATTTTTTCCTTTTGCACTTTGAAATCTGTGGATCAATAGAAATAATAACAACTTTATCAATGACCAACAAGATCTCTCTCTAAGCCTAGTTATTACCCGTGCACAAGAATTTAAGCTCCTTACCTACAATCACTCTAGCCCCACCAACAAAAGGAGCATAAAGGTTAAATGGCATTAGCCAAGGCAAGGTGCTTATAAACTGAATACAGATGGAGCTTATAAAGGCAATAATAAGATTGGTGGTTTGGGTGGTATCATCCGAAATTCTATCGGAGATTGGATTGTTGGTTTCTAGGAACATACTCATGTACTTAATCATACTTACGCTGAACTTCTTGCTTTAAAGCATGGACTGCAGCTTGCCTATGAAAGAAACTTGAAGCCGCTAGAGGTGGAAACAGACTCGGTGGAAGTAATACAACTGATTCAAAGTAATTATCCTACATATAACTCAATCGTTCAGTCTTACAGGCGGTTAATGCTCCAACTAGAGATCCAGGACATCATGCATAGTTTTCGCGAAGCAAATTCAGTAGACCATCTCTTGGCAACAGAAAGTACCAAGCTGGACTGTTTCAGCACTCAAGTGAAACTTGCTACCGTCCCTCACTTGTGGCTGCCAACTTTCTAGCAGATCAAAGGGGGTCCTCCTTTACTAGAACTATTTCAGAGAGTTCATGCAATAAATTAGCTAGTCTTGGGAACATCTATGCTATAATTGGCACCTCTATTTTTTCTGATAGCTCCTTTAAGTCTACAAATTATGGACTTGATCCCAATGGGACTTCCATGATAGAACATTGTAATGCTACTTAGTTTATATTAATAAAGTATCCCTGTTAACCGAAAAAAATAGAAAATAAAAGAAGACAAAATTAAATAAAGAAGAAAAGTATTGAGTTTGGAATTGTTTGGGATATTTTAAACCGGAAAATTATAGCTAAACATCGAAAAAGAACAACTGAATTTAGTCGTGAAGGAATTCCCGTGACTTTGAGTTTGAAATTGTTCCATTCCTTCTTTAATTGGATAATATTAATATTAGTCCATATTAATAGTTAATCTAATTTTTGTGTCCATTTTTCTTACTTTGTGCTAATGTTTTGCGCCTTTTCTCTTTATCTATATTCTGACTCAAGTCCGAATTTACTTAAATTATCCGTTCTTATTTAAATATCAATTTCACTCCATCCTAAAGATAGAAAGGACTTGGTGTAAGAACTTAAATACTAGTCTAGAGGTAACTTCGAGTTTTACCTTCTGAGTGGGAAAAACATGAGCAAATAAGATTAAAAGAGAGAATTAAAAGTCAAATTTCAAGAGTGAAATATGAGAGGTTAAGTGACATATAACTTGAGTGTATACGGTATGAGAGTGATTTGGTAAGGACTTTTATTACTAACTTATTTATTTATTTATTTATTTATTTTATAAGAAAGTTCAATATGGGTCAAGGACCTTCCCAACAATATTGAAATTATGTTTGAGACCTGAAGAGGTTTGATATTATTGACAGAAGGTTCACAAATATGAAAAATAGGATGCTGAGTTCAAGAGGAAAAAGTGCACTCCTTGGTTAGTTGAACTCCCCCACATCAACAAGGTGTTAGAACTAATGCTTCTCCATCAACTCATTCTACTCCGTTGGATCCTTATCTAATGCAACAAGAGATCCATGCTCAAACTACTAATGGATAAAGAGGATTTCATTCCATGAACATCAACCCCAATCACAACTCTAACCCCAACGACAACCAAGGAGGGTCAATCCACAAAACTGCCAACCACCACAAGAAGAGCATAAGGCAACAATATCGGCAAGGTTATGGACAATCAAGCTACAATGATAAGCATGAAAGAGGGTTTAACACCATCAAGATCACTGGTCTACTTTTCAAAGAAATTAGTGATATGAAAGAATAGTTGGATTGGAAATCAAGAGTGAAAGTATCTTCCAAGTCAACAATGTGCCTAATGCCATGAATATCAAGTATGCGATCACCCAATTTGAGGGATTTCCCTCTATTTGGTGGGAAACTTGCAAGAGACAAAGGGACCAATGACTACTTGATCTTATTACTACTTAAAATAAAATAAAAGGTGTCATTAAAAAAATATTTGTACCAGATTACTATCAATAAAATATTCTTTCAAAGCTCTACATTTTGAGGCAAGGTAGTAAAAGTGTTGTGAAATCTTCGAAGAGTTTGAGAAGACCTTATTATTCCAAGATTCCTTGAAGGCTTGAACAAGGAAGTTTCTTCTCTTATAAGGTTGCACAAGTATACTACTTAGAGGATGCGTACAAAGCATTTTTGAGAGTTGAAAAGGGGCTTAAGGGTGAGAAAAGCTACAAGTCCAAGAGCACTACTTTTTCACGGAGCAAGGAGAAAAAGACTTGAAAACCTTCAAAGTCTAATGTATAGCCCTAGTTGGGAAGATGACGAGGCAATCCCTTTTCTCAAATATTCTGAAATCCAAATGTATAGCCCTGTTAGCGCTGACTATTCCCATGATTTTTCACATCTTGAACATTTCAGTAAAGATGGTGCAGATCATGCCCCCAAAATCCCCAAAAAGAATATTGTTTTGCCCTCAGGAGAAAAACCACCATCGAGTGACATTGAGGCAATAATCAACTGGCAGTCCGAAAATTTTATTTCCCAAAATAGAATCTTGAACAACATTGATAGCACTGTTAAGAATGTTGCACACACTCAGAATAAAATGCTTAGCAGGTTGGAAAATATTAAGAAGAAGGTGGAACGGGTTGTAGAGAAGTCTTTTCAGCATGCATCAAAGCCTTGTAGCACAGGTTAGCAAGCTTGCAGTATGATATTTGTCCGCCAGGTACATCTCTTTTCTATTTCTTTCAGCAGCAGCAGAAAGAGATGGGGTCCGTAAGAGAATAAATACTCCTCTTAAAAAGTGATCACTTGTGCCCCAGAAACCCATAAGTCCTCAAGTCACTTTTTTTCCTCCTACAAGTACATTATCATCCCAAAGATATTCTCCTCCTCAGCTAGATTATCCCTTTTTTAGCTTTTCCTCTCCCCATAGAAAAAGCCATATAGCTGCTCATAATCCATTTGCTCAAACTATTGAAGAACCTGAATTTGACATTTCAAAGTTAATTTGGGAAAGAAAAGATACACTTGTAGCCCAAAGATGCTCGAAAAAAAGAGGGAGGTAGGAGAAAGCTCAAAAAATGCCAACCGTGATAACCTCATGATATTTACCCTCCAAACACCTATCCTATATGTTGCCCAACCACAAAGTGATTCAGAGGAGGTAACATCTCGAGGGTCAGATACTCAACAAATATAGGAGCTTACTGATGATTCTACTCAAGAAGTTCCAACAGAGGATAGTTCCGAGGTAAGTACTGATTCCTCCCAAGATTCTTCAGAAGAAGAACTTTCTCCTATTTTCATGAATCAGCCCAGGGACCTAGAGGTCTACGAAGTTGATGATGATCATGATGGGATGACTGATAAGCTCATTCCATAAAGGAGATATGATTCTGCCACAACCAAACAGGTAGGTACCGGTTTCCATACCTTTACCTTAGATGATACAAAAATCTCGAGATGACCTCAAATAATCCAAGATTTCTATACTTGGATGGTGACCAAGAATTTGGCAAAGCGAGAAAAGTATGTAATCCTATCAGAATTCACTTCTCGCCTCTCAGGTATTCTTTGAGACTGGTGGAGTTCACTTGGGTTGTAAGACAAAAATATTTTCCTTACTTCCCAAGATTTTTCTTTTAACATTAGAATCTTGCATGAAATTTTCTGTGGCGATGCTGGACAAAGGCATGAAAAACTTTGAAGATAATGTTTTGAAATGAAGTGTCTATCTTTGGATAGAGATATCATTGACAAACATTTTCAGAAAATGGCAAAAATCCTTTTTGAGCTGGGCGGGGATATCAATCTAAAATAAGCATTTATTTTATCCCTACCAAAGATGTTGGCTGGTCGAACCATGATCATCATAGAAGATAAATATAAGTCAATAACTACTCCGAATATTGGTTATATTAGGCAAGCTATTTTTATGCTCTTGATGATATCTTTGCAAAAAGATCTACTCTGAAATAGATAATAAAGAATGATCCAATACTTGATAGAGCTTTCTGCATGTCAAATTTAATCACAGGAAAGAAAGATTTCTCATGCCAAGCACCAAGGAAGAAGTTTAAAAGGTTAAGGTTGCCAAAATTTTCAAGCGACAGGTCCAGGTTCAGAAGGAAAACAAAATATTTCAAAAGGATAAGGCCGGGAAATGCAAGGAGAAATAGAGCCTGTTTTATTTATAATAAAGTATGATATTTTTCACGGAACTGCCCGCAGTCCAAGCAGTCTATTAGACTTCTCTCTGAAATTGCAGATTACACAATCGTTCATTTCAGTGAGGATGACGACCTTGAATCAGTTTTCTCACTTGAAGATGAGCCCACAGAAGAGACTCTCTTTTTTCGGGATGTTTATGAGTAATATGGTGATGATCATTACCGAATTTCAGAATCAAAGTCATAGGTAAAAAAGGACATCCACAGCATCATGGTAATCCCGCAAGCAGAAATCAAGATCTATGCATCCAAGTGGGACAAACCAACTCATGTCATAGCTTTCTTTGACACGGGAGCAGCCTCCTTGCTCGTTAGTCCTCCGATTTTTCTAGATGATATTGGGTGTCGTACTTCAAGAATTTCAACATAGTTTCAAATGAAATTCTGACCCCAACTGTCATTACTAAACACCCGATCACTATCGAATTCTTCCGAGGACTAAAGTACATGACCAAATTGATTGGGTCAGATATCCCAGGTAAGGATTTGATGATTAGTTTTTACATTTGCAGGATTTTGCAGGACAAACTCCAGATCAAAGCCACTGGGATAGCATTCAAAAAATAATTCAAGCCGTATTATGCAGTCCCCAGATTGTTCCAGCTCACAGAAGAAGACCAAGTCAGGGAAATTGAAACACAAATCTCACATTGAATTCTTAACCAAATGTGACAATCATTTATGGAAAGATAAAAAGTTCCTCATCAAGTTGCCTTTCAAGAAAAATGAGAATATCGGTCCTATAAAGGCAAGTCACTCTAGTATGAATCCCGACCACCTTCAGCTTGCAAAAAATAAGTGCCTAGAACTAGTGAAATTTGATCTCATTGAGCCATCAAATTCACAATGGCTGTGCAAAGTATTTTATATCAACAAAAGAGTCGAGCAAATAAGAGGTAAATTGAGATTGGTAATTAATTACCAACCACTCAATCATTTTCTTTTGGATGACAAGTTTCCCATCCCGAATAAGCTCACCCTTTTCTCCCAACTTGCCAAGGCAAAATATTTTTCTAAGTTTGATCTCAAATCAGGCTTTTAAAAATTGGAATCCGCTCGGATGATAGGAAAAAACTGGTTTTTGCATTACCGATCACTATTTTCAGTGGAAAGTCATGCCTTTCAGTTTAAAAACCGCTCCATCTTTGTTTCAAAAGGCCATGATAGAAATATTTCAGCCCATCCTCCATACATCACTTGTTTATATTGATGATATTTTACTATTCAGTGATACTTGGGAGGAGCACATAAATTTGCTTAATTATTTTGCATCTTTACTGCGAAAAAAGTGGCATCATGCTTTCACCAAAAAAAATAGTTTTTGCAAAAAATAAAATTGAGTTTTTGGGCATGCATTTTTCCCATGGAGAATATACCCCAGGTCCTCAGATTTCTCAGGAACATCTCAAGTTCCCCGATATTGGTTTTACGACAAATCAAATCCAACAGTTTTGGGAATAATAAATTATGTGAGAGATTTTATCTAATATTTATATATATATATATATATATATATATATATATATATATATATATATATATATATATATTTCTCATCTCACAAAAATGTTAAAAAAGAATGCCCAGCCATGGGGCAAGGAACAAAATGATGTAGTAAAAAAAATAAAAGAGATCCCAAAGTGTCAAATCTTTGCACATTCCCTCCGATGGAAAGAAAATATTGCAGAAAGATACCAGTAATGAATATTGGAGCGCAATTTTGTTTGAGGAAGAAAATGGTCAGAGAAAAATATGTGGTTACGCCAGCGAAAAATTCAATGATGCTGAACAACACTATTATTATTCTTTCAAGGAGATTCTTGCAGTGAAAAATGAGATTAAAAAGTTTAATTTTTTTTAAATTTACTCAGAGTTTCTTATTGAGATAGATATGAAGGATTTTCCGAGGATGATCCAGATGAATCCAAAGATCATTCTGAATTCGCAAATTCTCAGATGGGCTCAGTGGTTCTCTCCCTATAAGTTTCAGGTTGAAAGGAGAAGATATTTTTCTTGCTGATTTCCTGTCAAGGCCAAGTGAATTTTCCAAAAGGTTTCAGCAACAAGAGCACAGGAAGAATAAATCAGCAGTTCAAATGTTTATGTTTTCACATGTGCCACGACCATGTTCTTCATCATCACACTACCCGCCAGAGTTAATTGATTTTTTGGATCTTCTTGATCCGTCCATCTTATTAGGACGGAGAATTTTTTTATGAACTCCAGGTTTTTCGAAACTACGGAGGTTCCATAATAGAACCTTTTGGTGTTAATCCAGAATGTCCATTTTTCCAGGTGTTCATAGCGCATGCCAAGAATTTTTCATAGGAGCTCTTATGGTTCTTTTGGTATCTCTTCCATCAATAGCACATTCTCATGGAATTCAAGTGTCATGGTTTTCGAGACTTTGATAATCTTGAACGTTTCCTAAAAATATTTTTCTTATGGTTTAAACCTCAAAATTATTGGGTTCATCATTTTCATTCTCGTGGAGTCAAAATATTCATGTTTCACAGGTCTTTTAGTGTGATCAAAAGAACTATAAAGGTGATGCCTATGGTGTCGTTTTGGTTTCATTATCCAGTCACAATTCTAGCAATGGAAAAGGAGTATGCGAAGCTCAGAGGCTCATTTTTTAGCAAAATAAGTGCCTTACGGAGGAAATATGGCCAGGATATGAAGGAAGTTGGAATTATTCTTCCACTCACCCCATTGACAAAATGTTAAGACAATACTTAAGGAATACATGAAAATGCTTGAAGACTCACCAGACCCCTATGACACCGATCCAACAGAAATTGTGAAGATCAATTTAAATAGGGATACCGGTACTTCGTTGCAGCAGAAGAAAGGTAAAAGAGCAGGAATTATAGAGGAAGATCATCCGCACGCAAAGAGATATTTCACAAGAGCTGAAAAGCAAAGGCTAGAAGGGTTAAAGACAAGTATAATGCGTATCATGAGCTAAGAAATAATTTGTATAAGTCTTTTAAACGTTTTTAGCCAACTACCCTTCCTTAATTCCCCTTTTTATTAAAAATAAAAATTTGTACAAGTGTCTTAAACCATTTTCATCTCTTAAGTACCCATTTAAAAAAATAAAAGTATGCACACCTTCTTTTCCCTTTTCACCACTCTACCCCACAAGAAATTACCATGAAACAGCAAAAAAAAAAATTTGCACAAGTCTTTCACCTTTTAGCTACTTTAACCCACCAAAAGTTACCATAAAAATCCAAACATATATCAATAAAGTTGCTTACCCATGTCTTGCCATAAAATTTCCAAAGTTCTATGCCATGTAAATACTATTCAAGGGTCCTTCATGTCATTAAAGAAAAGTCATCCATGTCAAGTTATAAATTTACCCAAACCCAATGCCGTGCAAATACTATTCATGGGTCCCTTTGCCTTCATCCATGTCTTTTCCAAACTAAAAACCACAAGGCCATGCAATTTATTTTTTAGTTCATGATCATGCTTTTATGCTTTGTCTATTAGCCAAATAAGTGTCTTACATTGTAAGACTTTTTATATTTATTGTACTTATTTTATGTCACTTGTACTATGTAATTAAATAAGGGTAGTACATGTACTAGCTTTCGATCTCCTATAAATAGGAGCCTTTGTAATAGTTGGAGATCATCTTATGTCCAACCCATCTCTCTTGTAAAAACTCTTGTGTAATAAAATGTCTTCTTCTAGCTAAGTCTCTTATAGTTTCACCCTCCAAAATATGGGGATATGGCTGCTTTATATTTGAGTGTAGAGTCTCAAAATATTTTAGTAGTTGACAAGGTTTTAAGAATCAAGTTAAAAATCAAACCTGAGGTAGAGGCTAAAGAAGGAGAAAATAATGCTTAGTACAAGTCTCCTACTAACATTAGGTGCCATAAGTGCAATGGCCTTGGTCATTACATGAGAATTGTCCAAACCAAATAGTTATCATTGGCATGGAAGATGGGTAATATCAAATGGAAAATAGTGACCATGGTGAAGATGTTGAAGAGGAAAGTGAGAGTGACCATAAAGAAGAAGAAAAAGAAGAAGAAGAAGAAGAAGACCTGAAGCGCTGCTTGGTAGTAAGGAGGCTTATGGGTGCAATGACTAAGGAATAATTAGATCAAAGAGAGAATCGTTTTCATGCTAGATTCAATATTATGAGGGGATGTTTGCTCAATAATTATTGATAATAGAATTTGTGCAAATATGGCAAGTGCATCTTTGGTGGAGCAATTAAATTTGCCTACAATAAAGAGTTCGACACCATATATACTACAGTGGTTAAATGGATGTGGGAAGTTGAAAGTAATAAAGTATTAAAAATATTTATAATATGCTAGTGTCATGATGAAGTTTGGTGTGAGATAGTACTGATATAAGTTTGTCATTTGCTTCTAGATCGACCTTGACAATATAATAAAGAAACAAATCATGATTGAAAGAATAACAGGTATTCCCTCGTTAAAGATGAACACTTTCACCCTTTTACCTTTGACCCCATTGAAAATGAGTGAAGATTAAAAGAAAATGAGGAAATTGAGGGAAAAAGCAAAGAGTGAGCAAGAGAGAGAGAAAAGTGAAAGGAGTGGTAGTTCAAGAGAGGAAAAAGTTAGAAAGAGAGGAAAAATGAGAGAAAGTTGCAGCCTTTAAAGAACAAGAGTGAGCCTAGAAGAAAAGAAAAAAAAATGAGTTTGTTAGCAAGTCATCAAGATCTTTTGAGAGAGGTTGAGGATAACCGTTCTCTTATACTTCTTATGCATAAAGATCATTTTTTGACTACTAATAAACTAATCTCCTTTTTACTTACTGATATCTAGACTCTTTTCCAAGGTTATGGACATTGTCTTTCTCGAAGAGCTACCAATAGAGCTACTGCCTTTGAGAGGAATATAGTATCAATTGACTTTATACTGAGATCTCAACTTCAAAAATCAAGAGGTATATAGGAGTAATCTGGAGGATATAAAAGAGTTGTAAAAGAAAGTTGATAACCTTTTTGAGATAGGGTTTGTGACGTAAATCGTGAGCCCTTGTGTCGTGTCCGTGATCCTAATGCCATAGATAAATAAAAGTTGGACAATGAACGTTAATTGTATGGCTATCAATAAAATTATGATAAAGCGTCATCACCCTACACATAGGCTTGACGATTTACACGATGAATTGAGTGGATCTCTTATCTTTTCTAAAATTTACTTGAGAAGTGGTTATCATAAAATTAGAATAAAATATGATGATGAGTGAAAAATACGTAAAGACCCGACCGATCATTTTGAGCTTCAACATTCCGTTCCATGATTTAAGATATTGAGTAGTTTTACGTGATGCATTATGACTTGCGAGTATGGTTGGTTTTGATGTTCAAGAGGTTCGAAATTGATTTAGAAGAGTGATTCGCAATTTAGAAGATTTATGTTAGAAGATTTGTCTAAGGTTTGACTTCTAAGTAAATAATCTCGGATCAAAGTTTTGATGGTTTAGATAAATCCGTATGATGATTTTGGACTTAGGGGTATACCCGAATTTGATTTATGTGGTTCCTAGATGATTTTGAGGGTAATTGCATAAAGGTGGCATTTTGAAGGTGTTGGAATTGTCTAAGTTTGACTTAGAGCAGACTTTGGTGATATCAGATCTCGTTTGGTATTCCGAGCTTTGAGGCAGGTTCATGTTGTCATAATTGTGTGAAACTTGGTTCCATTCCGAGGTGTTTAAGAGTGACTCAGACACTTGAGTTTCATACTAGTTAAGTTTAAGAATTTGAGTTGACCACAGTCAAATAGTGAACTTAACGAGATCAGATTCATGATTTAAAAGTCTTAACAGGTTTGTATGATATTTTTGGACTTCTCCGCAAGTTTTGGTTAGATTTTGATGAGTTTCTGGTGGGTTTGGGTTGTGTCGCGCTCTTATTCAATGTTTCAACATCGTTTCTTTGGGCATAAAGGGTACCATATTGAGCAAATGAGATCTAAATTATGTTTTGATTAAACCATTAGATATTTATCCTGATTTTGGAACTATAGCAATAAGAATCGTCAAATTCTAAGATTGTATGTTATGTCAATCTCTGTGTCAGGATAGATTGCTGGTTTTTGGTGCGAACTTTTGTTCTTCGTAAATGCGAGAAAGGTCCCGCGAACGCGAAGACGAAAATTTGGGTTGACCAGTCAGCGTAAAAAATTACTTTTCGTGTATGCGAAGGTGTACCGCGAAGGCAATGAATAAAAATTACCTGGCAGTGTTTTAAATTGGCAGACTGAGCATTGTAGTATTTCGAGCATATTTTGAGTTTTAGAGCTCGATTTAAGGTGACTTTCAAGGCGTTCTTCTCGTTTTCGAAAGGGGGTAAATATCTAACTTTTATTTTGATATTTTCCCATAATTATTTCTATTGATTATCATTTTTATCCATGTTTGAGTTGTAGAAATTGGGATTTTGAGCTTATTTGAGGATCAATTCATGGACAAAATTGGATATTTTTTGGATATAGACTATATAAATTAAATATTTATTTTTAAGAATTTTCGAAATCCGCACGGGTGGGCTCGGGATTGACTTTTGTTGACTTTTTTGTGTGGGGTTGGAAATTATTTCTAATTGATAAATTATGAGTTCTGAGTATGTTTTGATTGGTTTGCATGTTCTTTGGCTAGTTTCAGATCATTTGGCATTGGTTTGAGGTGTTAAAGAGGTGTTGGAGTCGATTATCAAATTTTGAAGCTAGGTAAGTCTATTGTCTAACCTTGTAAGAGGAAATTTATCCCCGTAGGTGCTTTATATGCTACATGCTATGTGTTATGGGAGCTACTCACGTATGAGGTGATGAGCGTCCGTGTGTATTCTAGATTCTTGTTTATATTTGGGTAAACTTAGACTCACACCATGCTTTAACTGTATTACTTGAGTTATTATTACCTGTTCAAAGGCTTTTAATTCATGTTTTAGCCTGAGACTAGACTTGCATAGAGTATCAAGTTTTGCTATTCTAGAAACTTGATACGCTACTTGATTAGCTGTGAAAATTATACTTTCTCTTATGGATTACTCCCGTGTTGTACTTATTTGTTCGAAAGTTTCTTGATTTCTTAACTCGCACGTATATTCCCAAGTTGGGCTGATGACCCGTCGAAAGTTTCACTATTCTTAAGGGATCAACCTGATCGCCTCAACAGTAATCCTATGGGAGCGGGCCGTTCACCTCGACAGGATTATGTGACATACTTATGGATCGAGCCGTTCGTCCCTATCGGCAGTATTTTGAGATGCATTTATGAATCGGGCCATATGACGAGATATTGTAAAATAACTCTTATGGGATCGGGTTATTCGCCTCGGCAGTACTATGAGACACTCTTATGGGATCAAGTCGTTTGCCTCAGCAGAATCATTCGTAATAATAGGTAGTCAACGTTTATTTGAGTATCCAGACTCGTATTTGACATTTGCACCTGATAATTCACAATATATTCATATATATATATATATATATATATATAAGGATTTTATATTATTTTCTATTGAGGACCATATTATGCAAATATATCTATTTTTGTAGCTATTTGCTATGCTTCGTACCTATCTACTTTTATCGTACTTTGATTACTAGACCACTAGTAAGTGTCGATGTCAACCCCTCACCACTACTTCTTCGAGGTTAGACTAGATACTTACTGAGTACGCGTTGATTTACGTACTCAGACTATACTTCTGTACTAATTGTGTAGGTACTAAGCCATGTACATATGGTGTTCACACATGCACAACTATTGAGGAGACTTTGTGGTGAGCCACATTTTCATGTTACGATCCGCAGCACACAGAGTCCCTTTTCTATTCATTTACTATATTCTCTCTATTTCCTATTCCAGACAATTGTTGTAGTAATACTGTATATTCCAGTAGATGATCATACACTTGTGACACCGGATTTTGGGAATTTTAGACCATTGTTCATGATTGTATTTCTATTACGATATTCAGTTTTATATTTGATCATATTCTAACCTTGAAGATCATGTCAGTAGTTTACTATAACAACAGAATAATTTTGCTTATTTATTTCATCATTTATTTCAAAATGTGTTATGAATTATCGACCGGTGTGTTGATCTATTGTCGACTTGTCTAATGGTAGCTTTGTGCTCTATCATAGCCTATGGTGGGAATCAGGTCGTGCCACTTTGGTATCAGAGCAATAGGTTCATATAGGTCTCATGAGTCATGATCAGTGTTTTAAAAGGCGTGGGCGTAAGGCGAGGCATTTTATATATGCCTCAGCGAGGCGTAAGCCCCGAGGCACGGGGTATAAGCCCCATAGGTATTTAATTTTTAATATTTTATAAAAAAATAATATAATGACAGTAAATATTTATAAACAGGTAAAATGACATAAAAAATGAAGAAAACTATATATATGTGTGCTCCATCCCCACAAAAAATTAATCAAAATAATCTATTATACGTTACTTACAAGCACAAGTAATTTGAGTCTAAAAAAATAAAGTTTTCTATATGGAGGAACAAAAAGGATGATTAACCTGTAATTTGAACTTTGAATTTGATGCTATGAAGAAGAATGTAGTTCTCTTTATATTTGTAAAAAAAATTTAAATATTCGTTGCTTTTGAGAGATATTAGCAGACTAGCGGACAAGATAAAAAATTGAAAAACTATGAATTAGGGCTTAAATCAATAAAAAGGGTCTTTACTTTTAAATTTAATACTTTTGAGTTCCTTTTTAAATCTTTTGAGTAATTACCAAACTGACTTTTGAGAATTTGGGTATTATATGAAGAACTAATTCAATAAATTTTGTTTTAATTTGAAAAAGTCTCTGGGCGTACGCCCCAAATTGCGGGGCATACGCCTCTTGAGACTTTCGCCCCACACCATCGCCCCGGGGCATTTTTGGTACGCCTCGGCCCAGGGCTCGCCCCAGAAATGCCTTTTAAAATAGTGGTCATGATCAAGTCTAGCAGAGTCTTGTGGATCGATAAGGAGACGTCTATACTTATCTTTGAGACGCTGCATACTATTAGGAGAACTTCCCTTTCTTGAATCATTATGGTGCGACTTTATATTAGTTGAAGCTTATATCTTCAGTTCCTTCCTACTCATTCGTACGCGATGTCGAGCACTCGATATTAGTTGGGCATCGACGAGTTGTGGTGATGCTAGAGATGTGGTGCGGGATGTTTTTTCGGTGTTAATAAGTGCGGACTACTATCGTCACCTTATGGAGGAGCGTTCAATTATTTCAGCCTAGAGTTGGTATTGTTCACGAGTTCAAGGCTTACATAGTGTATTGTGATACTTCACGCATCGATTGTCGTGCAGTATTGGTGTAGAATGGTAGGGTGGTTACTTATGTGTCACAGCAAGGAATGCTTCAGGAGAAGGATTATTCGGTTCGTGATTGGGAGGTTCGAATTTGTTGTCGTGGAGGTGTGGCGTTTGGGCTATGGATATTCAAGCCTTGGCCGATGGATTTGCGAGATTGGGTATTTTCGAGCTTAGTAGAGTTCTCACTTGTATTGTTGCGTAGTCATCCTTGTTTGAGAGCATTAAGGCTCAGAAGTATAATGGTCTCCATTTGCTTTTCCTTGGGGCACGGTGTTGCGAGGTAGTGCTTAAGGAGCGGTCATCGGAGATGATGGTGTATTGCAACTTTAGGGTCGGATTTGTGTTCCTGGTGTTAATGGTTTGAGGGAGTTGATCCTTGAAGAGGCTCATTATTTGTGATGTTCTATTTATTAGAGTTATGCGGAGATGTATCATGATTTGACATAGCATTATAGGTGGCGGAGGATGAAAAAGGACATTGTTGGACATATCTCACGGTAGTTGAATTGTCAGCAAGTCAAGTATGAGCAGCAGAGACTAGGTAATTTTCTTCGAAAGATGGCTATACCAGAGTGGAAGTGGGAGCGTATAGGTATGGATTTTGTGATAGGGTAGCCACATGCTTTGAGGAAGGTTGGTGTGATTTGGGTCATTGTGGACAAATGACAAATTCTGTGCATTTCATTTTGGATGGTGGCTTCTATACTTAGGAAGTTCGAATGCGACGAAAATAGTTGTTTGGAATGCAGGGGGAATGTGGATTCTTGATTATAATCTTGGGGGTACAATATAGTCTCGAGTTTTGAACGTGTTATTGGACTTTCAGTTGATGTCGATGGAATGAATGGATTCTTACAGCTGGTGGACGAGTGTGGACTCAGGAGGATTAAGTTGTAAGAGTTAACCAAGGTTTGACTTTTGAGTAGATGACCTAGGATTAGTGTTTTGACGGCTCTAGTAGGTTCGTATGATGATTTTGGACTTAGGAGTATGTACCGATTAGGATTTGGATGTTCATAGGATGTTTTGGCTCTAATTGTTGAAAGTTGAAAATTTGAAGGCTTGGAAGGTTCATAGGTTTGATTGAGAGTTGAGTTTGATGTTATCATGTTTGAATTGTTGTTCAGGCACTTGGAATAGGTTCGTTACATTATTTGGGACTTGTTTGCAAAATTTGGGGTAATCCGAGTTGGTTAGACATGGTTCAACATGGATTTGGAGGTTGGAAGTTTGATTAGTTCATTAAGTTTGAATTGAGGTGTGATTTGTGATTTTGATGTTATTTTGTGTGATTTGAGACCTCGAGTAGGCCCGTGATATATTTTGGGATTGATTGGTATGATTGGACGGGATCCCGAGGGGCTCAGTGTGTTTTGATGTATTCCAGACCATTTGGGTGTTGGATTGCAGGTTTGCTTCTAGTGTGTCGCATCTGCAGAACTTTGACCATAGGTGCAAGGTCACAGGTGCGTGGAGGAGTCCACAAAAGCAGAACTGGACCTGGATTAGGGGAGTCCGCAGATGTGGAGGTCTGCGCGCAGATATGATAGCGCATGTGCGAGCCTTGGTTGCAGGAGCGGATCTGCAGAGGCGGAAACTTGGCTGTAGATACAAGAGGTCGTGATTTTAGTGAGACTCACAGATGCAGAGCTTGCGTCGCAGATGAGACTTTGTAGGAGCGGAATATTATAATCAAGGTTTTATCATATTTTGAGATTGGGAGCTTGGGTTGGAGCAACTGTTGAGGCGATTTTAACCCATGTGTATTGGGTAACTATTCTTAAGTCGGATTTGATTATTATTCGTAATTCTATCCTTGAATTTTGGCTTTTGGTTGATGAAATATGAGGGAGAAAATTGGGGTTTTTGTAAGAAGTTTTAGAGAACGAATATTTGTGATTTGAACCTCAATCCGGGTCGGATTTGGATGAAACTTGTATATTTGGACTCGTATTCGAATGGGAAGTCGGGATTTGTGACTTTTGTCTTCAAGAAGCGAGTCAAGGTTGACGCTTTGGTTGACTTTGCATAATTAAATAAAGATTGAAGCTTTATTGTTTGGCATCTGTTCCTATAGCCTTATTTGACGTTATTGAATTATTTTTGGATAGATTTGACCCATTTGGAGGACGATTCGAGAGGCAAGGACTTTTTGGAGTATTGATTCTCGTGCATTTGAGGTAAGTATCTTTCCTAGGGTTGGCTTGAGGGTATTTCTTTCCCGTAGCCCATGATGTTTGCTATATGCACCGTATATCAACAGATTATGGTTTCAAGGGTCATCCATTACGAAAAGAAACGTGTGGTTTCTGAACCCATTGAGAGATGCATATGCAAGGGGACGAGCCCATATGCGCGCACCGTGGTTATTTATGATCCGGGTAGATTCTAGGCTCTTATATACCTTGTTTGGATATCATGCTTTATTGATACCATATTTTTCTAAACTTGTTGACTACGTGAGATATTATTCATGCTAGAGATCATGTCTAGGCCATTGATTTTCTATTTGAGACATGATAGAGCTATTTTTCTATGTTGAACTATTTGCCTTAGTCGTAGTCATATTCCCCAGTCATGATATTATATCCATGTGTTATTTCTCCACCTTTGTGTACTCTTTATATGTTATATCACATGTTGTTGGTGTCATTATTTGTGTGACACAGGTTTGAGCTGAATTGTGGCATGTTATTATACTCCATGCAGTATTTTGCTTATGGTACTGTGAGAGGTTGGCATATTGAGACTTGAGGAGATTTATGACTGATCTTGGGCCATAACGTCGTGTTGGTATTGATAGTGAGGTGATGTGTGCGTCAGTCCCCATATTAGGCTGAGTAGTACTGCTAGTGAGATGATGTGTGCGCCAAGCCCCATTTGGGCTGAGTGATATTAATCGTTCACTTAGATCCGATCAACGCTTGGGCTAGGATCCACCACTCCGGAGTCAGGTATTAACCTGTGGGTGCAGGCACACTAGATGTGCTTGGCGAGGGACTTATTCCAGGATCCTGTACAGTGCTGAGTGTGTGCATGTGATGATTGAGTGGTACTTGTGCCAGGCACTAGGTAGGTGATGAGATTGTATTTACTTGACGATTAAACTTTGATATTATTGATTTGCTATGAATACTTGTTATGCAGGTATAGAGTTGCATTCTCCTCATGCTATTTTGATGTTTGATGTCTTAAAGTTGATAAGTTAACTGGTTTATTTGGAAAGAATGCCAATTCATCTTAAATATGATAAAGTTGAACTTGATATTCTTGAGCTGCTATTCCTTTTGCTATTACTGTTACGCTTTTATAGTTATTGTTGATTGTTGAAAGTGAGTAGCGGACCAATCCAGTCACTATTATCAAAGTAAGGTTAGGCTTGCTACTCACTGAGTACATGGGGTCAGTTGTACTCATACTACACTCTGCACTTTATGTGTAGATCCAATTACTGCTAATAGAGTTGATTGCTAGTGAGCTGTATCGGTACCTCTTGGAGATTTCGAGGTAGCACTATTGTTTCGTTCGTAGACCTTGGAGTCCCTTTTCTTACTTTCTGCTATTACTGTTTATATTCTTCGGACAATATTGTATCATTATACAGACCGTTGTACTTACTTATTCTAAAGAGCTCATGTACTCGATGACACTAGATTTTGGGATAGTATTTCAGTTGTATTGCTATTTGGCTTCAGAAATTTATATTATTCTGCTTTTGAGACTATTTCTTACTACTATTAAAGTTTATTTCTGAATATTGAATGTTGGATTTTCTACCAAGTAGTCTTAGGTGCCATCACGACTTCGATGGGATTTTGGGTTGTGATAAGATGGTATCATAGCAAAAGATTGTTTAGGTCTCATGAGTAATGAGCAAGTCTAGTAGAGTCTTGCGGATCGGTACAGAGACGTCTGTACTTGTCTTCGGGATGCTACATGACTATTAGGAAACCTTTTATTTCTTTCACTCTCTATCATGCAGATTTGTTTATCCCTAAGTTTGAATCTTTACTCTTCTATTCTCTTACAGATGTTGAGGACATGCTCGTCTACTGTAGCTGAGCAGGCGCCGTTACCCCAGGCCAAGGCCGCGAGAGGTCTAGGCCGAGGTAGAGGTAGTAATGGAGCACGTGCCGCAGCTAGGGTCCCTGCTCAGGCAGCTATCCTAGAGCCATATTAAATCCTATTGGGAGCAGGTTTATGACTATTTTGAGCCAGAGATACCAACTCAGGTTCCCTAGGGTTTACTTATTTCACCAACTGTTCAGGATGCTTTGGTCCGTATGGTTGGTTTGCTCGAGAGTCTGGCTCAGGTCTTGGCATTTCCCACTATACTAGCTACTTCTTAGGTAAGGGGTAGAGCACATACTCCATCTACTCTTACCCCAGAGTTGGTGGACTATGGTTATCAAACCCCTAGAGTGTTACTGGTTGGGGAAGTTCAGCCTATTAATGCCGCACACCTAAGGAGCGGTCTGCGATGTCAACTGATGAGTTGAAGAGACTGGATAAGTCCACAAAGTTGCATCTTCCTCACTTTAGTGGTATACCTTTAGGGGATGCCCAGGGTTTTTTGGATCGTTGTCATGAGATTCTATGCAATTTGGGACTAGTCGAGTCCAATGTAGTTGACTTCACTGCCTTCCAAATGTAGGGTCCATCAATGAGGTGGTGGCGGGTTTATGAGTTGGGAAGACCAGCAGGATCACCTCCTTTTACTTGGGCTCAGTTCTCCAGGGTCTTTTTGGAGTAGTTTGTGCCCCACACTAGGAGGGAGGAGCTGAGGAGGCAGGTTGAACACCTTCAGCAGGGTCAGATATTAGTTTCTGAGTATAAGATGAGGTTTACAGAGTTATCCCATCATGCTACTGTTTTGATTCCCACATAGGATGAGAGAGTGAGGAAATTCATTGATGGTATTCACCCTAGTATTCACCTTGCGATGGCTAGAGAGGTAGAGTCCGGGACTTCATTTCACCAGGTTGTGGAGATAGCGCGTCGTATTGAGCGCATTCATGGTGAGACTACGAAGATGATGCAGGTTAGCGACAAGAGGTCCTGATATTTAGGTAGCTTTGGTGATACCTCATCTAGAGGCCGAGGTCAATTTGGGAGAGGCCATTCTAGCAGGCCAACTTATTATGCTCCATCACCCAATCAGGGAGCTTCTGTGCAGTCTTTATTTAGTGCACTTCTAGCACATAGTTCTCATTGCGCTCCATTCGTTCAAGGTTCATCGGTACCAAGTTTTTCTTGTGGGTATTTTGGTTCACGGGGTCCGACTCAGGCCCCACAATCATTTTTTCTCAGAGGTTGCTATGAGTGTGGAAACCTGGGGCACGTTAGGAAATATTGCCTCCGTCTTTACAAAGGTTCAGTGCAACAAGGAGGTCAGACTATGATTCCCACACCGATTGCTATACCACTCGCTCACCCAGCTCGGGGTGGAGGTCATTCAGGACATGGTCATCCTAAAGGGGGAGTTCGGTCTAGTAGAGGACAGGTTAGATGCTATGCATTTCCAGGGAGGACCGAGGTTGTTGCTTCTAATGCTGTTATTATAGGTATTATTTTCGTGTATCACAGAGATGCTTCGATATTGTTTGATCCTAGTTTTACTTATTTATATGTGTAATCATACTTTGCTTTTTGTGTAGATATGCCACGTGATTCACTTGTTACCCCTGTTCATGTATAAACCAGTTGGGGATTCTATTGTGTTGGATTGAGTCTATCAGTCTTGTATGGTTGCTATATGTGGTTTTGAGACGAGGGAAAAATTTCTATTGATAGATATGGTGGACTTTGATGTGATCTTGGGTATAGATTGGTTATCTCTGTACTATACTATTCTTGATTGTCACCCTAAGACCACGACGTTGGCTATGCCGTGGTTGCTGAGGTTGGAGTGGAAGGGTTCTCTTGGTTGAACTCCTAGCAGAGTGATCTCATTTTTGAAGGTTCAACAAATGGTTAAGAAGGGGATGTTTGGCGTATCTAGCTTTTGTTAGAGATGTTACTGCTGATACTCCTACTGTTGATTCAGTTCCAGTAGTGAGGGAGTTTCTGGATGTGTTTCTCGTAGACCTGTGGGGCATGCCACCCGATAGAAACATTGACTTTGGTATTGATTTGGCACCGGGTACTCAACCATCTATATTCTTCCATATTGTATGAATTTAGTGGAGTTGAAGGAATTGAAGGAAGAGTTGCAAGTGTTGCTAGATATGGTGTTCATCAGGCCTAGTATTTCACCTTGGGGTGCACCGGTGTTGTTTGTTAAGAAGAAGGATGTTCTATGAGAATGTGTATGGACTACATGTTGTTGAACAAGGTTACCATCAAAAACAAGTATCTATTGCCATGCATTAATTATTTATTTGATCAGCTTCAGGGTGCTAGAGTGTTCTCAAAGATTGACTTGAGATCGGGGTATCATCAATTGAAGATTAGAGCTGCGGACATCCCAAGACGACTTTTAGGACTCGTTATGGACATTATAAGTTTTTGGTGATGTCGTTTGGGTTGACTAATGCCCCAACAACTTTCATGCATTTCATGAACAATGCGTTCCAGCCTTATTTGGATTTTTTTGTTATTGTGTTCATTGATGATATATTGGTGTATTCCCGTATTCGGGAGGAGCATGAGCAGCATTTGAGGATTGTGGTTTAGACTTTGAGGAGAAGAAGTTATATGCTAAGTTATCTAAGTGTGAGTTTTGATTGGACTTGGTTGCATTCTTGGGGAACGTGGTGTCTAGTGATGGGATCAAGGTGGATCCGAAGTGTTGAGGCAGTTTAGAGTTGGCCCAGACCTTCTACCACTATAGAGATTCAGAGTTTCCTAGGTCTAGCTGGTTACTATTGCTGCTTCATAGAAGGTTTCTCATCTATTGTAGCTCCATTGTGCAAGTTGACTCAGAAGGGTGCTCTGCTAAGATAGTCTGATGAGTGTGAGGAGAGCTTTCAGAAGCTCAAACTGCTTTGACTACAACTCTAGTTTTGGTGTTGCCTTCAAGATTGGGGTTATATACAATTTATTGTGATGCTTCGCGTGTTGGCCTTGGTTATGTGTTGATGCAGGATGGCAGGGTGGTTGCCTATGCATCACTCCAGTTGAAGCCCCATGACAAGAACTATTCAGTACATGATTTGGAGTTAGTATCTATTGTGCATGCGCTCAAGATTTGGAGGCATTACTTATATGATGTGTCTTCTGAGGTGTATATGGATTATCAGAGTCTTCAACATCTATTCAAGAAAAAGAATTTGAACTTAAGTAAGTGGAGGTCATTGGAGTTATTGAAGGACTATGGTATCACCATTTTTTATCATCAGGGGAGGGCTAATGGGGCGGCTGGCGCCTTGAGTAGAAAGGAGAAGAGTATGGGGAGTTTAGCATTTATCCCAACTTTGTAGAGGCCTTTGGCTATTGATGTTCAGGATTTGGCCAATAGATTCATGAGAATAGATATTTCGGAGCCTAGTAGAGTTCTTGCTTGTGTTGTATCTCAGTCATCCTTGTTTGAGCACATCAAGGCTCGCCAGTATGATGATCCTTATTTGATTGTCCTTAAGGCACGATGCAACGAGGTGGTGCTAAGAAGGCTACTATTGGTGATGATAGTGTATTGAGGCTTCGGGGTTGGATATATGTTTCTAATATGGATGGATTGAGGGAGTTGATTCTTGATAAGGCTCATAGTTTGCAACACTCTACTCACTCAGATGCTACAAAGATGTATCGCAACATGAAGCAACATTACTGGTGGTGGAGGATGAAGAAGGACATTGTTGGATATGTTGCATGATGTTTGAATTGTTAGCAGGTCAAATATGAGCATCAAAGACCCGGTGGCTTGATTTAGAGGTTAGATATATCGAAGTGGAAGTGAGAGTACATTACCATGGATTTTGTAGTGGGATTGCCACAGACTTTGAGGAGATTCGACACTATTTAGGTCATTGTGGACAAATCGACCAAGTCTGCATATTTCATTCCAGTCATGACTTCTTACAATTCGGAGCAGTTATCTAAGATCTACATTACAGAGATTGTTTGCCTGCATGGTGTGCCTGAGTCTTTCATCTCCGATCGAGGTACCTAGTTTACTTCGTACTTTTGGAGAGCTATTCAGTGCGAGTTGGGAACGCATGTTGAGTTAAGCACTACATTTCACCCTCAGATGAACAAACAATCTTAACGAATTATTCAGATTATGGAGGATATGTTGAGGGCATGTGTTAGAGATTTTGGTGGCCAGCGGGATCAGTTTCTACTGTTAGCGGAGTTTGCATACAACAACAGTTATCAGTCGAGCATCCAGATGGTTCCTTATGAGGCACTATATGGGAGGCAATGCCATTCTCCGGTTTCTTGGTGAGCTTAATAAGGCTAGATTATTTGGCACAAATTTGGTTCATGATGCTTTGGAGAAGGTGAAATTGATTCAGGATCGGCTTCGTACAACACAGTCCACACAAAAGAGTTATGCTGATAGGAAGGTTCATGATGTGGCTTCCATGGAGGGTGAGAAGGTTCTTTTTCGAGTTTCGCCTATGAAGGACGTGGTGCAGTTTGAGAAGAAGTGCAAGTTGAGCCCTTGGTACATTGGTCCCTTTGGGGTATTAGAGAGAATGGGTAAGGTGGCCTACAGACCTGCTTTGCCACTTAGCTTATTGGGAGTTCATCCGCTGTTCCTTGTTTTCATGCTTCAGAAGTACTATGAGGATCAACCGCATATGTTGGATTTCAGTTCAGTGTAGTTGAATGAGAATTTGGCCTATAAAGAAGAGCTAGTGACCATTTTTGATCGGTGGGTTCATAAGTTGAGGTGTAAAGATATTGCATCAGTGAAGGTTTAGTAATGAGGTCAACCAGTCGATGAGTAGACTTAGGAGACCAAGCATGATATGCGGAGCAGAAATCCTCATCTATTTGACATCCCAGGTATGATCCTAAACCCATTTGAGGACGAACATTTATTTAAGAAGGGGAGAATGTAATGACTTGGCTGGTTGTTTTGTGTATTTTAGCCCCATTCCCCTATTTGATGCTTCTCATACGCTTGTTTGTCATTTTGTCACTTGCGGGGCTGGTTGGTTTGATTTCGGGAAGATTTTAGAGTGAATTGGAACACTTAGTTCCATGGTTAGAAGCTTAAGTTGTAAGAGTTGAGCAAGGTTTGATTTTCGAGTAGATGACCTCGAGTTGGTGTTTTGATGATTCCAATAAGTGTGTAAGAGGTTTCTACGATGTTCTGGCTTTAATTATCGAAAGTTGAAAATTTAAAGGTTTGGAAGGTTCATAGATTTAACTGGGTGTTGACTTTAATGTTATCGGGTTCGTATTGTTGTTTCGGGACTTGGAATAGTTTCATTATGTCATTTGGGACTTGTATGCCAAATTTGGGTTCATTCCGAGTTGGTTAGACGTGGTTCGGCATGAGTTTGAAGGTTGGAAGTTTGATTAGTTCATTAAGTTTGAATTGAGGTGTGATTTGTGGTTTTGATGTTATTTTGTGTGATTTGATACCTCGAATATTTTCGTGATATGTTTTTGGACTGGTTGGTATGATTGGACGGGGCCCCGAGAGGCTCGGGTGTGTTTCAGATAGATTTCAGACCATTTGGATGTTGGATGGAAGGTCTGATTCTAGTGTGTCGCACCTGAGGAACTTTGACCTTAAGTGCGAACTCGCAGGTGCATGGAGGAGTTCGCAGAAGCAGAACTGGGCCTGGGCAGGGGAGTCCACAGATGCGGAGGTCTGCGCGCAGATGCGATAGCGTAGGTACGAGCTTTGGTCGTAGGAGCAGATCCGCAGAAGTGGAAGATTGGTCGCAGGTGCGAGAGGTCGGGATTTTAGTGAGACTCGCAGTTACGAAGTTTGATTCGCAGAAGCGGAAGAAGGGACCGCATATGCGAAATAGGTGGGCATAATATTATAATCGAAGGTTTGGCTTCATTTTATCATATTTTTAGATTGGGAGGTCTGATCGAGCAATTTTTGAGATTTTCACCCATTTGTATTGGGTAAGTGTTCTCAACTCAGCTTTGATTATTATTCGTGATTCTATCCTTGATTTTGGCTTTTGATTGATGAAATCTAAGGGACAAAATTGTAGTTTTTGTAAGAAATTTTAGATAATTAACATTTGAGATTTGGACCCCGATTCGGGGTCGAATTTGGATGAAACTTATATATTTGGACTTGTATTCGAATGAGTAGTCGGGATTTTATGACTTTTGTCGGGTTACAAAAAGCGGGACCGGGTTGAATTATTGGTTGACTTTGTATAATCAAATAAAGATCAAAGCATTATTGTTTGGAATCGATTCATATAGCCTTGTTTGACCTATTTGAGTTATTTTTGTCCAGATTTGACCCATTCAGAGGCCGATTCGAGAGGCAAGGGATTTTTGGAGTATTGATTCTCGTGCATTTGAGGTAAGTATCTTGCCTTGGCTTGGGTTCAAGGTATTTCTCCACATGCTATTGAGTTACAGATTAAGTAAAGTGAATATCTTTTGACTTAAAAACCTCGTCACCATTTCACCGAGGTTAGTTAAGATACTTACTCTATATATGAGATCGGTTGTACTCATACTACAGTCCTGCACCTTGCGTGCATATCTTGAAGCTAAGCTGTTGTGGATGATAGAGGCTAGCATTGAAGTTGTACCAGTGTTCCAAATTCAAGCTACCATTTATTCATGGTAGTTTAGGATTTGTATCTCTGTTTATGTATATTCGAACATATGTTGTATTTTCTTCGAACTAGCGTTGTAATCTATATCTTAGTGGTTCACGACTTGTACTACCAATCCTTGGGATAGTTGTATGGATTTTTCACTATTTTATTTATTGATTATCTTTAATTCGAGTTATGCTAATTATTAATTTTCTTACCTAGAACGTTGGGGGTTAGGTACTAACACAACTAGGTGGAATATTTGGTCGTGACAAAAATATGGAATTTTGAGGTGAATTTGTGGGGGGGGGGGGGGGTTCCTACAACTTAAGAGAACGAAAATTGATGTTTTGAGCTATGATTTGGACTTGGAATTGAAAACCAAATACATATTTGGACTCGTGTGGTTATGGGTAGTTGGGATCTACTCCTTGACTCGATTTTTGACCATGTGGGTCCGGGTTGATTTTTGTTGACTTTTTGAGAATTAATTAAAGATTGAGACTTTATTGTTTGGAATTGATTCCTATGGCTTTGTGTGACGTTATTGGGTTATTTTTTTGCTAGATTCGATCCGATTGGAGGTGATTTCTAAGGGGAATCAGTCTTGAAGTATTGATTTTGCTCGTTTGATATAAGTATCTTGTCTAATCTTGTTGTGAGGGAATAACCCTTAGGATGTGACTTTATTTGTCTAATTGGAATATGTGAAAAGCGACTTATATGCGAGTTGACAGGTGTATATGTGGGTACAATGTATGATTTTGACGGAATTAGACTTTAGGCTTTTATTATGCCTGGTTCGGATTGTTTACTTTCTACGATTCATGTTTAATCATTTGTATGACTATGTGAACTACTTGAGTCATGTTAAAGACCATGTATAGGCCTTAATATCCTGTTTGAACATGATACTCGCTGTTGTATGGCGAACCTACCTAATCTAAGTTGTAGTTGTACACTTCGTACATGCATACACAATTAAAGATTGAGACTTTATTGTTTGGAATTGATTCCTATGGCTTTGTTTGATGTTATTGGGTTATTTTTTTGCTAGATTCGATCCGATTGGAGGTGATTTCTAAGGGGAACCAGTCTTGAAGTATTGATTTTGCTCGTTTGATATAAGTATCTTGCCTAATCTTGTTGTGAGGGAATAACCCTTAGGATGTGACTTTATTTGTCTAATTGGAATATGTGAAAAGCGACTTATATGCGAGTTGACAGGTGTATATGTGGGTACAATGTATGATTTTGACGGAATTAGACTTTAGGCTTTTATTATGCCTGGTTCAGATTGTTTACTTTCTACGATTCATGTTTAATCATTTGTATGACTATGTGAACTACTTGAATCATGTTAAAGATCATGTATAGGCCTTAATATCCTGTTTGAACATGATATTCGCTGTTGTATGGAGAACCTACCTAATCTAAGTTGTAGTTATACACTTCGTACATGCATACACAATAGCATGCTATTTTCCCCAGTCCATGAGTATGTGAGTTTATATCCTTTATTGTTTACATGTGGTTTTGTATATTCTTTCTTTATGATGGACTGAATTGAGAGCGCGTGAGTTGTTCGTACGAATATTATGATTATGGAACGTGAGTTGTCCGTACAGCCAATGGATACAGATCCATCCCCCTAGGGTCATTATCTCATGTTTCTCCTTGATGACGTGCACACAAATTATGAAAACTGATCAGTGTTTGGACTTTGTGTATTCTCTCTATATGCAAGCTCCTTAGATGTGTACATATATTTTATGCATATTTTCTCGATATGCTGATTCAATTTATGAAATGATTGACGATACTTATCTTCTCTATATGTTAAATCGGTGTACATTGACTTGTTATTCTTGAATATCTTCTCTATATACTGATTTGTTAGCTTTATTGCAATGCTTGAGCATATCTTCTCTATGTGCAGCATTGGTTTTACCCATACCTTTTACTTAAATATCGATACTTCTATTGTATATATATGCATTCATGAACTGTACAAGTTTGCTAATGAGTTTCATTGACCACTCTCGTCACTACCTCATCGAGATTAGTCATGATACTTACTGAGTACATAAGATCGGTTGTAGTCCCACTACATTCTGCATTTAATTGTGCAGATCCAGAAGTTGGGCCCAACTGAGCATTTGGAGTTGTAGTTGCTGCTGTGGAGACTCGATGTAGAGCTGCATCATGATCGCAGTCCCTGACATCTCCTTATATCCTTTCATTACTGTTAGTTTCGGATAGTGTATTGTATTAACATACATGTATTTTTTTATTAGAGTTCATGACTTAATATTACCAGTTTCTAAGAAATTATTGTATTGGTTTGATATTTATCTATGCTCATTCGACCTTTAGACTCTTTCATTTTAGAATTGTAATTATTTTCTGCTATTATTTTATGAATGACTTGCCTAGCAATTGGGTTCGGCGCCGTCACTATCGGTGGTGATTTTGGATCGTAACAATTTTGCAGATATACATCTTGTATTCACAATAGGTCTTATAAGAAAAAAGAAAGAAAGGAATAATAAAAGTAAGAAGAACGGATGAGATAAACCTTTGAAGAGAAAATGAAGAAAGGAGAAAGAGAAAAATAAAGGAGAAAGAGAAAGAACAAAGAGAATCTGTAAACAACTAAAGAGAAGGAAGAAAGGAGAGAGAAAATGAGTTTTCCTTGGGAAGGTCTTTACTTTTTTAAACATGGGTGTGTCAAATTATCTTATTTTAGGGAATTTTACTTTACGTACTAATGGGTAAAGAAATTTTACTTTTTATACATAATTTGGATTAAACTGGATAATAAATAAAAAAATTAGACCAAAATAAGTAAACTAGATGGCTGACCTGCTCAGGCCCGTAATTATTCCAAAACTAGTTAATTTACACGCGCTTCGCGCGATCTTTATATATATATATATATATATATATATATATATATATATATATATATACACACTTTGTAAGTGTTGTTAAAAGGGATTAAAAATCAAATCAAAGAATAAATATATAGTGCAAGATATACATATAAAAAAATTAAATATAAGGATATGCTAAAATAATCATTCATGTGGATAAGCTTTTCTCGGTTTTATTCCTTTTACCATCCAAATGAAGAACCATTACAAAATGGGTATATCTAAGTAGTAATTTTGGTCATGCCCTCAATTAACTTCTTCATAATATAATTTTTTCCTCTGCTCCACTGAAATGTCCAAGTATTTGACCTTCCATTGATCGAAAAATATTACATATTAGTACTTTCTACACTTTTTCACAAGCACGTGATTGTATGTCATGTTCGAATTGCTTACCAATTGAATAAAAATTTGATTTCTTCGAAGTAACTTATTAGTGGTAACTCTATAATTTTAACAACTTCTTTGAAAGTAGAAAAATACTTCATATTGCCTGCAAAAAATATTGACATAGGAGATAAAAGGTATCCCATATTCTTAATTGAATATAAATATATTAATCCCAAGTCTAGAGAAATAACCAAAACTCAAAGTATTATTTTTTTTAAGCATAATGTACAAAATATTAATATATTATGCTTCTCTCACGACACATAAAATTCATGATAAAATGTCACTAATCTTTAAATAATGTCTAAATGTAAACATCACTTTTTCCTATTATTTCAAGAATATTTTTAAATATTAGTATAAGCCTAAGACATGTCTTTCAATCTTAAAAAACATTATTCAACATATTTTCATATATATAATTATTCAAGTTATATGTATATGTCAATCGATAAATTTCTTTTGGTAACAGAGGTAACAAATATAACCACTAACCATATGATATTACTATCATGCATGAAGTTTAAATTATGCAATACAGATTACTACTTTATAAATACATTTAGTCTATTTTTTAGAGAAGTTAAGTTATAGTAGGTAAGATAGGAAAACTTTAACTATAATAGTAGTCGATCGGAGTTTCAAAACCTAACGTTGATGCCCCCAACCGTTCCAATATCTCTCCAAGCAATAATTGACTTAGCCAATCTCTTGCCAGACATCGTTATAGAATCTCCCCTCTTTTTTTGTTAAATGAAATGCTTCATATCATATATTTCACACTTGAAAATAACTATAGATTACTTCATGCACGCAAATATGATATATATTTGAGATCACACATAGTAAATATTTACTCTAACATTAAATTTTGCAGATACTAAGTTTCATAAAATACAAAGGGTAGGAAATTAAAGAGTGAGTAGTGTAATGAAATTGAACCGGTTTTATTGTCGCTTTTTTTCCCCACTAATTGCTTTAACGTGATGACTATTATCATATCAAGATTAAAATCGTTACCTTTTTTGGGCCGATACTTGAGTATCATCTCACATATCCCACATTGAAGATTGCAGCAAACACACAAGATATCCTGCAAAATGAACTACTTTAAATTGTCCCAAACTCGAGCATCATAATCGCCGCATTACTTGGGGATAGTTCAATACCTTCTCTGAGGTTTTGTCCATGATTCATCATAATACAATGCCTGTAGTACTCAAGAATTAAAAGTTGAATTCCTTGATTTCTTCTAACACAAAAGACAATCCAACAGGAGGAAGAAGTTTGCGCAGTAGTATAAGACTTTTAATTAAGAATATTTGGCAGAATGGTTAAGGAATATGTTTATATTTCTCACGCAAAGAATAGGAATCTGGAATGGGCAGGCAATTGAGATTTAAAATGATAAGCATTTTTTTTAATAAAACAAAAAGTTATTAAACTAAATGTTGTATCAAATTGAAAGGGGTTAGTTATTATAGTAACAGACACAACCATTTAAAGAGTCACTTCCTTCTTTCTCTTTTTAAAATAGCATTTAAATGGGAAAAATCAGAAAAAATAACAAAAAGATTGAGAAAAAAGATAAATAGAATTCCTAATTTATGATAGTGCCACATTACCGGGCCAATGTCCCTCAATTATATAGATATATATATATATAGATTAATTAATTTTTGTTAGAAAAATCTATGCAAATTACCTATGCGGGTTAATTTGATTACCTGTTTTTACCCATATTGAATTCTCTTTTATTTTGTACTTATACGACCCAAATTATTTACCCACCCATTCCCCCTATTCCTTTTTAGATTTATTTATTGATCTTTACTCTTTAACTACTCTCTCTCTCAATTTTCTAATCACTCATAAAACCAAAAATGGCAGCCACATCTTTATTAGCAGTTCTCCCAATCTCTAAAACCCATTTTCAATTCTTCTTCTTTTGGAACTTCTCTATGATCCGCTTGGCTATTTCTTTTGTCAAGATCCAAAATTCCACCTTAAGGATCGTGATGACACCTAATCTCTAAGACTAGGTAAGCCTATCACATAACTACATCATACAAAACATAACAACTTAATATTAAATAAAATTGAGAAAATGGCCCAAGACATAGCCAATATGGTAATTCAACGATCACAATCCCAGAGCCCAGTAACACAGAGTCATAAGCTTTACAAGAAGTACATAATGAGTCTCAAAATACAACATTGTTTGGGATACGACGAATAGTAGTAAGGAAATAATAGAAGGTGATTCCGAGCCTTGCGAGCGGAATAACATGTATACCTTGAAATTTCCACAGCAACTCGAAATCAGCTCACTAACGACCGATACGCTCTAAGGTACCTGGATCTGCACAAAATGTACAGAAGTATAGTATCAGTATACCACAATCGGTGTCCACTAAGTATCAAGACTAAATTCGATGGAGTAGTGATGAAGTTCAAGTCGAGACACTCACTGGACAAATAACATGTGCATAATATCAATATAAAAACTAACCACGGAAAAGCATGGCCGAATAATACCAACAAAGGATAGGCATGTGATAACACGACAAATTAACTGAAACACGTAAAAAATAAAGTGAAATCATGTAAGGAAAACAATGACATGTTCAACTAATCAACCCATTCCAACACAAGAATAATATCAAGATTCACCCCAAAGCACAACCTAACATAATCACAAATGACCCTTATGATGCCATGAGAAATTCACAATAAAATATTTCCCTTACATAGCTACACGCGCATAAGTTCCCTCATCTTGCCGCGTGTGCATCACAATGAAGTATTTGCCCTTACTTGCAACACGCATATAAGCCCCCTTATCTCGCTGCATGTGCATCAATACACTCTACTCTTATGTCCCTGCATGCGCATCGCATTCAGAACAAAACAATCAACCCGCTCCACATGTGCACATATCCACAACATCGCCCAAACAATAATTCCAAAGCCACAAAAATACATAGCCCACTGGTCAACAACAATGTATACAAGAATTACAACAATAACACTAGGGTACATGAGGGTGAATCAATAATGAACTGTGCTTCATATAACAAACAACTCTAATTCAAGGCATATTAATATTCTAAGATATAATCCGGTCAATTATCACACATACACCCGTGTACACACTCGTCACTTTATGCACACATCGTTTCACATAGTACAAATAATGCTATTAGACTAAATCCTAAGGGATAACTCCCCCACACAAAGTTAGGCAAGATACTTATCTCAATTAGGCCAATTCAATACTTGAAAAATATTTTTCCTTTAAATTTCACCTCCATTAGACTCAAATCTAGCTAACAATGACTTAATAATATCAAACAATGCAAGAGAAACCAATTTCAATTAATAAAGTAAAGATCTTTACACAATTACCCAAAATTCAACAAAAAAAACCCAGGCCTGCCTGGTCAAAACTCGAGTCGAAGGGTATATCTCGACTAGCTATAACCCAACGAGTCCATATATCTGTTTGGTTTTTGAATTCGAGTCCAATTCGACTCTCAAATCCTAAATTTTTATTTTTCAAAATATAGTAAAAAATTCCCTAAATTTCTCTTCAAATCCCATGATTTAGATGTTAAAATTCATATACCATCGTGTTATATAATCTGAACTGAGTAAAACTTACTTACCCAATAGCTTTGTATGAAAATATCCTCCTAAAATTGCCTCCCACCGAGTCTAGGGCTAAAAAATATGATAAAATGAGACTAAATCCCGAAATTCCACTATTTGTTCAGCTGCAGAAGTCACAAATGCAACCAATGGATTGCAATTGCATTGCCTGACATGCCCAGAGAATGTTGCAAATACGACTCAGACATCACATTTGCAAAATCTGCCCAGTTTGCAAAAGCGACCAAGTTGTCGCAAAAACGACAAGCCTAGACCCAAACCCACCTCGCAATTGCGATCAAGGCATTGCAACTGCGATGCCTGAGAACCCCTTGCCAACTTTGCAATTGCGATAACTGCAACACTAGCAACCTGGAACTCCATTCCAAATGGTCCAAAACACGTCCGAAACTCACTCGAGACCCTGAAGCTCCACACCAAACATCTACACAAGTCTAAAAATATCATACGAATTCACTCGCGAACTCAAAACACAAAAATAACATTCGGAACCACGAATCAGACACCAAAACACATGGAAATTACAATGAAACTCAAGAATCGCTAAAATCTCAACCAAGCGTCTGATTCTTACCAAACCAACTCGGAATGTCACAAAACTTTGCACACGAGTTCCAAATAACAAAACAGACCTATTTTAGGTCCCAAAACTAAAAATCCAAACCTGATAGCCATAGAGTCAACCTATGGTTAAACTTAGGAAAATTCTAAACCTTCAAATTGCCAACCTTCGGCAAAAAGAACCAATTCAACCTAGGAACCTCCGAATCCAATTTCGGGCATACGCCTAAGTCCAAAATCACCATACAAACCTATTGGAACCATCAAAATACCGTTCTGGGATCGTTTTCACAAAAGTCAAACCCCGGTCAATATTTCTAATTTAAGCTCCCAAATAAGAACCAATTATTCAAAATCAATCCAAAACCTCCCCGAAATGAAACCAACCATCCACGCAAGTGATGGAACAACATATGCACATACATAAAGCTTCAAAAGGGGAAAATGGGCTCAAATACACAAAACAACCGATCGGGTCGTTATATTCTCCCCCTCTTAAACAAACGTCCATCCTCGAACGAGTATAAATACTTACTTGAAGTGCCAAAAATATGAGGATAACAACTACACATATCATAATCGGTCTCCCAAGTCTCCTCCTCGATCGATTGACCTCTCCACTGAACCTTCACCGATAAAATATTCTTCGACCTCAACTTTCAAACCTGCCTGTCCAAAATAGCCACCGACTGCTCAACATAAGTCAAATCCTTGTCCAATTGCACCTGAAATCTGGCACATGAGACAGATCACCATTGTACTTCCGGAGCATGAAAAGGTGGAACACGAAGTGAACTTCCAATAAGCTGGGTGGTAATGCAAGTCTGTAGGCCATCTCACCCTCTCTCTCAAGAACCTCAAAAGGACCAATAAACCTATGGCTCAACTTGCCCTTCTTCGCGAACAACATCACACCCTTCATAGGTGAAACTCTTAGCAGAACCCTCTCACCCACCATGAATGCCACATCACGAGCCCTCCTATAAGCATAACTCTTTTGCCCGGACTATGTTGTACGAAGACGCGCCTGAATTAACTTCACCTTCTTTAATGCATCACGGACCAAATCAGTGCCCAACAACCTAGCCTTCTATGACTCAGACCAACCCACTGGAGAACGACATCGCCTCCTATACAAGGCCTCGTACGAAGCCATCTGGATGCTCGATTGATAGTTGTTGTTGTATGCAAACTCTGCTAGCTGCAGAAACTGATCCCCTAAGCCCCCGAAATAAATGACACATGCACGTAACATGTCCTCCAAAATCTGAATAGTGTGCTCCGACTCTCCATCTGTCTGCAGATGAAATGCCATACTCATCTCAACCTGTGTACCCAACTCATGCTGCACGACTTTCTAAAAATGCAATGTGAACTGCATGCCTCGATCCGAGATAATAGACACCAACATACCATGAAGGCGAACAATCTTGCTAAATAAATTTGAGCCAGCTACTCTGAAGAGTAGGTCGTATTGACTAAAATGAAGTGTGCAGACTTGGTCAGTATGTCCTTAATAACCCAGTCGAATCTCCTCAAGGTCCATGGTAGTCCAACTACAAAATACATAGTGATATACTCCTATTTCCACTCTGGAATGTCAAGCCTCTGAAGTAAACCACCCGATCTTTGATGCTCGTACTTAACCAGCTGACAGTTCAAACACCGAGCCACATACTACACAATATATTTCTTCACTCTTCTCCACCAGTAGTGCTGCTTAAAATCGTGGTATATATTTGAGGCGCCTAGATGAATGGAATACCATGAACTATGGGTCTCCTCAAGGATCAACTCCCGCAACCCATCCACATTGGGAACACAAATCTGGCCTTAAAGCCTCAACACCCCATCATTTCCAATAGTTACCTCCTTGGCATCACCGTGCTGCACCATGTCCTTAAGGACAAGCAAGTGGGGACTATCATACTGACGCGCCTTGATGCACTCAAACAAAAAAGACTGTGAAACCACGCAACCAAGAACATGGCTAGGCTCCGAAACATCCAACCTCACGAACCTGTTGGCTAAAGCTTGAACATCCAAAGCTAACGGTCTCTCCTATACTGAGATAAAAACAAGACTCCCCATGCTCTTAGCTTCCTACTCAAAGCATCGGCCACCACATTGGACTTCCCGAGATGATATAGAATGGTGATATCATAGTCCTTTAGTATCTCTAAACACCTTCATTGCCTCAATTTCAGATCTTTTGTTTGAATAAGTGTTGTAAACTCATGTGATCCTTGAACACCTCTCAAGACATATCGTAGAGATAGTGCCTCCAAATCTTAAGCGCGTGAACCATGGCTGCCAACTCCAAATCGTGCACTGGGTAGTTCTTCTCATGTGTATTCAACTAACGCAAAGCATAAGTAATCACTCTACCCTTCTGCATCAACACGCACCCAATATCAATCCATGAAGCATCAAAATAGACTGTATAAGAACCCGATGCTGAAGGCAAAACTAGAAATGGAGTTGTAGTCAAGGTAGTTTTGAGCTTCTAAAAGCTCTCCTCACACTCGTCAGACCACCTGAATGGGGCACCCTTTTGAGTCAATCTAGTCAAAGGAGTTGCGATGGATGAAAAATCCTCCAAACATGGCGATAATACCCAGCCAAGCCTAGAAAACTCCGGATCACAGTAGCGGTAGAAGGCCTGGGCCAACTCTGAACTACCTCAACCTTCTTTGGATCCACCTTAATCCCCACACTAGACACTACAGGGCCCAACAATGTCATTTAATTAAGCTAAAACTCGCACTTGGTGAATTTAGAATATAGCTTTTTCTCCCTCAAAGTGCAGAGCATGATCCTCAAGTCCTACTCATGATCCTCCTAGCTACAAGAATACACCAATATATCATCAATGAACATGATGACGAAGGAATCAAGATATGGCTGAAACACATTGTTCATCAAGTGCATAAAGGCTGCTGGGGCATTGGTCAACCCAAAAGATATCACCAAAAACTCTAGTGGCCATAGTGGGTCCTGAAGGCTATCTTTGGAATATCTGAAGCCCGGATCTTCAACTGATGATACCCCGATCTCAAATCAATCTTCGAGAATACCCTAGCACTCTCAAGCTGATCAAACAAATCAATAATATGCGGTAATGGATACTTGTTCTTGATGGTAACCTTGTTCAACTGCATGTAGTCAATGCACATCCTCATAGAATCATCCTTCTTCTTCACAAATAGAACTGGGACACCCAAGATGAGACACTCGGTCTGATGAAACCCTTATCAAGCAACTCCTGAAGGTTTTCCTTTAACTTCTCCAACTCCAGTGACGCCATGCAATATGGTGGAATAGAGATGGCTGAGTGCCCGACACCAAGTCAATACTAAAATCAATATCCCTATCGGGTGGCATGCCCGGTAGGTTTGATGGAAACATATCTAGAAACTCTCTCATTATCGGAACTGACTCGACGATAACAGTATCAACACTAACATCCCTCACAAAGGCTAAGTATGCCAAACGTCCTTCTCAACCATCCGTTGTGCCTTCAAAAAATACACCACTCTACTAGGAACATGACCAAATGAACCTCTCCACTCCAACCTAGGCAACCCCAGCATAGCCAATGTCATGGTTTTAGCATGATAGTCAAGAATAGCATGATATGGTAACAACCAATCCATGCCCAAAATCACATCAAAATCCACTATATTGAATAATAGAAAGTCAACCCTAGTCTCATAACCTACGATAGTGACCAAACAACAATGATAGATATGGTCTACCACAATAGGATCACCAACAAGCGTAGATACATAAACATGTGTACTCAAAGAATCACGAGACATATCCAAGTATGAAGCAAAATAGGATGACACATACAAATAAGTGGAACCCGGATCAAATACAACTGATGCATCTCTATGACAAACTGGAACAATACATATAATGACAACATCTGATGCAATAGCCTCAGTCCTACCAGGGAAAGCGTAACAACGGGTCTGGCCTCCCTCTCTAGGACGTCCTCTACCTGCCTGTCCTCCACCCTTAGCTGGATGTGCAGGTGGAATATAAACTGGAGTAGAAACCATAGCCTAAGTCCCTGGGGAGGTCCACCCCTCTGAAGTCTAGGATAATCCCTCACCATGTGCGTAGTATCACCATACTAGAAACAACCTCCCTATAGGCGTGGTTGTGGGTACTAATTCTAACTCAGATGGCTGGAATAACCACTATAGGAACCCCATGCAAAAGGTGCACTGGAAGATGGTTGTCCAAAATGAGTACTCTAAGGTACCTGAATAGTTGTGGCACTGCGAGTAACTTGAAGTGCAGACTGAACTGGTCGACTGATATAACCTCCGCCATGACGAGCTGAAACTGCAGAGTGGGAACCACTAAATCCTCCAAAATCTCGAGGTCTCTTAGCCTCCCTATCCTCCCTCTCCTGGCTGCGGTTACGCTCTAACCTTCTAGCGATCTCCACAACCTGCTGAAATGGAGTATCAGTCTCTAATCCCGTGCCATCCCAAATCTGAGACCATAACTAAGTCCCTCAATAAATCTATGGACTATCTCCCTAATAGTGGAAACCAAAGCAGGTGCATGACGAGATAAATCACTAAACCTCATAGCATACTCAGACACTGTCATAGTCCCCTAGCACAACAACTCGAACTCCATGCGCAACGCATCCCTGAGGGTCTATAGAACGAACTCCCTCAAGAATAGATTAGTGAATTGAGCCCAAGTAAGTGGCGCTGCTCCAGCTGGCCTACACTCCTCGTAAGCCTACCACCATCTATATGCTGGCCCCGTCAGCTGGAAAGTGGGAAGGTCGACCCTTCTTAACTCCACTATGCCCATAGTGCGCAGAATACAATGACATTGGTCTAGAAAATACTGTGAATCCTCAGAAGCTGCACCACTTAAAGTAGGAGGAAAATACTTCTTGAATCTCTCTAACATCTTTTACTCTTCCTCTGATGCCACTGGCCTAAACTTAGGCTGAATCGCAATCACGGGTTGTACCCGCACAACACCCGGAGCCTGATCAATATGAGCCCGCTGATCTGTAGTACGGGCGCCAGGAGTCTGAGCTCCTCCCCCAGCCTAAGAAGTAGTTAGTGCAACTGGAATCAATCCCGCATGAGCTAGGGTACCAAACATGCTTAGACAATGTGCCAAAGTCTCCTGAAGTCCAGGGGTAGCAACATGCGCCTCAGGTGCCTGCTCCCCAATCGAAGCTATTGATGGATCCTCGATCGCGGCCCTAGCACGACCCCTCATTGTAGCACATGCTCCGTATCTGCCTCAGCATCTTCCCCGGCCTCTACCAGCACCGACGCCGGGGCAACATCATCGGTAACTGAAGCTTGTGTCCTCACCATCAGAGAGAGAATAGAAAGACCAAGGCTCAAATTCCAAAATCAGTAAATTCGCACGATAAGGAATGAAAGAAGTGCAATTTCCTAATAGTTTTGTAGCCTCTCGAAGATAAGTACAGACATCTCCGTACTGATCCGTAAGACTCTACTACACTTGCTTATGACTCATATGAAGTTTCACTTCTTTCATTCCTTCATTTAAGACTAACCTTAGTGGAGTAGTGACGAAGTTCAAGTCGAGACACTTACTAAAAAAATAACCTGTGCAAAATATCAATGTAAAAACTAACCATGAAAAAGCAATCGGAATAAATAGCAACAAAGAATAGGCATGTGATAACACGACAAATTAGCTGAAACACGTAAAACACAAAGTGAAATCATGTAAGGAAAATAATGACATGTTCAACTCATCAACCCGTTCCAACACAAGAATAACATCAAGAGTCACCCTAAAGTATCACATAACATAATCACAAATCACCCTAATGATGCCGCATGAGCTTCACAATGAAATATTTCCCCTTACATAGCTACACGCGCATAAGCCCCCTTATCTCGGTGCATGTGCATCACAATGAAGTATTTCTCCTTACTTGAAACACGCGCATAAGCCCCCTTATCTTGCCGCATGCGCATCAATACACACCACCCTTATGTCACTGCATGCACATCTCATTCACAACACAACAATAAATTGGCCCCACACGTGCACATGTACCATAACGTCGCTCAAACAACGATACCAAAACCACAACAATACATAGCCCACCGCTCAACAATAATGTATACAAGAATTACAACAATAACACAAGGGTACGGGGGTGAATCAACAATGAAATGCGCTTTATCTAACAAACAACTCCAATTAAAGGCATATTAATAGCCTAAGGTATAATCCGGTTAGTTACCACACATACGCCCGTGTACACACTTGTCACCTTATGCACACGTCGTTTCACATAGTACAAATAATGATATTAGACCAAATCATAAGGGGTAATTCCACCACACAAAGTATCACGACCCCAATTTCCCTCTGTAGGATGTCGTGATGGCACCTAGTCTCTAAGATTAGGTAAGCCTAACACTTACTGAATTAAATGACAGAATTCAATCAAAACAACTATTAAACGTAAACCATATATTTCTATTTAAAGCCAACAATCCCAACATAATACAATATCCCAAAACCGGTAGTACAAGTCATAAGCTCTACTGAGTTCACTAGAAAATTTGTAAGTATAACTGTTCCAAAATAGAAATAAACTGTACAAAATAAACTTCAGAAGATGACTTCGAGGCCTGCGAACGCGACAACAGGTATACCTTAAAGTCTTCGCAGCAATATCTGATCAACTATCTAATGATCAACAAACTCTGAAGTACCTGGATCTGCATAAAAATATGCAAAAAGTGTAGCATGAGTACACCACAGCGGTACCCAGTAAGTATCAAGACTAACCTCGGTGGAGTAGTGACGAGGAATAGTCAAGACACCTACTAGACATAATAACCTGTACAAGTATAAATGTGAAACTAACATGGAACAATATCAATATAAAGCTAAGCATGGTAAAAATAACAAAACAATACTTGCAATAGGAAGCTAGAAGCTACAATTAGCAACAAGGCACAATAGGTAATAATGCCCTAGAGTAAGCTGAATACAGTTTAAGTCCGATGAAATCAAGTAACAACTCAATAAGAATAATTGCTTTCACACAAGATGTATTTAAGAATTTCCCCGAGGTACTACACCTCATAATCACAAATCACGGGTCCCAATTCACGAATCTTAATCATTTGAATTCTTGTGCCCACATTACAAATCACAACCGCACGGACAAATCACAACCGTACGGATAACTCACGTGCTGCACGGACAACTCACGTGCCAATACCATTAATACCTCATAACTACACGGACAACTCACGTGCTAATACCATTAATACCTCATATCTGCACGGATAACTCACGTTCTAGGGGAGTGAAAATATCTCATATCTGCATGGAAAACTCATGTGCCAGCAATAACAATAACTCATAACCGCATGGACAACTCACGTGCCAATAGTACAACTTTCATACAACAGGCAAGTAAATGAGAATACATGTAAATGATCAATAGACATCAGGAATTATCTTCTTAAATCGATATGAGTAATTAATAACGTGTATGCTTGTGCAAATGTTCTATCACAACTTGAGTCAACATGTAAGAGTAGATACAATGGATAATGCAAAGGAATAAGAACAACTCGACAATAAGAGAGATAACATGTAACCATGATTTCAAATAAGAACAACTCAACAATAAGAGAGATAACATGTAACAATAATTTCAAATAAGAATAAGTCAACAAGGGAAGAGATAATAAAAACTTCAATTAAGGATGATTAATTGCAAAAACGATAACAAGGACATAAACGAGATAATAACTTCAATTAAGGCATTGAAGAGTACATTTGGCTATAAAGGGTAAAGCATGAACCAATCAACTTCAATTACGATATGTAAGGGTAAATTTAGCAGTGGAGGATTTAACATGATAAGACAACTTCATTTTAATATACATAAGAACCTAAGAGTGTAAACGGTCAAATTACCACATATAATCCATGTACACACTCGTCACCTTGGGTACACGTCTTTCACGTAGTTTAAATAGTGCAAAAAATCAATCCTTACGGGGTAGTTCCCGCACACAATGTTAGGCAAGATACTTACCTCAAAAGCCCTCAATCAACACTCTAAAATAGCTTTTCCTATACAATTAACCTCTGCCCGGCTCAAATCTAACAAAAATTGACTCAATAACGTCAAATAATGCAAGATAAATAAATTCTAATAATTAAAGCTATGATCTTTACACCATTGCTCAAAAGTCAACAAAAGTAAATTCGGGACCCGCCTGGTCAAAACCCGGGTCCAATGATAGATTCCGACTACCCCTGACCCCACGAGTTCATATATGTGATTAGTTTCAAAATTCGATTCCAAATCGACTCTCAAAACTCAAATTTTTATTTTTCAAAAACTTGACAAAGTTTCACAAATTTTTAGTTTGATTCAAATAATTTTGATGTTAAAATCAAAGATATATTGATGGAATATGATTAGAAATAGATTAGAATCACTTACCTAAAGTTAGTAGATGAAATTCCCTCTTCAAAATCGCCTCCTGCTGAGTCTAGGGTTCCAAAATATAAAAATGAGACCAAAAATCTCGTCCCTCAGCTTTTTGTCCAGTCGCATTTGCTACCGTCATTGCAAATACGATGAATAGTTTGCAATTGCCAACATAGGACCTTCGCAAATGCGACCATTGTGATCGCAGATGCAAACCAGCTACCCAGGCCACCCCATCGCAAATGCGATCATTGGGATCCCAAATGCGAACCTAGCAGAAAACATCTATTATCGCAATTGTGATCCATATCTCGCAATTGCGAGACCTGAGACATATGTGCAAAACCCAGCAAAACTCAAACTCTATCAAACATTCCGCAACGCGTCTGAAACTCACCTGAGCACTCGGGGCTCCAAACCAAATATCAACACAAGTATAAAAAAAAATAACACAAACTTTCTCGCACGATCAAACCATTATAATAACATCTGATACCATGAATCAGACCTCAAAATACATGAATTCAACATGAAACTCAAGAACTTCTAAAAACACAATCGCGCGTCCGATTCCTATCAAATCAACTCGGAATGACGCCAAACTTTGCGGACAAGTTCCAAATGACAAAACAGACCTAATCCAAGTCCCGAAATAAAAATCCAAAGCTATAAAGTCAACCTACGGTCAAACTTACTAAAATATTCTAAGCCTTTAAATTGCCAACATTCGGCAAAACAATACAAATCAACCTACGGACTTCCAAAATCGATTCCGGACATACGACCAAGTCCAAAATCATGATACAAATCTGTCAGAGCCATCAAAACACCACTGCAGGATCGTTTTCTTAAAAGTCAAATCTCGGTCAACATTTTCAACTTAAGCTTCTAATGTGAGAATCACTCATCCAAATTTATTCCGAATCATCCAAAAATCAAATCCGACCATGAACGCAAGTCATAATACACAATATGAAGCCACTCAAGATCTCGAACCACTAAACAGAACCATAAAGTTCAAAATGACCGATCGGGTCGTTACACAAAGTTAGGCAAGATACTTACCTCAATTAGGCCAATTCAATACTCTAAAACTCTTTTCCTTTAAATTTTACCTCTGCTCGGCTCAAATCTAGCCAAAAATGACTTAATAATATCAAACAATACAAGAGAAACCAACTCGATTAATAAAGTTAAGATCTTTACATAATTTTTCAAAAGTCAACCACGGACCCGTCTGGTCAAAACCCGAGTCGAAGGATAGATATAGACTACTCATAACCCCATGAGTCCATATATGTGTTTGTTTTTCAAATTCAAGATCAATTCAACTCTCAAATCTCAATTTTTTTATTTTTCAAAATATAGTAAAATATCCCCCTTCTCTTCAAATCCCATGATTTAGATGTTAAAATTCATAAACCATCGTGATATATAATCTAAATTGAGTCAAAATCACTTACCTAATAGCTTTGTATAAAAATCTCCTCCCTCCGAGTCTAGGGCTAAAACATATGATAAAATAAGACTAAGTCCTGAAATCCCACAATTTGTTCAGTTGAAGAAGTCGCAAATGCGAACCCTCGCAATTGCGACTAATGGATTGCAATTGCGCTGCCTGACATGCCCAGGGAATGTCGCAAACGCGAATCAGACATCGCAAAGTCTGCCCAGGTCGCAAAAATGACCAAGTTGTCGCAAAAGCGACCAGCCTAGACCTAGTCCCACCTTCGCAATTGCGAACAAGGCGTCGCAATTATGATTCTTGAGAATCCCCTGCCAACTTCGCAATTGTAAACTGGTGCTCGCAATTGCGATAATTGCAGCAGCAACACACCACCAACCTGGAACTCAATTCCAAATGGCCCGAAACACGTCCGAAACTCACCCGAGCTCCCGAGGCTCCACACGAAAGATTCACACAAGTTTAAAAATATCATACGGCCTCGCTCGCGAACTTAAATGCCAAAATAACATTCAGAACCACGAATCGGACACCAAAACACATGGAAATTACAATGAAACTCAAGAATCGCTAAATTCTCAACCAAGCATATGATTCTTACCAAACCAACTCGGAATGACACTAAATATTGTACACAAGTTCCAGATGACAAAACAAACTTATTTCAACTCCCGAAAACCAAACATCTAAACCCGATAGCCATAAAGTCAATCTATAGTCAAACTTAGAAAATTTCTAAACCTTCAAATTGCCAACCTTTGGCAAAAAGAGCTAATTCAACCTAGGAACCTTTGAATCTAATTTTAGGAATACGTCTTAGTCCAAAATCACCATACGAGCCTGTTGGAACTATCAAATCACCATTCAGGGGTCGTTTTCAAAAAAGTCAAACCTCGGTAAATATTTCCAATTTAAGCTCCCAAACTAAGAACCAATTGTTCCAAATCAATCCAAAAACTCCCTGGAATGAAACCAACCATCCCCACAAGTCATGGTATCACAAATACACATACGAAAAGCTTCAAAAGCGGAAACATGGCTCAAATATATAAAACGACCAGTCGGATTGTTACATCTTTACCTTTTTATCTATCTGATTCACCTATGGTTATATTAGGAGTAGTTTGTCAGTGTAACTTCGGTTATTATTTTAGATTTAAAGAAAAACATTGAAACTCTTTGTATATGAGTCTAAAATTTCAGATCTGAATTTTCGTGTGCATTTAAAGTATTTTATTGTTAATATTCATTGGGTGTTGTTTTTTAATGTGTATATTGTGGTGTTAGCACTGATTTTTCAAAATTTATTATATAAAAAATTAGATCCACTATTGAAAAACCTCGAAGCTTGAAACTCATAAACTGGATTTATTGAGTTTGTTATTGTTTCAATGCAATTCTAAATAGAGGGTGTTTGAAATGTCGATTGAAGGTTATGGGTAAATTTTATGTCAATTTAATGGAGATTGTGGAGTAGATTATTAAAATTTGGGTTGAAATTGAGTTGAACTAGCAAAAAATATAAATTTGTATTGTATATCAAAATTACATATCGTATACCAAAATGATATACAATAATTACTTCAAGAACATACAACAAATTACAATAGTATAATGTTACAGTATAATGTAACAATATACTGTTGAACGAAGATCACAAGATACCATTTTGATATACTTTATGCCATTTTGATATATAATATATAATAAACAACATACAATTTACTGCAATAATATACTGTTCTAACATATAATATAATGTAATAGTATACTATTATAATTGGATCTTTTTTAAATTTTCAAGATTTTCAACTGGATCCCTTTTCAAATTTTCAACGAAGTTCTCATGCTTTTATCAAATATTTTCTTAAATGAAGTATTTAATGGAGGTATTATTCACTATATAGTTTCATGGAGGTATTATTCACTATATCAGAAGTAGGTGCATGAATAGACATAAAATAATAATATACTTGTTTGGTTTAATTATATACCATGATAGTATATTTATGGAATTTCACTGGGCTTCTTCTTGTTGTTGTTGTTGTTGTTGTTGTTATTTGTACCGTGATAATATATCACTATGCAAAATATTTTACATTAATTTTCTATTTTATTGGACTGATATTTTTTATTAAACTAATATACTACTTTGACATACTATATGCTAGAAATATTTGCAGTAATACACATATAAAAGAAATTAAAAAGAAGATAAAGGAATACTATTGTTTATATACAGAAAAAAGTAAAAGTCTTCATTTGAAAGGAGCAAAAAAAAAAGGAATAGAATCAAAGTAGGGAGAAAATAAAAATAAAATATATTTTGGAACAAAAATATATGGAATCAAATTAAGGAAAAAAAAACAATAACCTTGAGAAATGAACGGAATCAGAAAAGGAGAAAGAAGAAAGAAAAAAAGAGAAAGAAAAAGGAAAAAGGAAAAAGGAGAAAAAGAAGAAGAGGGAAATAGAAAGAAAGAGAGAAAAAAGGACGAAAATAAAAAAGATAAAAAAAAGTGGAAAGAAAGGAGAGAAAATCGGAATTAGGTGGTTGAGGTAGGAGTTGGAAGTTAGAATGGGTATAGATATTATTCTTAATGGGTCGAGCAAGAGTAATTGTTTTGCTTCTATAGGTATTTGTGTATTTATTCCTTTTTATTAGTGTTGTAAACCCCAAGAAATATTTTTGGCTTTTATTTAAGACGCCACCCCCCGCACCCCATCCCGCCCAGCCCAATTTTCATCTATTTCTATTTTCGGTATATAAATAATTTCTTTCGCACCTAACATAAAAAAGAAACATCTAACATTGGTCGGATAATTTCTAAAATATTTTACAAGGTCTTTAGTACTTAAGTATTATTGTACTCCACTAATTAATCATGCTATATCAAAAGACTATTGTAATTTTTAGAAAGAGGATGTGAGCTGAACCAATTACACCCCAAACCTTAGAGGAGCAAGACACAATACTTGGTGCTTTAAACTTGTGACCGGGTGAACTAATATTCAAGTCATATTTAGACTTGGACAATGCATGTTTCACGATAAGAAAATTTTCAATAAGGATTTAAAATCATCATTGTTTAGCATAATAGCCCATAAAGCTTTCAAAACTCTTTACATGATTTAGTAATTACAATGACTATATTCTAAACATAAATACATGACCCGCTATATACAAAAAGCTTTTTTGACAATGATCACTTAAATGCAAAAATAAACTAGATTCAAACGTACCCACGAAAACAGTGGCATGCTCACCATAATAGCTGGAGAAGAGTGGGAGATGCCTAGCAACGGTTCATGTCATCTGAAAGTAATAATACTTGCATTCACAAAGAGATGCAGTGCCCCGATAAAGGGACGTGAGTACAAATGAAGAGTACTCGTATGCATCCTCAACTCCCTCACATAAAACGGGACAAGAACATATAAAAAAATATAAAGAGATAATATGCAACTCAAAACAATAACATTTGTATTTCTTAAAATATATGAGAGTTTGAGCTTTAAGCAAACTTAATCTTTTTAGTGAGGAGTCCCTAATCACTGACATAAATAGCCAACATGTATATTTTATGTGGCTCCGACCTTAGACCGAGCGGTTGAGGTATCTTGATATTCGGCTTAATGTATGCATATTTTGATGTATATTGCCTCACATTATACTCATGTCTCGTAATTTCGGATGTATAATATAATGATTTGTGCTAATTTGTGGTATTTCTATGTGTAGGAATCATTCGGATGCGATTTGGGACGAAAGTGCACGAATTGGAGCGAAAATGGAAAGAAAAGGCGAAATGGCCCAGTTGAGCAACACATGCAGCGTGGGCCGCTACCTACGGCGTACAAAACAAAATGTTGAAAAGTTGAGCGCCAGGGCCAGCGCCCCACGCTGCCCTGGACGCTCAAAACGTGCACATGTCCTATTTCGACTAGGACACGGTTATTTCGACCCCAAGACGCCCCAACTCATATAAAAGCTAACCTAAACCTATTTTGAGGAGGAGGGCATGACTTTGAGAGGAGAATAAAAGTACAAAACACTCAGAAGCACAGATTTGATCAATTCTTCCATTCTTCTTCTAGTATTCATTGATTTTATGTTTGAAAACATTATATTTGATGATTGTATGAACATGAGTGGCTAAGAACCCTATTGTTCTGGGGTCATAGGTGCTACATGAATGCTGACGTTTGAAGTTTAAATTAACGGGTTTGATTTTATCATATTGTGTTATTTATTTAATACTGTCCTTAACTATTTTGCTGAGTAGCTAATAGTGAAATACTATTCATGAATCTAGAGTTGAACTCGAAAATGAGAATTCTAAATTGCATATAGAATTAAATAGAGCAAGTTCTTGAATCCGGGCATCGGTAAACAGATTCGCAATTAGGATAGACATATACCTAATTTCCTTGCTTGGTTAAAATACAGGAAGTGTAAACGCATTCTTGTTAATCTTAATTCCAAAGTCATATAGGCATTAAGTTAGCTTCAATAGGCGAGTAAGAACTCGACAGATTCTTATGAGTAATATCAACCCTGTCAATCAACAATCCAGATAAATTTATTAGTCATTGTAAGTTAAGAACGCAACATGATTGTTAGCTAGCCTAAGACCCTGGAATATCTTCTCCTACTGATTGTTAACCAAAATTGCTTAAGTGTTGTGGTTGATTTCTAGTTATTTCATTGCTCGATAGTTTCTTAGGCAGTAAATTAGTCACTTACACATTTTGTGAGAAGTCTCTTGAATCGATAAGTTATTTGAGTTTGAATCAGTCAAAGGTTAATCATAAGTCTCCGTGGGAATGATACTCTTACTCACTACTCTATTACTTGATGACAGCGTATACTTGCGTGTGTGGGTTTGGCCACAATAATTTTTTGGCGCACAAAATAGACTGTTGAAAGGTTGAGCGCCAGGGCCAGCTCCCCAGGCTGCCCTGGATGCTCAAAATGTGAACATGTCCTATTTCGACTAGGACTCGATTATTTCGATCCCATGATGCCCCCATCTCATATAAAGCCTAACCTAAACCTATTTTGAGTAAGAGGACGTGACTTTGAGAGGAGAATAAAAGTACAAAACACTCGGGAGCACGGATTTGATCAATTCTTCCATTCTTCTTCTAGTATTCATTGATTTTATGTTTGAAAATATTATATTTGATGATTGTATGAACATGAGTGGCTAAGAACCCTATTGTTCTGGGGTCATCAGTGCTGCATGAATGCTGACATTTGAAGTTTATATTGACGGGTTTGATTTTATCATATTGGGTTATTTATTTAATTCTGTCCTTAATTATTTAATTCTAGCTAGCTAGAATCTAGAGTTGAACTCGAAAATGAGAATTTTAGATTGCATATAGAATTAAATAGAGCAAGTTCTTGAACCTGGGCATCGGGAAACGGATTCGCAATTAGGATAGACATATACCTAATTTCCTTGCTTGGTTAAAATACAACAAGTGTAAATGCATTCTTGTTAATCTTAATTCCATAGACATATAGTCATTAAGTTAGCTTGAATAGGCGAGTAAGAACTCGACAGATTCTTATGAGTAATATCAACCCTGCTAATCAATAATCCAAATAAATTAATTAGTCATTGTAAGCCAAGAACGCAACATGATTGTTAGCTAGCCTATGACCCTGGAATATCCTCTCATACTGGTTGTTAACCGAAATTGCTTAAGTGATATGGTTGATTTCTAGTTATTTCATTTCTCGATAGTTTCTTAGGCAGTAAATTAGTCACTTACACATTTTGTGAGAAGTCTCTTGAATCGATAAGTTATTTGAGTTTGAATCAGTCAAAGGTAAATCATAAGTCTCCATGGGAATGATACTCTACTCACTACTCTATTACTTGACGACCACGTATATTTGCGTGTGTGGGTTTGGCCACAACAAGTTTTTGGCCCACAAAATAGACTGTTGAAAGGTTGAGCGCCAGGGCCAGCTCCCCACGCTGCCCTGGACACTCAAAACTTGAACATGTCCTATTTCGACTAGGACTCGATTATTTCGATCCCATGATGCCTCCATCTCATATAAAAGCTAACCTAAACCTATTTTGAGTAGGAGGACGTGACTTTGAGAGGAGAATAAAAGTACAAAACACTCGGGAGCACAGATTTGATCAATTCTTCCATTCTTCTTCTAGTATTCATTGATTTTATGTTTGAAAACATTATATTTGATGATTGTATGAACATGAGTGGCTAAGAACCCTATTGTTCTGGGGTCATAGGTGCTACATGAATGCTGACGTTTGAAGTTTAAATTAACGGGTTTGATTTTATCATATTGTGTTATTTATTTAATACTGTCCTTAACTATTTTGCTGAGTAGCTAATAGTGAAATACTATTCATGAATCTAGAGTTGAACTCGAAAATGGGAATTCTAAATTGCATATAGAATTAAATAGAGCAAGTTCTTGAATCCGGGCATCGGTAAACAGATTCGCAATTAGGATAGACATATACCTAATTTCCTTGCTTGGTTAAAATACAGGAAGTGTAAACGCATTCTTGTTAATCTTAATTCCAAAGACATATAGGCATTAAGTTAGCTTCAATAGGCGAGTAAGAACTCGACAGATTCTTATGAGTAATATCAACCCTGTCAATCAACAATCCAGATAAATTTATTAGTCATTGTAAGTTAAGAACGCAACATGATTGTTAGCTAGCCTATGACCCTGTAATATCTTCTCCTACTGATTGTTAACCGAAATTGCTTAAGTGATGTGGTTGATTTCTAGTTATTTCATTGCTCGATAGTTTCTTAGGCAGTAAATTAGTCACTTACACATTTTGTGAGAAGTCTCTTGAATCGATAAGTTATTTGAGTTTGAATCAGTCAAAGGTTAATCATAAGTCTCCTTGGGAACGATACTCTACTCACTACTCTATTACTTGACGACCCTGTATACTTGCATATGTGTGTTTGGTCGCAACAAGTTTTTGGCGCACAAAACAGACTGTTGAAAAGTTGAGTGCCAGGGCCAGCTCCCCACGCTGCCCTGGATGCTCAAAACTTGAACATGTCCTATTTTGAGTAGGACTCGGTTATTTCTACCCCAAGACGCCCCAACTCATATAAAAGCTAACCTAAACCTATTTTGAGGAGGAGGGCGTGACTTTGAGAGGAGAACAAAAGTAAAAAAATACTTGGGAGCACAGATTTGATGAATTTTTCTATTTTTCTTCTAGTATTCATTGATTTTATGTTTGAAAATATTATTTTTGATGATTGTATGAACATGAGTGGCTAAGAACCCTATTGTTCTGGGGTTATAGGTGCTACATGAATGTTGACTTTTGAAGTTTAAATTGACGGGTTTGGTTTTATCATATTGGGTTGTTTATTTAATTCTGTCCTTAATTATTTTACTGAGTAGGTAACAGTGAAATACTATTCACAAATCTAGAGTTGAACTCGAAAGTGGGAAGTCTAGATTGCATATAGAATTAAATAGTGCAAGTTCTTGAACACGGGCATTGGGAAACAGATTTGCAATTAGGATAGACATATACCGAATTTTCTTGCTTGGTTAAAATACAGCAAGTGTAAATACATTCTTTTTAATCTTAATTCTATAGACATATATGCATTAAGTTAGCTTGAATAGACGAGTAAGAACTCGACATATTCTTATGAGTAATATCAACTATGTCAATCACCAATCGAGATAAATTAATTAGTCATTGTATGTCAAGAACGCAACATGATTGTTAGCTAGCCTATGACCCTGGAATATCCTCTCTTACTGATTTTTAACCGAAATTGCTTAAGTGTTATGGTTGATTTCTAGTTATTTCATTGCTTGATAGTTTCTTAGGCAGTAAATTAGTCACTTACACATTTTGTAATAAGTCTCTTGAATCGATAAGTTATTTGAGTTTGAATCAGTCAAAAGGTTAATCATAAGTCTCCGTGGGAATGATACTCTACTCACTACTCTATTACTTGACGACTGCGTATACTTACGTGTATGTGTTTGGTCACAATAAGTTTTTGGTGCCGTTGCTGGGGACTTAATAATTAGCTACTTGTCTGAGTTAAGCGTTTATTAGTTAATTGTTCAAGTTTTAATTTTCAGTTTATTTTGTTTGTGTTAACGCAAGCTCTTCTCTGGAATGCGGAGGAGTAAAAGCGCAAACAACCTCCTTCCTCTTGATCCTGAAATTGAACGAGCACTTCACAGAGTGAGGAGGGAAGTCAAAGCTAGAACTAGAATAGAAAGATAGTTGGTCATCGTAGTTCAACCACAACCAATAGAGATGGTAGGTAATGAAGAGCGTGCGGTGATAGAAGATGCAAGGCCTAATCTTGCTAATATGACTCAGGCAATTGTGAAGCTTAATATCACGGGTCACTTTGAACTCAAATAGTACATGGTACAACTGATTCAGTCCACAGGGCAATATGTGGGTCTATTTCATGAAGACCCGCAGAGGCACATTCAGAACTTCCTGGAAATTCTAAACGTTTCCAAGGACTATGTCAGGCTGACATTGTTTCCCTTTTCACTGCTGGGGGAAGCTAAGGAATGGTTGCAAAAGGAGCCTGCGAACTCAATCCATACTTGGGATGATCTAGCAAGGAAATTCTTAATCAAGTGTTTCCCCACTAAGAAGACAAAGTTGTTGAGGAGCCAGATTCTTGGGTTCCAACAACGGGATGGCGAGACTCTTCGTCAAGCTTGGGAAAGATACAAGAAGCTACTCAAAGACAACCCGTATCATTGTCAGACTGATGAGGTGTTGGGTCACACTTTCGTTGATGGGCTAGACGAGACATCAAAGATGAATCTTGACTCAGCTTGTGAGGGTAGTTGCATGGCGATGCCGTATAGTGAAATCCAGCTCCTGCTAAACAACTTCACTGCTAATGATCATAATTGGCAAGGAGATGGGGAATCACGAAGAGCAATTAATCAGAAAGCAGCCGGTGTAATTGAGCTTGATGACTTCTCAGCCATTAGAGCAGATATACCAAAATTGGCAAATCAGATGAATAGAATGATAATGCACCAGACACAACAGATGTAACATGTACAACAGATGCCGACTTACTGTGAATTATGTGGTGACAGTCACAAGAGTGACATGTGCCTCATGAATCTTGAATCTATCTACTATGTGGTGCAACAGAGCAGAGGTCCGATGAACTAGCATGCACAATATGGGAACACTTACAATCCAAATTGGAAGAATCATCCTAACTTCTCCTAGGGTGGAAATCAGCCGACTCAGAATCATTATAGGCCACAAGGAAATTTAAATCAACCTCAAAAGCTACCCCAACAAATAGAAGAGAGTACAGATGACTTGTTGAAGAAGTTGTTGCTTGACAATCAATAACCCATGACCGATTTCAGAAATCTTAAGAGACAAATGGGGCAGCTAGCGTCAAATCAAAATACTAGTCATGTACGCGCTCTTCCCAGTGATACAGAGAATAACCCTCAAGTTAATGCAGTTACACTTAGAAACGGGAGAGAATTAGAAGAAGTGTCAAAGAAGAGAAAGGACAAGCCTATTCCTGAGAGGGAGTTGATTCCTAAGGCAACACATGAGTCAAAGAAAGAGGATGCAAGTTTAGAGCCAGTGAATACTGCAAGGCCACCACCACCCTTCCCCCAAAGATTGCAGAAGAATAATGATGATCGCATGTTCAACAAATTTCTCTCTATGTTAAGCCAAGTTAAATTGAATATTCCATTGGTGGATGTACTTCGCGAAATTCCAAAGTATGCTAAGTACATCAAAGATATAGTAGATCACGAGAGGAGATTGACTGAATTCGAGATAGTCACACTTACTGAGGAGTGCACTTCAAGAGTCCAAAACAAGCTTCCTCAAAAGCTTAAGGATCCTGGCAGTTTCACCATCCCTGTGCGGATTGGTAATATCGATGTGGGTCGTGCTCTTTGTGATTTGGGGGCGAGCATAAATCTGATGCCTTTGTCCTTGTTCAAACAATTGGGTCTGGGAGCTCTAAGCCCAACCACTGTGATGTTGCAACTAGCTGATATGTCCATAGCCTACCCTGAAAGAGTGATTGAAGATGTGTTGCTGCAAATTGGAAAATTCATCTTCCCCGCGAACTTCATTGTCCTAGATTATGAGGCTGATGAACAAGTTCCAATCATATTGGGATGACCACTCTTGGCTATAGATGATGCAATTGTTAAAGTGAGAGAGAGGAGAAAATGATTATGAGGGTGGACAACGAGGAAGCAATTTTTAATGTCGACAAGGCAATCCAACTTCCCCACCATTATGAGGAGCTCTCTATGATATCTATTATGGATGTGGATGAGCAACTTATCGACATGAGTGTATATCTAGATGATTTTCTAGAGAAAGCACTAATGTTTTTTGATAGCTTGGAGATTGATGACAAGGTTAAGTAGATGATGCATATACTAGATGCATCATATGCTTACATGTAGGGATTAAACCCCTTTGAGCCCCTAAATAGGCCAAGTGGGCCTCCTCCAAAGCCGTCGATTGAAGAAGCTCCAAAATTGGAATTTAAACCCTTGCCCCCTCACCTTCAATATGCTTATTTGGGTGGTTCTGACATATTACCTATTATTGTTTCTTCTGACTTTTCTAAATTGCAGGAAGAAAAGCTGTTGAGAGTGCTACGTGAGCATAAACGAGCAACTGGGTAGATGATGTCTGACATTAGAGGCAGTAGTCCAGCTTTCTGCATGCATAAAATCCTCATGGAGGAAGGGCATAAGCCAAGTGTAGAGCAACAATTCCGCCTAAATCCAATTATGAAAGAAGTGGTAAGAAAAGAAGTGACTAAGTGGCTTGACGCATGTATTCTATTTCCAATCTTTGATAGCAAATGGGTATGCCCCGTCTAATGTGTGCCTAAGAAGAGGGAATACTGTAGTGGTTAATGAAAATAATAACCTAATTCCCACAAGAACTGTGACTGGGTGGAGAATTTGCATAGATTAAAGAAAATTAAACAATGCCACCCGAAAGGACCACTTTCCTCTCCCCTTTATTGATCAAATGCTTGATAGATTAGCCGGACATATATACTACTGTTTCCTAGATGGCTATTCGGGGGTATAATCAGATTGCTATAGCCCTAGAGGACCAAGAGAAAACTACATTTACGTGTCCCTATGGCACGTATACGTTAAAGAGAATTCCCTTTGATCTCTGTAATGCACCTGCGACTTTTCAAAGGTGTATGATGGCTATTTTAACTGACATGGTTGAAATATTTGTAGAAGTGTTCATGGATCAGTTTTCTGTGTTTGGGTGTTCTTTTGATAATTGTTTAATTAACCTTGATAAAGTGCTTGCTAGGTGTGAAGAGACAAACTTGGTGCTAAACTGGGAAAAATGCCATTTTATGGTACGTGAAGGTATAGTCTTGGGGCACAAGGTGTCCAAAAATGGTTTGCAGGTGGACAAAGCAAAGGTAGAGGCGATTGAAAAATTGCCCCTACCAACATCCGTCAAGGGCATTCGCAGGTTCTTAGGCCATGTAGGTTTTTATCGCCGTTTCATTAAAGATTTTTCAAAAATTTCTTCTGCTTTGTGCAGGCTTCTTGAGAAAGATATCACGTTCAAGTTTGATGATACCTGTCTGAAAGCATTTGAAGAGCTGAAGGAAATATTGGTGACTGCACCAATTATCATTGCCCCGGATTGGGCGCAACCATTTGAGTTGATGTGCGGTGTAAGTGACATAGCAATCGGAGCTGTTCTGGGGCAAATGAGAGATAAAATTTTTCACTCCATTTATTACGTGAGCAAAACTCTGAATCCAGCCCAGATGTACTAAACTGTTACTAAAAAAGAGTTGCTTGTAGTGGTGTAAGTGTTTGACAAGTTCAGATCTTATCTAGTGGGAACCAAAGTCATCGTCTACACAGATCACTCAGCTATAAGGTACTTGTTTGAAAAGAGAGACGCCAAGCCAAGGCTAATTCGATGGGTCCTCCTCTTGCAAGAATTTGACTTGGAGATCTGAGATCGAAAAGGAACAGAGAATTAAGTGGCTGATCACTTGTCCAGATTAGAAAATCGGAGCGATGTAGCTGAAGGGGGGTCGATTAAAGAAATATTTCTTGATGAGCAGTTATTAGAAATCACCTCGAATGAAGCCCAGTGGTATGCAAATTATGTGAATTTTATCGCAAGTGGGGTGACGCCACCAGAATTGACACCCGATAATAGAAGACGATTTATATATGATGTGAGGCTCTACATGTGGGATGAGCCATTCCTATATAAGCAGTGCACATATCAGTTGGTACGAAGGTGTGTCCCTAAGGAGGAGATGAATGCAATATTGCATAACTGTTATGCTTCTCCATATGGAGGTCACCATGGTGGGGCCAGAACTGCCAAAAAATGCTGCAATCAGGTTTTTATTGGCCAAAATTATTTAAGTATGCACACACCTTTGTTTAAAAGTGTGACAGGTGCCAAAGAGCTGAAAAAATCATGAAGAAGCACGAGATGCCCTTGCAAAATATTCTGGTAGTAGAGCTCTTTGATGTTTAGGGGATTGATTTCATGGGTCCATTCCCATACTCTAATAGTCACAGGTATATCTTGGTGGTGGTCAACTAAGTGTCTAAGTGGGTGGAGGACATTGCTCTTCCTACTAATGACGCAAAGTAATGGTAAACTTTGTAAAAAAGCACATCTTCACATGCTTTGGGACTCTAAGGGTGCTGATAAGTGACAGAGGAACTCACTTCTGTAATAAATTATTGAATAATGTTCTATCAAAGTATGGAGTTAAGCACAAGGTTGCCACTGCTTATCACCCCCAAATGAGTGGTCAAGCGGAAGTGTTAAACAGAGAGGTGAAGCAGATTATGAAGAAAATGGTAAATGGAAATAGGAAAGACTGGACCGGAAAGCTTGATGACGCATTATGGACATATCGAACTGCATACAAAACCCCCATAGGTACTTCTCCGTATAAGTTGGTTTATGGGAAGATGTGCCACTTACCCGTCGATCTTGAACACAAAGCCTATTGGGCGATTAAAAAGCTAAATATTGATATGAACTTAGCCGGCGAGAAGAGGTAGTTACAACTCAATGAGCTTGATGAGTTTTGGTTGCACGCGTATGAAAATGCCAAATTATATAAAGAGAAGACCAAAGGTGGCATGCCAAGCATATCCATCATCACGAGTTTGAGCCAAGTCAAGAAGTTCTCTTGTTTAATTCGAGGTTGAAGCTTTTCCCCGGAAAGCTTATGTCTCGGTGGGCAGGTCCTTTCGTTGTGGTAAGTGTGAGGCTTCATGGAGCGGTGGAATTACGTGATATGAGCTCAAGTGGTACCTTCTTGGTAAATAGACAGAGAGTAAAACATTATTAGGGTGGTTACATTAGACGTCACAAGACCTCGGTGGACTTAGCCGATGCTTGAAAACGTGTTGAGTCGCGCCGCGACGTTAAATCAGGCGCTTGTTGGGAGGCAACCCAATTTTTAATGCTTTTGTAGCTTAACTTTTTATTTTCTTTTAGTTAGAGTAGACTAGTTTTTTTTATTGTTTTCTTTGTAGTTATAGAAATCATAGGCAGGAATGGTGTGGGGTGTGTATAATGTATGTATTGAAGGCTAGGGTTAAGGGTTGATTAAAAAAACAAAATAGCAAACGAGCGCCCAAGCCCGCGCCCCATGCTACCTGGGGTGCACTTTACAGAAACATCACAACCCCTAGTGCCAAGCCCAGCGTGGGGTGCTGGGCTGGGGGTCAGGTAAGGTAATATTTTGTTTTTCGTTTGATTGTTTGTAATTTGTTTAGATAACCCGACCCAATTACCCATATACACACACAAAATCACCCATACCCAATTAGCCAAACCCCTAACCAAATTAAATTAACTTTAACCCTAACTCTTCTCTCTCTCTCAGAGTAACGCCCAAAACCCACCCCGTTGCTCTCTTCTCTTCTCTCTCCCCGTTCTCTTCTCTTCTCTATCCTCGCTGTTCTTTCTCCCTCTATCTCAAATTCTCAAATTTTTGTTGCTCACTTTCATCTCAAGAATCAAAGGTATGTTCTTCTTGTTATCCTTTTCCTTGTATTTTGAAATTTCTTAGTGTAATTCTAGTCATCCTTCTCCAATAACCCACAATCCCCTAGGTCTTTTTAACATGTTTTGTTGTTATGGTCGGTGACTTTAGTGTGCACAAAATTGGGTGTAAAAATTTATTGTGAAGTTGTATTTGAAGTAATAAACTACAATTCCCTCTACTTAATTTAAATGTGGTAGGGCTACCTTGCTCCACCATTGTTGAAATAAGAGAAGCAAAATTGATGTCCACAAGGTGTTTGCTAAAATGCCTAAAAGAGTGAATTGATCACCGGTGAATTTTGAGTAGTCGAATGTAGTTGTATATGATGTTGGACGAAGTGTGGGGGTGTTTGGGAGTATTTTGTCTTGTTGTAAACTCTTGTAAGTAGTAGTTAATGTACTATATTAGTGTAGTGAATTGGACTCTAGCATTGCTTGCTTGCACTACGGTTAAGTTATGGCCATGTTTGACTACTTGAATTGTGGCATGGGGAAGTCTTGAGTACCTATCGCCTTGTGATGAAACATTGGTGCACTTTGAACCACTATTATGAGTAGATTATACATAGCCTTTGGTTTTAAGTGTGGGGTCATCTTTGCCTCTCACGATGACCTTGGGCAAATTTCTTGATTCATTCTCACCTTTGTGTTTGTCGTGTGTAGGTTTCTATGGCTCGTGACAGTGCCGCCAAAGGAAAAGGGGTGGGAAAGTCCTCCGCCACTACTCCCCCTCCCAAAAAATTCAAGCAAGGTGAAGGTTCTTCCCGACAAGCTAAGGGAAAGCAGGTTACTAGCGGGTCGACGAGGCCACCACGACCTCGGGTGGATCTAGTTCGAGAAGACGCCATCAAATGGCATGATAACTTTGTGCCATATGGGAAATATGTCTTCGAAATGGGGATTAATGTGAATGCCCTAGAAAAGAACTTCTCGGAGGTGCTTGCCCAGTTGGTAGAAATGAAGATGGAGAAACTCATAGAATGCCCGAGCCCTGCGAATCTGAGCATGGTGTGCAAGCTCTATGCCAATTGGAACACAGACTTGTTCCGATCATGTGTCAGAGGGAAGGATATACCACTAGAAAGGATATCCTTGTGTGCATTTTTGGGAGTTGACAGCCCTAATCCATGGAGGCTACAAAAGTTTGTCAAAAGTCCACACTACCGGGCAATACGTCACACACTTTGTGGTGTTGATTCTAATACAAAGTGGACGCGGACTAAGGGAAATGCTCACATTGAGATGCTCCGTTTTGACTTCAACAAGACAGCTAAGGTATGGCAAAACTTAGTTCAGGCTAGATTGATGCCCGTCGAGCATAACTGTGAATGCACTCGAGCTTGAGTGTGTGTGATCTACTTTCTGATTACCGGGCGACCCATAAATGTGTGTGAGCTCATGCTTGGGGAGATGGCTTGCACCCGCTTTGGGGAAAAGATCAAAAGGTTCTTCTTTGGAAACCTTTTGACGCAGTACATGCTATCCCGTGGGGGTACTGGAGTACCCTGGCTATGATGAGTAGTGGAGGTTCCCAAGGCATTGCTAGACATCACATCTTTGCTGGAGTCCACATCAAAGCTAAGCCAGGCTGCAAGGAATGAGAGGGAGATAAATTTTAACATGTATCTTTATAATTCCCTCAACGTGATAATGAGCAGGCTAGGGGTGACGGATGAGGAGCACATGCATTTGCGAAATGATCTCTCCAGTTTTTCCAAGGAGATATTGGGCATAGTACCGGGAAGTCCCATCCATCCGTCCGAGGATGAGAACACTTTCAAGGGATCTGATGATGAGGATGCGATTGATGATGAAGTTACGGAGCCCATGGCTTTGGTTCCCCTAGGAGATGATGATGAGCTCAGAGCCGCGGATGGTGGGCATCCTGAGGAGGCGGACTCCGACTAGTAGGGAGTTCTTTCTTTCCACCTTACCTTGTTTTGAATTTATTATGCATCGGGGACTATGCAGCGTTAAAGTGTGGGGGGTGGGGGAATACTTCCTGACTTGTAACTGTATAAATTTTTATTGTTATTGTTTTGTTTTATATTTTTTTAGCTTAGTTTAGAACTAACATAGTCTAATTAGCTAGTAAAAACAAAAAAATCAGAAAAAGCACCGACTTTTCCCGACGATGGATCTGTTGGACAATTTTCTTAAGGGATTAAAGTCCGATTAAATATACCAAAAAGATTTTCTTTCATTCTTTTTAGGATAGTTAGGTAGTATCCCTTGATTTTTCTTTAGACGCCGGTTCTTTTCCAAGGGTGTAGCTTGAACCGGATTTTATTTTTAGAAGTAGGATAGGGAGAAAACTGAGGTGCTCTGAGGTACCTGTTGACATATTTAGTGTTGGCACATTAATCCATAGCATGCGATCTAAATTCCTGAATATTTGATTTGAATTGTAATGTCCAAGTAAATTAAGTAGCCTACTCTCTGACGCCTTATTCTCAGTTGGTTGACTTGTATGCCACCTAGCGCATTATTGCTTAAAAATTCTCAACTCGCTATGCTTGCTTGACTTGAGAGTTGAACAGAACCGTCTTGATTGAGTCAAGTGCTATGTGTGTGTAAGGATTGGTGATATTCTATGCTATCTCGTGTAGTCTAGAACTTTTCCCGTGTATTAATCGAAGCAAAATCATTAAGTTATGCTAGTCTAGGAGATGACGTAGGTGTTTCTTGCTTGACTATAGAGGTGCTGGTCACTCACAAATAAAAGTTTTCCGTTGCTAGCCCCTTTGAGCATATAGACCTTTTCTTTGGCACCCATATTACAAGCTGTACTCCTATTTTGTTCTTAATTTGAGCTTGTTGAACCTTTACCTCCTAAGGCACTTAGTCGCTAAAAGAAGTTAGGTGAGAGGTTAGGGAGTGGCATTCGAATGGAACCATGGAAGGGCCCTTAAGGTGCACTAAAATTGTGAAAGAAAAAAAGTCACTAGCTGATGAACCTTAATGTATGGAGTGTGTGAAAAAAATAAAAATAAAAGTATATAGTTCAAATAATGTAGAAAGACACACACCTCCTAATCCTTCTAATTCGTGCTAGTGGAACCATAGCGATGTGCTTAATTGAAAAGAGGGCTATGTTATATATGGTGTATGACAAGTGAATTGGTTGGGAAAAAAATGTGTTCGATGTTTGAGTGTGGTGTATTAAAGTGCTTAGGAGAGTTAGTCACTATTCCTAAATGTATCCAACCCGTCCCTTAGCCTACATTACAACCTTAAAGTTCTAATTGGTCCTAGATTTGGCTAGCTTAGATTAATAGAGATATACACTACATGTAAGCTTATGGTACGACCACGAGATGCACATGAATTCTTTGTGAGAGTGAGTGCAGTTTGTTTAATTGTGTGATGTCCTCAATTTATGTTTAATAACATATTGAACGTATGGGCTACTTTTATATTCACTCATTTGCTTGTGGTGAGGGCACTTGATCTCGAGACAGATTGGTGATGTTGTACACTTCTTTTGTTGGGTGAGTGCATGAGTTGAGGATGCTAACGAGCCGTCTTTTGAGGTAGGGTGGTTGTGGAGAGGTGGCTTGAGTTGGTTGAATATCATTGTGTATACTTGGGCTAGTTTAAAAATGGAAAGAATGTGAAATTCATGTGTTCATACTTAATTGCCTGCATCAACCATAGTAAAAAGGTAGAGTGTTTGATTGAATTAATTGTGAATTGCTCTTTCATAGTGATAGGTACTTTTTGGGGTATTAATGTAGTTCCATTGCTCGAGGACGAGCAAGAGTCTAAGTATGTGGTGTTGATATTCAGCTTAATGTATGCATATTTTGATGTATATTGCCTTACATTATGCTCATGTCTCGTAATTTTGGATGTATAATATAATGATTTGTGCTAATTTATGGTATTTCTATGTGTAGAAATCATTCAGATACGATTTGGGACGAAAGTGCGCGAATTAGAGAGAAAATGGGAAGAAACGGCGAAATGGCTCAGTTGAGTGCCATATGCAGCGTGGGGCGCTACCTGTGGGGCACAAAACAGACTGTTGAAAAATTGAGTGCTAGGGCCAGCGCCCCACACTACCCTGGACGCTCAAAACGTGAACATGTCCTATTTCGACTAGGACTTGGTTATTTCGACCCCAAGACGCCCCCGACGCATATAAAAGCTAACCTAAACCTATTTTGAGGAGGAGGACATGACTTTGAGAGGAGAACAAAAGTACGAAACACTCGGGAGCATGGATTTGATCAATTCTTCCATTCTTCTTCTAGTATTTATTGATTTTATGTTTGAAAATATTATTTTTGATGATTGTATGAACATGAGTGGCTAAGAACCCTATTGTTCTGGAGTCATGGGTGCCTCATGAATGTTGACGTTTGAAGTTTAAATTGACTCATGGGTGCTACATGAATGTTGACGTTTGAAGTTTAAATTGACGCATTTGATTTTATCATATTGGGTTGTTTATTTAATTCTGTTTTTAATTATTTTGCTGAGTAGCTAATAGTAAAATACTATCTACGAATCTAGAGTTGAACTCGAAAGTGAGAATTCTAGATTGCATATAGAATTAAATAGAGCAAGTTCTTAAACCCGGGCATCGGGGAACGAATTCCCAATTAGGATAGAAATATACCTAGCTAATTGCCTTGCTTGGTTGAAATACAGGAAGTATAAATGCATTTTTATTAGTCTTAATTTCATAGACACATTGACATTAAGTTAGCTTGAATAGGCGAGTAAGAACTTGACAAATTCTTATGAGTAATATCAACCCTGTCAATCAACAATCCAAATAAATCAATTAGTCATTTTAACCCAAGAACGCAACAAGATTGTTAGCTAGCTTATGACCCCGAAATATTCTCTCCTACTAATTTTTATTCGAACCTGCTTAAGTATTGTGGTTGATTTCGATTTATTTCATTACTTGATAGTTTCTTAGACAGTAAATTAGTCACTTACATATTTTGTGAGACATCTCTTGAATCAATAAGTTATTTGAGTTTGAACCAGTCAAAAGTTAATCATATGTTTCCGTGGGAATGATACTCTACTCACTACTCTATTATTTGACGACCACGTATATTTGCCTGAGTGTGTTTGGTCGCAACATATACTCTAGCCATATTTCGTATTTTCTTAATTTATCACCTTTTAAACTGTAAAAATCTCTAGAAAGTTTGCTAAGTTATGTAAAAGTACGTATGTTATTGCATTCTACTTTTACTAGTGGTTTTTAGATGACACTTTACTGAAAATTTATCGAACCGTACCGATACCGAAGAGAAACTAACTTGATTGGGACGGTTTTGAGAAGTTTAATTTTGATTATATATAATAGAATAATCGAAAAATTGGTATGGTATAAGTTTTATAAAATAACCGGCCAAACCGAGCCATTGACAGCATAGGTGGTTACCACGGTATCCTAATTTCGAAACCCAATTCTTGTTGCAAATGGCCTTATTGGTAAAAGTCATATTTTTCTAGTCACTTGCAAAGACCAAGGTAAAGTATTCAGATTTATTTCCTTAAAAGGATTCATAATTTATATTATCTTCGGATAATCTAAGAGACCTTCCCTCATTTTTTTCCTTCATCACACTGATTTCCCTCATGATTTACCATAATATTACACTTATCTCGCCTATTTTGATTTTTATTGTAACAAATCTTTTACTCTATTTATATAAATGATAAATAATTACATTGTGACCAATTTACCCTTCTTATATCACCTGTTTTCCTCCTAAGTGTCGCCTCACAATATTTTTCAAGAACTGGCAATCTATCCTCTGTTTGTTTCCGCTTTATTAAAAGAAAGGGTCTCCTTAGTTTCTTCAAGAAAATTGTGAAAAGAAGCCTTACTCAATTCCCTGGCTAAATCATGTTCTTGCTTCTCGATAATTAGAAAAGGATATTCAGTTTCCCGCTGTAGTTCGTCCCATGAATACATAGAATATCATTGGGATATGTCGTTTTTTTGCTTATACGATTTAGGTATTCTTAATTTGTGGGTTTGATGTTATCAACAACTTTTTTTTTCCTTTTGGCTGAACAGAAATGACATGCTTCTAGGCTCTAGCGCATAGGCAGGGTGTTATTTGTTAGCTTAGTGTGTAATGATCAAATGAAAAAGCTGGATTCCATTTTGCAGTACTTAAAAAGCCTTGCTATGCCGCTTATGGATTGAGAAATGAAGAGGAATAACAAAAGAAAGAAAATATGAACATTAGAATATCAGCACAAAGGAAATAGCTGTGGACGGAGGACAGGCAAAGACCAGCAATAAGCTTCTACCAATCTGCCATTGGAAGCCATTTCAAAGACCAGTTTCTTCAACACCCTAAAAGGGCACGCCATGAATCCCGGCCAGTGAATCACAGGACGCGAGCCAAGACAGAATCCCCGACGCTTTCCCAGCCGTATAGTGTTCCCTTTTCGCCTCCTCACACGGCGGCGAGGCCTGCACCATCCCAGCATCACACTTGAGTTGGACAATTGGGAAGTTGCATCATCACCTTTATTCTTAAGCATGGCTGCAGTTAAAGCTGAGTTTTCTAGCAGCTAGACGTTATGTACTTAGGGTGGCTAGAAATGGCTGTCGTATATATATAGGTGTGTCATGTGTGTGTAAAGTTTAGGCGGAGAGGCCTAAATATACATAGGACCGGTTAAGTGGGTTCAACTAAATAGTTTCATATCCAAAAAAAAATGTATTGATATTTGTGGTAATTTCTTGCGGCCGCTTAAACTTTGGTAAACATATTTATTTGATATTTGTGCTTACAAGATAGCAAGTACACAGTTTAACAGTCAAAATAAGTGCATAGTCCGAACATCACCGTTATTAAAAACATTAATAAGATCACAAATCAACTCTAGATTTTGAATTTGGCTGTGTGTGTATATGAAAGGTGAAGTTCGAAATACTAATGATGAGGGTCATTATAATAGCAATAATAAAAATCAATATTCAATAGGTTTATGTACTGATGAAGCTGATGAACCATTAAATATTGTAAGAAAAGAAGGAATTTGTTTTTTTAGGGTATCTTTAGAGCTGGGGTTGTCATCATTAGAGAAGATGGCGTTTTATTAAAAAACAAAAGAGATGAGATTTCCTAGATACAGTACCAGGATTTCCGGAATAATACGGAGTAGTTCCTTATTTTGTTTCATTTTTTCTTAAGCAAAGTAGTTGTCCAAATTTTTAATTTTTGTTCTGGTGGGGGCATGGAAGAATTGCTTTTTAGCTTTACCATCAAATAAAGCGATCATTGGGAGAAATGGTTTTACTGTCACGCCCCAGTCTCGGGAGCGTGATCGGCGCTCAACCGAGTGAACCCGATCGGGCAAACCTATTAGATCATTGGGAGAAAAGAGGACGCGTTACCATTTGCTAAATAGGGGAGAGATCAGATATACATGCATAAACGTTGTTAGTCCATTTTTCATTATATACATTATGCCATAGTTAAGTTTCCAAAGTACAACTCGATCCAACGACCACCCCAACATACATATATGACCCACATAAATATCTACGGAGCCTCTAATGATTCGAAAGACCAACATGACAATGCCGGCAACAAGACCCCGGCTATACCTCAAAATGTGAAAACTTATACAAAAGAAAAACTACATAACCTCAGGAAGAAATGTGGCTCACCAAGACTGCTGTGATGAGTGTGAGGGAGAGCACCACTATCAGCGATCAACGCTATATGCGATGGAACCACCTACATCCATTTAAAGATATAGCGCCCCCGGCAAAAGAGACATTAGTACTGTCGAATAGTACTAGTATGTAAGGCAAACACCAATCTTAGTAGAATGAACAGTGAAATAAGGAGAAGATAGTCATAATAATCAATAAGTGCTTCACAGAAATACACAGAAACACCAAGTAAGGATTACATAGTTTTCGATTCAATCTTTCCATCTTTTTAGGTTAATAATCTTTAGTGCCAAATGCCACAACTCACAATGCTACCGTGTTTTTACACGGAGTCCGGTCTCGGCCCGACTAAGCCATCTCAGGTTAGACATATCCATATCCACAATGTAAATCAATAATTCCAATACAAATGCCACCATGTGTACAGCATGGCGTCCGATCTCGTCCCGATAGGCTAAGCCATCTCACTTGAGACATAACCTCTTTCAATTGTTCACTCAATTTACATTTCTTTCCCATTTTTCGTTACATGGCACAAACATCCTCATTTATTAAGCGGTTCTTGGCACTTGGGAACATTTTACAATTCAAGTCTTTCCCTTTTTATTCGTTCAAATAACATCATAATTCATATCGATAAGTACCATCACATAAGGCACTGCACACATAGGGGAAGGAGCTTGGAAAATCATAATTATGTTCTCAAATAGCATGATGACACGGTAACCATCTAACACAATTAGGGAACATAAATCGTTCAATCTAACACACTAAGGCAAACAATTCTAGTATGATCAAGTTGGAATTTACACCAATTATTCGGACACCAGGAGTTCGATTCTAAGGAGAAGAGAGTTAGCCATATATACCTCAATTGCGCTTCTTTAGACTCTACAATTATCCGAAACCCTTAGCAACCTCAATCTATTTTAGCAATATACAAATTGAACCCAGAATTAGGAAAACATTCATGGTTATAGATCATTTTTTCCCCACACTCTTTATTACACATGCATACAAGATAAACCACCCTCATACCCATGAAGTATCACACTAGTACCCCATTATAGCTATGTTTGAAAATTAAGAGTTGGGGTGATGGAGTCTTACCTTTTTGGATGAAGAATTTGGTGCTCTACTTGAATATTTCCAAAGCTTTACGTGATGATTGAAGATAAATTTGATGAAAACTTAGGCCCTCCCTCTTGAACCCTCTCTCTCTCACTCTAGAAATATCAGAAAATGAGCTCAAAATAGACTAAATAGGTGTTTTAACGGAATGGGGGTCGGGTTTTAAATTAAGAAAATGGGTGCCCCGACACAGGTCTGCGGTCGCATATGCGACCGCATAATGGTTATGCGGTCCGCAAAGTGACCACAGAAATGGCTCTCAGGGACCTAAACTTTCGGCCCAGATATGCGACCAGTATGTGGTCCACATACTTGTTCTGCGGTCGTATAATGCATCGCAGAACCCCCTTCGCAGAAACCCAAGAGGAATTATGCGACTAATATGCGGTATGCATAGTAATTATGCGGTCGCATAATCGACCACAAAACTAACCTCAAATTGGCCAAACTTTCTGCTTCACTCTGCGGCCATTATGCTGTTCACAGAGTGATTATGAGGCCGCATAATGGGCCGCAGAAACGCGTTCTTCTGCGAAACATTTTCCTCTAAGTACGTAGGGTACTGTTCAATCCAAGTTTTTGGTATGGCACCATAAAAACCCGAGTTTTTGGTTAAAATTTGTACGGGGCCTAACATTTACTTACTGATATTATTTACTACTATTGCTTTTACCGTGTATGTGAAACACATGCAAGCCTGTTACTGTACGTAGTAACAACGTTTGGATATACAAAGTACAACTGTTTATAATCAGCTTTTCAACTGTAAGTGAGATTTTGGTCCAACAACATCATACTTCTCGAACCATATATATTTGTATGGGATACAAGGCCGATGGAAACTATCATCATGATTCATGAAGCAATAACAATAGTAGAAAGAGTCATTATTACTTTCTATCAACATCTAATTTTTTAGAAAGATGATCGAGACATTGCACATCCCCCTTGACCTTATTCTCGTCTTCTTTTCTTCTTCTTCTTCATGTCTCTAACCGTAGTTATAGATACTAACTGTAGTTATAGATACGCTCTCTTAAACAATTTAAACTTTCGAATGAGTTGATTATCCATTTTAACATGGTATTAATAAAGCTGACATGAGTCTTGCGTTCAAATCTCACCACTTATTATTATTATTATTATTATTATTATTATTATTATTATTATTATTATTATTATTAATACACATGTGATTGACCCATGAAAATGATTCAAGCCTACTCGCATATTGAAGACATAATAATATAGGAGTATCAGAAGTGTGTTCCATTAATATTTTAAACTTTTAGATGAGATGATCACCTATTTAAGAAAATAGACCCCGCACATTGATGTCCCTTCTATCCTTTTGCTCATATCCTTCCTCCTAGGACTCTTTGGGTGCCGATTCACTCTAAAATTCTATTTTCACACTCTTTATGTATTCTAGGAATATTAAAGTACAATGCATTGTATCTTCTCTCTCTCTTTCTCTGCCATTAACACAGCCATCCAACACCACCGTTGGTAACCCAGTTGAGGTTTCAGCTCTCCTCCCTCTTTTGCTTTCTCCGCACACCCTCCTTTCTTTCTCTTCCTCTCTCCCTTACCCCTTCCTTCCCATTTTCCTCTCTTTTCTTTCTCCACTGCGACTGGTCAGAGTTCGGCGCTGGAACTCCTTAAATCTTGGCACTTCTCCCTCTCTATTTCTCTCCCCTTCGCCTCCTACATTTTTGTGGGGAAACATCGGCTGATTCCATCAAGATCACTCGATTTTCAGCATAGATCCCATCACGTGCCGGCAGATGCACTCCTGTCCAGGCAGTTTTTCGGCACGTGCGTCTCCTCCCAATGATCGAGGCTCAAGAACGACCTGCCCAGGCGTCTTAAAGCAAATCCAGCTAGCTCGTCATGATTCATCCCCGCTGATCAGATTTATTTTAACTTCTGGTGCTGCAATCCAGTTTCTATCGTTCCTCTCTTGTCTTATTATTTTTGTCATACCCCAAAATTAAGGAGCGCGACCGGCGCTCAACCGAGTGAACCCGACCGAGCAAGCCTGTTAGATTTTCTTCTACCCAAACTCATCCATGAATGGAGATAATACATATTTTCATGAATTAGACAAAAAGGTGATCATGTCTACAACACCAATTCATTACCAATAGTTTCATCATTTTTAAAGTCTCAAATGGAACAAGTAATACAACCACAAAATAACATAGTTTGGCTTTCCCAGCACCAATACACAACCCACACTATATCTACAGAGCCTCTATAGATAAAGAAGAGTACTATGATAATGCCGGCAACAAGGCCCAGGCTATACCTCAAATACAATACACAAGAAATAAAAGATACATGACCCCGGAATGAAGTGGGGCTCACCAAGTCAGCTGGGAAGAGGGTGTACCGCTATCATTGATCAATATCTTCTGTTGTGGAATCACCTGCATCCATTAAAGACGCAGCGCCCCCGGCAAAAGGGACGTTAGTGCCGTCGAATAGCACTAGTATGTATAACTAAACACCCTCTCAATATAATGAACAATATTACAAGGAGGAACAATCATAAAATCAATGGAAGCTTCGACAATACCAAAATATCAAGTTAAGAACCACATAAAATTTCAAGTAAATTTTCATATTTTCAGGTTGGAGATTCTTAGTACCGATATACCATCATTCACAATACCATTATTCACAATAACAATACCACCGTACTCTTAGCACGGAGTCCGATCACAACCCGATCGGTTAGGCTATCTCATTAGAGACATCAACTACAATCACTCTCAATATCAATACCACCGTACCTTTAACACGGAGTCCGATCACGACCCGGTCGGCTAGGCTATCTCATTAGAGACATCGACCACAATCACAATTTTAATTAAAATTTCCAGCACAATCACCACCATGTGTACGACATGGTGTCCGATCACGACCCGATCGGCTAGGCTGTCTTATTCGAGACATCAACCTTTTTGTATCAATCATCGCATTTCATACTTCTTTCACATCTTTTCATTTCATTGGCAATAGTGGCCATAATTATAAAATCATTCTTGGCACGTTGGCCGTATTTAGTATTTCATGCTCACCTTTTCACTTTCTAACATCATCATCATCATCAACAACAATAACAACAACAACAACAATTCAAATCAAGGTATGTAGTACATATGTGGGCAATTAAGAATATAAGGCACTTAGAGATACTTCACAAAATTTGGCTTAATAGCCTTAGTTTGAACTTGGCTTAAAGTCGAACATTTTTAATGCGCAGCCCATATTCTGAACACACCCTCAATTCATAAAATAACATGAATAAAGCATTTGGGATACTTATTGAACATATATCTTTCAACACAAACTTACTCGGAATAGCCAATTTTATAATGAGCCACTCAAGACTTACATAAATTACATGAATATCGTGGGATTCAATTCCAAGAGAAGAGTTTAGCCAACATACCTCAATGGAGCTTCCTTAAACTCTAAAATATTCCGGAATTCTTAGCAACTTCAATCTGTTTTAGAAATATAGCAAATTGAACCAAAATTAGGAAGATGATCATGGTTCTAGCTCATTTGAGCATTTTATCAAACACTAGATGTGCATTAAGGTTTCAAGGTCCCTTTTTATGGAGGATTCCATTATCCCACAATCCTTTCTTTACCATTTTTAGCTCAACAATTTTCCTACACCCCTTGATAATACATGCATGCAAAATAACCAAATCCCATGCCCAAATATTATTTTATAAATTACCCAATTCTAGATAAAATTCGAGATGAAGGGTTAGGGTGTAGAATCTTACCTCTAGGATGAAGACCTTGTGAGTTTTCTTTGTTAATCCTCCAAGATATGAGCAAAGATTGATGAAAATTTAGCATAGGGTTTCCTATCTCTCTAAGGCACTCTCCCTTCTCTCTAAAACATCAGATTGTAGCTCAAAAATGGTACAAATCGTCTATTTAACGAAGTAGGGTCGGGTTATAAAAATCCAAAAATAAAGCTCCGGAATAGGGTCTGCGATCGCATAATTGATATGCGGTCCGCGAAATGGCCCTCCAGAACTTGGCTGGTCTTCCCCATTATGCGGCCGTTATGCGGTCCGCAGACCTGTTCTGCGGTCGCATAGTGCGTCGCAGACGTGTTATACGGTCGCATAACGCACCGCAGAACCTCCCTCCACAAAATCCCAAGGCTGATTATGCGATCAATGTATGGCCCACGAAATGGTTATGCGGTCGCATAATTGGCTGCAAAATTAACATCAAAATTTGTCCAAATAGCTGCCTCACTCTGCGGCCATTATGCGGTCCGCACAGTGATTTTGCGGCCGCGTAGTGGACCGCAGAAGTGTATTTCTTCTGCCCAAGTTTTTCCTTCACTTTCCAATGCATTGTTCAACCCAAAAAGTCGGAGTGTCCGATCATGACCCAATCGGCTAGGCTATCTCATTAGAGACATCAACCACAATCTCTCTCAATATCAATACCACCGTACCTTTAACACGGAGTCCGATCATGACCCGGTCGGCTAGGCTATCTCATTAGAGACATCGACCACAATCACAATTTCAATTATAATTTCCAGCACAATCACCACCATCTGTGCGGCATGGTGTCCGATCACGACCCGATCGGCTAGGCTGTCTTATTCGAGACATCAACCTTTTTATATCAATCATCGCATTTCATACTTCTTTCACATCTTTTCATTTCATTGGCACTAGTGGCCATAATTATAAAATCATTCTTGGCACGTTGGCCGTATTTAGTATTTTATGCTCACCTTTTCACTTTCTAACATCATCATCATCATCAACAACAACAACAACAACAACAATTCAACTCAAGGTATATAGTACATATGTGGGCAATTAAGAATCTAAGGCACTTAGAGATACTTCACAAAATTTGGCGTAATAGCCTTCGTTTGAACTTGGCTTAAAGTTGAACATTTTTAATGTGCAGCCCATATTCTGAACACATCCTCAATTCATAAAATAACATGAATAAAGCATTTGGGATACTTATTGAACATATATCTTTCAACACAAACTTACTCGGAAGAGCCAATTTTATAATGAGCCACTCAAGACTTACATAAATTACATGAATATCGTGGGATTCAATTCCAAGAGAAGAGTTTAGCCAACATACCTCAATGCAGCTTTCTTAAACTCTAAAATATTCCGGAATTCTTAGCAACTTCAATCTATTTTAGAAATATAACAAATTGAACCAAAATTAGGAAGATGATCATGGTTCTAACTCATTTGAGCATTTTATCAAACACTAGGTGTGCATTAAGGTTTCAAGGTCCCTTTTTATGGAGGATTACATTATCCCACAACCCTTTCTTTACCATTTTTAGCTCAACAATTTTCTTACACCCCTTGATAACACATGCATGCAAAATAACCAACTCCCATGCCCAAATATTATTTTACAAATTACCCAATTCTAGATAAAATTCGAGATGAAGGGTTAGGGTGTAGAATCTTACCTCTAGGATGAAGACCTTGTGAGTTTTCTTTGTTAATCCTCCAAGATATGAGCAAAGATTGATGAAAATTTAGCATAGGGTTTCCTTTCTCTCTCTCTCTCTCTCTAAGGCACTCTCCCTTCTCTCTAAAATATCATATTTTAGCTTAAAATGGTACAAATCGTCTATTTAACGAAGTAGGGTCGGGTTATAAAAATCCAAAAATGAAGCTCCGGAATAGGGTCTGCGATCGCATATGCAATCACATAATTGATATGCAGTCCACGAAATGGCCTTTCGGAACTGGACTGGTCTGCCGCACTATGTGGCCGTTATGCGGTCCGCAGACCTATTCTGCGGTCGCATAGTGCATCACAGATTTGTTATGCGGTCGCATAACGCGCCGCAGAACCTCCCTCCGCAAAATCCCAAGGCTGATTATGCGATCAAAGTACGGCCCGGAAAATTGTTATGCGGTCGCATAATTGACCGCGCAATTGACATCAAAATTGGACCAAATAGCTTCCTCACTCGGCGGCCATTATGCGGTCCGCAGAGTGATTCTGCGGCCGTATAGTGGGCCGCAGAAGTGCATTTCTTCTGCCCAAATTTTTCCTTCACTTTACATTGCATTGTTCAACCCAAAAAGTCGGGGTGTCCGATCACGACCCGATCGGCTAGGCTATCTTATTGGAGACATCAACCAAAATCTCTATCAATATCAATACCATCATACCTTTTTCACGAAATCCGATCACAACCCGGTCGGCTAGGCTATCTCATTAGAGACATCGACCACAATCATAATTTCAATTACAATTTCCAGCACAATCACCACCATATATGCGACATGGTGTCCGATCATGACCCGATCGGCTAGGCTGTCTTATTCGAGACATCAACCTTTTTATATCAATCATCGTATTTCATACTTCTTTCACATCTTTTCATTTTATTGGCACTAGTGGCCATAATTATAAAATTATTCTTGGCACGTTAGCCGTATTTAGTATTTCATGCTCAACCTTTCACTTTCTAACATCATCATCATCATCAACAACAAAAACAATTCAAATCAAGGAATTTAGTACATATGTGAGTATTTAAGAATCTAAGGCACATAGAGATTCTTCACAAAATTTGGCGTAATAGCCTTCGTTTGAACTTGGCTTGAAGTCGAACATTTTTAATGCGCAACCCATATTTTGAATACACCCTCAATTTATAAAATAACATGAATAAAGCATTTGGGATATTTATTGAACATATATCTTTCAACACAAACTTACTCGGAATAGCCAATTTTAAAATGAGCCACTCAGGACTTGCATAAATTACATGAATATCGTAGGATTCAATTCCAAGAGAAGAGTTTAGCCATCATATCTGAATGGAGCTTCCTTAAACTCTAAAATATTCTGGAATTCTTAGCAACTTCAATCTATTTTAGAAATATAACAAATTGAACCAAAATTAGGAAGATGATCATGGTTCTAGCCAATTTGAGCATTTTATCGAACACTAGGTGTGCATTAAGGTTTTAAGGTCCCTTTTTATGGAGGATTCCGTCATCCCACAACTCATTCTTTACCATTTTTAGCTCAACAATTTTCCTACACCCCTTGATAATACATGCATGCAAAATACCCAACTCCCATGCCCAAATATTATATTACAAATTACCTAATTCAAGATAAAATTCGAGATGAAGGTTTAGGGTGTAGAATCTTACCTCTAGGATGAAGACCTTGTGAGTTTTCCTTGTTATTCCTCCAAGATATGAGCAAAGATTGATGAACATTTAGCCTAGGATTTCCTCTCTTTCTCTCTAAGAAACTCTCCCTTCTCTCTAAAACATCAGATTTTAGCTCAAAAATGGTACAAATCGTCTATTTAACGAAATAGGGTCGTGTTATAAAAATCCAAAAATAAAGCTCTGGAACAGGGTCTACAATCGCATATGTGATCGCATAATTGATATACGGTCCGCAAAATGGCCCTCCGGAACTGGGCTGGTCTGCCCCACTATACGGCCGTTATGCGGTCCACAGACCTGTTCTGCGATCGCATTGTGCATCGCAGACCGAAAAACCTCCCTCCGCCAAATCCCAAGGCTGATTATGTGATCAAAGTACGACCTGCGAAATGGTTATGCGGTCGTATAATTGGCCGCAAAATTGACATCAAAATTAGCCCAAATAGCTGCCTCACTCTGCGGCCATTATGCGGTTCGGAGAGTGATTCTGCGGCCGCATAGTGGGCCGCAAAAGCGCATTTCTTTTGCCCAAATTTTTCCTTCACTTTCCAGTGCATTGTTCAACCCAAAAAGTTCGAGCCGCGACTCACAAGGATGACCTATCTCTTAGTCCACGGGATGACCTATCTCGGGGATTGGGATGCGTTCGAGGATGAGACTCGCGAGGTCGACCCCTTCCAACGCATAAAGTCGACATGGATCCCTGGGGTAAAAACTTCCCAGGATGCCGGTTCTGTACCAAAGGAAGTGCCCAGCGTAATTGAGATCTCGGGGATGCCCTCCTACACCGAGTCTATGCTCGAGGAGGCCCAAGCGAGGAAGGAGAAGTCTAACAAAGGGGCTCATGGTGTGGATGATCCCCTTCATTCCTTTTTTGACGGTGTGGACTCGTCAGCCTTGGAAGACTTTTCTTGGTTGGGCAACCTGGGAGTGCCGAGAAAGGATCCGTCTTTAAAGGTTGGCAGGCTAAACTGGAGCCCAAAGTTAATCAACCAGTTCCCCGCCCTGAGTGTGGATCCCGGCCGTAAGGGGTCGATAATCATCACTGTCCCGGAGGATGCCCGGGTTCTTTCTGCTCCTGTGGTAGTAGCGAGCTACCTCATATGCCTAGTAACCGAAGAAGACCAGGAGAAAATGAATGAGGTGGACGTGCTGTGCCTATTCAACGAAGTGCAACAGGCGCTAAATCGGATAAGGCATCATTATGCTTTTTCGAACTTTGACTTAGTTTTTGATATTTCTCATGTTTCTTCTTTTACCCTTTTACAGGCCTCGGTACTTCATCACGAAATCTTTTTTCGGTACCGGACTGAGGTTAACCAACTTGAGCTTGAGGTCAAGCAGTTTGCCAAGAAAAGAGATATGTATAAGCTTCTCAACGAGCAACACGAAGGGGCCAGCTAGGACCTTCAGGGCGGGTTGGATGAGGCTAAAAGGGAAGCTTCGAATCTAAGGTGGGAACATGCCGATCTGGTCGAAAAGGTAAAGTTTTTTGAAGTTAGCAATGAAGACTTAGCCATGGCGACTAATGACCAACCCTTGCAGGTTCAGCAAAAGATTGACCGGATCGACCAACTCTGAGCTGAAATGAATGAGGTCCAAGCCATGGCCGATGGTTGGAAGAGCAAAATGGATCGGCTGGCTTCGGAGAAGGAAACTGCCCAGGCACATTTCGCATCGGTAGAAGTTAAACTCCGGTTGGCGAAAGAAAAAGTTGACAACCGACGCCAGTTGAATGATGAACTCCTATCGCAATTGAGTTTGGATCTGGCAGAGCGGGACTCCCTCAGTAAAGAATGTGAAGCTATAAAGTCTCACCTACGCACAACCTCCGCCGATGCTGAAGAGATGGTGGCCCAGTATAGGGCCGATGTCGAAGCAGCCGAGGCTCGTCTGAAGACTATTGCTGAGTATGTGAGGCGGCTATCCCAGAGGGAGACCCTCGAAGAGATCCATGCCCGAGACTTTGACATGTCGGTCGAGATCGGGGAGGTGAAGAGACTTGAGGTCGAGGCGAAGAAGCTAGCTGAACCCGAAGATGAAGGAAGCTCCGAGGGCTCCGAAGAACCCGAAGGCCCCGACGGCTCTGGTGACGAGGCGGGTTCTGGTAAAGATTAGGTGAAGATGCCTTAGGATATTTTGTCTTTGTTTTTTGTATCTTGTACATTTATTTTGTTGAGGCCTTTTTCATTGGCCTTGGTAAAGATATTCCGGAATGTATATAAAGTTTTTTCCCTTTTGGCAATTTTCAAGTCTATTATATTTAGTATTCTTTTTACAATTGCAAAGATTTCAAATGCCTTAGCACGAAATCAAACGTAGTAATAAGCCATTTTAAGGAGGTCCGAACAAGACTTGTCCCCAATGCAAGTTTTGCTTGAAACTTATAGGGGCTCGGAGTGACCGGAAGCTTTCCCAAGATGATTGTTTTTTTAAATGTTTTTAGACTCTATCTTTGCCTAGGGTAACCTTTGAACAGATTTGGAATTTTGTTGAAGGCCTTATGTTTTGATTACGAGCTTAGGACGTCTCCGAACCATTTTTAGAGCGACTGTAGCATTTTAGGTTTGGGCACTGCCTACTAGGTCTTGTACTTCGGGGTTTAGCTAACTTGAGCTGCCCAAACTTATCTTGAACGGTAGTCCCCGAGTAGGGGTAGCCCTTTGGGATCGATAGTTCCTGGGTAGGAATTGCCCTTAGGCTCGATACTTTTAAGAAGCAAAAAATGTTTGTTAGCAATGTAGAAACTTTGTTTCATTTATGTGTGTAACGTACAAGATTGTAAGTGTGTAGAAGCTCATATTATGGCCGAGGTGACCTACACGGACACAGTTCATTTGACCGTTTGGCCCTTATAATAAATCCTAACCATCGAGCCTAGACTGTTCGAGCACAGAGTTTCCTTCCTTGCTAAATATCCTGACCCAAGGGTGATGGCCCCCGGTATTCGAGGTCGGTCTTCGAGTGGGCTCAGATACTGTTGATGCGACCATTGACTCCGATTTAAAATTGGTCTTCGACTCTAAGTTAGCACGTTTTATTGTTGCCTCATTAAAAACCTTGCCGAAAAACCCATTTGGGACAAAACCGGTTCAAGGTAAAAAGAGTGCAACGCGTGCCCCGGTATTGGATTTTGAGGTCGTGCAATATCCCACAAGACTTTGGGAAGGATTTCCTTCCATTTTCCTTTGGCATCAGTCAACATTTTCTTAAGGCTTTGAAGTATTGTTTTGTTCGTCGACTCTCCTGTCCATTCCCACTAGGGTGGTAGGGTGTTGACAAGACCTTTTTGATCTTATGGTCCTCGAAAAATTTGCTTACCTTGCTGCCGATGAACTGCTTCTCGTTATCACACACTATCTCGGCCGGTATACAGAACCGATATATTATGTGGTCCTAAATAAAGTCGATGACTTCTTTTTCCCGGACCTTCTCAAACGTTTGAGCTTCGACCCATTTAGAGAAATAGTTAGTCATAAATAGTATAAATTGAGCCTTATCGGGTGCCCATGACAGGGGACAGACGATGTCTATTCCCCATTTCATGAACGATCAAGGTGACGTGACCGAATGTAGCAACTCCCCGGGTTGGTGGATCATTGATGCGTGCCTCTGACAACCATCGCTTTTTTGCACAAAGTCCTTCGCATCTTTCTCCATGTTGATCCAGTAATAGTCGGCTCTGATTATCTTACGAACCAACGATTCCGCCCTCGAATGATTTCCGTCGGTGACCTCGTGAACTTCCCTCAAAACATATTCGGCGTCTCCCGGCCCTAAGCATATAGCGAGTGGGCCATCGAACGTTCTTCTGAACAGAGTATCTTCGGACAGGCTAAACCTGGCTGCCTTCGTGCTCAGAGCTCTTGATTCCTTGGGATCTGAGGGCAACTTCCCAGTCTTCAAATAGTCTATATACTTGTTTCTGCAGTCCCAAGTTAAACTTGTTGAGTTTATCTCGGCATGGCCTTCTTCCACTATTGATTTCATGAGTTGTATGACCGTTCTCGAGCTTAATTCATCGTCATCAACCGACAACCCCAAGTTAGCCAGAGTATCAGCTTCGCTATTTTGATCCCAGGGCACGTGTTGTAGGGTCCATTCTTTGAATCGATGTAGCCGTTACCTGTAGTTTATCCAAGTATCTTCGCATTCATTCCTCTTTCACTTCGAATGTCTCATTGACTTGATTTACCATGAGGAGGGAATCGCATTTAGCTTCGATCACTTTGCCCCCAGGCTTTTATCCAATTCGAGACCTGCAATCATGGTCTCATAATCGGCCTTATTGTTAGTCAATTTCACAGTTCTAATAGATCCCGTAGGTGGATTTAACACAATGCCGAGTCCGGACCCCTTTTCATTTGAGGCACCATCAGCAAAGAGGGTCCAGATTCCCGAGGAAGTCTTGAGGTTAACAACAATTCCTTTTCGACTTCGGGTATTAAGGCTGGCGTGAAGTCGGTCACGAAGTCTGCCAAAATTTGAGATTTGATAGTTGTTCAGGGTCGATATTCGATATCGTACCCGCTAATTTCCACGGCCCATTTGACCAATCGTCCTGAGAGCTCGGGTTTATGCATGTTCCTTAATGGGTAAATAGTTACGACACATATGAGATGGCATTGAAAATATGGCCTTAACTTCCTAGAGGCGCTTAGCAAAGCAAGCGCCAATTTCTCCAGGCGAGGATACCTTGTTTCGGCCTCTCCTAGAGTCCTGCTAACATAATATATAGGAAATTGCATACCTTCTTCTTCCCTGACTAAGACTCCACTTACCGCTATCTGAGATACCGCTAAGTGTAGGTATAACTGCTCGTCTGCCTTCGAAGTATGAAGTAAAGGTCGACTCGAAAGGTATCGTTTGAGTTCTTCCAAAGCTTGCTGGCACACCGGGGTCCAAGAGAAGTTATTCTTTTTCTTCAATAACGAGAAGAACCGATGGCTCTTATCGGAGGACCTTGAAATGAACCGACCTAGGGCGCCTATGCACCCGGTTAGCCTTTGAACGACCTTGACATTGTCCACCACGGTGATATCCTATATAGCTTTAATCTTGTCGGGATTGATCTCGATCCCCCGGTTGGACACCATAAATCCAAGGAACTTCCCGGACCCAACCTCGAATGTGCATTTCTCCGGGTTCAGCTTCATATTGTATTTCTTCAGTATGTTGAAGTTCCCTGCAAATGTTCAAAATGGTCCTCTACCCGTAGGGACTTAACTAATATGTCGTCAATGTAAACCTCCATTGATTTTCCTATTTGCTCTTCGAACATCCGATTTACTAGGCGCTGGTAAGTGGCACCAGCATTTTTTAATATGAACAGCATTACGTTATAACAATAGGTATCATATTTAGTGATGAAGGAAGTCTTTTCCTGGTTGCCCGGGTCCATCCGGATATGGTTGTACCCAAAATAGGCGTCGATAAAGCTGAGTATCTCGTGGCCGGCCATTGTATCGATCATGCGATCGATATTAGGCAAAGGAAAAGAGTCCTTAGGGCATGCCTTGTTCAAGTCTTTATAGTCTACACACATTCTTAATTTGTTTCCCTTTTTAGGCACTACCACTACGTTAGCTAACTAATCCGGGTACTTAACTTCCCGAATGGAACCTATTTTAAGGAGTTTGGATACCTCGTCTTTGATGAATGCATGCTTGACTTCACACTGAGGCCTCCTCTTCTATTTAATCGGGTGGAACTTCGGATCCAACCTCAGCTTGCGAGTAGTTATTTCTGGCAGGATCCCTGCCATATCAAGATGAGACCAAACGAAACAATCTATGTTAGCTATAAGGAATTCAATGAGTTTTTTATTGAACTCTGGAGTTGGCCCCGTGCCCAGGTATACCTTCCGATCAGGCAAGTGCTCGACTAGTATGACTTGCTCCAGCTCCTCAACCATTGACTTGGTGGCATCAGAATAGTCAGGGGCTATGAACGACCTAGGAACTCTATAATCATCTTCCTCGCCTGTCTCCTTCTTCCGTGGTTTAGTCGAGGCCGCTGTCGATGATTGCTATTTGGTTTCTTTCCTCATAACCAAACTCGGGTCCTTTGATATCGAGAGTGCGAATATCGGGGTCACCTCATCGACCATGAACATTTCTTTTGCGATCGGATGTTCTCCGTAAACTATCTTGATCCCTCCCAGTGTGGGGAATTTTAATGCTCGGTGTAGTGTCGAGGGTACTGCACTCATGTTGTGAATCCATGGCCTTCAGAATAGAGCATTGTAAATCATATCCCCTTCGATCACATAGAACTTCGTTTCCTGAATGGTTCCGGCGGTGTTTACCGGCAGGGTTATCTCCCCTTTAGTAGTTTTGCATGCCTTGTTAAATCCGTTTAAAACTCGGACTGTAGGCACTATTCTATCTTGTAGACCCAGCTATTCCATGGCCCTCGATCTGATGATATTGGCCGAGCTACCTGGATCAATTAACACATACTTAACTCGAGATTTATTTATGAGTACACATATTACCAGTGCATCATTATGTGGTTGCACGATGCCTTCAGTGTCCTCGTCATTGAAATATACGGTTCCCTCCGGTACATAATCTCGAGTCCGTTTTTTCCTTGTAATGGACACCTTAGTGCGCTTTAGCATCGACCCCTGGGGGATGTCAACTCCACCAATGGACATGTTAATGACATGTTGAGGTTTCTCTTGCTCGGTCTACTTGTTGGAGTCCTTATTCCTGAAGTGATTTTTGGCTCGATCACTCAGAAATTCTCGGAGGTGTCCGTTATAGAAAAATCGTGCTACTTCTTCTCTTAATTGTTGACAGTCTTCGGTTCTATGGCCGTGAGTGCCATGATACTTACACATTAGGTTGGGGTCTCTTTGGGCAGGATCGGATTGCAATGGTCAAGGCCATCTGGTATCTTTGATACGTCCGATGGTGGATACGATGCTAGCAGCATCAACACTGAAGTTGTATTCCGATAGTCTCAGTGCCTCCCGGACCCCGAGTGGCCTGTCAAAACCGTTCTTACTCATGAGTCCTCGACTATTGTGGCCTCGATCGATTCTTCTTTCACACCTCGCAGGGTTGCGTCCGGACCCATTGCCTATTCGATCTCCATTGTATTATTGATACCGATATTTATTTGATCTTGGTTCATAATCGATGACTCTTTTGGATCTGTCACTAGTTATGACGGGATAAACGGATCTGGAAGGGGCCCTGAGCTGATCGTCTTCGACCCTAATTCTTGATTGGTACCTGTTATGGACGTCGGCCCAAGTTACCGCCGGGTATTCTATCAAATTTTGTTTCAATTTCTGCGAAGCCAATGAGCTTTGGGGGTTGAGTCCTTGGGTAAATGCCTGAACGACCCAATCGTCCGCGACCGGAGGCAGATCCATCCGTTCCATTTGAAACCTCGGCATGAATTCCCTGAGCATCTCGTTATCTCTTTGCTTTACTTTGAAATGGTCTCACTTCCTAGTCTCGACCTTGATGGCCCCGGCATGCGCTTTTACAAAGGTATCTGCAAGCATAGAAAATGAGTCAATAGAATTAGGGGGTAAGTTGTGATACCATATCATAGCTCCTTTTGATAAGGTCTCTCCGAACTTTTTCAGTAGAACGAATTTGATTTCGTCATCTTCCAAGTCGTTCTCGTTGATGGTGCATATGTAAGAGGTCACATGTTCATTTGGATCAGTTGTTCCATTATACTTAGAAATTTTGAGCATACAGAACTTCTTTGGGATCGGTTTCGGAGTTGTGCTCAGAGGGAAAGACTTTTGGACAAATTTCTTGGAATCCATGCCCTTCAGTATCAGTGATGCTCATGGGATTTGATCGACCCTGGAGTTATAGGTCTCCACTTATTTGTCATTGGTTTCGATTTTCTTTTCAACCGATTCCACCCATTTTGTCAGTTCCTCAAGCATCTTTATTATCTCGGGGTTGGTCCCGGGTTCAGCTTCACCTGGCCTTTCTGTGGCCGGTTGATTTCTGCGGCATTTCCCGAGATGGTTCGGGCTCAACTTTGATGGGGGCACGGCTTTGGTTCTGTAACTGGGCTATTGCTGCCTGTTGAGCCTGTAACATTTCGAAGATCACCGCAAATTGATCCCATCACCTTCGTCGTCATGTGTACTCCGGGCTATTGATAGGGCTCCCCCGCGAATGCTGTTTTCGGGGTCAGTAGGCGAGTTTGCTTCGATAGCCACGTGTGAGTTAGCATTGATCGAATCCACGACTATGACTCCGTTGGGGTCAACAGGGGGCAGCTCGTTACTGGCACAACGATGTTGTTCTCGCCATGGTGGCCGGACTCAGTAGCAACGTTCAAATGGGAAGATTGGGAGTTTGACATTTTTAATTTGACCTGAAATTAGAAGCTCAAAGAACAAGTGTAAAATAGAGTGCGTTATGAAAATTTGTATCAAATTGCCACTATTATCCTTAGCTCCACAGTGGGCACCAAACTGTTTACCCTAAAAAACGGATAACAATTAAATTTATATGTGGTTTTAAGGATATGCGGATTAATTCACTACAAATGATAAATAACGTTAGATTAAACAGATAAATGACGTAATAAATTGTCAAACCAATTAAGGGGAGTGACCCCGAACTCAGTAACAACTTAATAAAATGCCTGCCTTCGATCCCGGGCTCACACTAATGAAGAACTGATGAACAAAAGTAAGAACTTTGAATAATAGAGAAAATAAGATTATATTGCCTTGATATGCGTGTTACAATTATGAATAGCAAGCCTTCCCCTTTTTATAGTAGGGAAGTTTTACCCTAAGTACAATTCTAAAAAAGGTAAAAATCTTACGTTTCGCCGATCACTGATTTTCTGCCTATACGAGCCGAGACTCATGCCGTGATATCCGGTTAGGCACGGACATCACGACCTTTTGTTAGTCGTGTGTAGCTGCTTGGCAATGCTCTCCGAAGTCTCAATCCTCAAATCGGGCCTCGAGGATATGACCCCGATATCCCCGAGGGCATGTGTTTTGTCCGAGCCCCGATACGAGGGGTTCTTCGCTCTGACTCCGATACATTACGGTCACGTCCCTGCTCCATTTGGCTCACTGGTGAGTCGAGTCATGCAGCGGGCTCGGTTTTATCCGTATGCTAACAAGTATTTGAAGACACTAGACAAAATAAAAATAAATAAAAAATGACTGTACTATGTGTACATACTGAATTGGCCCTATACTATCTTCCAAAAGAATTATACATTATTTCAGTGCAATACTAGAAATATCCGTTGGAGAATACCTTGCAGCTATTTCGTTCGAACGACTGTCATTTAATCCAGACACTGGTGTCTCCACATGTCTTGCTCACTACATTCCAGCGATTGCTCAACTTGATCCATTTAATCCATCAGGACATAATCCTAGGGCATAATGTTTTCCACGTACGTTTCTTGCTTCTTAATAGACTAATCCTTTAGTTCTTGGTACTTTACCAATTGTCTCAACCTTGCTGACATCGAAATTCTTTTGTCCTCCTTTCTTCTGCAAATCCAAGAGAGCATGGTGAGTATCAAAATTTTTAACTTCCAACACTTTGATGGGTATTATAAATTATTTAACTGGAAAAAAGAAAAAAATAATACTATTCTTGTATTTGTTCCTATTAGGATACCGGGTGAAGACAATATAAATAAACTAGACTTTTGGGTAGACTTGTCTGGAAGTTAAGGATAAATAGATTCTATAGTCACATACGAACTACGACATACTTAAAAATATATCTGTAGTTTAAAGGCAGAATCGCTGAAAAAAGGAAATAAAAGAAAGGAGTATACTAATTAGGGGTGTACAAAAATACCGATAATCCGAGTCAAATCGAAAAAAAATTCGATTGTGATTTTTGGTTTGATTTGGTTTGGTATTGAAAAGCAAAACCCGTCGCATAATTAGTTTGGTTTGCTTTGGTTTTAACTAAAAAAAGTCAAACCTAAACCAAACCAATCCGATAGTATATTTATACAATTTTTAAAAATATTGTATACATATAAATATTTATTGTAATGTAATTTATAAATATATCTTACAGTTTTTCATAGTTTTATCTTTTAACATTTTATTTCAAGTTTGGACTTAACATTCGTGAATGGTAAATAAATTTTATAGCTCATAAATATGGTAACTCAAACAAAGTTCAAATCAATACTGATGCTAACAAAAAATATTCAATGCAACATTAGGAATGATGATAATATTAGATATCTATTTTTTTAGCTTTACTTGGTTTATAATGAAAATGCATAACTTAGTTTATCTTTTTCTTTAGTACTTAGTTATGTAATTATAATACTTATTAGCTATACTTATTTTAGCATGATTGTTTACCCATAAAAAGGTACAGTTGAATTTATACGTGATTTATAGATAAACGAATCGATTTGATCCTAAAATGATAAATGAATTAAATAAAAATACAAGACTTATATTTGAAATCGAGATAAGGCAACAAATAGCTTGTTTCCGGGAGCAGAGCTTCCGAAGGCAGTAGTATAAATATCAATAGACAAGAAATAAAGTATTATTGAGCTCTTGAATAGTATACATCATAAGTTTGTCAGAAAATTCATGTCCTTACAATGGCTGTTGAAGTCACTATTTATAGTTGCACCTAGGGAACAAGGTCCTAGGATCAAACCCCTCTTAAATGACAATTATAGGGGCTATTGAAGAATGTATAACGACAGGCTATGAATGCCAAAATTCGCTATAACGAACTATATATTTAATACTGTAGAATATTCCTCTTTGAATGTTGCCAGTTGGAAGGCATTCGTTTGTCGTTATTAGCAATATTCCCTTTGGGGGCTTCCCGGTGCCAACCAGAGCTACTACCCCGGTCTTGGTTTTCACTTATCTCGCTTTCCATATGTCTCTGGTTCCACGTGTCTCTCTGTTATATGAGTATTTAATGTGAACCGATTTTACCCGATACAGATAGTCCACTTGTTTTCCGGTGGCACATCTTTGTGTCATCGGGAGGTTGGTGAAGATACCTTTCTTGGCGGAAAATTTTCTAATCTCTTCTGAAAATTTTCTGACGCTTGATTAGATGCACATCTCTCCGCATTTAATGCCTCGAACACGCGTTACTCCACGATTTAGAAATACATTCACCGGTTCTCGAGGTAATCATGGCTTCGATTTTAGCCGCCTATTCCTTTACATATACGCCTCCTCCTTCTATTCTTACACTTCACGTTTTTTCAAAACTTTCTCAACTTCTTTGCATCCAATTCTTCCTTGCTTTCACTCCTTTTTAACCTTCTTATTCAAAGAATCTTACTTCTTTCTATTAACCATGGCCTCCTCCTCCAACAACTCCAGCTCTTCAAAAAACAAAGAAAGCACCGATGATGTTGCTCCTCCTACGGCGAGCACCATTATCCCTAGAAGGCTCAGTACAACCAAGGATTTTGAGGAGAAGTTTCCTTCTGCTAGCTCTCGTACATGGGCTATTGGTGTGTACCCTTCTTCTATCCTCCCTTCTAGCCTTCCTGATGTGAAGGAAGACTGTGGTTGCCATGATTTGAACATCATCGCTCCCGATCTGGCGGAGTGAGTAACCTTCCCTAAGAAGGGTTTTACATATGTTTACACGTATCCCTTCACTTTGGGTCCATTCTCATTGAGCGGGGGACTTGACCCCGTAATTTTAAAGTTTTACTACCGGTATCAAGTCTGCTTGGCACAAGTAAGCCCCTCCGTGTGGCGGACACTAGCCTGGCTACGGCGGCTATGCCAAGAGACGGGGGAAGACCTCTCCTTGGCCCGCATAATGAATCTTTACTCCTCCAAAATCTTTCGCGGGGGAGTAATAAACTTCAGAAAACGTCGTCACCATGCTTTGCTCACCAGCATGGATGATGACAAGGACATCAGATGGATAGAGCGGCTTGTTATGGTTGCCACTAGGGATATCATCCCGGCCATAACTCCGGCTTACGTGTATGAGTCATGAACTCATACACGTAACTTCAATGTCTGCTTATTTTTTCCGAATTAAAGGTTGTTTCAAGCTGTTACTGATCCTTCTCTTTTCACTATTTCAGCAACTCGGTGGACACCATCAAGGGTTTAAGGCTTGGATCGGTGGGTCCAAAAGATTTTGGATATTACTACGCCTGACACCCGTCGGTGGATAGAACTGGCCGTAAAATATGAGTATAAGGCCAAAAATCATGGTAAGTTGATTCCCGAACTAATCTTGTTTTTACCTCGCGTATAAGAAAATTGTCTAACTTTTCTTTTTGTTGAATTCAGGTCTTCGGCAGGGTTCTGTTACCGTCCCCGAGGAGGACGTTTTGGCTGATCCCACAGATGCGATGAGGTTGCTGTAGGAGGCTTTCACCCGAACGGGTGCCATCGGACCTGCTTCCGATGCAGGTGCTTCCTCTCGGAGTCCCCAGCCGGAGAACAAGCAATAAAAAAGGCGACATTCGTCTACAACCGAGGGTAAAAATAAAAGGGTGAAGAGTGTCGCGCCCGAGCCAACCGCAGCCACTGTAGTGATCGATGATGATGGGGGAGCCAGTGATGAAGGGGCTTCCCTACAGAGGAGATGACGACCTTCATTAGCTCAACAAAATGCTCAATCTGAAGAGCTAATAACACCAACCGAGGACGACGTCCAAGCGCTCTTGGGAGAGTGTGATATAGTGGAGGATGCAAATTCTCGCTTCCGAACCCAGCCGCTGCTCTCGGTACTGTGAGGCTGGGTACCGGGCTCTTCTGTCTTCGGTTGATGAGCAACCTATAACTAACACCACTTTTGCCGCAGCTTCTTCTCAACCCACAATGCCATCAGCTTCATCTCCTTCTTCGCCAGCCATGCCTTCACCACTAGCAACTGCTACATCATCCCCACCGACCAGACACTCGAGAGGAGGATGTCCCCATACCATGGGAATTTGGGGCATAACTATTCGCCCCCTCCACAGATCCTCAGAGGAGGAAGAGTGTCTCCCTCTCAGTCTCTACCAAGTGCCATCAGTTGTCCTGGCCGGTAAAACTTGCCAATTACGTAAGGCGCTGGCTTCAGAGTAGGATAAGAAGAAAATACACTCTCTTTCGGAGGAGTGTATGGTAAACAACGCCATGCACAACGCAACAACGATATGATATTTGATACTTTTATTGCTTTTTCTTTTCTTGTTATGACAAGATTTATGATTTGAGTTTTTGCTCTGCAGGCTAACTTTCTTGTTTCTGAGGCCTTCAGAAGTTGATCCACGATAAAGAAAAACTTAGATCCGAGCTGGATCAACTATTGGCCGAGCGGGATCAGATTGTTGCTCGCCTCCCGGCACAGGAAGCACAAGCTGCTGAAGCCGGTGAGTTGGAGGCTCGGTTGCAGCAAAGCGAGAAGGAGGTGGTGGCCCTTAGCCAAGAGGTCGCCCTATTAAAGGTGCAATTTCAAGAGGACAAGGCAAAATGGTCTGAGTTCCAAAATGTTTTTCTTGCTGCCGCCGAGCGCGAGGCTGCCTCTACTGAAAGGTTGAATTAATTGGAGGCAGCCTTGAACTCCAAAGCTGAAGAAACTGCTGCTACTGAGGAGAAGCGTGCCCATATATAAGATAAATATAAGAGGGTCATGGATCACAATAATGTTTATAACTCCACTATCCGTGACCTTGATGTCAGCCTTCAGGCCGCGAGATCTGAGCGGAATAGCTTTTCGACCGAGGTTGATCATCTTAAGTCAGAGCTTCAGCGCCGAGCGGATTCCGTCATTGTTGAAAAAACATATTCAATGTATAGCATGAGGATAAAAACCTTGGAAAAGGCAAAAGCGGGCGTCATTGATTTTGATTCCGATGAGGGTTTCATAAGAGAGGGCCCTTTTGTATTTACGGTGCTCTTGAAGAGCACGTTTCCTGTTCATTCCGGCACTAGCATTCGAAGTACTTGATTAACTTTCAAATAATAAAATTAATTCATCGTTTGGACAAGAAACAAGATAAAAATAAAAGGACTTTAATTTATTCCTCCCATTTTCAAAAGTACATAAACATTCGTTATGCTGAAAAGAAATTGCTATTACTTGTGGCTAATTTGTACAATTTGACGCGCAGTCCCCGGTCCCGATGATACATCTTTGTTCTCGAATTTCGTAATCCTGATTTATTTGGCAGTTAAGTTGCCGTATTCTCATACCATTTCCCCCAGCGTTCTAATGCGAAGAATGCGAATTGGAATACTGGAAGTCTTGCTCCTTTGAAGATCCCACTAGTGAATGGTTGGATAATCTTTGGTCCGATAGCAAGCTTCATTTCTCATTAGGAACTTTACTACCGAGCAAAAGATTATCTGACCACCCCCCAGTGGTGAAGGGACACTCGTGAACGGCCGGGCAGCCTTTTGTCAAATAGCAAGCTTTGTTTCCCGTTAGGAACTTTGCTATCGAGCAAAAGACTATCTAACCGTCCCGTAGTGGTTCATTGTTTCCATGCCTTGTCGTTTAAAGGTCTTATTTCTGCTGATTGTGCTTCCTTCGTAGTATAATTTTTGTTGTTGCCTCGTTAAAAACCTTGCCAGAAAAACCTAATTTGGACAAAAACTGGACGAAGGAAAAAAAAGTGCAGCACATACTTTCAGTATAGGCAGTGCTCATCAGCAATAGTAGAAATTTTTGAGGTGTGCCACATTCCAGTTACTCGGCAATTTTACCCCTTCTTGATTTTCCAATTCATATGATCCTTTTCCAACGACAACTAAAACCTGGTAGGGGCCTTCCCATGTTGGACCCAGCTTTCCTGCGTTGAGCTCTTGAGTGTTTTGAGTCACTTTCCTTAAAACAAAGTCTCCTACTTTGAAATAATGGAGATTGGCTCTTCGATTGTAGTATCTTTCCATTCTTTGTTTCTAGGACACCATCCTTATATGTACCAAGTCCCTTCGTTCGTCGAGCAACTCCAATCTAACCAACAATGCTTCGTTGTTTGCTTCCTTGTCCACCCGGAAGTACCTCATGGTAGGTTCTCCTACTTCCACCTGGATCAGGGCCTCTACTCCGTATACGAGCGAGAAAGGTGTCTCCCTCGTGCTTGACTTGGCCGTCGTTCGGTATGCCCATAGCACTCCTGGTAATTCTTTGAGCCATTTACCTTTGGCTGCTTCTAATCTCTTTTTAAGATTTTGAATAATCACTTTGTTTGTTAATTCCTCTTGGCCGTTTGCGCTCGGGTGGTATGGCAATGAAATGATTTTTTTGATTTTCAAGTCTTCAAGGAATTTTGTGACCTTTGTGCCTATAAATTGTGCCCCGTTGTCGCAGGCTATGTCTTTTGGTATTCCGAACCTGCAAATTATGTTCTCCCACATGAAATCGACCACTTCGCGCTCGCCGATTTTCTGGTAAGGACCTGCTTCAACTCACTTAGAAAAGTAGTTAGTTAAAATCAAAAGAAATCTTACCTTTCCAGGATCCGGCAACAGCAGACCGACTATATCCATCCCCCATTTCATGAATGGCCTAGGCGACAATACCGAGTGCAATAGTTCTGCTAGTTGATGCACCAACGACGTGTGGCGTTGACACTTGTCGTATTTCTGAACATATGTCATAGCGTCTTGTTCCATCTAGGGTCGGTAGTTTTCTGCCCTAATTAGCTTTAATACCAACGAGTCCGCACCCGAGTGATTTCCACAGATTCCTTCGTGAACTTCTCTCATGACGTAATTAACCTCGGAGGGTCCTAAACATCGGGCCAACGGGCTTTGGAAAGACATTCTATACACTTGGCCTCCCCTGAAGCAGTAATGGGCTTCTTTACTGCGTAGCATTCGGGATGCCTTGGGATCTTTGGGAAGTTTGTCGTGCTCAAAATAATCAATGATCTCATTTCTCCAGTCCCAGACCAAATTAGTTGCATTTTCTTCATAATAACTGTCCTCGTCCAATATCGAATGCATGAGCTGTACAATCGTACCGAAGTCGGATCCCTTCATCTCTGTGGACGAGCCCAAGTTAGCCAGCGCATCAGCTTCTGTATTTTCTTCCATCAGGATATGGGTGATTGACCATTGCCAGAACAGTGCGAGCAGAGTCTAGACTTTCACAACATATTGTTGCATGCGTTCCTCTTTGGTGTCAAAGATCCTGTATACCTGATTTACTACTAGTTGGGAATCACATTTAATTTCTATGACCTCGGAGTACAGTCCCAGGTCCAGCTCGAGTCCTGCAATCCAAACCTCATACTTAGCTTCATTGTTAGTCAAGGGAACAGTTCTTATGGCCTGCCTCAGGGTTTCTCCCGAGGGCGTGATTAGTATTACCTCGAGCTCGGACCCTTTCATGTTGGAAGCTCCGTCCGTGAACAAGGTACAGACTCCCGATGTCGATTCCAACACCATCACCGCTTCTTTGATGGCCAAAGACAGCAGCCCAAGACTAAAATCGACCACAAAGTCGGCCAAAACTTGTGACTTGATCTCAGTCCTGGGTTTATATTCTATGTCAAATTCACTCATTTCGACTGCCCATTTGGCCAGTCAACCTGAAAGTATAGGTTTGTGAGGGATATTCTGCAGGGGAAAGGTTGTCACCATGGCTATCGGTTGGCATTGAAAATAAGGCCTAAGCTTTCGACCGGCGAGTACGAGGGCTAAGGCCAATTTTTCAAGGTATTGGTAGCGAGTTTGCGCTCCAGTTAAAATTTTACTAACATAATAGATTGGAGATTGCGTACCTTCATCTTCACGGACTAAAATGGCACTTAGCACTATTTCCGAGATTGCTAAGTAAATAAACAACTATTCGCCTTCCTCTGGTTTCGATAGTAATGGAGGGATCGACAAATACCTTTTCAAATCTTTCAAAGATTTCTGGCATTCCGGAGTCCATTCGAAGTTGTTCTTCTTTTTCAGAAGTTAGAAGAAGTGATGACACTTTTCTGAAGACAGTGAAATGAACCTGCTCAACGTGGCCAGTCTTCCTGTTAACTTTTGAACCTCTTTCACATTTGATAGCTGGTCGGGGATGTCCTCGATGGTTTTAATTTTATCGGGATTGACTTTGATTCCCCTTTGTGATACCAGAAACCCCAAGAACTTACCAGATCTTACTCCAAATACACACTTTTCGGGGTTAAGCTTCATGTTGTGCTTCCTTAGGATGTCAAAGGTTTCTTGGAGGTGTCTAAGATGATCACCTGCATTCAAAGACTTAACCAACATATCATCTATGTAAACTTCCATTGTTTTACCTATTTGTTTTTCAAACGCTTTATTCACAAGCCTCTGATAAGTGGCTCCGACGTTCTTAAGCCCATAAGGCATCACATTATAGAATATGAGCCAAAGTTTGTTATGAACAAAGTTTTTTCCTGATTCTCCGGGTTCATTTTGATTTGGTTGTACCCGAAATAGGCATAGAGGAAACTCATCAACTCGTGCCCGGCCATCGCATCGGTCGTTTGATTAATATTTAGCAATGGGAATGAGTCTTTTGGGCACGCCTTATTCATATCCTTATAATCTACGCATATGCGAAATTTATTATTCTTTTTTGGAAATACTACTACATTAGCTAGCCAATCAGGATACTTTACCTCACGGATTGAACCGATATCAAGCAATCGAGCTACCTTTTCTTTGACAAACCTGTTTCTGACCTCGGCAATAGGGCGTTTCTTCTGCCTTACCGGAGGGATGTTGGGATCCATGCTTAACTTATGTACGGCCACCTCTAACGGGATACCTGTCATATTCGCATGCGACCACACAAAATAGTCAACGTTAAATTTAAGAAATTCTATAAATCCTGACCTGAGCTCGGGATTTAGCCCTGTCCCCAAGTGAAATTTCCTCTCCAAGAACTCTTCGAATAATGCGACTTGTTCGAATTCTTCTGCTGTGGATTTGGTTGCGTCCGTTACTTCTGGTACCTGAAAATACCTTGGCACCTGATGGGATTCCGATGACTCCCCCCTTTGTCAACTTCGTTTGGCTCGGGAGCAGGCGTCGGTTCTTATAATTGCTATATCGCATGCTCCTTTCCTTTTCTACTGAAAATCGAGATCGCGTTCATCTCCCTTGCCGCCGGTTGATCTCCTCTTATTTTTTTAATTCCCTCTAGAGTTGGGAATTTCAGAAGTTGATGGTATGTCGACGACACAACCTTCATTTTGTGTAAGCATGGTCTTCCAAGAATAATGTTGTAGCCCATGTCGTCATCTACTACTTCAAACAGGGACGTCTTCATTACCCCTTCGGCATTCGTGGGCAGCAGAATCTTCCCTCGGGTTGTCACTCTTGCTAAGTTGAAGCCAACGAGGAGATTTGCGGCCGAGATGATGCTTCCGGTTAGATGGGCTTGTTCCAGCACTCTCCATTGGATAATATTGGCTGAACTCCCTAGGTCCACCAAAACACGTTTAATTTTAAAATCTAAAATACTAAGGAAAATTACTAGGGCATCGTCGTGCAGTAGTAGGAGTAAATCGGGGTCCTCTTCCGTAAAGGTGATATCATCCTCGGCGACTTCCCGAAGTCTTTTGCTATGTGGTACCGATACCTTTGTCTTTTTTGCGGCTGAGAAGGTTACACCATTGATCTCGTTCCCTCCGAAAATCATGTTTATTGTTAGACAAGGAGGGTTTTCTCCTGTCTTTGATGGCTCCACGAATCCCGGTTATGACCGTAGTTAATTTTAGCCCGTTCGCTCAAGAACTCTCTAAGATAGACATTTTTTAGCAATGTCGCCACCTCCTCGCGTAGATGTCGGCAGTCCCCAGTCTTGTGGCCGTTGGTCCCCTGATACTCACACCATAGGTTAGGATCCCTCTGACTAGGGTCAAATCTCATCGGCCTTGGGAATTGTGCTTCCTTAATGTTCCTCATTACCGATACCAGTTTCACCACGCTGACATTGAAATTGTACTCGGACAATCTGGGCTAGGTGGAGCCCCGGGAGCCCGATATCTCTTTTTCTTGCAACGATCTGTTATTTCGGCCATGATCAGCTTTCCTATTGGTAGAGAACCTATCCGCCGATCGGAAACCTCTGCCGCGTCCTTCGGCCCTTTAGTAGGGCAAACATCGACCTCTAGAAAACTGTCGATCTGTGTCGAATTCATCCTTCAACTTTTCCTTATTCTTCTCTCGGTGTCGACCCTTGGTTGATGCCGGAAAACTAAGTAGGTCATCCTCTATTCTTATCTTTGATTCGTAGCGGTTGTGGACATCTGCCCATGTTGTTGCCTGGAACTCGAGTAGAGTTTCTTTCAATTTTTGGGAAGCGTCAGAACTCCTCGGGTTCATCCCCTTAGTAAATGCTTCAGCTGCCCATTCAACTGGTACGATCGGTAGCAACATTCTTTCCTTCTAAAATTTGGTCACGAACCCTCGCAACAGCTCAAACTCTCCTTGCGCAATTCTGAATATGTCGGCCTTTCGAGCCTGCACCTTCCTGGACCCGGCATGGGCCTTAATAAAAGAATCTGCGAGCATCTCGAAGGAATCTATTGAGTGCTTCGGTAAAAGTGAATACCATGTCAAGGCTCCCTTGGTGAGGGTCTCACCAAACTTCTTCAGCAAGACTGACTCAATCTCGTACGGAGCTAAGTCATTTTCTTTCACCGCCATTGTATAGGTGGTGATGTGCTCCTGCGATCCGAGGTCCCATCATATTTTGGCACATCTGGCATTTTGAATCGCTTCGGGTTTAACTTCGGTGCTGCGGTTGGTTTGAACGACAACTGGGTGTACCTTTTTGAGTCCGGTCCCTTCAACACTGGCGGTGCACCCGGGATTTGATCTATTCGGGCGTTTATTTCCCTCATAAACTACATGAGTTCGATTATAAAGGGATAGTTCTCGTTATTGTTACCAGTTCTGCTGCCGTTCCCCCCGTCCCTGTCGAAGCCGACGAGGTGTTGTTATCAACCCTTTGCGTTGTTTGGTTTGCGAGAGCACCGGGAGGAACTTGACCTCTTCCATTCGCGTTGTTGGAAGCACTTAACAATGCTTGCCTCAAATCTGTCGTGACCTCATCTTGTGATGAGTGGTGATTTTACCATTTATTCTAGTCTCTTTTCAATAGTTTTTGTGTCCTTTAATTACAAAATGAGGTGATTTATGGTGTGCATTGCTAGATTTTCAGGTAAACGATGCCATGAAGAGAGTTGAATTCAATTGAAGTTGAATTGAGCAAAAAAGAGTTTAAAAGTGCAAATTCCTTCAGTGGTTCCCTATCTGCAAAACACTGCTCGCTTCTGCGAGCTCGTTTATGCGAGTGGAGGTCCGCATCTGCGCATATCACTAATTTTCCACTGTGACCGCATATGCGGTTGACAATCCGCATCTGCGGAGCCACTGTTGCAACGTCATGTCCGCATCTGTGGAGTAAGCAGTTCCCCAGAGTTTGTGCATCTGCGAAAGGAAGTCCGCTTTTGCGTAGCCGCACCTGCGATGATTTTTCCGCATGTGCGGTCAACGGTCTTCAGCTGAGGACAGTGTTGCCATTTCATATTTTTTCGAGTCCAAACCCATAAATACACGACCTAACTCATTTATAAATGATCTTTGGCATATCTTTGGCAGCTTTGGACATATCTTGAGAAGAGAACACAAGTTTTGGAGTTAGGGTTCTTGCACACACACTTGGGTCTTGAAGATTTGAAGCTTTTGGTTGAGAATTGCTTACCCATTTATGTTCATTTCTTCATTTTCTTGCTTTGTTTTGTATATCTAAGTGTGTAGTTTTTATTCCAACACTTGAATCTCGTTTATGGAAATATTCATATTTAAAGTGTGGATTAAATATCTTGTTGTGCTTATGTATTGAACGATTTTTATTTATTATGAAGTGAGTTATCGTTTCTTTAATTATTCTTGTTCTTTAATATTTCCAAAGGGATTAGCTAACCCTAGGACTCGCCCATTAATTTTGAATTAATTTTGGAAAAGATAATTTGGTGTTGGAAAAGATTAATTAACAAGAACTTGAGGCTTTAACCCTCACTTTATAGATTCTTCCTAGGGATAGGATTGAACTACTTGTAGCCATATTCGGGTGTGCTTAAGCTCTTAATTATTTTAGGGATAATTCAATTAGGAAGTCTTGTTAGTCTTTGAAAGAAACTAATATAGAATTATTATCCAAGGCTAATTAACATAAACTCGCTCATATTTGTAAAATCGTAAAATACATTGGATCGTTACTTAAGTGTAATTCCCAATACATCCATGCTTGTAGCCATTGATCATTTTACTTGCTTTTTAGGTTAGTTTTTATTTTCGCATTTAGACATAAATATTTTCTAAAAATATTTCTAAGTGTTTGGCTTAGCATAACAAGTGATAATTCTCTTACACGCCTAATCGCCTACATATTATTCTCTGTGGGATTCGACCCCGACTCATAGTTAGGTAAATTATAGTGCATGCGACCGTATCCATTTACTTTTTAGTAGTGGATTTGGACGTCATCAGAAAGTTGTAGGAAGATCATTATCCTTTTGTTGTTCCCTCAGGATCCTTACTGTTTCTGCAACATGCTCGTCTTCAGCATCATCGGGAGTTGCCTCCCGAACGCGTCGTGGATATTGCCCGCCATGGAACAACGTGGCTTCCTCGTTGCGGGTATAGCTGATCGAATCTTCGTGTTGAGGCTGATTTTCTTGCGTCTCAACGTTGTACGTGATATTGACATCGTTATTGTCACGACCCCGATTTTCCGCCATAGGATGTCGTGATGGCACCTAGTCTTTAGGATTAGGTATGCCTAACACTTACTGAAATAATGGCAAAATTTAACCAACAACTATAAATTTCGAAATGGAAATTTCTATACAAGCCAACAATCCCTAAAACCAGTAGTACAAGTCATAAGCTCTACTGAATTTACTAGAAAATCTCTAAATACAACTGTTCCGGAATAGAAATAAATAGTACAAAGTAAGTTTACAAAAGGTGACCCTGAGGCCTGCGAATGCAATAACAGGTATACCTTGAGTCTCCACAACAATGCCCGATCAATTGGCTAATGATCAACAACTCCGAGGTACCTGGATCTGCACAAAAATGTGCAGAAAGCGTAGCATGAGTACACCACGGCGGTACCTAGTAAGTATCAAAACTAACCTCAGTGGAGTGATGATGAGGGACAGTCAAGACACCTACTGGACTTAATAACTTGTACAAGTATGGATGTGAAACTAATAGGAAACAATACCACTATAAAGCTAAGCATGGTAAAAATAACAAAACAATACTCACAATAGAAAACTGGAGACAACGATTAGCAATATGGAACAAACAGGTAATACGCCATTGAGTAAGCTGAACACAATTTAAGTCCAGTGAGACCAAAAAGGAAAGCAAGTAACAACTCAATAAGAACAACCGCTTTCACACAAAATTTATTCAGGAATTTTCCCGAGGTACCAAACCTCAAAATCACAAATTACGGGTCCCAAATCACTTGGCATCTTGTGCCCACATTATAAATTTGAACTGCACGGATAACTCATGTGCCAATACCATTAATACCTCATATCTGCATGGACAATTCACATGCTCAGGGAGTGACAATATCTCATCTCCGCACAGGCAACTTACGCACCAACAATAGCAATAACTCATAACCGCACGTACAACTCACATGCCAATAATACAGCTCTCACACAGAAGGCAAGTATACGAGAATATATGTAAATGATCAATATACATCAGGGTTCATCTTCTCAAATCGATATGGGTGATTAATTATGTGTATGCTTGTGCAAGTGTTCTATCACAACTTGATTCAACATGTAAGAGTAGAGACAACGAATGACACATAAGAAACAATACAACAAAACGTAAAATGCATACCTTACACAAGGTAGGCACACCACTACACAATATTATCAATAACAATGCCCCTAGGCCATCACAAGTCATCACAAATTATCCCCGACATAGCCCACCTTGTCTCGCCATGTGCGCAATAATAAAGTAAATGCCCGCCTTGTCTCGTCGCACGCGCATAATAATATTTCCACCTTGTCTCGCCACATACGCAAACCCACATATATAGCCCGCCTTGTCACGCCGCATGTACAAATATCAATAGTAATAATAGCATGGACAACTCACATGCGAACACCCCGACAATCCTCTCAACAATACCACATGTGCCAAAAACATAACAACACAATATAAGGTCCTTCACCACATGTGCCCATATGCCACAATATTCTCTCAAAACAGTTTCAATGCCACAACCACATATAGCCCTCGGCTCAACAATACTGAGTACAACAATAACAACAACGATAATACAGGAGTATGGCAAGTAAATCAACATAAGAACTTGAGAACACGAAGAAACGGAAGAACGGGTTCACAATGAAAGACACAACATGGAATAATAGTTTCAACAAGAATAGCTCAACAAGGGGATAGATAATGTGCAACAATGACTCGACATAAGTACAACTCGATGATAAGAGAGATAGCATGAATCAATGACTCCAAATAAGGATAAGTCAACAATGAAAGGGATACTAAAACTTTAATTAAGGTTAAACATTTACGGAAAGGACTACGATAACTTCAATTAAGATTAAGCAATTACGAAAAAGACAACAATAACTTCAATTAAGGTTAAACAATCACGAAAAAGACACAATAACTTCAATTAAGGTTAAGCAATTATGGAAAAGACAACATGGCAATAGAAGAGGCGACAACTTAAAATAAGGCACATAAGAGCTTATAGGCAACAAGGGTAAAACATGATTCAATCAACTCCAAAAATGACACGCAAGGGTCGATTTAGTGAATTGAGGATTTAACATGATAAGAAAACTTCATTTTTAATGGACATAAGAACCTAAGAACCTAAAATGGTCAAATTTCCATAAATAAGCCCAAGTACATACTCGTCACTTCGCGTACACGGCATTCACATGACACAATTAGCACAAATAACTCAAATCCTAAGGGGTAGTTCCCCCCCACAAAGTTAGGCAAGATACTTACCTCAAAGAAGCTAGACCGACACTCTAAATTGGCATTCTCGTGTGAAACAACTCCCGGATGGCTCAAATCTAGCCAAATTAACTTCATAACATAAATAAAACTCGTAGAAAATAATTCCGGAAAAGAAAGCTTCGATCTTGAAAGAGAAATAAAAAGTCAACTCAAAATGTCGACCCCGTGCCAGTGCCTCGGAACCTGACAAAAATTAAAATATCCGAAAATCTACTCCGATACGAGTCCAACCATACAAGAATTATCAAACTCCGATATCAAATCGTCCTTCAGATCCTCATTTTACACTTTTGAAAGAGCTTACAAAAATTCCCTTTTTCTTTCATTCAATTCACTAATTTAATGATAAAACTAATTATGGAATCATAAAATATAATCAATTTTGGATAAAGAACACTTACCCCAATAATTTGCTTGAAAAATCCATGAAAAATCGCCCAAATCCGAGGCCTCTAACTCATAATATGAAGAAAATGGCCAAACCCTCGACATAAATACAATCTGCCCAGAGATCCCACTTTTGCGGTCAGCAGGTCGCTTCTGCGACGGCTGCTTCTACGAAAATTTATCCGTTTCTGCGGAAATGCCGTGCCTTAGCCAAAGTCACTTCTGCGATAGGAAATGTGCTTCTGCGCTGGCGCTTTTGCGTTCAGCATACCGCACCTGCGAATGCGCAGGTGCGCCCAAACATATGCTTCTGCGGTCTTCTCCTTCCAGTCTTGTTCTGCATCTGCCCTCTTCTCCTCCGCACCTGGGATCAACGCACCTACGCCTAGGGCTCCGCAGGTGCGACCACACTAGACCCCTACCCAAACCAACCTCTCTCAACATGATCCAAATGATCCAAAACCCATCCGAAATGCATCCGGGGCCCCAGGACCCCGTCCGAACATACCAACAAGTTCCATAATATAATGCAGACCTACTCGAGGCCTCAAATCACATCAAACAACATCAAAACTACGAATTGCACCTCAATTCAAACTTAATAAACTTATGAACTTTCAACTTCTACAACTCGCGCCGAAACAAATCAAATCAACCTGGAATGAGGTCAAATTTTGCGTGCAAGCTCCAAATGACACAACGGAGCTATACCAACTTCCGGAATCAAAATCCGAACCTGATATATACAAAGTTAACTCTCGGTTAAACCTATCAACCTTCCAAAACTTCAACTTTCCAATTTTTGCCAAAATGCTTCGAATTATCCTACGGACCTCCAAATCCAAATCCGAACGCATGCCTAAGTCCAAAATTACCATACAAAGCTATTGGAATCATCAAAATGACATTTCGGAGTCGTCTAAACGAAAGTCAAACTCCGGTCAACTCTTTCTGCTTAAGCTTCTAAAACAAGAATCCTTCTTCAAAATTGATCCTGAATCATCTGAAAACCGAACTCGACCACACACGCAAGTCATAACACATAATACGAAACTGCTCGAGACCTTAAGCCATCGAACGGAATGTCAATTCTCAAAATGAATGGCGGAGTCGTTACAGTTATCTACATGTTTTACGATTTTTCGCTAAAAAACAAAGAACTAAACAAGTTAGTAATAGATGCACGGATCAACCCAATTACACAACTGTCTAAGTCACATGGTGAGCGCCAAACTGTTTACCCGTAAAATAGTATTGTTGAATTTATAAGTGGTTTATAGACAAGCGAATCGACTTAATCCCAAAATGGTAAATAAATTAAATAAAAATACAAGACTTAGCGTTGAAATTGAGATAAGGCAACAGATATCTTGTTTCCGGGAGCAGAGCTTCCGAAAGCAGTAGTATAAATATCAATAGACAAGAAATAAAGTATTATTAAGCTCTTGAATAGTATACAATATAAGTTTGTCAGAGAATTCGTGTCCTTACAATGGCTGTTGAAGTCATTATTTATAATTGCACATTGCACCTAGGGAACAAGATTCTAGGATCAATCCCCTCTTAAATGGTAATTTTGTGGGTTGTTGAAAAATGTATAACAACAGGCTATGAATGCCAAAATTCGCTATAACGAACTATATATTTAATACTGTAGAATATTCCTCTTTGAATGTTGCCAGTTGGAAGGCATTCGTTTGTCGTTATTAGCAATATTCCCTTTGGGGGCTTCCCGGTGCCAACCGGAGCTACCGCCCCCTGTCTTGATTTTCACTTGTCTCGCTTTCCATCTGTCTCTGGTTCCACGTGTCTCTTTGTTATACGAATATTTAATGTGAACCGATTTTATCCTATACAATGACCTATATAGTATTTTTAGATTATGTTAATTTTCATTATGACTTATTAATTAACAATATTTGCTTTATGCAATTTTATTATCTTTATTATTGAATATTTTAGTATAATGCTACGACTTATCTCATATTATGTAACGACCCAATCGGTCGTTTTGAGTTTTAGCATTCCGTACGGTGGTTTGAGACTTTGAGTAGTTTCGTATGATATATTATTGTGCATATGATCGATTTTAGCTTTCGAGTAATTCAGTATTGATTTGAAAAAATGACTCTCGGTTGAGAATTACTCTTCTGGTTGAGCACCCAACCTTTTTCCGCTGTTAGTGCTTGTAATGTTGAAAGAACATGAAACTTAAATTTCGATGAGGAGTTATACATCCTTGAAGATCAAACATTTGGACATTATTCGCATAATAATGTCGGTTTGTTCTAATTTGATTAAAAAGGACATTGAACTGCCAACTTGTGCAAGAGGCGCATTTGGTAGGGAGGGAAATGTTCTATAAAAATATTTTCTCATACATACCCTAAGAGTAAATTAAAGAGCGTGAATAAGAGTCACGGGAGATCATGAATCATGATACTCTTCGGAGATGACATGATAGCATAGGACAGCAAGAACTAATTAAGTATGAAATAAACGTGTAACTTAAAAGCAGCTTAAAACAATTGGTAGACTAATTCAATATTTAGATGTATCCTTATATATCCGATTTGGAACATTGCCTCTCGAGCAGCATATATCTTGAACTATATTAACATAAGAAAAATTCTGGCTTCTTGTCAAAGAACGAAAAATTGTGATGGTTGAGAGAGGAAATCGATCAAAGAAATAGTAAGGAGATTGATCTATCTAGTCTAAAGATGAATTGTGCCTCTAAATAAGGAGCAACTTTAATTATTTGAATGAATTGGCAAACAAGAATGCGTCAAAACAATAGCAAGTCAGTAAAATCGGTGGCAAAAGAAAATTCTACTCGAATATGAACTTCACTTGGACCACATCCCTTTTCACCAATAAAAAAAGCAATCATGTCACAGAACTTTAAAATTAAAAAGAAAAGTAAAACATGGGATTTACTATTGTCTCAGAGGTTTGAGCAATCATAAGTAATTTTCCCAAAGGTTGCTCTTAGCCGAAAAGTGAAGTAACGTGACATCCATAATCCATATTAAGAATGTTAGCCTTGGCCGAAAGCAGCTTCATCTTTTAATCTAATTCTTTATGATTAATCATTTACTAAGAGGATTGCCACAAGCTTCAAGAATGCGTCAGTTGCTTTGGATTAATTAAGTCTAATGTCACGGGACCGATTTAAAAGGGCTCCGGACAGCAAAGTAGCCTGTCTGCTACTCTAGCTTCAGTCCTAACCAAGAAATAAACACAATGTCATGTTTGAACCAAGACAATCACACAAACTTAAAGGTTGTGAAGATAATGAAGTGAAAGACACACAAAGATTGGGGGGCCAAGGCCAATTTTCAGAATTTTTTGATATACAAAAGGAAAATACAAGTGTATGAGATCTGCCTTATAACAAGGCATATACATGTCTATATGTACAATGAATGTCCACTGCAGATTTGCTGGCAGTGGACCCGTCCAGCTGTGTAGCACAACTTTCTGCTGGCATCATGTGATCTCCATGATTATGATGACAACCTTTGTGCCAATGGTCCTGTCCAGCTGATGTGCTCCAGTTCTTGCTGGCAAAGTGTTGCCTCCCTGATTGTCCTGGCAGGCTGTGGTCCTACCCAGCTGTGCAGCACATGTCTTTGCTGGCAGATAGTTACCTCCATGATTGTCCTGGTATGTAGGGGTCCTACCCACTTGTGCAGCATGTGATATTGCTGGCAGAGTGTGGCCTCCATGAAGGCCCTGACAGCCTGTGGGATTATTGCCTCCATGTGCAAAGACGCTCTGGTCTTTGGCAGCCAACTTTGGCTCGGCTTGCAGCCCTTTAGGGCGGCAAATTTGGTCGACAAATTTGCGGGGCGATACACTCTCTCCCACTTGAAATGGCGACGACTGCGGCGCCACAAAGTTTCAAGTAATTATGAACTTGATCTTTGAACGGCCATAGCTCCGCATATTTTTCCCCCGATGCTTTCCTGGGTGGTTGTCCCTTCCACTGGACAAGAAAGTGGGCGCTTAAATTGCCCCAACCTATGCCTTGTACCTCTCGATGGTTGATAATGGCCTCGACTTCCTTGTCAACGACCGAAGGGGTTATGAAAATATTTGGTCGAATGGATTGCCGCCGATCCACATCACCCTTGTCTCCACAAGGTGCCTTTGACGGACTGACATGCCCGGACTCAAGCAACTCTTCGGGTTGCTTCCTGGAATCCTCCAACTCTGGAAGTGCCATACGATACGGGCCAATGGCTTGTGGCTTTGCTCATGATATGGAGTCCTTATTCTCCTTAAGGACTCACTATTCACCTGGAGGCAAGGCTTCGTCAACCTTGTCCTCCTTAGTCTCTGTCCTTACTGCCAAAACTGTGGCTTCTTTCTTGAAGCCTTTCACGATGTGTATCACGGACAGTTGACTCACAACTTGCGGCACCCGAACTGTCGGTACCACACATGGACCCTTCGGGTCATAAATGTAGATCTGGTTGAGATTTGGGCAGATGAAGGCCTTCACTTCATTCCAATAGTCCAGCCCTAATACCAGATCGAACATATCCATGGGAGAAACAAAGAAACACACTCTTCCCTGCCAAGCTCCTAAGTCGAGATGCACATTGCATGCAACTCCGTATACATGCCTGGGGTTGGCATTTACCGTCTTCAGCATGGAACTGCTAGGACCAACCGCAAGCCCAAGTTACTTAGCCTATGCTTCGGATACAAAGTTGTGTGTCGCGTCGGTGTGCACCATGATACGGACAGAGTGTCCGTTCAATCTCGCATCCATGAACAAGGATCTTGATTCCCTTGATTGGGGCTCCTTGCCTATCATATCATTTCTTAATGAGTGAACCAGTTTGGCAATGTCATGCTTCCCGTGAGCAACCTGCTTCAAAGAAGGCTCTTTGGCCAGCACCGCACCCAGTACCATGTTGCCAAGATGAGCTATGCCCGGCGGTTGTTGAACTGCTGCTTCGGATTGTTCATTATCTTGGACTCTCTCCTCTATTTGCCTCCGCTCATCCGTAATTAAGGCACCAAGTTTATTCAAAGAAGGACAATTCTTGTAGCCATGACTGGGGTCCTTGCAGATGTAACAACCGTTGTGGGTACCAACTTTCTTCTTCTATTAGTGATACCGATTGCGCCAATGAGACGCCTTGTTGCCTTCTTCTCGGGAATCGCAAACCGGGGAAGCAGGTTACTTGCCCTTGTCTCGATATCCATGGTCTCCACCAAGTTTGGATTTGGTGTCTTTTGCCTTTGTGGCTCCTATCCTAAAATCATTTAAGGACTCAGCCACCGCGATAGCTTCATCGACATTTGTGACTTGACGCCGCTACAATGCCCGTTTGGCCCAGTTTTGAAGGCCAATCTATGAAATAGAATAGCAAGACATTGCTGGCTATGTTGGGAATCTATAAGATGAGTTTAGTGAACTCCTTCACGTACTCACTAATGGAAGTTATTTGCTTGAGCTCTCCCAACTTCCGACGTGCCTTATTGACAACATTTTAGGACATTTTAGGGGTAGAACTGGTGCTTCAGTTCGTATATGAACTTTTCCCAGCTCTTGATGGAGCAAGTTCCCTTCTCCATGTCAGCTTTCTTCCTCCTCCATCACAGCATAGCGGTATCGGCTAGATACATCATTGCTGCTCGAATCTTGGCAGCCTCATCAATGATGTTGAGGTGCTCAAAGTAGTCCTCCATCTTCTAGATGAAGTTCTCTACATCTTGAGCATTTCGTTCACCCCTAAACCTTTCGATTTTGGGCCCTCGATTTTGGTTTCATACACTGTTACATGACCAGTGCCACTAGCAAACCTTGCTGCCTGCAGTTGTTGCTTTAGGGCTTCAACTTCCCCGTGCAACATTGATATAGCCTCGGCCAGTTTAAGCTCAAGGTTGGTCAGTCCATCCCTGTGCACCTTGAACACTTGATCTAACGTCTCTTTGACGTCTCCTAGCTCTTCTAGGGCAGTAGACTCAAGTGAGCAGAAGTTGCCTTCAACAACTTCAATATTCTAATTTAACATAACTAATCCAGCCTCGGTGTGATCCATTCTCACGTCTAAAAGATTTGAGGCAGAACCCTCATAATCTTCGCCACGACCAACCTGTTGTGAGGGTAGCTCGAAAGCTGGCATCTCACTTGTTACGGCTATGATGGGATATCGCACTTTGCTCGTCCCCCTCTTTTTTTTTTCTATTTCCATGTTGGTGATTCGTCTTTCCCATGAATGTTGCCTAAGGTAACATTATCTCTATATGTTGCCATGTTAATAACCTTTTGTTCTGATACCACTTGCCACAGGACCGATTTAAAAGGGCTTCGTGCGGAAAACATGATAGCCTGACTGCTACTCTAGCTTCAGTCCTAACCAAGAAATAATCACAATGTCGTGCTTGAACCAAGGCAATCACACAAACTCAAAGGTTGGGAAAATAATGAGCTGAAAGACACACAAGGATTGGGAGGCCAAGGCCAATTTTCGGATTTACTTGATATACAAAAGGGAAATACAAGTGTATGAGATCTGCCTTCTAACAAGGCATATACATGTCTATATATACAATGAATGTCTACTGCAGATTTGCTGGAAGTGGACCCGTCCATCTATGTAGCACAGCTTTCTGCTGGCATCATGTGATCTCCATGATTATGTTGGCAGCCTTTGTGCCAATGGTCATGTCCAACTGTTGTGCCCCAGTTTTTGCTGGTAAAGAGTTGCCTCCCTGATTGTCCTGGCAGGCTGTGGTCCTACCCAGCTGTGCAGCACATATCTTTGCTGGCAGATAGTTACCTTCATGATTGTCCTGGCAGGCTGGGGTCCTACCCAGCTGTGCAACATGTGATATTGCTGGCAGAGTGTGGCCTCCATGAGGGCCATGACAGCCTGTAGGATTGTTGCCTCCATATGCAAAGACCCTCTGTCTGGTCTTTAGCAGCCAAGTTTGGCTCAGCTTGCAGCACTTTAGACGGCAAATTTGGTCGGGATATTTGCAGGGTCGTACATCTGGTTAAGACATCCATACTTTAGTGGGGACTATATATGTAGAGTTGCGTTATTAGTTTAAAAACTATAAACTTACGGTTGAGAGCCAGTACAACTACTGTTATTTTTGGTTCACTTTGAGATGACAAATGACTACTTAATAGCACCTCTCCAAAATAAAATTATTATTATTAATAATCTCCATGACTTTATTATTAATAAATTATATTTATATAAATTATCCTGAAATAAAACTTACAGCAGTTCGAACTCCAGATAAATATATTAAAGTTCATGTGTCTATTTTCAACTTTTTGCCATATTTTTAAGCTGTAATTGTTTTTAGGGTTAATTACACTAAGCACCCTTATAATATGATTCAATTTTGGATATACCCCCGTGTATTTTAGAATCAAACACTTACACCCCATATATTATGAAAATTCTACATTCACACTCCCATATGAGGTATATCCATAAATAATTATATTAAACTATAATTATTAAATTATATGTAAAAATTACAAATAACCTTAATCCTCTTATATAGTAATGAAAATATTAAACAAGTAAGATTTCATCGAACTAATAGCATGTTTGGCAAGCTTCTAAAATCAGCTTATTTACTTTTGGTGAGAAGCACTTTGTGTTTGGCCAAATAATTTAAAAAGTACTTCTTAGTAGCAAAGAGAGTTTGACCAAGCTTTTAAAATAGCTTCTAAGTATTTTTCTCAAAAGTGTTTTTCAAAAAAGTAGAGATATTATTTTTTTCTGCTTCTGCTTCTACTCAAAAGCACTTTTGTTTTTTCAAAAAACTTGGCCAAGCACTTTAACTTTGAAAAAAAGTCACTTTTTCTTTTTGAAAAAAAAATGCTTTTGACCTCGGAGAAGTTTGGCCAATTAACTTAAGATAATTTTGAAGCTGGAAGAATAATAAACTATAATAAAAAATGAGAAATTCCTATATAATAAAATTAACGAAATATTAATGGATTTGGGTGCATTAAGGTTTGGACTCTCGACGTTGTGCTCTTTTTTGTTGCAAATATTTCACAGAGCGTCTTATTTGGGTACCCTTATTTAACATATACACAATTATTTTCTAAAAAGTTTAACTGGTATCATATATTTAGATAACTTCAGATTCCGCTTTCTTCGTTGTTGTTGTATTCTTTCTTCTCTCCCGTTGCTTCTTTGTTGCTTCTTCTCTGTTGTTGTTTCTTCGATTCTCCTCCGTCTTCTTCTTTCTTGTCTTAAAATTGAGATTCAAACTTTACGTTGGTACTTATAAACTGTAGTGAAAAAATCAAAAGCCACTATTGCTGAACCTAAAGAAAGCATGCTTGATGGTGACCTCGTTGAAACCGAAATGGACCTCTTTAGAAATAGAAGAACTCATATTCGATTCTGAAGTTGCATTGAAGAGAGAAGAACTTAAGATCTCAATTATAAAGTTGCATTGAATAAATAGAAGAACTTCATATCCAATTCTGAAGTCACATTGAAAAGATAGAAGAAATTCAAAGCCCCAATGCTGAAGCTGCATCGAAGAGATAGAAGAACTTCATATCTAAATCTGAAGTCGTATTGAGATATAGTAGAGCTTCAGATTCGATTCTGAGACCCTAAATTTGTAACTTCATATGTGAATTCTAAAGAGTGAACATATGTGAATTGAAGTGTATTCCAAATTGGATAAATTTTGTAAATTTTTGTGCAATGCGTATATGACTTTAATAGTAGACCCAAAATTGAGTATATCCATTTCCCGTTTTTATTTTGGAGAAAAAGCCCAAAAGGTTAATAAACTAAAAGATCTAGAAATTGGAAAGAGAGCAGTTTGTATGAGTGGAGTAGTGCAGTAGACTAACCTGCATATTTCATTTCTGACTTAATTACTGAATTTGGTTCGTTAGTATGATGCAATTAAGCAATGTTATTTTCACAAGTAATTATCAAACGGCAAGTGCTATTTAAGAAAGTAACATAAATCGAAAACTATGATCAAATCCAGTGAAATAGTTCATATTTAACATGATTTTAGGCTTAACATATGTAATTCATGCTCGCTTCTAGGTGACGTCCTTGTATGGGTAAAACTGGTCGATGACAATTGGGCGAATGATGAAGTGACACGTGGCATTAAAGACAAGTGGTATTTGAGTCAGCAAACAGCTATCACCTGGTGCAAGCGAGCAATCAGTGTCGAACAGGTCCCGAAGACAGAGCAACCAGTAATAAGGATTCGCAGCATTTTCATCGGGTAATATTCTTTAAACAGCCGTTATAGAGAATATTTGCATTTAAAGCCAACCGTTATGCAATCATCAATGACGATTTTATTCTCTTTCAAGAGGAGCTTGATTTGAGGATCTTATCTCCCTAAATAGGGTTATAAATAGAAGGATTAACAATCATTGTGGACGCAAGAAACTCTATATATAAAAAGGACCAGATTCGAGGAAGTATACGCAATTGTCATTTAAACCAAGCGCGACACCGGAGCTGATCCCAAACAGGTGTAAGATGTCGGATATTCCAAAGTATGATGGGACGTCGGACTCACATGAGCACATCACGACCTACACCAAGGCAGTAAAAGGAAATGACTTGGCTCAGCACGAGATCAAGTCAATTTTGTTAAAGAAGTTTAGCAAAACCCTCACAAAGGGGGCCCTGACATGGTGTTCTCTCTTACCTGAATATTCAATCGATTCTTTTGAAATGCTTACAGATTCGTTCATCAAAGCTCATGCTGGAGCAAGAAATATTCAGGCCAGAAAGGCAAATATATTAAGAATTTTGCACGGAGAATCCGGGATGCTGCGAGAATTCGTGATCCGGTTCCAAAAAGAAAGGTTGTTGTTACCAGTGGTTCCAGACGAGTGGGCAGCGGAGCAATTTATAAAGGGCATCAATATGTTGATTTTGGATGCTTCCCGAAAATTAAAGGAGAGCTTGATCAAGTTTCAGGAAACCACGTGGGCAGATGTTCATAATCGCTATGAGTCGAAGATAAGGATAAAAGATGATCAACTTGGCTATTCGGTGTCCTCCAAGGGACGAGGTCGCGACACGAATCAGGACAAGTTTAAAACTAACTTTGATGCAGATCAGAGGTCCTCTAGGGGTCGTTTTTTACCTTACGAGAGGACCGATGGGCGTAGCAGTAAATGATTCCAGTCATCGAATAGGTTCGCTTTGGATAGAAGGACGCATTGCAGTCAGAATAACAGATCGTTACAAGAGAAAAAGGTGTCACGGTCCAGAGATCCCGCATATCCTAGGTTATCAGATTACAATTTTAATATCATCCTAGTAGAGTTGGTGTCGGCAATGAGGAATATTAAAGAGGCTAGGTTCCCAAAAATGATCCGGTCGGATCCTAGCCGAAGGGATCCCAATCTATGATGTGAATTCCAAAGGACTCATGGCTATAGGACTGGAGACTGCCGGCATCTTTGTGAAGAGGTGGCAATGCTATTGAAGAATAGACACCTTAGAGAGTTTTTAAGCGATCGTGACAAGAACAACTATGGTAGAAATCGGGATAATGCGGAGCCCTCAAAGACAGCAGCAAGGTCACCTTGAATGACCATCAACATGATCGTCGGAGGGGACGAGGTCAATGGGGTGACATTTTATGCAGCAAAGAAAACGAAGATATCAATGACTCACGGCAAGGGAATCCTGAAAGTCTCGAAAGATGACATTACCTTCACAGAAAAAGATGCTGATAGACTTCTTCTGCCGCACAATGATATGCCGGTAATTTCACTTAATATTTTAGATTTCAAAATTAAGCGTGTTTTGGTTGATCCAGGGATTTCGGCCAACATCAAACAATGGAGAGGTTTGGAGCAATTGAAGTTAACCGAGAACATCATTCCGACGACAAAACTTCTGGCTGGTTATAAGCTAATAAGCGTGACTACTTGAAGAGAAATTTTGTTACCCATGCATGCTGAATGAGTAACAACGACCACCCTATTCGAAGTGGTAGATGGCGACATGGGCTATAATATGATCCTCGGAAAGCCGTCGATGCATGAGATGAAGGTTGTGCCCTCGACCTATCATCAACTATTGAAGTTTTCGACACCAGAATGGATCAGACAGATAAGAAGAGACCAACCAGCGGCAAGGGAGATGAACATTGTAATCGTTTCTAGCAGCAAGGACAAAGAATACAACAAATAGCAATTACAGGAACCGGTGCCTTCTCCCATCCCAATCGAAGATGGTAGAAATAAGGAGTCATCGAAATTGTATCAGGTACCGAGATCTTTTCAGGTATCAGAAGAGACAGATTCGACAAAATCAATCGCAGAAGAGCTCAAACAAGTGTCTTTGTTCGAAGAAGTTTTGGAAAGGAAATTTTATTTGGGAACGAGGTTAAGTGCCGAACTCAGATTAAAACTTATAGATTTTCTTTAAGCTAACGTTGACTACTTTGTGTGGTCGCATTCAGATATGACATGTATTTCATTAGAGGTGGAAGTCCACAAAGAGTCTGGATCCAAACTTCCCATCGGGAGGCAAAAGAAACGCCCGATAGTAGAGGTCAGAAACAAGTTTGTTAAGGAAGAGGTAACCCGATTACTTAACATCGATTCGATTTGAGAGGTAAAGTACCTGGAGTGGCTAGCTAACGTAGTAGTAGTGGATAAGAAGAATAATAAACTTATGATATGTGTAAACTATAAGGATGTAAAAAAGGCGTGCCCTAAAGATTCATTCATGTTGCCAAACGTTAATCAAATGATTGACGCTACGTCCGGGCACGAGCTAATGCGTTTTCTTGATGCTTATTTCGGGTATAATAAAATTAGGATGAACCCGGAAGATCAAGAGAAGACCTCTTTCATCACAAACTTTGGTACATATTGCTATAATGTGATGCCTTTTGGGCTTAAAAACGCCGGAGCCACTAATCAGAGGCTTGTTAATAAGATGTTTGAAAAATAGATAGGTAAGAATATGGAAGTCTATATTGACGACATCTTAGTTAAGTCTATTAATGTAGGTGATCATATGCAACATCTCTAAGAGACGTTTGATATTCTGGGAAAGTACAACATAAAGCTCAGCCCGGAGAAGTGTGCCCTCAAGTCATAAGTTTTGGCTGGCTTTGTGGCCGATTTCATTCCGAGATTAATGCCTTCGGCTACTAAAGAAGCAGTGCTGGTATCGGGAACGGTATCGAAAGTTTGGACCTTGTTTATGGATGGAGCCTACAACATAAAAGGGCCCGGTCTTGGAGTGGGTCTAATCACTCCTTTGGGGGAAACCCTAAGACATGCTTTAGAACTGTACCATTAACCAACAATGAGGATACATATGAGGCTTTGGTTGCGGGACTCGAACTAGCTCGGGGACTGGGTTCTAAGGTCATCAAGATAAAGTGCGACTCCTAGCTGGTGGTAAACCAAGTGTATGGAATTTTTGACACAAATGAGGAGCGCATGTAACAATACTTGAACAAGGTTCAAGCGTTACTTACATAATCTAAAGAGTGGTCAATCGTCCACATCCGGGGGAGGAAAACGTGGAGGCAAATGCATTAGTTAATTTGGGCTCATCCACAAAGATGAAAGGATCTTATTGTGATGTGGTCATTCAATTGCTGCATTCAGTGCTGGATTTGGACAGCTAGCGTGAAGTTAATTGAACCAAATTAATCTGGGACTGGAGGAGCGAGTTCATTGAATATCTCATACATAGTAAATTACCCGAGGACCCAAAAGTGTCCCGGACACTACGGACCAAAGCAACACGTTATTGTCTTGTTGATGGAAAGTTGTACAGGTGGTCGTTCCAAGGACCATTGGCTCGGTGTCTAGGGGCCTCGGAAGTAGACTACGTGATGAGGGAAGTCCATGAAGGAATCTGTAGAAACCACTCCGGTGCAGACTCGTTTGTTCTCAAGTTAGTCAGGGCCAGCTACTATTGGCCCCGGATGGAACAGGATACCAAAACATTCGTACAAAAATTAGACAAATGCCAACGTCATGCATAGTTAGTGCATCAACTAGCGGAATTGCTGGATTCGGTGGTGTCATCTTGGCCATTCATGAAATGAGGGATAGACATAGTCGGTCCCTTACCACAAGGGCTCGAAAAAGTAAGATTTATTTTGGTTTTAACTGATTATTTTACTAAATGGGTTAAGACAGGTCCTTACCAAAAGATCGGAGAACGCGAAATGGTTGATTTCATATGGGACCACAAAATCTGCCGATTTGGAATACCAAAGGAAATTGCTTATGATAACGGGCCACAATTCGTAGGTTCTAAAGTTACAAAGTTTTAGGAAGGATTAAAGATCAAACGAATTACGTCTTCTCCATACCACCCAAGTGCTAGTGGACAGGCGGAGTCAACCAATAAGGTAATTATCCAAAATCTTAAAAAGAAGTTAGAAAATGCTAAGGTAAGTGGCCGGATAAGCTACTGGGTATTCTATGGGACTATCGAACCACATTAAAGTCAAGCACGGGAGAGATCCCCTTTTCGCTCGTTTACGGTTCAGAAGCTTTAATACCGGTCGAAGTGGGGGAACTGACCCTGAGGTTTTTCCAAGAAAAAAAAGAAGCAAACAATGAAGCATTGCTAGTCAAGCTAGATTTGTTTGAAGAGCACCGGGATCTGGCGTATATAAGGATGGTGGCACAAAAAGCAAAGGATGAAAAGGTATTATAATAACAGGGCAAACCTTTGATATTTCAATGTAAGGGATTTGGTTCTAAGGAAAGGCACTCAAAGAACCCGAGAGGTCAACGATGGGAAACTGGGATTGACATAAAAAGGACCTTACCTAGTTTCAGCTATAATCGGTAAAGGCTCGTACGAATTGGAAAATCAAGATGCAGTTAAATTACCAAGCAATTGGAACGTGACTCACCTCAAAAGGTATTATTGCTGAAGATCCTTGTTGGTACTGAAAGTATGTGCTGCACTCTTTTTCCCTTCGGCAAGTTTTTGTCCCAATTGGGTTTTTCTGGCAAGGGTTTTAACGAGGCAGAGTTGTAAAGCATACTATGAAAGAAGGATCATTGGTAAGCTGGTGAATCGACAATCAAAGATCTGTGTAGATCAACTCATATGGAAATCAACCTGTGGATGGTAAAATAATCTTTGGCCCGATAGCATAACTCGTCTCCCAAGAGTCTTATCAGCCTTCGGTAACAGATTGTTTATCCATCCACAAGTTGTTTCCATTAATGAAGAAGCAACGCAAAAGCTTGCTATAAAAGGAATGTCATCGGTGACTGCAAGACCTCGAGTATGTGAATTCTCATGCTTAGCATCCGAACACTATGGGGGAATAATACATGACAAGACACTAAAAGTATTACGAGAACCGGGGACTGTTAGAACCGGGGTCAATGCCTTATCAGGATCGGGGACTGCATGATCAGCCTCGTTGAAATAAGTTGTATAAGTTAGCCACATGTATTGGCAACTTTATTTACTTAAGCAAATGAATATTTATGTAAATGTACTTTTAAGATAGAAGGAATAAATCAAAATCCTTTTATTTTTATCTTATTTCTTGTCTGAATGATAAATTAATTTATTTTATCATTTGAGAGTTAACAAAAACTTCAAATGCTTGTGTCGGAATGAACAAGAAATGTCCTATTCAAGAGCATCATAAACATATGGGCCCTCTCTTATGAAATCCTCATAGTAAAGGGTAGATTCTGGAAGTATTTATGCCTGGAATCAAAAGTTTTCGAATGCAAAAATATTCTCGAGGCTTTGTCAATTAAATGAAACAGAATATTTTTTTGCAAAACACTTAGGCAAAAAGTTTCTTTTACTAATTAAAGCGCCAAACATATTAAGTGGTTTTTGCGTAATTACAAAAGGTAAAATAAAAAATTTATACATCATTCTTTGCTGCCAAAACCTAAGAAGGGTCGTCATTTTCCCTGGTGGAAGAAGGATGTTTCGATGCCGGTTTGGGGCCTTCATCTTCTTCAGTTTCCACTTCGGATCCCGAGTACTTAGAATTAGTATTCGAGGAGTCAAATGCAGTAGGCCGAGAGGGAAGGTTCTCACAAGCCGCTATCTCAAGTTCCCGGGCCTTGGCAATGCAGCCATCGATGTTGGTAATGCCTTCTTTGGCCTCCTCCAAAGTTGTCCTCTTCATATGATACATGGAGTAGGTTTTCTCGAAGAGGATGGAATCTTCTTCGTCCTGGAGTTTTGCTCGGAGCTTATCAATTTTGGCTTGGAGCTCTTCATTTTCAGCCTTCATTGTGCTAATTTTGGATTCAAGCTCAACATTGGTGGTTGAGTGAAGTCGGTTATGTTCTGTGACTTTCTTGAGTCTTTCTTCTATTTTGGCTCTGTTCTCCTCGGCAGCACTGGCCTCCTCGATTTTGGCACGTAAGCCAACCTCCAGGTTACTAATTTGTTCCATGAAGGCAGACTCACGCTCGGCGTCAGTAGTCACAGTATCATGAAGCTTAACCCATGGAAGTGAGGTTGCTACCTACGCCGAGCAATGCATGCTATTGTTTATTAGGCACTCCCTAGAAAGGGAGTCCGTCTTTTTCCAATCCTTCGCTGAGGCCAGCAGCTTCAAATAGTTGGCAAGCTCCATCGTCTTGGAAAGCATATGTCAGCCACTGGAAACGGAAATAACAACACTTCTTCTTCTTTGGGGGTCCTGAGTGGGTGCCAAATTAGTACTTCCCAGATTCTCGTGATCAAGAGACCTCGGTGAAGAAGGGCTATCTATTTGTTCGGCCTGGGTCGGTGGAGAAGAAGCAACTGGCGCTGGTGGATAAGGAGCAGCTGATGCGGATGAAGAAGAAACAGATGGTGTAAAAGGAGTGGTAGTTGTGGCTGGCTCAGTAGTTGGCGAATGAGGATGGTCAGGGGCTGAACTCCTCTGATTGGAAATGTCGGCAAGAATCAAAAAATGGGAGTCGACATTTTCAACTAAACTCATTCCCCCCAGAGTGCTTGAACTTCTTCAGGCGATGGATTTTGAAGCTCTCTCAACCGCGGTTGAGCTGATGAAGACCTTATTCTTTTTTGAAGAGGGCGTCTTCATCATTGGACCCTTCTTCATCATCAATGAACACTGTGATTGGTCCGGTTAATGATCTTCAAACTCTCTTCTCCTGAGTCCCAATCAAGGAGGTATGCTTCATCTTTGGTTTCTTATTTTTGACCTGGGGACTCCGGGAGGAGGCGCCCTCACTAGAAGAACGAGTAGATCAGCGATCCCTGCTCCGGCTAAGGGAACTTTGCAATACCAGTTCGGCCTCATCAGGTTCATCAAGAGCATCGATGTCGAGGCACATGACAGAACCCTTCAGAAGTTCTGTGTGGAACAAAAGACAGTTAACAAATTGTTCCAAAGTTGTTAAAATTGAAAGAAAGAAGAAATTTTTCTTACCGTGATTCTTAACTTTCCACCCATACTTGGGAGCCATCTCTTTCCACCGTTAGGATTCTAGTATAGTGATATCAAGAATTTTCTGTACCTATCGGTCTAGGCCCTGAACCCGCGGTGGTTTCCAATGAGTAGCTGAACGAAGGAAATAAAAAGTTAGCAAAAAAGCAAGTTTTTTCTTTTCACAAATAAAGGAGACAAATACCCAAAGACTTACGGAAAAGGTTCCACGGTTCAGGAAAAGCTAGTGTTGTGACCGGGATGATATTCCTGGTAGCAATGGCAGCAAACTATTTCATCCATCCATGATCATTGTCATTGTCAACACTGGTAAGAAGGGCATGGTGGCCACGTTTGCTGAGATTCAGCACACCCCCTCGAAAAATCTTCGGGGAGTAAAGGTTCATCATATGTGCAAGAGTTAGGGTTTCCCTGGTTTCAACGCATAATTAGCAGAGGCAGGCCACCGTACACCATATGGATGGGCCCACCTGTGCCAAGAAAACTTGATACTGGTGGCAAAATTCTAGAATTATTTGGTCGATTCCTTCACTCACTCCCAAGGTGAAAGGACCCAATGTGAAGGCGTATGTGTAGACATACATGAACCTCGTATTGGAGTAGGTAACTCGTTCAATCGCATCGGGGGTGAAAATTTCAATGCTACCTTAGTTACATTTTTCCTTCACAGCAGGGACGCTAGAAGGACGAATAAAAAAAAGGTATCTGTGAATAGGCCAAAACCTATCACTTTTAGAATTTACGGGTAGTTTATGCTCTTGAAGGTCGAATGTCGTGCTGGGATAAAGTGTAATAATGGTGTTTACAGTTGGAGGTTCAGACTCAACGTCAACCTCTTTGGTTTTGTTCTTCTTTGGACCTCAGCCAAAGAGAAGGCTAGAGTTTCTGGAGTTAGCAATGTTAGAAGACATGTTTATGAGGAAATCTTTTTACTGAGAAAATTGAATATTGCAGAAGAGCTCTAAGGAAGTTAATAGAAGAAGAAGTTGTTGTGAAAGTAAAGAGTGAAAATGATGAGTAGAGAAGTTATAGGCGGAAAAACTCGCGGTCATGATTATCTCGAAAATCGGCAAAAATATTTGTTAAATCAAAGGGCAACAGGTGTTCGGGACATTAATTGCGAGAAGACATGCGTCCTTTCAAATGTCAGAGACCGTTCAGGAACTTTGCCGCCAAGAAAGGAACTCTTATCTACTTCCCGGTAACATAATGTTATTTCACCGAAAAGTAGGGGGACTATCTGTATGGGGTAAAACTGGTCGATGACAGCTGGGCGAATGACGGAGTGACACGTGAAACTAAAGACAGGTGGGATGTGAATCAGCAAACAGCTGTCACCGGGGGCAAGCGAGCAATCAATGCAGAACAAGTCCCAAAGACAGAGCAGCCGGTAACAAGGATTTGCAACATTGTCATCGGGTAACATTCCATGGATATCCGTTACAGAAAATATCTGCATTTAAAGCCAATCGTTATGCACCCATCAATAACGATTTTATTCTCATTCAAGAGGAGCTTGATTTAAGGATCTTGTCCCCCTAAATAGGGCTATAAATAGAAGGATTAACAACCATTATAGACACAAGAAACTTTGTATACAAAAAGTTAAATCTATTGTCTATTTGCGCTCAATTTGAACACTTGAACATTGCATTCACTCTTGTCATCGGAAAGACTAAGTTCTTAGTCAGGCTTGTTACCTCTTTCAATTTCATTTGATAATCTTATTTTTGTTTTCATTTACTTATCATTTTTGGGTCAAATCGATTCGATTGTCTATAAATCACGCTATATAAATTCAGCTATACCGTTTTACGGGTAAACATCATAGCGCCAGGCGAATGGATTAATACTCCTTTACGCAGTTTGACCAATAAAAAGAAAAAGATGAATTTTATCTCATTTTGATCAATTAAAGCTTTTTTTTTTCATTCTTCGTATTTCGTTACTTTGGGAAACAACGTGCCATATAGTCTTGGAGGAACATATATAAAGCAATGATAAGTTTTATGATTATGATCTCGTGGCCAAATCGCATGTCCCACACCCAAATCAAGGAGACGAGGGTCTTCAGGTCTTGGGTCACTTCTGTTTCACATCTCTTTCCTATCAGGGAATCCTACCTTTGACACATCTTCAATGAGCCCTCTACGCATATAAGCAAAAGAATTCCACTATTTTGGCAATCATTGGTGCAACTATTCACGTGAATTTTTTGGCTACGCTTTCGAGCCGTTCAAGATTAAATGTTATTTTTGTTTTTTATAATAATGGTGTTCAGGTCAATTTGTTTCTACTTTACTCATTCACTAGGCACCTGTTCCTTTAAGGCCTCAGCATTATCAGATAATTCTCTACCAAAGGTTTAGGTTGATGAAAATAAATCAATTAAAAGGTGTTATTTGGTTGGAGTTTATGGAGATTTAATCTCCGCATAGAAACTAACATTAATTTACACAATGTTTGGTAGCTACTTTTGTTTTCCTAATAAATAATACCAACATAACTTACGTGGAAATATATGTATTATTTTATGCAGGTATTAGTAATACATAGATTAAAGTATTAAATGACCAAACTAACCCTCAAAATTAACAAACTTTATTTTGTTTAGAAAATAAAACATATTTTAAGCTATATATTAGTTTTTAATATATCAAACTAAACATTCTATGAGAAATAATATTCGCATTACTATCTTCTCTCTAAATTAAATACTAACCCTTTTTTGTGTCTGTTGAAATTTAAATCGAATCTTTCCTGAATTATTCCCACCTCATGAACCACTAACTCACTCCCTAATGTTACTATCTTATATACATGCTATATGTCTTAGTGAGCAAGGCAATAAGAACGATAAAAATTCGAGTCTAATTCAACAATTATTTTACACTATGTAAGAAGTAAGCTTGTTTACATTTTTGGTAAATGCTTCTCGTAATCGAGAGACACATTTGTCCTTTTTCTATAACAGTTTCAAATAGTGAATTTTAGATGCAGCCCATCTTGGCAGGCAGCAGCAGTAAGAGGAGATGATATGAAGTATCATTCAAATGGTGAGTTTTGTATACCTAGGCTTGACCATACTACATAGAAATTTTGAGGAATGAGAAGGAATCTAGAAATGTCTTTTTGTATTGACACGATTTGAAAGACACATCATGAATTTGAAAGTTGGCCATGTTCCGCTGCACCCAAAGTCATGCCATGCAGAATGATTTTTTCTATTTTTTTGCTTTAGATATCTTGTATCCGAAATTTACTAATCCGATTAACTTGGATTTACATAAAATAGGCTCGCTAAAGAGGTAAGAGCTCTCTATAAAAAAAATTCTATTTTCGTGTCTCGAATCAGAGACCACTGACTAAGGATGAAGAAATATATATTTGTTGCACCACATCTCTTAGTCATGTGGTGCATGGAAAATGCATTATGACGTACCAAATTGGCTTTTCTTGCTATATTGTCCTCTCGTAGCTGCTAGAATTCTTGGAAATCAGCTTGAGCATATCCTTTTTTTCTCCTATCGGCCGTGACAATTCACAATTGGGCGCACAAGTCACTTTCTTTACGCTAGGAAATCAGAAGAAACGTATGAAAATAGGGTTTTAATTTGGGGGCAAGGTCCTACATTTGCTTATAGATATCTTCTGCCATGAACAAATGCTTACAAATATTGCCCCATGTGACCTATTCGAAACCAGATTCGAATTTTTGGGACCACTTCCATGTGCCACTTGCAGTTCTTTCTTTTCTTGCTTCTTCTAAACCCTTCCAAGGTTCCCCTTCCCTCCAAACCCCTTGGTACATCACACTCGTGCTATTTTTAAGGTTTATGTAATAGTTTTGTTAACTTCTACTTGCTTGTTTCTTTTCTCCAATGTCCAAAATTTAAAATATTCAAACAAAGACTTTGCGGCCGATATGAGTTTGCTCATATTGTCGGTCTCAAGTTCGAATAAAGGAGAAGAACTGCAGTAGGCTGACAACAAGTAGGCCGACAACAAGCATAAAATTAACCATGTTGATTTCTCACAATATAAAGTCTAAGAATGAGGCATAGTTGTTGTATACAAGATACTCCGACTGTTTGACTCAATTAGATATGCGTCTTCCCCATCTCTTTTAATCTAGCAGAAAGAATAAAAGAAAAGGAGAGAAATGTCATATATCATTGCTCATTACTTGGAAGATATTTTTGATACTAGCGCAACTTATATTTATACTGCACTTTTATATCATTTGCTTCAGCCTTTCTGAGCCCAAAGGTATCTCTGCATTCTGCAACTGGCGCAGTAACAAATACATATATACAAATATATATATAAGTGGAAAAACAAACATGCAAAAATCTCTTTCCATTTGAAGAAAAAAGGCATTACTCAAAATACAAAATTTGATACAATCACATTCACCCAACCAGAATTACACTATAGGCAGTAGACAAAAGACTCGATATAAACCAAAATTCAAGCAACCCAACCTCAAAAAGAACATTGAAACTCTCACAAGACCAGAAATGGTAAATTGATGAAAATTTCAAAGTAACGTTTCTTTTTGGAAGGCTGCTGGCTCTATGTTCTGACAAAGCAGAATTAGCGGTGACAAACACACTTGTAATGATAAGGGCTATTCATTGGGTCATTCCCTTCCACTGGGACTTGCTCTGCTCTACACTTGTACTTGCATCCTCTGCATTCATTGTAAGTGCACGTTGGTGCCACTGATCCTATCATCAACCTTCTTGAATTCTTTTTCACCCATCTTTTTGCCTTTTTCACAAACAATACAATTGAATTCACACTTGAAGAAAAAACAGAAAAAAAGAAAGAAAGAATGTTTTTCCTACCTCATACGGAAAAGCTTGATAGGCCCTTTGAGAGTGAGGAATTATGGCTTGAATTCTTGACCCTGCGGCAATTGCAATGAAAACATATTAATGGAAAATTCAGGGGTTTATATATTATATATCTAAGTATTCGAATGAGAAACAAACGTATGCAATTACTAGTGAATGTGACGACCTTGCAAAAGTGCAGATGAAGAAAGTAAGATGAAGAGCAAGTAATGGAGGAGTAAGAGTAGTCTAATTCTGGCCATTGTGGACACAAGGGGGATAAGTTTTTGTATTGTGAGGGAGAAACAAAATGGCAGTCAAATACTAATGAAAAGATATGATAGGAAGAAAAAGGGGAAGGATGATAGAAAGATTGTGGCTGAATTATGACCATAAGAGATAGACTGGCTACTTATTCAGTACTGTCGAGTGAGAAGAGCATAACCAATTGAGGTCCCCAACTGACAAAACTCCCAACTCAAAACACAAATTAGTTGTACAAAAAGAGAGAAGGATATTCATCTTTTGCAAATACTATAATATCATCCTGTCCAAATTGAAGTTGCGGCCTAACTATTTGCAATTTTGGCTTATATCAATATTGATGTGTTTTTTTTCTTCAAAATAAAATGTGGGGGTGCAATGAGTCTATTTTTGTCATGCTAGTTTTAGCTGGGATATGCCAATTAGTTGGGATTAAGTTTTAGTCATGCTAGTACGTTAATTTTATGTATAAGAAATGCTAAAAAGATTTTAGCGATATATCAGTAAAAATATAAAAAACTTCTAGTGCTAGAACAATTATTTTTTCTATAATATTGATTGAGACGGGCTTATGGAGTAACATGATAGTGAGAATTTATATAGTCGGCCGTAACTTACTAACTATTTAGGTGTAATTATTATTGTAAGTTGTTAATGTTTGGCGTTATCGTCACTGTCAATGAGTGTATGTATTAATCTTCTCTTCTTCTCTTCCTTCCAATTCTCCTTTCTCCGGTTCCTCCCTCTCTCTCAATGAGTTAAAAAAAGAAAACATTAATAAATAATTATCATCTCAATCTTAAACTTATAGTTGGACTTTAAGTTTAACTAATTACACATTCTTTAAAAAGAAAAAAAATACTTTTTTATTTGGTATGTCTCAAAAGTGTCCAAAGTGAGGGTTTGGTGTTGACTCCACAAGGTAGCAAAAGGTCTCACCCACCAACAAAAAGCATTAGGGACTCTCTTCCAAGCATAGGAAATCGTTTATTCTATCTAATTAATGAAACCTTAGAAGTCTGTAGAAATTATGAAACACATTGTTAAAGCTCACAGAATCTCTCGTTAGCTGTTCTACTTGTGCTTACTGGAAACTGCGGGCATAATTCCCTCTTTACTGCTGACATTAGTAAACATTCATCAACCGTCTCAATTGTGAATAAAGAAGTCCACTCTTTGGAAATGATGGAGTAATTTTTAAGAATATTTGACAATTATTTTGCACAATGTGCAAGTAAATTTTGGACACACATTTTGTAATTTGCTTCATGTAACCTTCATTACACTCACTGAAGTTTAAGATTATTATACATACTCCCTTCTTTTCAATTTAGATGAGTTAGTTTGACTTGGCACGGAGTTTAAGAAAAAAAAAAGACTTTTGAAATTTGTGGTCTTAAAAGCTTAAGGGGTAAAAGCTTTGTGGGGCCATGACATTTGTGTCGTTATAAAAATTTCTCATTAAGGGTAAAATAAAGAGTTTAAAGTTGAATTATTTCCAAATTTATAAGTGTGCCATTTATTTTGGAACAGACTAAAAAGGAAAGTACGTCATCTAATATGAAACGGAGGGAGTATAAGATAGGAAAAATGGGCATGTTTGATCTTATACAGTTCGAAATTTATCAACACTGTCATCTATTAGACTTATGACCTAATTTTATAATCCTCTTCCAGTAGGGAAAATTCTAGTTTTTATCCTTCACCCCTTAATGGTGCTTTAATATGAGAGTAATTAAAAATCATAGTCAAAAGTTGATTGTTAAATTCGGCATTTTCTTCGCGAAGAATTTGGATATTAGGAGTTATCTATTCATTTCATGCTAGACCTCTATTAATAGTAAGATAATTTGCTAACCAACATGGATATAAATGAACCAAAAGTCTAATGGAAGACAAAATTAAACTATATCAAACAGTACAAAGACAAATTTGGACATTTTCCTTATAAGAAAATGGGTGCATCGTTTCTAAACCCTCAACCCCTAGATTTAGTTTTGTTTTTGTTATTCAATGGTTTAAATAGCTTAACATTACCATATTCACTGAATTGCAATATTTCATCCGCGGACCCACACCATTTAACTTCTGGCGTGGAGAATGGAATTACCACTATCAGTTACGGCAGGTAGAATTAAGAAATAAAGAGAAGGGGAAATGGAAATGTAAATGTAAGTAGAAGTAGCAGCCTAGCAGTATATAATGGAGTAAGCTTTATAGGCATGTAAGTAAGGTCGTGCTAACAAAAACCCAACCTCGCAACTGACAAGCGTGGCAAACTGGCAAGGCCAAGGCGTGCATATTAAACTATGCCCACATACTATTTGTAGAAATAGCCAAAACAGGCATATATGTCGCTACTCGCTACTCTTTTTTCAAATTATTGACACACTCAGCGTATGATGTTGACGGCGAAATGCTACGCTAAGGCTTGCTCGATAGCTCCACATCATGTGAAGTGTGAACGCCATAGGCATCTCAAATTGAATTGGTGGTGTAATTAAGAGGAGTGTCTTTATCTACCCTCAACGTAATGATTGTAGATTCCGAATATATCGTCGGGTGTTTGCCTATATGGGGACCTGTGCGGGGAGAAGCTTGATCACTCGTGCTCCCCTATCCGTGAGACATTATCTTTTTCCTTTCTCATTCTCCTTCTATCATAAATATTTGGTATTTTGATAAATTGTATTCCCTCCGTTTCAAAAAATAAAAATGAACATTGTACTATTGGAAGTTAAATAAGACTTTTTTTAACCAAACTTTTCACAAATATTTTTAAATATTTTGAATGGTTAACTATTATGATTCATAGTATTTTCTTATGTAGTTTCTAAATATGTAAATATTATTTCAAACTACTTAAAGAACCTATGTCCGAATTCACACTGAAAATTAGTTAATTTGACCTTTGTACTCCAAGAAAGTTCAAACAAATTGAACGGATGGACTATTTGTTTCTCTATTTAGAGAAGTGATAAGTCATTTATTATTCTTTTTCTAATCTACCATACTGTTCTAATCAGTAGAGTGTCAATTAAATAAGATATTTAACAAAAAATAATAATTTGGATAATACTTTATAGGGTTATTAGTCTTTGTTAAGAAGGTGCAAGAACCTTAAAGGCTGGAGAATATGAAATGAAGGTAGTAATGAATTGTGAGTACGAATGGTCATTGTACGTACTAGGAGAGACAATTTAATTTGGCTCTAGATATATGTCCCTTTTAAAAACTACTAATATTTTTTTCCATTTTGACCGTACCACTCCAAGAAGGCATATAGTAATTAATTACTCCGTTATGGAAAAGCTAAGAGATTTTAGTCAAATATTATTATGATTAATACTAGTAGTAATAATTTTTTTATAAATGTGTTAAAACTCTAAACAATATATAAGAGGGACCGAAGTCTAGAAAAGAAATCGACTTGACCGAAGTAGATCAAATTAAATAGAAGAAATTAAAATCTCCACTTGTTGTAGGGCGAGATTTCGAATATCTCCCCCTTGAGTGCCTAAAAACATATAACCTCAACTTGTTGGAGGACGAGACTTCAATATCCCTGCCTTCAAATTAGGGGTGGCAAACGGACGGGTCGGGTCTGGTCGGATATGGAACGGATCGAAAATAGGTAATACAAAAATGGATAAATTATTCAATTTGATCCATATTTTATACGAATAAAAAATGGGTTCACCGGCGGATAATATGGATATCCATATTATTCATGGCTTATTGAATATCATTACTTTTGGGAGAATTACTAGTCTTCTAAACTTAGGAACCCCCAATTTAAGGCTTTACAAATATAAAAGTTAAGCTCATTAGTTATCTATTGGTTATCCATTTTCTAAATGGATAATATTATTCTTATCCATATTCAACATGTTTTTAAAATGTTCATTAACCAATTCATTTTTTAATGGATAATATGGGTGGATAATTGTTTTCTTTTATCCATTTTGCCACCACCACTTTAGACAATAAAACGACCACCAAAACCAAACAATGCCAAACTGTAGAATTTCTGCTAGCTGTCAACCTATCCTACTTTTGTCGTCGATTAAAAGTCAAACTTCTAAAATCAACTTACTTTGAAAAGTATTTTTAAAAAAATATTTTTCGGAAAAGGACTTTTGAAAAAAAATAGTTTATATTTGGCTAACCAATTTAAAAAATAAATTTGAGTAACAATTTGTATTTGGCTAACCTTTTCAAAAAGTGCATTTTAAGTGTCAAATTATGAATAAGAACATGAAAAGATTTACTTTATAATTAATATAATAGAGGTAGATAAAACATTTCAAATATTTATTATAAAAGACTTTAATTAATTTTTTAATTTTTATTAAGTAAAATATGAAAATAAATTTAAAGGTACTTTATTCTTTCAGTGGTTTAAAGATAACAAAATATCATTTAACAAATATGAAATTATTCACCTCAAAATTAACCATATATTAAAAAAAAAGTTATCTTAAAAATAAAAAAATACTTATATATATTAGGAGAATTGCATTTAAATAACTAAATATTATGATTTCTTATTAAGGATATTTTCCAAGAGAAAATTTTAAAACATATTTTGCTTCGCTTTTTCGGAGAAGCTAATTTTTTTAACATTCTAAAAATAACTTATATTTCTACTCAAAATTATTTTTTTTCCTCGTAAAAACTTAGCCAAATACGTTAAATTTTAAAAAGAAAAACTTATGACCTTGGAGAAAATTGGCCAAATATGTTATTCCTAAAAGTATATTTTCTTGTCCTAATTAGGTTGGGGGAAGAAAGAAGCCAAAACCCTTACCTATTCGAACACAAACAAGTGAACAAGAGTAACAAATCATGGTGAGTCCAAGGTTTGACACCTTGGACAAAGCTTACGTCAAATGATCTTTTCAAAGAGATTTATCGATAAAAACGATTGTTTTCACCTCAATTCACAACCAAGTTTTGGGCATCCAAAGTCGATTGTAATTCCAATACCGTCTAAATACATAAAGCATCAAACGTAAAATTTAGTAGATTCAGTAGAACCGTTATATGAGCTTCGCCTGCTGGTCTGGCCCAGCTCGGCCCATGATTTTGATAGTGTTGAGCTTAGATTTTTGGAGTAAAAATTGCATGGGGCACCCTATTTGGTCGCCTCATTTTAATCTGTACCCGCTTTATTTTTCTGTTTACATCCGTACCCGTTTTTTTGTTAAAAGCCTTTTAAAAAGACGATTTTGCCCTTCTTTATTAAAAGATTACTTTCTCTCCAAATATACGCCATTCTACTGTCCCTGTCTCTCTTCTCCTATTCTTCGCGTTTTTTGATTTGTTTCTCTCTGAAATCAAACGGTTTTCTATTCTTCTTGATTTTTCAACTTTTTGTTCCCCAATAACATTGCGTTTAATCACAAGTACATTGCATTAACTTTCTGGGTTTTATTTTAGTATTATTTTTACCATCTAATTTCTGGTTTTTTTTATTTATAGTCATCTTAGTTGAATCGTTTCCCTTTTTTTTTTTATGATAAAATAGTTTCCTACGTTTTACTTTGATTAGTGCATTAGTTTTCTAGGTTTTACTTTTACGATTGTGTTTTTAGATTTTTTGAACGTGCATTTGTGTTTTTGATGAAAATTCTATAAATTCTTCAGTGATTTTTGGATACTTTAATATTTTTAACAATTTTCAGAGTAAAATAGATGATGCTATTAAAGTGTGAAGTTTATAATACTTCTATGATAACTTAATTCTAGGAGCTGAAGTTTTGTTTTGTGTTTTGTATTTTTGTTATATTATTTTATGAACTTCACTATTATTTGGAGTTGAATTTGTGTTATGTATTTGTAATTTCAGCATTTCTAGGAGCTGAAGTTTTGTTTTGTGTTTGCTGAACTTCGAGTTTTTGCAAGTTTTTGTTTTATAACTGTGCGCAGGAGAAAAAGCTTAAGCACGTTTAAGGTGAAGTTTTAGCAAATGTACTAGAATACTTCAGCTTGTTTATTCTGAAGTTTTCCAAAAAAAGCTCATGAAAAAGCTGTTTAATACTGGACAAAACTTAAGCATGAACAAAATTTAACTTCAGCATGCAGAAGAAAATTACATAGTGCAGGAGGAAAACTTCAGCAGTTTCGTCCTGAAATTTTTACAAATGAACTAAACAGCTTCAGCATCTTCTGCTGAAGTTTCTGAAAAAGCTCATGACAAAACTATTGAATCCAGGATAAAACTTCAGCATATTGAATGCTGAAGTATTAGCAAATGAACTAAAAAAACTTCAGCTTGTTTATACTGCAAGACAAAGACTTCAACGTTTTGGTGTGAAGGTTTAGCAAATTATATAAAAACTCAGCTAGTTAAATTTATTAGGAAATTACATAGTGCAGGAGGAAAACTTCAGCAGGTTTGTCCTGAAATTTTTACAAATGAACTAAACAACTTCAGCATCGTCTGCTGAAGTTTCGGAAAAAGCTCATGACAAAACTATTGAATCCAGGACAAAACTTCAGCATATTGAATGCTGAAGTATTAGCAAATGAACTAAAAAATTTCATCTTGTTTATACTGCAAGACAAAGACTTCAGCGTTTTGGTGTGAAGGTTTAGCAAATTATGTAAAAACTCAGCTAGTTAAATTCATTAGAAAATTACATAGTGCAGGAGGAAAACATCAGCAGGTTTGTCCTGAAGTTTTTACAAATGAACTAAACAACTTCAGCATCTTCTGCTGAAGTTTCGAAAAAAACTCATGACAAAACTATTGAATCCAGTACAAAAATTCAGCATATTTTAGTGCTGAAGTATTAGCAAATGAACTATAAAACTTCAGCTTTTTTTATACTGCAAGATAAAGACTTTAGCATTTTGGTGTAAAGGTTTAGCAAATTATATAAAAACTCAGCTTGTTTAGTATCATGTTCTAGCAAACAAACCAAAAACTTCAGCATGTTTGTCCTCATGACAAAACTGTTGAATGCCTATGTGTCCTGCATTTAACAGTATCCAAAAATAAATTTATTCTGTAACTCCATGCAAGTGTGATTAAAATATATGGGTTGACTGAATTAAAACTTAAAAAGCATAATGAATTCATGAAGATCAATCAGTTTCAAAAACTAATTTGAATTTTGAAGATGATTTGCAATGCTTTCAATGTATTTTGTAATTTTGAATTTCGAATTTGAATCTGATTCAACTTTCTGGTTTCGTGATTATGGCAGATGCGAGAGAAGATCTGAGGAGGGATGGAGTGATGGAGGAGAACCGTAAAGTGATTTATGCATGATGCATCTTTTATATGTTTTGTCAGGGGTATAATGGTCATATTATTACAAATGTTTTGTCAACCGGGTACCAAATCTATAATTTTTAAAAATAGGGTACAGGTTAAAATGTAGTACAAATATAGGGTATGGCTGCAAATCCCCCATTTTTGGAGTTCATCTAAGAATGTGACCTTTTTAGCCCGGTCAAGTAAGGGGGATTTGCAGTCGTACCCTATATTTGTGTCACCTTTTAACATGTACCCTATTTTTTAAAATTATTGATTTGGTAGCCATCTCATAAAAAATCCGTAACAATATAACAATTACACCCCTGATAAAAGATATAAAACGATCTCCTTCTCTCCTCTCGGCAACTTTATAAAAAAAATCAGAAACTTGTCCATATTCATCTTCAGAATCACACTTGCATGAAGTTGTTTCACCTTGAAGCTAAAACTTCATGCTAATGTAGCATAAAGTTGTTTCATGTTGAAGCTAAAACTTCATGCTAATATATCATGAAGTTGTTTCATATTGAAGCTAAAACTTCATGCTAATGCATGTTGAAGTTATTTATCCTGCAGTCTACAGTTTTGTCATGAATTTTATCCGAAACTTCAGTCTAAACATACTGAAGTTATTTAGTTCATTTGCTAAAATTTCAGACTAAACATGCTTAAGTTATTTAGTTCATTTGCTAAAACTTCTGACTAAATATGCTTAAGTTATTTAGTTCATTTGCTAAAACTTCAGACTAAACATACTTAAGTTATTTAGTTCATTTGCTAAAATTTCAGACTAAACATACTTAAGTTATTTAGTTCATGAAGCATGAAGTTGTTTCATGTTGAAGCTAAAACTTCATGCTAATATAGCATGAAGTTGTTTCACGTTTAAGATAAAACTTCATGCTAATACAGCATGAAGTTGTTTCACATTGAAGCTAAAACTTCATGCTAATGCATGCTGAAGTTATTTATCCTGCAGTCTATAGTTTTGTCCTGAATTTTATCCGAAACTTCAGTCTAAACATGCTGAAGTTATTTAGTTCATTTGCTAAAACTTCATACTAAACATGCTTAAGTTATTTAGTTCATTTGCTAAAACTTCAGACTAAACATGCATAAGTTATTTAGTTCATTTGCTAAAACTTCAGACTAAACATGCTTAAGTTATTTAGTTCATTTGCTAAAACTTCAGACTAAACATGCTTAAGTTTTTTAGTTCATTTGCTAAAACTTCAGACTAAACATGCTTAAATTTTTTAGTTCATTTGCTAAAACTTCAAACTAAACATGCTTAAGTTTTTGTCTTGCAGTATGTAATTTTCTAATGAGTTTTTGCTAATGTATGCTGAAGGTATTTAATTTATTTGCTAAAATTTCAGACAAAACATGCTGAAGTTATTTAGTTTATTTGCTAAAACTTCAAACTTAATATGCTGAAGTTTTTTAGTTCATTTGTTAAAACTTCAGACTAAACATGCTTAAGTTTTTGTCTTGCAGTATATAATTTTCTAAAGAGTTTTTGCTAATACATGTTGAAGTTATTTAGTTCATTTACTAAAATTTCATACCAAAACATGGTGATATTTTGTAACGCAGTCTACAGTTTTGTCCTGAGTTTTATCTAAAACTTCAGTCTAAACAAGCTGAAGTTTTTTAGTTTATTTGCTAAAACTTCAGCCTAAACATGCTTAAATTTATTTTCCTGCAGTTTGTCAATAGTCTTTTATTAAAGAAGGGCAAAATCATCTTTTTAAAATACTTTTAACAAAAAAATAAATAGGTACGGATGCAAATAGAAAAATAAAACGGGTATAAGTTAAAAAGGGGCGACCAAATAGGGCTCCCAATGCAATTTTTATGTCAAGTAAACTCATAGCCAATGAAGTTTGGACGAGGCTAGGTTAGATCAGCCCGTGAGCCAAAAATTATATTTAATAAAAATAGAAAAATTAAAAAAAATACGAAATTAAAAGTAGCAAGAAGTGTAGCCACCACTCAAAATCTACTAAGCTTATCATATTACAAATCCTCAACTGCAAACTCTTACAATTTAAATTTAAAATATAAAGTTATGTTAAATAAAACTGTGAAATAAGTAAATAATAAAATCTTAAATTGTCTAAATTTGGACTTGAGGAATTGCTGAAGGATTTGTAGGTTCTTGTGTTTTCGCACCTGCGGAGGGCTTGGCCACAGATGCGGAGCCACAGGTGCGGCTTGTTGATCGCAGAAGCGAAGGGAAAGGTTGTCTAAGGAGTTCGCAGAAGCGGACAACTGGGCGTAGGTGCGCGATCGCAGATGCGCAATGTGTTCCGTAGAAGCGAAGATTAGCTGAAGGAACAAGGATCACAGATGCGGAAGGATTGGAGCAGTTGCGCCGGTGCGAGTTGATGACCGCAGAAGCGGTAGGTCGGGACTTAAGTAGTTATCGCAGAAGCGAGAATTTGACCACAAATATGGCGTCGCAGGTGCGACTAATTAGATCGCAAATGCAGTTTTGCTGGCAAACTTCATATATTCTAGAGTTTGAGTGTTTTTCTCATTTTGGGAGTTTTGGAGCTCGGTCTAAAGCGATATTTGGAGTGATTTTCATCCTAATTGAAGTGGCAAGTAAGGTTTAATCACTTTTGATGATAGATATTGATTACCCATTGATTATTACACCTAATATATGAGAATTCAAGGTTTGATTTGGGAGTTTTTGGACTATATCATTGGAGAGTCAGATTTGATGATTTGAGGGTCGATTTGTGGTTGGAATTGGACGATTTTTGTATGGTTGGACTTATAATCGAATGGGTGTTCAGAATTTGTGAGTTTGGTCGGGTTCCGAGGTACGAGCTCGAGGTTCACGTTTTGGGTTGACCTTTTAATTTTGGTTAAAGATCTTAGCTTTATCATTTGAAATCAATTCCTATGGTTTTTATTGATTATATTATGTTAATTTGGCAAGGTTCGGACCGTCCGGAAGTTGATACACGCGGGAAGGGGTTGTTAGAGGAGTAATTTGGCTTGCTTAAGGAAAGTATCTTACCTAAACTTGGTTGAGGCACTAGTTGCCTAAGTTATTTATGATAGCTACGTGTTATAAGTGGCGCATATGTGTGGGGTTGAGCCCATATGCATGTACCGGGATACCATTTCATGCTTGGGGTAGTGCCTAGGCTATGATATGCCTTGATTTGATTATTAAACCTCATACTATGATGTTTCTCCTATTTGTACCCCTACCGTGAGTTATTTGTACCACATTTGAGGTTATGTTGAGGTTATTCTCCTGATTGAAACTGATAAACTGCTATTCGTGATGAAATTGTTTGATTGAACTGTGATAGCACACATTTCACATGCCTACACCATATCATGTTATTTATACCACTCCAGGAGTATGAAACTTGATATTCATTGATCATGTACATGTATTCTTGTATATCTACTTTCTATGTGATATGATCTGGACTGGTAGATTGTGACCACGCCAAGCGGATTGTAATTTTTGGCACGTGAGTTATCCGTGCGATTGGTATTATTGGCACGTGAGTTGTCCGTACAGCATGCGAGTTATCTGTGCATATCCAGCTATTGATATTATTGGCACATAAGTTGTCCGTGCACCACATGAGTTGTCTGTACGGTTAAGATTATTAGCACGTGAGTTGTTCGTGTAGCACGTGAGTTGTCTCTGGAGCACGTGAGTTGTCCGTGCAGCTTGTGGATATGGATCCATCCCCTAGGGTCACCCTCTCATATTTCTCTCCTGATGATGTACGCGTGGATTGAGAAAAACTTATCAGTGGTTTGGTACTATATTGGAAATTCTGAGAAAAATCTAGCCAGTGTTGTTGGTTATTGCATTTCATCTTTACTTGCAATTTTCATGATTATTTACCGGATTTACTTGCATGTCATCTTTATATGCTGGATTATTGGCTTAGCATAATACTTGATAAATTGTGTACACCGAGATTGTTCTTTCTGTGCTTATGACTTGATCATGTTATTGCTTTGTACTTGTTGAATGTATGAACTGTACAGTTTATAGCGAGTATCATTTATAATTCTTGTTGCTTTTACCTCGCTGAGGTTAGTTATGATACTTGCTGAGTACATGGGGTCGGCTGTACTTATACTATACTCTGCACTTAATTGTGCAGATCCAGGTATCAGACCCAGTCACCGGTAGCGGAGTTTGCTAGCTGACTTGATCATCGGGAGACGAAGTAGAGCTGCATTCCCGCTCGCAGTCTTGGCATCTCTTTTTATATTGTATTGTTGTCTTTATTCCAGATAAATATTGCTATTTAGCTTTTAGACTTGTATTTTCCATTTTAGAGCTCATGACTCTATATTTACTAGTTCTGGGGGATTTATCATGTATTGATATTATTTTTCTATAGCAAGGTTTAGACTTATATTAATTCTGTCATTTCTGCTTTTTTTTTTAATCTTTATTGTTATGTCTAGCTTGCCTTGCAAGTGTATTAGGCGCCATCACGACTGGTTGAGATTTTGGGTCGTGACAATATTGATAAGAAAATTGACACACATATAATGAGTTATATTTATTTATTAATGATCTTATGTAATTAGAATTTATTTAAGTTACAAATTAAATTTAAGGTATTGTAATTGCAGTTGGTGCCACATTTGCGCTATCACCTTTGCCATTGAAGTTCCCATTTGCAAGGGTTGGTCACATTTGCGAGGTTCCTGGTTGCATTTGCGACGTCTGTTACTCGGGGGCTCAGTTCACATTTGCGAACCCAGTGTCCCATTTGAGAACCCTTGTTCACAAAAGTGACAACTGGAGCTGGGTTTTAAAAGGCATTTTAGAATTTTTAGCTCATTCTCTCATATTTTGAACCCAAGATTTGGGAGAGGTGATTTTGGCTTGGAGATTTACAAGGCTTTTGGGTAAGTGATTTCTACTCATTTTTGGTATTATTTCAAGAATCTACATGAATTATTAACTCCCAAATACATGAAATTTTGAACGAAATTTGGGAGTTTTCCCTACAACTTAAGAGAGTAAAATTTGAAATTTTGAGCTATGATTTGGATTTGATTTTGGAATCTAAAAATATATTTGGACTCATGAGGTTGTAGGTAGTCAAGATCTATCCCTTGACTCGGGTTTTGACCATCTAATTCCGGTTTGATTTTTGTTGGCCTTTTAAAAATTGAAAAAAGATTGAAGCTTTATTATTTGGAATTAGTTCCTATAGCTTTGTTTGACATGTGAGGGAATAACCCTTAGGATTGAACTTTATTTGTCTAGTTATAATGCATGTAAAATAACGTATATGCGAGGTGACGAGCATATATGCGGGTGCTATGTATGAAATAGGACCAGATTAGACTTTAGGCTCTTATAATGCCTTAATTTAATTGTGTGTTCTCTATGATACATATGTAATCCTTTGTTTGACTACGTGGGCTTATCCTTACATGCTAGAGATCATGTTTAGGATTATTATCTCCTAATTAGCCAAGATGGGCATTTGTGAAATTATTGCTATGTTGATTTAGCCGTAGTTATATTTACATCTTGATCATACATCCACATTTTATTATTCTCATGTCAGTGTGCACCTTATTGATTAATTGTGAGCATATGTCTCTTTGATTATAAATTGCTATCTTGGATTGTTGTGATTTTGTCACATATAGACATGTTGAGAGGATTGGTTTGGTGTTGGCACGAGGCCTCTTCCTGATAGCATTCTAGGAAACTCAACTATATTCAAGGACAAGGATGAAGCTTTGGAATTTCAAAGAGGGCTTTTAACAAGATATCAAGCTAAAGAGTTGCAAAACAAGGTCATTATACTTCAAGTGCAAATAAAAAAGTTGTTAATTGGGAAGAAGAACTCAAGGATAAAGGATGTGAATTGACTAGGTGTTACAATTGTTTCATGGCCCAAATTATGTCCAAGAAGAGGAGTATTGGATCCCAAGAGATATCCTTTGAAGAAGGTCCTAATCAGTCCACTTTTGGACCATATTGGCACCTAAAATGTGTCCAAACTTGTAGCCCAATAAGTCCTATATGAAGTCACGTTTTTATAACATAAAAAGGACTTACTTGATGTCAAATAAGGGTATAATAGTCGTGCTAAAATTTGAGTGCAAGTTGGTACCAAGTTGCTTGCAAATGTCCTTCAAGATTTTCAAGATTCTATCCAAGATTGGTTTTGGAATTTTAAGATCCTATCCCAAGGTAGTTGGACTTTTTTTCCGAAGTAGTTAGGGCTTTCTTTCTTTTCCAAAATTTCTAAGATTTCCAAGAGTGGTTTTGGACTTTCAAGATCCTATCCTAAGGTAGTTGGACTTTTTGTCCAAAGTAATTGGGATTTTCTTTCTTTGTTTTTTTGGTAGAATTTGGTGACTCCCTCTCTATATAAAGGGGTGTCTTCTTTGTTTTTAGGGAGATTATGATAGACAATATCAACAAAAATTGTGAGATTTTTCTTGCACTCTTGTGTGTGGCTACTCTTGGATTTATTTTTCAACCTTCAAGAATCAACTTAAGGTGGTAAGATTAAACCCTTTTCGAAATCTTAGATCACTTATAGCTATTCAAGAAAGGTGATAAGTTTAGGCTTATTGTTGTTCTTATTATTCTATAGGGTCGAATTTCACAATATATCTCTTGTTTTTAATTCTCTACCAAATGCGATTAGTTCTTCGTTAGCTAATTGTTGTTGCTAGGATTCAACTTCAAGAATAGACTTCTTGAATTCAAGAACCTCTTTCTTGTATCAATTTATCTTTAATTTCTGTCTTCTTTTTCGTTTCCCTATTTTCTTTTAGCTTCCGCACGTTTCTTGATTTTCTTGTTTTTTTTGTAGTAAATTCTTGAATCCCCTATTGTGTTGTTATCACTTCCTATCACACCCTAATCCTGGGAGGTGTGACCGAAACACGACTCCCGAAGGCACGTGCGAACTGACGTCCATGCTTGCACCTTTCTAATCATGAATGTTGGGTCAATGAGGCCTCCAAGTAGTAATACTGGGTTGAGAATTTAAATATGTACACCTGACTTGCAAAAGAAATATTGGCATTTGATACCTATTCATAACTGTACCCAACAAGGTCATAATCCACCCTTTTACATGCAACTGAACTCTAGTTTGCAAACCTCTAAGAGTACCAAAAGGATATACTCCCTCCGTTCTAATTTATATGAATCTGTTTGACTGGGCATGAAGTTTAAGAAAAAGTGAAGACTTTTGAAATTTGTGGTCGTAAACAATTCAAAAAGGGGCCCAGAGTATTTGTGTGGTTATAAAAGTTTCTTATTAAGGGTAGAATTATGATTTTAAGCAAAATTGTTTCCAAATTTAGAAAGGGATCATTCTTTTTGGAACGGACCAAAAAGGAAATAGGTTCACATAAACTGGAACGGAGGTAGTGCATATATATATATATACACACACGACTTGGTCGGAACGGGGTCCCACCATACCAAAAATGATTACAACACATGTTACAGTACCTATCGACTTTTGAATAGCTACTCCGGAGAAGTGAAAAGCGACAACCAACAGCTGAAACGTGTACCTAATAGGAAGGGGCATCACTGGGCCTATCTATACTTGTGGGTATGAACATAGCACCCAAAAGAAAGGATGTCAGTATGAAAAATATACTGAGTATGTAAAACTAAGAAAGCATGTAAAAATCGATGACATAACATATGAGATATGAGTACTTACTTCCAACCTGAATACCCGAAGACAAGCCACCGGGGGGCATAAACTGTAGAAACGATAAACTTAAAAATATGCAAGCTTTATGAAGGGTTAAGTCAGTCATGGAGACCACTCATTAAATAAAATAAAAAATTATTTAGCCCTTCTTTGAGGCATATTACTTCATATCGTACCCAGCTTCGCAGAGGACTCGGTAAAGTTTATTCCTTTTATTACATTGTACCCAGCCTCAAGAGGTCCCGGTTGTACCCGGTATCAAGAGATCTCGGTCGCACCCAGCCACATGAGGACTCGGTGGTGTTTCAAAGCAAATCACTCCGTACCTGGCCTCATAGAGGGCTCAGTCGTACCCGACGACACAAAGGTCGATCATACCCGACCACACCAGGGCTCGGTAGTACATCATAGTGTGTCTCTTCATTCCCAACTGATCAGTGGTTGCCCAATAGATGCCATACCCGACCGTCTATAGCACGGCTCAGTAAAGTAGACTAGATACATATACATATAAGTGCAATGTAGGATCCATTTCAAGAGTTATTAAGTTTAAACTCATAATGGATCATACGTTCCAACCTCAAGATACCAACTGGGAATATTTTAGACTTTGAGCGTGATGCTACCGGCAAGAAAGTACAAGAACAAGGATAACGTCATTGAGTGGGACTCAGAATAGCCAAATCCTTACAATACAGGAATCCTTTAGAGGAAGAGAAAGAGAGAGACTTATACCAAATCATGCCAAGAAAGAAAGTTGCATTACATACCTTGTTGAAGAACTAGCTAGGTCACTCTGCCTCCAAAGAATCTCCAGAATCAATACAACAAGATAATATATATTATAGTAATGATTCCAAGATCCTTCACGCTAGATCCTGCTAGATTTATCTTTGACTGCCTTAGACTGTTTTGAGAATTCTAAAGGGATGTTGAGAGCATTTTGGAAGAACTAATATTGGTGATAGATTCTAGAATGAAAGAGAAAGAGCTACACTACCCTTTTTTATTATACCAAGCATAGAAAATTTCGCTGCTCTGCATGCAAAAACGGGTTGCCCCGCACCGGTTGCTGCACCTAGTGGGACACTGGCGCAATCTGGTCACATACAGTCTCCCCATCACCCAATAACATACTGCCATCTGGCTGGTTGCACCTAAGCCTCATAAATCTTTCAACTTCATATGTGAGGTGTAACACTTCTGTGCAGATATTGGGGTGTGATGATATTGTGGCACAAGGTCTTTATTGTGCGATTATGATGATATTGTAATTATTGTGGCACGAGATCTTTACCATGTTGTTATGTTGATATTGTTACTGTTATGGCATAAGGTGTTTGTCGTGCAGCGTGTGGATATGGATCCATCCCCCTAGGGTCGCCCTCTCATGTTTCTTTCTTGATGACGTACACGTGGATTATGGTGATTTGACTGATATTAATTGATTCTAATGTGGAGGAGGGTGATGATGAGTGGAGTGTAATGGTGGAAGCTTGGCCATGTAAGTAAATCATTTATACCTTGTTATGTATTTTAATATGCTTCTATGTTGAGTTCTAACATGCTACTCTATGCCTCTATTATTTATAGATGATTCGATTGTCAAGATTGATTTACTTGCATTGAGTTAATATCTCTTGATTTACCGAGTTGATGATATTGAATCTTGTTATATTCTTGTTTCAAGTTATTATATATGTTGCACAAGCTCTTTGATTAGTGAGTATCACATGATTCGTACCTCCTCACTACTTTACTAAGGTTAGTCTTGATACTTACTAAGTACATGTTATCCCGAACTCATACTACGCTTTTACATGATTTTGTGCAGGTCTGGATGTTGGCAGCAGCGGACCTCAGGAGTGAGCACGTTTGTTAATCGAGAGCATTCAAGATAGTGTTGCATGACCATCACAGACCCTTGGAGTCCCCTTCCCCTTTTTCATATTGTTGTTATACTTTCAGACTACATTGAATTATCGAGACATCTTATTGTATTCGGGTTTTAGGGCTCGTGACTCTGTACTACTTGGTTTTGGGAGTTTGATATTATGTATCACGGTATGAGCTATTGTTGGAGCTTAATTCTGCTATTTATGTTATTCAGACACATTATATCTCATTTTGTTGCTTTGAACTCCTTATTGTGTGTTGGCTTACCTAGTCTTGGAGGTTAGGTGTCATCACAAACTTTCATAGGATTTTGGGTTGTGACAAGTTGGTATCAGAGTCCTAGGTTCATAGATTCTACGAGTAATGAGCAAGACTAGTAGAGTATTGTGGATCGGTACAAAAATATTGGTATTTATCTTCGAAAAGCTACCGGATTGTTAGGAAACTTCACTATCTTTAAATTTTTCATCGTGCAGATTTGTTTATTCCAAAGTTTGAACCTTTACCTTCTATTCTCTCATAGATAGTGAGTACATGTTCTACGGGAGTAGCTGATCAGGCACTAGTGCCTCATGTCAGAGCCGTGAGAGGTCGGGACCGAGACAGAGGTCGAGGTAGGGCACGCGTCATAGTTAGAGGTCATGCTAGAGCAGCAGTTGTAGGGACACCTGTAGCTCCAGCTGAGGAGCAGGTGCCCAATCATATTGAGCAGGTAGGACCAGCTCAGGCACCTGAGGGTTCTATTGCTATACCTGAACTTCAAGAGACTTTGGCTCACATTATGAGCATGTTTGAGAGTTTGACTCAGGCAATATTGATTCTGGTTGTACCGGATACTTCACAGGCTGGAGAAGGAGCCTAGACTCCTGCTTCACGTACACCAAAGCATCTAGCTCGTGTTTATCAAACCTCGAGTATTCTATCGGTATAGGCAGTCGTTGCAGTTCAGCACGAGATAGGACCAGTCTAGTCTACTGAGAAGCAAAAGTGGATGGAGAGGTTCTAGAGACTTTGTTCTCCCCATTTTAGTAGAGGGTCTACTGAGGATGCACATGGCTTCTTGGATCAGTGTCATCGGATTTTGTGCACTTTGGGTTTAGTGGAGTTGAACGGGGTCAACTTTACCACCTTTCAGTTGTCAGGTCCGGCACATAGATGGTGGCAGACTTATGAGTTTAATAGGCCAGCTGGCGCAACACCACTAACGTGGCCTCAATTCTCAATTCTATTCTTGGAGGAGTTTATCCTACAAACTCGTAGGGACGAGTTATGCATTGAGTTTGAGCACTTATACTAGGAGGTATGATCATGTCCCAGTATTCTATGAGGTCTACAAATTTATCACATTATGCAGCTCTTCTAGTTTATACTGAGAGGGAGAGCGTCCGTAGATTCGTGGAGGGGAATCACCTACAGCCTTAGGTTCAAGGTGGCACGAGGATGGGGGTTGTATATGGTCTATTATGATTCTTCGCGTGTGACCTTGGGTGTGTGTTGATGTAGAGCCATAGGCTAATTGCCTATGCGTCATGCTAATTGAAGCCCCATAAGAAGAACTATTTGGTACATGACTTGGAGTTAGGAGTTGTTGTGCACGTGCTCAAGATTTGGAGGCACTACTTGTATGGCATGTATTGTGAGGTATATATGGATCATCGGAGTCTCCAACTTCTGTTTAAGCAGAAAGATTTGAATTTGAGGCAGCGGAGGTGGTTGGAGTTGTTTATGGATTATGATATCACTATTGTTCATCATCCGAGGATGGCTAATATGTTAATCGATACCTTGAGTAGGAAGGTAGAGAGTATGAGGAGTTTGGCATTCATTCCAGCTGTGGGGAGGCCTTTAGCTATCGATGTTCACACATTGGCCAATAGATTGTTGAGATTGGATATTTCTGAGCCAAAAAGAGTCCTTGCTTGTGTTGTTCCACATTCATCCTTGTTTGAGCCTATTAAGACTCGTCAGTATCCTTAAAGACACGGTGCAACACGGTAGTGCTAAGGAGGTGACTATTGCAGTGTGACTATCTCATCTAATAGCTTAAGTTATTAGAGAGAACACACTTTTATTTACTTAAGTATGTTTTTAACACACCCCCTTACGTGCTATCTTGATTCTTTTTATGAGCCAAGTACGTGAAAATTCTTTTTGATATTGGGTAATAGTAACACTCGAACCCACGACATCTGTCTGCTCTAATACCATGTTGAAGTGTGTGAGTGACTATGGGTAATAATGGTGTATTGCGACTTCAAGATCGAGTTTGTATTCCCAATGTCAATGGCTTGAGAGAGTTGATTCTTGAGGAGGTTTATAGTTCACGATATTCTATTCACTCGGGTTCTACGAAGATGAATCATGATTTGAAACATCATTATCGATGGAGGAGGATGAAGAGGGATATTGTTGGGCATGTTTTTAGGTGTTTTAATTATCAACAGTTTAAGTATGAGCATCAGAAACCGGGTGGTTTGCTTCAAAAGATTGATATACTGGATCGGAAGTGAGAATGTATTATTATGGATTTTATGGTAGGGTTGCCACAGACTTTGAGGAAGTTTGATTCCATTTAGGTTATTGTGGATCAGTTGACCAAGTCGGTGGAGTTCATTCCGAATATGACTTCCTACACTCCAGAGATATTGGCTCAGATCTATATTAGAGAGATTGTTCGCTTGCATGGTATACCTGTCTCTATCATATCAGACTGCGACACTCATTTCACTTTGCACTTTTGGAGAGATGCTCAGTGTGAGTTAGCATAGGTGGAGTTGAGTACTTTTTACCTTCAGACAGATAGGCTGTCGGAGCGAACCATTCAAATCTTTGAGAATATGTTGAGGGCATGCACTATTTATTGCATAGGCCAGTAGGACCAGTTTCTACCATTAGTGGAGTTTGCCTACAACAAAATCTACCAGTCTAATATCCAGATGGCTCCATATGTGACTTTATATGGGGGTGGTATTGTTCTTAGGTTGGTTGGTTTGAGCCTGGGGAGGCTAGGTTGTTTGACACAGACTTGGTCCGTGATGCTTTGAAGAAGGTAAAGTTGATTCAGGAGAGGCTTCGCACGACTCAGTCCAGGCAGAATGGTTATACTGGTAGGAAGGTTCGTGATGCGGTTTTGATGGATGGTGAGAAGGGTATTCTTAGAAATTCACCTATGAAGGGCGTGATAATGTTGGGGAAGAGGGGCAAGTTGAGCTTTAAGTTTATTGGTCTTTTTGAGGTGTTGGAGAGAGTCAACGAGGTTGCGTATAGACTTTATTTGCCTCCTAGTCTTTTCGAATTTAGTCTGGTGTTCCATGTCTCTATACTTCAAAAGTATCATGAGGATAAGTAACAAGTTTTGGACTTTAGCACAGTGCAGTTGGATAAGAATATGGTTTTAAGGAAAAGCTGGTGGCCATTTTTAGGAAGACAGGATCGGAAGCTCAGGTCTAAAGAGATTGTGTCAGTAAAGACGTAGTGGAGAGGTCAACCACCTGAGGAGGTGACTTGGGAGACCAATCATAACAAGCAAGCAAGTATCCTCACCTTTTTGGCATTTTAAGTATGATTTAAAACCCGTTTGAGGATGAACGTTTGTTTAAGAGGGGGAGAATGTAAGGCCCGACCAGTAGTTTTGTGTATTTCAACCCCGTTTCTCTATTTGATATTCCTTTTATGCTTCTTTGTTATATTTTAACTTGCGGGGATGGTTGGATTGGTTCCGAAAAGTTTTGAAGTGAATTAGAACACTTTGTTCCATTGCTGGATATTTAAGTTGTAAGAGTTGACCAAGGTTGACTTTTGTGTAAATGACCTCAGATTAGTGATTTGATGGTTCCAATAGATTTGTATGGTAATTTTGAACTTAAGCGTATGTTCGAATTTAGATTTGGAGGTTCCTAGAGTGTTTTGGTTCTATTTGCCAAAGGTTGGCAATTTGAAGGTTTGGAGAGTTCACAAGTTTGACCGGGAGTTGACTTTGATGATATCGGATTCAAATTATTCTTTCGGAACTTGGAATAGGTTCATTTTATTATTTGAAACTTGTGTGCAAAATTTGATTGCATTCTGAGTTGATTGGCCTTGAATAAGATGCTTGGTTGGGAATTTTTGAAGTTCTTGAACTTGAAGGCATACAACATGAGTTTTGGTGCTTGATTCTTGGTTGTGGATATCATTTTTGATTATTTGAGCTTACGAACGAGTTTGTATGAGGTTTATATACTTGTGTGGATGTTTCGAGTTGGGCCCCAGGGGCTCGGCTGAGTTTTGAATTGGTTTCGGGTTAATACTTGTGTTGGTGTTGCAGTCATCGCATTTGCGATGTTCTGCTCACTGTTGCATCCTATTTTGCATGAGTCAAAACAAGATTCAACTAGCGGTTTCCCTGTTGATCATAAAGAGAGTTGTCACCTTATATTTAAAGGTATATTAGGATATCTATTTAATTACTAAGATTATTTCTCTATTAGTCTGCTAATCGGTGAGATATTAGGTAATGGTTTTAGTTCTTCTAAGGGGAAGGAGTTAGGCACCCCTTAAAATCTACCTGAGGTTGCTCCATAGGATTTAGACTAGGTTTAAAGGATTAGTAGTCTATACTCTGCTTAACTAGTATTAAAGTGTGGCATATCGTATAGCTAGTTTAGATCTTATTACTTGAAAAATGTACATGTGATTTTGAAAAGAGGGTATATATTTATGAAAAAATCCTTTAGGAAAATACTTATCTCTTATATGATTGAAAGAGTATATCTATAATGTTTGTATTTGTAAAACCTCATGAGATATGACTAAGTTATAAAATATTTTTTGCCTTTAAATGAATGTGGTTATTTATATAACTCTAATAAAGTAAGGGTGTTGTAAAGAAGTGGGTATAAGATATACCTTGGTTTTCAAATATCATATTTTATCTTTGAAGAAATAGTTAGAAGCCTTTTAGCTGGGCAGCAGCAGTTGTTTGGTTTTTGTAGTAAAAGCGCGATTTTAGAAGACCAATTTTCAGATTCCGTTTCTGGTTTTTGAAAGAGAAGACTGTCATCCTTTGCTAAAGTTGTTTTGGTTTCAAAAGACTTCATAAATTGTTTTAGTAAAGATTAAGAGATGAATATAAATGATTAACGAATTACAACTATCTACTACTAAGTCTACCACTTCTTTTAATCTTATGTCTTTAGAGCTTGCCTAGATTATTCATATGATTCAAAGATATAAAGTAAAGCATTCAATCAAATATGGTAAGTGTTATATTCATGTGGAAAAGTAGGCCCAACAGGTAGTAGAGAAGAAGGATGGACTCTGGTTTAGGCCTGAAGGAAAGTAGGCCCAGCAGGTAGTGAGAACGAACAACAGCAACTTCAGACTCCAATATGTGCAAGTACAAGACTTGGGCCTAAGTTCTTTGAGAACTCGGCAGGACCAATTGTAACACATGTTCAAGAAAGAAAAGAAGGTCATTAGATATATTGCTTAATGTACATAATTACGCATGAATAAAAAACTAGTATGGGCCCAAGGTAAATTATAACAATCAATAGTAACTAAGGATGTAAGATTAGTATACGGTCACATATAGTAAGCAATTTACAATGAAAACTTTTTTTTCTCCATTGAACACTAAACCTAAAGAGTTTAATAAATATCAATAGACTAAAGGCTAAGGGTAGAATTCCATTCATGGCCAAGGTTCTCTTTGGATCTCTGGCACTTCAAAGTTTCAAAGGTCTCAAGGCTCAGGGCAGTGCTTGTACCAAGGAGAGTAGATCAACCAAGAACTAAATTCTACTCCCAAATACCCCTAATTACTCACACTTACTCTTCCCTACAAGTTTAAGTGATAATGAGGTGTTCATTGTAAACTCCAATACTACAGCGGTGATTATACATAATGAGAGATAGGTTTTAATAACATCCAGATCATCAAGGCATCAACAGACATCCCATGACTTGCACACAAACATATAGCATTATCATATACTCTTACCAAGCTTAAGTGCGCTCTAACAGGATCACTTATAAATGCCAAGGAACAGTGAGAGAACAACAACACATGAATATAAGGTCTCATAATTGATAAGTGTAAGAGGTATCAAATGCACTGCTCTTAATAATCCAATTAGAAAGCTCATGTTTATGGAAGATCATTACCTATAATCATGAACTTAATCATACATACTTAACAGAAGCCTTTAGACAGATTTATTCTCCACTTCTTTCTAAGTATGAGAGTTAACAATTAATTTTCAAAACTCTTAAGCAAAACAAAGAGAGGCAGATATATGGGCAAGTGATCTTTAAAGAAATCTTCATCCTATCTTGGTTGGTTAAGGGTTAAACATGTGGTCCCACATTCAAATAGGGTAGATGAACACTTAAAGGGTTTCTTCTAAGTCTGTAAATGAACTGAAGTAAATTTGGTAAATTTCAATGGCCTGGGGACATAGTCATAGACATGATATACAAGCAGCAGTTTCCTTTAAAGTAAGGATGAATTCAGAACTCCTAATAGGTGACATTTACAGATTATACTTTGACTAATACTACCATATTACAACAAGGCTAAGTAACAAGCATGATATTAGACTGAAAGGACCTTCCTAATAATTCTGGATAGTGAAAGTTTATGCTAAACGTTTTGGAAACTAAGATACTTACAAAGACAACAGTGCAGTATTCAAACAAGGCATATGACTATCAGGAGTTTCCTTAAACTCTTTAGTGAACACAGTTTGACTTATATCCATATTGCTATGTAGTTAGTAACAAAATATAGCTCTCTTCCTTATGAAGTAACATAGTTCTAACAGATGTGAGAGCACAAGCAGGCAAGAGGTCTATTTGAGCAAGGGTGAGTGCAGAATTTCTGAGAAAAGGGCATCCAAACACATTATATGAGGTATTCTTACAAGATTCCAAGATTCTAAGATATGATAGAGTCTCAAGTAACATAGGCTCAGCTCAAAAGGTTAACTGCAGGAGTTCAAGGTAATGATCATTCATGTTAGGCATCCATGGTTCTGATAACAGGACAACTAATCCAGTTGAGCAGGTTAAGTATATTAGCCCTAGCATAGTGAAATTCTAGTTTCAACAATATGACATAACAAAGGATAATGTTCACACCAATAGAGACTAAACTCTTAAGAAAATTAAGGGCATGGTTAAAGATGGATTGACAGAGCACATAAGACTAATTCTAGAAAGTCATTAGCACTTAGTTCAATCATAAGAACTGTCATGGGATGCTTTCCATCATCGACCCATGACCCCTTGGACGCGTCCCGTGGCGTCCCAGCAAGCCTCCCAACGCCTAGCGCCACGGTCAGCCCCGTGGTCTCGGCAGCGCCAAGTGACAAGCGCGCATGCGCCTCTGTCGCCCCACCGATAATCAGTGCTAGCGCCCAGCGGCTGGCGAATGCCATCAGTGCCGCGCGCACCGACAATGCCGCGCGCACCGACAATCATGTTCCAACAGCGCCACACGCACAGACAGTGCCCCGCGCACAGACCCAATGCCAAGAACCAGGGCCCAGCCGCTGGCAGATCCAAATAGTGTTGCGCGCGCCAACAGCAATGCGCGCGCAGACCCTGATGCTCAAGACAAAGTTGCTGCCATCGGACTTGCTTCCATAGAAGACTAAGTCCTTTTCATTGTAATTATAGAGTAGTTTTACTTCATTCATTTTCAGTGTGCTTCTACAGCTTTCTTAGGTCAACTCATGTAACTTTGGTTTATTTTTTTTAAGCATTATTAAGGGGGACCAAAGCATTCAAACATTCAAGCATTCAAACAATTCTCTGTACTGGTGTCTCTCCCCCCCGACACCGCATTGCATCTTGTAATAGCTTTCATAATCATCAATACAATCATCAGCTTTCATCATCAATTGCTTATTTTTCGCTGCTCAATTACTCACGACATTTACGACACTGACAATATAGTCTAGCGTACGGCGAGGACCTCAGTTGGCGCATAGCAACTGCACTGACATCGGTTTCTTAGCCTTACATTGCCCTTCCAAGGAACTTTAGGAAGGCGCCGCATAACATTTGGTATCAGAGCCTAGGCTCGACATCGGACGATGGAACTCATTGCCATCATTATCACCATTTCTGACCAAGGTGAATTACGGGGATCGCATCACGACCTTATAAGAGACGGTTGACGCATTACGGCCCATCGTGGATACGTTGCCTGATCTAAAAACCAGCCTAGTGTAAAGGTTGGACGAGCTGGATCGCAGAATGAGGTAGGCAGAAATTGACGTTGCAAACATCAGTCACGACTCTGAGGAAGACCGGGAAACGGCTGCCGTCGAGGCAACCAAAATTCATGGAAAATTCAAAGACCTCCAACAGGAGCGCGCCAAGGATTTAGCCCATCGGGAACTAGAGGCAGACAGACTGACCGTTATGCAACAAACCATAGACAACTTGACAGGCCAGCTCAATGTTGTTAATGCTGCCCTTCAAAGCATGCTCAAAGGAGGCGAAAACCACATCAGGGGTGCCATGAACATTGCCCCCATGCCACAAAAGCTGAAAATTCCGGAGCCCAAGCCATACAACGGAGCCCGGGATGCTAAAGAAGTGGAAAACTTCATCTTCAACATCAAACAATACTTCGCTGCCGTTGGACAGTTGGAAGAATCCAAAAAGGTAGCAACTGCTGCCATGTATCATCAGGGTGATGCAAAACTCTGGTGGCGAGTCAAATACGAAGCCATCAGTGCTGGTGAAGATACTCTCCAAACATGGGCAGAACTGAAGGCCGTCATACGCCTGCAGTTCTTCCCCGAAAACGTGGAATACAATGCACGGAGAAAGTTGCGTGAACTCCGCCACACCAGGTCAGTGCGGTACTACGTGCGTAAATGCTTCGCACTCATGCTAAACATACGGGATATGGGGGACAAAGATAAACTGTTCGTATTCATAGAAAGTTTGAAACCTCATGCTCGTATAGAACTGCAAAGACAACGGGTAGATACCCTGCCCAAGTCCATTCAAGCTGCAGAGTACCTTGGGGATTATCAGTTGGAAACTCAGAAGGATAGGCCCCAGCCGCCTATCCGAGGGGGATACAACGGGAGTCAACCTAGCAACGGTGGCCCCAATAGAAATGAAGGAGATCGAGGTGCATCCAAATCTAAGACTCCTTCCTCAAGCAGCAACAGTGCTGCATCAGTCAACAATAATCAGGGGAGAAAGCCCCCATCAGAATGTCGTCATTGCGCGGGGAATATTGTAACAATCAATGCCCCAATACACAAATCAATGCTCAACAAACTGTTGATGATGATAAGTCAGATGAGGACGGCTCAATCGGCGCAGAACAAGTAGGTGCCTTCAATGTATTTGTTGGCTCCATTCATGATACCTTAGCGGGAACTAGTGCTGGCCACCCCAAGAAGAACGCATTCCCAATCGACAAGAAAGGGAAAGGAAAGGCGGACGAGAGGCCTCCCTCATCACAAAAGAGGACCTTAATATTCGTTGACATGAAAGTAAATGGCAGACCTATTCAGGCATTGATAGACACGGGTGCTAGCCACAACTACTTGGCCTCAACTCAGGTGCAACGCCTCGGTCTAGCAGTGCAAAAATGCAAGGGTCGTGTCAAGGCTATCAACTCTCCATCTCAGCCAGTGAGTGGAATAGCCAAAGAAGTGCCAATGAAGCTTGGCCCATACAAGGGAATATTCGACCTACGCATAGCTATTATCGATGACTTCGAACTGATAGTGGGATTGGAATTCCTCAGGCAAACAAACACCATCCCGGTACCATATGCCAACATGCTCCTAATGATGGGAGACAACGGGGCCAAACCCCGCACCATACCGTGCATACCCATAAAGATGGCCGCTAGAAACATCTCGGCCATGCAGTCAAAGAAGGGAACCAACAGACCTAAAACTACGGTTCCGGCTGCCCTTAACTTCATCAATCAAACATCAAATCATTGGCGTCCAACAGCTCATGGTGCCCCTCACTGTGTGAAGACTTGTCAAGCATTCCAAAAGGACAAGTCGGACCACTCCGCACAAGCAGGACTCTTGGAGTCGCTGCCTGTCCCACAGAGACCTTGGGAAAGAATTTCCCTGAATTTCATCACAGGATTATCCAAGGTCGGAAATCATGCAACCATCACGGTGGTAGTAGACCAATTTTCCAAGTATGCTACCTTCATCGCAGCCCCACAGAACATATCGGCAGAAGATACAACTCGACTCTTCTTCTCTCAGGTTGTCAAACATTGGGGTATGCCCAGCAACATCATTAGTGACTGCGACCCATGCTTCACTAGCAAATTTTGGACCCAACTCTTCAGTTGCCTCGGATCCAAATTGTGTTACAACTCAAACCATCATCATCAGCAAACATATGATCAAACAGACCGGTTCAATGACATTCTGGAGAAATATCTCCGCCAATTTGCAACTGGATCACATACACATTGGGTGAAGCTTCTGGATGCTGTTCAGCTGTGTTTCAATTCACAAAAGTGCGCCCATACAAACAAAAGCGCTTTTGAAATTATTACCGGACAACAACCGCTACTCCCACAAAATATGAATGCACCAAGCGTGCCATCATCTCATCGAGTTGCCAGTTTCTCAACAGAATGGGAGCAAACTTTGAAGATAGTACGGAGCTATCTTGTCAATGCCCAAGAGAGGGCAACGAGGTATGCCGAACAAAACCTTTGCTTTGCCCAACATCAAGCAGGGGACAAAGTGATGGTAAGAACCCCGAGGCGGAACTTATTTGCAAAGAGGACCCAAGATCCTTGCCTATTGCAAAGCTACATCGGGCCTTTTTCCATTGAAAGGCGCATCGGGAAATCCACATACCAGCTGAACACACCAGCCTGATGGAAAATCCATCCAGTCTTCCATGTAAGCTGCCTTAGGCCATTTCAGAAATGCATGAAAGATCATTCAGAAAGACATCTCACAACACCGAGGGGAACAGACCTCCCAGCCAACAAGAGCCTGACCAATCATCATCATCCGGCAGGTAAGGCTCCGAGGACGTCGCCAACTCAGGTGGGGGAGAATGTCATGGGCTGCTTTCCATCATCGACCCATGACCCCTTGGACGCGCCCCGTGGCGTCCTGGCAAGCCTCCTAACGCCTAGCGCCACGGTCGGCCCCGTGGTCTCGGCAGCGCCAAGTGACAAGCGCGCATGCGCCTCTGTCGCCCTACCGATAATTTATGCTTAGTTCTTAAGTGTGAGCTTGATCTCTCTCATCAGTGCGGCGCTCACCGACAATGTCGCACGCACAAACCATCATGTTGCCAATAGCGCCGCATGCACAGATAGTGCCCCGCGCGCAGACCCAATGCCAAGCACCAGCTCCCAGCCATTGGCAGATCCAAATAGTGTCGCGTGCGCCAACAGCAATGCGCGCACAGACCCTGATGCTCAAGACAAAGTTGCTGCCATCGGACTTGCTTCCATAGAAGACTAAGTCCTTTTCATTGTAATTATAGAGTAGTTTTACTTCATTCATTTTCAGTGTGCTTCTACAGCTTTCTTAAGTCAACTCATGTAACTTTGATTTATTTTTTTTAAGCATTATTAAGGGGGACCAAAGCATTCAAACAATTCTCTATACTGGTGTCTCTCCCCCCCGACACCGCATTGCATCTTGTAATAGCTTTCATCATCATCAATACAATCATCAGCTTTCATCATCAATTGCTCATTTTCCGCTGCTCAATTGCTCACGACATTGGTTTTCCCGTACGGCACTGATAATCTAGTCTAGCGTACGGCGATGACCTCAGTTGGCACATAGCAACCGCACTGACATCGGATTCTTAGCCTTATATCGCCCTTCCAAGGAACTTCAGGAAGGCGCCGCGTAACAGAACATTTGAAGAAAGAAGATAAATTGAATTGACATACTCTAATCATAATGACAACTTTGTAATTATCCTTAAGTATCTATAATCACCATAGTCTTAGTCTTATCAAAACAAGTGATTCAACTACATGATATAGATCAACATGGAGTATCAAGGAAAGAACAGTGGAGCAAACATGAAAGCCTTAACAAAAATATCTTGAAATCTAAAATCAGGATATGTTCAGAAGATCACATGAAGTTCTTCGTCATCTATAATAGTTCAGCAGCACATAAATTCACTTAACTTAGAAAAGCATTCATTAAGTTTACACGGATAATCGATTGAATTAATTTCAGATTCTTTAGAGGTCAGTAAATTCATACATATAATATCAAAGCATAATGACCAAATTTAACACACTATAAACAGAATAATCAACAAAGAGAAACATGAATTTAATCTTGAAATAATTAAAGAGAGGAAAGGTCGATGTGCACTGACCTTTCTCTGAGCAGAAAACCAAACAAAGGATTTGTTTATCCGTTTAGGAAACCAAGAATCAGACTTTAAATAGTGAGCAACTCAGAACCAGAGAGAGAGGGAGGAGTCAGAAATCAAGTAAGAACCTAGCCTCAATCGAAAGGATTCTAAACACAGCTGTATTGTGTATTAATTTCTTCAGATTGTTAGTTGTTATTAGGTGAGAGCCATTAAGGCTCGTATTTATAGTGCCTTCAATGCTTAGGGCTCTAGTATATTCAAAATAGTGAGTGGAAGATGACGATGAGTTGATAATGTGAGCATAATCGGGTAAAATCAGAAAAAACACAGCGAAAATATCATAGAAATTACCTGGGCATGAAGAAAATGAGAGATAGACCGTTAAAGCATGAAAAACCATCGGTCGGAACCCTAATGTCTGGAGGTCATTGAATTTGACCTCCGGACGTCGAATAACAATGATGAAGCCAGCTAATATCTCCATGCCTGCTTTGATTTGAAAGCACAGAGCCAAAGCGGATGAAGTCCCCAGTCATCGTTTTAGACCTAAGGTTTTGATTTGGGATTTTGAATTATAACCACGAAAGAGGAAAGATTTGAGTGAGAATCGCGGCTAGCAGGGACAGAGGATATGATTTCGTGGTTAGATTTGTTGACCTTGTACGGATTTGTGCAAGGTCTTGAGGATTTATGTGGTTGCAGGTCTGAGAGAATATGGAGGAAGAGGGAAACGGGGTGGTTGGGTCGTGGTGAGAATGATTTTGGAGTTGGGGACTTGGGTAGCCATCTCTAAGGGTTAATGTTAGGAGAAGAGATCCGGGTTTAAAAGTTTTAGTAAGGACTTTTGGTGGCCGTTGGATTCTTGTGATCCAACGGCTATGATTAAATCTGCTGAATGTTTTTAAATTAAAGAGAAAATGGAAACAAAATCGTAGGCCGTTGTTCTAAGGACGGACGACCTAGTTCAGTTGTGTTTGTTGTGCGAGTGATTGAGATGGGTGATGTGGCGTGATCTAATTGGTGCGAAGATGAAGTCATGGATTGCCAAGTTAGAAGGGAATGGGGTGTTTGGACTGGGTCAATTCCGGATTGGGCTTGGTTATTGGGCTAAGATTAATTTAAATAACAGACATTTTATGTTTAATTAAAGAATTACAATTGTAGTCTTTTGGCCTTTTAACACCTTTGAAATTAATTTAAATAAACTTAATTATTTTCAATAAAATGTAGTAAAAATTATAATTATCAAATATACTACTAATTATTGTAATTAATTATTTGTAAAATACCTTATCTTCTAAATTATGACACTGATTTCAAATTATTAACAAAAATGATAATCTAATTAACTAGAAATTAAGAAATAATTTATTAAATTAATCATAAAGCCTATGTGACATATGTAAAAGTTATTTTAATAATATATTTATAATTACATAATACTAAATAATCAATTTCAACATTATTAATACTTAATTTAATTTGGTAAAATAAGTATTATGGATTTAAAATATTTTCAAAATATTTATTGTAAATTATTAAGTATAAATAAATTAATTTTAAAAGAGAGGGTCAAAATTGGCCGTCAACACTCGCAAATGCGAGGTTCGTATTAGCGGACTTCAGCTCGCATTTGTGATATGGATCTAGGGAGGCCAGCTTCGCATTTGCGGCTGTCGCTTTTGCGATTGAAGTTCCGCATTTGCGAGAGTTGGTCGCATTTGTGAGGTTCCTGGTCGCATTTGCGATATCTGCTGCTTAGGGGCTCAGTTTGCATTTGCAAGCCCAATATCGCTTTTGCGAGTATCACATTTGCGAATCCCTGGTTGCGAATGAGACACCTGCAACTAGGTTATAAGAGGAAAGGTATTTTTAGCTTATTCTCTCATATTTTGAACCCTAGACTTGGGAGAGGCGATTTTGGCTTGGAAATTTTCACACAAGGCTTTAGGGTATGTAATTTCTACACATTTTTTGGTATTGTTTCAAGAATCTATATTGATTATTAGCACCCAAAACGTAGAATTTTGAAGGAAATTTGGGCTTTTTTCTACAATTTAAGAGAGTGAAATTTGGATTTTTGAGCTATGATTTGGATTTGATTTTGTAATCTAAATACATATTTGGACTCTTGAGTTTATGGGTAGTCGGGGTCTATCCCTTGACTTGGGTTTTGACCATGTGGGACGGGTTGAATTTTGCTGGCCTTTTGGGAATTGAATAAAGATTGCAACTTTATTGTTTGGAATTAGTTCTTATAACTTTATTTGACATTATTGAGTTATTTTTGGCAAGATCCAAGCCGGTCGGAGGTGGTTACTAAGGGAAAGGCTATTCTAGAAAGTTGATTTGAACTTGTCAAGGTAAGTATCTTGCATAATCTTGTGTGAAGGAATAACCCTTAGGACTAGACCTTATTTGTCTAATTGTAATGTGTGTAAAGCGAAGTATACGTGAGGCGATGAGCGTATATGCGGGTGCTATGTATGAATAGTGACCGGATTAGACTCTAGGCTTCTACTATGCCATAATTTGATTGTGTGCTCTCTATGATACATGTGTAATCCTTTGTATGACTACGTGAGCTTATTCTTTAATGCTAGAGATTGTGTTTAGTATTATTATCTCCTAATTATTCATGATGTGCATTTGTAGAATTATTGCTATGTTGATTTAGCTATAGTGATGTTTTACATCTTGAGCATAATTGTTATACACCACACCTTTCCCCCACGCATAAAGTCCAAGATTGATAGTGGGGGTTCTGACAGAGACGTATGGGGACAGAGAGGCCAAAAGGGGGATCTACATATTTTATTTAGCTTACGCCAGCTGTCCCACCGGGAGCGATGACCGGGGTGGGGCGACCCATTTTTCATATGGAGCGGCGAAATTTTCTATGCTTGGTACATGTATATAAAGGCAGTGAGCTTCATTCTCTTTCAATATTTAGGAGTATCACCCACTATAACGCACCTAAAAACACTCTCAAATCTCCTTTAGAGTTTCTAAGATAAACTAGACTGAATCAGATGGCGATTCTAGTAGGATTTTGCGTGAAGAAGCTTTGAAGCATCACTATATCATCCACTATCTTACTATATTGATTCTGGAGATTTGTTAGAAGCAGAGTAACCATCATAGAAGCGTAGCTAGTTCTGCAAGAAGGTATGTAAGGCAATTTTCTTCCTTGGCATGATTTAGTGTAAGTCTCTCTCTCTCTCTCTCTCTCTCTCTCTCTTCTTTTAAAGGATTCTTGTATTGTAAGGATTTGGTTGTTCTGAGTCCCTCCCGGTGACGTTGCCCCTATTCTTGTACATTCTTGTCGATAGCATTTCTTACAGAATCTAAAATATTCCCAGCTGGTATCCTGATTTAAAATTTAATATATCATGAAATTGACTCTGCATTACACTCATATGTATATGTATCTATTATACTTTACCGAGCCATGCTATAGACGACCGGGTATGACACCTATTGTACAACTACTAATCAGTTGGATATAAAGAGACACAATGTGATATACTACTGAGCCCTTGTGTGGCCGAATACGACCGAGCCCTTGTGTAGACGGGTACAACCATGCGCTCTATGAGACCGGGTATGGAATGATGTGATAAAAGACACTACCGAGCCCTCATGTGGCCGGGTACGACCGAGATCTCTTGAGGTCGGGTACAACCGGGACCTCCTGAGGCCGAGTACAATGTGATGAAAGGAACAAATTTTACCGATTCCTCTGCGAGTCCGGGTATGATATGAAGTAATATGCCCCGCAGAAGGGCTAAATAATATTATATTAAATTTAGTGCATAATCTCCATGAGTGGCTTAACCCGTTATAAAGCTTGCATATTTTTAAGCATGTAGTTTCTACAGTTTATGCCCCAAGTGGCTTATTTTCGGTATTCAGGTTGGAATCAAGTATTTATATCTTTTACGTTATGTCACTGATTTTACATACTTTCTTAGTCTTACATACTCAGTACATTTTTCCGTACTGACGCCGTTTTCTCTTGGGCACTGTATTCATGCTCACATGTACAGATAGATCCGGTGAAGTCCCTCCCTAATAGGACGCCCAATTTCAGTGGCCGGTTGTTGCACTCCACTTCTTCGGAGTAGTTGTTCAGACGTCATTAGTTACTGCAGAATATGTTCTAGTCATATTAGGTACGATGGAGCCCTGTCCCGACCAAGTTGTGTATATGTATTTCTCTTTTGGTACTCTTAAAGGCTTGCATACTAGAGTATGGTTATATGTAAAAGAGTGGGTTATAACCTTGTTGGCTACAATTATGAATATGTATAAAATATCAGTGTTTCTTTTGCAAGTCATTTGTACTCGTTTTTATTTTAACTCAGGTATTGGTACTTGGAGGCCTTGTTGGCCCATATTTTATGATTAAGAAAGGATAAGAATGGACGTCGGTTCGCACGGGCCTTCGGGCGTCATGTGTTGGTCGCACCTCCCAGGGTTAGGGTGTGACAATAATCATGTTCTTGTGTACCTTATTGATGAATTGTGAGCATATATCTCTTTGATGATAAATTGTTATCTTGGGTGTTATAATTTTGGCACATATAAACATATTGAGCGGATTGATTTAGTATTGGTATGGGGTCTCTTCCGTGCGGATATTGTGGTATGACGATGTTGTGGCATAAGGTCTTTGTCGTGCGGTTATGATGATATTATTGTTGTGGCACAAGGTCTTTGTCATGCAGTTATGATGATATTGTTATTGTTGTGGCACAAGGTCTTTGTTGTACAATTATGATGTCATCGTTACTGTTATGGCACGAGATGTTTACCGTGCAATGTATGAATATTGATCCATCCCGCTAGGGTTACTCTCTCATGTTTCTATCTTGATAGCGTACATGCAGATTATGGTAATTTAAGTGATGTTGATTGATTCTTAGGTGGAGGTGGGTGATGATGAGTGGAGTGTAAGGGTGGAAGCTTGGCCATAAAAGTGAATCATTTATGCCTTGTTATGCATTTTTATATGCTTCTATGTTGAGTTCAAATATGATACTTTATGCCTATGTTATTTGTTGATGATTCGATTATCAAGATTGATTTACCTGTGTTGAGTTGATATCTCTTGATTTGTCGAGTTGATGATTGCATCTCGTTATATTCTTGTTGCAAGTTATTGTATATGTTGCACGGGTTCTTTGATTAGTATCACTTGACTTGAACCTCGTCACTACTTTACCAAGGTTAGTCTTAATACTTACTGAGTATACATTGTCCCATGCTCATATTACTCTTCTGCATATTTTGTGCAGATCCATGTGTTAGCAGCAACGGACCTCGGGAGTGAGCACGTTTGTTGATAGCAGCAACGGACCTTGGAGTCCCTTTCCCCTTTTTCATATTGTTGTTATAGTTTCATATCTTATTGTATTCAGTTACCAAATTTTAGGAGTTCGGTATTATGTATTATTGTATGAGCTGTTGTTGGAGCATAATTATGCTATTTATGTTATTCAAACATATTATATTTTGTTTTGTTGCCTTGAAATCCTTATTGCGTGTTGGCTTACCTAGTTTTGGGGGTTAGGTGTCATCACGATATTTGGTGGGATTTTGGGTCGTGACAGGTATACAATAAAAAGTTAATAGTAATTTGAACTTAGAATATCTTATGGATATTGCTTTTGTCTTAATAACCATGTAAATTATGATTCTTCATAGTTAGATACGTAGGAATCAATTAAGATGGACAATTAAGTTATTTAGTTAGGTATTAGGTATAATTGCCAAATGAAAAAATTTAAAAGTTGAAACAAATTAAATTAGCAGTTCCCCCACATTTGCCTTGTGTTCAACAGTACTTTGAATGTTTATACAAACCCTACCTTAGCTAGTAATAACAATATAATGATTAGCTTTAAACTTCTTTCTACCACACAATCAACTAATAAACTAATTGCCATGACCAAAGCCAGCTTGCTAACTTCCCTAGATATCACCAGAAAGAGATAAGCCGCAAATTGAAAGTCGAAACAGACAGAGCACAATTACCCTCAGATTTGAAGATAAATTGAAATAAGAAATTACTATGCACAGGCACAGAATTGAATACTCCGTAAAGAAGCTAGTGTAGAAACTTTAACAAGAAGATGTAGTGATAATTAAAAAATAACAATTTTGTAGTAAATTATTTGGACGTCCTACAACTAAAAATATGGTACTGAAATTCAAGAAACATATTTATATAAGGTAAAAAATTTAATAGATTTTAAAGTCCTAAATATTAAAATTTCTTACATATTAATAATTTAATAAATAAAATTTTAGTTGATCTCAAAATCCTAAATATTAGGAATATAACTTAAATTATAATTTTATCCAATATAAAATCTATTTTTAAAGGGTAAAAAATATGAACGACATTTCGTTAAGGAGTTTCGTACTTTTAATATAGTACTAGTATCTATGAACGTGCGTTGCACGTTAATAATGACACATGATGATTTAAATATTTATTTATATGAATAAACAATAAATTTAATTAATGAGAGAAATTTTATGTATAATAATAAAACAATCATCTAAATGCCAAAAAAAATATTATTACATTACATGAATTTAAAATAAAAGGACATCATCAAAACTTACACAAATGATCAGTTTTGTCATGTTAGTTAGATAATTATATATTATAGTTTAAAAGTATTTACTGTGATGGTATCTTCACGAACACTTCTTTGTGGACAATATTTTTTTGTATATGTTTCCTCTTAATGCGTTGGTTGCTCTGCCTTAACCAGAACTCTTGTTGTCGATCTTAGTATCCCTCTTGAAAGTGCAACATACAGTTGTTCGTGCAAGAAAATATATTGCGGTAAATATAGTCCAATATTTAGGATGTTTGTCCTTATGCTTTATTTATTATATTTGCAAAACATAAACATACTAAAACTTATTTTTACACAAATTTAAAAGGATATTCCTTAGTTTCGGAAGACGAAAGTTGAATTCAGGGATAAGAATATACTTAGAAGTACATTAACCAGTATCATAATTTTTGCATGTATGACGTTATTGTCAAAACTTCTATATACCATCTGTGTGCTATTACTTAAGCTATTCGGCGTATCTAAGTTTTTCAGTAGCATGACGGGCATATTTTTCTTCAAAATTAACCTATATACAATGGAAGATCAGTTTTAACTTAGTCTATTATATATACGGTGACACTAACATACTTGACAACAAACATGTAAAGCAGAAGGCATTTGGTATTAAAGTATTTAATTATTCTTCTTGGTAGTAATTATTTGTATCATTTTTTGCTGAGTCAAAAGCTGAAAAATATTTTATTTTTACTATAAAATTTTGCAATCAACCTTTTATTTAGTTGATCAATATATTCATTTCTGCTAGCTAAGATATCTTTTTAATTCTATCATGCGATTTACACAAATTACGTTTTAATCTAATGATAGAAAATATTTCTCTTATTAAATGCACTACTATTACCATTGAGATTGATAACCAAGTGTTCAGGAAGAACCAAATCATCTTTTATTGGATGCTCTTCTTTGTTTCCGATACGAAGCAAAAAGACACTGAATACTGGATATGTTCTTACTTTATATTTCTTGTCACTTGAATCTTTTTCGTTTGAGGCCAGAAGTATAACTTTGGCAAGCTAGCTTTTACAGTCTCTGCTTTTGTCGATTTTGTAACGACTGGTAGTACTTGACAGAAATCACCTCCCAAACCATTAGTTTTTCACCAAACGGTTCATTAATATTCAATATATCTCTAGAACTCCGGGCAATTATTTCGATCGTTTGACACTTAGCAATAAGTGCTTCATCCCATATTATCAATTTTGCTTTCCTTATAAATATAGCACCATTGCTCTGCTTTGATATATTTGTGATGGTTATTTAAGTTGTTTGAAAAAGTATATCAAATCTAAAGTGGGTGGTCTCACAATAAAATTATTATTGGTACACCACTTGCTATTATTGCTAATAGGGTCATGCCTCTTGATATGATATTTGCAAGTAATGCATGACATAGAAATATTATTTCGATTCCGCCGGAGGAATCTATAAAGAATAATCCCGTTATACCAGAGTCTACTCTTTATAATATAGTATTAAAAACTTGTTCTTGTTTAGATTTAGCTTTGATTGTTTTTCTCGGACACTTGTATAGCATTTTGATTTTTAATAATATACTAACCGTTTTACTTTGTGTTCTAACATTCTTTTTATGGAAAAAATTTATGTACCCTAAGATTTTTTTCTAACTTGAATAAGAATTTTATTCATATGATGAATTTAAAAAATAATTGAATTGGGATCTCTTGCTAAATAATTAATTAAAAAATTTAATTATTTAGTTTTAACATATAAAATAATTTATTCTATGTTGATGCAGATATTAATATTAGTTCATCTCTTATTTTGAATATTTAATCTTAATTATAATTTTATCCACCATAAATTTTATTTTCAAAGAGTAAAAGATTGATATGACATTTCACATTTAGATCTTTATGTTTATAGAATCATTAGTGGTATTGACTCTTACCAACCATTTTTCTCTTTTTCACATATTTGTATTCTTAAATATTTTCTTAATTGTTGTTTAATAATTGGGTATTTTTCAATATTACACGAAAAATTGATAAAAAAATATTATTTGAGTAGGAAAATAGTTCAAATATAATATAAAAATATATTATCTTGGGGGTATTTTTCTTTCTCAATTTCAACTTTTTATGTATTTTATTTAATATTACTTTTATTTTTTTCATATTGAACATTATGTAGTGATAATATTTTGCCAATACGGAGGATTCTTATGAAAATTAATTTTATTAAACCTTCCTACATATTTTTAATAAGAATTTAATAAATAAATTTTTAATTTTAAAATATTAAATATTAAAAATTAGCATAGAAGGTATTGTATTCCAAACAATAGGTTATTGCAGTTATGTCCTTTCCATATGAGTTCTTCCGTTTAATATTTTAGGGCTATTTTGATATATTAATGTTGTATTTATGCTTTTATAATAATATAGACTCTTATTTTCCTAAATGGATTTATAATACAATACATTCTCAAATTAAATTAGTAATAGGACATTATAATACATTTTCAAATTAAATTGGTAATAGGAATTTTTAAGAAGTATATCCTAAAAGTAATAGGATTACATGACTAAAGATATTTACTTGTTTAATTTTATATGAATTAGACAGCCCAAATGTAATTATACTAATAGGATTCTTAAAGATGAATGTAGGATTTCTAACGTGTAGTATTATGTCCTAAAACCAATAGGATTATAAGGCTAATATTTAAAATTCCGGTTATGTTCTTTTATTATGAGTTATTGTGCTTAATATTATAAAGTTATTTTTGTAAACCGACATTGTATTCATACTTTTATAATAATATATAATAATATAGATATAGATAGTTAAGTAACTTTTTCAGATTTATTTAAGGGGCAACTCATGTATTTCCCCTAAATAAAACTACCAAGGAAACAAAAGTGAATTTCTCTGGAATAAAACAAAATGATTCGAAGTAAATTATGCATCACAGATTACATGAATATTCCTTGATTAAGAGGTTTATGGTTCAGAAACCTTGTCTAAGAAATTTATTTTGAGTTGAAAACAAAATAACAAGAAAATGAATCTCTTCAGATAGAATTTGAAGCTTTCGAGAATCAGGCAATAGTATGCCTAAAAAATTACATACGTATATTCTTCGGAATAAGATAAACAATCAACAATAAAAATGGAAAACTAGATGGCATTTCTAATTATTGGGTCTGGGATGCAAACTTCTCAGTTAACTTGGTACTTAACATATTGCACATTTTCCAGAGTTTCCTAAATGAAACCTTCTCATAAAAATACATTGAAGGACCTTTCTGAACAAAAAAAAAATACTCACATAGCTTCTAGAAAGCATTTTCAAAGGTTGAGAGAAAATAATAATATTTAAGGTAATTCTTAAACGTACACTTGAATAATTTCGGTCCTTTAAATTTATCGAAAGATTTAATAAGAAAGATCAGGAAAGACCCACTAAAGATATGATTGCTTATTGGGCGGATAGTTTTGCTTAACGGATTAGCTTATCGGTTATCGGCTTGTAAATGTACTAATCCACTAACTACCCGATAAGATATCTGTAACGACCTGGCCGGTTGTTTTGAGTGTATTAGCCTCGATCCCCTAATTTTGCTCCCTTTATTTTATTTTGTGGTTATGTGACTTGCCGGGGCGCTTGGTGTAACGACCCGACCAGTCATTTTGAGCTCTAGCGCGTTGCTTGGCAGTTTGAGGCCTTGAGTAGCTTCACTTTAGGTATTATGACTTGTGTGTGGTTGAAATTGAATTTCGGGAAGTTCAGAGTTGATTCGGATGGAAAATTCTAATTTCGGAAGCTTTAAGTTGGAAGAATTGACCAAGATTTGATTTTTAAGTAAACGACCTCGGAATCGAGATTTGAAGGTTCCAATAGGTTCGTATGATGATTTCGAACTTGGGCGTATGTTCGGGTTGAGTATCGGGCCGCCCAGGAGCATTTCAGCGCTTATTATGGAAAGTTAATATTTTTTAAAGTTTAAGAATTTCTTAAGTTTGATTTGAAGTGGAATTTGGTGTTATTGATGTCTGTTTGAGGTTCCGAGCCTTGGAATAGGTTCGTATCGTGATTTGTGACTTGTACGCAAAATTTGGCATCATTCCGGGATGTTTAAGTATGATTCGGACGCGGTCGTCGAAGTATGAATGTTGAAGTTTAAAAGAAAGATTTCGATCGTCGATTTGTAGTTTTGATGTTATTTAGTGTGATTTGAGGCTTCGAGCAGGTTCGTTTCATGTTATAGAACTAGTTGGTGTGATTGGACAGGGTCTCGGGGGCCTCAGGTGTGATTCAGAGTGGTTTCAGACAATTTTTCCCTGTTTTGCAACTGTTGGTGCTGGTGTTGTTCTTCGCGAACGCAAAGGGTCTCACGCGTTCGCGAAGAAGAATTTTGGGCTGAGGGATTTTTGTTCTACGCGAACGCGACACATGGGTCACGAACGCGGAAGATGATTGGAGCATGCATACGCGAAGGCGACACAGTGGTCGCGAACGCTAAGAAGGAAGAGAGTTGGGGGCCTGGAAGTGTTTAACCTTCGCGAGCACGGCTCTATGACCGCGAACGCGAAGAGGAATTTTGGGAGGCAGTATTTTTAGCCTTTGTGATCGCGATCACGAAGGTATTCCCGTGATCGCGATGAAGGACGGGCCTGGGCAGATTGTTTTAAGTCGGGATTTTTACTCATTTCACTCATTTCTCACTTGGTTTGGGCAATTTTTAGAGAGTTTCAAGGGGAGATTTTTATCATCTATTGCAAGGTAAGTAATTCCCGCATATTTTAAGTTAATTACACGAATTCTATGAGGATTTAACATGGAAATATATGAAAAATTGTTGGATTTTGAAGAAAACCTAGAATTTGGTATTTTTGGATTTTGACCACGAAATTGGATATGGAATTGGGAATAAATCAAATATTTGAGTTCGTATTATTATGGGTAATGTTTATCTTCGAATATTTTTGGAATCCGGGCAAATGGGCCCGAGGGTTGACTTTATCAACTTTTCGAGCGGAGTTGGGAATTGTTTACATTGATTAATTATGGGTATAAGAGTATATTTTGATTGGTTTGCACATTGTTTGATTAGTTTTGGAATGACGGCCATCGGTTCGAGGTGTTAGAGAGGCGTTGGGGCCGGTTATGGAACTTCGAAGCGAGGTAAACCTCCTGTCTAACCTTGTGAGGGGGAAACTACCCCTAGGTGATGTATTTGATATGTGCTACTTATTGCGGGGGCTACGTACGTACGAGGTGACGAGAGTCCGTGTGTAGCTAGATTCATGTTATGTCCGGGTAGACTTAGGTTCCCTCCATGTTATGGCTATACTATTTGAGTTACCCCTTGCTTATTAAATTCCTTTATTTTACGTTACAACTTGAAACTAGACTTGCATAGAGTGTTTAGACTTGCTATGGTAGAGATTTGACGCGCTACTTGATTTAGTAGCGGAATAATTGTGCTCCCCTTACGAATTTCTCCTGCGTTGTGCGTTTTCATCGAAAATCTTCCTTAAAGTTCATAACTCACACGTTTATTCGTGAATGGGGTCAAGGACCCATTAAAGCTTCTTATTCTAATGGGATCGGGCCGTTCGTCTCGGTAGTATAATAGATACATCTATGGTTCGTGTTATTCGACCCTCGGCATTGCTCACATTATTATGGGATCGGGTCATTCGCATCGGCAGGATTTTGTATCACACTCTCATGAGAGCGGGCAGTTTGCCTCGGCAATATAATAGATGTATCTATGGTTCGTGTCGTTCGACCCTCGGTAGTGCACACATTATGATGGGATCGGGCCGTACGCTTCGGCATTTTTATAAAATATTCTTATGGAATCGTACATAATATTTGACAAAAAGCTAGTGTATCTGTGAGTTTTTCCTGATTTGAACTATGACGCCCTATCTGGTAAGGTCCATTATATACATATACTCTGGTTGAGGAGGTAACTGATAATTGAGAGCTTGAGTTTACCGTTCCGAGGAGGATTGTACCTCGTATTTATATTGGTTTATACTGTTTATTTACTCTTCCTCATACTTGTTTACTTCTTACTATACATGTTTTATTGGATCACTAGTAAGTGTCGATGTCGACCCCTCGTCACTATTTCTTCGGGGTTAGGCTAGATACTTACTGGGTACGCGATGATTTACGTACTCTACTACACTTCTGCACTTATTGTGCTGGTTTACATTTCTGGTGGTCTCTTGGGCGCAGAGGCGCAGCTATTGCGGGGACTTTACGGTGAGCTGCATTCTATATTACGATCCGCATCATACAGAGTCTCCATCAGCGTTATTTATATTTTCCTGTCTAACTCGTATTCTAGACAGATGATGTATTTTATTATATTTGCTAGTTGATGCTCATGCATTTGTGACACTGGATTTTGGGGTTCCTACTGGATGTTTAGTATAGTAGTACGTAATTATTATCATTTCACCCTAGAATTTTTATTTTATACTATTTAATTAATGGGAATTATGATTTCAGGTAATAAAAAAATGAGTAATTAAGTTGATCAGTCACTGTTGGCTTGCCTGACGACGGCGTTAGGCGCCATCATGACCTATAGTGGATTTTGGATCATGACAGCCTGGTATCAGAGCGTTAGGTTCACTTAGGTCTCACGAGTCTTGAGCAAGTCCAGTATAGTCTTGCGGATCGGTACGGAGATATCTGTACTTATCTTCGAGAGCCTACGGGGTTATTAGGAGCACTTCCCTTCTGATTCATCATCGTGCGATTTGATTCTTTTGAAGCTTATGCTTTATTTCCTTCCTACTCAATCTTATGTGACATGGAGAGCTTGTTATCAATTGGGCATCGAGGAGTTGTATTGGTACTACAAACGTGGTGTAGGATGTGTTTTCCCCTGCGTATTCAGGCAGGCTATTATCGTCGCCTTGCGGAAGGATGTTCTGTCATTTCAGCTTGGTAGCTGTATTTCTGATGGTTTTGAGGCTATTCACAAATTGCTATGATGTTCATGCGTTGTTACGCACAGTATTGATGTAATGGTGGGGGTGTTCGTTTATGTGTTGAGGCAGTGAATGAATTGAAAGGAGGATTTCTCGGTGCATGATTTAGAGGTTCGACATTTAATTCCAGCGGAGGAAAGGCAATCGGACTATAGATGTTCAGACTTTGGTTGATGGAGTAAAGAGGATTGATATTTTCGAGCGTGGTAGAATTTTCATTTGTGATGTGGTATCGCCGTCCGTGTTCTAGCGCATTTAAGGTTCACCGGTGTTATGGTCTTTTTGATTTGCCTTCGGGGCAGGGTATTTTGAAATGGTGCCTGAGGAGCGGTTGTCAGATATAGCGGTGTGCAGCGGTTCAGAATCGAATTGGTGTTTCTAATGCAGATGGCTCGAGAAATATGATCTTTGAGGAGGTTTAGAGTTGGTAGCACTTTATCAGTTCAGGTGTTACAGAGATGGATTTTGATTTGAGGCAGCAATTGGGCAACGAAGGATGAGGAAGGACATGGTAGGAGGTGTCTCGCGGTGGTTGAATTGCTAGCAGGTCAAGTATGAAAAAACAGAGGTCGAGAAGCTACTTAAAGGAGATGGTTTAACCGAAGTGGGAGTGGCAGAGTAACATATGGATTCTGTGGTAGGATAGCCACATGCCTTGAGAAAAGTTTAGAGCGATTTGGGAATTATGGCAGACAGTGACTAGGTCTACGGATTTCATTTGGAATGGTGGTTACTGTGCTGAGGAAGGTTGAATATGATGGAAGGAAGTTTGCTTGGAGTGTTTAGGGGTGTAAGAGCTTGATTATCGTTATGGGATACGACGTGACTTCGAGTTTGGAATGTATTGTCAGATTTTCACTTGATGGGGAGTGAACAGACTTGTACAGCTGGTGGAGGAGCATAGGCTCAGGAGGGTTTACTAAATTTGTGGTAGTTGTACCCAATGTAGAGTCGTCGGAAAATGTCGGTATGGAATTTCCATAGGTGGGTTACCTCCTGTGAGCAGGTTAGCGGTTGCGTGATTTTGATGGACTTTCTACGAATAATTCTACTTACTACTCGGCAGAAGGTCGAGTACGCGACTGTTGCTGATAATTCGGGATGTTTGGCAAGTTAATGGCACGCGATTACGGTAATAGAGAAGGAGGAATCCTTGTGGGTTCTACATTATTTAGTGGTAGCTTAAAGCTAAGTGGGGGAGCCCACTGTCTACGATTGGATCGCGTGGTTGTCTGCTTTTGCAGTTTCTGGTTATCAGTGCATTAATGGATCATTTATGACTAAGAAAAGAAAATATCAGGGGTAATTCGAGCAAAGAACTTTGATGAATGTGTGCTACATTTCGCCCTATCAATTCATGTGCAGGTTTTGGGAAGACTCAGAGTTTATACTTCTTATGGATGTGATATACAAGGAAAAATATTTTATCCGATTTCTTCTTTGGGGGTGTTCATGTGCCGACAATGTACTAGAGTTTGGTTTTATATTCGAGACCAAGTCAGGGTGGGTGACTCTCAATAATGGTTCTAATGAGTTCGTTATGTGGCTGGAGACCAGGATTTTGCAACAGAGTGTGAATAATACTTGGGGGATTTTCTATGTTATCATCAGGTCCGCAGGGCAGTATTGGAAAAATGGGAGAAACAGTTTCGGATTTGCGGAAGGTCTTTCCAAATGTGTGTACCAGTTGGAGATGCTATTGTGCGCATGAGGAGGGTAGGCAATGGTTCACGGGTATTGAGATGATGTGGTCTTGTGAATTGGGTCACTCGGGAGGAGTGTTATTGAGTTTCGTTATGTTCTTGAATAGAGCTATTGTTATTTCTAAGGTAAGTCAAGATTAAATTGATAGAAGTGGGGTTGGTTGGTAATGGTTTGAATCAGCGTGATTGAGTCAATAATCAGTTCGTTCGGCGTGTCAAGGTTATACATGTGGTTGGTGATTGTATGTGCGGACTTGACAACCACCATAACTTGATGAATTCTTGTACTCTCGTGTAGTGGCATGATAAGTGCAGTGAGCGACATGGGAATTAGAAGTTGAGGATCAAGGTTGCGGTTCGATGTTAATAAGAATGTCACAAGCTCGGATGAGTAGGGAAGAATTCAGATGTTTAGAGTAAGTGTTCTGTGGAAGAGGCATTGTGTATTGATTTGCGGATTGTGATTTTCCTTACAGAATTAGTACGGTTGGTGGTATGGAGGTGCAAATTTTGCTACGTGATGCGGAAGGTCGTGGGAGCGTGCCCCATGAGAAGATTGTATAAGTGTGGCATGTTAGTCATTTGATTGTAAAAGATTAAAACCAAGTATGAAAATTATAGTAATATCGCAAATGTGAGAGTTTACACCTGAGAGGCATTCTATTCCTTGGGCTGTGGACTGTGTGAGTTTGCTCCAGATTTGACGGCTATTCTTATGTGTCATGGAAAAGGTTATTGTGGATCGTTGAAGGGTTATTGGCCTAGTATGGTATGATCAGAATCGGCTTGAGGTCTATTGATGGGTCTAATGTGAATGTATGCTCTACATCAGGCCGGATGTGTTCATTCAGCATAGCGTTGCTTATGGAGGAGTCTTCGGGCATTGGATGTTATTCCCGTCGTCAGTTATTCCATGTAATACTCTATTTGTTCCATATGAGTTGTGAGATAACTTGATTATCCGCACATGTGTTGTGGTCCCGTGTAGCTTGTGTTGTTATATGAGTAGGATGGCTCTCGAGATGCAGGTCATTTATCTCACCTTAGTTGTGCTTGGGTTTTGTAGCATATGGCTTTATCTGTCACCCCAGGGCTGTATTTTCGCACTTGGCGTGCTTGTGGTCGATATTCGGTACTTTGTAGGTATAAGCATTATGGCTTGATAGGTATTTCCTTAATTATTATTATGTGTGGATCGGGTGGCACCCCGCCATGGGTATGTTGTTTGGATCGGGTTGCACGCCGGAACAGCGAGATGTTGAGTACGGTTCCCTATATCTATTTCATTTTATTCGTTACGCGGGTTGGGTAGTTCTTTTTCAAGAGTTTGTGTTTCCTTATATATCATATTCGAGTTTGTAGCTTGTTGGCGCATTGATGGCGTCATAATAGATTTTTGGCAGTGAGTGAGATGGCTTACTGCCCGAGCAGCTTGTACTTGGTGGGATGAGGTTATTGGACCTGAGATCAGTGCAATCAGAGTTATGAAGGGTATATTAAAGAGCAAATATCGTTATTCTGTTCAGAATGAGGTAATGGTTCCTGTCAGGAGGAGAGACTCCATGATTTATTGATTTGGTTAGGTGGTTATGAGTTTCTACACATCTCTTCCATCGTGGCAGTATCGCAAGAGTTGGAACAGGGATTATATGTGTTATGAGGTATACTACGGTCTTCGGGTCAGTGAAATTTCAGCTATTGTGCTTGGAGGAGGTTGCCTTAGGCAACTGAGTATGTGGTGCATTGTGCAATATTAGCTTGGGTGCATGATCATGTGTGGGTTCAGCGTGTGGATATTTATACGGTGTTCATATGTTAGAATCAGGTCTTGTAGAGAAGTTCGGAGGTTGGAATTTGGTTCTAAGGCTTATTGACTAAATAAAAGGGAGGATCTTTGGTCTGGCTCAAGCTAATGTACTTAGCTGAGTTGTGGTGGCACCGGCAGGTGCACGAGGTGTTAAATAGTAATTTTGGATAACTCCAGAGCAGTTCTTGGCACGTTCAAGAACGAACGTATGTTTAAGTGGGAGAGAATGTAACGACCCGACCGGTCATTTTGAGCTCTAGCGCGTCGCTCGGCAGTTTGAGTCCTTGAGTAGCTTCACTTCAGGTATTATGACTTGTGCGTGTGGTCAGAATTGAATTTCGAGAAGTTCAGAGTTGATTCAGATGGAAAATTCTAATTTCGGAAGCTTTAAGTTGGAAGAATTGACCAAGATTTGACTTTTGAGTAAATGACATCGGAATCAGGATTTGAAGGTTCCAATAGGTTTGTATGATAATTTCGGACATGGGCGTATGTTCAGGTTGAGTATCGGGCTTCCCGGGAGCATTTCGACTCTTATTATGGAAAGTTAACATTTTTGAAAGTATAAGAATTTCTTAATTTTGATTTGAAGTGGACTTTGATGTTATCAATGTTCGTTTGAGGTTCCGAGCCTTGGAATAGGTTCGTATCGTGATTTGTGACTTGTACGCAAAATTTGGCGTCATTCCGGGATGTTTAAGTATGATTCGGATGCGTTCGTCGAAGTTTGAATGTTGAAGTTTAAAAGAAGGATTTCGATCGTCAATTCATAGTTTGATGTTGTTTGGTGTGATTTGAGGCCTCAAGCAGGTTCGTTTCATGTTATGGAACTGGTTGGTGTGATTGGACGGGGTCCTGGGGGACCTCGGGTGTGATTCAGAGTGGTTTCAGACCATTTTCCCTGTTTTGCAACTGCTGGTGCTGGTGTCTGGTGTTGTTCTTCTCGAACGCGAAAGGTCTCACGCGTTCGTGAAGAAGAATTTTGGGCTGAGGGATTTTTGTTCTACGCGAACGCGACACAGGGGTCGTGAACGCGGAAGAGGACTGGATCATGCCTACGCGAACGCGACACAGTGGTCGCGAACGCGAAGAAGGAAGGGAGCTGGGGGCCTGGAAGTGTTTAGCCTTCGCGAACGTGGCTGTGTAACCCCGAACGCGAAGAGGAATTTTGGGAGGCAGTATTTTTACCCTTCACAATCGCGAAGAAGGACGGGCCTCGATAGAATTTCTTAAGTCGGGATTTTTGCTCATTTCATTCATTTCTCTCTTAGTTTGGGCGATATTTGGAGAGCTTTAAGGGGAGATTTTCATCATCTATTGCAAGGTAAGTAATTCCCGCATATTAAGTTAATTACACGAATTCTATGAGTATTTATTTAACATGGAAATTTATGGAAAATTGTGAGATTTTGAAGAAACCCCAGAATTTGGTGTTTATGGATTTTGACCACGAAATTGGTTATGGAATTGGGAATAAATAATATTTGAGTTTCTATTGTTATGGGTAATATGTATCTTCAAAAATATTCAAAATTCGGGCACGTGAGCCGGAGGGTTGAATTTATCGACTTTTCGAGCGGAGTTGGGAATTGTTTAAATTTATTAATTATGGGTATTAGAGTATATTTTGATTGGTTTGCACATTGTTTGAGTAGTTTTGGAATGATGACCATCGGTTCGAGGTGTTAGAGAGGCGTTGGGGCCGGTTATAGAACTTCAGAGCGAGGTAAGTCTCCTGTTTAACCTTGTGAGGGGGAAACTACCCCCTAGGTGATGTATTTGATATGTGCTACTTGTTGTGGGGGCTACGTACGTACGAAGTGACGAGAGTCCGTACATAGCTAGATTTATGTTATGTTCGGGTAGACTTAGGTTCCCTCCATGCTATGGCTATACTATTTGAGTTACCCCTTGCTTATTAAATTCCTTTATTTTACGTTACAACTTGAAACTAGACTTGCGTAGAGTGTTAGACTTGCAATTGTAGAGATTTGACGCGCTACTTTATTTAGCAGCGGAATAATTGTGCTCCCCTTACAAATTTCTCCCGCGTTGTGCGTTTTCATCGAAAATCTTCCTTAAAGTTCATAACTCACACGTTTATTTGTGAATGGGGTCAAGGACCCGTTAAAGCTTCTTATTCTAATGGGATCGGGTCGTTCGCATCGGCAGAATTTTGTATCACACTCTCATGAGAGCGGGCAGTTTGCCTCGGCAATATAATAGATGTATCTATGGTTCGTGTCGTTCGACCCTCGGTAGTGCACACATTATGATGGGATCGGGCCGTACGCTTCGGCATTTTTATAAAATATTCTTATGGAATCGTACATAATATTTGACAAAAAGCTAGTGTATCTGTGAGTTTTTCCTGATTTGAACTATGACGCCCTATTTGGTGAGGTCCATTATATACATATACTCCGGTTGAGGAGGTAACTGATAATTGAGAGCTTGAGTTTACCGTTCCGAGGAGGATTGTACCTCGTATTTATATTGGTTTATACCGTTTATTTACTCTTCCTCATACTTGTTTACTTCTTACTATACATGTTTTATTGGATCACTAGTAAGTGTCGATGTCGACCCCTCGTCACTATTTCTTCGGGGTTAGGCTAGATACTTACTGCGTACGCGTTGATTTATGTACTCATACTACACTTCTGCACTTATTGCGCTGGTTTACATTTCTGGTGGTCTCTTGGGCGCAAAGGCGCAGCTATTGCGGGGACTTTACGGTAATTTGCATTCTATATTACGATCTGCTGCATACAGAGTCTCCATCAGCATTATTTATATTCTCTTGTCTAACTCGTATTCCAAACAGATGTTGCATTTTATTATATTTCCTAGTTAATACTCATGCACTTGTCACATCGAGTTTTGGGGGTTCCTACTGGATGTTTAGTATGGCAGTTCACATAATTATTATCATTTCACTCTGGAATCTTCATTTTATACTATTTAATTAATGGGAATTATGATTTCATGTAATAAAAAATGAGTAATTAAGTTGATCAATTGGCTTGCCTGACGACGGCGTTAGGCGCCGTCATGACCTATAGTGGATTTTGGGTCGTGACACTTGGTGTCGGGTTCGGGAGAGTTTCGGAGTGAAACGGGACACATAGTTCCTAAACTAGAAGTTTAAGTCATAGGAGTTGACCGTAGTTTGAATTATGTGGAGACGACTCTGGAATGGAGTTTTGACGGTTGCAATAGCTTCGTATAGTGATTTGAGTCTTAGGATCGTGTCCGGATATTGATTTGGAGGTCAGTAGGTCATTTCGACGTTAATTGGTGAAAGTTGGAAGATTTTGGAAAGTTTAACCTGGAGTGGACTTTTTGATATCGAGGTCGGATTTCGATTCCGGAAGTTGGAGTAGGTCCGTAATGTCATTTATGACTTGTGTGCAAAATTTGAGGTCAATCGGACTTGATTTGATAGGGTTCGGCATCGAATGTAGAAGTTAAAAGTCTATAAGTTCATTAGGCTTGAATTGGGATGCGACTCGTATTTTTGATGTTTTTTGAGGTGATTTGAGGCCTCGACTAAGTATGTTATGTGTTTTGGAACTTCTTGGGATCCTGGGCTGGTTCTGGTGTCTTCACACCTGTGGAGGGATTGGCCGTAGGTGCGAGATATCGGGTGTTGAAGCGCACGTGCAGGTGCGCTTAGGGTGTCCGCAGAAGCGAGATATCTGGGCCTAAGTGAAGGTCGCACCTGCGATGATTTTTCTGCAGGTGTGGAACCACAAATGCGGTACTAAGGTCGCAGATGCGACATAACTGGGCAGAAAAGAGGATTTCTCGAGGGTTTGCTTCATTTTCATTTTTTGGACTTTGAGAGCTTGGATTGAGGCAAGATTTTGAGGGGTTTTCAGAGGAAGCATTTGGGGTAAGGATTCTTGACTATTTTGTGATTAATTCCCATGAATCTATTGTTATTACACCTTTTAATTATGGTTTTGGAGTTTAAAATTGGGAAAATAGTGTAGAAGTTCTTAGACCAAGTTTTTGGGTTTTGAAAGGCTAAATGAGGTCGGATTTGGATAATTCTCATACGGTTGGACTCGATATCGAATGCGTATTCGGATTTTGTGATTTTGGTCGGTTTCCGAGATGTGGGCCCGTGTAAACATTTTGGAGCGATTTTTTAATTTTTAGCTAAGATCATTATTTAATTATTTAAATTAGTTTTCTATAGTTATATTTATAGTAAGAAATTATTTTAGCTAGATTCGAGCCGTTCTGAGTTGGAAAATCGAGGGAAAGGCCTTCTAATTGATTGATTGAGTGTGGTTTGAGGTAAGTGACTTGTCTAACCTTGTGTGGGGGAAATTTCCCTTAGGATTTGGTATTTTGGTGATAGTTTGTGATATGTGAATGCCGTGTACGCTAGATAACGAGTGCGTACACAAAAATTTCGGTTTTTGCTACGTAGTTTCCTTTTTATGCCTTAATTGAGTTACTTTAGCACGTTATAGTCATCATGTTTAGCCTAATTTCATATGTCTACTTGTCTTATCTCGTACTTACAACTTGTATCATATGTTTAGTTGAATTACTTGCTTTTCTTGATTTCTGTATTCATTACTTAACTGTGGAAATTCTTTACTTGAAATTGCTATCCTTAGAATATCATTTATTCAGTTGTTGTGTTTTGACTTTCGTGTTATTGTTGAGGTGATTGTTTGGTTGTTTGCACGAAGTTTCTGCCGTGCGGTTGTTATTGTTGCACGATGTTTCTGCCGTACCGTTGTGATTATTGATATGTATGCGGTGGTATAAGGTCTGGGTGTTGATACGCATGCAATGAGATAAGATGAGCTTGATACGCGTGGTTAGTAGGAAAACTACTAGAAGTCATGTGGTGTGATATGGTGGGCTAAAACACAGGATGCTATTACGGAAAAATAATTTTCAAAAACCTAATATAAAGGCTCCCGCTGTGATATAAGGAAAGACTGTGATTTGTTTTTACGATTTGGGACTACGAGGCGGTACCTCGGGAGTGCCCCTGTTGATATTCTTTATTTGCTGTATTGTTTGGTTCTTGTTTTCTTTAACATGTAAAATTCTTTTTTCCTTTTGTATTGTATTAGCTTTCCTTGATTCCGTGTTGTTATTTTCGTAATTTATTTATCGTTCACTTCCCTGTCATTTTCATTATATCATATTATCTCTGTCTTGTTTCTTATTATCTCCAGTAGGGCCTTGACCCGACCTCGTTACTACTCTACCGAGGTTAGGCTTGGCTCTTACTAGGTACCGTTGTGCTGTACTCATACTACGCTTCTGCATATATTTTTATGCAGATCCAGGTACATCCTATCAGCCTCGATATTAGTGCACTGTGTTGATGCTTTGGAGACTTTAAGGTATACCTGCCCGCGTCTGCAGGCCTCAGAGTCCCTTCTATCCTGTTTTTCCTTATTTCCTTATATTTTTGATAGACAGTGATGTATAGGATTGTTCAGCATTGTATCTAGAGCTTGTGACTCATATCTCACTGGTTTTTGGGAAAATTGTACTTATTGAGCTTATAGTCTATTGATGAAATTGTTGAAGTTTTTGAAATTTTAAGTTTTTATTTGATGTTTTCGCATATTGTTAGGCTTACCTAGTCTTAGAGACTAGGTGTCGTCACGACATCCTACGGAGGGGATTTGGGGTCGTGACAATATGGGATGGATTGGTATTGAGTTAGCGATTATCGCGCGATTTATCGGTTAAATCCAATAAAGAATGAAAATTACATAAGTAAGCAAGACAATAAACAATATATAGCCGATCCAATCACAATCACACTCCAGAAGGCTAATGAAGCTCTCATTGTTAATGACAGTTTATTTTTCTTTTATTCTTTTATAATAAGCAAGCTAAAATACAAACTGAAAATCCTTAACCAGTAATAGAAATTCAGTTAACATAAATTATGGATATAGTTTTGCTTCAGTTACCAAGTTAAATAATTTATTTGAGCATAAAGGTATCAAGAGCTATTCAGATCTGCCTAGTCCTACCCCAAAAATCAGTTATGATGACGTTGAAGCTTAGGTTGCTAAAAAAAGTGCTTCATTATAAGTCTAAGTAGTGTCGTTATTTCTTCAGGATTGTTGAGAGAAATAGAGAATGCTATTAAGTGTTGCTGAGATTTAGGGAAATAAGAAATTAGGGGTTCAAATAATGGAAGAGATACTTTATATACATAGGGGTAAAACTATAAATATAATAATTCTTAACGGGTTAACAGTTTATCCGATAAAAAAATTGAGTAATCCGCCCTTGAACCGATAAACCGTTACTTATAAAATTTTAATTCGTTCACCAAACGTTAATTCTATAACCCGATACCTACGGTTCGATTTTGAGCAGTCCTAATTAAAGTCCAGAAACTACTATAATAAAAACTGCACAAGACATTAGATATAGACCAAAATTCGCAAAAAATTACACCAAAAACTACACCAGACACCAAAAATAAAATACAAATAGCAAAGTTACAATAATCATACCTCCAAATATGAGTTCCCTTTTAATATTTTTTAAATTCTGATTGTTAGATTTAATGGACTAAAAGTGCTCTTTTTAAATAAATTTAAAACGCAAAACTACTCAAAGGTATATCAGATGGACTATTTTAGAGTTTACTACCAAACATAAGGGACCATTTTTGTCATTGTTTGCAAAAGTTGTTAAAACGGGTAAATAATCGATGTTAAGAAAAACGGTTAACGGTAGGAGCATGGAACTCCCGCGAGTTTCCGACTTTTGAAGAATACCAAACCTTAGCCTCCTTCTTTAATCCATATCTCCATGGCAAGACCTACAGACTATCCCTTTCCTTCTTCCCCAAACTTCCCAACACCCTCTTCTTTCATCTTCCTCCTAATTTTGATTCTTCTCAAGCAAAGAATCAAAATTCCTCCATGTTTCTTCAATATAAACCCCTACCCACTAGTCAAACCCCATCAACACTACACCTCCAACAACTGTACATTTTTCTCGTTCTTAGTCAAAGTTTTTTATTAAAAAAATGGCGTCAGAACAAGCTCCGGTTGAAATGCCAGCCACCTTTTCGAAATACACGAAAAGGGTGATGTTGAAAATTATATTAGGACGCGATGATGGTGGGGTTGGATTGATAGGTCAGAGTGTAGTAATTGGGGGGTGGGTTAAATCCTCTATGGAGATCAGAAAACAACCTGTAACGCCACCACCAGCGGCCCCTGCTCCTCAGGTGGTGAGTCCAAACGATGTTACCTGTTCTGAGGTTTTTCAATCTCGGATTCCACTAATTAGGTCTATTATGAAGGTTTTTGGGGCAGGGGAATATCGTGTACGTGAAAAACTGGATGCTGTTATTCGAAAAGCACCTCAGCCCTCAATCTCAATATTGCAAGTTAGTGATGGTTCTTGTGTGCCCAGTCTTCAGGTACATTCTATGATATGATCTCTTTCTGTTTGTCAGAATGTCTCTTTCAGAATGGTTTCTGTATCTGAGGCTCATGATTCATTTCTCAGGTTCTTGTGAACTCAGCACTAGCGAATCCGTGCCAAGTTATGCCAACTGGAACATGTGTATTAATTGAAGGTATATTGCAGCAGCCATCAGTGCAGGGGAAACATTATGTTGAGCTGCAAGCAGAGAAAATCTTACATCTTGGTTTGGTAGATGAATCTAAGTATCCATTATCCAAAAAACGATTGCCTCTGGAATCTTTAAGAGATTGTTCCCACTTTCGGCCACGGACAACAACGGTGATATTCACTATTACATTTTGCTTGCTTTTTTATTCTCTCATGTTAGGTGCCTCTCTCTTGAATTAATTGCTAATTAAGGTCTTTAGGAGTTTCGTGTACAGTTGAATAAAATTGGATTGGTACCTCATACTTTCTGGTAGGGATAACTTTATATTAAACCTTTTAATTATGGATCTTGAAATTAGAGTACAATATAATTTCTCAAATCAAAATTGGAACTTCTTTAATCAGTTCATTTTAAGTTATTTAGTGAGCTTATGTATCCTCTTTTATCTGGATTCTCTTCTTTTAATTTGCAGGTGGCATCTGTCATGCGAATTCATAATTCCCTTACTTGGGCAACTCATGCCTTCTTCCAAGATCACGGGTTCCTTCATGTTCAAGTACCCATAATTACAAGCACTGATTCTGAAGGTTTTAGTGAGAAATTTCTTGTTACAACTCTTCTTAGCAAGGGGAAAAAGGATGATCAAATTAGTCCCACCGAAAATGCTGGAGTCAGTGTTGAAGCCATCCGGGCTTCTATCAAAGAAAAAACTAAGAAAGTTGAAGAACTTAGCAGAACTAACAGCAATAAGGAAGCCTTACTTGCTGCACAGCAGGACCTGATGAAAACAAATGAGCTAGTATCACAGCTGGAAGCTAGGCAAAAAGCAAAATCTGGAGTCACAATTGAAACCAGAAAATTTGACTTCTCTAAAGATTTCTTTACACGCCAGACTTATCTAACAGTTTCCGGTCGTCTTCATCTTGAGAGTCAAGCCTGTGCTCTAGGAAATGTCTACTCATTTGGCCCCAGATTTAAAGCAGAGAAATTAGAGTCCAAAAAGTCATTAGCTGAGACATGGATGGTAGATGTTGAAATGGCCTTCTCAGAGTTAGAGGTATAACTTCTAGTGTATAATTGCAGGGGGATATTTCCCATGTTTCTCTTGTTCATTACTAAGTTTGCTACTTTTGCCACAATTTCAGGATGCCATGGATTGCGCAAACGACTTTTTGAAGTTTGTATGCAAAAGGATTCTAGAGGGTTGCGTGGAAGATCTACAATTTGTCTTGAAAAGAATAGACAAATCTGTTATGGAGCGCCTCCAATTTACCATATCAAGTTCATTTGAGAGGATTTCTTATGCCAAAGCCATAGAAATTCTGAGACAGGTAATATTCATTTTGTCATGATTTCTTGAATGTCTGGCAAAATCTTTAAAAATGGGTACTTCATAGTCGTGTAATGGTATGAGAACAGGTTGCTGGGAAGAAGTTTCAAAGTAAGATAGAATTGGGAGTTTCTTTGACCGAAGAACATGAAAGGTACGACTAGAAGCTTTCCAGGATAAATTAGATAAGAGTAAGGCCAATATTTCTCATTAATTTCTTATCTGTGGTTGCAGCTATTTGGTTGATGAGATATATAAAAAACCAGTCATTGTATACAACCATCCAAAAGAACTTAAGCCATTTTATGTCCGTTTGAATGATGATGGCAAAACAGTTGCAACATTTGATGTGATTCTACCAAAGGTAATATAGAACAATTTGATTAGGGGTTACAGCCCCTTAAAGAATAGAGGTTGTCTACTATTACTAATTCATGTGATAATAATCCTAGCAGCAATCTCCATTGGTAATTAAACTTAACATCAATTTATCTGCAGATGGGAGCTCTGATTAGGGGAAGCCAAAGTGAAGAACGGTTCAATGTGTTGAGCTCAAGGTAACAAATTCACTTTGAATATTCAGATGAATTGCTTTTACCCCTTCATAGATATTGTGCTAATTCGTTCAAGTTTATTTGTTGGCAGAATGAAGGAACTGGGCTTGCAAAAACAGCAGTACGAATGGTATCTAGATCTATGCAGGCATGGCTCTGCCAAAACCTCTGGTTTCAGCCTAATGCTTGAACCTTTGGTGCTTTATGCCACTGGCCTGAATGATGTCAAAGATGTTGTACCTTTTGCTAGAAGTTTCGGCAGAGCCAATAACTAAGTCCTTAGGGAAAAAGGATATGCCACCAAATTAATGAATGTACATTCAAAAGCTTGTAACTTGAATACAACAATGTGTAATATACCTCAAGTACATACTAGTATAGCTTTTCTCTGAGCAGACAAAACATTTGTTGAACTGTCTGCACTGAGCTTGCTCATACACTTGTAATTATTGGAAATGTGAATGTTACAATGAAAACACAAACAAGTAAAAACATTTCATGTTCTTAATACATAAAGCACTACACAACAACCGACTAAGATCTGGAAACTTTCATTGTGTAGTATTTCATTGACACATTGGCTAATTTCTCTTTCGGATCTAAGGGAAAGAAAAATGGGTAGAGTTCATAACGAACGTAGCAACTGCTATACAGGATTCGACATCCTTTCCTGTTTAAGCAAGTAGTGGGGAAATTGCCAACTGCTGTGGCCAAGCATTGAGCACAGTCTATCTCGGGTATGTCCCTTGTGCATTGCATCAAGGCATATAGAGTAAGAAAAGGTGATAGTATACTCTTGCCTTTTCCAAGTCCTTTGTTCATTGGCACAATAGCCTCTGCAGTTATTTGATTCTTTAGTTGCGCTAGTTTCTTATTGAAGAAGTCAGTATCAGATACAAAGTCGACATTGTAGTAGAATATACCAGGAGTTGTTTCAACTTGTCCCAAAAAGTTCTTAGTGTTGTACCTCAAGAAGCAAAAGTCATACCAAATTCTGGCATCAGTTTGATCTGGACAGCGTTTTCGGATCTCCTTTGCTGCGTCTTTGATGCAATTTAAGCAGTCATTGCTGCTAATATCTCCTCTGCATTGGTACAGGCCATAGACTTGGTTCGTAGCATCACCATAGGAGGTAGTACTGAAGCTATCTTTAGCAGAAACTGATAATAATTTAGCCAACACCTTTCCAATATTTGCTGATGTTTTAGCATTATTGAATTTGGTTGCATCATCGCAAAAATTGCCCAGAGGATCGACAGACACTGCAGTGCAAATGCAGAAGAGAAGTATGAGAAGAAAACTATAGTGTAAGAAAGCCATGGCTTCTCTTGCATTTCTCCCAAGATTGTAGTACCCTTTTTATACAAGTTGGCAACTGGTTGTGGGTGGAGGATGACCTGGAAAAATAAGTTGACCTCTTACTCCTAATTTATGATGTTGGTTATATTCTAATTATCTATAACATAATCATAGGTGAAACCAGAATCTAAAGTCAGAGCGATAATGATTTTACTATATGTATACGTTTTAACTTGTTTTTTCTTTTTTGCTGCAAATGTACACAGTTTGAACCAAAAGTAATAGGTTCAGTAGAATTTTACCTATAGAATCCGCCTATGAGGATAATGTTGTATACTAGTTATCCGAAGTCAGTACTATTAAATAAGTTGTTTGGCTTGTTGGCTGTTGGTATCTGATGCAGTCAAAAAAGGAGGCAAGTCATTCGCCTATTATTGACTTCATTGGCAGCACTGTCCACACTCTACCATCATGTATTCATGTCCAAAAGACTGGAAGAGTCGAGGCCCGAATCCGATGGCACTGAGGGACCACTGAGAAGCTAATCAGGAAAGAAGATATTTTCCACATTATAAAGCTTTTTTCTTCGAAATTCAAGCCTAAGATTCAATTATTTCATCAAGCACAGTAGCATCTTTTGTTAGTCATTGAATAACGAGCAATTAGTCATTATTTTCTGTAGAGACGACCAACATAAGCATAGAAAAAGCAACAGCACAACCCTATGGATAATTGTAGAAATTTGTGAATTTGCATTCTACAGCCGAGAATTTGCATGCTAAAAACATTACTGCAGTAACTAAAGCAACAAAACTTCAACACTCATCCTTTGCTGCAATTTAAAAAGTTGCTCCTCCTCAATTCTTGTTTTTATTGTTTGTGCTTGAGGATTGTTTTGAGCATCGCTGAAATTGCATACTTTTGTAGTGCAGTTCTTTTTCTTCTTTCATCTTTCTTTTTCGTCTTATGATTTTGTGCATAAAAAACACCTTAATGACCTTGTCTTATCTGAAATCTCTTTTGAAAATATTTGATTTTGGACAATGATAGAATTTTCAGAGATTGCTCGTAAGGATTGTTACAATATTGAATAAATCATAGGTTTTAAGATATGATTTTATTTTCACTGACCAAATCTAATAGTTTTCACCGGTGAAAGTTTGTGGGGCATTTAAAGAGAGACCGATGCTTGCTATGTTTGAAAATGAATTTTAAAAATTGATATTGGTTAAAAATGATTTGGAAATGGTTCTTTGGAAGAGCTCATAGATCCCGTAAGACCAATAAAGCTCTTGATACCACTGTTAGTTTTTTTAAAGGCTGGGCATCAAAAATATTAGAAATATGGATTGAAAATGTCTCTACTTTTTTATTAAACATAGAGGGCTTTAAATAGCCAACCTGAGAGCATAATATGCAAAAAAAATTGCATAACAAGAATTCAAAAATTCTGAAACATCTCAACAAACCTAAAAAATCTAACATAAATTTAAATTCTAACAAGTAGATTTATCCTAAAACTAAATAACTTATTATGCTAAAAAAATTACTGCAGTAACTGAAAGCAACAAAACTTTAACAGAGCTAGATGGCTTTCTGTTAAAGTATGGTAAATGGTGGAAACTAAAGAGAACAAGAGGAAGAAAGAGAGCGAGAGAGAGGGGCCAAAGAGAGACAGGGGAGAGGAGAGTGCTGAATCTCATTGAGTATACCTCTTGCAAACAAAGAGAACTTTTTGCTTTCTTAATTACTTTATGTTGAAGATATACTATATTCTTTTTGCTTCAGCCTTCACGGGAACTTTTCTTGAAAAACTTTCTTTACATATATCATCAGTGCCCTAAATAAGGCCACTCTAGTGCCAAATTGGCCCTATTACTTTATCTCATGAGTATAGTTCGAGTTTTATGCAGAATTCATGATGCTAATCAACTTTACTTTCTGTAGCTACTCTTTTCTGCCAAGAACTTGTACAAGTGGTTAAAACCTCCAAGATTGAGATGTAAGCAGAAAACCAAGTGTCGAATATTTGATGATGAAGACATCCAGATCTCCAGTCATGTCAAGAATCAATCATCTTACGTGATCTTCTTCCTTACTTTTTTGTTTTTTCCCATGTTAATTCTAAGATGTGATTCGTCCATTTAAAAGTGGCACTTGAATCTGAATCCAGATTTAGGAATAAAGCATTTGCTTGCTATAATAATATGCATATTAAGTGTTATGATCTGACATAAGGATTTATTAGCACTTGGGGAATTCAGATGCTTGAAATTTAGAGAAATCTTAAATGTCTGTGGTGAATCAAAATTCACGGTGGATTTTGAATTGTTGGAGTTCATAACGGATATTGTAGCAACTACGTAAGAGAGCTTTGCATATTTGTGCATCTTTGGTTGTACTTGCTAATGCGGGGTTGGATTTGCCAACGGTGAAATCCAGTCGCTTGCTCCTGCTGCATTGCACCAATCCGTTTAAAGCAACAGAATTTGAGGTTTTAACGTACCCTTTTTTCCAACCCTTTGTTCTTTCGGCAACTGATTTTACCCATTAATCTCCTAGGTTCCTACCTGTGTTGAAAATATCAAGGTCTGGTACATCACCATCACTGAAACAAAAGAAATACTAGGTGTAACAAGAAGCATTAAATTAGATGAGTTCAACGTTTAAGGGCCCTTGCCACTAGTTCATTGCACTTTTTAAAATTATGGTTTCATAATTTAATATTTGTAGAAATTTTAGTGTTTTTTAAATGAATTATGTTCCAATCTAAATGATGCGTTTAGTTGGACCTATCATTTATAAATAAGCTCCATCCACTTCTGCATCTCGTTCTCCAAAGAAATTCTCGGTCTTGGATCAAATGGAGTAATACTCATACTAAGCTCTTTGATAGCTGCTTGTTAAAACAAGGTTTAAGATTCCGCATAGCTGCATCCTGAAACAACTTAAGCAATCTTGGCCGGGGGCGGATCCAGCATAGTTGATATATGTATACGGTCAAAATAGTTTTGCCCTTCATGTAATTAGTCGAGATTAGAACATGATGGACCGAGGGTCATCATCGTAATATCAAGATAAGATCTAAAGCCAGGTTATCGATCTCAAGAGTCAGGGACCGATCAATACCGAGCTCGAGTCCTAATCGAACTATGATGTGAAGTGGTGTTATCGAGCTCGAGATTCAGCCCGATCAATACCGAGCTCGAATCAATATCGAGCTCGAGTCGAGCCCCAGAGACCGACCAATACCGAGCCCAACTAAGATTGAGATCGAGCTAAGAGACAAAGAGTCGTTGTAGCCGCACTAGGGAAGAGAACCTCGGCGGAAATCAAGGAAAAACTAATTAACTAATCTATCATGGGATCCCCACTATATATTTTTAATTATATACAAAGTAGGATTCATCCAATATATGAAGAGTGGCTATCATTTGTGAAAGGCACATTCAACATTCAAGATTCAGACATTAATACACTCTCACATTTCAAAGATTATTACACTGATATATAGTAGAGATTATCCTTTTTTGAGTTTTGAACATTGATTCATCTTGCTCGTTTATAAATCATTCTCTATTCAATTTGGTTAGTATTTCATTCCTTTTTTACAGTCAATATTCGATATATATTTCTACTTACTTTTTCAATTTGTATCAAGTTATATCACGTATCCTTAGAACTATATATAAATTCAACTCTATCCGTTTTTTAACAGTTTGGCGCCCACCGTAGGGCTAAGGATAATAGTGGTTATTTGGTACGAATCTCTGTAAAACACACTATTTCATGCTTGTTCTTGGAAGTGTCTTCGATTTCAGGTTAAAAATGACAAACTCTCAAATAATGGCCCTACCTATCGACAACGAAGTTGGCCTTCAAGATGAGAATAACAACCTAACTCCCGGGGATGAAATGCCACTCGTCGACCCCGTTGGAACTCGGGCCGTAGATCCAATCGACGTTAATTCACATGTGGCCATTGAGGCGAACCATCGTTCCGACCCAGAAAAAAACATTCATGGTGGAACTCGATCTGCAGTTCGAAATACACAAAACGCTGGAGAGGACGGGATCAGCCTGCGTATGATTTTCGAAATGTTGCAAGCTCAACAAGTAGTGATAGCCCAGTTGCAGAGCCAAACCCAGGCACCAAGCAGGCTCGAGCCCAGTCCACCCCAAGAAGTCACCCACAAAACGGGGCCAGCTATAGTGAGGTCAAATGAATAAGAATCGGGGACTAATCCCGAAATTATTAAGATGCTCGAAGAATTGACAAAATAAATAGAATCAGGAGAAAGGAAGATTGAAGCAAACGACCAAAAGGTGGAAACTTATAACTCCAGGGTTGATTAGATCCCGGGGGCACCACTAATATTGAAGGGCTTGGATTCCAAAAAGTTCGTGCAAAAGCCTTTCCCCCTGAGCGCGGCTCCAAAACCGATACCCAAGAAGTTCCGCATGCTCAAAATTCCTAAATACAATGGAACGACCGACCCCTACGAACACGTCACCTCTTACACATGTGCCATCAAAGGAAACGATCTAGAAGATGACGAGATCGAATCTGTATTATTAAAGAAGTTTGATGAAACCTTGTCAAAGAGAGCAATGATATGGTATCATAATTTACCGCCTAACTCTATCGATTCTTTTTCTATGCATGCAAATTCCTTTATAAAAGCACAAGCCATAGCCATAAAGGTCGAAACCAGAAAATCGAATCTTTTTAAGGTAAGGCAAAAAGGTAACGAAAAACTAAGAGAGTTTGTATCTCGTTTCCAAATGGAACGAATGGATGTACCACCAGTCATGGACGATTGGGCTGTTCAAGCTTTCAGTCAAGGACTGAACGAACGAAGCTCGATGGCTTCACGACAATTGAAGAAAAACTTAATAGAATACCCTGCCATTACCTGGGCCGATATACACAATAGGTATCAATCAAAAATCGGAGTGGAAGATGGTCAGTTCGGAGTTCCTTCGGAGCCTATTTATCCAGCTAGGAACGTCGAAAGAACCAAGGGAGACACCGATTGCGGGCCAGCATCAAGCAGGGATCGATATCGGCCATATAACGAAAATTGGAGGAGCATCGGACCCGGTCGGAATCATGTGAGAAACGAAACAAGAAATGATCAAGGTCGAAATAATCATCGGTCATGACCAAAAATGACTTCGACAGGCCCGTCAGGAAGCACCGAGGCTATCGGGCCTACCAATTGGAATGTAACTCACCTAAAAGCGATACCACTACTGAGGTACGACCCCCGTTCATTTCTCTTTTTGATGCTTCAAAACTAACAATTGTAGGTAACTTAGAACAACGGTTCGGTGTTAAATGTTGCGTCAACAGTATCTGAGGCTTCTCTATCTGATCAACCTCGAATACAGGGGGGCGTCGCCCTCGGATATCAGCTGCAGCAAAGAAAAAGATTTACGTTAAAAGGACTTCGAGAAGACAAGATTATTGTACGGGCCAAACGGTCAAATGAACTGTGCCCGCGTAGATTGCTCAAGCCTTAAGCATAAAACATGTACGCATGTAAGATTATTTCACACAAGAATGAAAAGAGGCCCCTCCAAGAATTTATTGCATCCGATTTCTATGGATCTATCGAGCCCAAGGGCTGCCATTAATTCGAGTTCGAGAAATCATTCTCACTCGACTACAAAGCCCAAGGGCTACCTTATTTCGAGTTCGAGCAACTCCTCACTCGACCACTAAGCCTCAGGGCTACTCTTATTTCGAGTTTGAGCAAATCCTCACTCGACCATTAAGCCTAAGAGCTACTCTTACTTCGAGTTCGAGCAAACACTCGCTCGACCATAAAGCCTAAGGGCTACATTAACTCGAGTTCGAGCAAACACTCACTCGACCATAAGGCCTAAGGGCTACATTACTTCGAGTTCGAGCAAACACTCACCCGACCATTAAGCCTAAGGGCTACATTAGTTTGAGTTCGAGAAAACACTCACTCGACCATTAAGCCTAATGGCTACTCTTACTTCAAGTTCGAGCAAACACTCACTCGACCATTAAGCCTAAGGGCTACATTAACTCGAGTTCGAGCAAACACTCACTCGACCATAAGGCCTAAGGGCTACATTACTTCGAGTTTGAGCAAACACTCACTCGACCATTAAGACTAAGGGTTACATTAGTTCGAGTTCGAGAAAACACTCACTCGACCATAAGGCCTAAGGGCTACATTACTTTGAGTTCGAGCAAACACTCACTCGACCATCTCAGCTCAAGATCGAATATTCTCAGCTTTCCCTTGTTCGGGAATCACGATCAGAACTCCCTTGTTAAACTTCACCGATTCAGAGGATTGTTGTATCACAACATTGGCCCCCACACAAGCTAACTCCTCTTCTTCTTCTTAGGGCTCATCCCTTAATTGGCGGATCGAGTCCAAAGGCATGATATCGGAGCCCCCCTTAGGTTTGCGAGTTCTCTTCATCGAGTTTTTCTTGTCCGAGACCGGGGAACTCAGTGCATCTTTTCTTTTCCTCTCTTTAACCTGCTTTGGGTTAGGGACCTCTTCGTCACTAGATAGGGGTCTCATAACAACATCTTTCCTGAGTTCTTCAAAGGAAGAAAGGGGGGTGAGTAAGTGAAGAAGATCGAGCTACAAACAAACTGAGAAAGAGACTTACCATGACTACGGGACTCCCATCGACCCTTTGATAGTTCCACCGAAGCACACTCAGAGTACGGTCTATACAACACGAGACCTTCAACCCATTGTTTAAGGCCCGGGATCGGTTCCGGTATCTGAGCCACAGTTGTAACAGAAAATAAAGAGTGGATCAAGAAAATAAAAGGCGGCCCCATATTAAAATGCTTGAAAAGAGGTAAATACTCACGGCTCATATTCCATTTCTCAGGAAACGGCGTGTCAGCGACAGAAATCAGGTTCAAGGTTTTGACTCTAACAAACCGGCCCATCCAACCTCGGTCACGAGTTTCATCTGTACTTGAGAACGACACTTTAGTGGCTCGACGAGCTAACCTGATCAGCCCTCCTCGATAGAGTCGGGGACTATAAAGGCACATAAGGTGATCGAGGGTGAAAAGACACCCCTCGATTTTTCTTGAGAAGAATCGGAGAAGAATCACTATTCTCCAAAATGAAGGATGAATTTGGATGAGGGTCACATCATATCTTTTACAAAAAGCGACGATGACGGGATCTAATGGACCCAGCGTGAAAGGGTAAGTATAAACACTTAAGAACCCTTCCACGTGGGTAGTAATTGATTTTTTGGGGGATAGGACTACCACGTGCTTGTCGCCCCAGTTGCATTCCTTTTTTACCTTTTCGAGAATTTTCTCGATGATTGAACATTGGTACCTCAAGACCGGCTCATATAGGCCAGGTACCAAAGAGGGTTTTTCGACTTTTAAATCAATGACAGTCGAGCACCCTACCGGAATAAACTCCTCGGGGTAGGGCTCCACCTCATCCTCGCCGCTGGTAGGCCGCGATGAAGAAACGACCTCTTTTTGCGGCACCGTTTTAAAGGTTTTCGCCATTAATGAATAAAGAAAAAGAGAATTGGGTTTGTTTGTGATGTAAAGTATATGAAGCAGAGGGATTTTTGAAGAAGATACAAGAGTAGAGGAAAAACATTTGAGTAAAAAGTTTGGATGTGAACAAAAGTTTGAATATTTATAGGCCTGATAATGACGGTTCAGAACCAGTAGTGGCCGACCAATGTATGACAAACATTTAATGTCCTGGTAACTGGACCGATGGGACGTTTTTCGCATACGTCATAATCGGGCTCATCATTGATGTCATTGCCCACTTACTTGGAGTTCGGAAAATCATATCGTTTCTCGCCACATTCCTTTCAAGAAACGAGGGGACTATCTGTATACGGTCAAAATCGGTTTTGCCCTTCATGTAATTAGTTGAGATTGGAACATGATGGACCGAGGGTCGTCATCTTAATATCAAGATAAGATCTGAAGCTGGGTTATCGAGCTCAAGAGTCAGGGACCGATCAATACCGAGCTCGAAGTCAATATCGAGTTCGAGTCCTAATCGAACTATGATGTGAAGTAGTGTTATCGAGCTCGAGATCCAGACCGATCAATACCGAGCTCGAATCGATATCGAGCTCGAGTCAATACTGAGATCAGCCCATATCGAGCTCGAGTCAACATCGAGCTCGAGATCCAAGACCGACCAAGATCGAGCTAAGAGACAAAGAGCCGTTGTAGCCGCATTAGGGGAGAAAATCTCGACGGGAATTAAACTAATCTATCATGGGATTCCCACTATGTATTTTTAATTATATCCAAAGTAGGATTCCTCCACTATATGAAGAGTGGCTATCATTTCTGTAAGGGACATTCAACATTCAAGATTCAGACATTAATACACTCTCACATTTCAACGATTATTACACTGATATATAGTAGAGGTTATCCTTTTTTGAGTTTTGGACATTGATTCATCTTGCTCGTTTATAAATCATTCTCTACTCAATTTTGTTTGTATTTCATTCCTTTTTTATAGTCAATATTCGATATATATTTCTACTTACTTTTTTAATTTGTACCAAGTTATAACACGTATCCTTAGAATTACGTATAAATTCAATTCTATCTGTTTTTCGGGTAAACAATACAGTTTCAATTGAACCCATAAACTTAGAGTTTTAGGAGTCTTTTCTGTCCTCTTCTTAGTTTGTAGTACATCAACCATTGGGACCCTTATGTTCCTTTTCATTAAAGAGGGCTCCATTTCTTGTTCACTAAATTAATCATTTAAAGTCTTTTTAGTGTACTTCATTGACTTAATGGACTTTTTACTCTTTAGAAAATACATAAAAATCAAAGGGGTCTTTCTTATTCTTCTCGGGTACACCCAACAGAGAATGTTAGAACTATACCACCAAGTCCAGATTAGTACTTAGTAGTTAGTCTTTTAGGCTCAATGTTCTATTTTAGTTTATTTGTACCTGGGCTAAGCCCAATCTTCTTTTATTTGTAATTATGTAATCAGAGATGGGCTAGTGGTGCAAGTCAGTTCTTGTACACATATTAGTTGGGCCTCTCATTGTGATCGGACGAGTCATTCATTTATTTTTACATTCATCAATAATATCACCAGTTCTCTCTCGTTTGTTCTCAAACCCTAGAATAGATTTGATCGCTTTCATCTATTTTCCTGTTCTTAACATGGTATAGACCAGAATCTCGTAGATCCGTTGTTTCTCTTTCTTCCGATGCTATCCTCATCGGGTTTTGTCACAGTCATAATTTCTGGCAAAGCTGGCTAGGTCGACAGAATCTTCACTGATTAATTCATTTTTTATGGTTTCTTCTTCATGTCACGAGGATCGCTGCAATTTCTTCACTCAACTCACTGATTGCCACTTCCCATTTGCATATCAAAGCCTGGACAGTACATCTTAGGGTTTGCCTGGTGATTTTGTTGGCAATATTCTCTCATTTTTCAAGGCCGTACCTTCTCCGATTGCGAGAAGAGTTGGTATTTTCCTTAATTCTTCCTATTATCTTGTGCTTCTTCACTAGAGTTACCGTTTTTAGTATTTTTGGTTGTTTCTTTAATGGCAGTGACTGTTGCATCTTTGCCTTCATCTACTTCTGATCCCACAAGTGAAACCACACCAACACATTCTCGTCTCCCGTTTCATCCTTACGATTATACACATCCTTGCCATCCTCTCTATGTTCACCCTTCCGATTTGTTGGAGGGGTTCCTTAGTTTTTGAACCCTTTGATGGCACTTGCTATGGTAGTTGGAGACGATTTATGTTGGTTGCTCTTTCTGTTAGAAATAAACTAGATTTCATCCATGGAACTACTGAGAAACCTCCTGAGGGGTCTCTTCTCCTTCGATAATGGAAGTGATGCAGTGATTTGGTTATTGCATGGCTTGCCAACTCTATCACTAAACAAATCCATCACACAGTTGTGTATTTTGAGTATGTTAAGGATATCTGGAGAGAACTAGAGACTAGGTATGGGCAGGCAGATTGAGCTAGAGTTTTTGAATTAAAGAAGGAATTAGCTCACATTTGTCACGGGGCTCTTGATGTTGCCTCATAATTCAACAAAATAAAGCAACTTGGCTTCTATTTCTGAGAGTAAATGTACTTGTGGTGGTGGTGTCAAGGCAAAGGAAGAGCAACGAGTGTACCAGTTTTTGATGGGGCTGAATGATATTTATATTCAAGTGCACAACAACATCATAATGCTCAAGCCCTCTCCCTTTGTGGACAATGTGTACAACATTCTTCTGAGTGATGAGAAATAGAGAAAGGTGTCCTCTAACTCTTAATTTGCCTCAGAATCTGCTTCTTTTAATATTGATGCCTCTAAACCTCCTTATGTTCCTCGGATGAGTTTTGATTCTTCAAAGTCTATCATCTGCAAATACTGCAAATAACCTGGACATAGTATTGAGAAGTGCTACAAGCTCTATGGTTTCCCACCCAATTTCAAATTTACCAAGACTGTTGTACCTCGAATGGCATCTGCCAGTGTTGCTATTGAATCTTCCCTTGCCCCAATTTGTTCTAGTCCTTGTGGTGTCCTTGCTCAACCTGCTGCAACTGATCGGCATTCTAGGGTACCAGGTCTGACCAAAGAGCAATATTCTCAACTGATGCTGCTTCTGCAACAGTCTCATGTCAGCCTAGATCCTTCTCATTCCCTCATGGCCTCTGCTCACTTTACTGGTAGGATTGCTACTCACAGTGTGTTACTTAAACCTGCCTTATTCTGACAAGTAATTAGTTCAGCTTGGATACTTGACTCTGGGGTATCTGATCATATGACTTCTCAGAAGTCTCTTCTTTTTAATCTACAACCTCTTACTATTCCTTACCTCATTTCTCTTCCTAATGGATATAAAGTTATGTTACACTTATTGGATCTTTAAATTTGTTTTCCAACTTCACTCTTCACAATGTCCTTTATGTTCCTACTTTTCAATCTAACCTCATCTTTGTTTATTCAGCTAGTGGCAAAGTTTGATGGTATTGCTCAATTTTCTAAGGCTGTATGTGTCTTACAGGGCCCTTCTTTGAAGAAGCCACTGGTCCTTGGTAAACTAGACAAATGATTATACAAGCTGGACATTTCTCCTCGGCCTGCATCCATGCCATGTTTCTCTCATTCTATTGTTTCTTTTCCTATTGCTGGTATGTGTGCATCTACTTCTGTTTTTCCTGTTGATATTGTTTGTAATTCTTCTCATTCCATTATTAATAAAATGGATGTTCTTTGGCATTTTCGATAGGTCATGTTCCTTTCTCTAAAATGAAGCACATTTCTAATATAAATTCTTCTTTGTCTCCTAAATAGTCCTTCCCCTGTCCTATATGCGCTTTGGCTAGGCAAACTAGGTTACCTTTCCCTGATAGCTCCATTCACTCCTCATATCCTTTTCAATTGATACATGTTGATATATGGGTCCCTACCACTCTCCCACATCAAGTGGTGCCACATACTTCCTCACTATAGTTGATGATTATACTAGGGCTACCTGGAACCATTTTCTTGGATCCAAGAGCAATGCTTTTCATCTCCTTAAGGCTTTCTTAGCCATGGTTGAGACCAACTTTCACATCAAGGTTAATACTGTTAGGAGTGACAATGCCTTGGAGTTGGGTTCCTCCACCTCTGGTTCCAAATTCATTTTTGAAAAAGGCATCATTCACCAAACCTCTTGTCCCCACACTCCTCAAGAAAATGGTATAGTTGAAAGAAAGCACTAACAATTGCTTAAAACTGCAAGAGCCTTACTTTTTTAATCCAGTTTTCCTATTTCTTTTTCGGGTGATTGCATTCTCACTGCCACTTACCTTATAAATTGGTTTCCTTCACCTTTACTGCATCACAAAAGTCCTTTTGAGATGCTCTATGGGCCTCCACCTTCCTATGGTCATCTTAGAACCTTAGGGTGCTTGTGCTATGCCACTGTTCCAAAGGTTCACGGGGATAAGTTTGGGGCTATATCTTCCCCTTATGTCTTATTGGGTTACCCTTTTGCTAAAAAGGTTATAAGTTGTATAATCTTGTCTCCAAATCTTCTTTTGTCTCCAGGGATGTTATCTTCCATGAGACTATCTTTTCTTTTTCCCAAGCTTCTTCTACTACTTCTATTATTTTTCCTCCACACTCTTCCTCTGATGATGTGTTTCCTTTTGTCCCTTCCCCTTCTCCTTCTCTCACTTCTCCTGTTTCCTCCTCCTCTTCTTTACCTTTTTCTCCATCATATGTTTCTCATTTTCCTCCTTCTTCTTCCTCTCATTCTCCTACTCCTTCTACTCCTCCTGCACCTGTCAGGAAGTCTTCCAAACCTCACAATTCCCCTGGTTACCTCCAGAACTACATCTGTTTTCTCCCTTCTTGTTCCAGGTTTGTTGCTTCCCTGTCTGTTGTTGGTGCTCCTTCTGTCTTTGAACCTCAATCTTACTCCAAAGCTGCTCATGTCTATGATTGGCAGGAGGCTATGAGGGAGGAATTTAAGGCTTTGGAAGCTAATGGGACCTGTACTGTGATGCCTTTGCCCCAAGGTAAGAAACCAATTGGGTGTGAATGGGTTAACAAAGTCAAATATAAAGTTGAGGGTAGTGTTGAGAGGTTTAAAGCTAGACTAGTGGTTAGGGGGGGCACTCAGGTAGAGGGTGTTGATTTCCAGGAGACTTTTTCTCCTATTGTCAAAATGTCCACCATCAAGACTTTGGATGCTCTTGCTGTTAAGATTCAGTGGCCCTTGTTTCAGCTTGATATTAATAAAGCATTCTTGCATGGAGATTTGATTAGGAAGTTTTCATGAAACTCCCTCCTAGTTATTCTGTTTCCTCTTCATCTGCCTCTGAACAACTGGTTTGCAAGCTTCTAGGCAATGGTATGCCAAGCTTTCTCAGGTCCTCTCTTCTAGATATCTTCTAGAGGGTACTCTCCATCTCTTAATGATTACTCCCTTTTTACTAGGGGTTCTGGTGCTTCTCTTGTGGTATTGACTGTTCATGTGAATGATATTATGATCACTGGGGCTGACACTTTTGAAATATCTGTTGTTAAATCTTTCCTTCATGATCAGTTCAAGATTAAAGACTTGGGCTCCCTCAACTATTTTCTAGGTATTAAGGTTTTCCATTCAGATTCTAGGATCTTGCTTCATCAAAGAAAATTTGTTCTTGATCTATTGGCTGAATTTCACTGCTCAGATGTGTCTCATGTTCTTTGTCCGCTTGAGTTGTCTGCCAAACTTAAGGCTCATGAAGGTGACCCTTTTTGCCAAACCTGATGTCTACAGGTCCCTTATTAGGAAGTTAAATTTTCTCACCAACACTAGGCCTGACATTTGTTTTTCTATTCAACACCTCAGTCAGTTCATGCAGTTCTCCTGTTCTCCACATATGCAAGCTGCCCTCCATGTGTTGAGGTATTTGAAGGGTACCTTTGATTGTGGCATTTTCTTTAATAATTCACCTGATCTATCTCTAACTGCTTTTTGTGATAGTGATTGGGCTGCATGTGCTGATACTAGGAGGTTTGTCAGTGGTTATTGTGTGTTTTTAGGTGGCAGTCTTATTGTGTGGAAGTCTAAGAAGCAAACTGTTGTCTCCATGTCTTCTGCTGAAGCTGAATACAGGGTCATGAGCAAAGTTGTGGCTGAGCTGGCCTGGTTATGTCGCTTGTTATCTAATTTGGGCTTGTTTGGTTCTTCACTTGCTCCTTTATTTTGTGACTCTCAGACTGCTATTCATATTTCTAAGAATCCAGTTTTTCGTGAACGGATGAAGCATATTGAACTCGATTGTCATTTGGTGAGAGCCAAGCTTGCTGAAGGTCTTATTTATTTGCTGCACACTTTCTCTTCCTCTCAGTTGGCTGACATTTTTACCAAGACTTTATCTGGTGCTGCTCATCATGGTTTTCTTCCCAAGTTGGGGGTTCTAGCACCCTTCAACTTGAGGGGGGAGGGGTGTTAGAACTATACCACCAAGTCTTGATTAGTACTTCGTAGTTAGTCTGTTAGGACCAATGTTCTATTTTAGTTTATTTGTATCTGGGCTAAGCCCAATCTTCTTTTATTTGTAATTATGTAATCAGAGATGGGCTAGTGATGCAAGTCGGGTCTTGTACATATATTAGTTGGGCCTCTCATTATAACGGGATGTGTCATTCATTCATTTTTACATTCATCAATAATATCGCCAGTTCTCTCTCATTTGTTCTCAAACCCTAGAATAGATTTGCTTGATTTCATCTCTGTCCCATTGTTAACAGAGAAATTGAAATCTTCTTCAACCCCAAACTTCTAAAGTTAGGGTTTCAACAATCAAAACAAAGGCCTATAATCAATCTTCTTCTTTAATCTTTTTGGTATGAATCTATGGATCTATGGTTATGATTCGATTCTCTATTATATATTGCAATACTTATTGATTATAAGTTATAAGATAATAGAATTGCTCATTATCTACTTCTTTTGGATGATTTTGTTTTCTTCTTTTTGAAGTCTTTTGTTGGTAATCAGCAAAAAGAACTATTTTCTTCTCTCAATGATAAAGACATAGAAAAGAAAGTTACTATATTTAAGTCCTAAATTTTTAAAATTCTGAGAACAATATGTAACCCTATGAGCTTTTAGGTACTCTTTCTGGGATAATTTATTAAACTTATATTGATAATAATGTTGGTTCATCTCTAACTAGTTTAATCCAACATTTTAATGTGGAGAAAATGATTGTGAAAAATTTCTAGTAAAATAGATACTGACTATCTTTTTCAGAATGAATTTTGCAGAGAATATTTTGCTTCTTATATATATGACGATCATGAGATTTTTCAAGGCTATTCCAACTCCATCAAGTTCTGGTACTAGCTCTCCTTTGTTAAGTTCTTCTCCATGTCCAATTATTCATGACAATATTAATCCTTAAATAGAATTAGACAAAGATGAAATATTGAATTTGGATCTTAAACCTGATCCTGCTGAAAGAAAATAAATCTTAGAATATTCTCCTAATGTACGTGACCGAGTGAGGAGATATTATATTAGAAAAAGACCATGTCAATCTCGTAATTATAATTTTTCAAAAAGGAATTTTGGTGGACTAGTGTGTCAATTTAATCCTCAGTGGTTTAACACTTCGTATTCTGGATGATTAGAATATAGTATTAAAGTTGACGCAGCATGTTGCTTATTTTGTTACTTGTTTAAAAATGAGCATGGAGAACATGGAAAATTGGGGATTCTTTCACAAAGAGTAGTTATAGAGCTTGGAATAAAGCTACAGAAAAGCTTAATGCATATATTAGCGAAGTGAATAGTCTTTACAATCGATATTTCAAGATGAAGAGAGATTTAATGAATCAAGAACAATCAATTTTATCCTCTTTTGACAAGCAGTCTAGGAAAGAAAAAAGTGAGTATCAAGTTTGATTGATGTGGAAAGATTTCTCTTAAAACAAGGAATGCCTTTTTGAGGTCATAATGAAGGTGAAACTTCTACAAAAGAGGAAACTTTCTAGAACTCCTGCAATAGTATGCAAATAGGGATGATGAAGTGCAAATGTTGTGTTAGAAAATGCTCCACAAAATAATATGATGATTGCTCCAAGTATCCAAAAAGAGACTGTGAATGCTTTTGCAAAAGAAACAATATAAGTTGTTGAAGAGATGAATGAAGATTATTTCAGAATATTGGTTGATGAATCTAAGGATGCCTCTCATAAGGAACAAATGACTCTTGTTCTACGGTACATTAGCAAAGAGGGAAAACATATTGAATGATTCCTTAGTATTGTTCATCTTGAAGATACAACTTCAATGTCATTGCAAAAGGCAATCTATTCTTTGCTTTTAGAGCATTTACTGAGTCGATCATAAATACGGGTACAAGTATATATATATATCACTGTTCTATTATGAAATGAATTATTTTCTCTTCTTCTCCAAAATATCTTTTTCTCAACTAGCTTCCTCTCTACGCCATTCCTCTGCCCTAATGTCCATAGCTAAACCATGAGTTGTAGCTCAAATCATATGGTATCAGAGCCTCCGAGATTGGATCACATACTAGCTGTGTAATTGTGCAAAGGATCTTTTCTCAATTTATCAATTGCAGACGAGGTGATCGACCACACACATTAGTGATTTGTGCATCCTTTTGATACCTTTGGCTCGATTTTAATTATCATACAGTAAGAGGTTTAGATAATTATAACCTTTCGCAGCAAAGGATGTTGTCACGACCCAAAATCCCAACCATGATAGCACCTAACATCGCTTGCTAGGCAGGTTAACTCTTAACAATAAATAAGGAAAGGGGACTAACAGTTAACAACATAATAATATAGAATAAGAGTAAAACTTAGAAATACAATATAAGTCTAAAATCAAATGGTGTCTAATCATCCTCCGAAGATTTGATGTCACAGAGTACATGAGCTATTAGGAATACAAAATACCTGCAAGGAATATAATATTGTCTAGAATAATAAACAGTAATGCAGATAATGAAAAGATGACTCTAGGGCGTACGAACGAGTGTGCAACTCTACGTCGAGTCGTCTGTCTGGTAACGGCTAAGCACTTCTCAAGACTCTACTGGTACCATTGTCTGAATTTGCACAAGAAATGCAGAAGTGTAGTATGAGTACAACCGATTCAATGTACTTAATAAGTATCGAGACTAACCTCGATGAGGTAGTGACAAAGCTATGACAAGAAACTTACCATTTAAACATGTACAATAAATGAAATACAAGATAGAAATAGAGATAACAGTAATAGTAACATGAATAAAGGCAGAAAATAGTAAAAGTATCTAATATCAGAAGTAATAACCATATTTCTCTAATTACACAACCAAACCCTTTTCAGCAGCTCGAAACAACAGGGACGAAATGATATCCGTGAACAACATAGCCACAGTCCACAAAAAAGGACTACATCACAAACAACACCAAAATTCATATCACATATATTGTGGCGCACAACCCGATTCACATATAAAAATACTGTTGGAGCGACAACCCGATCCCATGTCTATACTATTGTTGTAGCTAGCAGCTCGATCCTTATCATAACATTGGTGCGACAACAACCCAATCCAATATAGCAATTCATATAGAATCATCCAACAACACTTCCAAACATAGCGAGGTTCATATTAAAATATCGAGGAGAATAGATAAACGTAATTCATTAAGGAAAAGATAAACACTAACAAGGAATAATAGGCAATCCAATATCCAAAAACTAGTCTTACATATATATCTCGACGAGGACTGAAACAAGGTCAATAACATGTGAACGATTACGTAGCCACACAGTCCAATATAGCATAGAAGAACAAGGCATGAAATGAGTAAAGAAATATTACAAGTAAGGAATGTAAAAAGTAAAGGAATGTAGCAAGTAAAGGCATATAAAAAGTAAAGGCATGTAGCAGGTAAAAGCATGTATCAAGTAAAGGCATATATCAGGTAACAACATGTTTAAGTAAAGGCATTTAACAAGTAAAAGCATGAAATAAGTAAAGGCATGAATAAACAAGTTCTACCCGCATGCTTTAAACTATCACAACCTATATGCACTAGTCACCTTTCATATACTCGTCCCTAACACATAGAACACATAGCAAATAGATCAATTACATCATAATTCTCTCAAATCAAGGTTAACCACGATACATACCTCTTTCCAAAACAAAATCAACAATCCAACATAGCTTTTCTTTTAGAACAAGCCTCCAAACCACTAGAATCTAATCAAATAATACCCAAATAAGTCAAAACAAGCTTTAAAAACTACCCTAATATAAAAAAGGTTCAATCTTTATCATATTTGGAAAAGTAAATAAAAAGTCAACCCGGATCCACATGGTCAAAATCCAAAATTAAGACTAATTCTCGTTTACTCATTCTTTCCTGAGTCCAAATATGTGATTTATATCAAGATTGAACCTCAAATCAAGGTCCAAATCTCAAAAATTAGCCCTCGTAAGTTTTTCTCCAAAACCTCAATTTCTACACTTTAAAACACTAGATTTACAGATGAAATCTATGGGAAAATCATGGGGAATAAATTAAAACTAGGTAAAAATTATTAACCTTAGAAGTTGAGATGAAAATTCCCTCAAAAGGCTCCCCAATTTGTGATCTAGGTTTCAAAAAAGGAAAAAAGTAGCTAAATCCCAATTTTTGGCCATTTATATAACTGGGTGTCATGTATTCTTCGTGTTCGCGAAGCACCTGTCGTGTTTGTGAAGGTCAATAGACCATCGCGTTAGCGAAGTCCTCTCTGCAATCGTGACCTTGGGGCTATGTTCGCGATGAAGCAGGTCTATTAGGGCCCAAAGCCTACATGTTTGTGCATGGCAACCGCGTTCGAAAAGCCAGATCCCTCCCAGGACATCGTGTTCACGAGCTTCCCTTTGCGTTCACGTAGATTAAAACTACCCCATCCCAAATAACCCTTCATGAAAGTGAGACAAGCTCCGCATTTGCAATGCACACTGGATTAGCAACATATCAGCTGTTGCATTTTGTGCAAACATGGCCGGAAACCATCCCAGAACTCACCCAAACCCCTCGGGCCCTAATTCAAACATCCACACAAGTGTATGAACCTCATACGAACTCGCTCGTAAGCGCAAAATATCAAAATAAAATCAAGAATCAATAATCAACCATCAAAACTCAAAGATTTCAATGTTCATAAACTCATTTATTTAAATTTCCACAATATTCACCAAAATGGCCTCGGGTCACCTAGGACCCCAACCAAATATGCGTACAAGTCCAAAATCATCATACAAACCTACTGAAATTATCAAAACACTTATCTGGAATTGTTTATCAACATTATTGACTGTGTTCAACTCCAACAAATCATATTTGCTTTAAAAAAACACATTTAAACTTTTCAAAAATCAAAACGGACCATACACACAAGTCATAAATAAACAAGTTAAGCTATTCAAGGTATCAAACAACGGAATGGAAAGCTAAAACTCAAAACAACCGTTCGTCCTTGAACGAATGTTGAAATGTGCCTCAATTAGTAAGAAGATGCAGATATCTACTCCTCATATCGAATTCGGACTCTCAAGTAGCCTCCTCAATTGGCTGACCTTTCCAAAGCACTTTCACAGAAGAAATATCCTTAGATCTCAACTTTTGAACATGTCGATCTAGAATAGCTATCGGCTCTTCTTCATAAGTCAAATACTCATTAAGATGCACCATGCTGAAGTCCAGAACATGAGACTTATCATCATGATACTTCCAAAGCATTGACACATGAAATACCTAATGAACTCCCTAAACACTATGAGGCAAGGCAAGCCTATAAGCAACCTCCCTAACTCTCTCTAACACCTCAAACGGGCCAATAAACCTCAAGATAAGCTTTCCCTTCTTCCCAAATTTTATCACGCCCTTCATTGGTGGAACGTTCAAAAGCACCCTCTTGCCCTCCATAAAATCCATATTGCGGACCTTCTTGTTTACATAACTCTTCTGCCTACTATGCGCTGTCCGGAGGCGATCCTGAATCAACTTCACCTCCTCCAAAGTATAAAGAACAAAATTCGTGCCCAACATCCTAGCTTCACCAGGCTCAAACCAACCAATAGAAGAACGGCACCGCCCACCATAAAAAGCCTCATACAATGTCATTTGAATGTTGGATTGGTAGCTATTGTTGTAGGCAAAATTGGCCAATGAAAGAAACTGGTCCCTATGGCCTCCAAAATCAATGACACATGCTCTCAACATATCCTCAATCATCTGGATAGTCCTCTTGAACAGGTCATCCGTCTGCGAGTGAAATGCAGTGCTGAGCTCCATCTGCATGTCCAACTCTCACGACCCCAAACTCCCATCTTAGGATATCGTGATGAGGCCTAGTTTCTAAGACTAGGTAAGCCTAACATATATTGAAAGATAGTAGAAACAATAACTTAAACATCAAATTAAACTGTTAAACTATCATAATGAACCCCAGTAGATACAACTGACAAATAACTCCCAAAATCTGGTAGAACTGAGTCTTAAGCTCTACAACGAGTGCACTAAAATTCTCGAAACACAATACTATTTTGAATAGGAAATAAAAGTAGAACATCTAAAGACAGAAAGTGACTTCGAGGCTCACGAACGTCGAGCAGGTGTACCTTGAAGTCTCCGAAAATAGCTAATCAATGATTGGCGTCCAACACGGGCATATGTATCTGGATCTGCATAAAAATATATAGAAGCGTAGTATGAGTACACCACAACGGTACCCTGTAAGTATCAGACTCAACCTCGGTAGAGTAGTGATAAGGCCAGGTCAAGACACCTACTAGGACCAGAAAACTGAACAGAATATATCACAGTTTAATAATGTAAGGCGAGGAAGTAAATGATAGATAAGCAGTTCAATAATATAAGCTAACAATGGAAATTTAAGCGGTAAAGGCAACAAGAAGTGAACACATCATGAGAACAACAAGTACTCAAATACGAATAAATACAAATAAAACAATGAAGAAATCAACAAGAACTACTCGACCAACAAGCCTTTTTTTAACATGAAATGTACAATAAGAATCACAACCGAGGTACCACACCTCATATCCACATTTCACAATTTCTATCACAATCTTTACTTATATCACCACATAAACCTTGCATTTACTTTTAAAAATATTTTTTTACGAAATAGCGACATGCGTTTTAGCCCCCTTATCTCACCCGTGGCTTCAAGTAATTCCCTTACTAGTAACACGCATATAAATTCCCACCTTATCTCACCGTGTGTGTATCAACCCATATCCTTATATCACTGCATGCATATCAATATCACAACACAATAATCAAATCGCACCACATGTGCCCATTTGCCACAACACTTGCTAAAATCAACAATACCAATATTATCACAACATATAGCACAAGGCTCAATCACAATGTGTACAAGAATCTCAATAATAATAAAGTGAATGAGGAATTCTCAACAAGAAAAGATATATCAACAATTATCGACTTCAACCTCAATGTGCTAATGACTTCCACAAATTTAACACCAATAACTCAACAGAAAAATATTTCACGAAATAACAACTTCAAGTTAGAGTATTTCAACAATAAAGGGGTAACAAGATAATAAGGAAGTAGAAACTTCAACTAAGCATATAAGAGCAATTACAATAATAAAGGGTATAACAAATGCTAACAACATCAATTAGAGCATGTGAGAGTAAATTTAGCAATAAAAAGATGTAACATGTTATAACAAATTCAAGTAAATGTATGGAAGAAGTCTAAAAGTCTAAACCGATCAAAATACCACATATAGCCCGTGTACATACTCGTCACCTTGTGTACACATCTTTCACATAGTAAGATTAGCAAGAACAATCCAAATCCTAAGGGGTAGTTCCCCTACACAAAGTTAGGCAAGATACTTACCTCAACTAGGCCAAATAAACCCTCGAATATAGCTTTTCCCCTATAATTTGACTCCACATGGCTCAAACCTAACCAAAAATGACTTATTATCATCAAACAATGCAAGGGAAACCAATTACGATAGATAAGATATGATCTTTACACATTTCCCAAAAATGTCAACCCCGGGCCCGCCCGGTCAAAACCCTGGTCCAATGGTAGATTCCGACTATCCATAACCCCACGAGTCCATATATGTGTTTTATATTCAAATCCGAGTCCAAATCAACTCTCAAAACTCAAATCTTCATTTTTCAAAACTTTGACAAAAATCCCCAATTTTCCTCTTTGATACTCATAAATTTGATGTTAAATCCAAGATATAATCATGAAATATAGTTGAAAATTGATTAGAATCACTTATCCAATATTTGTAGATGAAAATCCCCTCTCCAAATCGCCTCCTACCGTGTCTAGGGTTCTAAGATATGAAAAATGTGACCTAAATCCCGACTCCCATCCATTTTGATTAGCAGCAGAAATCGCAAATGCAACCTTTAGTTCGCATTTGCGAACCTTCTCAATTGCGGAACAGGGATCGCAATTGCGAACCCAGACATCCTTTTCAAATGTCGTAATTGCGACAAAGGCTTCGCAATTGTGAAGTTGCCATCTTTGCAAAAGTGACCAAATGGTCGCAAATGCGACCCAACCCAAGCCTACACTGACTTCACAAATGCGAAGGGGGATGTCGCATTTGCAATATCTGACCTCCCCTGCCCACTTCGCAATTGCAAGGCTGATGCTCACAATTGCGACATTAGAGCACCAGCACACCAAAAATCCTGTTTCACTTCAAAACCATTCCGAAGCATGTTAGAAACTCATCCGAGCCCTCGGGGCTCCAAACCAAACATCCACACAAGTCCAAAAATATCATACGAACTCGCTCGCATGATCAAAACACAAAAATAACATCTAGAACTACGAATTGGGCATCAAGACGCATGGATTTCAAAGAAAAGTACAAGAACCTCTAGAATTGCAACCAAGCGTCCGAATCCTATCAAAACTACTCCAAATGACACTAAATTTTGCAGACAAGTTCTAAGTAGCATAACGGACAAGTCCCAAAACCAAATTCCTATCCCGATAGCCAAAAGTCAACCTACGGTCAAACTAGAAATCTTCTAAACCTCAAATTGCCAACTTTCGACAAAACAACACAAATCAACTTACGGACCTCCGAATTCATTTCCGAGCATACGCCCAAGTTCTAAATTACAATACGAACCTATCGGAGCCATGAAAACACCGTTCCGGGGTCACTTTCATAAAAGTCAAAGTTTGGTCAATATTTTTAACTTAGGTTTCTAAGCCAAGAACCAAAGGGTCCAAATTAACCCAAAACCTTCCTTGAATGAAATTAATCGACCTGACAAGTCATAAAGCCACAAATACACATGTGTGAAGCATCAAAAGGGGAAACGGGGCACAAATACAAAACAACCGGTCGGGTCGTCACATTCTCTCCTTTTTAAAACAAACGTCCATCCTCAAACGTTCATAGAGACATACCTGAAGTGACAAATAAGTGAGGATAATGATTCCACATATCGTGCTTGGTCTCCCAGGTCGCCTCTTTGACCGGATGAATCCTCCATTGAACCTTCACTAAAGCAATATTCTTTGATCTCAACTTTCAGACCTGCCCGTCCAAGATAGCCACCGGCTCCTCAACATAATTCAAATCCTTGTCCAATTGGACTGAGCCAAAATCTAATACATGGGATGGGTCACCATAATAATTCCGGAGAATTGATACATGGAACACCGGGTGAACTACCGATAAGCTAGGTGGCAATGCAAGCTTGTAAGCCACCTCACCAACTCTCTCAAGGATCTGAAAAGGCCCGATATACCTAGGGCTCAACTTGCCCTTCTTCCCGAACCTCATCACACCCTTCATGGGTGAAACCCGCACCAAAACCCTCTCTCCCACCATAAATGCTACATCACGAGCCCTCCGATCAGCATAACTCTTCTGTTTGGACTGTGTTGTACGAAGCCGATCTTGAATCACTTGACTTTCTCTAAGGCATCCTGAACCAAATTGGTGCCCAACAACCTAGCCTCACCCGGCTCAAACCAACCAACTGGAGAATGACACCATCTCCCATGTAGGGCCTCATAAGATGACATCAGAATACTTGATTGGTAGTTGTTATTATAGGCGAATTCTACAAGCGGTAGGAACTGATCCCATGAACCCCCGAAGTCCAAAACACAGGCACGTAGTATATCCTCCAAAATCTGAATGGTGTGCTCGGACTATCCGTCCGTCCGGGGGTGAAATGTTGTACTCAACTCAACTCGTGTACCTAACTCAGGCTGCACGGCCATCCAGAAATGCGATGTGAACTATGTGCCTTGATCGAAGATAATGGACATCGGCACACCATGGAGACGAATAACCTCACGGATATAGATCTGAGCCAGCTGCTTCAAAGAATAGGTAGTCACCACCAGGATGAAATGTGCTGACTTGGTCAGCCTATCCATAATCACCCACACTGCATCAAATTTCTTTAAAGTTAGTGGGAGACCAATAACGAAATCCATGGTAATACGCTCCACTTCCACTTGGGAATCTCAAGCCTCTAAAGCAAACCGCCCGGCCTCTGATGCTTGTACTTCACCTGCTAACAGTTCAAGCACCGAGCCACATACTCCAGTATATCTTTCTTATTTCTTCTCCACCAATAGTGTTGCCTCAAATCCCGATGCATCTTAGCGGCACCTGGATGAATGGAGTACCACAAACTGGGCCTCATCAAGAATCAACTAACGCACCCCGTCTATATTGAGCACACATATCAGTCCCTACATCCGCAACACCCTGTCATCCTTAATAGAAACCTCCTTGGCATCACCGTTCTGTATCGTGTCCTTAAGAACAAGCAAATGGGGGTCGTCATACTGACGCCCTCTGATACGCTCATATAAAGAAGACCAAGAAACTACGCAAGCAAGAACCCGGATGGGCTCCGAAACATCCAATCTCACAAACTGATTGGCCAAAGCCTGAACATCCATGGCTAGTGACTTCTCTGCTGGCCATACTCTCCGCCTTTCTACTCAAAGCATCGACCACAACCTTGGCCATTCCGGGATGATACATAATAGTGAACAGATGTTGGATACTTTATAATTGAATTGGGTAAGTGAATAGAATAGTGAAAAGATGCTGGCCTTTCAGCAACTCTAACTATCTCCGCTGCCACAAATTAAGATCTTTCTAATTGGATAGATACTGGAGACTCCGGTGGTTGGTATAGACCTCACATAGGACATCGTACAAATGGTGCCTCTAAATCTTTAATGCATGAACAATAGCTGCCAATTCCAATTCATGCACCGGATAATTCTTCTCATGAACCTTCAGCTGCCGAGATGCATAAGCAATTACCCTATCGTCTTGCATCAACACCACGCCAAGCCCAAAACGTGACACATTACAATACACAGTGTAAGACCCCGAGCCTGTAGGCAACACCAATACTAGGGCTGTAATTAAAGCAGTCTTGAGCTTTTAAAAGCTCGCCTTACACTCCTCGGACCATTTGAAATGAGCACCTTTCTGGGTCAATCTTGTTAAAGGTTCAGCAATGGATGAGAAACCCTCTATTAAACGGCGATAATATCATGCCAAACTAAGGAAACTCCAAATCTTAGTAGCTGAAGACGGTCTAGGACAACTCTGAACTGTCTCAATCTTTTTCAAATCTACCCTGATCCCCTCATTAGACACCACATGACCCAAAAATGCCACTGAATCAAGAAATAATTCACACTTGGAGAATTTTGCATATAACATTTTCCCTCAAGGTCTGGAGCACAATCCTCAAATACTGCTCATGATCCTCTCGGTTACGAGAATATACCAAGATGTCGTCAATAAACACAATGACGAATGAGTCAAGATATGGCTGGAATACACTGTTTGTCAGGTGCATGAATGTTGCTGGGCATTGGTCTGCCCAAATGACATCACTAAAAATTCGTAGTGACCATACCGAGTCCTGAAGGCAGTATTCGGAATATCCGGATCCTGAATCTTCAGCTGATGATACCTTGACCTCAAATCAATCTTCAAGAACACTCTGGTACCCTGATGCTGGTCAAATAAGTCATCAATACGCGGTAATAGGTACCTGTTCTTTACTGTAACCTTGTTCAACTGCTTATAATCAATACACATCCGCATAGTCCCATCCATCTTCTTCTTCCACAAACACAATCGGAGCACTCCAAGGTGACACACTAGGCCGGATGAAACCCTTAGCAAGCAATACTTGTAATTGTTCCTTTAACTCCTTCAACTCCACTAGTGCCATACGATATGGTGGAATAGAAATGGGCTGAGCGTCCAGCACCAAGACAATACCAAAATTGATATCCCTATCGGGTGGCATGACCGGAAGGTCTGCTAGTAACACATCAGGGAAATCTCTCACTACCGGAACTGGCTCAATGGTAGGAGTATCAGCACTGACATCTCTCACAAAGGCTAGATATATTTCACATCCATTCTCAACTATCTGATGTGCCTTAAGGAAGGACACAACCCTGCCTTAAGGAAGGACACTACCCTGCTAGGAACATAATCTAATGTACCCCTCCACTCCAACCGCGGCAAACCTGGCATAGCTAGTGTCACAGTATTGGCGTGACAATCCAGAATAGTGTGATAGGGTGACAACTAGTCCATGACCAAGATCACATAAAAGTCTATCATATTGAGTAATGATAGATCAACTCTGGTCTCAAACCCACCAATAACAACTAAACACGACCGGTAAACACAGTCCACAATAATAGAATCTCCCACATTGTAACGAACCGTAAGAATTAAACTCCCGTTCAGTAGCTTAAGGTCCCCGAGAAATTTCGTAATATGTATTATGACTTACATGTGCGGTCGAGTTTGGTTTTCGGAAGATTCAGAATTTAATTGAAAGAACAATTCTTATTTTGAAGCTTAAATAAAAAGAGTTGATCGGAGTTTGACTTTTGATAAAATGACTCCGGAATGAAGTTTTTATGATTTCAATAGCTTCATATGACGATTTCAGACTTAGGCTTATGTCCGTATATAGATTTGGAAGTCCGTAGATCAATTCAGCGCATTTTGGCAAAAATTGGAAAAACATTAAAGTTTTAAAATATTTATAAGTTTGGCCGAGGGTTGAATTATTGATAACGGGGTAGGATTTCAATTCCGAAAATTGGAACAGGTCCATTACATCATTTATGACTTGTGTGCAAAATTTGAAGTCATTCCGGATTGATTTGATACGTTTCGGCGCAAATTATAGAAGTTGGAAGATTTGAAAACACACAATTCGATTCGAGGTGCGATTTATAGTTTTAACGTTGTTCAATGTAGTTTGAGGCCTCGACTAAGTTTGTATTGTAGTTTGGGATGTGTTGGTATATTTGGTTAAGGTCCCGAGGGCCTCAGGTGGATTTCAGATGGTTAACGGATTGATTTTTGGACTCAAGGAAATGCTGGAATTTTGGACTTGCTGGTGCAATCGCTTCTGCAAAAACTTGATCGCAGAAGCGACTAAAGGTAAGATGGATAGAGGCTGATGGAGCAGGCCACAGAAGCGGCAACTTGTGCACAGAAGCACAGAAGTGCATTCCAGCACGCAGAAGCAGAAGCTGGCAGCTTGGTGGTTTCTCCCAGAAGCGAAATTTCTTCCGCACCTGCGACATCGCAGGTGCGGCGATAGTACTCGCAGAAGCGAAGGCAGTGCAGAAGAATGATTTTGATCGCAAAAGTGAGCTCGCAGGCATAATAAATATGTCCGCAGATGCGGAACTGGACAGATTGTTAAGGGATCGAACTTGGTCATTTTTCTTATTTCGTTTTGGAATATTTGGAGTTCGGTTCTTGGGCGATTTTGAGGATTACTTCAAGACTTTGACTTGGGTAAGTGTTCTATATCCGAAAGTGATTATATTTCATAAATGCATGGTTATATTCATCATTTAATTCGATTTTTAATGGCAGAAATTGGGATTTTTGTAAAACTCTTCAAAAACGAAAATTTAAGATTTGGAGGTCGATTTGTTATCGAAATTTGGTATTTCTTACATGGTTGGACTCGTTATTAAATGGGTGTTTGGTTTTTGTAATTTTGGTCGGGTTCCGAGACACGGGCCCGGGTCGACTTTGTGGAACAATTTTTCAATTCTTAGCTAAGATCATCATTTTATTATTTAAATTAATTTCCTATAGTTATATTTATAGTATGAAATTATTTTGGCTAGATTCGAGCCGTTCGGAGTTAGAAAATCTAGGGAATGGCCTTCTAATTGATTGATTGATTGAGCGTGGTTTGAGGTAAGTATCTTGCCTAACTTTGTGTGGGGGAACTACCCCTTAGGATTTGAGTCTTTGGTGTTAATTGTGTTATGTGAAGTCCTTGTACGCGAGGTGACGAGTACGTGCTCGGACTTATTTGTGGAAAGTTGTTCTTTTAAGGCCCTTAGGTTCTTATGTACATTAGATATAAAGTTGTTTTGTTATGTTAAGTTCCCCATTTACTAGTTTTACCTCTACGTGTCTTAATTTGAATTAATTGCTTCATGTTCAACCCTTATTGCGTATTTGACTCTTGTGTGCCTTAACTGAAGTTGTGGCCTCTTCGATTGCCATGCTATCCTTTCCTAATTGCTTATCCTTAATTGAAATTATTATTGTCTCTTCTGTAATTGTCTATCCTTATTTGAGGTTATGATTATCTTTTCCGTTGCTTATCCTTAATTGAATTTGTTGCATCTCTTCGTAATTGCTCAACCCTAAATGAAGTTTAGTTATCCTTTATCATAGTTGCCTCACCCTTATTTGGAATCATTTGTTACATATTATTTCTTCCTTGTTGAGCCATTCTTATTGAGACTAGTATTCCCTATTGTGTTTATTCTTTGTAAGCTTGTTCTACCGCTTCCTTGTGATCCAAAGCTCTTGAGTTGATTTACTTGTCATATTCTCGCGCTATTGTTGTTGTTGTTGTTGTTGTACTCAGTTTGTTGATCCAAAGGCTATGCGCGGCTGTGGTATTAACACTGTTTAGATGAAATATTGTGGGATAAAAGCACATGTTGTGAAAGTCATTCTATTGGGATGTTGTGTTTTTGGCACGTGAAATTATTGGGAGGTTTTGTTCGGGTGTTTGCACGAGGTTTCTGTCGTGCTATTGTTACTTTTGATATTGACACATGCGGCGTGACAAGGCAGGCTATATATGTGGGTTTGCGCATGTGGCGATACAAGGTGGGAATATTATTATGTGCTTGCGGCGAGACAAGGCGGGCCTTTACTTTATTATTGCGTACGTGGCGAGACAAGGTTGGCTATGTCGGGGATTGATTTGTGATGACTTGTGATGGCCTGGGGGCATTGTTGTTGTTGATATTTATGTAGTGGCGTGCCTAACTTGTGTGAGTTTTACTTGGTGAAAATTATGGGAATCATTCCTTATGTGCCATTCATTTTCTCTACTCTTATTCGTTAGCCCGAACTGTGATAGAACAATTGCACAAGCATACATGTACTTTATCACCCTATTGGTTTAAGAAGATTAACATTGATGCTACCGATCATTTGTATGCACTATGTCTACTTGTCTTATATGTGAGATTTGTTCTATTGACACGTGAGTCGTCCATGTAGTTATCAGTTGTAATGAGGGCACGAGATGCCAAGTGATTAGGGTTCATGAATTGGGACCCGTGAATTGTGTGAGTTTTGAGGTTTGGTACCTCGTGGGGATTATTGAATAAACCTGGTACGAAAGCAGTTATTCTTATCAAGTTGCTACTTGTCTTTCCTTTATTTGTTTTTCACCGGATTTAAACTCTGTCCAGCTTACTCTACTGTGTTATTACTTGTGGTGTCCCGCTGCTAATTGTTGCTTCTATTTCCTATTGCAAGCACCGTATTATTGTCGTCATTATGCGTAGTTCTATAGAGATATCATACTCTGTTAGTTCTATACCTATACTTGTTCAGATTATCTAGTCCAGTAGGTGTCTTAACTGTCCCTCGTCACTACTCAACTGAGATTAGTCTTGATACTTACTGGGTACCATTGTGGTATACTTATACTACAATTCTGCACATTTTTGTGCAGATCCAGGTAATTCGGAGTCAGTTGATCACTAGCTAGCTATACGAATCTTGCTGTGGAGACTCAAGGTAAACTTGTTGCTGCGTTCACAGGCCTCGGAGTCACCTTCTGTTATTATACTTGCACTGTTTATCTCTATTTTGAAACAGTTATATTTAGAGGTTTTGGTAGCAAACTCAATAGAGCTTATGACTTGTACTATCGATTTTGGGAATTGAAATTGTGTATAAGATTTTTATCTCATATTCTTCGTTTGATGGTTGATTTCTTCTATTAATTCAGTAAGTGTTAGGTTTACCTAGTCTTAGAGACTAGGTTCCATCACGACATCCTACTAAGGGAAACTGGGGTCGTGACAAGTTGGTATCAGAGCCCTAGGTTCATAGGTGCTACGAGTCATAAGCGAGTTTAGTAGAGTCTTGCGGATTGATACAGAAATATTTGTACTTATCTTCGAGAGGCTACGAAACTATTAGGACAGTTTCACTTCTTTCATTCCTATCGTGCGAATTTATTGATCTCAGAGTTTGAGCCTTTGTCATTCTATTCTCTCACAGATAGTGAGGACACGAGCTTCTATTACTGATGACGCTGCCCCTAGAGTCGGTGTTGCTAGAGGTCGGGGTAGGGGCCGAGGAGGAGCACGTGCTATAGCTAAAGCATCTATCAGAGTAGCAGTTGAGGAGCTGCGAGTAGATCATGTTAGGGGACAGATATCGTAGGCGCCTGCTGTTACCCCCAGACTTCAGGAGACCTTAGCATAGTTCATGAGCATGTTTGGTACATTGGCTCAGGAGGGGTTGATTCCGATTGCACCAGGTACTTCACAGATCAGGGGAGGAGCTCAGACTCCCGCGCGCCCGTACTCCAGAGCAGCGAGTCTACATTGGTCAGGTTCCAGGTGTCATGGCAACTCAGCCTGTGGTCCTAGTTCAGCCCATGCTTAGGGCCACAACATCTGAGGAAGAACAGCATAGACTTGCAAGGTTCAAGAAGTATGACCCTCTTACTTTCAGTGGTTTGGCTTCAGAGGGTGCACAGGAATTTCTAGAGGAGTGCCACCGCATTTTCTGCACTATGGGTATTGTGGAGGCAAGTGGGGTTGCTTTTACTACGTTCCAGCATAAGGGAGTGGCATATCAGTGGTGGCGAGCGTATGAGTTGGGTAGCCCGGCCAATGCAGCTTCACTTTCATGGGTTCAGTTTTCAGAGATGTTCCTGGGAGAGTTTGTTCCCCAGACCCTTCGGGATGTATGGCGCTCGGAGTTTGAGCAGCTGCACTAGGGCACTATGTCTGTGTCAGAGTATGCCGTTAGATTTAGTGATTTGTCCAGATATGCACCTGTTTTGGTCACTACAGTTAGAGAGTGAGTCCGTATATTCATTGAGGGGCTCAGGCATGATATCCGGTTCAGCATGGCTCGGGAGTTGGAGTCAGATGTTCCATTTCAGTAGGTGGTGGAGATTGCCCGCCGATTAGAGGGCATGTGGGACCAGGAGAGAGAGGACATATGGGGCCAGGAGAGAGAGGACAGACAGGGTCAGGAGAGAGAGGACAGAGAGTCTAAGAGATCTCGCAGATCGGAGAGATCCACTAGTCCTTATTTTGGAAGTAGGGTATGACATGGTAGAGGTTTTGTGGGTCAGCCAGTTCAGTTTGCACTTCAGGCTTCGCATGGTGTTTCAGGTACCCATGGGTCTCAGAGTACTCGTACCGCATAGTTTTCACAGCCACGTCAGCAAAGAGGTTGCTTTGAGTGTGGAGATACCAGCCACATGGTGAGAGATTGTCCCAAACTCTGGACAGATGTAATACAGCGGGGTATTCAGGCTATGAGTTTGGTTCCAATTGCTGATATCCCTACACCGCCAACATGGGATACAGGTCAGGCGAGTAGAGGGCGCCCAATAGGGGGAGGCCCAACCCGTTGATGTGTTTCCTACAGTAGGCCTGAGGCCGCTGCACCAGATGATGTCATATATGTATGGTTTCGATTTGTTATAGAGGAGCATCATTCATATTTTGTTTCGATTCTGCTTATTGGGATGAGTCCTATTTTGCTTCACATGTGAGTGAGTTTTGTTATTTAGTACTATGCTTATGTGTTTATCCGTGCTGGGAGATTCTATAGTGGTAGACATGTCTATCGTTTTGTTTTTATTCATCATTGAGAGTTATGAGACTAGGAGTTACTTTATGTTCTTCATTTCGGCAGTTTTGATGTGAATTCTGGATAATGGGTTATGACTTGTGATTTAGATGCTCTACCGGTGTGAAAGTTCAGTATGTGTTGTGATTTTATCGGCAGGATGGAATTAGTGAAAGGTTTCGGTTGGTATGATGTGTATGCTACCTGCGATTCAGAGCTGAGGATGGGATCCTCACGTCTTCATGTGATTGATACGTTTGAACCGGGCCGCGGTGGGGTTATATTAGGATGAGATCCTTGTGATTAATTCATATACTTTGATTCTTCCTTGTTAAATTGATTCGTAGAATGGTACTGATATGGAGTTGTGCCTGTCGGGCTTGTTTGATATTTCTCCGGTGTGTTCCTCCTTGCTTATTTAGCCGTATTCATGTTGTGCTTATTGAGTTTTAGCTTGCAAGGTGTGTGCCCCGGTGGCGTTAGAGGTGACTTGTTGATTCAGGTTAATAGTTATGAGTTCTTCATGTTTCTTGCATCGTTGTCAGTGTTGTGGAGGTTTGAAATAGGGTTCTAACGGATATGAGGCTAATTTCCGTGCTGAATTTGATTACGGGAAGCTATTGTGATCAGAGATGTGGTTATGTGCATATGTGTGATGTGTTACGTCGTGTGGTTGTACCTTGTGGGTGTAGGCACAAGTTGCTGCAGCTGGTGGAGGTTGATACCGGGTGTGGAAGTAGGAATCAGGTCTTTTGGAGATGATCGTATGGTGAGAATTTCGGTTCTAAGGCTTATTGGTTTTGGTGGAAGGGGTAAATTTCAGTTGAGGTGGTGTCGACGGGCTTATGTGGATTGGGGTGAAGTGGGGTCATTCGCGGGTGTATGTAGGATGAATACATTTAGTGATTTGATGACTTCTGGATGATTCTTGGCACATTCGAGGATGAACGTTTGTTTAAGAGGGGGAGAATGTAACGATCCGACTTGTCATTTTGAGAATTAACGTCCCGTTCAGTAGCTTAAGGTCCCGAGCAATTTCGTAAAATGTATTAACTTGCGTGTGCGGTCGAGTTTGATTTTTGGAAGATTCAGAATTTAATTGAAAAAACAATTCTTGTTTTGAAGCTTAAATGAAAAGAGTTTACCGGAGTTTGACTTTTGAGCAAACGACTCGGGAATGAAGTTTTGATGATTCTAATAGCTTCGTACGATGATTTCGGACTTAGGCGTATGTCCGTATTTGGATTTGGAAGTCCGTAGGTCAATTCGGCAAATTTTGGCAAAAATTGGAAAAAGATTGAAGTTTTAAAATATTTATAAGTTTGGCCGAAGGTTGAATTGTTGATAACGGGGTAGGATTTTGATTCTGAAAATTGGAACAGATCCATTACGTCATTTATGATTTGTGTTCAAAATTTGAAGTCATTCCGGATTGATTTGATATGTTTCGGCGAAAATTATAGAAGTTGGAAGTTTTGAAAACTCACAATTCGATTCGAGGAGTGATTCATAGTTTCAACGTTGTTTAATGTAGTTTAAGGCATCGATTAAGTTCGTATTGTATTTTGGGACGTGTGGGTATATTTGGTTAAGGCCCCGAGGGCCTCGGGTGGATTTCAGATGGTTAACGGATCGATTTTTGGACTTAAGGAAATGCTAGAATTTTGGACCTGCTGGTACAATCGCTTCTGCGGAACTTGATCGCAGAAGCGAGGTACTCCTTGCAGAAGCGACTGAAGGGAAGCTGGGCAGAGGCTGATGGAGCAGGTCGCAGAAGCGGCAACTTTTGCGCAGAAGCGCATTCCAGCACGCAGAAGCGGAAGCTGGTAGCTTGGTGGTTTCTCGTAGAAGCAGAATTTCTTTCGCACCTGCGACATCATAGGTGCGGCGACAGTACTCGAAGAAGCGGAGGCAGCGCAGAAGCGTGATTTTTCTCACAGAAGCAAGCTCGCAAGCGCGACAAATATGTCCGTAGAAGCGCAACTGGACAGATTGTTAAGGGATGGAACTTGGTCATTTTTCTTACTTCGTTTTGGGATTTATGGAGCTCGGTTCTTGGGCGATTTTGAGGATTTCTTCATGAATTTGACTTGGGTAAGTGTTCTATATCCGAAAGTGATTATATTTCATAAATGTATGGTTATATTCATCGTTTAATTCCAGTTTTAATGGAAGAAATTGGGATTTTTGTAAAACTCTTCAAAAACAGAAATTTAAGATTTGGAGGTCGATTTGTTATCGGAATTTGGTAATTCTTGCATGGTTGGACTCGTTATCGAAAGGATGTTAGGTTTTTGTAATTTTGGTCGGGTTCCAAGACGCAGGCCCGGGTAGACGTTTTGGAATGATTTTTCAATTCTTAGCTAAGATCATTATTTCATTATTTCAATTAATTTCCTATAGCTATATTTATAGTATGAAATTGTTTTGGCTAGATTCGAGCCGTTCGGAGTTGGAAAATCGAGGGAAGGGCCTTCTAATTGATTGATTGAGCGTGGTTTGAGGTAAGTATCTTGCCTAACTTTGTGTGGGGGAACTACCCCTTAGGATTTGAGTCTTTGCTGTTAATTGTGTCATATGAAGTTCGTGTACGCGAGGTGACGAGTACGTGCTCGGACTTATTTGTAGAAAGTTGACCTTTTAGGGCCCTTAGGTTCTTATGTTCATTATATAAGAAGTTGTTTTGTTATGTTAAGTTCCCTATTTACTAGTTTCACCTCTACGTGTCTTAATTGGAATTAATTGCTTCATGTTCAACCCTTATTGCCTATTTGACTCTTGTGTGCCTTAACTGAATTTGTTGCCTCTTCGATTGCCATGCTATCCTTTCCTAATTGATTATCCTTAATTAAAATTATTATTATCTCTTCTGTAATTGTCTATCCTTATTTGAGGTTATGATTATCTTTTCCGTTGCTTATCCTTAATTGAATTTGTTGCATTTCTTCGTAATTGCTCAACTCTAAATGAAGTTTAGTTATCCTTTATCGTAATTGCCTCACCCTTATTTGGAATCATTTGTTATATATTATGTCTCCCTTGTTGAGCCATTATTATTGAGACTAGTATTCCCTATTGTGTTTATTCTTTGTGAGCTCATTCTACCACTTCCTTGTGATCCAAAACTCTTGAGTTGATTTACTTGTCGTATTCTCGCGCTATTGTTGTTGTTTTTGTTGTTGTTGTACTTAGTTTGTTGAGTCAAGGTCTATGTGTGGTTGTGGTATTGACATTGCTGTTAATTGTGTCATATGAAGTTCGTGTACGCGAGGTGACGAGTACGTGCTCGGACTTATTTGTAGAAAGTTGACCTTTTAGGGCCCTTAGGTTCTTATGTTCATTATATAAGAAGTTGTTTTGTTATGTTAAGTTCCCTATTTACTAGTTTCACCTCTACGTGTCTTAATTGGAATTAATTGCTTCATGTTCAACCCTTATTGCCTATTTGACTCTTGTGTGCCTTAACTGAATTTGTTGCCTCTTCGATTGCCATGCTATCCTTTCCTAATTGATTATCCTTAATTAAAATTATTATTATCTCTTCTGTAATTGTCTATCCTTATTTGAGGTTATGATTATCTTTTCCGTTGCTTATCCTTAATTGAATTTGTTGCATTTCTTCGTAATTGCTCAACTCTAAATGAAGTTTAGTTATCCTTTATCGTAATTGCCTCACCCTTATTTGGAATCATTTGTTATATATTATGTCTCCCTTGTTGAGCCATTATTATTGAGACTAGTATTCCCTATTGTGTTTATTCTTTGTGAGCTCATTCTACCACTTCCTTGTGATCCAAAACTCTTGAGTTGATTTACTTGTCGTATTCTCGCGCTATTGTTGTTGTTTTTGTTGTTGTTGTACTTAGTTTGTTGAGTCAAGGTCTATGTGTGGTTGTGGTATTGACATTGTTTAGATGAAATGTTGTGGGATATGGGCACATGTTGTGAAAGTCATTCTATTGTGATGTTGTATTTTTGGCATGTGATATTGTTGGGAGGTTTTGTTCGGGTGTTTGCATGAAGTTTCTACCGTACTATTGTTACTATTGATATTGGCACATGCGGCATGACAAGGCGGCCTATATATGTGGGTTTGCGGTTGTGGCGAGATAAGGTGGGAATATTATTATGCACGTGTGGCAAGACAAGGCGGGCATTTACTTTATTATTGCGTACGTGGCGAGACAAAGTGGGCTATGTCGGGGATTGGTTTGTAATGACTTGTGATGGCCTGGGGGCATTGTTGTTGTTGATATTTATGTAGTGGCGTGCCTAACCTGAGTGAGTTTTACTTGGTGCAAATTGTAGGGATCATTCCTTATGTGCCGTTCATTTTCTCTACTCTTATTCGTTGGCCCGAAATGTGATAGAACATTTGCACAAGCATACACGTACTTTATCACCCTATCGGTTTAAGAAGATGACGCTGATGGTACTGATCATTTGTACGTACTCCGTCAACTTGTCTTATATATGAGATTTTTTCTATTGGCACGTGAGTCGTCTATGCAGTTATCGGTTATAATGAGGGCATAGGATGCCAAGTGATTAGGGTTCATGAATTGGGACCCGTGAATTATGTGAGTTTTGAGGTTTGGTACCTCATGGGGATTATTGAAGAAACCTGGTGTGAAAGCGGTTATTCTTATCAAGTTGCTTCTTGTCTTTCCTTTATTTGTTTTTCACCGGATTTAAATTGTGTCCAGCTTACTCTACTGTGTTATTACTTGTGGTGTCCCGCTGCAAATTGTTGCTTCTATTTCCTATTGCAAGCACCGTATTATTGTTGTCATTATGCGTAGTTCTGTAGAGATATCATACTATGTTAGTTCTATACTTATACTTGTTCAGGTTATCTAGTCCAGTAGGTGTCTTGACTCTCCCTCGTCACTACTCCACTGAGGTTAGTCTTGATACTAACTGGGTACCGCTGTGGTGTACTCATACTACACTTCTGTACATTTTTGTGCAGATCCAGGTAATTCGGAGTCAGTTGATCGCTAGCTAGCTGTACGGATCTTACTGTGGAGACTCAAGGTAAACTTGTTGTTGCGTTCACAGGCCTCAGAGTCACCTTCTGTTGTTGTACTTGCACTGTTTATCTCTATTTCGAAACAATTGTATTTAGAGGTTTTGGTAGCAAACTCAGTAGAGCTTATGACTTGTATTACCGGTTTTGGAAATTGAAATTGTGTATAAGATTTTTATCTCATATTCTTTGTTTGATGGTTGATTTCTTATATTAATTCAGTAAGTGTTAGGCTTACCTAGTCTTAGAGACTAGGTGCCATCACGACATCTTACGCAGGGAAACTGGGGTTGTGACACACATGCATGGACATATATACAGAAGAACTCAAAGAATCACGAGATATATCCAAATACATAGCAAAGTAAGATGGCACATATGAATAAGTAGATCCCGGATCAAATAGGACTGATGCATCCCTATGACAAATCGGAACCATACATGTCATGACAGCATCTGATGCAACCACCTCCATCCTACCAGGAAAAGCATAGAAACGAGCATAGCCCCTCCTCTAGGGTGACCTCTACCCGCCTGACTTCCACCCCTAACTTGTGGGGAAATTGGAGCGATAACTAGAGAACCAACCATGGCCTGCGAACCCTGAGGATCCTATGGAATCTGTGGAGCCTGTGTAGTTTGTGGAGGTGCACCCCTCCTAAGTCTGGGGTAGTCCCTCACCATATGTCTAGTGTCACCATACTCAAAACAAGCTCTTGGTAGGCGTGGCTGCTGAAAATGACCCTGGCCTGATGGCTAGACTGACCGCTTAAGGCACCCCGTGCAGGAGGTGCACAGGACAGTGGCTGAGAAAAATGGGCAACATGAGACCTCGGAATAGCCGGAGCACCGCTAGTAGCTGGAAGTGCTAAATGAACTAGGCGGCTCACATAGTCTCTGCCATGACGGGCTGCAACTCGAGCGTGGGAACCACCATATTCTCTCAAATCTCAAGGCCTCTTAGCCTCTCTATCCTCTCTCTCTCACGGCCCCGCATACCCTCCAACCTCTGCGCGATCTCTACTACCTGCTGATACGGAATATTCATCTCCAACTCTTGAGTCATGCTGAATCTAATACCATAGTTGAGCCCCTCGATTAACATGCAGACTCGCTCTCTTACTATAGAAACCAAGATAGGTGCATGTCGGGATAACTCACTAAATTTGATAGCATACTCTGACACTGTCATAGTCCCCTAACACAGCTACTCAAACTCTGTGCGCCATGCAACCCAAAGGGTCTGGGGGGAAAACTCTTTTAAAAACATCTCTCAAAACCGAGCACAAATGAGTGGGGCTGTATCAGCTAGCCTAGCCTCCTCGTAAGTCTGCCACCACTAATACGCTATTCTTAACAACTGAAATATAGTACAAGCAACTCCGCTCACCTCCACAATACCCATGGTGCGAAGAATACGATAGCACTTCTCTAGAAAACCATATACATCCTCGGTAGTTGCGCCACCGAAAGTAGGAGGATCATACTTCTTGAACCTCTCAAGTCTCCTCTACTCTTCCTCAGATGTCGCTGGCCTGACCTTAGGCTGAACCGAAATAACTGGTTGTGCGACACCCGAGACCTGATCAATGTGGACCCGCTGATCTAGAGTACGGGCTGCGGGAGTCTGAGCTCCTTCCCCAGCCTGGGATGTAGCTAGTGCAAGTGGAATCAATCCCGCCTGAGCTAGAGTGTCGAACATGCTCAAGAACTATGTTAGGGCCTCCTGAAGTCCAGGGGCAGTAACAGGCACCTCGGGTGCCTATCCCACAACCAGAGCTGCTGGTGGCTCCATAGTCGTTGCTCGGGCAGGTGTTGTGACTGCAGCACGTGCCCCTGCTCGGCCTCTGCCCCGACCCCGGCCTCACGCGGTTCTAGCAGGGGGCACGGGTGTATGGTCATCTGGATCCAGCAGTGCGTATCCTCACCATCTGTGGGAGAATAGAAGACAAAGATTCGGATTTCGAAGTCAACAAATTCGTACTTTAAGGAATCAAAGGAGTTGAATTTCCTAATAGTTCAGTAGCCTCTCGAAGATAAGTACAGATGTCTCCGTACTAATCCGCAAGACTCTACTAAACTTGCTTATGACTCGTAACACCTATGAACCTAGCGCTCTGACACCAACATGTCACGATCCCAAACTCCCATCTAAGGATGTCGTGATGGCACCTAGTCTCTAAGACTAGGTAAGCATAATATATATTGAAAGATAGAAGAAACAATAACTTGAACATCAAATTAAACTGTTAAACTATCATAATGAACCTCAGTAGATACAACTGACAAATAACTCCCAAAATCTGGTGGAACTGAGTCATAAGCTCTATAACGAGTGCACTAAAATTCTCGAAACACAATACTATTTTGAACAGGAAATAAACAGTAGAACATCTAATGACAGAAGTTGACTTCGAGGCCTGCGAATGTCGAGCAGGTATACCTTGAAGTCTCCGAAAATAGCTACTCAATCACTGGCGTCCAGCACGAGCAGATGTATCTGGATCTGCACAAAAATATGTAGAAGCATAGTGTGAGTACACCACAACACTACCCAGTAAGTATCAAGCCTAACCTCGGTAGAGTAGTGACGAGGCCAAGTCAAGACATCTACTAGGATAAGAAAACTGAATAGAATATAGCATAGCTTAATAATGGAAAGCGCGGAAGTAAATGACAGATTAGCAGTTCAATAATGTAAGCTAACAACGAAAATTTAAGCAGTAAAGGCAAAAAGAAGTGAACACATAATGCGAACAAGAAGTAGTCAAATACGGACAAATACAAGTAAAATAATGATGAAATCAACAAGAACTGCTCGACCAACAATCCTTTTCTAACATGGAATGTACAACAAGAATCACAACTAAGGTACCACGCCTCATATCCACATTTCACAATTTCAATCACAATCTTTCTTTATATCACCGCGTGAGCCTTGCATTTACTTTTAAAAATATTTTTCCCGAAATAGCTACACGTGTTTTAGCCCCCTTATCTCACTGCGTGGCTTCAAGTAATTCCCTTACTAGCAACACGCGCATAAATTCCTACCTTATCTCACCGCATGGGTATCAACCCCTATCCATATATCACCGCATGCATATCAATATCACAACACCATAATCAACTCACACCACATGTGCCCATATGCCACAACAGTTGTCAAAATCAACAATACTGATGTTATCATAACATATAGCCCAAGGCTCAATCATAATGTATACAAGAATCTCAATAACAACAAAAGAATGAGGAATTCTCAACAAGGAAAGATATCTCAACAATTACCGACTTCAACCTCAATGTGATAATGACTTCCATAACTTCAACACCAATAACTCAACAAGAAAATATTCCACGAAATAACAACTTTAAGTAAGAGTATTTCAACAATAAAAGGGGTGACAAGATAATATGGAAGTAGCAACTTCAACGAAGCGTATAAGAGCAATTATAACAATAAAAGGTATAACATATTCTAACAACATTAATTAGAGCATGTGAGGTAAATTTAGCAATAAAAGATGTAACATGTTATAACAAATTCAAGTAAATGCATGGAAGAAGTCTAAAAGTCTAAAAGTCTAAACCGGTTAAAATACCACATATAGAATGTGTACACACTCGTCACCATGTATACACGTATTTCACATAGTACAATTAGCACAAACAACCCAAATCTTAAGGGGGTAGTCGCCTCACACAAAGTTAGGCAAGATACTTACGTCAACTAGGCCAAATCGACCCTCAAATATAGCTTTTTCCCTAAAATTCGACTTCACACGACTCAAATATAACCAAAAATGACTTATTATCATCAAACAATACAAAGCAATTATGATAGATAAGCTATGATCTTTACACATTTTCCAAAAACGCCAACCCCGGGCCCACCCGGTCAAAACCCAGGTCCAAGGGTAGATTCTGACTACCCATAACCCCACGAATCCATATATATATATATTTTATTTTTAAATCCGAGACCAAATCGACTCTCAAAACTCAAATACATTGACAAAAATCCTTAATTTTCCTCTTTGATTCTCATAAATTTTATGTTAAATATAAGACATAATCATGATATGTAGTTGGAAATTGATTAGAATAACTTACACAATGTTTGTAGATAAAAATCGCCTCTCCAAATCATCTACTACCGAGTCTAGGGTTCTAAGATAAGAAAAATGAGACCTAAATCCCAACTCCCAGCCCTTTTGATCAGTTGTAGATATCACAAAAGCAACCTTGAGTTCGCATTTATGAAAATTTGCAATTACATAACAGGGATCGCAATTGCGAACCCTGACAGCCTCTTCAAATGTCTCAATTGCGACAAAGGCTTCACAATTGCGAAGTTTCCATCTTCGAATAAGTGACTGAATGGTTGCAAATACGACCCAACCCAAGCTTATACTGACTTCGCAATTGCGAAGTTGCCATCTTCGAATAAGCGACCGAATGGTTGCAAATGCGACCCAACCCAAGCCTACACTGACTTCGCAAATGCGAAGGGGGAAGTCGCATTTGTGACATCTGACCTCCCCTGCCCACTTTACAATTGCGAGGCTGGTGCTCGCAATTGCGGCATCAGAGCACCAGCACACCAGCAATCCTCTTTCAGTTCAAAATCATTCTGAAGCACGTCTGAAACTCGTCCAAGCCCTTGGGGCTCCAAACCAAGCATCCACACAAGTATAAAAACATCATACGAACTCTCTCGGGCGATCAAAACACAAAAATAACATCTTGAACTACGAATTAGACATCAAAAAAAGTTCAAGAACCTCCAGAATTGCACCCAGGCGTCTGAATCCTATCAAATCAACTCCAATCGACACCAAATTTTGCACACAAGTTCTAAATAGCAGAACGAACCTATTCCAAGTCCCAAAGCCAAATTCCAATCCCGATAGCCAAAAGTAACCATACGGTCAAACTTGAGAAATCTTCTAAACCTCAAATTTCCAACTTTCGGCAAAACATCACAAATCAACCTACAGACCTCCGAATTCGTTTTCGGGCATACGCCCAAGTCCCAAATCACAAGACAAACCTATTGGACACATCAAAATACCATTCCGGGGTTGTTTTAACAAAAGTCAAACTTTGATCAATATTTCTAAATTATGCTTCTAAGCCAAGAACCAAAGGGTCCAAATCAATCCAAAACCTTCCCATAATAAATCTAACCGACCCCCCAAGTCATAAAGCCAAAAATACACATATGTGAAGCATCAAAAGGGGAAATGGGGGCGCAAATACACAAAATAACCAGTTGGGTCGTTACACCAACTCTCACTGGACAGCTCTCCAAAAGTGTAATGTGAATTGTGTTCCGTAGTCTAAAATGATAAAAATAGGCACAACATGTAAACAAACAATCTTTCTAATGTAGATCTAAGCCAACCTCTCTAAAGTGTAAGAAGTCATCACCATAATGAAATATGCAGATTTGGTCAATCTATCCATAATGACCCAAACAATATCAAACTTCCTCAAAGTCCATGGTAAGCCAACCACAAAGTCCATAGTGATGCGCTCCTACTTCCACTCCGGTATAGCCAACCTCTGAGTCAAATACACCTGGTTTTTATGTTCATACTTCACCTGATGGTAATTGAAACACCATGACACATGCCTAACAATGTCCTTCTTCATCTTCCGCCGCCAGTAATGCTGCTTCAAGTCACGATACATCTCCGTGATACTTAGATGAATAGAATAACGGGAGCTATGAGACTCCTCAAGAATTAACTCTCTCAAACCATCAACATTCGGAACACACATCTGACCCTAAAGTCGCATAACACCATCATCTCCAATCGCAACCTTCATTGCACAATCCTGTTATATCGTGCCCTTCAACACTAATAAGTGAGGATCATCAAACTGGGGAGCCTTAATTTGCTCAAAGAAGGACGACTATGCAACAATATAAGCAGGAACTCTACTCGGCTCAGAAATATCAGACCTTACAAATTTGTTAGCCAAGGCCTGAACATCTATAGACAACAGTTTGTCCTCAGCTGGAAAGAATGTTAACTACCCATGCTCTCCGCCTTTATACTCAAAGCATCAGCTACCACATTTGACACCCTCGGATGATACAAGATAGTGATATCATAATCTTTCAACAACTCCAACCATCTCCGCTGTTTAAAATTCAATCCTCCTGCTTACACAAATGTTGGAGACTCTTATGATCGGTGTAAACCTCATATGACATAGCACACAATTAGTGCCTCCAAATCTTGAGCGTGTGCACAATAGATGCCAACTCCAAATCATGAACAGGATAATTCTTTTCATCGATCTTCTACTAGCGAGATGCGTAGGCTCATACCCTACCCCATGCATAAAACTACACCAAGCCCAATACGCGAAGCATCATAATACATGGTATAAGGCCCTACACCTATGGGCAATACCAACCCTGGTACCGTATTCAAAGCAACCTTGAGCTTCCAATATCTCTCCTCACACTCGTCGAACCATCTGAAAGGAGCACCCTTCTGAGTCAACTTGGTCAATGGAGCTGTAATAGATGAAAATTAATCAATAAAGCGATGATAGTAGCCCGCCAAACCCAAGAAACTTCGGATCTCTGTAGCTGAAGTAGGTCTAGGCCAATTCTAAATTGCCTCAATTTTTTGGGATCAACCTTGATATCCTCACTAGACATAACACGGCCCAAGAATGCAACTGAGTCCAACCAGAACTCAACACTTCGAAAAGTTAGCATAAAGCCGACGATCCCTTAAAGCCTAGAGTACAATCCGCAATTGCTACTCATCCTCCTTTCTACTACGAGAGTAAAACAGAATATCATCAATGAACACAATCACAAAGGAATCCAAATATGGGTTGAACACTTGGTTCATCAAATCCATGAAAGTCGTTGGAGCATTGGTCAAACCAAATGATATCACCAAGAACTCATAATGACCATAGCGAGTCCTAAAAGATGTCTTACGGGCATCTAATTCCCTAATCTTCACCTGATGATAGCCAGATCTCAAATCAATCTTGTTGAACACCTTGGCACCCTGAATCTGATCAAATAAATCATCGATACAAGGCAATAGACTCTTGTTCTTGATAGTGACCTTGTTCAACAGCAGATAATCAATGCATATTCTCATAAAACCATCATTCTTATTCACAAACAACATCGGTACACCCCAAGGAGAAATATTCGGTCTAATGAACCCCTTATTAAGCAAATATTGCAATTTCTCCTTCAATTCCTTCAACTCAGTTGGATCCATATGGTACGGTGGATAGAAATGGGCTGATTGCCCGAAGACAAATCAATGCAAAAGTCAATATCCCAATCAGGAGGCATGCCATGTAAATCCGCCGAAAACACCTTCGAAAACTCTCTCACAACTAGCACTGAATCGATAGAAAGAACCTCTACAACTAGAATCTGGAATGTAAGCCAAATATGCTAAACGCCGCTTTTCAACCATGCATTGAGCCTTCAAGAATAAAACCACCCTACTTGTAGAATAATCAAGGGTCCCTCTCTACTCTAATACATGCAACCTACATAGCTAAAGTCACAGTCTTGGCATGATAATCCAAGATAGTGTGATGGACAACCAATTCATACTAAGAATAACCTCATAATCAACCATATCCAACAACAAGAGGTCAACTATAGTATCAAAATCATTAATAGTAACAACACAAGACCGATACACTTGATCAACTACTATAGAATCTTCAACCAATGTAGACACAGAAATAGGAATATCAAGAGAATCACGAGGCACACTCAAATGTGATTCAAAGTATGAAGACACATATGAATAAGTAGAACCTGGATCAAACAACACTAAGCATCTTTATGACATACTGAGATAATACCTGTAGTAATTGCATCATATGACTCCACCTCAGGCCTACTCAAAAATGCATAACAACGAGGCTGAGCCCCTCTAACCTATCCCCCACTCTAGGATGGCCCCTCATTGACTGGACTCCACCCACAGCTAGCTGACCTCTACCTTGGGCTATCTGACCCCTACCTCTAGCTGGCTGAGCAGGTGGTGTATGAACTAGCATTGGAAAAATAGCGTGGCTATCCTAATATGCTCCACCCCATAATCTCGAGTAATGCCTCCTATAATGCCTCATATCCATACACTCAAAGCAACCTTTCCCCTCACATAGTTATTGGGTCTGAGGCTGTCTTTGATGACCCGAATCACTACTATAGAAACTCTGTATCCGAGATGCATTGATAGGAGCTGGAAATACACTGAACGATGGCTTCCCTAATCAAGAACCATAAGTACCATGGCTGCTTGAAGTACCACGAGAAACCTGGAGTGCTGACTGAACTGACTTGATAGAATATCCTTTACCAAAAGAACTCTTACCTCCAGACAAGCACCACTAAAACTACCAAAATGACGAGGCCTCTCATTTGATATCACATCTCTCCCCTGACCACGAATTTGCTCAATCCTCCTAGCAATTTGAACCACCTGAATGAATGAAGTCTCGGTCTTGGCCTCTCTAGCCATCTGAAGTCCAATACTATAGGAAAAAACCTCTATGAACCTCCGCACCTTCTCCCTCTCACAAATTCACAAATCTCATCTCACACTAGGTGACTATCATATAATCCTGCTGAAGGCACTCAAACTGACACCGCAGATCATCTCTCTAAGTAAGTGATATGACTTCTCCAAGAACAACTGTAAAAATTAAGCCCAAGTAAGAGGAGGTGACCCTACCCGTATGCCCATCTCATAAGTGTGTCACCACCTCTTGGCTGAACCATGCATCTGAAAGACGGTGAAATAAACTTAATTGGACTCAACTAGTCTCAAATTGCGCATAATTTCATGGCATTCATCCAAGAACTCCTGGGCATCCTCTGAAAGCGCACCGCTAATGTGAGGAGTAAACAACTTCTAGAACCTATCCATCCTCTACAGCTCACCAACTGACATCGCGGGTCTAATCTCGGGGATGCTCAGCTACAACAGGCTGAACCACCCCAACTGGTAACACTCCTTGGGTCTGATATCAATGGGTCATATACTTTGGAGTACAAGTAGCAAGAGTTTTAGCTCCTACCTTAGCCTGAGAAGTAGTTGGTGCCATAGGAAGCACACCCGCCTAACCATAATCTCCATGAGGCCCACCATATGGACCAAGGCGTCCTGAAGTACTGTGTATCAATAAACCCTTTGAGACCTCAGTTGGTCCTACAGGCTCAACCTGAACTAAAATCTCACCATCTGGAGCTAGCTTAGGCTCTACTAACGCTGCTCTAGCATGAGGATGAGTGGTTGTAAGTACCGCTGCATGTTCCCTAGGTTGGGCTCTGCCCATGCCTCCGCCACTGTCTCGGCCTCCACCCCTAGTATTGGCTGCCATTTGGGGCTCTAACTCCTGCTCCGTTGAGACTGAACTGTGTGTCCTCACCATCTGTGAGAGAATAAGAAAGTAAAGATTCAAAATTTAGGATAGAACAAAGTTGCACGATAGATAAATAAAGAAAATGAAGTTTCCTAAAACCTTATAGCCTCTCTAAGATACATACAAACATCTTTGCACCGATCCTGGAGACTCTACCACGCTTGCTCATGACTCGTGAAACCTAAGCAACCTAATGTATTAATACCAACTTGTCATGACCGTATATTCCAACCAACGGGGTCGTGATGGTTCCTAACACCGCTTCCTAGGTAAGCCAACAGTTAACAATAAATTAGGAAACAAGACTAATAGTTCATATCATAATAATATAGAATAAGAGTGAAACACAGAAATACAAGATAAGTCTAAAACCAAACACTATCTAAACATCGTCTCAAGATTTGGTGTCACAGAGTACATGAACTACTAGGAATAATAAATACAATATCTACAAGGAATATAATATCGTCTAGCATAATAAACAGTAATGGGGATAATAGAAAGATAACTCTAGGGCATGCGAACGAGTGTGCAACTCTACCTCGAGTCATTTGTCTGGTAACGACTAAGAACCTCTTGGAACTCCATTAGTACCAATGTTCAAATTTGCATAAGAAGTGCAGAAGTGTAGTATGAGTACAACCGATCTAATGTACTCAGTATGTATCGAGCCTAACCTCGACAAAGTAGTAACGAGGCTATGATAAGAGACTTACCATTTAAACCTATACAGTTAATAAGCAATAGAGATAGCAATAGAGATAACATAACAGCAACACGAATAAAAGCAGAAAAGAGTAGGAGGATCCAATATTAGAAGTAATAACCACATTTCTCGAATAGCACAACAAAATTCACATCAAATATGTTATGGCGCAAAACCCGATCCACATACAAAAAATTATTATTGTGGAGGCAACCCGATCTCATGGCCATACTATTATTTCATTGAACAACCCGATCCTTATCATAATATTGTTACGGCGGCAACCCGAGCAACATATCAATTTATATACAATCATACAACAACATATCTAAACATAGTGAGGTTCATATTAAAATATCGAGGAGAATAGATAAACCTAATTCATTAAGGAAAATATGAACACTGACAAGGAATAATAGGCAAGCAAATATCTAAAAACTAGTGTCACACATATATCTCGACAAGGACTCAAACAAGGTCAATAACACGCAAACGATCAAGTAGCCACACAATCCAATACATCATAGAATAACAAGGTATGAAACAAGTAAAAACATATGATAAGTAAGGCATGTAACAAGTAAAGGCGTGTCGCAAGTAAAGGCATATAACAAATAAAGGCATGCAGCAGGTAAAAGCATGTATCAAGTAAAGGCATATATCAAGTAAAAGCATGTATCAAGTAAAGACATTTAACCAGTAAAAGCATAAAATTAGTAAAAGTCATGAATAATTTAGTTTTACCAACATGATTTAACCCATGACAATGCATATGTACTCGTCACCTTGAATATACACCATCCCCAACACGTAGAACATGTAGCAAATAGATCAATCACATCTTAATTCCCTCAAATCAATGTTAACTACGATACTTACCTCTTTTCAGAAAAAATCAACAATCCATAGCTTTCCCTTTAAAACAAGCCTCCAAACTACTCGAATAGTCATATAATGCCTAAATAAGTCAAAACAAACTTTAGAAACTACCCTAGTATTAAAAACGTTCGATCTTTATTATATTTGGAAAGGTCAACATAAAGTTAACCCGGGTCCACATGGTCGATATTCAAAATTAAGATCAATTCTCGATTACCCAATTTTTACGAAGTCCATATATGTGATTTGTATCTAAATTATCCCTCATAAGTTTTTCCCAAAAATCCCAATTTCTACACTTTAAAATATTAGATTTAGGGATAAAATCTATGGAAAAATTATGGGAATAAATCAAAACTAGGTAAAAATTACAAACCTTAGAAGTTTGGAGGAAAATTTCTCAAAATTCTCCCCAATTCGTGATCTAGGTCTCAAAAATGGTACAAACTGGCTAAATCTCGATTTTCGACCCTTTGTATACTTGGGCGTCAGGTGTTCTTCGCATTCGCGAAGCACCTGTCGCATTCGTGAAGATATGATCAATAGACCATCGTGTCCGTGAAAGGCCTCTCCGCGTTCGTGAAGGGCATCGCCCCCCCCCCCCCAAACCTCCGCATTCGCGACCCTCGAGCCGTGTTCGATGAAAAAGGTCAAAGTTCTTTAGTTTCATGTTGTTTTCATATGTTTTGGAGGTTCGATTCGCGATTTCAGATGTTATTTTGATGATTTGATCGCGCGAAAAAGTTTGTGTTATTTTTTTAGACTTATTTTGATTTCTGGTTTGGATCCCCGATGTCTCGGGTGAATTTCATACGCATTTCGGAGTGTTTGATAGAGTTTGAGTTCTGCTGGTTTTGCACAGGTGCTTCAGGTCTTGCATTTGCGAGATAAGGATCGCATTTGCGAGATTTTGCTGGATTCTGCTAGGTTCGCATTTGGGAACCCAGACTTCGCATTTGCGATGGGGGGTCTGGGTGAGCTTGTTCTCATATGCGATATTGAGGGTCGCATTTGTGAAGTGTCCCATGTTCGCATTTGCGAACCTAATGTTGCATTTGCGACATTAGAAAGACTGTGAGGGTCTTCAATTTTGTGATCACTTCCTTGCATTTGCGGGGTTTGCATTTGCAAATGCAAACCCCAGGTTGCATTTACTACACCTGCGCCCGGACATAAAAGCTGAGGGATGGGATTTTAGTCTCATTTTCATATCTTTGAACCCTAGACTCGGTAGGAGGCGATTTTGAAGAGGAATTTTCATCTACAATCATTGGGTAAGTGATTTTGATCAAATTCCAACTATTTTACATGATTATATATGAGATTTAACATCAAAATTATGAAAATCAAAGTGAAATTTGAGAAATTTTGTCATGTTTTGAAAAATGAGAAATGGAGTTTTTAGAATCAATTTGGACTCGGATTTTGAAATAAAATACATATATGGACTCGTGGGGTTATGGGTCGTCGGAATCTACCCTTGGACCTGGGTTTTGGCCGGGCGAGCCCGAGGTTGACTTTTGTTGACTTTTGAGGAATTGTGCAAAGATCATAGCTTTAATTATTAGAATTGATTTATCTTGCATTATTTGATGTTATTAAGTCAATTTTGGTTAGATTTGGGCCAAGTGGAGGTGAATTGTAAAGAAAAAGCTATTTTAGAATATTGATTAAGGGCTTTTGAGGTAAGTATCTTGCCTAAATTTGTGTGGGAGAATTACCCCAAAGGGATCGGTTTATTTGCACTATCTGAACTACGTGAAAGACATGTACACAGGTGACAAGTGTGTACATATCTTATATGTGAAAATTTGACCGGTTTAGACTCTTAAGCTCTTATGTACATTAAAAATGAAGTTATCTTATCATGTTATATCCTACATTGCTAAATTTACCCTTACATGCTTTATTTGAAGCTGATTGGTTCATGTTCTATCCTTTATTGCCAAATATACTCTTATATGCTTTAATTGATGTAGTTGCCTCTTTTATTATCATGTTATCCCTTTCATAGTTGAGCTATCCTTATTTGAAATCATTGTTACATGTTATCTCTTCCATTATTGATTTATCCTTATTTGAAATCGTTGTTACATGTTATCTCTCCTATTGTTGAGTTATTCTTATTTGATATTGTTGTTACATATTATCTCTCTCATTGTTGAGTTATTCTTATTTGAAGCCATTATTACTTGTTATGTCTCTCACTGTGAACTCATTCTTCTGTTTCATTGTGTTGATGTAATTCTTGTATTGATTTACTTGTCGTACTCCTGTGTTATTTTTGTTGTTGTACTCAGTTTTGTTGAGCCAAGGGCTACGCGTGGTTGTGGTATTAGAATTATTTTTAAGGAAATATTGTGGCATATGGGCACATATTGTGCAAGTAGTTATATTGTGTTGTTATGTTCTTGGCACACGTGGTATTATTGAGAGGATTGTCGGGGTGTTCGCACGTGAATTATCCGTGATATAGTTATCATTGATATTTTTCACATGCGGTATGATAAGGCAGGCTATTTATGTTGAGATTTCACATGTGGAGAGACAAGGTGGGATAATTATTATTCGCGTGTGGCGAGACAAGGTGGGCATCTACTTTATTGTTGTGCACATGGCGAGATAGGGGGCTATGTCGGGGATGATTTGTGATGGCCTTGGGGCATTGTCATTGATGATATTTGTGTGGTGGTGTGCCTAGTTTGTGTGAGTTATGCATATTATGGGTTTTGTTGTGTTGTTTCCAATGTGCCATTCGTTGTCTCCGATCTTACTTGGTGACTCGAGCTGTGATAATACATTTGCACAAGCATACACCGTAATCTTTCACTTATATTAGTCCAAGAATATGAACATCGATGTTTGTTGATCATTTACATGTATTCTTGTAAACCTACCTTCTGTCTGTGAGTTATATTATTGGTACGTGAGTTGTCCATGCGGATATGAGATATTGCTATTATTGGCACGTGAGTTGTCCGTGCGGATATGAGATATTGTTCCTGTTGGCAAGTGAGTTGTCCGTGCAGATATGAGGTATTAATGGTATTGGCACAGGAGTCGTCCGTGCAATATGTGAGTTGTCCGTGTGGTTGCGATTGACAATGTGTGCACAAGATGCCAAGTGATTAGGGTTTGTAACTTGGGACCCATGATTTGTGATTATTAGGTGTGGTTCCTCGGGGTAGTTCTTGTATAAACCTTGGGTGCGAGCAATTCATTATTGGGTTGTTACTTGTTTTTCCTTATTTGGTTTCACTTGACTTAAACTATATTATGCTCACTTTACGGCATTATTACCTATTTGATTCTTGTTGCTTCTAGTTTTCAATTGCAAGTATTGTATTGTTATTCGTACAATGTTTATATTTATATTGGTATTGTTCCTTGTTAGTTTGAATTCATACTTGTATAGTTTATTATGTCTAGTAGGTGTCTTGACGGTTCCTCGTCACTACTCCACCGAGGTTAGTCTTGATACTTACTGGGTACTGTCGTGGTGTTCTCATGCTACGCTTGTTGCACATTTTTGTGCAGATCCAGGTACTTCGGTGCGTGCTGGTCATTAGTTAGTTGATTGCGAGTTGCAGCGGAGACTTCAAGGTATACCCGCCATTGCTTTCGCAATCCTCGGAGTCACCTTCTGGAGTTCTATATTGTTATTGTTTACTTCCATTCTAGACAGTGATGTATTTGATATTCTTAGTTATTCTTAGAAAGGCCTATGACTTATACTATTGGTTTTGGGATGTTGTATATCTACTTAGTATTGTTGGCTTTATATAGAAATTTTTGCTTCATTTTTAATAGTTGATTGGTTAAAATCAATTATTAATTCAGTGAATGTTAGTCTTACCTAGTCTTAGAGACTAGGTGCCATCACGACTCCTAAGGAGGGATTTTGGGTTGTGACAACAGATCCCCCCCCCCCCAAGCCATCGCATTGGCGAGCTTACCTTCATGCTCGTGCATAGTAAAACCACCCTAGCCCAAATAACTCTTCACGAACGCGAGACAAGCTCTGCATTCGCGATGCACACCATACTAGAAGCATATCCGTTGTTACATTTTCTGCAAACATGATCGGAAACCACTTTAAAACTCACCCGAGCCCCTCGGGCCTCATTCTAAAAATTCACACAAGTATATGAACCTCATACAAACTCACTTGTAGTTCAAAATATCAAAATAACATCAAGAATCAATAATCAAGAATCAACCATCAAAACTCAAAGATTTCAATGTTTATAAACTCATTTTTTCAACTTTTTACAATAAGCATGAAATGGCTTCGGGTCACCCACGACCCCAACCAAACCTGTGTACAAGTTTAAAATTATCATATGAACCTATCAGAGTCATCAAAATACCGATCCGGAGTTGTTTACCACTAATGTCGACCGTGGTCAACTCCAACAACTTTAAAGTTCAAAAATCATATTTTCTTTGTAAAATTATATTTAAACTTTTTGAAAATCAAAACAGACCATGTACACAAGTCATAAATCATCAAATTAATCTGTTCAAGGTCTCAAACCACGAAATGGAAGGCTAGAACTCAAATACGACCTATCAGATCGTTACAGATGTCTATTGCTCTTCAAGCTAAGCAGAAACTAGAGTTCCTTAACAGGAACTTGTAAAAACGATTCCTTTAAAAAGAAATAACATGAGTAATGGGAGATATACAATACAATTGTACTCTCCTGGATCAGGAATATAGTATCAAAGAACCTAGTTAGTGGAATTGCTTATGCATTGAATGCACATCTAGTAATATCTAAAGGAGAGATCTGATAAGGCTAATCGTGTTTATATTTTCCAATTACATCGGGAAATTGCGACTATATCATAGGCAAAAATTCTTTTGTTACTTATTTCACCAAGCTGAAAGAGCTTTGTGGTTGAATATGATTCATTGATGCCTTCACCAGCTTATGATTGTGTGAAGTCGAGGGATTATATTGAACACCTTCATCGATAGTAGTTTCTTCAATTTCTAAGTGGCCTAAAGGAGTCATATGACCAGGCAAAGCGACAAATTCTCATGAAGATAACAGATCTAACACTGAACCAAGCTTAAGCAATGATAAATGAAGATGAAATCTAGCGGTCTAGCCATTTCCATGTTTTATGAGGCATAGGTAATCTTATGACTATGCAGGCTGAGAAGAGACAATTCTATAAGAGAAACCACTCATGAAGTATGATCATAATAATAAATTGGTCACTTAAAAAAGGATTATTAGAAGCTAATAGGGTATCCTACTAATTTTAAGGCAAAAATACAATATGCAGCTAATAATGTCACTGGTGATTTTGAGTATGACAAGCCAGCTGTCACGACCAAAAAATTCCACCTTTAGGACTGTGATGGTGCCTAGTCTCTAAGACTAGGTAATCCTAACGCATGCTAAGATTTAATAGAAATAAATAACATAGCTATTAATTTAAACTGATAAATGACATAATAAAACTAAAATTGATCATTAATCATATATTCCAAAACGGTAGTACGGAGTCATAAGCTCTACTGAGAGTAATCTAGGAATTTCAAATACAACATAGTTTTAGAATGAAAATAAACAGTAGTAAAGGTAATATCAGAAGGTGACTCGAGGCCTGCGAGCGGAATGGCAGGTATACCTTGAAGTCTCCTCAGCAACTCAATAATAGCTAGCTAACGTCCGGCACGCTCTGAGGTACCTGGATCTGCAAAACAAAATGTGCAGAAGTATAGTATAATTACACCACAACGGTACCCAATAAGTGTCAAGACTAACCTCGGTGAAGTAGTGACGAGGTACAAGTCAAGACACTCACTAGATATGAAAATCCGTATATAATATTAATATAAAGCTAACAACAGAAAGTAAAACAATAAATGGCAAAGGAGCAAACATGTAATAAACAGCAAAATAATCAAAATACAGTTAAACTACAAGTGAAATAAATTAAGAAAAAAAACAATTTAAATCATCAAACCGTTCCAACATAGAATTTACAACAAGAATCACCTCGAGGTACCACACCTCATAATCACAATTCACAAATCTGCATTATGACGCCGCGTGAACCTTACATTTATTTTAAAACATTTTTCCCGAAATAGCTTCACGTGCTTTAGCCCCCTTATCTCTCCACATACGCATCAATAACACTGCCCTTATACCGCTGCATGCGCATCTCATCACAACACAATAATCAACTCGCACCACACGTACCCATATACCACAACATTTCCAAACAATATTACCAATATCACAATAATACATAGCTCACGACTCAACAATAATGTGTACAAGAGTTCCAATAATAACACAATAAAACGGGAAAATAACTCAATAATGAAAGATATCCCATGTAATAACAACTTCAATTAAAGGCATGTTAATAGCCTAAGAGTCTAAACCGATCAATTTATACATTTAAGCATGTGCATACCCTCATCACCTCACATACACGTCTTTAACATAATTCAAATAATACAATTAGATCAAATCCTACGGAGTAAATCCCCCACACAAAGTTAGCCATGATACTTACCTCAATTAGGCCAAATCAACACTCAAAAATAGTTTTTCCGTTAAACTTCGCAGCCGGGTTAAGATCTTTACACCGTTTCCCAGAAGTCAACAAAAGTCAACCCCGGGTTCACCCGGTCAAAAGCTGGGTCCAAGGGTAGATCTCGACTACCTATAAACCCAAGAGTCCATATATGAGTTTTGTTTTCAAATTCGAGTCCAATTCAACTCTCAAATCTTATTCGTGTCATCGATGAGAGTTGATTTTATTCGTGTATGTTGGGTTCCATGCGTTACTCTTCTACGCTATGATGGGCAGCGAGACTATGTACTATATATACGTGATTCGGTTCAGTTTGGGCCTAGTGGCGGGATTTGAGTGAGATGGCTCTTGGGTGGTTGGATAGTTGAATGCTCCTTGGTAATGGTCTTCCTGTTTGTGGTATATTGTGCTATTTGTTTCTCCACGGTTATGGTCATGCACTTTGCGTATTCGTTGTTGATATGCTTATGGTTGTTGATGGTGAGTATCATGGTTTGAGGTATTTCATATGGACCGGTGTGTGGATGGGGTCACGCATTGCAGCGAAGTTATGTTGGGTTATGATCATTTGGGTTGATTTAGTGAGTCTTGGTTCTCCATGTGTAATGGGTTTATAGTATTGTGCTCGTGGTGGTGCCTGTTGAGCTTGCGGGACGATTCTCTCATTTGATTCACTTTCTATTTTGGGTACATTCGAGTTTTTGCTTAATGGTGCCGGATTTCACGGTTTGTGGCTTAGGGAGTATTGGTATGGCATGTCAGTAGAGCAGCTCATATTTGATGAGATGAGGTCATAGGACCTGGAATGAGTGCTATCAGATTTGATTTCAGTACGTTTGAAAAAATAATATCGGAAGTCAGCTTATAATTTGGCAATGGTTCTTATCGAGCGAGGGAGTTCCACGATTAGTTGATCTGATGAGTGGTTACAAGTTTCAACGTGTTTCGTTCATGGCAGTGTGTGAAGGTTTAAAATGAGGTTTTATTCGATATGAGGTTGTTACCGGTACCGAATTATTATTTAGCATCTATTGTGGCCAGAAGTTATTGCTATGAGTATCTGAGTTATGTGGTATATTATGTGATTATATCTTGGGTTATGGTTATGACTTGATACAACTTGTTCAGACTTATATTGTGTGTGGATGCGAGAAACGGGTCTTGTAATGGATTTCGGATGTTGGAGGTTTGATTCCAAGGTTTATGGGCTAAGGTTCGAGAAAGGATATTCAGTTAGGTTCTATTGTTAGGCTTATATGGATTGGGGTGACATGGGATCACCCATAGATATGTGCATGATGAGTTTACACAGTGATTTGATGGCTTTGGAACGACTCTTAGCACGCTCTAGGATGAATGTATGTTTAAGTGGGGGAGAATGTAACGACCCAACCAGTCGTTTTGAGCATTTGCGTTCTGTTCGGCTATTTGAAGACTTGAGTAGCTTCATATGATGTATTATGACTTGTGTGAATCGTCAGTTTTGGTTTTCAGGTGATTCGAAATTGATTTTGAAGACTAAATCTCATGATAGAAGCTTTAAATTGGAAGAGCTGAGCAAGTTTGACTTTTATATATTTGACCCCGGATCGGAGTTTTGATAGTTCCGTTAGGTCCGTATGGTGGTTTTAGACTTGGGCCTATGCCCGGATTTGCATTTGGATACTTTTTGAAGGTTTTGGCGTTAATTGGCAAAAGTTGGCAATTTGAAGGTTTGGAAAATTCATAGGTTTGTTCGGGAATTAACTTTGATGATATCAGGTTCGGATTGTGGTTCTGGGAATTGGAATACTTCGTGATGTCATTTGGGGCTTGTCTGCAAAATTTGAGGTCATTCCCGATTGATTTGATATGGTTCGGCATGAGTTTTGAAAGTTGAAAGTTCATAAAGTTTGATTTGAGGTGAGATTTATGATTTTGATGTTGTTATATGTGATTTGAGGCCTCGAGTAGGTCTGTGTTATATTTTGGAAGTTATTGGTATGTTCGGACGGGGTCCCGAGGGGCCTGGGTGTGTTTCGGATTGGTTTGGATCATTTTTGGGCTAAGTTGGCTTGGCTGGAGGTTTTGGTTCTTATGTGTCCGCATCCGTGGAGGGCTGGTCGCAGATGCGAGCCCGCAGATGCGGAACTTTAGTCGCAGAGGCGAAGTAGGCTGGAGTGGGGCTGTTTGTGCAGAAGCGGGATTTTGAGCGCATCTGCGGAAGCACAGATGCGGTGACTTGGAGCATAGGAGCGAAGGGAAACGCATAAGCATGAGATGGTGTCGCACCTGCGTTTGTGCAAAAGAGGGACTTTTCCGCAGGTGTGAAAGGGTGGTTTCTAGTCATTTCCGCAGAGGCGGATGTCTTGTCATAGAAGCGACGCCGCAGAAGCAGCTCTCTTGTTCGCAGGTGCAAAAATGCTGGGCAATTTTATATAATTCGAGGGTTAGTTCATTTTATCACAATTTGAAATTTGGAGCTCAAATTTGAGCGATTTTGGAGGTGATTTTCACCACATAGATTGGGGTAAGTATTTTCTACTCTGTTCTAATTATATTTCATGAATCTATCTTCGATTTTGGCATTCGGATTATGAATTTTAAAGAGAAACTGAGGGGTTTTGTCTAAACTTTCCTAAAGTGAATTTTTGAGTTTTCAACATTGATTCGGAGTTGGATTTGAGTAAAATTAGTATGATTGGACTCGTAATTGAATGGGTTGTCAGAATTTGTAAGTTTTGTCGGGTTTCGGTGTGCGAGCTTGGGTTTAACTTTTTGGTTGACTTTGAGTTTTTGATTAAAGATTTGACCGTTTGCGTTTGGGTTTGTTTCCTTTGGCATCATTTGATGATTTTGAGTTACTTTTGGCTGTTTCAAGCCATTCGGAAGTCGATTCGCGCTGGATGGCATTTCTAGAGTATGGTTTGGCTTGCTCGGTATTTTTTTTTTTGGCTTACTTGAGATAAGTATCTTATCTAAACTTGGTTGAGACATTAGTTGCTTGAATTATTTGTGATAGCTAGGTGCTATGGGTGCGCACATGTGAGGGGTCTGAGACCATGTGCTATCACCGTGGTATTTATTCATGCTCGGGTAGTGCTTAGGCTGTGATATGCCTAGAGTTGACTGATAAGCTTTAAGCTATGTTGTTTCTCATATTTGTAGCATTGTTGTGAACTATTTGGGTCGTGTTTGAGGTTACATAGAGGCTTATTCCCTAAATAAACTTGATAATTGTTATTTCTGTGATGAAATTGCCGGTTTAAGATATGATAGCACAATATGCACATGCTTACACTCTAGCATGTCACTTATACCAGTCCAAGAGCATGAGACCAATTATTCATTCATCATATACATGTATTCTTGTATGTTTGCTTCTGTGTGATATGATTTAGACTGGATGCCTGTGACCACGCCAGGCGGATTGTGTTGTTATGCCTGTGACCACGCCTGGCGAATTATGTTGTTATGCTTGTGACCATGCAGGGCGAATTGTGTTATTATGCCTGTAACTACCCAGGGCGGATTGAGTTGTTATGCCTGTGACCACCCGGGGCGGACTGTGTTGTTATGCATATGACCACGCCGGACGGATTGAGTTGTTATGCATGTGACCATGCCAGGGCGGATTATGTTGTTATGCATGTGACCACACCAGGCGGATTGTACCGTTATTCCTATGACCATGCCAGGTGGATTATTATATTGAGCATGTGACCACGCCGGGTTGGTAGCACGTTGAATTGGCGATGCTTGCGTGTGGATATGGATCCATCCCCTTAGGGTCTCCCTTTCATGTTTCTCTCTTGATGGTGTACACGTGGATTGTGGAAAACCGACGAGTTTTTGGTTAATGTGATCTCTGGAGAGCTGGTTATTGTTATTTGGATTGGGTTGCGCACGACTGATATCTGGTTATTGCATTTCATCTTTACTTGCAATTTCTTTGATTGTTTACCTGATATATTTGCATACCTCCCTTATATGTTAGACTGTTGACTGAGTAGAACACTTTAAAATAAAGAATTGTGAGCACCAAGGTGGATTTACCTGTGTTTTTATTTATTTGATCATATATTTGTTCTATACATGTTGGGTTTAAGAACTTGTACAGGTAACTAGTGAGCATCATTTATAATTCTTGTTGTTATTACCTCGCCGGGGTTAGTTAGGATACTTATTGAGTACATGTGGTCGGTTGTACTCATACTACATTTCTACACCTTGCGTGCAGATCTTGGAGTTGATGCTGTTGTGTATGGCGGGAGCTGGCATTGAAGATGTACCCGGGTTCCAGTTATGGCTATCACTTGTCCTTGGTGGCTTTGGATTCGAATTTTGTTCATGTACATTCCAAAACAGATGTTTTAATTATTTCATTTCAGTTTTGTAAATATAAGTCTTAGAAGCTCATGACTTTTACTACTAGTCCTTGGGTTGTTGTATAAAAGTTTAGTTATTTCATCATTTATTTCTCATTAGTCTCATTTGGAATATGTTGACTGTTAGTTGGCTTACCTAGAGGGTTGAGTTAGGTGCCATCACGACTAGTGGATTTTGGGTCATGACAAGTTGGTATCAGAGCTCTAGGTTCATAGGTTCTACGAGTCATGAGCAAGTGTCTAATAAAGTCTTGCGGATCGGTATGATGTCGTCCATACCTATCTTGAGAGGCTATAGGACATTTAGGATAAATTTTCCCATCTTTATTTCCTTATCGCGTGGCATTGATTAAGCTTTAAGCGTATCTCTTTGAATTCCTCCCACTCACTCGTATGTTATGTTGAGCATTCGGTATCAGCTGTACATCGACAGTTTGTGATTCCATAGATGAGGTGCGAGATATGTTTTATATATTTTGGTGATGGGCCTGTTTGGAGGACTTGAAGCCGGATTTTGACTGCAGTTTAGGCTCGGTGGTTTCAGTTGTGTGAGCATGTGCTTTTGGGCTTATATGTCTGGTAGTATCCCTAGGGGCGGGATTTATGGCTCGGTAAGTGGTTGGATAGCTATGTGATAAATATGATGTGACTAAGGGATGTGTTCAGATGGCTTGGATGTGACGAGAAGAGTTTGCTTGGGATGTGAATAGGACTATGGATGCTTGATTTCTGTCTTGATGTGAGGTTCAGCTCGAGTTATGAGTGTGTTGAGGGAACTTTCATATTGTTCATGAGCGGGATGAAGTAGATTCAAATGTTTTGTTGATGAATTTAGACTGGGGAAGATTTAGTGATTGCATAGTGGTTGTGTCCATGAAAGGTCATAGAGAAATGCAGTTTGAGGCTAAGCATGTGGGTTATCTCATACGGGATGTTCTAAGGTCTTGTGGTTCTTATGATGATTCTATGGAGAGTTTCTTTCTACTGGTGGGTTACATGTATTGCAATTTGAGTTTGAATCGCTTGAGGAAGTTGGCTTCACTATCACGAGGATGAATATGAGTTTAGCAAATGATTTGAAGTATTTTTATGATTAGTGCTACATGAGTTCATAAAGGATTTGGCTGAACTACGGTGCGAGATCGTGGCATTTAAGAAGTAAGGGCATCGTGGGTTATCGGATGTTATGTTCTATGGCTTTGAGCCAAGTGGGGGAGTCTACTACCAATGATCAGATTGCTTAGTTATGTGTTGTATTGGTTCCAGTTTGGGGGATGGTTGTGAATTAGTTATGACTTGAAGAGGTTGGTTTTGAGGAAGACTTGAGCAAGGAAATTTTGGGATGCATGATGTATTACACTTTATGGATATAGGTAAATCATGAAATGACTTGAGTTTGTTATTTGTGATGGATGTAGAGTGCATGGATTAGGTATTTACTCGATTGCGTTAAGATGGGGTTACTTCTTTGGGTGTTGGCGTGATGATGGAGCACAGATCATTCGGCTCGTTTGGGCGGTGCATTCGATATTAGAATAGGGTGGATGACCCTCGAGGATGGTTCCAATGAGTTCTAGAGTTATATGTGGTATTTGAAGAACTTGCGGATTTGAAGAAGGCTAAGATTTGAGATTTGCATTAGATGGTATCAGGATTCGCAAAATTTCTGTATCGTTATGGATTCTACATTTCAGTATTAGAGATATTGAGGAAACGGCTTTTCATTCACATTAGGTCTCTTCAGAGTGGGTATCTCGGATGCAGTATTTTGGGTGCTTATGAGGGAATACAGTAATTTATGGGCTTCAGGGCGACGTGGTTTCATGCTAGGATCTCTTGTGGTGAGCTTTCGTTAAGGATCGTGGTGCACTGCCAGGAGAAAAAGTCAACTTAAGAGTAATTCGGAAGGAACTCGAAGAAATATGACAGCCTGGTAGTAGGTTGGATCATCATGTTAATGGATATGATCAGTACTTTTGGTTCTGATGATGTGGTGAGGCTTTACCGGTGTTTTGTGGCAATACTCTTGGGCTTGGCGACCTGCGTGACTTGGTTGGATTCGAGGAATTTAATTCCGATGGCTTGGTTATATGCAAATGGGTTTCTAAGAGTTCTCAATGATTTCTGTCACGCCTTGATATGATATTTTCTACATGCATGGGGAGTTTGTTGCGCGTTTGATTTTCTCTTGGATGGGATCAAGTAGAAGGTTTCCGGCCGATTGAGTGTGTATTCTGCTTGTGACTCAGAGTTGATAATGGAATTCTCATATTTTCATATGATGGCATGATAGAGGCAGTGTGCCGTGTTGGATTGAGGTTTGTATGTATAAGGTTGCGATTCAGTTTTAAAGGGAAGGTCATGAATTTTAGACAACATGACGGTCTCAGAAATTTAGATGAATGCTAGTACTACTTGGCATTACTTGAGAAGGGGCGCATTTCAGAAGGCGTATTGTGTTTTGGTTTACGGATGCTTCATTGCTATGTGGTAGTCGCCTGGTTGATCGACTGCTGGTGTGCGTATTTTGCTATGTGGCGCAGAAAAATTACAGAAGTATTTCCCATGAGATGATTATGAATGAGGGATGTGTTAGTCATTGGAGTGGTGGAGTTGGGATTGGATATGGTGATTCATATGTTCTAGAGATTTATAGATTGGGAGTTCTCAAACGCATATTATTCCTTGGTTGCGAACTGTGAAGGAATGGCCAAAGTTAAACAGCTGATAGTATGTATTATGGTTAGGCTATTATGGACTTTTGGAGGGTTATTTATCCATTTATGGTTGACCGAAATTGATTTGGGGGGCCATTGGTAGGACTAATGAGGACGTGTATTCTACACCGGGTTGGATTTATGTACTCGGCATAGCTATTGTTGAAGGATGTGTCATCGGTGAGAGTTGATTTTATTCGTGTTTGTTGGGTTCCATGTGTTACTCTTCTATGCTATGATGGGCAGCGAGACTATGTACTATATATACGTAATGCGGTTCAGTTTGGGCCTAGTGGCGGGATTCGAGTGAGATGGCTCTTAGGTGGTTGGATAGTTGAATGCTCCTTGGTAATAGTCTTCCTGTTTGTGGTATATCGTGCTATTTGTTTCTCCACAGTTATAGTCATGCACTTCGCGTATTCGTTGTTGATATGCTTATGGTTGTTGATTGTGAGTATCATGGTTTGAGGTATTTCATATGGACCGGTGTGTGGATGGGGTCATGCATTGCAGCAAAGTTATGTTGGGTTATGATCCTTTGGGTTGATTTCGTGAGTCTTGGTTCTCCATGTGTAATAGGTTTATAGCATTGTGCTCGTGGCGGTGCCTGTTGAGCTTGCGGGATGATTTTCTCATTTGATTCACTTTCCATTTTGGGTACATTCGAGTTTTTGCTTATTGGTGCACGGATTGCACGGTTTGTGGATTGAGGTGGTATTAGTGTGGCATGTCAGTAGAGCAGCTCGTATTTGATGAGATGAGGTCATAGGACCTGGTATGAGTGCTATCAGATTTGATTTCAGTTCGTTTGAAAGAATAATATCGGAAGTCAGCTTATACTTTGGCAATGGTTCTTATCGAGCGAGAGAGTTACACGGCTAGTTGATTTGATGAGTGGTTATGAATCTCTACGTGTTTCGTTCATCATTAGCAATGTGCGAAGGTTTAGAAAGAGGTTTTATTTGATATGAGGTTGTTACCGGTACCTGATTATTATTTAGCATCTATTGTGGCCAGAAGTTATTGCTGTGAGTATCTGAGTTATGTGGTATATCATGTGATTATATCTTGGGTTATAGTTTGTTCAGACGTATACTATGTGTGGATGCGAGAATCGGGTCTTGTAATGGATTCCGGATGTTGGAGGTTTGATTCCGAGGTGTATGGGCTAAGGTTGGAGAAAGGACCTTCAGTTAGGCTCTGTTGTCAGGCTTATATGGATCGGGGTGACATGGTATCACCCACGGGTATGTGCATGATGAGTTTACACAGTGATTTGACGACTTTGGAATGACTCTTAGCACGTTCGAGGATGAACGTATGTTAAAGTGGGGAGAATGTAACGATCCAACCAGTTATTTTGAGCATTTGCATTTCGTTCAGCTATTTGAAGTCTTGAGTAGCTTCATATGATGTATTATGACGCGTGTGAATCGTCGGTATTGATTTTCAGGTGATTCGAATTTGATTTTGAAAAATGAATCTTATGTTAGAAGCTTTAAATTGGAAGAGTTGACCATGTTTGACTTTTATGTATTTGACCCCGGATCGGAGTTTTGATAGTTCCGTTAGGTCCGGATGGTGGTTTTAGACTTGGGCCTATGCCCGGATTTGCATTTGGATACTTTTTGAAGGTTTTGGCGTTAATTGGCGAAAGATGGCAATTTGAAGGTTTGGAAAGTTCATAGGTTTGACCGAGAATTGACTTTGATGATATCGGGTTCAAATTGTGGTTCTGGGAATTGGAATAGCTTCGTTAGGTCATTTGGGACTTGTGTGCAAAATTTGAGGTCATTCCCGATTGATTTGATATGGTTCGGCACGAGTTTTGAAAGTTGAAAATTCAAAAGTTCTTAAAGTTTGATTTGAGGTGCGATTCGTGATTTTGATGTTGTTATGTATGATTTGAGGCCTCGAGTAGATCCGTGTAAGGTTTTGGAACTTGTTGGTATGTTCGGACAGGGTCCCGAGGGGCCCGGGCGTATTTCGGATTGGTTCAGATCATTTTTTGGCTAAGTTGGCTTGGCTGGAGTTTCTGGTTCTGGTGTGTCCGCATCTGCGAAGGGCTGGTCGTAGATGCAAGCCCGCAGATGTGGAACTTTGGTCGCAGAGGCAAAGTAGGCTGGAGTGGGGATGTTTGCTCAGAAGCGAGATTTTGAGCGCAGATGCGGTGACTTGGAGCGCAGGAGCGAAGAGGAATGCAGAAGTATGAAATGGTGTTGCACCTGCGTTTGCACAGAAGCAGGACATTCCGAAGGTGCAAAAGGATGGTTTCCGGTTGTTTCCGTAGAAGTGGATGACTTGTCGCAGAAGCGAATCTCCTGTTCGCAGGTGCAAAAATGCTTGGCAATTCTATATAATTCGAGGGTTGGTTCATTTTATCATAATTTGAGATTTGGAGCTCAGATTTGAGCGATTTTGAAGGTGAATTTCACCACATGGATTAGGGTAAGTATTTTCTAATAGGTGTTCATTATATTTTATGAATCTATCTTCGATTTTGGCGTTTGGATTATGAATTTTAAAGAGAAATTGAGTATTTTTGTCTAAACTTTCCTGAAATAAATTTTTGAGTTTTGAACATCAGTTCGGAGTCGGATTTGAGTGAAATTAATATGATTGGACACGTAACTGAATGGGTTGTCATAATTTGTGAGTTTTGTCAGGTTCCAGGGTGTGGGCCCGAGTTTGACTTTTTGGTTGACTTTGAGCTTTTGATTAAAGATTAGACGTTTTTCGTTTGGTTTGTTTCCTTTGACATCATTTGATGATTTTGAGTTACTTTTGGCTAGTTTCAAGACGTTCAGAGGTCGATTCGCGCAGGATAGCATTTCTAGAGTATGGTTTGGCTTGCTCGGTATTTATTTTGGCTTGCTTGAGGTAAATATTTTATCTAAACTTTGTTGAGGAAATAGCTGACTGAATTATTTGTGATAGCTACGTGATATGGGTGCATACATGTGAGGGGTTTGAGCCCATATGCTAACTCTAGCCTATTTATTCATGCTCAGGTAGTGCTTAGGCTATGCCTAGAGTTGACTGTTAAGCTTTATGCTGTGGTATTTTTCATATTTGTAATATTGTTGTGAAATATTTGAGCCGTGTTTGAGGTTACATAGAGGCTTATTCCCTGAATGAACTTGATAATTGTTATTTTTGTGATGAAATTTCCGGTTTGAGCTATGATAGCACGCTATGCATGTGCCTACACTCTAGCATATCACATATACCAATCCAGGAGCATGAGACATGTTATTCATTTATCATATACATGTATTCTTATATGTTTGCTTCTGTGTGATATGATTTGGACTGGATGCATGTGACCGAGCCGGGCGGATTGTGTTGTTATGCCTGTAACCACGCCCGGCGGATTGTGTTATTATGCCTGTAACCACGCCGGCCGGATTGTGTTGTTATGCCTGTGATCAGGCCGGGCGGATTGTGTTGTTATGCTTGTGACCACCTCGGGTGGATTGTACTGTTATGCATGTGACCACGCCGGGCGGATTGTAACGTGATGCATGTGAACACACCGGGTGAATTATGATATAGAGCATGTGATCACGCTGGGCTGGTAGCACATTGAATTGGTTGTGCTTGCGTGTGGATATAGATCCATCCCCTAGGACCACCCTCTCATGCTTCTCTCTTAATGGTGTACACGCGGATTATGAGAAACCAACGGGTTTCTGGTTGATGTAAACTCTGGAAGAGGTGGTTATTGTTATTTGGATCGGGTTGCGTGCCGCAACGGACTGATATTTGGTTATTGCATTTCATATTTACTTGCAATTTCCTTGACTATTTACCTGATTTATTTGCATACCTCCCTTATATGATGGACTGTTGACTGAGTAGAACACTTTAAAACAAAGAATTGTGAGCACCAAGGTGGATTTTCCTGTATTTTTCTTGATTTGATCATATATATATGTTCTATACCTGTTGGATTTAAGAACTTGTACTGGTAACTGGTGAGTATCATTTATAATTTTTGCTGCTATTACCTCGCTAGAGTTAGTTAGGATACTAATTGAGCACATGGGATCGGTTGTACTCATACTATATTTCTACACCTTGCGTGCAGATCTTGGAGTTGATGATGATGTGTATGGTGGGAGCTAGTATTGAAGATGTGCTCACGTTCCAGTTATGGCTATCACTTGTCCTTGGTGGCTTTGGATTCGAATTCTATTCATGTACATTCCAAAACATATGTAATTATTTCATTTCAGTTTTGTAAATCTAAGTCTTATAGGCTCATGACTTGTACTAGCAGTCATTGGGTTGTTGTATAAAATTTCAGTTATTTCATCATTTATTTCTTATTAATCTCATTTGGAATATGTTGACTGTTAGTTGGCTTACCTAGCGAGTTGGGTTAGGTTTCATCACGATTAATGGATTTTGGGTCGTGACACAAATGCAACCTAGGGTTCGCAAATGCGAACCCAGCAAATACGACAAGTACATCGCAAATGTGATGCATGCTGAACATTGGGGATGTCACAAATGCAACAAAGACTTCGCATTTTCGAAGTCTCCCCTTCCGCAAAAGCGAGTATTTTATCGCAAATGCAATTCTCCCTAGCCTAGGGGCCTGATCGCAAATGCGATCCGTAGTTCGCAAAAGCAAACCTGCCAGCCTCCTAGCCCACCTTGCAAATGCGATTAATGTCTCGAATTTGCGAGACCTGCAACATTTGTCCGCACCAGCAACTATGAAACATGACCTAATCAATTTGAAACGTGTCCGAAACTCACCCGAACCTCCGGGGCTCCACACCAAACATCCACACAAGTTTAAAAATATCATACGAACTCTTTCGCGCGACTAAATCACCAAAATAACATCTGGAACCACGAATCAGACACCAAAACACATAGAAAATTTCAATGAACTCACAACTCGAAACGACATCAAATTTTTCAGACAAGTTTCAAATGATAAAACGGACCTATTTCAAGTTTTGAAACTAAAATCCGAACCCAATAATCATAAAGTCAATCTACGGTCAAACGTAGGGTATTTCTAAACCTTCAAATTGCTAACTTTCGGCAAAACAAGTTAAATCAACTTAGGAACTTCCGAATTCAATTACAGGCATATGCCTAAGTCCAAAATCACTATACGAACCTATTGGAATCATCAAAATACCGTTCCAGGGTCATTTTCACATGAATCAAGCCCCGGTCAATAATTCCAACTTAAACTTCTAAACCAAGAACCAATAGATCTAAATCATTCCAAAACCTCCCCGAAACGAAACCAACCATCCCCGCAAGTCATAAGACCACAAATACACATATGGGAAGATTCAAAAGGGGATACAGGGCTCATATGCACGAAACGACCGGCCGGGTCATTACACCAGCATATGTGGATGAAGGAAAAAGTGGCAATATTGCTTTTGCAAGGGGTTGTTTCTTCACTGAAAGTCAGTATTGATAAATTCTAAATATGTTGAGCAACAACAATATTGTGCCTCAAGTGAATATGGCATGTATAGTTACTTCTTTGATGGTTGATTATTTGTTCTGAGTGGATAATTGATTCAGGTGCTTTCCACCACATTACTGCTACCTTAGATGTGTTGCAAACTAAGAATGAGTTGAATTCTAGCTCTAGAGAACTGGTTCATCTGCCCACGGGTAAAAAGAAAAATATTACTCATAACGTTATTGCAATTTGTCTTAAGGACGTGATAGTCAAGAATATGTTATTTATGCCTGACTTCAAGGTCAATCTCTTGTCTATTTTCAAACTGACTAAGGAACTCTCTTGCTATGTCGCTTCTTTCTTGATTTCTATGTATTTCAGGATCTTTAATGTGACAATATGAGGAGAATTGATAGAGAAAGAGGTGTCTTATATATGATCAAGAATGAGCATACCAGAAGGTTGATGAAGCATGTTTCTACTGCAGCAGCTTAGAAGATTGTGAAAGATGGCAGTCTATGGAATAAAATATTAGTCTGTGCCTCTATTTGTACTATAAAAATATAGGGTTCTTTCTGAATAAAAATTTTGATTTAGCAGTGAATAATGATTGTTCTCGTTGCCCCTCGGCTAAGCAGTGTAGAATGATTTTCCCTAGAAGTATGACTAGGAGTGACAGACCTTTATTTCTTTTGCATATGAATGTATGGGTCCCTATAAATTTTTTACTCATGATAGAAAGCATTTATTCTTGACGATTATGGATGATAATTCTAGATATACTTGGCTTCATTTTCTTCAAAGGAAAAGTGATGTTACAGTAGTTTTACAAAAGTTTCTTTCTAAGAACTCAATTTGACACTACATTAAGACCATTAGAACTGATAATGGTAATAAGTTCTTTAGTAGGTGATGCACTAATTTGTTTGACGCCTATGGTATTATATATCAGAGTAGTTGTATTTATACTTCCCATCAGAATGGGATAGTATAGAGAAAGCACAAATACATCTTATATACTACAGAGTATTAAAGGTATTGGGAGAATGTGTAATTGCTTGTGTGTACATTATTAATAGACTGCCTACTGCTATCCTGAATGGTAAATCACCTTGTGAACTATTATACAAACACCAACCCTCAATTTCTCACTTCAGAGTTTTGGGATGCTTATGTTATTCCACCACTATGGTTAAGGAGCACAAGTTTCAGCCAGGGCGACCATTAGTTCTTCTGAAACACAAAAGGGATACAAGTTGTTGGAACTTTACACTAACTAAGTTGTTGGTCTTTTAGGAGCATCTTATCTGTTCCTTTTGACGGGTCTTCCTCTACTTCAACTTTACTATTTTAGCCTTCCATGATTCTTGACTGGATGAATGTGTCAATTGATCATGAACCCTTTGAAAAAGTAGAAACTACTTATGTGCCTGTTGTGTCTGAAGAAACTAACATTGATCTTGTTCGTGTGGATGTCCTAATAGAATCTACACATGTTGCTGAATCAATAGAAATGCTTACAAATTGCAGAATCAGAACTTGAGCTTGAAAGTTCTGAGTTTGAAGCTCATGCATTGAGCAGATCTCAAAGAAATACTAAGGATCCTTTATTGTTACATGATTACCACACGGAGTCACTTTATATCCACTCTTTAATAATCTGTATTATATATAGCAGGCTTCCAACAAAGTACAAATTTCAATACTCACAAAACCACAGATTTTTATAGAAGCTTCACAGGACAAGAGGTGGATTGCAGTCATAGAGTTAGAAACCAAAGCCTTGGAGGAAAACAAGACATGGGAGATAGTGGATTTGCCCAAAGGAAAGAATGCAATTGGCTCAAAGTGGGTATACAAGATAAAGTTTAAAGTTAATTGGAAAGTATAAAGATATAAAGCTAGATTAGCTGCAAAATGATAAAATCTAAGAGAGGAATTGAACTATTAAGAGACATTCTCACTAGTTAAAGAAAATGGTAACTATGAGATATGTCATTGCATTAGCAGCTACAAAGGATGGAATATATATCAAATAAATATAAATAATGCTTTCTTGCAAGGAGATTTGTTGATAAAGTATTTGTACAATTGAAACATGCATCAAAGCAATGAATATAAAGCTTACTGAAGCCTTGCTTGATATAGGATACATCTAGACACTGTTTATTATTTTCAAAGAAGAAAGGGATAGAACTTGTGGGTATCTTAAAGGGATAGACCTTGTGGATATCTTAATATATGTCGATGATCTACTGAATATAAGGGTAGTGATCAATTCATTTCGGAGACAAAAGATACTCTCTACATTAGACGTTTAAATTAGAGGACCTTGGGAAGCTGGAAAATAATTCAGGGATAGAGGTGTTGAGATCCATCCATCCTACTAAACCATAGGAAATATGGACTTCAGTTATAATTAAGAGGAACTAAGCCAATAGCCACTCCAGTAGCTCATTATATTTCTGCAGATTTGATGAACATGTGGGAGTGACAGAGGATGACATATTAAAGGATGTATTTGCATACCAAAGGTTAATAGAAAGGCTGATATACTTGGCAATCATAAGATCTGATATTATCTTTGTTGTGCATTAAGCCACTTCACGCAAGCACCTAAAAATTTCCATTAAATGGAAGATATATAGTGAAATGGAGATATTAATAAGCAGTAAAGATACATATACTTTTACATATTTATCAGTCATAAGTCTTCTAGTCTTCTAGTGGATTGCTCTAGTGGTGAGCGCCCTCCACTTCCAACCAAGAGGTTGTGAGTTCGAGTCACCCCAAGATCAAGGTGGGGAGTTCTTGGAGGGAGGGAGCCGAGGGTCTATCGGAAACAGGCTCTCTACCCCAGGGTAGGGGTAAGGTCTGCGTACACACTACCCTTCATAAACCCTACTAGTAAGATTATAGTGGGTTGTTGTAAATCTTCAGGTGAAGCTTGGTGAATCACTAATCTCATGGAAGTAAAAAACATAGTAAATTATCTTAAGAAGTTCTCAGAAACAGAGTACAGAAGTTTAGCAGCAGCAATTATTTGGCTTTTAAGGTGGTTTTCAAAGAAAAGCTTGGGGTTCCTATCAAGCAACTAGTAGATATGTATTGTCGTTGCAAATTGCAACTAATTCTATTTTTTATGGAGAAACAGCACATATAGAAATAGATTGTCATTTTGTTAGGGACAAAATAAAGGAAGGAAAGATTAATACTAAGCACATTGGAAGAAATGATCAACGAGCAGATTTATAAACTAAAGGGCTTAGAAGGGTCTATTAGGTAAGTTTGGAGTGCTTAACATTTTGCACCCTCAAGCTTGAATGCAACTGTTAGAATAACTGACTGTGTGTAGACCATAGTTAGATGTAGCTCAACTATAGTTGGCCAGCTAGCACAAGATGTTAGAGTTAACTAATTAGTGGAGTTAGTTAATTAAATCATTTTCTCTTCTTCTCCAAAGTATCTTTCTCTCGACTAGCTTCCTCTCTACGCCATTCCTCTGCCTTAATCTCCATGGCTAAACCTTGAGTTTAGCTCAACTCACAGAGTACACTGGTTTTGATATATGCGATAAAACATTTGGAAAAAGATGATAAAGCATTAACTTAAAGATATTTTAAGTATGACTGAGAAACAATCTGGATATCCTGGTAAATTCATAATAGAGGTAATAATATTGCTAAAAAGATTGATGAAAATTTATAAAAGAAAAGGGAAGAAGAATCTCCTCACAATATTTTTAGTTGTTGATCTAAAAGCCAGATAAATATTTCAACTAATTTGGCATCCTATTTTTCAGGTCGGAGTTAATGTATTTTCTGTCAAATTTAATTTTCGAGTGACAAATCAAAGTGATTTTAAAGTTACAAAATTTAGTTTAATGACTTATACGTGGTAATGGGGACGTAACTTTATGATTGGGCCATATTTCTTTTTTCGAGTTATGACGGGCAGTTGGGCATAACAGAGTAGCATTTCGTTCGGTTTGTTGATAAGATATTATTTGTCACTTAAGATGCTGATTATTTTCTCAAATGCAAATTTGGTCCACTTTTATTGCTAATAAATATAATCATTAAGTTGACACTTACGACTGGAGCTGGGTGGTTGATGGTCCATTCATTTCTCCCCCTTTTTGTTACTGATGGGAGTGGGACCGAATTGTGAAGTTGGAAAGCAGCTAAAGTAACTATCTGGATTTCAGGATTTGAAGTCCGAGAATGAGAGGTTTGTGAATTGAATTCCACCCAATTCGATGTTTTCGACAGCAGGGAATGCAGACAAGGGAATTGTGCCGCCAGTGAAGTAAAGAGATCCAAACACTTAATATGAGCCTTACAACTGATGTTTGCAGGGTTTAAGAGATTGAACCATTAGTTGTTGGTCCCTTAACAGAACCATGGTTAAAATAAACAAATCCCGTCCATTAGTTTTTAAGCAGGACATTTATCATAAATTAAGGACTATATTGTGCAAACCTTACTGGAGTAAATCCCAACCCCTCCAAAAACAGCTTGAATTCAGAATGAGCAATCCAATATTTTGTAACCCACACATGTTTTTCCTGTATCCTATGTAAGAATCTAACATAAAAACACCCAACATGAATGTGTTAACCATGAACAAAATAAATATCCTAACATCAATCCCATGATTAGAGTAGTTCAAGACTTTATAAACAATTTTAGAAACCTTCTACAACTTATCTGAGCTAACTATATAATTCAACATGCTTAACAAAGGTTAGCTTTAATATCATACGAAAGTACTATTTCAATATCCAATTCAAATATTTACAATAACTGGTAGAGTACTGCAAATATTTTATGAATAATACTTTTTGGAAAACCTTACAATAACACACGTGGAACAATGATATAACTCAATCAAATCCATACTTATTTCACTCTTTAGATAAATGTGCACGAAATATCGAAACATTTTATCTTCTTCTTAGACGTGCGATTAAAATCATAAAAGAAACATTATTTTATCTCATTTTATATAATGCTATTATTATTTGATTATATATTATACTTCTCGTGTAATTCCACATATGTAAATTACTTTTTCAAAAGCTAAGAAATTAATGCCTAATTTCAGTAGGCGCCCTGATTTTAATCTGAAAAAAACCGTATTCGCACTCGGTGTGTTTTTATTCCTAATGAATTAAAAGAAACGTACACGTTAGTCATAAGTGATTAGTATGTACTCTCGCCTCAATATGTCTGTCTTCTAGTAATGAAAAATCTATGCAATTTAAGGTAAACAGCGAATTTAATATACTAAACCCCGTCAATTATTTATTAGTGTGGATATGAATCCGTGACTTATGACCTGTGAGCAACGACCAGACACGGGTTCCCCTTAATCCACCGTCATTTGCGCAGTGTATCACTGCTTAACTTCACTCATCTGCCCAAGTCCACGCGTTTCAAATCCCACCATTTTTCTTCCACTGTCCTTTTTATTTTGTCTTCTACTTTCCTTTTACATTCCTTCTTAGGTCAATCAATAGTGCCATTTATTTATCCCTACCTCTCTCTATAATAAATAAGTTCACATTTCACACTACTACTACTCTACTGGTATAAGTAAAGTACTCCCCTGCATCACTAGTTCCAACCGACAAAGACACAAACAAAATGGCGGAAGAAGAAATAGGGGAAGAGTACCTTTTCAAGATTGTGGTGATAGGCGACTCTGCTGTTGGCAAATCGAACTTGCTGTCCCGTTTTGCCCGTGATGAGTTTGACCATAACTCTAAGGCTACCATTGGAGTTGAGTTCCAAACCCAAGTTGTAGAAGTTGATGGCAAGGAAATTAAGGCCCAAGTTTGGGACACAGCTGGTCAAGAACGCTTTCGGGCAGTCACTTCTGCTTATTATAGAGGTGCTGTTGGGGCTCTCATTGTTTATGATATTAGCAGAAAGACCACTTTTGAGAATATCAAACGTTGGCTTGATGAACTCAACAGTAAGCCCCTTTTTCCTTTGAATTTTATTTGGCTGGCATCTAAAGTTGTCAACTTTTGCGGATTTCTTTTTGGACTTGGATTTGCAATGATTTTGGTTTCATCTGGATCCATTGTTTCGATGCAGCAAATGTGGTTTAAATTAGCAACTACATTTACTTGGGAACAGCAAATGTATCAAAACAGATTGTTTGGCCAGATATGATTCTGAAAAATGTAATAAAAACAAATGGCCTGCTATATTGATTATTTACTGGTAAGGCTATTGTGAGTAGCCTGATATATTTGAGACTAACTTTTACACATACAATTTTTAGATAATTAGGAACTAGTTGTATCATTATTTAGGATGGAAAAAGAGTCATATTCCTGTCTTCCGTGTATAAAGTCTACTGTGTGCTTGTGAAAAGAGGAAATCTGAATATAAGTTTGATTTATGCCATTGTTAAGGCTTTAAGGAGCATTGCTAGCTCGTCTTCCACTTGCAGTTGTGCAACCAGGATACTTCTGTTGGAAGTCCTGGGCTTGTCTGATTTTCATATAGCCGACCCCAAATAGTTTGAATGGAGATGTTGTTATTGTTGATGTTGTGGTAACTAAAAAGAGCTACTGTTCAAAGGTAGCGTAATGAATATTTGTTCTGTATTATTTGATTCCATCCCGTCAGTAGACATTTTGTCTTATCTGTTCAATAAGCTGGATCTATGTGGATCTTCTCGAGCACTGCAGCTCTGCGCATCCATTGTAGGATTCTACTAACGGGAACTCACAAATTTTGATAAATTCTCAAGTATTCTTCCTGAGGATTCTCTCAACTTTAGAACCATTTTGGATTTGTTTTCCTGTCCACTTTTGGTATTTCAATATTCGTGTTAGTATATAGTTTTAACCTATTGCTTAAATGGTAATGCAGCTCACTGTGATACAACAGTTGCAAGGATGCTTGTGGGAAACAAGTGTGATCTGGAGAACATCAGAGATGTGAGTGTAGAGGAAGGAAAAAACCTTGCAGAAGAGGAAGGATTATTCTTTATTGAAACATCTGCACTGGACTCTACTAATGTCAATACAGCCTTTGAAATTGTCATCCGCGAGATATACAAAAATTTGAGCCGGAAAGTTCTCAATTCTGATTCATACAAGGCAGAATTATCAGTCAATCGGGTTAGCCTTGCCAATGGAACCGACATGTCAAAGCAAAAGGCATCGTGCTGTTCCAGATAGTTTTGTTCCATAATTATTATGTTCATCTTTAGTCTCTTTACCTTTTTAGACACTTACCCTGCCCTGAATTTAACCTGGCAGTTTCTCAAGGGTGCATGTCGTGTTACGTTTAGTTCATTGCTGTGTTACTTGCAGTCTTGCAACGCAATAGCCCCAACAGGGTATAATTGTATCTTTACGAGGCAACAGAATAAATATATGAGAAAGGATTGAGTTTTGACAAAATTCGTGAACTTCTTATCGTTCATTGCAGACAATGACTTTACCACTGTCAAGCGTGTCAATTTAGCCCAACACCAGCCTGCGGAAACTCTTTGCCTGCAGAGAAAATCACTTTCTTCTCTCAAATTCTCTCTAAAACGGTATAAAATTAGCACAGCTCTGCCTACATACTAATTAGCTTCCGTAAAAAATTTTGGCATTAATTTAATTAAAGAAAGAAAAAGTTAAACACTTTACTTCAAGCTTTAAAGCTAAGTTCGCTATTAATAGTCGGTTTGGCCAATTATTATTTTTATTGGTCAAAAGTGTTTTTTTCGAAAATTAAGGTGTTTGGCCAAGCTTTTAGAAGGGAAAAAAAGTGATTTTGAGTAGAAGCAAAAGTAGTTTCTCCCAAAAAAGTATTTTTGAGAAATATATACTTAAAAGCACTTTTTAAAAGTTTAGCCAAATACTAATTATTACTTAAAAGTATTTTCTTAATTAATTAGTCAAACACAAACTGCTTCTCACCAAAAGTATTTTTTCAAAAACACTTTTGAGAAAAATACTTTTTAAAATAAGTTTATTTTAGAAGCTAGGCCAAATAGACTATAAATTTCCTTAGTTTGGGTTAAGCTTGTTAATCGGGCCGGGCCGGGCCAGCCCAATCACAGCCCGGTTCAGCCCGAGTCAGCCCGGTACGATAGGGGTTGGGGACGGATTGGCAAGGGTTGGGCGGGGAACGGGCGGGAACGTACACATTTTGGTAACCGGTGCCCCGGAACCCGGTTAGCCCGGTTACTGGTTAATCGTTACCGGGTTTTTACCGGGCTACAGCCCGGTTACCGTTGTCATTTTTTTTTTTTAATTTCTACAGTCAAATTCAAAAATGATCGTTGGGCAACGGCCATTTTTTGCAAAAATGGCCATTTCGGCCTACCCCTTTAAGAAAATAGCCCATCACCCCTAATAATTGATAAATTATAATTTTAACCTTTTAAAAACTATAAATAGCCTCCCTTTTTTATTTTTTCTCACAATTTGCTCTCTTACTACTCTAATTCTCTCTCAATTCTCTCTTGATAATATTGCTTATTGCTCTTAAATTCTCAATTACTTATTATTTCAAGTTTCATCAAATATTTACTTTAGTCACTACAAAATTATAATTATCAAATATAAAGTATTCAAGTGAAGTGTTGTATCAATATTCAATATCATCAAATATCAAGTATCAGTCTATCAACTGAAGTTTGATATCAAATTTAGTGTGGCATCCGGAATCCTGGTACACTCGTTCCATCTCTTTCTTTTCTTTGGTGTATATTTTTATTTTATTATTTAGAATTATTAATTTAATTTCTTAATTTAATTTACATAATTGATATATTTAGAGCAGCCAAAAAAGCGTGTACTAGTAGGGGTGGTAGTAGTAAGAGTAAAACTTCTAAAAAATCAAGAAGTGATACTGGTTCTTCTAGTAGCTTTACACATATTTCTGAAAGTTCACCTAAAAATTTAAATATAGATTATGAGCGACTTCAAGAAAATTATGGTATAGATGATAATTTAGATGATATTCAATCACCTGATAATCTTGAAACACCACCAGCTACACCTGGTAATGCTAGTCAAACTCAAAATACTAGGGGTGGAGGTCGTGGTAATACAGGTAGGCCTCCCCTCCCTATTAAGAGGAATCGAAGATTAAGAAGTAAGTGTTGAATTTTTTTTTGAAAGATTAGAAGAAGATAAAAATTATGTAAGATGTCAAATTTGTAAGAAAGTTTATAAACATGAGATCGGAGGTAAGGCAGGGGGAACAGGTCAACTTCGTAGGCACATGGTAGATAACCACCCTATTGCATGGGGTGCTGATGAGGAAGATGGGCAACAAAAACTTAACCCGGATACTGGAGGGTTAATGGGTAAATACGATATTAAGAAAGATCGGGAAGAATTAGCTAAAATAATTGTTTTAGGTTGTTTACCTTTTAGTTTTGCTGCTTCACCATATCTTGTTACTTATATTCAAAGAATTTATAACCCTTTGTTTAAAGGTATTCCTAGAAGTACTTGTAGAGCTAGATTAAATGCGGCTTTTTGGACAATATTAAATATATATCCGTTATTTGTTCGCCAGTCTTTCTTGTAGAGTTTCTCTTACTTCTGATATTGGTCGTGTTGTTAATAAAAATAATTATTTGACTGTTACATGCCAATGCCAATGGATAGATGATAATTTTTGTATGCAAAAATATATCATTGCTTTTAAATATAATGAAGATCAAAGTCATATTGGTGCATTTATAAGTAATACTATCCATGAAGCTGCTATATTTTATGATCCTGCAGAAAAAGTTTTGTGTATGTCATTTGATAATACTTCTAACAACAATGCTGCTATTACAATATTAAAATTGCATCTACACCCACCACTTCCTGAAATATTTCATGTTAGGTGTTGATATTTGGCTATAATTCCATATTTTTAGTGCATTACTTACCTTACACTTTAGGTGCTTTAATGCTAAACTATACTGTATTTGCACTTAATTGAGTCTACTCTATGTGTAGGTACATTGGAGATGAAATTGGAGAAAAGTAAATATTTAAAGTATAAATCATGCTCGAAAGCAACAGGAAAGAAGAAAGAAAGAATTGAGCAGAATGAAAATGAAGCAGCAGGCGTAGCAAGCCAAATGGCTCGTGTTAGAGTAGGCAAGGCGAGCTGTGTTGCGCGCATTGAAACTTGCGACGCAAGGGCTTAGGTGAGGTCAAGCTCGCGGCAGAGCTGGCGACGCAAGGGCTGAGGCGAGGTGGAGCATGCGGCAGAGCTCGCGGCGCATGGGCTATAGCGAGGGAGTTTCGGATTTGAAAAGCCTATTTCGTCTCCTTGTTGGGTTTGGACTTGGGCTTTTTCGTTTAGGTCTTTTTCTACACATATAAATAGTCATTAAATACCACTTTTGGGGGTGTTTTGCGACCAGAGGCAAGAATAGCACGTGGAACAACTTTTGGGGGAAAGAATTATCAAGTTCTACATTCCTTAATCTTTTCTTTGTAATTTATTTATGCAAAATACTTAGAAAGTTGTTACTACGAATATGAGTAGTTAAACTTCTAATCTGAGGTTTGATGGAACCTATTGAAGGATGAATTTTCCATTGCGTTTAATATAAATTCGTCATTTACTTTTCTCTACTTGTTCAACTATATTATTATTGTTGTTGGTTGAAGGGCCCTCAATTGACTGTGCCTATTTAGTATGTACTGCTCGAGAGAGAGTATGCATTTAGGTAGTTATTGAACAACACCACTCCTAACGTATTTGAGAGATCAATACGGAGGGTTTAAAGGCGGGATTAGAGATAACGAAACCTTGGTGCGATCATAGTGAGCGGTAAATTAGTGCCAGCTAGCGTAGTTCGAGAGAATACGTCTAGTAAATTATGGTAGTTGCGAGAGAGAGAGATACTCACTCAAAGTACTCATGATCGGTAGAGAATACTTGGGCGAATTTATAGGAACCGTAGCGGGGGAAATTCCGACAATAGGGAAAATCAATACCCTAGACCTTTCCAATCTTGTCTACAACATTTGCTTTGTTAGTAGTAAAATTACAGCTTTTCAATTACCTTGCTTTGAGTTAGTAAACCATCAACTCATTATTCAATATTTCTGAAGGTTGATTATTTGAATTCTTACGAAACTAGTGGTTGTGATTAATAGGTTAATTTCCTGTGGGATTCGACTCCGGACTTGTAAACCAGATTATATTTGCAACGATTGTTAGACCTCTTAGGAGGCATAGTTAGGCGAGTTGGAATTGTTGTTGTGTGCAAAAGTGGTAGCACAGAATTCCCAAGCCGATTTGGGGGGGGGGGTGAGGAAATCTCTCATCCCTACAAGCACTTCCATGGCACTAATGCATGCTAAGTGTTTGTCAAAATGCCTCAAAGGCATTCTGTGTCCCCATTGGAGCCCGAGTCTCCGGGATTGTAATACTAGTGCTATGGTGCCGCGCACCACTTTAAATTTTAAGTGTGGGGTAGCTCACCGGTAGCCCGATGCTTCGAAATTGTAGAAAACATCCTTGTGTCCTTGCTTGATTCTCATGCGAAAATAACGAGGTAAAGTCTGAGTAGCCTTAGAAATTGTGGAACATCATGTGATGAACTCTTAGTGTAGGGTCGCAAAACCATGTTTTGAAATGTTGCAATGCATCTAAAACTGACTAAGGTTCACTTGTGTAGGTAGGAACATGCCTCCAAAGGACACTGGTAAAGGCAAGGGCAAAGCCACTGCTCTGTCCAAGGGTAAGGCCCCCTCCGCACCTCCATCGAAAAAGAGAAAATGAGGAGAAGCTACTTCAAGTCAGGTTGAAGGATTGCAAGCAGTTACAGCTATAGCAGCCACTTGCACACAACCTGAGGGACAGCGAGAATTTGGTCTTAAGAGCATACCCCCAAATGTCAAGGACCGGTACAAGCGTTGTCAGCCGATACATATACATCCTGAGGCAGTTGTTCATGAGTGTCGCCTAAAAGCCAAGTATCAAGAAATCTAGAAATTATTCATAATCTTGGGTTGAGCTATGTGTTTAGGAACACCGGGGATATAAATGTCAACCTTGTTCGGGAGTTTTATGCCGGTTTTGATCCAAAGGATCCTGAGCAGCTGGTGCCTATTCGAGGAAGGTTGATCGATTTTTCAGCCTCGGCAATATGCAATTTCTTAGGTGCGCTGGATGTTCCCCAGGAACGCTTGGACAATTTCATCACCCATCCTACATATCAAGAGCTGAGACACACTCTTTGTGGTGTCAATTTTGTGGCGGCTTGGGTGCGGGACAAGAAAACCAATCGCCATAGGAAATTACCTAAGAAGAAAATGAAGGCAAAAGCGCAAGTGTGGTTGAAATTGATTAATACACGGCTCCTACCATGCAACCATGACACTCTTATTAGCCGTGAAAGGACTTGCGTGTTATATTTCTTAATGACGGGCCAAAGGGTGAATGTGGGCTACTTGATCCGCTACCAGATGACCCAAGAGAGAACTAGCAAGAGAATTGATCGAATGCCCTTTGCAAACATGTTGACTCAGTACTTGCGACAAGAAGAGGTGGAGGAGGAGAAAGCTTTTGATCACATCATTTACTCCGTCCCTACAACTAATGGACATCACAAGCGTCCGGGTTAAGGAGGAGAATACCACGACTTCACTGACAGGGGCCGAGAGCAATGCACGCGATGATAGCTTTATGGCCCATTTATATGAGATGATGGACTTGCAGCTTCAGATTGGGGGACGGCCCGCCACTACAGAGAAGAGGTCCATCTTGGAGGAGCGTTTCCCGCTCAATGCTCATGCTCAGCAGCTGGTTGGGCTTGGTGATGGCTACCGACTCCTAGAGGATGAGGATGTCAACACACCAGAGCAGTCAAAGGCCGAGCCGGAGCAGTCTGAGGAAGAGGATGAGGAGGAGGAGGAGGAAGAAGCAGAAGATGAGGAGTGGACAGCTGCAGATGGAGCCTTCGAGGATGAAGGCGATGACGAGGCTTGATCAGGGAGTTTTCATACCACCCAACTCTTTTTTTTTTCTTTGTTTTGTCAGTTTGTGTATGCACTGAGGACATTGCATGAATTAAAGGTGGGGTGGTAACTGGTAACTTGTAGATATTAGTCTTGTTAAAAAACAAATGTAGAAAAATTGGATTCAAATTGGACTCTTCCCGACGATGGATCTCCTAGACAGTTTTCTTGAGGGAATTAAGTCTAAAAAAAAAAGAAAAAAAAAAGATTTTCTTTATAGGTAGTGTAGTAATTCCCCCTTGGTTTTTTTTTTGTACCGCGGTTCTTTTCCAAGGGTTTTGGTTGAACCGGATGTAGTAGTTTTATTTTTTTTAGGAGTAGAAACCATTGTGCTATGAATTGAATTGAAGCAACATCTCTTGACTTTGTTATTCCTTGAGAATAGTGAGTACTCTGGTTGGGACGCTTAAGCTCAGTTTTTGACTCTAGTATAAGTACCTTAAATCGTATAATCTTAACTTTGCTTAACTGCTTTGACTAGAGTGGCATGATAAAACCAATCTTGAGTGAGTATGTGCCATGTGTGTGTAAGGCTTGTGTATATTCTGTGCATTGCAGTTGATGTCTAGAACTTGTCCCGCGTATTTGCAAAGCGAAATAGTAGTTTTGTTCAGTCTGGGAAGTGATATAGGCATTTCTTTGTTGAGCCAGATATATATAGTTTACCCGCCTATGAGCATGTAATCTTGTTTCTTTGGCAACCACATTACAAGCCTTACCCCTTTGTTTGAATTAATCATTTATTTGAACCTTGTCGCCTCTCATGTGCACATGAATTGTTATGAATTATGTAAAAGTTAAAGTGTGGGGTGGTGGTTCGGCTTTTGAGTGGAACAAATGAAATAAGGAGAAAGGTGCACTGTTTTGAAAAAAAAATATAAAAGCCACTTGAAGTGAAAAAGAAAAAAAAAGAGAAATAGTTGTATTGTTTGTATGAAAAATATTTCTTGGTAGTGGTGGCTATTGATGTAGTTGTGCTTAAAGAAGTATGGGGTAATATACATTGATGTGAAGGTAGAGTTTTGGTTTGACATAAGTATGGGCTTGAGTGTTAAAGTATATATATTAAAGTGCTTAGGGAGGCGTAGTCACTCATACCCAAATGTATCCTACCCGACCCGCAGCCTACATTACAACCAATTAAAGCCATACTTGATCCTAGATTGAATGAACTTTATTAGTAGAGTAATACATTACAGGCAAGCCTATGGTGCATCTTTTGTGGCATATGAATGTTATTTCTGAGAGTGAGTGAATTCTTCCTATCTTGAGTTCCTACGTTCTTAAATTTTACTGTGTGTGGAACTAATCTCTTTTGTTGTGTGAGGGCACGTGATTCGTGACGGAAAGGTAATGTCATTGACCTCTATGTTAGAGTAAGTGAGTAAGTTGTGAATAATGCATGGTACTTGTGAGTCAAATCTTGAGGTGAAGATGTTACACTTTTGTACTTAGTATATTTTAAAGATTCTTGGTGTGATGAGTTAGGAGAATTGCTTAAAAAGGTCGTGTCTATAAAGTGTAGTTTGATTGCTCGAGGACGAGAAACGTTTAAGTGTGGGGTAGTGATATTTGGATATAATTCCATATTTTTAGTGCATTACTTACCTTATACTTTAGGTGCTTTAATGCTAAACTATACTATATTTGCGCTTAATTGAGTCTATTCTATGTGTAGGTACATTGGAGATGAAATTGGAGCAAAGTGAATATTTAGAGTATAAATCATGCTCGAAAGCAACAGGAAAGAAGAAAGAAAGAATTGAGCAGAATGAAAATGAAGCAGCAGGCGTAGCAAGCCAAATGGCTCGTGTTAGAGTAGGCAAGGCGAGCTGTGTTGCGCGCATTGAAACTTGCGACGCAAGGGCTTAGGTGAGGTCAAGCTCGCGGCAGAGCTGGCGACGCAAGGGCTGAGGCGAGGTGGAGCATGCGGCAGAGCTCGCGGCGCATGGGCTATAGCGAGGGAGTTTCGGATTTGAAAAGCCTATTTCGTCTCCTTGTTGGGTTTGGACTTGGGCTTTTTCATTTAGGTCTTTTCCTACACATATAAATAGTCATTAAATACCACTTTTGGGGGTGTTTTGCGACCAGAGGCAAGAATAGCACGTGGAACAACTTTTGGGGGAAAGAATCATCAAGTTCTACATTCCTTCATCTTTTCTTTGTAATTTGTTTATGCAAAATACTTGAAAAATTGTTATTACGAATATGAATAGTTAAACTTCTAATATGCGGTTTGACGGAACCTATTGAAGGATGATTTTTCTATTGCGTTTAATATAAATTCGTCATTTACTTTTCTCTACTTGTTCAACTATATTATTATTGTTGTTGATTGAAGGGACCTCAATTGACTGTGCCTATTTAGTGTGTACTGCTCGAGAGAGAGTATGCATTTAGGTAGTTGTTGAACAACACCATTCCTAATGTATTTGAGAGATCAATACGGAGGGTTTAAAGGCAGGATTAGAGATAACAAAACCTTGGTGCGATCATAGTGAGCGATAAATTAGTGACAGCTAGCATAGTTCGAGAGAATACGTCTAGTAAATTGTGGTAGTTGCTCGAGAAAGAGCTACACACTCAAAGTACTCACAATCGGTAGAGAATATTTGGGTCAATTTATAGGAACCGTAGCGGGAGAGATTCCGACAATAGGGAAAATCAAAACCCTAGACCTTTCTAATCTTGTCTACAATATTTGCTTTGTTAGTAGTAAAATTACAGCTTTTCAATTACCTTGCTTTGAGTTAGTAAACTATCAACTCATTATTCAATATTTCTGAAGGTTGATTATTTGGATTCTTACGAAACTAGTGGTTGTGATTAATAGGTTAATTCCCTGTGGGATTCGACTCCGGACTTGTAAACCGGATTATATTTGCAATGGCCACTAGACCTCTTAGGAGGCATAGTTGGGCGTGATCAGGTGTGCATGTCATATTTATAATTTAATTGTGAAGAGTGGCCTTGAATTATTTAGAGATGAGATCACTTTAGTTAGAAGAGTTGTTGGTGTAATTCAAGAAAATAATAGAAGTGCTAGATTAAATGCATTTAAGGAAAAATGTGTACAATATGGACTAAAACCAAGACTCATGCCTGGAGAAATAGTTACTAGGTAGAATTATACTTATTTATTCTTAAGATGTTGTCATAAATATAGAATGCCTATAACTGAAGTTGCTAATTCTCATTGTACCGATCCTAACCGTTTGTTAACATCTAGAACTTGGGATGTCATTGAAGATGTTGTATAAATTTTACAAAACATTTATGTGGCTACACTTGAGTTTTCTGGAGCTTATTATCCTACTATTGCAAATGGTTTAGTTCATATTGCTGAAATTTCTCTTTTACTCTATAATTTGAAGAAGAAAGAAGTATATACTTCTGTTGTTGAATCTACGCTAGATAAATTTAAAAATTATTTCTACCCAATTCCCCCTATTTACCTAATTGGTGCTATTTTAAACCCTTCTATCAAAATGGCCATTTGTCGCCAATTAATCACTTCTTTATATGTTTATATGGATATTGGACCAACTGAAATCCCTGATATTGAAACTTGTATTTCTGATCTACACAAACATTTACAAACTTTATATAATTATTATGCTAACATTGTTGATGCTTTTGCTGTTGTAGATGCAAATATTCCTTCAAGTTCAGTTTCAACATCTGCATCCGGTGCTTTGGAGGATAATGATGGTGTTGAAGATTATTTGATTTGGTCTACACTAGGAGAGCATCAACAAACCAATAGCAAGAACATTGATGAACTCCAATTCTACTTGCAAAATTCACCGGAGCCTCGTACAAAGGAATTTCTACCTCTGGGTTGGTGGAGGAGCAACTCAAATCAATTTCCTATTTTTCGGCCATGGCTCGAGTCGTGCTAAATGTGCCGATTTCAACAGTCGCACCAGAGAGCGCATTTAGCCAAGCAAGGCAGCAACTAGGAGATACTCATCATTCATTGGGCAACAACGCTTTGAAAATTCTAGTGTGCTTCAGAGATTGGATAAGATCATAACAGCGAATTCAAGGGCGTGAAGAGGTAGATGAAGCGGAGGACCAAGAAATTAGAGATATAATGGTTTATGGTTCCGATGCAAGCAATGCCGGAAATCAAGAACCTCATGTTGACATGCATGAACTTACAAAAATAATGCAAAGCATGTGATGTACTCTTTATTTTTTATAATTGTTGTAAACTTTTAATTTGCAAGTTCAAAAATAAAAAAATCAAAATAGAACTTGCAAATTAATTTGAAGTATTATTTATTATTCAATAAAAATATAAAACAAAAGCCTTCGGAATTTGATCCTTACATATTGCCTATTGGTCTTATTAAATAATTTTTTGTAGCCACTTACTTTTAAATTTCAATTTTAAAATTTTAAATTTCAAATTTCAAATTTCAAATTTAAAACTTTAAACTTTAAAGTTTAATTCTAAGCCTTAAAAGTTTGCAAACACTTGAGTATCAATAACATTGAATAAGAAAAAAAATATACTTTAAAAAAAAAACCCAGCCCGGTCCGGACCTGTTAAGCCCAAACCTAGACGGGCCCACCAAAACCCAAAAAATCCCAGCCCACTACCAGCCCGGAACCCCAGCCCACTAATCAGCCCGAAATAATAACTGGACGGGCTGTTATTTTTTCGTGTCCAGCCCGGACCAGCTCGTCCGGTTAACACCTTTAGTTTGGGTTGACTGAGGTTAGGTCTACATGAGGAGAGGGGTCCACCTTATTTATGTCCTTCCATCTCGCACTCATTAACTTTTGGTCCTATTTTAAAAGTTTTATAATTATAGATACACCTTCACAACTTCTCTTTTTCTCCTCCTTCCTCCTGAAAAGCGATGATCGCACAACTAAAATTAAAAAGAATGAGATATATTGGATTTTTTTGAGTTTAAAAAAGCACTTGTCGAAGAAGATAAAGTGGGTCTACTGACTTTTGAAGGTTCGGCCTGAATCTAACTATTGAGAATGGTTGGAATTGGTACTAGAAGGTTGAATATCAAACATGGAGTGATTTAAAATTTATGTGGAGCGATTTGTATCAATTTTGAAGCAAAAATGTGTTGGTGAAATTTCTTTAGAGACAGCTAAATGTGCCAAACTTATTTAAACAACTTCAAAACTTAAATAGTGGAACATAAATCATAATCAACCTATTTGTGCAACTCACAACTAACGAAAGGGCAGAGCAAGAGGAAGCCAAATGTTGACGGGGGAGTCGATTCCAGGCCAACTTTTACGGGTCGTTTCGTAGGGTGCATAAGAATAGTACTGAATAAGGTATATTAGTAATGTTAGGATTAATAATATTGAGATTAATTATGCTAAAATTATTTCTTATCGACTATTTAGTTTGTTGTATTAAAAATAACATCCATTGCATAATTGTTTAAAAAAACTATTTGTTTACAAAAATACCCTCTGACGGTTTGAAAAAGGATTTGGAAAAGGTTTGAGAAGTAAGCCTTGTGCATGCTTATATATATATATATATATATATATATATATATATATATATATATATATATATATATATATATATGTTGCGGCGTGAATAATGGCACGTGATGATTTAAATATTTATTTATATGAAGGAACAATAAAATTTAATTAATGGAAGAAATTTTATGTATAATAATACAACAATCATCTAAATGACGAAAAATATTATTACATTAGCATAAAACATGAATTTATAATAAAAGGACATCATCAAAACTTACACAAGTGATCAATTTTGACATGTTAGTTAGATAATTATATATTATAGTTTAAAAGTATTTATTCTGAAGGTATCTTAACGGACACTTCTTTGTGGACAATATTTTTTTTTGTGTATGTTTCCTCCTAATTCGTTGGTTGCTCTACCTTAACCAGAACTCTTGTTGTCGATCTTGATATCCCTCTTGAAAGTGCAACATACAGTTGTTCGTACAAGAAAACATATTGCAGTTTGTCCTTATGCTTTATTTATTATATTTGCAAAACATAAACATACTAAAAATTATTTTCACAAAAATTTAAAAGGATATTCCTTAGTTTTGGAAGACGAAAGTTGAATTCAGGGATAAGAATAAACTTAGAAGCACATTAACCAATATCATAATTTTTGCATGTATGACGTTATTGCAAAACTTCTATATCTAAGTTTTTTAGTAGCATGACGGGAATATTTTTCTTCAAAATTAACCTATATACAATGGAAGATCAATTTTAACTTAGTCTATTATATATAAGGTGACACTAACATACGTAAGAAATAAAAAACTTGACAACAAACATGTATGGTAAAAGGCTATTTGGTATTAAAGTATTTAAGTATTCTTCTTGCTAGTAATTATTGGTATCATTTTCTGCTGAGTCAAAAACTAAAAAATATTTTATTTTTACTATAAAATTTTGCAATCAACGTTTTATTAAGTTGATCAACATATTTATTTCTGCTAGCTAAGATATCTTTTTAATTTTATCATGCGATTTGTACAAATTACGTTTTAATCTAATGATAGAAATATTTCTCTTATTAAATGCACTACTATTACCATTGGGATTGATAACCAAATGTTCAGGAAGAACCAAATCATCTTTTATTGGATGCTCTTCTTCGTTTCCGACACAAAGCAAGAAGACACTGAATACTGGATCTCTTCTTACTTTATATTTCTTGTCAGTTGAATCTTTTTCGTTCGAGGCCAGAAGTATAACTTTGGCAAGCTAGCTTTTACAGTCTCTGCTTTTGTCGATTTTGGAACTACAGGTAGTACTTGACAGAAATCACCTCCCAAACCATTAATGTTTCACCAAACGGTTCATTGATATCCAGTATATCTCTAGAATTCCGGACAATTATTTCGATCGTTTGACACTTAGCCATAGGTGCTTCGTCCCATATTATCAATTTTGCTTTTCTTATAAATTTAGCACCATTGCTCTACTTTGATATATTTGTGATGGTTATTTAAGTTGTTTGAAGAGGTATATAAAATCTAAAGTGGGTGGTCTCACAATAAAATCGTTGTTGATACACCACTTGCTATTATTGCTAATAGTGTCATACCTCTTGATATGATATTTGCAAGTAATGCATGACATAGAAATATTATTTCGATTTCGTTGGAGGCATCTACAAAGAATAATCTCGTTATACCAGAGTAGACTCTTTATAATATAGTCTTGAAAGCTTGTTTTTGCTTAGGATTTAGCTTTGATTGTGTTTTCTCATACACTTGTATAACATTTTGATTCTTAATAATATACTAATATTTTTACTTTGTCTTCTAACGCTCTTTTTATGGAATTAATTTATATACCCTAAGATTTATTTTTAACTTGAATAAGAATTGTACTCATATGATGAATTAAAAAAATAATTGAATTGAATTCTCTTGCTAAATAATTAATTAAAAGATTTAATTATTTGATTTTAACATAAAAAATAATTTATTCTATGTTGATTCAGATCTTAATATTAGTTCATCTCTTGTTTATTGACTCTTACCAACCATTGTTTCTCTCTTTCTCACACATTTATATTCTTAAATATTTTCTTGGTTATTGTTTAATAATTAGGTATTTTTCAATATTACAAGAAAAATTGATTAAAAAAATATTATGTGAGTAGAAAAATAGTTCAAATATAATATAAAAATATATTATCGTGGGAGTATTTTTTTTTTTCTCAATTTTAACTCTTTATGCAGTCCATTTAATATTACTTTTATTTTTTCTTTGTATTGGACATTATGTAATGGTAATGTATTGCCAATACGGATGATTCTTATGAAATTAATTTTATTAGACATTCCTACATATTTTTAATGAGAATTTAATAGACAAAATTTTATTAATTTTAAAATATTAAATATTAAAAATTAGCATAGAAGCTATTGTAGTCCAAAAAATAGGTTATTGTAGTTATCTCCTTTCCTTATGAGTTCTTCCGTTTAATATTTTAGGGTTATTTTGATGTACTAATATTCTATTTATTATTTTATAATAATATAGGCTCTCATTTTTCTAAATGAATTTTTACAATAAAATACATTCTCAAATTAAATTAGTAATAGGACATTATAATACATTTTCAAATTAAATTAGTAATAGAAATTTTTAAGAAGTATATCCTAAAAGTAATAGGATTACATGACTAAAGATATTTACTTGTTCAATTTTATATGAATTAGATAGTCCGAAATTAATTATACTAATAGGATTCCTAAAAGTAATCATGTAAGATTCCTAACGAATAGTATTATGTCCTAAAACTAATATGATTATAAGGCTAATATCTAGAATTACGGTTATGTCCTTTTATTATGAGTTATTATGCTTAATATTATAAGGTTATTTTGGTAAACCGACATTGTATTCATGTTTTTATAATAATATAGACAGATGATTACTTATATTAGATTAATGCAATGGTTTGCTATGTATAAGAATAGTACTAAATAGGGAGAGTATAACTAATACATGTATTAGTTATACATATGTTGAAAAATACTACCAAACAAAGAATTAAGGCAAAATACATAAGTTACCCCCTCAACTACGGACCAAATCCCTGTTACACACTTTTTGCGAACGAAAATTACCTTACAAGCTCAACCTTTCACAAAATGTCTCTAATGCACACTACTTTGCCTAATTGGCCGGTGCGTATTTTTCCCCACAAATGAAGCGCGTGACAGGAGAATTTTCGTATCAAATGTAGATTTTTTTTATTCCTTAAATTTTTTAAATTGGTTCATGTTCTTCCTAGTGTAAAAACTTCACCAAATTTGCCATGGTGCTCGTTTCCGTGGCTGCTCATAGAAACATGATGATGGCAGTTAATGGTGGTTGGACTCTTACCGAAGATAAATGGAAAATGAGTGGGATTTGGGTTCAAATATTTCTCATTCAATTTCAGTGGAAAAGATGGATTTTTGGGTGTGTTTTTTTAGTGATTTTTATTAGTTAATGGTGGCTGTCTTTAAGTGAAAGGTGGGAGAAGAGGTTATGGTGGTTGATGACAGCAGCCATGGTGTTTTAGATGAGAGAGAGCTAAGATGACTGTATCTCCTCCGTCCAGTCACCGACGAAATTTCTACCACCGACGACACCGTCCTCGACCCTTCGCAACAACTCCGAACTGTTGCTCCCCGAAATCTGTCCGTGAAATGACATGAATTTCCCGACAACCTACCATTCAATTCTTTGTGTTACGTCTCTGGTGAGTTCTCGGAGATGGCATCATATTAAAGCAATAACTGCTTGCAAATAACTGTTGCGTTTTTATTAAGGGGTGTGAATGAGAAATGGAAGAGGCACCTCTTGGGTGTGAATGGGAAATGGAAGTGGCACCTCTTGGATTGCACCTCTTCATTCCACCATTTCATTGGGGTGTGAATGGAAAATGGAAGAGGCACCTCTTGGATTGCACCTCTTCATCTCACCCTTTCATTGTCTATAAATAGAGAGGCTTAGCCTCATTTTTCACTACTGAAAAATCTGAAATCTCTCCCCTCAATTTTCTGCATACTGCATTGGTTTTTCAAAAGCAAAACATAAGCATTTTGTGTGATTTGCTCCGCCATTTGAGTTTGCCAAAATTTTATGATTTGAAGTGCCGCTATCACATAATAGTTATTCCGTTCTATCCTGGGAGGAATTAATCTGCAACCTTGGGCAGTGTGAGGGGATTAAATTCCTTAAGGAAACACAAGAAACTTGTGGGCTCAAAATTTTTTCTGCTTTGTTTTTTTCTTAAACTAACGTTTATTGATTTACTGATTTTGAATACAGAATGACAACAAGCTTAAGGAATTTAATATTTATTTATGTATTCATCTTACATTCTGTTTTGGGAGACTAAAATCTTATTGATTTTCTACTCCCGTTTTGGAGATTAAAATCTTCGGATTTTCTACTCCAATTTGAGATTAAAGTCTTTATGACTTTCTACTCAATCCGAGATATAAAAACTCGGTTGCTTGTATTCGGTTTGAAGATATAAAAACTTCACCGAGATACTAATTTTGTTTGTCAATTTCTTTTACAGAAAAAATGACAATAAGTGCGGAACAATAGAATGGTTCTGTTGGGACTACTGCTACAATGGCAACTGCGTCTTCAAGTCGCATAACTCTTGCACCGGCGATGGCATCGGAAAAAAAAACCAGAAAGTTTTCCGGTGTGGACTTTAAGCATTGGGAGCAGAAAATATTCTTCTACCTGACCACACTCAGTTTACAGCGTTTTATCAGCGAAAACATTCCAGTTCTGAGAGAAGAAACTCCTGAAAATGAGCAATTTGTGGTCACTGAGGCATGGAAGCATTCTGACTTCTTATGCAAAAACTATATTTTAAGTTGCTTGGAAGACGGCTTGTACAATATCTATAGCGTCATGAAAACATCAAGAGAATTATGGAATGCTCTTGAAAAGAAGTACAAGACTAAAGATGTTAGAGTAAAGAAGTTTGTGGCCGCCAAATTTCTGGATTTCAAAATGGTTGATGGTAAATCTGTCATAACGCAAGTCCAAGAATTGCAAGTTATTGCTCATGACCTCCTTGCTGAAGGTATAAATCGAGTCAATATTTTTATTCAAGATATTAATTATTTTACTAATTATAAATTTATGATTGAAGGTATGGTCATAAATGAAGCGTTTCAAGTTGCGGAATTTATTGAAAAGTTGCCTCCGCTGTGGAAGGACTTTAAGAATTACTTGAAACATAAGCGCAAAGAGATGACGCTTGAAGACCTTATTGTTCGTCTACGGATTGAAGAGGACAATAAGGCTGCTGAGAAGAAGTCTCGTGGAAATTCAACAATTGTAGGTGCAAATATTGTTGAGGAAGCTTCAACGAGCAAAAAGAGAAAGAAGTCGTCTGGTCCAAAGAATTACCCAAGCAAAAAGAAGTTCAAAGGTAATTTCCACAACTGTGGAAAGGTTGGACACAAGGCTACTGAATGTCGTGCACCAAAGAAGGACAAGAAGAAAAGTCAAGCAAACATGATTGAGAAGAATGATGAAATAGACGATTTATGTGTCATGCTTTCGGAGTGCAACCTAGTCGGAAATCTTAGAGAATGGTGGATTGATTCGAGGGCAACTTGTCATGTTTGTGCTAACAAGGAGTTGTTTACTTCTTATGCTCCCACTGGACCCAACGAGACAGTTTTTATGGCAAATTCCGCTACTGCAAAAATTGAAGGAACTGGCAAGATAGCTTTGAAGATGACTTTTGGCAAGATTGTGACTCTAAATGATGTCCTTCATGTTCCTGAAATGTGGAAGAATTTAGTCTCGACATCACTTCTATTCAAGAATGGCTTTAAGTGTATTTTTGTTTCCGACAAGGTTGTACTTAGTAAGAATGAAATGTATGTAGGAAAAGGCTACCTTACGGAGAGCCTTTTCAAACTCAATGTAATTGCCATTGATATAAATAAAATTTCAGCTTCTTCTTACTTGCTTGAGTCAAATAATTTATGGCATGAACTTTTAGGCCACGTCAACTTCAAAACTTTGCGAAAAATGATTAATTTAAAAGTATTGCCTAAGTTTGAATGCAATAACTCGAAATGTCAAATATGCGTGGAATCAAAGTATGCTAAACATCCTTATAAGTCAGTTGAAATGAATTCAAATCCTTTAGACTTAATTCACACAGATATTTGCGACATGAAGTCAATACCATCTCGCGGTGGAAAAAAGTATTTCATAACTTTTATTGACGACAGTACTAGATATTGCTATATTTACTTACTTAATAGTAAAGATGAAGAAATTGAGGCATCCAAGCAATACAAAAATGAAGTTTAAACGCAACTAAACAAAAAGATCAAAATGATAAGAAGTGATAGGGCTGGTGAATATGAATCTCCTTTTGAAGAAATATGTTTGGAATATGGCATTATTCACCAAACAACTGCCCCTTACTCACCGTTGTCACGATCCAAAAATCCCACCACAAGCGTCGTGATGGAACTTAGTCTCTAAGACTAAGTAAGCCGATTATAATCATAATTCAAGCCATTTTTTTTAAAGATATAATTTAATACACGTGTCGAAACCAAAAGTGAAAATAATTTTAAAAACCTCCCAAGACTGGTAGTATTGAGTCATGAACTCTAATTGAATACATAAAAGGATCGCAAGTATCGAATACTTAATATTGTTTGAATAATAAATAACAGTACAATAAAATGGAAAGACTCCAAGGAACTGCGTCGACCAAGCAGCTCTACCTTGAATCCTTGCGATCCCACTCTAACTATGTCCGAGTCTGATATCTCCAATACTTGGCTCGGCACAAAAATATGCAGAAGTGTAGTATGAGTACATAACGGTCGGTACCCAGTTAGTATCAAGACTAACCTCATGGAGTAGAGACGAGGTACAGTCAAGACACTCACTAATCTAATAACCTGTGCAATATGATATACAAAATAATAGAAAACAAATAGCAATGATAGCAACACAAATCAACTAGTGATTTAAACAGCAAGGCAACAGGAATACCGTAAAATATTACTCAAACGAATAATAAACACAGGTACAACCAATTAATCAAGTCCTTTCAATATACATCTTTTATCTTTAAGTTTTTCAATAAAAGTTTCTAGAATATAATCATTTTCAATAAATATATTTCGAATATACTTCCTTCAAATAAATATCCTTCCATTATAATTCTTTCAAATAAATATCTTTCGAATATAATTCTTTCAAATAAATATCTTTCTAATATAATTCTTTCAAGTAAATATCCTTCCAATATAATTCTTTCAAGTAATTATCTTTCAAATATACTTATTTCAAGTAAATATCTTTCTAATATAATTATTTCAAATAAATATCCTTCTAATATAATTCTTTCAAGTAAATATCCTTCAAATATAATTTTTTTCAAGTAAATATCCTTCAAATATAATTCTTTCAAGTAAATATCCTTCAAATATAATTTTTTTCAAAATAAAAGTCACCTTGTGACACCTCATTTAACTTTCATGGCGTGAGAAATATATTCAACGTATCACATCAAATGGCACGGCAATACCTTCGTGCACTTGTCTCATTCTCACCCAATACATATATGTAGATCAAATCAATTGGCACGGTAACACCCTTCATGCATTTATATCTTTCTCACCGTGCATACATATAACAGTACCAACTAGGTGGGAGAAATGCCAATAACAATAAAAGAAATAAAGTGGAGGCACATAGGAAGCAACAACGACTACAAGTCACATAGAAAACAAAGGTGCACAATAACATCTCAAGATAAAGGCATGAATGTATACACAACAAAACGATATCACAATATAATGTATGTCTCTCATCCTCGCCTGCACGGAAACACCCTTCGTGCCATGAATATATGATAATATAAAAATAATGGCACGGCATCACCCTTCGTGCTTTTACTCTCATCCTCACCTGATAATATAAATGAAATAGCACGGCATCACCCTTCGTGCTTTACACTCTCAAATGGCACGGCATCACCCTTCGTGCTTTACACTCTCAAATGGCACGTCATCACCCTTCGTGCTTTACACTCTCAAATGGCACAGCATCACCCTTCGTGCATTACACTCTTCCTTACCAAGCACATGTATATCATTAACAAGCAAGGTAGGAAGCATAAATAACATCAAGGAGAGTGTTTAAACCACAACACAATACAACAATTCATATCACAATTTGCCACTGACCAAAACCAAATTCCAAATATGTAGCAGAATCAATAAAGTCTTCAACAAATAGCCCAAGGCTCCACAAAATGTATATAAAACCTCAAAACAATCAACAGAGGTGAAAAATACTCAGCATAGGGAAACACCTTCATCAGTCCAAATTCTTGATAATTATATTAACTCCTCAATTTAAACTTATTTAATAAATATTTGTAGATAAGGATTCCATCATGAATTTAAGTCCAAAAAAAATATCAAATCAACAAACACACGTAATTTACATAAAATCCAAATGACAATAATACCAAGTTATTATATAAAATACAAACTTGATAAATAAGGAATGAGGCGTGATAATTCAAGGATTTACTAATGCCAACAATTATCTAAATTAATACATAAGAATGCCTAAAACTTTAAACCAATAAAATTTGTACATATAAGCCTTAGTACGTACTCGTCACCTTGCGTACACGGCTTTCAAATCACACAACTTCCACATAAGACTCAATGCCTAAGGAATAATTTCCTCACTCGAGGTTAGGCAAGATACTTACCTTATTGAAGTTATGCCGATATTCCAAAATTGCCTTCTTGCTTGAATTGACCTCCAGACAGCTCAAATCTATTCAAATTAATTGTACCGTTTCAATAAAATTCATCGAAAATAATTCCGGATAAAAAAATACCAACTTAAAATTTTATTCTAAAAAGCCAGCGCGGGGCCCGTTCCTCGGAACCCAACAAAATTTTTACGAAATCCGAACACCTATTATGATACGAGTTCAACCATACCAAAATTATCAAATTCCGATGACGGATCGCCCTTCAAATCTTAAATTAAAGTCTAGAGGATTTCTACCATTTTCAACTCAATTCACTAATTTAGTGATAAAAACAACACTAGATTCATGTAATTTAACCAAAATCAAGTTAGAAATTCTTACCCCAATATTTTCTTTGAAAAACTCTCGAAAAATCGCTTCACCTGAGCTTCCTTGGTCCAAAAATGGAAGAATAAAACGAATTTGGACTTTATTCTGCTGCCCAGGGATTTGTTCTTCGCGTTCGCGACCCTTCCCTCGCGTTCGCGATGAACAAATTCTCCAACAACCATTTTCAAACTCTTCTCAAATAACCTCTAGTATAATGGTCATAACTTTTTGTACAAAACTCCAAATGACAAATGGCTTAACCTTTTGGAAACTAGACTCAAAGGGCTGTAACTTTCATTTGTTGCTCATTTCCTCATTCCTTATAGATTACGAGTTATAAGCTTCCAAAATCAGCCCTGTGCAACAGAGATTTCCTTCTTCGCGAACGCGAAGAACAAAATCCCCGAAGTCAAATCCTTCTTCGCGAACGCGAGAGGCTCCTCGCGAACGTGAAGAACAACACCAGATATCAGCAAATCAGCATCCAAAGTAGCCCAAAATGATCCGAAATACACCCGAAACACACCCGAGGCCATCGGGACCTCAACCAAACATATCAACGCATCCCATAACATCATACGAACTTAGTCGAACCTTCAAATTACCTTCAACAACACCAAAAACACGAATTACACACGAATTCAAGACTAATGAACTTAGAAATTTCCGAATTCCACAAATGACGTCGAAACCTCCCAAACCACATCCGAATGACCTCAAAGTTTGCACACAAGTCCAAAATGGCACAACAAAGCTATTCCAATTTCCAGAATCGGATTCCGACCCCGATATCAAAAAGTCAACCCTCCCCCCGGTCAAACTTCCCAAAAATTCATCTTTCGCCATTTCAAGCTTAATTCCATTACAGACCTCCAAATAATTTTTCGCACACGCTCTTAAGTCCATAATCGCCATACGGAGCTATTGACATCATCAAAATTACATTCCGGAGCAGTTTGCTCAAAAGTCAACTCTCCGGTCCACTCTTTACATTTAAGCTTCTAAATAAGGATTGTTCTTTTAATTTAATTCCGAATCTTCAGTAATTCAACTCGACCACACCCGCGGGTCATAATACATATTGCGAAACTACTCGAGACCTTAAGTTACTGAACGAGGCATTAATTCTTAAAACGATAAGTTGGGTCGTTACATTCTCAACCTCTTAAACAAACGTTCGTCCTCGATCGTGCTAAGAATTATTCTGAGGTTACCAAATTGATGGTTTTACTTTTACACATATACTCACGGTTGATCCCACATTACCGCATTTGAGATAAGCCCGACAACACCATCTCAATTGAGATTATCTCTTTTATCCATATTGGTAAACTTTAAGACCAATTTCTTACACTCCAAACATTTTCATAAAGCCTGATTTTCACAACAACGCACGGTATTAGTCTCAACTGGCTATAGCAACTCGTGCCTACGCACACATCAATTTTCTTTATAGTGTTAATTAAGTACTTCGAAATTTTTTCGGGATTTTACATTCTCCTCCACTTAGGATCATTTGCCCTTGAATTAGAAGTAGAGTCCGCTCTCAAACACATAACATAACTTATCTCTTCTTTCGCACTTCTCAATCCCCCAAATTTTACTAACTCCCAAAATGTTTCAAAAATTTCGGCAGAGTCTCCCCTGTAAGTGGGCCTATCCACCTGCCAGAGTAACACCAAAATAACTCCTAACAACACATCCACAACCCAACAAAGCACCACAATATATATATCAATAACACTAATCTCAGCATCCTCAATTAAAAAAAGATCACACAATTACGAAGCTCACCCATAAGCGGAGCATAATAGGAGGACTCACCTCAATATTCAGAACCGAATTAAATTAAGGGAAAATATCCTTTTATAACAGAATCAGGATCGTACCTGTAACGACACCATCTGGTGTATCGGCCTCAGCCAAAATCATAGCGATTATATCAACGGGTCGGGCCTCCACCTCTTAGGTGCCCTCTACCCGCCTGTCCCCAACCTCTAACTGACCATGCACATGGAGTATTAACTGGAATAACTACTGTAAGAACCCCGTGCTGATGGTGCATTAAAAGAACTTACTGTAGCACCCCGAATATTTTGAAATTATTGTTGTGACCCCGCTGGTACTGAAATGTAGAATTATTAAGGACGCAGGAATACCGCAAGCCCCAACATTATCCCACACAAATCTCACCCCTTAATCATATAAAAGTTTCGGAGAACCTTTCATTACCACGTAAATACATATTATGCCAAAACTAATATAGCACATGACCCCACAATCTGATCGTTGATATTGGACTCCCCTCACTTGGCGCGAAGCCATAGGACACATGCCGATGATCCACAATACTAACCTTCACCGGTCATAAGACACCTCAAGCCATTTATTTGGCGCATGTCACCCTCATGACAGTTAAAATCACTTTCTCCGGTGCCTTGGCTACCAGTATGTACCCTTCGCTAAATAGAAATCCCATACGAACTACTTAGCCTCTAATACCACCAACTATTTAAAATCTACATCCACCTCGTGAACCTACCACAATTGTGATGATTAGGCAATTAATTAAACCTTCCTTATATCATACTTATCAACCAGATGTCAGAACCCGCTGTACCCCAATGTGCACAACTGAATGATCTCTCAATACTTTCGTATCCTCGATCTGGACGACACGTCGTAATAATGGTTGAGCAACCTTGGCTCCCTTATAACCCCTCTGTAGTATCCCGAACCGTTGGCGCATAGTTGATACCGAGTGCGCAATTTCTTACACGAGTGGATGCAAAAGAACATAAGATATATGCTTCAAGCTGAATAAATGCCGCACGATAAAGAATGAAAGAAGTAAATATTTTTCCTACTAGCTCTGTAGCCTCTCGAAGATAAGTACAGACGTCTCCGTACCGATCCACAAGACTCTACTAAACTCGTTTGTGACTTGTAGAACCTATGAACCTAGAGCTCTGATACCAACTTGTCACGACCCAAAAATTTCACCACAAGCATCGTGATGGCATTTAGTCTCTAAGACTAAGTAAGCCGATTATAATCATAATTCAAGCCATTTTTTTTAAAGATATAATTTAATACACGTGTCGAAACCAAAAGTGAAAATAATTTTAAAAACCTCCCAAGACTGGTAGTATTGAGTCACGAACTCTAATTGAATACATGAAAGGATCGCAAGTATCGAATACTCAATATTGTTTGAATAATAAATAACAGTACAATAAAATGGAAAGACTCCAAGGAACTGCGTCGACCAAGCAGCTCTACCTTGAATCCTTGCGATCCCACTCTAACTATGTCTGAGTCCGATAACTCCAATACCTGGCTCTGCACAAAAATATGCAGAAGTATAGTATGAGTACACCACGGTCGGCATCCAGTAAGTATCAAGACTAACCTCAGTGGAGTAGAGACGAGGTACAGTCAAGACACTCACTAATCTAATAACCTGTGCAATATGATATACAAAATAATAGAAAACAAATAGCAGTGATAGCAACACAAATCAACTAGTGATTTAAACAGTAAGGCAATAGGAATACCGTAAAATATTACTCAAACGAATAATAAACACAGGTACAACCAATTAATCAAGTCCTTTCAATATACATCTTTTATCTATAAGTTTTTTAATAAAAGTCTCTAGAATATAATCATTTTCAATAAATATATTTTGATTATACTTCCTTCAAATAAATATCCTTTCATTATAATTCTTTCAAATAAATATCTTTCGAATATAATTCTTTCAAATAAATATCTTTCTAATATAATTCTTTCAAGTAAATATCCTTCCAATATAATTCTTTCAAGTAAATATCTTTCAAATATACTTATTTCAAGTAAATATCTTTCTAATATAATTATTTCAAATAAATATCCTTCTAATATAATTCTTTCAAGTAAATATCCTTCAAATATAATTCTTTCAAGTAAATATCCTTCAAATATAATTTTTTTCAAATAAAAGTCACCTTGTGACACCTCATTTAACTTTCATGGCGTGAGAAATATATTCAGCGTATCACATCAAATGGCACGGCAATACCTTCGTGCACTTGTCTCATTCTCACCCAATACATATATGTAGATCAAATCAATTGGCACGATAACACCCTTCGTGCATTTATATATTTCTCACCGTGCATACATATAACAGTACCAATTAGGTGGAAGAAATGCCAATAACAATAAAAGAAATAAAGTGGAGGCACACAGGAAGCAACAACGACTACAAGTCACATAGAAAACAAAGGTGCACAATAACATCTCAAGATAAAGGCATGAATGTATACACAACAAAACGATATCACAATATAATGTATGTCTCTCGTCCTCGCCTGCACGGAAACACCCTTCGTTCCATGAATATATGATAATATAAAAATAATTGCACGTCATCACCCTTCGTGCTTTTACTCTCATCCTCACCTGATAATATAAATGAAATAGCACGGCATCACCCTTCGTGCTTTACACTCTCAAATGGCACGGCATCACCCTTCTTGCTTTACACTCTCAAATGGCACGGCATCACCCTTTGTGCTTTACACTCTCAAATGGCACAGCATTACCCTTTGTGCATTACACTCTTCCTACCAAGCACATGTATATCATTAACAAGCAAGGTAGGAAGCATAAATAACATCAAGGAGAGTGTTTAAACCACAACACAATACAACAATTCATATCACAATTTGCCACTGACCAAAACCAAATTCCAAATATGGAGCAGAATCAATAAAGTCTTCAACAAATAGCCCAAGGCTCCACAAAACGTGTATAAAACCTCAAAACAATTAACAGAGGTGAAAAATACTCAGCATAGGGCAACACCTTCATCAATTCAAATTCTTGATAATTATATTAACTCCTCAATTTAAACTTATTTAATAAATATTTGCAGATAAGGATTCCATCATGAATTTAATTCCAAGAAACATATCAAATCAATAAACACACACAATTCACATAAAATCCAAATGACAATAACACCAAGTTATTATATAAAATACAAACTTGATAAATAAGGAATGAGGCGTGATAATTCAAGGATTTACTAATGCCAACAATTATCTAAATTAATACATAAGGATGCCTAAAACTTTAAACCAATAAAATTTGCACATATAAGCCTGTCACCTCGTGTACACGGCTTTCAAATCACACAATTTCCACATAAGACTCAATGCCTAAGGGATAATTTTCCCACTCGAGGTTAGGCAAGATACTTAACTTATTGAAGTTATGCCGATATTCCAAAATTACCTTCTTGCTTGAATTGACCTCCGGACAGCTCAAATCTATCCAAATTAATTGTACCATTTAATTAAAATTCATCGAAAATAATTCCGGATAATTAAATACCAACTTAAAATTTTATTCTAAAAAGTCAGCGCGGGGCCCTCCCCTCGGAACCCGACAAAATTTTTACGAAATCCGAACATATATTCTGATACGAGTTCAACCATACCAAAATTATCAAATTCCGATGACGGATCGCCCTTCAAATCTCAAATTAAAGTCTAGAGGATTTCTACCATTTTCAACTTAATTCACTAATTTAGTGATAAAAATAACGCTAGATTCATGTAATTTAACTAAAATCAAGTTAGGAATTCTTACCCCCAATGTTTTCCTTGAAAAACTCTCAAACAATCGCCTCACCCGAGCTTCCTTGGTCCAAAAATGGAAGAATGAAACGAATTTGGACTTTATTCTGCTGCCCAGGGATTTGTTCTTCGCGTTCGCGACCCTTCCCTCGCGTTCGCGATGAACAAATTCTCCAACAATCATTTTCAAACTCTTCTCAGACAGCCTCTAGTATAATGGTCATAACTTTCTGTACAAAACTCCAAATGATAAATGGTTTAACTTTTTGAAAACTAGACGCAAAGGACTATAACTTTTATTTGTTGCTCATTTCCTTATTCCTTATAGATTATGAGATATAAGCTTCCAAAATCAGCCCTGTGCAACAGAGATTTCCTTCTTCGCGAACGCGAGAGTCTCTTCGCGAACGCGGAGAACAAAATCCCAGAAGTCAAATCCTTCTTCGCAAACGCGAGAGGCTCCTCGCGAACGCGAAGAACAACACCAGATATCAGTAAATCAGCATCCAAAGTAGCCCAAAATGATCCGAAATACACCCGAAACACACCCGAGGCCCTCGGAACCTCAACCAAACATATCAACGCGTCCCATAACATCATACGAACTTAGTCGAACCTTCAAATCACCTTCAACAATACCAAAAACACAAATTACACACGGATTCAAGCCTAATGAACTTAGAAATTTTTGAATTCCACAAATGACGTCGAAACCTCCCAAACCACGTTCGAATGACCTCAAATTTTTCACACAAGTCAGAAATGGCACAACGAAGCTATTCCAATTTTCGGAATCATATTCCGACCCCGATATCAAAAAGTCAACCCCCCCGGTCAAACTTCCCAAAAATTCATCTTTTGCCATTTCAAGCCCAATTCCACTACAGACCTCCAAATAATTGTCCGGACACGCTCTTAAGTCCATAATCGCCATACGAAACTATTGACATCATCAAAATTCTATTCTGGAGCAGTTTGCTCAAAAGTCAACTCCCCGGTCCACTCTTTACATTTAAGCTTCTAAATAAGGATTGTTCTTTTAATTTAATTCTGAATCTTCAGTAATTCAACTCGACCAAACCCGCGGGTCATAATACATATTGCGAAACTGCTCGAGACCTTAAGTCACTGAACGAGGCATTAATTCTTAAAATGACAAGTCGGGTCGTTACAACCGCAATCTAATGGAATTGCGGAAAGAAAGAATAGAATGTTAAAGGAGATGGTGAATGCATTATTGATAAGTTCGGGTTTACCCCAAAACTTGTGGGGGGAAGCTATTCTTACAGCGAATCAAATACTCAACCGAGTTCCCCATAACAAAATGCAATCTATTCCATATGAAAAATGAAAAGGTAGGTAACCCAACTTAAAATATTTTAAAGTGTGGGGGTATTTGGCTAAAGTGCAAATTCCTAAACCCAAAAGAGTGAAGATTGGACCGAATATGGTTGATTGTGTTTTCATAGGATATGCAAGAAATAGTAAAGCATATCGTTATCTGGTTCATAAATCAGAAAATCCCGACATTCATATTAATATGGTAATCGAATCCGATAATGCTGAATTCTTTGAGAATATTTATCCGTATAAAAATGAATGTGAGTCGTCTAGTGAAAAATCTAAGCGGCCTCGAGAAGAAGAAAAGGAAAGTACGTTTAATGAGGAAAATCCAAGACGTAGTAAACGTCAAAGGACAACTACTTCCTTTGGACCAGACTTTCTGACATTTTTATTGGAAAATGAGCCTCAAACGTTCAAAGAAGCAATGTTTTCCTCGGAAGCACAATATTGGAAAGAGGCAGTCAATAGTGAGATAGAATCCATATTAAGTAATCATACTTGGGAATTGGTTGATCTTCCTCCGGGAAATAAACCTTTGGGTTCTAAATGGATTTTCAAAAGGAAAATGAAAGTTGATGGTACTATTGACAAATATAAGGCAAGATTAGTTGTTAAAGGGTTTAGACAACGAGAAGGTCTTGATTACTTTGACACATACTCGCCGGTAACAAGAATTACATCTATCCGAGTGTTAATAGTATTAGTCGCCGTGTATGGCCTTCAAATCCATCAGATGGATGTAAAGACAGCCTTCTTAAATGGAGATTTAGAGGAAGAAATCTATATGGAACAACCTGAAGGGTTTGTAGTTTTCGGAAAAGAAAAGAAGGTGTGTCGACTTGTTAAGTCACTTTACGGACTAAAACAAGCACCAAAACTATGGCATGCAAAATTTGACCAAACAATGTTGTCAAATGGTTTCAAGTTCAATGAGTGTGACAAATGTGTTTACATTAAGAATACTCCAAACCAAATAGTCATTGTTTGTTTATATGTGGATGATATGTTGATAATGAGTAACGACATTGCTAACATAAATGCTACTAAGCATATGCTTACTAGTAAGTTTGATATGACAGACTTAGGAGTTGCCGATTTAATTTTGGGAATTAAGATCCTTCAAACTCCTCAAGGTCTAGCTTTGTCTCAATCTCATTATATTAAAATGGTAGTTGAAAAGTTCAAATATTTGGACTTTAAAGAAGCAAAAACGCCAATTGATTTAAACCATACTCTTGTAAAGAATAAAGGTCAAAGCAAGTCTCAATTGGAATATGCTCGAGTGTTGGGAAGTTTGATGTACATTATGAATTGTACACGACCTGATATATCTTGTGCGATAAGTAAGCTTAGTCGATACATAAGTAATCCCAACCAAGCTTATTGGATAGCAATGAAACGAGTTTTGGGATATTTGAAATATACCCAAGAGTATGCATTATATTATAATAATTATCCCGCAGTTGTTGAGGGATATAGTGATGCAAACTGGATCACCGGATCAACGGAATCAAAATCCACAAGTGGATATGTTTTTTACCATTGGTGGAGGAGCAATGTCTTGGAAGTCGTCCAAATAGACATACATCGCCCGCTCTACAATGGAGTCCGAGTTTATAGCTTTAGACAAGGCCGGTGAAGAAGTTGAATGGCTCCGGAATTTCTTAGAAGATATTCCATTTTGGCCCAAACCTGTGGCACCTGTATGCATACATTGCGACAGTCAAGCAGCAATAGGAAGGGCTGGGAGCATTATATATAACGGGAAATCTTGTCACATTCGACGAAGGCATAATACCGTTAGACAACTACTCTCTAGTGGAATTATCACAATTGACTATGTAAAGTCAAAAGATAATGTATCGGATCCGCTTACAAAAGGCCTACCTAGGGAGGCGGTTGAGAAGTCATCAAAGGGAATGGGACTATAGCCGAGAATAAGTCACTGTGGCGGTAACTCTACCTAGAAGACTGGAGATCCCAAGATCTAGGTTCAAGGAGATCAAACAAAGTCATTAATGACGGTTCAACATTGTCAAATAAAATTTCTTTTTGGTCCATTCTCGTGATGAGAAAATGTTCAGTACCAAGGATAAAGAGTTAAGGCTTTTTAATGGTTTCTAAATTTGATACGGAATATATCAAATAGTGTATCTACGGGATAATACGTTTAGGAATCACCTATGTAAGTGTAAAGTGTAAGCCGCTTCAAAGAGAATTCTGTAAGGTCGGTTCTCTACGCACTTATGAACCAGGTGGTGTTCATGGCTGAAACGAACACAACAATTAGAACCAAAGAAGGTTAAGGGTTGATTGTGTGACTTATGGTTGTCTAGGTATACACAGAAGTTCGACGGTTCAAAGATATCAAATCTACCGATTGACCAAGTATATCCGACATAAGCTCACTACGGAAAGTTCAAAGGGAAACCTACTTATCCAGATGCAATTAATCCTTAATTGCGAATCACACAGTATTTTCATGCATGTTTTTCCACATATGTCCATTCCTCATTCATGTGGGGGATTGTTGCGTTTTTATTAAGGGGTGTGAATGGAAAATGGAAGAGGCACCTCTTGAGTGTGAATGGAAAATGGAAGAGGCACCTCTTGGATTGCACCTCTTCATCTCACCCTTTCATTGTCTATAAATAGAGAGGCTTAGCCTCATTTTCCACTACTGTAAAATCTGAAATCTCTCCCCTCAATTTTCTGCATACTGCATTGATTTTTCAAAAGCAAAACGTAAGCATTTTGTGTGATTTGCTCCGCCATTTGAGTTCGCCGAAATTCTGTGATTTGAAGTGCCGCTATCACAGAATAGTTATTTCGTTCTATCCTGGGAGGAATTAATCCACAACCTTGGGCATTGTGAGGGGATTAAATTCCTTAAGGAAACACAAGAAATTTGTGGGCTCGAAATTTTTTCTGCTTTGTTTTTTCCTTAAACTAACGTTTATTGATTTACTGGTTTTGAATACAGAATGACAACAATAACTTTGTTCCAGTGGAGGAATTTGAGATAAAAGACGAGAGCAACTACGGAGTGGTGGCGAGTCTCGATTTTGCGGTGGCCAACGGGATTTAACCAGCTTCACTAATTTAACCGGAGAAGGTGGACATTTTCGCTTTATTTTCTTTGGGCTTTTCCCATTTCTTCATTTTAGGCTTTTTTTTACAAGGACGTGCCTTCACCCCATTGGTGCGTGGCATACACTTGATTTGAATAAGTGGTCAAATACCAAAGGGTGAGGCATTAGACACATTTTGTGAAAGATTGAGTGCGTAAGTTAATTTTCGTTTTCATAGTTGAGGGGTAACTTATGTATTTTGCCAAGAATTAATAAAACCAAAGCTAATATATGTATTATTTTTCCAAATACATCCTGCCAAACGACCCTTTATTGTGTTGGACCAGGTTGGTTGTGGACCGACCCGATGCTGTTCACTTGTTGCTTACAATTACCAGTGAAGATTTTGAATACTGAGGCTAATGCATCTGGCTAATTACGTTGATGGACAATCAAATAAGTACATAACTGGCTACCGGAGTTCTCTAGAAAACCAGAGTCCCACAAAATTACAAGGATATCGTCGCACTAATCTAAAATTTAAATCTTTCATTCTCTGCTGACAGGCAACCATAGAGAGGCCCAAGAAATATACACAAAGAATTCACTTAAATCGTCATATGTATATTTTGTACAGTCATAAAATTGAAAAAATGCCTATATATACAAGACCGGCTAAGGTAAAGAATTTATGGCTTCCTCAAAGCAGACGCTGCACCCATGACAACAGCTAATACAAGGCCCAAACCAGCACCAAGTGAAGCACCAACAGCCGCAGCATTCAGAGAATTGGCCTTTGCCTGAGAATCTTGAATTGCACCTGCAGCAACTGCTCTCTCCCGAGCCAATTCCACAAAAAGCCTATCTCTGGCAAACTCCTAGAGACAACAAAACCACCACATTTGTGTCATGAACCGGGGGGGGGGGGGGGGGAGGTTAAGAAAGTCTTCTTTTCACTTCAATTCCTTACCTGCAAAGCAGCTTCTTCATGGCTCCTAAGTACGCGGTGGACAAGCTCACACAAAGCAGATACACCATCAACGGGGAGAATAGATGCTTTCTTCTGGAAAGGCCTCCGGACAAGTTCAAGTGGAGCAAAAATTAGCTTTTGGGCACCATTCATTCCCTCGGGATCTTTCCCTTCTGTATACCAAGATTGAGGAGCACCAGCGGCACTGGGCATAACATAAGGACATGAGTTGATAACCTCTGTTGTGCTAGGAGATGCTTGATATGCCTTCAGAGCAGCATTAATAGCTGCCTTTTGCTGGTGTGCGCTGACAGAAAATTTGTTTGTTATGGCAAGTACCCAAGGTATTCCAAGAGATTTTGCCTCGTTTAGGAGAAGGGATATGGCAGGTTGTTGCGAAGCATTTGAGTCGTTGTAGCGAGGAATTCTATGAGATAGATTATGCACAAGTATAACCAAATCAGTTTTCTTACTGAGATCGCGAATTCCTTTCCACAGTTCATCCCTGAAATGTGTTGCCTCCATGTTCAGATTCTATAAGACAAAATAGAGGGTCAAAATTGAGCACTTAAAAAAAAACCAAATAAATCCAAGTAATGATAAATAAAGCCACCAAATGAGTACATGACCATCCATGGAGAAAGACAAAGTGAGAAGTGACAATTTTAAGCAGTTCTTAATGAACTTCCATTCAAGACTGTTGCTAAGAAAATTTAGCCAAAACATCTAAGAAAGATTGCTCTCTTCCCCCTTCTCCAAAACCTTGCTGCAATAAAATGCCTGCTTCGAATATGGGAAGATGTATGATGTCTTCTGTTTCACCATGTATGTTTTTCCAGTAAAATGGCACCCAAGATATAACTTGCAAGTGAGGGGAAAAAATGCAAAATCGATGTTTCATACGACAGGAACGGTGAGCATACATAAACAGATTGAGAGAGAAATGTTTCTCCTAAAAAAGAACTCAACTCAAAGTTACACCAACACTTCTCATAAACTAAGATTTTCCTCTCTTTTTTTACAAGGACTAAGATCTTCCTCTCTTTTCTCAAAGGTTTATTATTACTATTGTCTTGTGTTTTTGGTAACCGAGAAATACCTGAAGGCCGGCTTGCGCACCGTTCGAGACTAGGTAATAATGTGCCGCCCCTCTATCCTTTTACACTTAAATACTAGGCTTTTGGCTGGGGCAGACTTCGAGCCCGTGACGTGCTCGTAATACACACATCACGAGTTGCGCTCTTACCACTATTGGGGCCAAAAGTTTACTATATTTTTCTAACAGTTTCTCCAGATATTTCATCGATCGGGGTTAACTTTTGTGCACGAATCTGTTCCTCTTGACAGAGTTCAGAGTTCAGAAGAATTGACTGCAAAATTACTTCCTCCGAGGCTCCGACCCCAGATATGTAACCTACTTTAACATGCACACTGATCAAGAGTAAAATGGTAGAATAAATTTATTCAGCAAGTTCGGTAGAGTAAAGTTTAAAATACACTTAGAAATGTAAAGATAGTGACGTTAATTTGAAAGATGTCCCATCAAATTAAAAAAAAATACATATATGCTTTTGGAATTTTGGAGAGAAAAACTTGCCACTAAAGAAATGGGTCACCTTTTTAGGGAAGGAGGAAGTGAGTCACATCCCAATCAGGTAAAAAGCTTATGACAGGATCTTAAAAAGAATTAGCAACACAACATTTGGAAGGTATATGAATCTTCCATATTCAAAGCACCACCCAGAGAAGAGAGATGAAGCAGACGAGTTAAAGGAACCTGTAGATTAACTCCAGCTGAATCAGAATAGCACAAGCCACAGGCAATTCCCTCTTGAACATCATTGTCTACATGTAGATTTTCAATACTCTCAATGCGAGCACTTCGGCCTCGATCCAGAATTGCCTTTAAAAGAGAGGTTTTACCAGAGCCCTACATGATTCACAAGTATTAACTACAGAGATATCTAAAGCATCATCGTCTCAAGTCTAATTTAAAACCAATCATACCTCAAGGCCAATTAACCTAACCCTACGGGTTCTCAGATTAACCTCTTTCCAGACGGTAGAAAAATCAGTTGTACAGTATATGACGAAGTCATCTAAATCATCTGGGAGTATGAAATTCCCCTCTTCTATCTTGGTCACATTTTGCTTCAATTTCGTATCAACGTAGGATGAATCAATTGAAGAAAAAATAGGTATATCCTCCACCATGTGGTGCTTAGGGGGTCGTCTCAATGGAGCTCCAACTAGTACCCGCATATTTTGAACTTCTGGTTGTTCTCCATGATCTAGTGAGTGAGCTGGGGGCGAAGGAAAAGACTCCACGGAGGTTGAACACCTAAATTTAAGTTTAAATATAAATATAATCTCACTGAAACTGACATCCTCAATGTTAAAGGCATTCATCAGGTAAGCAATTCTTATTACCAACATAACTTACTAACTTCTCTGGTAATCACAACTTATAATATCCACCTAACACGTCGTTGGGGAAGACCAGAAGAAAACTGACTGATTCAGGAGCATGATCAAACAGAGAAGTCCTAAAGAATATAAATAACTACTTATTGGAACCTCGAGTTACTTTGGATCCTTTTTATTGGCAATCAAGAGTGACCTTGTAGGAGCCAATGGTCTACCAAGCTGATCAATGGATAAAGAGGGTGTTTGGCTAAGCTTATAAGCTGGTCAAACTAACTTATAAGCACTTTTTGACTTATCTACGCGTTTGGTTAAGTTAAAAGTGCTTATAAGCCAAGTGCTTATAAGTCAAAAATAAGCCAAAAGCCATAAGTTGGTCACCCCCAACTTATGAATTTTTAGCTTATAAGCACTTTAAGTTTGACCAAGATTTTTACTATTTTATCCTTAAAATATTCCTTTTTAGAACAAAACTATTACATCGATACTCACTGCCTCAAGTATTTTTACAACCTAACCCCTCTTCAAGTCTACAATTCTCATTGACTATTTAAGATAAGCAAATTCTCTATTCCTTTTGCATATTTGTATCTATGTGATTGTGTATTAATCTTTGAACTGTATGTAATAAATGAGGACATATAAAACTTTTGGTGTATTGCTTTCTAAGTGTTGTGGTGATGAAAACAGTGTTTGTTTCTCTTCAAATATTTTGTCCTATTTAGGTTTATTTTTTACTGAGAAACTTGTCAATTTATTAATTATTATAACTTATGATTATATGCTTATCATAAAATAAATTATATTTATCATAAAAATTATCTTATCTAAGCACAGTTGTAATTAAAATAAAATGATAAATAAAATATTTTGTATTTGAATCGATATGGAATCCAAAATTTTGAAGAAATTACGCCCTTATAAGTGTATAACAGTTCTAAGGTTATTTAAGTCATTTTAACAGAAAAAGAGCTTATCAGCACTTTTTTTTATCAAATACCACAGCAGCTTATTATCAATTTCAGCACTTGTATCCAAACATGTAACTGCTTATTTATTAAATCAGTTTCACCACTTAAAAGTGTTTTTCAACACCTAATGCTTGTCAGCTACTTCAAATGAGCTAATCCAAACGGTCTCAAAGTCTCATTTCCAACAATCATTCAATCAACTGAAGGAGCAGAAACATGATAAACACTCCGGCATAAAGTCCGATTGCAGAGAACAAGTTTTAATGACAATTACGGGACAGGAACGACAAAGAACAAATGCCCTACTACATTTCATATTCAAGAAGTAAAGAAGACATATTTTGGCTCTTGGCAAAGGAAACTTCTACACAGCTCTTACACATAACAAGATATGATATTACACATGAATGCCCCTCTATGATAGACCCCATGATGACCTATGTTATTGAATTAAACTGATGCATTTTTCAGTTTCCCAAAGAAAACTAACCTAAAAAAAATCAAATTCTCTAAAATAAAACTCATCATGAAGATACTACAAGTATCCTTTTCAGGTAGGAATCTTGGACAAAGAAACTATACAATGTTGCACATTTTCAGCTTTAAACAATGTTTTAATAATAAAAGTTGAGTCTTGCCACCGGACTCGTGCATGGGATCCTACAAATGCCCCAAACTGATCGTAGGGCTTAAGTCTCATGCAACTAATGCCTCAATAGGTGTAATGTCTGCCCAATGCATGCTTTACTGCGAGGGCTGACCATATGTAACACTTTATGCCCCTATAACAGAACATTTTCTTTTAATCGTTTGATAATAACTACTCCCTCCGTTCCAGTTTATGTGAACATATTTCCTTTTTGGTCCGTTCCAAAAAGAATGACCCCTTTCTAAATTTGGAAACAATTTTGCTTAAACTTACAATTCTACCCTTAATGAGAAGCTTTTATAACCACACAAATACCTTGGGCTCCTTTTTGACTTGTTTAGGACCACAAATTCCAAAAGTCTTTCATTTTTTCTTAAACTCCGTGCCCAGTCAAAACGGAGGGAGTATATAATATGTTGTTCTACAATTAAGAATTTGAGACTTCGAAGATCATTATATACATATATTTAGAGAGTCAACTCAATTTTTTAATGCTTTTAAATTTTACACAATTTTAATGGGTATTCTGTAATATTTCATATTTGAATATATTCTCACTTATGTCTATCTTAATTCTTAATAATACAAAAAAATCATAGGACATACATCCCATGGCTTAGAGCAAACGTCCTGCCAGCCTATGCATACCCGGCCCTGCACCTCCACCTTTTAACATTGTTTGTACTCAAAAACTTTTCGTAGAAGACTCATAAATCGCTCCGTATGGAGAATCGATCAAAAAGGCCAGGAAAACAAGCCACTTAAAACATTCGCACAAAGCTCCAGAACACAAACATAAATTGAAAAACATATGTTAATCCAAGAGGATTCAGCTTCAGTGTGTCAAGATCCATTGAAAGGTAAACAGCTACTTCACAAAATAAAAAGTTAATTCTAAAAAAATCAACAATCAGATAAAAGCTGTAGAAGGAAATCAGTATAATAAAATGGTCAAAATAAGTTTTGAAAAAATGTCGGTAATCATGGATTTTGTAGCGGGATAAAGGGAATACCAGCGCCCATTTACTCGAGCTTCAACAAGTGTACACAGATGTAACCCAAAACCAGATATGTCAACTTTCAAAGGATCTGCATTCTTCCCACAAGGAATACCACTCCATCCGAGTGGAACAAGTGAAGTGGCAGTACGGATAACAGGGGACTCCACAATGTGCCCTAGATCAACAGTCCCACCAACAGAAATGCCTAACCATTTCTGTAACTGTGGGAATTGCTGCATTTGTTCAATCCCCAAGAAAGGTATTGTGTCATCGCTCATGCATAGTTCATAGATTCTGTAAATAAAAATAGAAATAGGGTAACCATCAAAAATCATATTGCACTAAGTTAATTAGAAAGAAAAATAAATAAATAGATATAAATACGAAAATATACAACAACAAAGGAAAAAAAAAAGATACATCCAGCCACAACATATTTTTATAAGGTTTTAGAAAAGAAGGGATGAATGGGTATCCGAAGAAATTTACTTCAACATCTTAAAACATAAAATTAAACAAGAAGAGTATATCTACCAACAAGTTTGCACATATGGTATTAAAACATTTTGTTTCATCAGCGCCCTCAACTAAGGAAGACAGTTGGAAAAGATATAAAAGTGGCCTTTTCCTCTCCAATTGAAGACTTTCTTGATAGTCAAAGATATTCTTGCAATAAACTCATTATCTAATATTGCATAACTTTTCCTAGTTTACGTTATCTGAAATCATCAAAAGGAGAATACCACTAGTATATTCATCTGAAACAAAGTATATTCTAATCCCTTGTACTATGACTGACAACTATCACATTGACAAACAATAGACAAACAAGGACCACCACAAGTGAACATGGGGTGAAAAAGTGAGTTTAAGCGTTCAGGAAAAGTATTTAAAAATACATGAGCAGAGAAACTGCCACAACGTACAGTGAACTTAAATGTAGAAGTAGTGAAAAGACCTGAAAAAGCTTGTTACTATTATTAACTAATTTAGATATTCGTAAAGGTTTTCTTTAACAAATTGTGTGTGGATTCCAATTGCTCTGTGTGCGTGTTTGTAATGTCACACTATAGCCACTAGATTATTCCTACAAAACATAAATTTAATATACTACATATTGTATTTATAAAATGCAAAGGAGACTTATACCACGGAATTCAAGCAATAAGAAGTATTAACTTAGCAACCATTATTTTGAAGCATCTACTTAAAAAACTCTAATAAATTGACTACAGAAAATTTTCCAGTCTGATCAAGAAAAGTCACGATAATTATTTAATAAAAGAAATTAAATCATGCAAGGGAGCTTTACGAGTGCCCACAAGGACGATGCAATTCACCCACAGAATGTGACCACATAATTCTCACCTTTCACGATTTAACATAGGGGTGGATAAAGCCAACTTTTAAATTCAAATGATATAACATGTTACCTTTGAAACCGGGATCTGTATGACTTCATTGAATGTGATTGAAACCTTTCCCTTACTTCAGCAAGTACAGATCTGACCTGAAAATGCCTTTGCCATAAGAAGCAACCAAAATGAGAAACTACTAAAAGCCATCAAACATATCTTCTTACAGAATGACCGCCCAGACAGAAATGTTAAGCAGAGGGTTTTTTTCGCTTCATGCTTGTGGAGGGAGAAGTATAAATAGACAATACACTGCCATTCGATGTTTGACTTCACTCATCTTTCCACTGGTTTGAGGGACTTTAAACCTTTCTGCCTTTTCAAGAAGAGGAGGATGTGAGGAGATGACATCCCCACTGAATTTTTTATACCCCAAGAACCTATCAAAAATTTGAAACTCAAAGAAAGGTAAATAGAACTCATACCGATGTCAATTTTGAGTATTCTGCACCAGATAGAAACTCCACAGATGAATTTCCCAGGAGAAAAAGCTGTTGAAATCACATATTTAGTACACACCAGATGTTACACATACAAGGAAAATAAGTCAAGAAATAAAGTTGGGATTAGACCAGCCTATGCTGATATGGTAAAATAGAAAGAACTACATCTCAACTCAAAACTAGTAGGGATCGATAATAAGAATCCCTCTATACGTTCTGCTATATTTAGAGCCTATTTCATTACAATTCAGGTGAGTCGATTGTGTTTATAGCAAATTAAGGGTTCTCTAACACTAGAAAGAAGTTTTCTAGATATCATACTTGTCCTTTCTCGGACCTAATGTAAAAGTAACAACAACTGAGCTTAATCCTAACTAGTTGTATCACCTACATGGATCATTTGCTTCTGCTCTGTACTACTCTTAGTTAATTCAGCATTAGTTAGAAGAGATAGTAAGCCTTTTGAGACAACATATGTGATTTTAGATCTCTTTAATCCCCTTTTAGCACCTTCAATCACCATAGAGTCGCAAACCTACAAACTGGAGCACCAGAGGTCTACGGCTCTCCGCAGATCATGGTCAAAGCATACCATGCACCACCTTCCCTCAGTATATCCCCTATGCCTGCTACTAGCACCCTCCGTACCATTTCTAGTTATATCCATCTTGTATGACCCCACACACAGTGTTTTCCAGAGCAAAATGCGCAAAAAAGCGACAAGATACGTGGGCTTGTAGTGAAAAGCATGAAGTGAAGCGAACGCTTCTTTGAAGTGAAGCGCACATTTATGAAAAAATTTTAAAAAATACTGTTTAGCATGATAATAATCATATTGCAATTGAATTAACTAATTTCAGCATCCTATATAAAGTAGTGTCAATATTAATCCAACTACTAAAAATTGAGATTCAAAGAACCGACCACTTCTCTTTTGGAACACTTTGTGCGTCATTGTTTGAAACGCACACTTCTCTAAAGCAATGTGCTTTACCCATGGAGCAATAAGCCCTCGCTTCGCATTGTTCACCACTTTAAGCGACAAATCAAAGACTTTTAATAATACTAACTGCACATCCACATTGTTCACCACTTTAAGCTACAAATCAAAGACTTTTAATAAGACTGACTGCACATCCACCTTTATAGGCTTAGATAATTAAATCTTAACATCTACCTTTTTAGAGCCTTATGCTAACAAATTTAGCATATATCTTGGAGACGCAAGACGGATGCAACGCTACCACATTTCCCTAACCTCAGAAAATGGAAGATTCACCCAATCCAAAAGATAAGAGAGAAAAGAAAGTAAAAAATCAACACTAAATTACCACAACCAACACAAATAGCAAGTTTAAAACTTCCACGAGGCACGAGCAGAGAACTAACGCAAGATGTAATAATCCCTCCGTTTTTCTTTACAAAACTATAGTTGACTGGGTACAGAGTTTAAGAACGAAAGAAGATTTTTGGCTACCAAAAGTAAGCATGTCATCATCAAGGACAAAAAAGGAAGTTCAAAGTAAGGAGTTTCCAAATATAGAAAGGCATCATTCTTTTTAGAATTGACTAAAACGAAAAGAGTACCACATAAAATAGAACAAACAGAGTAACAGATTACAAGAAGGGAACAGAAGAATGAGGGAAAAAAACCAAAAAGAAATAATAAGTTAATAGAAGTCATGTATCAGGAGTAAACAAAGAAACTGCAGAAAAAAGCATAATAAGTCATGCATGTAATAATCAGTATAAAATAAAGCACCAAAGAGTAAAATAGATGGTATATCAACCTGCCCAAATGGTACATACGAGGGTAAGTACGGCATGCGGCGCCACCCCTTCTTGTCCCCATTATTGGTATTACTTTCCGCTACAGATTTACCCATTTTATCTTCACTGGGAATGTCTTCATCGTAGGTAATGGTCGGAGAGAAATGCCATCAGAACCTTCTTGAATTTCAAGAGACTGAGGGGTATTAGTTATATCATTGACTGATGGCATTGAAACAGAATCAGTAGTAGGTGTCTCAAGAGGTTCAACTTTCTTTCCTCTGTATCTATACAACTGCTTTCTAACACCTTCCAAAGGCACAAGCCTCGAAAGCCTCCAAAAGGAATTCTGCACCGGACCTACACCCAGCACCAGCTGCTCTCCTTCATTATCTTTCGCTTTTTCAGTTTTCTGCTTCAGTAGCGACAACTCACTAGATTCTGACGTAGATACTGAAGCTCCACCATCAGAAGGTATTGGCAGAGACCGTGCATTATAGTGATGAAAATAAGCAGGAGATAAGATGCGGGGCACCAAATCTTCTGGAATGCAGTAGGTTTTGAAAAAATGCTGCCAACCTTTTCCATTCACATACCTGGAGAGAAAAATCAGGTTAGAAGTCAGAAAATATATGTTTAAAAAAGAATAACAAGAAAGATTAATTTCAAACTCACTCTCTCAATGCAGCATTTCCAACTGGTGGTTGGGAAAAGGTGATACACTTCACCTGAATTTTTTCATTCTCTTTCGATGAAGCAGCAAAAACCCTCAGAATCGCAAGGGTTGCTAAGACTGCTACCTGTAAAGACAACACCTAAATCAACTTTTCCAAACAAAAAAAATGGAGACACCTACAATGACACGAGAGCAATAGTCACGGCTAAAGAAAGCTCAAACTTACCGCTCCACCAAGTGAATGGCCACATAATACTAGTTTGCGTTTCTTTTTCTGGGCAAGCCTGTACAGCTCCAGAGCGGGTATGCCTTTAGCACGTGCCATGAAACCCTAAGGACAATAGCTGCCAAAATTTAAGGAGCGAAGAACGAAAACTGGAAACTAGAAGACACCATACATACAAACATATATGTATGCATTGCATATATATATGTATATATGCATTTTACATACATAATACTATATATTATACATTATATATATGTGTGTATATATATATATATATAGACACACGATAATGACATGCAAATGAGAGTTCTAATACCCTATGTGCAGCAGGTTTTGGAGTCAGCTTCGTTGGCTTAGTCTTAGATTCCAAAAGTTTAGAGTGATTCTCTATGTTGCTCCTTTGGGTGTCCACCTGACCAGACTCCATAGGTTCAAGTCCATGAATATCTTCAGCAGCATCCTCATGGAATAAGGCACCTTGAAATATATTCACATCAGCCATGACATCCCTTCATAACCAAAGAAAATGGAAGTGTAAAGAACATATATCACAAAAAATACAGACATCATCTGAACTGAAAGAGACATGCAAACTTACTTATATTGCTTGGTCCCAATAAAGGAAGCAAATAATGTATCTCCTGCTTCCGCCAAAAGATACCTATAAGAAAGAGAAAACGGAAATAAGAAAAGAAAAGCACTGAGATGCAAGGGAAATAGTGTAGCTTCCATGTCAAAAAACCTTGCACATCAAACCAAACCTTTTTTTTCTTTTTTTCCTTTTCTTGTTTTGGATAAGGCATTAAACCAAACATACGGTCAGAAGATGCAACAAAAAATAACTGCAAAGAGATGGTAATTGAACTTGAACTGAATTTTGAGCAATCAAATTCTGGTAAAGGAAAGCAGCTTCTTTTGGTTACCAGCTAAATTGACTAACACACCAAAACCATCACCCTTCCCCCTCCCTTACCTACTCAACAACCCACTGGTGTAGCAGGGCCACACAAAGTGGAAAGGAAAGATTGCAAGCAGGTGTGGATGTCAGACAAGAGTGAGAAAAGTTGGGGCCACGGAGATAAATTGAAATTCGATTTCATCTGTCTAGGAGGAATCTGAAATAAGATGAAACATCCATTATGTCCTGATTTTACCATCACATAAAAAGAGAAAATATATTATGCCTACTTAGAGCACTCAGGGATGAACATGTTTTCAACATATCTTTAAGCAATGACATTACAACATAGATGCACATCAAACATCTTCCAGGCATTATTGTCACAAGATTTCTCCTTGTTACTTCTCAGGAAACAGCCACAACAATCAAGTAAGACAGAAAACCATCTCCAGTACCCTATGCAACATAGATTTGTTTGCATGACATCCACTACCAGTTCTCACATCTAATGAAGCCATTGAATGCCCAACTCTTGAACTTACTAAACATTTTACAAATAAACAAACCACTTTATCCACAAGGTGTTCAATAATGGCTCTAACCAGTCAATTCCAATTCAAAATACCACCAACAAAACAGATAAACAGAATAAAATAAATAAATAAATAAATGAAAATAACAAAATGATGAAAATGATTTAAAAGAACCTATGTGGAACACGATCTGAAGAAGGTTGAACACGCTCTAAGGAAACAACTTCTCCTCCAAAGTCAGCCTTAAATTTATTCACGGCCCGCACCATTTCAGCTGCAGGTCTCTGTCATGAGAGGATGTCAGATTTTGTAAGCAAAGCAATGAGTCTATAACTACTTCAATATTTTCCATTTGAAAAAAAAAAAAAAAGCACTACCCCCTGCTTATTACCCTCATTAAGCCAGGCCATAAGCCCCTTGCATCTGCACCCCCCCCCCCCAATTGTGGCCTCTTACTATTGGTTAGATATATTCGTTTTGAACTTAGAGTTGTCTTCATATTTGCAAATCTTACATGAAAGTGATTACAAATCTATCGGAGCTCAGATAGCAGGTAAGAAAGCTCCTTGAATACTTTCAGTAACTGCCTAACTGATGTGTTATAGGCGTGTATGTCCACATGTCTTTGCTTCCCTTCATGATTAGTGTGAAGCTTTTATTTATCTTTAACTTGATTACATCACCCACCTAAATGTGCTAAGCCCTGAAATTAGGTGCGGAGGTTAGACTCTCTTAGGTGACACTTTGTGCAAGCACTAAGGTATACATGCTTTATATTGAATAGAGCAATGTTAAATAATAAATACATATGCTAAAGTACACATCAATCTCTACGGAAACATTATTTATGAATACATTAGTTTTTTTTTATGAAGCAAGGGAATTTCATTAAATGGCATCAAGAAGATGCATAGCAAAAATTACAACATAAAGGTATTGTCTGCTCATATGCAGAAAAACTTACAGGACAACTAAGGAGCAGACAAAATCCAGAAATAGTTCAACACTAGTTACAGGGGCTGATTGAACCAACTAAATAAGTTATTTAAACAAGTGGCTTTATGAATACATTAGTAATTATAAAATAAAATAAAAATTGGTGCTTCATGTGCAGATGATCGGGAGAAGACGTGGACCATTTACTAGTGCACTGCCAAGTTGCACCGAATTGGGGTCAGACTGTGTTGAACTGAAATCAAGCTTTAATTGTACTTCACACTTAAAGCCCTGCATATCCTTGGAGCCTTTATACCATTTGCCTTTAAGAACACTGCTCCCACTTTATTACCCTCGTTAAGTTAGGCAAGCACTACCTAGGGCCACAAACTGCATCTGCATCACTTTTTCTCTAGAAGTTTGTGTCATCTAAAGCCATAGTTCGAAATATTCATTTTATTGTCTTCATAGTCCCAATTCCTACATGAGACATTATGACGTAATTGCAAATCTATTAGAGCTCAATTAGAAGGTAAGTAAAGAGGAAGTTCTTTGAAAACTTTCAGTACTAATGTGTTATAGGCATTCATGCCTATCCGCAGAAGAGGGGGAACATATTTCTTTTATTAAAAAACATGTGTCTTAATTTGCACCATAAACTCTTTCCCCGCGTTTCTATTAAGCCACCTAACTACAAACACAGGCATTGCATAGAATGCTATCATTATTCTTCAATCAACAACATACAATGCCAGAATTAAGTCTTAAGGGATAGGTTACTTCTAATCCTGCTGCTATCATCTCCAAAAAAACGCAATAATCACAAATTAAAAAGTAAATGTATTTCACAATTCAATGTTAACAATAAACATTGTAGTGAACGTTTCACTAACGCATTTTCAGGAAATCAAAATTTTACCTTATATACACATTCAGAGAGCACCATGCAACAAAGGATATCCTGCAAATCAGCAACAGATTCAGCCTTAACAGCAAGACAGAGTTCCTGAAGTTGCTTCTTCCTTCTCTCGTACTCTTCCTGAATCAGTTTCCTCTGCTCTCTGGCATCCGCCCAAGGCCACCGCACAGCCATTTTCCACTGCTGTGGCCACGTGATTTTCAGGATCTTTGATTTTTGGCCTCTAATCCATGATTCTACTCTCCGTTGTAAAGACTCCATTGTCCACTAACCCTAATCACGCTCTAATTAACCGCCCGGGACAACGGCGTCTCTGTTTCTAAAATATCTCGGCGGTTTGTGGTTGCGATTGGCGTGCAAAATGCCGACTGTACGGGGGAATGGGGATGCCGAATCAGAATGTTATCGTTAAAGCATATGCCTAAAAGTAAATAACTTTCGTCGAATAACCGAAAAAGAAAAAGTATATTTTTCTCCCGAATTTTACTAAAGGAATTTTCTCATAGTTTTTTTTTTTCTTTTAGATCTTCTCTGCATCTTCTTTTCTAGATCTTCTACTTTGTGTCTTTTGATCACTTTACTGTTATGCGTCAACTCGTCCGATTCTATAATTGATTTTATGCTATTACTTGCCTTGCATTTTGAGGATTTAATGATAATTTGTGCGACGTTTGAACTTAATTGAATTGATTTTATGTGCAAGAATATTTGAACACAGAGTGAAAAGAATGTTGCACAAAATAACATCGAAGATGTGGAAGTAGAGCAAAAAAAGGAGTTCGGCACAAGACACGGCATAGTTGGCGTCCAGGCGGTGCCCTATTCCACCCAGGGCGACACAGATCACGCGCCTAAGGGCGCCTCGCGAGAAGAAGGTGGCGCCTCTCTCCGGCGCTCCTGTCCAAGATAAAATTATTTTCTTGTTAATTTTAAACATGGATAATTCGGTCCTAACCTATAAATACCCCTTAAACATGTCTAAGAAGGGGGTTGACGTATTTTGAAGGCAAGGAAGGCTAAGGAACACAATTGTAGCAAGGAACCATCACATCTTCCATCCTTAATCTAGTATATGTAGTTTTATAATTAAAATATTATTGTGCTTGTTCATATGAATATGAGTGGCTAAAATCACTCGTGTTCTGGATAGTTCTTAATTGTTGATGTTTAATGGTTGTTGAGATTGCTTGAGTTTAAGATTTGTTTGTTCAATCGTATTCTTAATTATTTTACTGCATAGCTAATGATAGAATACTATCTACGAATTTATAGTTGAACTCTATAACGATGCGGCCGGTCATTTTAAGTATTGTAGCCCCGTTCCCCAATTTACTACTTATTTTATGCTTATGTGACTTGCCGAGGTAGTTGGTTCGGTTCTGGAGATGTTTCAGAATGAGTTGAGACACTTAGTCTCAAGGTTGGAAGCTTAGTTGAAATGGTTGACCGGATGTTGACTTATGTGTAAATGGATCTGGAATGGAGTTTTGATGGTTCCGATAGCTCCGTTGGGTAATTTTGGACTTAGGAGTATGTCCGGATAGTAATTTGGAGGTCCGTAGTTGATTTAGGCTTGAAATAGCAAAAGTTGAAAAATTAGAAGTTTTGGAAATTGACAAGTTTGATCGAGAGTTGACTTTGTGGTTACCGGGCTCGGATTTTAGTTTCGGGAGTCGGAATAGGTTCGCTGTGTCATTTATGACTGGTGTGCAAAATTTGAGGTCAATCGGACGTGATATGATATGTTTCGGCATCGATTGTAGAAGTTGAAATTTCTTAGTTTTCGTTAGTCTTGAATTGAGGTGCGATTCGTGTTTTTGATGTTGTTTGATGTGATTTGAGGCCTCGACTAAGTTCGTATCGTATTTTAGGACTTGTTGATATGTTTGGTTGAGGTCCCCGGGAGCCTCGGTTTGGTTTCAGATGATTAACGGATCAAAATTGGCTTAAGTGTTATGCTTGTGCTTCAGGTCTGGTGTCATCGCACTTACGGGGGATTGGTCGCAGGTGCGGAGCTGCAGAATCATCTAAGCTTGCACATATACGAAGAGGAGGAAGGTCTCTGGGGGTCGCAGGCGCGGAAGAGGTTACGCAGATGCGGATGCACATCTGCGCGAGGTCGGCTGCAGAAGCGGATTTGGACAGGCAGCAGGGGAGTCGCAGAAGCAAAGGGAGGTTCGCAGATACGGTCCCGCGGGTACGAGGCTAGGACCGCAGGTGCGAGAGGTCGCATGTTAAGTGAGTTTCGCAGAAGCACGGATTTCTCTGCAAAAGCATATGCGCAGGTGCGAACCCAGGCTCCGCAGGTGCAAAAATGCCTAGGTAGAGTTTAAAACTCGAGGGTTTCGTGATTTTTATAATTTTGGACATTTCAAGCTCGGACTAAGGCAATTTTTTAGAGGGATTTTGAGGGTTTTCTTGAGGTAAGCCACTTGTGATCATTTTTATTCAATAATATTATTTTTCCATTGAATTTTCCACTTAGTTTGTGTATTTTTGAGGTGGAATTTTGGGAGTTTGAGGCTAGGGATTTAGAGAGTTAAATTTAGGGATTTGAGTGACGATTTGGTGTCGGAATTTGGTATGGTTGGACTCGTGATTGAATGAGCTTCTGGATTTTGTAACTTTTATCGGATTCCGAGACGTGGGCCCCGGGGGTTAACTTTTGAGTTGACTTTTTGACTTTTGATATAGAATTTAGTATTTTCATATGGAATTGATTCATATAGCTTGAGTTGATTATATCGAATTGTTTGTGGATAGATTCGAGGCATTTGGAGGCCGATTCGCGAGGCAAGGGCTTGTTGGAGTAGAGATTTGCACGGTTTGAGGTATATAACACTTTTAAACTTGGTTATGAGGGTATGAATCCCTGAAATTACATGCTATATGATTGATGTTGAGGTAACGCACATGCTAGGTGACGGGCGTGTGGGTGTGCACCGTAGTAATTGTGATTCAGTCGATTCCATGGAACTATGTAGCTATCTCATCTGAATATCATTACTGTACTCTATGTGTTAGAGTATGTGAGCTGTGATTTATGCTAGAAATCATGTTTAGGCTATGTGTTGGTACTACTGGGACCCACATCAGTCGTTCTTTGCTATCGAATTATTTGCTTAATTGCAGTTATGTTCTCAGTCACATTCATCATTACATATCATATCTCAGTCTCTATTATCATACATTGTCACATCACATATCATTGATTTGGGCTGCTTAGCATGAGTGTTGTGAGCCCGAGAGACTGGAGAGATTGATGACTGAGTGAGGCCAAGGGCTTGTTTGTGAGTGATATTTATGGGCTCGGGCTGCACGCCGCAACATGCTCTATTGATTCATGCCATGATTGGCTTATTATAGTGCTTGGGCTGGATCTGTCCCTCCAGAGTCTGCACACCCACAGTGAACGCAGTTGCTATTGATTCACTATATTTGATTCGGGTTGGATCGGCACAGTACAGTACTGAGTGATTGAGTGTGATGAGTGAGAATTGAGACAGTCAGGTTGAGTACTCTGAGAGTGTGAGTACGCAAAGCTTTCATTGTGTTGCATCACATACGGTATGTATATTGGCATGTAGATATAAAGATATCATATTCCTCATATCATTCAGACTTAACATATTTTATATGTTCTGAGTTTAATTGTTAAACCTGGAAGCATGTCTACATTCCTGTACTAGTACCTGCAAATTATGAGTTTCTCTGAGATATTGCTATCATATGTTTTTGTAAATTTTATGTACTGTTTAATTATGTATTTGGACCGTATTGTTCGGACTCGTCACTACTTTCAGTCCAAAGGTTATACTTGTTACTTATTGAGTTGGTTGTACTCACGCTACACCCTACACTTCGTGTGTAGATCTAGGTGTTTTCGGGCACGGTGGTTGTTGATCTCAGAGTTTTCAGTCGTTCAGAGATTATTGAGGTAGTTGTCTGGGCATCCGCAGACCTTGACTCTCCTCCTTTATCCCTCAGTTTTACTTATTCAGTTCTACTTTCTTAGATAGTGTACCATACTATGTATTTGCATAGATGTTCATGTACTCAGTGACACCCGGGTTTTGGGAAATTCTGCATTGAGCTGTGACGTTTTCATTCAGTTTTTATGAGACTTTTACTTACTAAAGCTTATTTTTGTATATTTTAAATTTCAAGATGTTGGTATGTGTGAGTTGTCGACTTGCCTAGTATCATGATAGGCGTCATCACGACACTTGGGATTTTGGGTCGTGACAAGTTGGTATTAGAGCCAAGGTTACATAGGTCTCACGAGTCATGAGCAGGTTTAATAGAGTCTTGCGGATCGGTATAGAGACGTCTGTACTTATCTTTGAGAGGTTGCCGAACCCTTACGAAAACTTCACTTTCTTGCATTCTTGTCGTGCGAATTTGTTGATTCCGGGAACTAAACTTCTATTATTCTATTCTCTCACAGATGGTGGGACACGTGCTATCGGATCGGGCGGACAGCCACTAGTACCACCAACTAGGGCCACGAGAGGTCGGGGCCGTGGTAGGGGCCGAGGTGCAGCTCGTACAGCAGCTAGAGCAACACCTGCAGATCCACCAGTTTCTCCAGCTTAGGAGCAGGTTTCAGATGTGGTTGAGCCAGTGGGGCCAGCTCAGGCACCACCTGTGCCCATTGTGATTCCAGGCCTTCAAGAGGCTTTGGCCTAGATATTGACTGTCCGCACTAGCCTTGCTCAGGCGGTTTCTGTTCAGATCGCGCCAGCCACTTCTCAGGCCAGGGAAGGCAATCTGACTCTTGCCGCCCGTACTCTAGAGTAGGTGGTATAGGGACTTCAGACATCGAGGGGTACTACCAGCCCAACCGGTTGCAGTTGCTCAGGCCTAGGTGGGTCCCGTTATGAGTGATGAGGAGCAGAAGAGGCTAGAGAGATTTGGGTGGCTCAGACCTCCACTATTTAGTGGGGCTGAGTCAGAGGATGCTAAGGACTTCTTGGATAGGTGTCGATGGATTCTTCGCATGACGGGTATTCTGGAGACTAGTGGAGTCTCCTTTACTACTTTTTCAGCTATCAGGGGCTGCCTTCAGATGGTGGGAGGCCTATTAGAGGAGAAGACCAGTTGGTTCTGCACCACTTTCATGGCATGAGTTCTCCATTCTCTTTTTGGAAAAGTTTGTGCCAAAAACCCGTAGGGAGGAGCTGTGCAGTTAGTTCGAGCAGCTACGTTAAGAGGTCATGTCTGTGACCCAATATGAGATGAGGTTTTCAGAGTTGGATCGTCATGCAGTTTAGTTGGTTCCCATTGAGAGGGAGAGGATTAAGAGGTTCATTGACAGCCTCAAATATTAGTTGTGTTTTGTTATGACTCAAGAGAGTGTGTCATGTGTTAGGTTCGACGAGGTGGTTGATATTGCTCGGCGGCTAGAGTTGATTCGTAGTAAGGAGCGTAAGGAGAGGGAGGCCAAAAGGCCTCATGGATCGGGTGGTTTCAGCGGTGTTCCCTCTAGGGGTCAGTTCCACCACAGCAGGGGTCGTCCTTATAGGCCCGCTCAAATGGCTCATCCAGTTCATCGTGGTGCATCATCTAGCCATGGTTCATACAATGCTCGTTCGGGTCAATCATCTCTCAGTGCACTCCCAACTCAGAGTTCATCTCGTGCACCTTCAGTTCAGGGTTCATCTACACCAGGTTCTTCGGGTAGTTATTCTAATTCTCGAGGTCCACCTTAGTATTTGCCACCATTTTCTGAGAGGGGTTGTTTTGAGTGTGGAGAGTTGGGACATGTGAAGAGGAATTTTCCTTGCCTTTTGGGAGGCCCAGTTCAGCAGAGGAGTCAGGCTGCGACTTCAACACCAATTACTTCACCACCCGCCTAGTTAGCTCGGGGTGTGGCGTAGATAGCTAGGGGTCGCCCTAGAGGGGGAGGCCGATCAGGTGGTGGTCAGGCTCGATTCTATGTTATCCCTACCGGGCCAAATGCCGTTGCTTCAGACACAGTGATCACAGGTATTGTCTCAGTATGCCACATGGATGCTTCTATATTATTTGACCCTGGTTCCACTTATTCGTATGTATCATCATATTTTGCTCGTTATCTAGATATGCCCTGTGAGTCCTTAGTCTCATCTATTTATGTATCTACGCCAATGGGCGATACTATTGTTGTAGAGCATGTATATCGGTCGTGTGAAGTGACTATTGGGGGATTGGAGACTAGAGTTGATCTCATATTGCTTAGTATGATCAATTTCGACGTGATTTTGGATATGGATTGGTTGTCTCCATGTCAGGCTATTCTGGATTGTCACGCTAATACCGTGACGTTGGCGATGCCGGGGTTTCCAAGGATCAAGTGGAGAGGTTTTCTAGATTATGTTCCCAGCAGAGTGATTTGATATTTGAAGGCCCAACGGATGGTTGGGAAGGGGTGTCTATCAAATTTGGCCTTTGTGTGAGATGTTGGTGCTGATACCTCTACTATTGATTCTGTTCTGGTAGTGGGAGACTTTCCGGGTGTGTTTCCTGCAAACCTGTTGGGCATGCCACCCGACAGGGATATTAATTTTGGTATTGACTTGGCGCCGGGCACTCAGCCCATTTCTATTCCTCCGTATCGTATGGCACCAGTTGAGTTGAAAGAATTGAAAGATCAACTTTAGAAACTCCTTAAAAAGGGGTTTATTAGGCCTAGTGTATCGCCTTGGGGTGCACCGGTTCTTTTTGTGAAGAAGAAGGTTGGTACTATGCAAATGTGCATTGACTATAGGCAATTGAACAAAGTTACAATCAAGAACAAGTATCCTTTGCTGCACATTGATGATCTATTTGACCAGCTTCAGAGAGCAAGGGTGTTCTCTAAGATCGATTTGAGGTCTAGGTATCACCAGTTGAAGTTTCGGGACTCGAATATTTTAAAGACGATATTCAGGACCCGTTATGGTCAGTATGAGTTCCTTGTGATGTCTTTCGGGCTGACCAACGCCCCAGCAACATTCATGCATCTCATGAACGCTGTATTTCAGTCATATCTTGACTCGTTTGTCATAGTTTTCATTGATAATATACTGGTTTACTCACGTAGCCAGAAGGATCATGCATAACATTTGAGGATTGTATTACAACGGCTGAGGGATGAGAAGCTTTATGCCAAGTTCTTCAAGTGTGAGTTTTGGCTTAGTTCAGTGGCGTTCTTGGGGCACGTGGTGTCCCATGAGGAGATTTAGGTGGATCCAAAGAAGATAGATGCGGTTCAGAGTTGGCCCAGACCGTATTTAACTACTGAGATTAGGAGCTTTCTCGGCTTGGCCGGATATTATCGACACTTTGTGGAGGGTTTCTCGTCTATTGCAGTGCCTTTGACCAAATTAAGCCATAAGAGTGCTTCATTCAGGTGGTCAGATGAGTGTGAGGAGAGCTTTCAGAAGCTCAAGACTGCCTTGACCACAACTCCAGTTCTAGTTTTGCCTTTAGCTTCTAGCTCTTATAAAGTGTATTGTGATGCCTCTCGGATTGGTATTGGGTGTGTCTTGATGCAGGAGGGTAGATTGATGCTTATGCTTCATACAGTTGAAGCCTCATGAGAGGAACTACCTCGTTCATGATTTGGAGTTGGTAGCCATCGTTCATGCATTGAAGATTTGGAGGCATTATTTCTATGGTGTCTTGTGAGGTATTTACGGATCATCGGAGTCTCCAGCACTTGTTCAAACAAAAGGATCTAAAATTGAGGTAGCGGAGATGGTTAGAGTTGCTAAAGGACTATGATATCACCATTCTGTATCATCTCAGGAAGGCCAATGTGGTGATTGATGCCTTGAGTAGAAAGGAGGTGAGTATGGGCAGCCTTGCATTTATTCCTGTTGGTGAGAGACCGTTTGCAGTTGATGTTCAGGCCTTGGCCAGCCAGTTCGTGAGATTAGATGTTTCGGGGCCCAGCCGGGTTCTAGCTTGTGTGGTTTCTCGGTCTTCCTTATATGATCACATCAAAGAGCACCAATATGGTGATCCCCATTTGCTTGTCCTTACGGACACGGTGACGCCAAGGATGTTACTATTGGGGATGATGTGGGTGTTGAGGATGCGAGGTCGGATTTGTGTGCCTAATGTAGATGGGCTATGTGAGTTGATCCTTGAGGAGGCCTACAGTTTGCGGTACTCCATTTATCCGGGTGCCACGAAGATGTACCAGGACTTGAGGCAGCACTATTGGTGGAGGAGGATGAAGAAGGATATAGTGAGGTTTGTAGCTCGGTGCCTAAATTGTCAGAAGGTGAAGTATGAGCATCAGAGTCGGGGCAGATTGCTTTAGAGGCTTGAGATTCTAGAGTAGAAATGAGAGCGTATCACCATGGATTTTGTAGTTGGGCTTCCACGGACTTCGAGGTAGTTTGATGCTATTTGGGTGATTATGGATCGGTTGACCAAGTCTGTGCATTTCATTCCAGTTGGGACTGCTTATTCTTTGGATCGATTGGCTGAGATCTATATCCACGAGATTGTTCACCTTCATGATGTGCCCGTGTCCATCATTTCAGATCGGGGCACACAGTTTACATCGCAGTTTTGGAGAGTAGTGCAGCGAGAGTTGGGCACACAGGTTGAGTTGAGTATAACATTTCACCCTCAGACGGACGGATAGTCCGAGCACACTATTCAGATATTGGAGGATATGCTACGTGCTTAGGTCATAGATTTCGGGGGGTTTTTGGGATCAGTTTCTGCCGCTCCCAGAGTTTACCTACAACAATAACTACTAATCGAGCATTCAGATGGTTCTGTATGAGGCTTTGTATGGGAGACGGTGTCGGTCTCCGGTGGGATGGTTTGAGCCAGGTGAGTCTAGGTTGTTGGGTACTAACTTAGTTCAGGATGCTTTGGATACGGTTAAGTTGATTCAGGATCGGCATCACATAGTGAAGTCTAGGCAAAAGAGTTATGCCGATAAGAAGGTTTGTGATATTTCTTACATGGTGGGGGAGAAGGTACTGCTCAAAATTTCACTCATGAAGGTTGTTATGAGGTTCGGGAAGAAGGGCATGTTGATCCCTCGGTACATTGGTCTGTTTGAGGTGCCTTAGAGGATTGGAGAGGTGACTTACAAGCTTGTCTTGCCGCCTAGTCTGTCGAGTGTTCATCCAGTGTTTCATGTTTCTGTGCTCCGGAAGTATGTCGGCGATCCGTCTCATGTTTTGGACTCCAGCACGGTTCAACTGGATGGTGATTTGACTTATGACGTGGAGCTAGTGGCCATTTTATATCGGCAGGTTCGAAAGTTGAGGTCAAAGAACATAGCTTCAGTGGAAGTGCAGTGGAGAAGTCATCTAGTTGAGGAGGCTACTTGGGAGCCTAAGCGGGAGATGCGTAGCAGATATCTACGCCTATTTGAGACTCCAGGTATGTTTCTTGACCTATTCGAGGAAGAACGTTTGTTTAAGAGGGGGAGGATGTAATGACGCGGTCGATTATTTTGAGTGTTGTAGCCTCGTTCCCCTATTTACTGCTTATTTTATGGTCAATTGTCATTATGTGACTTGCCGAGGTAGTTGGTTCGATTCCGGGGGATGTTTCAGAATGAGTTGAGATACTTAGTCTAAAGGTTAGAAGCTTATGTTGAAAAGGTTGACCAGATGTTGACTTATATGTAAATGGCTCCGGAATAGAGTTTTGATGGTTTTGATAGCTGCGTTGGGTGATTTTGGACTTAGGAGTGTGTCCGGATAGTAATTTGGAGGTCCGTAGTTGATTTAGGCTTGAAATAGCTAAAGTTGAAAAATTAGAAGTTTTGAAAATTAAAAAGTTTAACCGAGAGTTAACTTTTGGTTACCGGGCTCGTATTTTAGGTTCCGAGAGTTGGAATAGGTCTGTTGTGTCATTTATGACTGGTGTGCAAAATTTGAGGTCGATCAGATGTGATTTGATAGGTTTCGGCATCGATTGTAGAAGTTGGAATTTTTTTAGTTTTTGTTAGGCTTGAATTGAGGTGCGATTCGTATTTTTGATATTGTTTGATGTGATTTGAGGCCTCAACTAAGTTCGTATCTGTAACAACTCAGCCGATCGTTTTGAAAGTATTAGCCCTGAACCCCTATTTATTGCTCCCTCTATTTTATTTTTGGGTTTTGTGACTCGCTGGGAGGTTTGGTTTTTGGTTTCGGAATGAAATGGGACACATAGTCCCTAAAAATAGAAGTTTAAGCCATAGGAATTGGCCGTAGCTTTATTTGTGTGAAGAAGACTCCAGAATGGAGTTTTGACAGGTCCAATAACTGCGTAGGGTGACTTTGGTCTTAGGAGCGTGTCCGGATGTTGATTTGGAGGTCCGTAGGTCATTTCGGAGTTAATTGGTGAAAGTTGAAAATTGGATGATTTTTGGAAAGTTTGACCGAGAGTAGACTTTTTGATAACGGGGTCGAATTCCGATTCCGAAAGTTGGATTAGGTCTGTAATGTCAATTATGACTTGTGTGCAACATTTGAGGTCAATCGGACTTGATTTGATAAGTTTTGGCATCAGATGTGGAAGTTTGAAGTTTTAAAGTTCATTAGGCTTAAATCGATGTGTGATTCGTGTTGTTAGTGTTGTTTGATATGATTTAAAGGCTCGACTAAGTCTGCATAATGTTTTAGGACTTGTTGGTATATTCGGACAGGGTCCCGCGGGCCTCGGGATGGTTTCGGATGGTTAACGGATCGAGTTGAAGCTTAAAGAATGGCTGAAGTGCGCTAGTTCTGGTGCAACCGCACCTGCGCAAGTTTGACCGCAGGTGCGGGCCCACAGAAGTGTGAGGCCAAGCGCAGAAGCAGAACTGAAAGGGGTGAACAGTGGTCGCACATGTGACATGAAGGCCGCAGAAGCGGAGCCGCTTCTGCAGGAGGATGATTGCAGAAGCGAAGAGTGAGGGAACTGAGATGGCCGAGGTTTCCACAGAAGCGGACAAGTGGGCGCATAAGCGCTTCCGCAGATGCGGATGGATGAGCGCATGTGCGATATCTGGCAGTTTAAGTGAGCTTCGCAGATGCGGAGTTTTCACCACAAAAGCAGTAACACAGAAGCGGAATTTGGACCGCAAAAGCGGAAACACTAGGCAAATCATATTAAATCGAGGGTTTGCCATTTTCTTCATATTTTGAGATATAGAGCTCGGATTGAGGCTAAAGTTTGAGTGTTTTTCAGAGAAAGCACTTGGATAAGGATTCTTGACTTGTTTTTGATTAATCTCTACTAAGATATCATATATTCTTCATTTTGAGAAGAATCCTTAGGCCGAATTTTGAGGTTTTGATCGAGGATTTTGTATCGGATTTGAGTAATTTTAGTATGGGTAAACTCGATATCGAATAGGTGTTCATATTTTGTGACTTTTATCCGATTACGAGACGTGGGCCTGGGTCGACTTTTCGGGGCAATTTTTTGATTCTATGCTAAAGTCGTAGATTTATTATTTAAATTAGTTTCTTGTAGTTGTATTTATAATATGCAATTGCGTTTTGCTAGATTTGGTCCGTTCAGAGTCAGAAAGTCGAGGGAAAGGCATTCTTATGGACTGATTGAGCGAGATTTGAGGTAAGTGACTTGTCTAACCTTGTGGGGGGGAAACTCCCCTTAGGTTTTGGTATTGTTATGATATTTAAAATACGTGAAGGCCATGTATGCGAGGTGACGAGTGAGTACTCGTGTTAAATGTTAAAAAATCCATTTTCTCGTCGAGTAGTTTTCTTTTAATTCCTTAACCGAGTTGCTCTAGCCTGTGTAGTCATCATGTTGAGCCTAATGTCGCATGCCTACGTATCTTAACTCTTACTTACAACTTGTACAACATGCTTAGTTGAATTACCTACTTCCTTGATCTTGTATTCAGTTTTTAACTGTATGATTCCTTGCTATAAACTTGGTGTTCCATAGGTTATGAGTTGTGTATTTACTTTTGAGACTATGGGGGAGGGGGGGAGTACCTCGGGAGCTCTCCCTATTATGTATTTACTTTTGGGAATACGAGGCAATACCTCGGAAGCTTCCCCCTATTGTGTATTTACTTTTGGGACTACGAGGCGGTACCTCGGGAGTGTCCCTGTTGCATATTTACTTTTGGGACTACGAGGCGGTACCTCGAGAGCTCCCCCTGTTATGTATTTACATTTGGGACTACAAGGCGATACCTAGGAGCGCCCCTGTTGTTTACCTTTATTCGATGTGGTGTTACCTTTCTGCAACTTCTCATTGTTTAAATTCCCCGTCATTTCATTGTATTGTTATATCTTCTGCCTTGCTTCCTTTTATTCCATTAGGGCCCTAACCTTACCTCGTCACTACTCTATCGAGGTTAGGCTTGGCACTTACTGGGTACCGTTATGGTGTACTCATACTACACTTCTGCACATCTTTTTGTGCAGATCCAGGTTCTTCCTACCAGGACAAATGCTAGTGAGATAACCGTGCGTGGAGACTTCAAGGTACTTCTGCCAACGTCCGCAGACCTCGGAGTCCCCCTCTATCCTTATCATGTACTTTTCTTCCTTATTTTCCTTAGAATCTGATGTATAGAGACACTTACTATTTCTCTTAGAACTTGTGACTTATTTCTACCGGGTTTTGAGAGCTGTAATTATTTGAATCCAGTTTTTTTATATTTATTTCATATGTTGGGGCTTGAGTTCAGTTTATATACTGTTATTCCACACAAATGTTAGGCTTACCTAGTCATAAAGACTAGGTGCCATCACGACATCCTACGGAGGGAAATGTAGATCGTGATAAGTTGGTATCAGAGCTTTAGGTTCATACGTGTTATGAGTCATAAGTAGATTTAGTAGAGTCTCGCGGATTGGTACGGAGACGTCTGTACTTATCTTCGGGAGGCTATGGAACTGTTAGGAAAATCTTCACTTCTTTGATTCTTTATCGTGCGAGATTTTGACTTCGGACTCTAAATCTATGTCTTTCTAATCTCTCATAGATAGTGAGGAGACGCATAGTGATCTGATGATCAGACACCCGCACTCCCTGCTAGAGCCGCGAGCGGCCGGAGCCGGGGAAGAGGCCGAGGATGTCCACACGGTGCAGCCAAAACACTCGCACGAGCTGCTACAGAGGAGCCACCAGTAGCTCCAGTTGGAGGGCACGCACTTGAGACGCGTGTTATTGCACCAACCCTTTAGGAGACTCTCGTGCAGTTTCTGAGTATGTTCAGCACGTTGGCTCAGGCAGGGTTGATATCACTTGCTCCTACCATATCTCAGGCTGGGGGAGGAGAACAGACTCCCGTCGTCTGTACCCAAAGCAGTGATTCCAGGCCGAGCAGGTTCCCGAGGTCATACCAATATAGCCGGTAGCTCCAGTTCAGCCTGAGGTTAGGGCAGCAGTTTTTGAGGGGGAGCAACTCAGAATCGAGAGGTACAATAAGTACCACCCTCCTACTTTCAGTGGATTGGCATCAGAGGATGCCCAGGGTTTTCTTGAGGAGTGCCACTGTATCCTTCGTACTATGGGTGTTGCAGAGTCTAGTGGGGGGCCTTTCACTATGTTCCAGCTTAGAGGAGCGACCTATCAGTGGTGGCGAGCATATGAGTTGGGTAGTCCGGCCGAGACAACTTCACTCACTTGGACTCAGTTCTTAGATATGTTCTTGAGCGAGTATGTTCCCTAGAGTATCAGAGATGTATGGCGTGTAGAGTTTGAGCAGTTGCGCCAGGGTTCTTTGATCGTGTCAGAGTATGCGGTCCGGTTCAGTGATTTGGCCAGGCATGCACCAGCCTTGGTTTCTACTGTTCGGGAGCGGGTTCGGAGATTTATTGAGGGGCTCAACCCCAGTATCAAGTTTAGCATGGCCCGAGAGCTGGATATAGACATCACATACCAATAACAGGTGGTAGGGATTGCTAGGAGATTGGAGGGTATATTGACTCGGGAGAGGGAGGAGAAAGAGGCGAAGAGGTCTCGAGAGTTTGGCACATACAGTGGTACTCGTGCCCCAACTGCAGCTCGTTAGGGTAGGGGATATGTGGGTTGCCCTGTTCATTCAGCACTTCTAGCAGCCAACGGTGCTCCGGCCACTCCTAGGCCCCAGGCTCGTTATTATGCACTGCCATTGTCTCGTACACCTCCTACATGGGGTGCTTTCAGCAGTCAGTCCAGCTGATCAGGCCCGAGCCAGTCGCAACAGCCATGTCCTCAGAGATCTTGTTTTGAGTGTGGTGACACTCATCATGTGGCGAGGGATTGCCCCAGACTCAGGAGGGGTACACCTCCACAGAACACTTAGGCACCGCATGCTCTACCGGGTCCTCAGGCTATGGTTATAGCATCAGCTGCTACCCCACCTGCACAACCAACTCGATGTGGAGGTCGGACAGGTAGAGGTTGCCCTTGAGAGGGAGTCCAAGCGAGATATTATGCCCTTCCTACTATGACAGAGGCAGTTGCATCCGATTCTGTCATCATAGGTATTATTCCGGTCTGTCATAGAGATACATCAGTCTTATTTGATCCAGGCTCCACTTATTCTTACGAGTCATCTTATTTGGCCCCGTATTTGGGTGTATCTCCTGATTCTCTGAGTTCTCTTGTCTATGTGTCTACACCCGTGGATGATTCTATTGTTGTTGATCGTGTGTATCGGTCGTGTTTGATTGTTCTTAGTGGTTTTGAGACCAGAGTCGATTTATTATTGCTCACTATGGTGGATTTCGATGTTATTTTAGGCATGGACTTGTTGTCACCCTATCACGCTATCTGTGATTGTCACGCCAAGACGGTGACATTGGCTATGCCAGGTCTACTGCGGCTAGAGTGGAGAGGTACCTTTAATCATGTTCCTAGCAGGGTTATCTCATTTTTTAATGCTCCATGAATGGTTGAGAAGGGGTGTGATACATACCTGGCATATGTGAGGGATGTTAGTGTTGATATTCCTACCGTCGAGTCTGTTCCGATAGTGAGGGACTACTTAGATGTATTACCGGCGGATCTTCCGGGCATGTCGCCTAACAGGGATATTGACTTTGGCATTGATTTGTTACCGGGCACTCAGCCCATTTCTATTCCACCTTATTGTATGGCCCCAGCAGAGTTGAAAGAATTAAAGGAACAGTTGCAAGAGTTGCTCGATAAGGGCTTCATTCGACCCAGCATGTCGCCTTGGGGTGCTCCTGTCTTGTTTGTAAAGAAGAAGGATGGTTCTATGCGAATATGTATTGATTATCGCCAGTTGAACAAGGTTACAATGAAGAACAGGTGTCCATTGCCACGTATTGATGACCTATTTGATCAGCTTTAGGGTGCTAGAGTGTTCTCTAAGATTGACTTGCTTTTGAGCTATCATCAGTTGAAGATTCGGGAGCCAGATATCCCTAAGACTGCTTTCAAGACTCGGTATGGTCATTATGAGTTCCTTGTGATGTCTTTTGGGCTGACAAACGCCTCAACAACATTCATGCACTTGTAGTATCGAGTGAGGGGATCAAGGTAGATCCGAAGAAGATTGAAGTAGTGCAGAGTTGGCCCAAACCGTCCTCAGCTATGGAGATTCGGAGTTTTCTTGGCTTGGCGGGGTATTACCATCGATTTGTAGAGGGTTTCTCATCCATTGCTACACTGATGACTAGATTTACCCAGAAGGGTGCTCCATTCAGGTGGACCGAGGAGTGTGAGGAGAGCTTTCAAAAGCTCAGGACTACTTTGACTACAGCCCCAATGTTGGTGTTGCCTACTGGTTCGGGGGCCTATACAGTGTATTATGATGCGTCGCGCATTGGCCTCGGCGCGGTGTTGAAGCAAGGGTGATTGCCTACGCGTCTAGACAGCTGAAGGTGCATGAGAAGAACTATTCGGTCCACGACCTCGCGTTAGCAGCTATTGTTCATGCCTTGAAGATCTGGTGGCATTGTTTTTATGGTGTCCCTTGTGAGGTCTACACCGATCACCGGAGTCTACAACATCTGTTTAGACAGAATGATCTTAACTTGTGGCAGCGGAGATGGTTGAAGCTGCTTAAGTATTATGACATCATCATTCTCTATCATCCGGGAAGGCCAATGTGATGGCTGATAGTAGGCTATATTTATGCAATTTAGACACTATTTACACACTAATGTAGCCGCACTCTATTGATATTTGAATGCTAAAAGATAACAAAATGATCTAATTAAGAATTTGATGCTTTGCAGGAGCTACTCCGAGCTAGGAGGGAGCTAACGAGTGTTTTGGAGTCAACATGGAGTGTGAAAGACCAATTGAAGGTTAGCCCGGTCGAAAAGGAGCGAGAAAAGCAAGCGAGACGACCCCTCCAGGTGCGCGGCCGCGAATTAGCCCGCGAACTCAAGGCAGTGAGGCAGTGGAAATCCGCGGCCGGATCGAAGTCGAATCCGCGGCCGCGGACGGGCGAATGAAAGCCAAACACACAGGGTTAATTATGTAATTTCCTAGGCGACTAACCTAAACCTATATGAAGCCTAATCTCACCCAGAAGTTAGACATAACTGGGTTTTAGAAGATTTTAGAGGCAAGAACAAGGGAGAGAAGACGGATAATTTCCCAAGAGTTTTTCATCTTCTTCTTCATACTTCTCTTTGTTGATTATGAATTATTTTAGTGATTTGTTTTCCATTAGTATGAGTAGCTAAATATATTATCTAGGGTTGATGGAACCAATTGTTGGATGAAGTCTTGACTCTATTTTGTTATAATTGAGCCGTGTTTGTTCTATGATTGTTCAACTACGTATTGTATTATGGTTAATTGAAAGGGCCCTTGATTAATCGTGTCTAGTTACCTTGTGTTGCTTGAGAAAGAACACTTGGTTAGATTGTTGTTGAACAACACCACTTTTAGGTAAGTTAAGAGATTAATTACTTGAATTTAAAAGTGGGGTTAGAAATAACAAAGCGTTGGTGGGATAATTCTGAGTTGCATAAATTGTTAACTAGAGTAGTTCAAGAGAATGCTTCTAGTAAATTATCGTAATTGATCGAGGGATAATTACGGTAGCCCGGAACTCATAATCCTCATAGAGTACTACGGCAAGATTATAGCTAAAGAGTTAAGAATTAATCCGGCAATTGGGGAAATCAATATCCCTAGATCCTTTTACCCTTGAATTCAATTTTAGTCTTGATTATTGCTAATTTTATTGTCATTTTTTCTTAGCTAAATAAATTCCACTGATTATTCATAAAACTCTTGCATCCGGAAGTTGTCTGAGCTTATCAGTAGCATTATTTAAAGTTGTAGTAAATAGGTTAGTTCCCCGTGGGATTCGACTCCGGACTTGAACTGGGTTATATTTGCAGCGATTGCTTAGTTGTTTTTACAAGGCATAGTTGGGCGTGATCAAATTTTGGTACCGTTGCCGGGGAACTAACGGTGTTATTTATTACAACTTAGAAGAATTGCTAGGATTCTTAGTTTAGATCGATTTCATATGGTGTTTAAAGTTTTCCGTTGAAATTCTCACGTTTGAATTCTCCTGTGACTCAGGTGTATGCCTAGAAGCTCTTCGAGGATCGGTGAACTTTTTGAAGGACTCTTAGACCCCGAGAAAGCATTCAAGGCATTAAATCGAGCCAACAAGAAGAACAAATAGTTACAACAAAAACACACACTCGAAATTGAAATGGACAACGTGGACGATGTCAACGGAAACAATCGGACTAATCGGGTTGACCCAAACAATGGAGTGGTGGAACCTCTTGTGACAGAAGCTGCTCTTTATGACTGGGCACAACCAACTGCTGATAACCTAGCCACCGCCATTGTTGTACCTCAGATACAAGCGGAGACATTCCAGATCACCAACAACATGCTGCATTTGTTGCAAAATAAGGGATTGTTCTCCGGGTCATACATTAAAGACCCACAACAACATCTGAAGAATTTCCTATCAATATGTTGACCCAAAGACAGTCGAATGTGACTCCTGAAGCCATCAAGCTATTACTGTTTCCATTCTCTGTGACTGGAGAGCTCAAACTTGGCTGAATTCGCTCCCAATAAACTCCATTGCCACTTGGGAAGAATTAGTCAAAAAGTTCTTAAACAAGTTTTATCCTCCCAACAAGACTGCAAGGCAGATTGATGAGATATTGCAGTTCAGGCAGAAACCAACTGAGACCTTGCAAGAAACCTGGGAGAGGTTCAAGGGTATGCTAGTGAAGTGTCCACACCATGGCATTCCAGATCAGATGCTGGGACAGAGATTCTACATGGGTTTAGCAGACAGTTTGAAGGCCAATGTAGATGCTTCTGCTGGGGGTGCATTTTTGAGCAAGACATTCACAAAGTGCAAGATTCTTCTTGACAAGATGGCTCACAATTCAGGCTGGATGGCTAGAGGTACGACACTTATGCCAATAGTGCATTCTGTTGCTCTTGACCCAAACAATTCCCATGCAGATAACATAGCCACTCTCATGACTCAGATGAGCATACTGACAAAGAAAATTGATGAGATGGGTACAATGCAAGTGCACATTGTTGATACAACAAATGGAGGATTGTGCACTCCTTGCATAAGCCAGTCATATGTGTGCTCGTGGAGTGGAGAGAATGACAACCAGGGCTTCAGAGAAGACATGAATTATGTCAATAATTTTGGAGGTCAGAGGCAAGGTGGGCAACAATGGGGACCAACACCAAACCAGCAGTACAGACCCAACCTGCCACAACACAACCCCAATTCTGGAGGTGCACGGCCACAAGGTTAAGTTGTGCCTTATCAAAGGCAGCGGGGCTATAATCAGCAGCACCATCAACAGTTGGCCTACCAACCACCTCATCAACAACGGGACAACAACATGGTAGAAATCAGGGGTATGCTGCAACAACTCATTGGAACAAACGGTAAGATGTAAGAAAAGTTAGCAGCACATGATTCAGCAATCAAAGGCATTGAAACTCAAGTGGGACAGCTGTCCATGGCCTTGAACAATCGCCCCCAAGGAACATTGCCTATAGATACAAATATTAACCCAAAGGAGAAAACCCAAATCAGCTAATGGCAGTGAGTCTCAGGAATGGAAGAGATTTAGGTAGAGAGCAAGCAGTTGTTCAATCTAGGATAGAGACTATGCCAACTACTCCAGTTATATTAGAGGCAGATGGGTCAGTAGAGCTCATCAAGGTGGTAGTTGAACAGGCACAGGTTGATAAGGGTAAGGCGAAGAAAGGTGAACAAGTCTTAGAACAGGTGGCACCTCTTGTGCCAGAAGCTTCCAACAAAGAAAAGACATCAAGTAGTGGATAGAGGTTGACTCCTGCACCATTCCCTCAGAGATTGGCAAAACAAAAGAAAGATGATCAATACAGGACATTCATTGAAATGCTTCGGCAGATTCAAGTGAATATTCCAATGATGGATGCTTTGAGGGAAATGCCAGGGTATGCAAAAATGATGAAGGACCTGATGTTGCAGAAATTTGACTTCCAGGACCTGTCCACTGTAACTCTGACACAGACCTGCAACACGGTAATGACAAGACCTATGGCCCAAAAGGTGTCTGATCCAGGTAGCTTCACTATCCCATGCACTATTGGAAGTTATGCTTTTGCTAAAGCATTGTGTGACTTGGGAGCTAACTTAAACTTGATTCCCTTGGAAATCTATACAAAACTGGGCATTGGCAGAGCTAGACCAACCTCAATGTTGCTGCAACTAGCTGATCGCACAGTCAAAAGACCGACAAGAATTCTTGATGATGTGCTTGTGCAAGTGGGAAAATTTGTATTTCCTGCAGACTTTGTTATTCTTGACTGTCATATGGATGAAGAGATACCCATCATTCTGGGAAGGCCATTCTTAGCCACTGGGAGAGAATTAATTGATTGTGAGACTGGAGAGTTGAAAATGAGGTTGAACAATGAAGAAATAATATTCAGCGTTCAACAATACATGAGAAGACCCAGTGAATTTGCAAACTGCTCACTAGTGGAGGCCGTGGATGTGATACTGCAAGAAGAGGATGAGACCCTTAATGTCAAGGATCCACTAGAAGCCTGCTTGATGAATTTGGAAGAGATGGACGGTGAAGGGTTGCCAGAGTGGCTCATGGCTCTCGAAGGTCAAGGATTCTGGAAAAGGGAACCTCAATTAGAGCCCCTACGCTTAGAAGAGAAAGCAACACCCCCTGCAAAACCATCAATAGAGGAGCCACCACAGCTGGACTTGAAACCGCTTCCAGCCCACCTCAGGTACGCTTTCTTGGGGCCTAATTCTACTTTGCCTATTATTATATCATCTGGTTTGCTAGCTGTGCAGGTAGAGCAACTATTGCAGGTATTGCAAGAATGTAAGACTGCCATTGGTTGGACCATGGCAGACATAAAAGGTATCAACCCAGCCTTTTGCATGCACAAGATTCTTCTGGAAGAGGGGCGCAAACCTTCCAGGGAGCATCAACGACGGCTAAACCCGAATATGAAGGAAGTAGTAAAGAAGGAAGTGACCAAGTGGCTGGATGCAGGTATCATCTTCCCCATCTCTGACAGTAACTGGGTCAGTCCTGTCCAATGTGTACCGAAAAAGGGAGGAATGACGGTCGTACAAAATGAGAATAACAAGTTGATCTCGACTCGTACAGTCACGGGGTGGCAGATTTGCATGGTCTATCGGAAACTGAACACAGCCACTCGAAAGGACCATTTCCCATTGCCTTTCATTGACCAAATGTTGGACAGGTTAGCTGGGCGGTCCCACTTCTATTTCTTGGATGGATACTCAGGGTATAACCAGATCTCAATAGCCCCAGAAGACAGAGAGAAAACATCCTTCACTTGTCCATATTGCATCTTTGCCTTTCGGAGAATGCCCTTTGAACTTTGCAATGCACCGGCTACATTCCAGCGGTGCATGTTAGCCATTTTCACTGACATGGTGGAGGATATTATGGAGGTGTTTATGGATGATTTCTTCGTGGTGGGGAATTCATTTGAAGATTGTCTTCACAACTTAAGAAGAGTGCTCAAAAGATGTGTGGAGACAAATCTGGTGCTGAATTGGAAAAAGTGCCATTTTATGGTACAAGAAGGAATAGTGTTGGGGCATCGAGTGTCCAGCAAGGGCATTGAAGTCGACCATGCAAAAGTTGATGTGATTGAGAAGCTGCCACCGCCCACTTCGGTAAAGGCAGTGAGAAGTTTCCTTGGGCACGCCGAGTTCTATAGGCGATTCATTAAAAAAATTTCAAAAATTGCTAACCCCTTATGTAAGCTACTTGAAAATGATCAGCCCTTTGTGTTTTCTAATGATTGCAGGTTGATTTTTGAGGAGCTGAAGAAGAGATTGGTGACTGCACCCATCATAGTTACACCCAACTTGGAGCAACCGTTCGAGCTCATGTGTGACGCCAGTAATTATGCTATAGGAGTAGTCTTGGGGCAACACAAAGACAAGATGATGTGCCCGATTTACTATGCAAGCAGGACGCTCAGCAGTGCACAACTCAATTACACTGTAATGGAAAAGGAAATGATGGTTGTAGTGTTTGCCTTTGACAAATTCAGGTCGTACTTAATTGGTTCAAAAGTTATTGTTTATACTAACCATGCATCAATTAGGTACTTGATAGAAAAGAAGGAGTCAAAGCCACGCTTGATTCGCTGGGTTCTTTTGCTACAAGAATTCGATCTGGAAATCCGTGACAGAAAGGGGACGGACAATCAAGTGGCAGACCACCTCTCATGATTGGAAGGAGCTGAAAAGAGAATGGAGGTTGAAGACATAACAGAGGCATTCCCGGATGAACAGTTACTTGTTGTGACAATGGAGGAGACGCCATGGTATGCTGATATTGCTAACTATTTAGCAAGCGGTATTATACCTTATGAACTCTCCTCAATTCAAAAGAAAAATCTCTTTCGCGATTGTCGAGCCTATTATTGGGACGAACCTATATTGTTTAAAATATGTGTAGATAACAAGATCCGGAGGTGTATCCCCGAGAAAAATCAACCTTCTATTTTGTAGGCTTGCCATGCTTCACCATATGGTGGACACTTTGAAAGAATCCGGACAGCAGCAAAAGTGTTGGAATCAGGATTGTATTGGCCTACCCTGTTCAAGGATGCCCATGCTTGGGTCAAAAGTTGCGATGAATGCCAAAGGACAGGTAACATATCTCGCCGTCACGAGATGTCGATGACTATAATTCAAGATGTGGAGGTTTTTGACATGTGGGGGATCGACTTTATGGGGTCGTTCATCAGCTCGTATGGTAACAAATATATATTGGTAGCGGTTGACTATGTCTCCAAATGGGTCGAAGCGGTGTCTCTCCTAACCAATGATGTAAAAGGGGTAACAAGTTTCCTAAAGAAAAACATCTTCACACGTTTTGGCACCCCCGAGAGCTATAATCAGTGATGGTGGAACCCATTTTTGCAATACAGCGTTCGCACGTCTGTTGGAAAAGTATGGAGTTCGCCACAAAGTAGCCACACCGTACCACCCACAAATGAGCGGCCAAGTTGAAGTGTCCAATAGGGAATTTAAAAGTGTCCTGAGAGTGAATGCAACAAGGACTGACTGGGCGAAGAAGCTGGATGATGCATTATGGGCGTACCGCACAGCATTCAAAACTCCAATTGGTATGTCACCGTACAACTTGGTTCTTGGAAAGGCATGCCACCTTCCGGTAGAGCTCGAACATAAAGCACTTTGGGCACTGCAGCAGTTGAATCTGGATATAGAGACCGCATGCACCAGCAGAGTCACTGAGTTACATAAGCTCGAGGAATTCAGGTTCCATGCATTTGAGAATGCTAGATTATACAAAGAAAAGATGAAAATGATTCATCATAAGCACATCTTAGATTGGAACTTCAAGCCCGGAAATCTAGTGTTGTTATACAACTCAAGATTGAGATTGTTTTCGGGTAAGTTGAAGTCCCGATGGTCAGGACCCTTCAGAGTGGTGCAAGTGTTCTCAAGTGGAGCTGTAGAGATTGAATCCGAAGATGGGATAAACAAGTTCACTGTAAATGGGCAAAGGTTGAAACATTACCTTGGAATGGTCGAAGAGAAAGGGGATAGAGTGGTGATAACTTTGGAAGAGCCCCAGTACGCGAACGAGGAGTGATAATGAAAGCCTGCGTCGTGCCGCGATGTTAAATCAGGCGCTTCCTGGGAGGCAACCCATGGTTTGTTGTAAATCATCATGCCGCGACGTTAACTTAGGCGCTTTTTGGAAGGCAACCCATTATTTTCTTACTTTGGTTGTTGTAATTGATTTTGAACGACTTTGACCGATCTACTAGTGTGCAGGCCAAATATTATGCACATCGGAAGGATTCGGGGGTCGAAATTAACCCGAGAATAGGTAAAAATACGGCAAAGACAAAAATTGGCTAGAGACGGAGATCCGCGGCCGCGAATTGGACCGCGGATATGGCCGCGGATTTTGGCCTATGTTTTGTTCCCCGTTCGCGGCCATGGATTGGACCGCAGATATGGTTGTAGATTTTGGCCTGTGTTCTGTTCCCCGGCCGCGGCCGCGGATTGGACCGCGGATTGGGGCGCGGAGTTTTGGTCCCCCTCTACCCAGAATCCGCGACCGCGAATTGGACCACGGATCTGGGCGCGGATATGAGGCGTGCCCAGGTAAGTTTTTTTTTTTTTAATTTTTAGTCAATGTTTTTTTATTTTTCCTAACTTAAACGCCCACCACCCCCACTTCACTTCCCACTTCCCCTACTTCTCTTCTTTCCTTCCTAACTTCAATTCCCCAAACCCTTCTCCTTCCCCCCACAAATAAAACAACCCCCCTCCCTTCCCCCATATTTTCCTTTTATCACAAGGCTCTTCTCCTTCCTTCTCTTCTCCACTCAACCAATCTCCAACCTCTGTTCTTCTCAAGATCTCCAAGTAAGTACATGATTTTATTCCTCTTTCTTAGTTTTTTTCTTTTTTTTCTTTTCAGTGATTTTTTTTCAATCTTTTGCCTTGCTATTGTATGTATAGGGTAGTAAAATCATAGGTGCTTTTGTCTGGGATTTGGATTATGGTTTATATGTGGTATATGGAGGCTATTTGAATTGGTTGATTTGGGGGAAGCCATTGTTGGGCTTGTGAGGAATGGTAGTCTAATTGGGTCCTTGGGAGACTTGGGGATACATATGCACACTACCTGTTTATTGATTTGCCTTAATGAGTGTTGAATATAAATTGTGACCAATTGTGCGAGCGAAGTCTGAGTAACTGCTATTGGGTCACATATTCTGCTCTCCACTGATAGTAGTATTTATTGTGTAGGTAACATGCAACCTTCAAGGAAGAGATGTGCTACCGGTGCCTCATCAAGTGGTCATGGAGACTCATCTCGGGTAAGGGCACCGGCCAGTGCAGCTCAGTTAGATCGTACCAGGTTTGTCTCCAGAGCTGCCCAAGACCGTTTTAGTTTGAAGGCCACTAAAAAGCCTGTACCAGAAAGGGGTATTGACAGGGCGTCCCTCCAGGATGAGTGTCCTAATATGTATCAGGAGTTGATCAAGTGCAGATTGGACAACTTTTTCGAAGAGCCGGAGGAGGGTAACTTGATGCTTGTCCGGGAGTTCTATGCCAACTGCCCCGAACATGAGGATAGAATATGCACTGTGCGACACACGAGGGTGGATGCCTCGATAGAAGCCATCAGGAGAGTGTATCGATTGCCTGAATTCAATGGGGAGGAGGACTTCTATGATACTTACAGGAGAGAACCCATCACATGGAACAGGTTTTTCAAAACTATCTGTGCACCAGACAAAGAGGTAGTGTGGGTTGTGTGGGGATCGAAGCTACACTCTGCCTCACTCATTTTTGAAAAAAAGTGCTGGTTGTACATCATCAACAGTCGCTTGCTGCCATTCCACAAAACCACAGAGGTAAATGGTCCGAGAGCTGCCTTGATCTGGTGCTTCGTGAATAGCCACGACTTTGATGTGGCCAAGGTTATTTGGTCTGAGATGTTCGTCCGTTCACCACAGAAGAGGTATGGGTTCTTTTTCCCCTCTCTGATCACTAGATTGTGCCAAGAAGCAAGGGTGCCTGAGAACCCAAATGCGGATGGCATGGTAAAGAAAGAAGCAAAGTTCCGGGTAGACAAAGTGACCATAGGGAAAGAGCCGGTGGCACCAAGGGCAACTCACAGTGACAATTCTAATGCGTCGGAAGAGGCTGATGAAGGGCAGGAGGAGGTTGAACCTGCCTCATCGCCACAGGAACAAGCTGCAGCGGCTGAAGGACCATCCCAGGTCAGACGGAGTACACGGATAACAGCCTTAGAACAAGACATGGCAGGACTGCGCACTTTCGTCACGGATTTGGGACTAGAGTTGATGCTTTGGCCACCCAAAATGCAAACTCAGAAAAGAAAATCATGGGCTGGTTGCTTGCGCTGGGGAGAGCATGTCATATCGACCCTGGCACTGTCTCCGATCAAGACTGATCCACCAGGGAAATTCCTTTACCTCACATTACTTTACTTTGTATGACATGAGGACATGCCATCTTTTTAAGTGTGGGGGTGGGGGATACTTTGTTGTATGTTGTATGTAGATAGTTTTGTAGTTTATTTGTATAAATTAATTTCGATTTGGCCCGACGATGGATATCATTCGACGGGTTTCTTGAGGGACTAAAGTCGAAAGAAAAAAAAACCCAAAAAGATTTTCTTTTGTAGTAGTGTATCAATTTTCCCTTGGTTTTTCTTTAAACCACGGTTCTTTTCCAAGGATTTTGTTTGAACCGGGTGTAGTTAGCTTTTTAGTTTTAGTTAGGAACTTATGGGCTATGTGCAGAATTAAAATAGGATCCCTTAATTTCGTAATGCCTTGAATATAGCGGTTACTTTCGTGTGATGCTTAGGCTTATTTGTTGACTCTTGTAAGAAGGCCTTAAATTGTATGTTCTAAATTTGGCTTAAGTACCCTGATCTGAGTGTTTGATGATCTAATCTGGAATGAGTTATATGCCATGTGTGTGTGAGGCTTGTTATATTTTGTGCACGATATTTAACGCCTAGAACTTGCCCCGTGTGTCTGCAAAGCGAAATGGTAGTCTTGTTTAGTTTGGGAAGTGATATAGGCATTTCTTTGTTGAACCATATATATACATACTCCACCCACCTATTTGCTATGTACCATAGTTAACCCCGTTGAGCCTGTAATCCTGTTTCCTTGGCAACCACATTACAAGCGCTATCCCTTGTTTGAATTGACCATTTTTTGAACCCTTTACCTTTTGTAAGCACTTGAAATACTATTAATTTACAAAGGATAAAGTGTGGGGTAGTTGGTGGAGCTTTTGAGTGGAACTAGGGAAATAAGGAGAAAGGTATATCTTGTTGGAAAAGCCACTTGTGAAAAAAGAAGAAGAGAAGAACATTGTTAATAGTATATCATGTTGATTGGTAATAATTCTTTGGTGGCTTTTAAGGTGATTGTGCTCAAAGAAAAAGTGTGGGGTGGTATATGCAGTGTTAAAGATGAAAATATTGGTTTAACTTAGGCGTGGACTTGATTGTAAAATAAATATATTAAAGTGCTTAGGGAGGTGGAGTCACTATTATATCCAAATATATCCTACCCAACCTGCAGCCTACATTACATCCAAATAAAGTCCTACTTGATCCTAGAATGAGTGAGCTCAATTAGTAGAGTCGTACACTACGGGCAAGCCTATGGTGCGTTTTCTGTGGCACAAAAATATCATTTCTGAGGGTGAGTGAATTCTGTTCCTTTTAAGTTCCTCAGTATATGTGAATTTTACTAATTGTGAAATGAGTCTCTTTTGTTGTGAGCAGGCACTTGATTCATGAAGGAGAGGTAAGTCTGGACCTATGAATTAGAGTAAGTAAGCCGGTTAGGAACATTCCGTGGCTAGAGGGAGTCAACTCTTGAGGTGTAGATGTTGCACTAATGTCCTCAATTTATGTGAAATATTCTTGGTGTGACGAGTAGGGAAGTCGCTCAGTGAAGTTAGGCCTCTTAGAGTGTGGTTTGATTGCTCGGGGACGAGCAATAGTTTAAGTGTGGGGTGTTTATAGTAGGCTATATTTATGCAATTTAGACACTATTTACACTCTAATTTAGCCGCACTTTATTGATATTTGAATGCTAAAAATAACAAAATGCTCTAATTAAGAATTTGATGCTTTGCAGGAGCTACTCCGAGCTAGGAGGGAGCTAACGAGTATTTTGGAGTCAACATGGAGTGTGAAAGGCCAATCAAAGGTTAGCCCTATCAAAAAGGAGCGAGAAAAGCAAGCGAGACGACCCTTCTAGGTGCGCGGCCGCGAACTCAAGGCAGTGAGGCAGTGGAAATCCGCGGCCGCGGACGGGCGGACGAAAGCCAAACACGCAGGGTTAATTATGTAATTTCCTAGGCGACTAACCTAAACCTATATGAAGCGTAAAATTGCCCAGAAGTTAGACATAGCTGTTTCTTAGAAGATTTTAGAGGCAAGAACAAGGGAGAGAAGACGGATAATTTCCTAAGAGTTTTTCATCTTCTTCTTCATACTTCTATTTGTTGATTATGAATTATTTTAGTGATTTGTTTTCCATTAGTATGAGTAGCTAAATCTATTATCTAGGGTTGATGGAACCAGTTGTTGGATGAAGTCTTGACTCTATTTTGTTATAATTGGGCCGTGTTTGTTCTATGATTGTTCAACTACGTATTATATTGTGGTTAATTGAAAGGGCCCTTGATTAATCGTGTCTAGTTACCTTGTGTTGCTTGAGAAAGAACACTTGGTTAGATTGTTATTGAACAACACCACTTTTGGGTAAGTTAAGAGATTAATTACTTGAATTTAAAAGTGGGGTTAGAAATAACGAAGTTTTGGTAGGATAATTCTGAGTTGCATAAATTGTTAACTAGAGTAGTTCGAGAGAATGCTTCTAGTAAATTATCGTAATTGATCGAGAGATAATTACGGTAGCACAGAACTCATAATCCTCATAGAGTACTACGGTGAGATTATAGCTAAAGAGTTAAGAATTAATCCGGCAATTGGGGAAATCAATAGCCCTAGATCCTTTTACCCTTGAATTCAATTTTAGTCTTGATTATTGCTACTTTTATTTTTATTTTTCCTAAGCTAAATAAATTCCACTGATTATTCATAAAACTCTTGCATCCGAAAGTTATTTGAGCTTATCATTAGCATTATTTAAAGTTGTAGTAAATAGGTTAGTTTTCTGTGGGATTCGACTCCGGACTTGAACCGGGTTATATTTGCAGCGACCGCTTAGTCCTTTTTACAAGGCATAGTTGGGCGTGATCAATGGCCCATGCCTTGAGTCGCAAGGCGGAGAGTTTGGGCAGCTTAGTGTATCTACCAGTAGCGGAGAGGCCTTTAGCCTTGGATGTTCAGGCCTTGGCCAACCAGTTTATCAGATTGGATATTTTCGAGCCGAGCTAAGTTTTGGCTTGTGTGGTTTCTCAGTCTTCTCCTTATGATCGTATTAGAGAGCGTCAGTATGATGACCCCATCTGCTTGTCCTTAAGGAGATGGTCAGCACGGTGATGCCAAGGAAGTCACTATTGGAGATGATGGTATATTACAGATGTTGGGCAGGCTATGTGTGCCTAATATAGATGGTTTGCATGAGTTGATTCTCCAAGAGGCTCACAGTTTGCGATACTCCATTCATCCTGGCGCCGTAAAGATGTATCAGGACCTGAGGCAGCACTATTGGTGGAGGAAGATGAAGAAGGACATAGTGGAATATGTAGCTCGATGCCTAAATTGTCAGCAGGTGAAGTATGAGCATCAATGGCCAGGTGAATTTCTTCAGAAGCTAGAGATTCCGGAGTTGAAATGAGAGCGGATCACTATGGATTTCGTTGTTGGGCTCCCACAGACTCAGAGGAAGTTCGATGCAGTTTGGGTGATTGTGGATAGATTGACTAAGTCAGCTCATTTCATTCTTGTGGTTACTACTTACTCTTCGGAGCAGCTGGCTCATGTTTACATTCGCGAGATTGTCAAGCTTCATGGCGTGCCCGATATCTATCATCTCTGACCGGGGTACGTAGTTTACATCATAGTTTTGGAGAGTAGTGCAGCGAGAATTAGGTACACAGGTTCAGTTGAGTATAACATTTCACCCTCAGACGAACGGATAGTTCGAGCACACTATTCAGATATTGGAGGATATGCTTCGTGTATGCGTGATGGATTTTGGAGGGGCTTGGGACCTGTTCTTGCCACTTGCAGAGTTTGCCTACAACAACAATTATTAGTTGAGCATTCAGAGGGAACTGTATGAGGCTTTGTATGGTAGGCGGTGCCGGTCTCCAGTGGGTTGTTTTGAGCGGGGAGATGTTAGACTATTGGGTACGGATTTGGTTCAGGATGCTTTGGAAAAGGTTAAATTGATTCAGGATCGACTTCGTACAGCCCAATCCAGGCAAAAGAGTTATGCGGATCGGAAGGTTTGAGACGTTGCATTCATGGTTGGGGAGTAGGTCTTGCTCCGGGTTTCGCCCATGAAGGGTGTTATAAGGTTCTGGAGGAAGGGTAAGTTGAGCCCTAGGTATATTGGGCCTTTTGAGATTCTCGAGAGGGTTGGAGAGGTGGATTACAGACTTGCACTATCACCTAGCCTCTCTGCATTTCATCCAATATTCCATGTTTCCATGCTTCGGAAGTATCATGGCAATCCGTCTCATGTGTTAGACTTCAGCTCAGTCCAGTTGGACAAGATCTATCTTATGTTGAGGAGCCGACATACATTTTGGACAGGCAGGTTCAAAAGTTGAGGTCGAAAAACATCGTTTCAGTGAAGGTTTAGTAGAGGGGTCATCCGGTTGAGGAGACGACTTGAGAGACCGAGCATCTTTATCCTCATCTTTTCACCACTTTAGGTATGTCTCTCTACTCGTTCGAGGATGAACGTTTGTTTTAAGAGAGGGAGGATGTAACGACCTGGTCGGTCGTTAAGAGAGTATTAGCCCTAAACCCTATTTATTGCTCCCTCTATTTCATTTTTGGGTTTTGTGACTCGCCGGGAGGTTTGGTTTTTAGTTTTGGAGAGAAAATAAGACACATAGTCCCTAAAAATAGAAGTTTAAGTCGTAGTAATTGACAGTAGGTTGATTTGTGTGAAGATGGATCCGAAATGGAGTTTTGATAGTTCTAATAGCTCCGTAGGGTGATTTTGGTCTTAGGAGCGTGTCCGGATGTTGATTTGGAGGTCCGTAGGTCATTTCGGCATTAATTGTCGAAAGTTGGGAATTTGATGATTTTTGGAAAGTTTGATCGGGAGTGGACTTTTTGATAACGGGGTCGGATTCCGATTCTAGAAGTTGGATTAGGTCTGTAATGTCAATTATGACTTGTGTGCAAAATCTGAGGTCAATCGGACTTGATTTGATAGGTTTCGGTATCAGATGTGGAAGTTTGAAGTTTTAAAGTTCATTAGGTTTGAATCGATGTGCGATTCGTGTTGTTAGTGTTGTTTGATGTGATTTAAAGGATTGACTAAATCCGCATAATGGTTTAAGACTTGTTGGTATATTCGGACGGGGTCCCGGGGGCCTCGGGGTGGTTTCAGATGGTTAACAGATCGAGTTGAAGCATAAAAAATGGTTGAAGTGCACCAGTTTTGGTGCAACCGCACTTGCGCAAGTTTGACCGTAGGTGCGGACCCGCAGAATCGTGAGGCCAAGCGCATAAGCGAAACTGAAGGGGGTGGACAGTGGTCGCAGATACGACGTAAAGGCCGCAGAAGCGGAGCCGCTTCTGCGGGAGGATGATCGCAGAAGTGGAGAGTGAGGGAACTGAGATGGCCAAGGTTTCCGCATAAGTGGACGAGTGGGTGCAGAAGCGCTTCCGCAGATGCATATGGATGAGCCCAGGTGCAATATCTGGGAGCTTAAGTGAGCTCGGCAGATGCAGAGTTTTCACCGCAGAAGCGGAATTTGGACCGCAAATGCGGAAACATTGGTAGATCATATTAAATCGAGGGTTTGCCATTTTCTTCATAGTTTGAGATATAGAGCTCGGATTGAGGCGAAAGTTCGAGCGTTTTTCAGAGGAAGCATTTGGGTAAGGATTATTGACTTATTTTTGATTAATCTCCACTAAGATATCATGTATTCTTCATTTAATTAAGGACCTGGGTTGAGAAATTTGTGAAAAGGTGGAAAATTCCTTAGGCTGAATTTTGAGGTTTTGGTCGAGAATTTTGTATTGAATTTGAGTAATTTTGGTATGGGTGAACTTGATATCGAATGGGTGTTCGTATTTTGTTACTTTTACCCGATTCCAAGACATGGGCCCTGGTCGACATTTTGGGGTGACTTTTCGATTCTTTGCTAAAGTCATAGATTTATTATTTAAATTAGTTTGTTATAGTTGTATTTATAGTATGTAATTGCTTTTGGATAAATTTGGGTCGTTTGGAGTTGGAAAGTAGAGAGAATGGCATTTTTATCGACTCATTGATCGGGATTTGAGGTAAGTGACTTGTCTAACCTTGTGGTAGGGAAACTCCCCTTAGGTTTTGGTATTGTTATGATATTTGAAATATGTGAAGGCCGTGTAAGCGAGGTGATGAGCGTGTACTCGGGTTAAATGTTGAAAAATCTATTTTCTCGCTGAGTAGTTTTCTTTTAATTCTTTAACTGAGTTGCTCTAGCCCGTGTAATCATCATGTTTAGCCTAATGTCGCATGCCTACATGTCTTAACTCTTACTTCCACTTGTGCAACATGCTTAATTGAATTACTTGCTTCCTTGATCTTGTATTCAGTCTTTAACAGTCTTTAATTGTATGATTCCTTGTTGTAAACTCATTGTACCATAGGTTATGAGTTGTGTATTTACTTTTGGGACTACAAGGCGGTACCTCGGGAGCTCCCCCTGCTATGTATTTACTTTTGGGACTACGAGGCGGTACCTCGGGAGCTCCCCTGTTGTGTATTTACTTTTAGGACTACGAGGCGGTACCTCGGGAGCGCCCCTGTTGCATATTTACTTTTGGGACTATGAGGCGGTACCTCAGGAGCTCTCCCTATTGTGTATTGATATTTGGGACTATGAGGCGGTACCTCGGGAGCGCCCCTGTTATTAACTTTTATTCGATGTGTTGTTACCTTTCTGCAACTTCTCATTATTTAAATTCCTCGTCATTTTATTATATTGTTATATCTTCTACCTTGCTTCTTTTTATTTCAGTAGGGCCCTGACCTGACCTCGTTACTACTCTACTGAGGTTAGGCTTGTCACTTATTGGATACCGTTGTGGTGTACTCATACTACACTTCTGCACATCTTTTTGTACAGATCCAGGTTCTTCCTACCAGGCCAGATGCTAGTGAGATAACCGTGCGTGAAGACTTCAAGGTACTTCTGCCAGCGTCGGATGACCTCGGAGTCCCCCTCTATCCTTATTATGTTGTTTTCATCCTTATTTTCCCTAGACTCTAATGTATAGATAAACTTAGTATTTCTCTTAGAACTTGTGACTTATTTCTACCGGGTTTTGGGAGATGTAATTATTTGAATCAAAGCTTTTATATTTATTTCATATGTTGAGGCTTGAGTTCTGTTTATATTCTGTTATTCCGCACAAATGTTAGGATTACCTAGTCATAGAGACTAGGTGTCGTCACCTACGGAGGGAAATGTGGGTCATGATAGTATCGTACTTTAAGACTTGTTGATATGTTCGGTTGAGGTCCCCGGGGCCTCGGGTTGGTTTCGGATGGTTTTACGGATCGAAAATTGGCTTAAGTGTTATGCTGGTGCTTCAGATCTGGTGTCATCGCACTTGGGGTGGGATTGGCCATGGGTGCGGAGCCTTAGAAATGGTTAAGCTTGCGCAACTGCGTAGATGAGGAAGGTCTGTTAGGGTCGCAGGTGCGGAAGAGGTTCTGCAGATGCGGATGCGCATCTGCGCATGGTCTACCGCAGAAGCGGATTTGGATAGGCAGCAGGGGAGTCGCAGAAGCGAAGGGAGGTTTGCAGATGCGGTCCCGCAGGTGCGAGGCTGGGACCGCAGGTGCGAGAGGTTGCCTGTTAAGAGAGCTTTTCAGAAGTGCGGATTTTTCCGCAAAAGCGGATGCACAGGTGTGAGCCCAGGCTCTGCAGGTGCGGAATGCCTTGGCAGAGTTTAAAACTCGAGGGTTTCGTGATTTTTATCATTTTGGACATTTCAAACTCGGGCTAAGGCAATGTTTGAGAGGGACTTTGAGGTGTTTCTTGAGATAAGTCACTTCTGATCATTTTTATTCAATAATATTGTTTCCCCATTGAATTTCCCACCTAGTTTGTGTGTTTTTGAGGTGGAATTTTGGGAGTTTGAGGCTAGGGATTTGGAGAGTTAAATTTGGAGATTTGAGTGACAATTTGGTGTCGGAATTTGGTATGGTTGGACTCGTGGTTGAATAGGCTTCCAGATTTTATAACTTTTATAAGATTCCGAGACATGGGCCCGGGGGTTGACTTTTGAGCTGACTTTTTGACTTTTGATATAGAATTTAGCATTTTCATATGGAATTGATTCCTATAGCTTGAGTTGATTATATCAAATTGTTTGTGGCTAGATTTGAGGCATTTAAAGGCTGATTCGCGAGGCAAGGGCTTGCTGGAGTAGATAATTATATGGTTTGAGGTAAGTAACACTTCTAAACTTGGTTTTGAGGGTATGAATCCCTGAAAGTATTTGCTATGTTATTGGTGTTGAGGTGAAGCGCATGCTAGATGACGGGCGTGTGGGCGTGCACCGTAGTAACTGTCATTTAGTCGATTCCATGGAACTGTATAGTTATCTCATCTGAATATCATTACTGTACTCTATGTGTTAGAGCACTTGAGCTGTGATTTATGCCAGAAATCATATTTAGGCTATGTGCTGGTACTATTGGGACCCACAACGATCGTTCTTTGCTGTTGAATTATTTACTTAATTGTAGTTATGTTCTCAGTCGCATTCATCATTGCATATCATATCTCAGTCTCTATTATCATACATTGTCACATCACGTATCATTGATTTGGGTTGAGTGGCATGAGATTAGTGAGCCCAAGAGACGTGAGAGATTGATGACTGAGTGAGGCCAAGGGCCTGATTGTGAGTGATGATTATGGGATCGGGCTGCACGCCGCAACAGGATTTATTGATTCATGATGGAGTAGGGCTGCACGCTGCAGCATACCATGTTGGCTTATATTAGTTTTTGGGCAGGATCCGCCCCTCCGGAGTTGAGCTGGATCTGCCCCTACAGTGCTGAGTGATTGAGTAAGAATTGAGACAGTCAGGTTGAGTACTCCGAGAGTGTGAGTACGTAAGGCTTTCATTGTGTTGCATCACATACGATATGTATATTGGCATGTAGATATAGAGATATCATATTCCTCATATCATTTAGACTTGACATATTTTATCTGTTCTGAGTTTAATTCTTAACCTGGAAGCATGTCTACATTCCTGTACCGGTACATGCAAATTATGAGTTTCTCTGAGATATTGTTATCATATGTTTTTGTAAATTTTCTGTACTGTTTAATTATGTATTTGGACTGTATTATTCAAACTCATCACTGCTTTCAGTCCAAAGGTTAGACTTGTTACTTATTGAGTTGGTTGTATTTACGCTATACCCTGCACTTCATGTGCAGATCCAAGTGTTTCCGGGCACGGTGGTTGTTGAACTCAGAGTTTTCAGTCGTTCAGAGATTATCGAGGTAGCTGCCTGGGCGTCCGCAGACCTTGACTCTCCTCCCCTATCCCTCAGTTTAACTTATTCAGTTCTACTTTCTTAGACTGTGTATCAGACTATGTATTTGTATAGATGATGTATTCAGTGACATCCAAGTTTTGAGAAATTTTATATTGAGATGTGACGTTTTCATTTAGTTTTTATGAGGCTTTTACTTACTTAAGCTTATTTCAGTATATTTTAAATTTTAAGATATTAGTATGTGTGAGTTGTCGGCTTGTCTAGTATCATGATAGGCGCTATTACGACACTTAGGATTTTGGGTCGTGACAAACTCGAAGGTAGAAATTATAGATTGCATATAAGATTGAATAGAGTAAGATCTTGAATCCGGGCATCGAAAAATAGATTCGTGATTAAGATAGACATATGCTAATTGCCTTACTTGGTTATTATTGTAGAAACTATACATGTGTTCTAGTTAATCCTGATTCTATAGATGTATAGTATTAAATTGGCTTGAATAGGCGAGCAAGGCATTGAAAGAACCTTCAAGTATAATAAACCCTGCTAGCCAACAAATCAGATACCTTAAGTAGTTAATTCAACTGGAAAACTCAACAGGATGGACATTAATCCCATAACCCCGAAAATATCTCTATCTCAATAAAATTACTCCTAAGTTATATGTGTACTTGCGTGTGCATGTGCGTGTGCATTTTCATTCCTTGTGGGAATGATACTTTCTCATCAATTTATTACTTGTCGACCGCGTATACTTGTGTATGCGTTTGGCCCTGACAAGTTTTTGGAACCGTTGATGGGGACTTAAGAATTAGCTATCTTTATGAAAAGTTGATATTTGTTATTTGTTCAAGTTTTGATTTTTCTTTTGTTGTCTCTGCATCTACATGTGTTTCCCTCAAGAATCCATAGGAGCAAAAGTTTAACGATATCCTCATATATGATCTAGAAATAGAAAGAACTCTTTATAGGTTAAGAAGGGAGGCTGAAGCTAGAGCTAGAATTACAGAGTTAGGTATCGTAGTCCAACTACAGCCAATCGAGATGGCAAAAAACAACGAGCGAACAGTGATATGGGCCGCAAGTCCTAATCTTGCTAGCATGACTTAAGCGATCGTGAAGCCTAACATTACTGGTCACTTTGAGCTTAAATAGTATATGGAGCAGCTGATTCGGTCCACGAGGCAGTTTGTGGGTTTCTCTCATGAAGATCTGCAAAGGCACATCCAGAACTTCTTGGAAATTACTAAAACTTATAATTATCCAAATGTTTCCAAGGATTATGTCAGGCTGACATTGTTTTCCTTTTCTCTATTGGGGGAAGCGAAAGAATGGTTACAAAAGGAGCCTGCTAATTTGATCCGCACTTGATATGAGTTAGCCTGAAAGTTTTTGATCAAGTTCTTCCCCACAAAGAAGACAAAGTCACTAAGGATCCAGATTCTTGGTTTTCAACAACAGAATGGCAAGACTCTTCGTCAAGCTTGGGAAAGATACAAGAAGCTACTTAGAGACTTCCCCCATCACTATCAAAATGACAAGCTATTGGGTCACACTTTTATTTATGGGTTGGATGATGAAGCAAAGATGAGTCTTGACTCAGCCTGTCATGTTAGTTGCATGGAAAAACCTTACAGCCAAATCCAGACCCTCTTAAACAACTTCACCTTGAAAGATTACAATTGGCAAGGTGATGGGGAATTACGAAGAACAACTAAATAGAGGGCAGCATGTGTAATTAATTTAGATGAGCGTACAACCATGAGGGAAAATATGGCCAAATTGACAAATAAGGTGAGGGAGTTAGTAATGGGTCAGGCGCATCTGATGCAACATGTATAATGGATGTCCATATGTTGTGATATACGTGGAGAAAGTCACACGAGTGATTAGTGTCCAATAAATCCGGAGTCTATTTATTATGTGGGACAATAAAGTAGAGGTCCAATGAACCAGAATGCCCAATATGGGAACACATATAATCTTAATTTGAGAAAATACCCGAACTTCTCATGGGGTAGAAATCAAGTGATTTAGAATCAGTACAGACCCCAAGAAAATTACAACCAGCCTCAGAAGCCTCCCTGAAAGTAGAGGATAATACGAATGATTTTTTGAAGAAGTTGTTGTTTGACAATCAACAACTCGTGACTGACTTTAGAAATCTGAAAAGACAAGTTGGACAGTTGGCTGCAAATTAGAATACCAGGCATACATGTGCTATTTTAAGTGATACAGAAAAAAATCTACAAGTGAATGTTGCGACCTTGAGGAATGGTAGAGAATTGAAAGAATTACCAAAGAAGAGGAAAGAAAAAGTCACTCTTGAAGGTGAATAGTTCCTAAGCCTGTGGATGAAAGTGAGAAAGAAAGTACTTCTAATGAGAAAGTACCAATTACAAGGCCTCCACCGCCTTTTCCCAAAGATTACAAAAAAATAATGATGGTCGGATGTTGAACGAGTTTTTTAATATGCTGATCCATGTCCAATTTAACTTATCCCTTGTCGACGTGTTGTGCGAAATTCTAAAATATGCTAAGTACATTAAGAATATAGTGGCAAGCAATAGATGGCTAATAGAGTTTGAGACTGTGGCACCCACTAAAGAGTGTACCTCGAGAATTCAACGGAAACTGCCTCAAAAATTAAAAGATCCTGGTAGTTTTACCATTCCAGCGAGAATTGGTGAAGTAGATGTATGGAGAGAATTGTATGATTTGGGGAAAAGCATAAATTTGATGCTTCTGTCAATCTTTAGTCGACTGGGTTAGGCGCTCCAAGATCCAGTAGTCATATTGTAATTAGCAGGTATGCCTATTGTCTATCCCGAGGGGGTAATAGATGATGTGTTATTACAAATTGGTCAATTCATCCTCCATGCAAATTTTATCATTCTGGACTATGAAGCTGATGAACAAATCCCGATCATATTGGGGCGACCTCTCTTAGCCATAGTGGATGCAGTCATTAAAGTTAAAGAAGGGAAAATGATCGTGAAAGTTGATAATGTAGAAGCAGTTTTCAATGTGTATAAGATAATTTAGCTTCCTAGCTATAATGAGGATCTTTCCATGATATCTCTGGTAGAGAAAGAAGAGCAGATAGGTGACTTGGATATATATATCTAGACGATTATCTAGAAAAAGCACTCATATGGTTTGACAATATTGATTTAGGTAAGAAGGTCAAGGAGATGGTGCATAATCTGGATGCATGCCCCTATATCAAAGGGGTGATCAAATTTGAGCCTCTAGATAGACCTAATGGGCCACCACCCAAGACGTCTGTTGAAGAAGCTCCTAAATTGGAGCTTAAGCCCTTAACCTTTAACCTTTATTATATTTATTTAGGTATTAATGAGACATTGTATGTTGTTGTTTCTTCTGCTTTGTCTGACTTGCAGGAAGAGAAGTTACTCCGGGTGCTTAGAGCACACAAGCGGGCAATTGGGTAGACCATGGCAGGTATACGTGGAATTAGTCCGGCATTCTGTATGCATAAAATTCTCATGGAGAATGGGCACAAACCAAGTGTGGAACACCAATGCCACTTGAATTCAGTCATGAAGGAGGTAGTTAGAAAAGAAGTAATAAAGTGGCTCCACTCATGTATTATATTTCCTATCTCTGATAGAAAGTGGGTTAGCCCCGTCCAGTGTGTGAAAAAGAAGGGTGATATGGTGATTGTGGTAAATAAAAACAATAGCTTTATTTCTACAAGAACTGTCACATGTTGGAGAATTTGCATAGATTATAGGAAATTGAATAATGCCACAAGAAAAGACCACTTCTCCCTCCCCTTTATTAATCAAATACTAGACATGCTAGTAAGAAAAGACTACTACTATTTTCTTGATGGATATTCAGGATATAACTAAATTTTGGTTGCGCCTGAGGATCAAGAGAAGACTACCTTCACTTGTCCCTATGGTACATATGCTTTTAAAAGAATGTTATTTGGGTTGTATAATGCACCTGTGACTTTTCAAAGCTGTATGATGGAAATCTTCACTGATATATTATAAAAATTTGTTAAAGTATTTATGGATGTTTTTTCAGTTTTTGGACCCTCTTTTGACAAATGCTTAACAAATTTGAGTAAAGTGCTTGTCAGGTGTGAGGAAACAAAATTTGGTGTTGAATAGGGAGAAGTTCTATTTTATGGTGCGAGAAAAAATTGTACTCGGGCACAAGGTGTCCAAAGATGACTTGGAGGTTGACAAGGCAAAGGTGGAGGAAACTGAAAGATTGTTGCCCCAAATATTGGTTAAAGGAGTTCGAAGCTTCTTGGGTCATGTAGGTTTTTACCGTCGATTTATCAAGGATTTCTCTAAGATTTCTGCTCTCTTGTGAAGGTTGCTTATAAAGGACACTTCGTTAAAATTTGATGATGCTTGCTTGAAGGCCTTTGAGGAGCTAAACAAGTGATTAGTGACTGTACCAATTATCACAGCCCCAGACCGGGAGAGACTTTTGAACTTATATGTGATGCAAGTGATATTGCAATTGGGGCCGTCATATGCCAAAGGAAAAATAAAGTATTTTACTTAATTTATTACGGTAGTAAAACTCAGAATCCATCTCAATTTAAGTACATAGTACATAAAAGGAGTTGATAGTGGTATGGGCGTTTGACAAATTCAAAGCCTACTTAGTGGGAACCAAAGTTGTCGTCTGCACCGACCATGCTGCCATCAGGTATTTATTTGAGAAGAAAAGATGCCAGGACTAATTCCTTGGGTTCTTCTTTTGTAGGAATTTGATGTGAAAATTTGAGATCGCAAGGGAATCGAAAATTAGGGGGGCGATCACTTGTCGCGATTAGAAACTCGTGAGCATATAGTTGAAGAAGGAGAAATCAGGGAGAGTAGATATTGGCCATCACAGATAAATCAGTCATATGGTATGCAGATTATGTGAACTTCATTGTGAACGGGGTGACGCACCCTAAGTTATCAGTAGAAGGTAAGAGATGGTTCATTCATGATCCTAGATTTTATTTATGGGATGAGTTGTTTTTATGTGCATATTAGTTAATGAGATGCTATGTACCCGAGGAAGTTATAGAAGACATTCTACATAACTGCCATGTTTCGCCATACGGTGGGAATCATGGTGGTGATAAGATGTCTGCAAAAGTATTACAATCGGGTTTTTATTGGCCTACATTGTTTAAAGATGTACATGCTTTTGTGAAGAAATGTGATGGGTGTCAAAGAATGGGTACAATCTCGAGGAGGCATGAGATGGATTTGAAGGGTATACTTGAAGTTGAGATCTTTGATGTGTAGGGCGTAGACTTTATGGGTTTGTTCCCATATTCAAATGGTCACAAGTATATTTCGGTAGCGGTAATTATGTGTCTAAGTGGGTGGAGGCCATTACTGTGCCTACAAATGATGCTAAGATAGTGGTGAACTTTGTGAAAAAGAACATCTTCACACAATTTGGCACTCCGGGTGCCTTGATTAGTAATGTGGGTACTCACTTTTGTAATAAATTATTGGGTAATATCTTGGCTAAGTATAGGGTCAAATACAAGATCGCTACCACTTATCATCCACAAACTAGTGGCCAAGTAAAAGTTTTGAGTAGATAGGTGAAGCAGATTCTAGAGAAAATGGTGAGTGCAAGTAGGAAGGATTGGGTTGCCAAGCTTGATGATGTGTTATCGGCATATCGCACAACGTACAAGACCCCAATTGGCACGTCACCCTACAGGTTGGTCTACGGAAGGCATGTCACTGCTTGTGGAGCTTGCACACAAGACATAATGGGCAATCAAATTTGAGATGGACCTAGCTAGTGAGAAAAGAATCTTGCAACTCAATGAGTTTGGTGAATTTTGGTTGCATGCATATGAGAATGCAAAGTTGTATAAGGAAAAAATAAAGAGATAACATGAAAAGCACATTGTGCACTACGGGTTGGAGCCGTGTCAAGCTATTCCCTTGTTTAATTCGAGGTTGAAGCTCTTTCCTGAAAAGCTCAAGTCTAGAGGTCGGGTTCGTTCGAAGTAGTGCAGGCTACAACTCATGGAGCAGTGGAATTACTGGATCCCGAGAACGGTGGTACCTTCTTGGTCAATGGTCAAAGAGTAAAGCACTATTGTGATGGTGGCATTCGTCGTCACAAAACTTCAATAGATCCAGTGGATGCTTAAAGGACTATTCTGCATCGTGCCGCGACGTTAACTCAGGCACTTCATGTGAGGCAACCCATGGTAGTATTGTATACTTCATGCCATGACGTTAACTAAGGCGCTTGTTAGGAGGCAACCCAATTTGTAGAGTAGTTTAGCATAGTTTTAATTTTTGCTTTTGGTTTCGTGGTGGAATGGTGACTTGGTTTTATGTGAATATGTTTTGCTAGGTATTGGAGTTATATGAAGGAAAGATGTAATCAAGAGTCGATATTGGAGGCAAAAGCACGCAAAAGAGTGACAAAAGGAATGAAAAACTGCCCCGTGCTCGCGAGGTGCGACCTTCCACGTAGAGATCCACACGCCTAAGAGCGCCTCATGCCCAGCAAGCCCCGCCCCAGATCCGCGACACGTAGGTACATGCGAAGAGGATGGCGCGCTATGATTTTACCCTCGCCCCTCACCCAGCGTCGTGCCCTCTAGCGCCAGGTAAGTTCACTCCACTTTTACCTTAATTTCTCCATTCACCAACCCAATATACCCGATGCCTATACCCCTAAAATGACATAAAACACACGTACACAGCCTCCCCCCCCCACACACACACATCAAAAACTCCCTCTCTTACAATTTTCACAAGAATCCCCAAATACTTTACCTTAAATCACACAAGCACACGCACACACTACCTTCTCCATTGTCCTCCCTTATATCTCAACTACAAGGTATGTTCTCTTCTCTCTTTACTCTATTAGTTATGGTGATTAAGTGAAGCAAACTTGTAAGCTTTTATGGTCTTTTAATGGTAATTTGTGCTAAAATTGTTCCTAGACATATATGATTGTTATTGTTATTATTATTATAAGAGTATTTCATACTCGACTCCCAAACCGATTTGGGAGGGTGAGGCATTCCCCCATCCACAAAGAAGACTCACACACATAGTTGTACTCCAAGTAGTTGATAGATTTTCTCAAAGACAATTTTAGTTCCAATTGGAGTATGAGTCACCAAGATAGATTTATTTGTGTTTGTGAGCATGATGAACCTGAAATTTAAGTGTAGGGTGGCTCAACAGAGTCGAGGTAAATTGATAAAGTGTGATGCTGAATTGCTTGGTTGCTCTTGTGATACTTGAATTGAGAATGCGAGTGTCCTTAATTAAAATAAGTGAAAATTGAGTAACCTTGAATTATTGAAAGTAGAATGTGATGAAGCTTTAAGTGTGGGGTCGTTTAGACCTATTTTTGATGTACTCCTTGGGTCCATTAATGAACTATTGATGTTATTTGTCGGTACATCAATTATGGTGCGTCCAACATCTAGTGCTAAGAGTTCGGCCAAAGCTAAGGCCAAAGTGTCATCCAAAGCTAAAGCTGCCACTTCGCACCTCCACCCAAGAAGAGGAATAGAGCTGAATGCTGCCTTTAGTAGCCAAAGTAAAGGCGAGTAAGCGTTGGAGGCTGTTATCGTATAACAACCTCAAGCTAGGTGTGAATGTGAGTATGGGATTAAGAGTGTACCTCTGTTTGACAGAGCATGGTATAGAAAGCGCTATCTAAGGAGTTACCACCCTGATTTGTCAATTAAGGAGAATAGATTGAAGTCGAAACACCCTAAATTTGGCAAATTGTACATGACCTAGGCTTGAGATTTGTGTTTAAGAACCCTAGAGAAGCAAATTTCAGCTTGATTAGGGAGTTTTATGCCGTGTGAAAACTTCAGGATGAAGAACAATTGGTGCATATCAGTAGGAGGTTGATCAAAATTTATGTTAATGCCTTATGTACCCACTTGGTGGCACTCGATGCTCCGCATGAACCCTTGTGCTACATCATTGCCCAACCATCCTACAAAGATATTAGACACACCTTGTGTGGTGTCCACTCTAATGCTACATGGATCCGAGACAAAAGGACTCACCGTCGCAGTACCTTGCCGAAGAAGACGTTCAATAAAATTGCCAAGGTATGGTTGAGGTTGGTGAACACGAGGCTGCTACTACCATGCTATCATAATACAAATATTGATAGGGATAGAATTTGCCTTGTATATTTTCTGATGATAGGGTAGCTAGTTAATATGGTGCAACTGATTTGCCACCCGATGGCACAAGTTTAAAGGAGTAATAGAGTTGATAGGCTTTTCTTTGGTAATGTGCAGACTCAATACTTGAGGGCCGAGGCAGTGGATGAGGAGCCCAACTTTGACATGATCATTCCCGCTGCTCCACGAGCCATATATATCACCAGTATCTGTGGTAAGGATGAGGATGATGCGTTCCCATTTGGCTACTACCGAGCGTCAGGATCGTGATGATAGTTTTATGGTTCATTTCTATGAGATGCTAGATTTACAGTTGTTGATTAGAGGGAGGCCTACTATCCCAGAAGAGCAGACACAGTTGAATGAGAAATTTCTACTCAACTTACATGCCCAGAGGTTGGTTGGTTGGTATTGGTGAGGGTCAGGGTGTACCTTCCGATGAGGATATCAACACCGGGAGCATTCTGTAGACGAGGAAGTGTAGTCGGTTGATGGAGCTGATGATGATGGATATGAGGATCTTGGAGAAGATATAGATGATTGAGAGGAGGCAGACAAAACCTTCTCGACGAGGGAGATTACTTAGACGATTGACTAGATAGTTTCTTTTTTACATTATAATTTTGTTAAATTGTGTATTGGGGACACTGCACTTTTTAAGTAGGAGACTACCTTCGAATTGATAGTAGTAGTGTTATATTAGTATCTTAACCTCTTATTTAAATTTTTAGCTTCTTATTTTTGCTTGGATATTAATAAAACTATCATAGTAGTATTTTAGTTTTTGTAGCTTAATTTAATTTTTTTAATATAGAAAATCGAGAAAAAATTAGAAAAGATCGGACTTTTTCCAATGATGGATCTCCTAGGTAATTTTCTTGAGGGATTAAAGTCTAAATAAAAATACAAAAAAAATTAATTAAAAATCCAAAAATATGACTTCTAGTTTTCTTTAGGTAGTAATAATCCCCCATGATATTTTTTAATCCTCGATTCTCTTTAATGGGATGTAACATAAATCGGGTAAACTTTTTTTATATTAGAGTAGATTAGAATTTAGGAAATAAAAAGGAGAAAGAATGATGAAATTCCTAAGCGTCTTTTGACTTGTTGATAGTAGCATATATAGACCTTGGCATGTGTAGTACCTTCTCTATATTTCGAAATTGTTTATGATGCTTTTATGAATGTGATAGCATGCCTTGTGATGCATATGGTTCGTTTTCTTGACTCATGTTCACTTTGTGCTTTATGCTTAATATTTCTTTTTTCTGTAAATATTTGCCTTTATTTGAGAGCCGGAATGAGATCATCCTTAGTAAGTCATGTACTCTATGTACTGAGATTTTTGTATAGTCCCTATTTTTTCTTTTGAGTTTAGAACTTACCCGAAATATGAGTTGAAGTAAAATCCTAAGTGTTACTCGGTTTGAAAAATAATTGTAGGCCTTCTTTGACCTTTTTTAACTTTGTTGCTTAATACAAATAAAATCATCCCTAGTTAGCCCCTTTGAGCCTGCAGACCTTTTATTTGGCACTCGTATTATAAGCCTATACTCTTTTGTTCTTAATTGAATTGTTTTGACCCTTTTACCTCTTAAAGTACTTGAATTGTAAGTAAGCGTTAAAAAGAAATAAGGAGGAACATTTAATAGCTTTTGAATGGAACCAATGAAAGGAAGAAATGTGCACGTGTATTTTAAGAAAAACACCACTAGTGGAAGAATTGCAAAGTACAAGAAAAATGTTAGAATTTTTGTTTTGAAAAGAAAAAAGAAGAAGAAAAAGAAAAAATATATAGCAAAAGCAATAAGTACATCTTGTCCTTGCTAGTGAGTGTGAGTTAAAGTAGTGCTTAAAGAAAGAGAGTACATCTTTGAGGTGATCTTTTTTGTTGAAATTTAAGTTGAGCTGAAGAAAAAATATGCTTAAAGTAATTATATAATGGGTTAAAGTCTTTAGGACTGTCACTATTCCTAAATATATCCTACCCGTCCCTTAGCTCACATTACAACCATAAAAAAGTCCTAATTGATTTTAGACTGAGCTGGCCTATATTAGTAGATATTTACTTAATGGGCAAGTCTATAGTACCAGTTGCATACATGTGACTTCTTTGTGAAAGTGGGTGATTTCTTTCATATGTGTGGATCCTTAAATTGCATTTGAGCATTTGATTTGAATGTGTGGACTACTTATCTCATTAGTTTTCTATGAGGACACATGATTTTACGTTGAATAGGTAACATTATTAGGCGTCTCTATGAGGTCGAGTGTTCAAGCCTTGAGTGTATTATGACATTGAGTCAGTGTTTTAGGCTAAGATTGTTATAATCATATTGTTTATATTTTGAATATTTTTAAATTTTGGCATGAGTTATGAGAAGTGTATGTCGAATGTATATGCTAGAGCTTAATTGTTATTATCAACAATGGTCACTTGTATAGCGTGCTTTGAATGTGCTAAGGCGTAAGGTGCTTGGAGATAGAATAATTTGTTGGTTGACTCGAGGGCGAGTAACGTTTAAGTATGGGATAATGATGTTTGGTTATAATTCTATATTTCATAACATTACTTGCCTTGCATTTTGAGGATTTAATGATAATTTGTCTAATATTTGATCTTTAATTTTATGTGTAGGAACATTTGAACGTGAAGTGAAAAGAAAGTTGCACAAAATAGCGCCGAAGACGTGGAAGTAGAGCAAAAAAAGGAAGTTGGGCGTAAAGCATGCCCAGTTGGCGCCCCATGCGACATCCCACTCCATCCAGGGCGACACAGACAACGCGCCTAAGGGCGCCTCACTAGAAGAAGGTGGCACCTCATCTCTCATTGGCGCCTCACACCAGCGTCCTTGTCCGTATGAAAAATATTTCCTTGTTGATTTTGGACTTGGATACTTTGCCTTTAACCAATAAATACTCCCTAAACATGTCTAAGAAGGGGTTGGACATTTTTTGAAGGCAAGAAAGGCTAAAGAACACAATCAGAGCTCGGAACCATCACATCTTCCATCCTTAATATAGTATATGTAGTTTTATGATTAAAAACACTTTTGTGCTAGTTCATATGACTATGAGTGGCTAAAATCACATGCGTTCTGGGTTATGGGTAGTTGTTATGTTGATGTTTAACGATTGCTGAGATTGCTTGAGTTTATCATATTAATTTTTTTATTGAATCTTGTTCTTAATTATTTTACTACGTAGCTAATAGTAGAATACTATCTACAAATTTATAGTTGAGCTCGAAAGTCAAACCTATAAATTGTATATAAGATTGAATAGAGCAGGATTTTGAATCTGGGCATTGGAAAATAGATTCTCAATTAGGATGTATATATGCTAATTGCCTTACTTGGTTATTATTGAAGGAATATAATTACACATGCATTCTAGTTAATCCTGATTCTATAGACGTCTAGTATTAGATTGTCTTGAATAGGCAAGAAAGGCATTGAAAGAACCTTATGAGCTTAATAAACCCTGCTAACGAACAAATCAGATACCTCAAGTAGTTAATTCAACTATAAAACTCTACAGGATAGACATTAATTCCATAACCTCAGATGTCACGACCTGAAATCCTAACTTCGGGGCCGTGATGGCGCCTAAAACCGCTTGCTAGGTAAGCCAACACAACAAAAATAATACTGAATGAAAAACAGTAAATTTCAAATAACTAAACAGTAACATGACATAAAATACCACGAGATCTAGTATCACAAGTACATGAGCAGCTAGATTCAGCTAAATATAAAGGTTTAAAAGGAATACAACACTGTCCGAAATGAAATAGAAATAGTACAATAAAATAGGAATGTGACTTCTAAGGCCTGCGAATGGAATACAGCTCTACCTCGAGTCACTGACTGGTATTCGCTAAGTGCCTCTCAGGACTCCGTTGGTACAAATGTCAAAATCTGCACAAGAAGTGTAGAAGTATAGTATGAGTATAATTGAACCAATGTACTTAGTAATTGTCGAGCTTAACCCCGACGAGGTAGTGACGAGGCTAAGACAAGACACCTACTAAAAACATGTGCAGTTATATATATAATGCAATAGAAATAACAAGTAAAGCACTAAAAGAAATAACGGAGTGAGGGCATATAAAAGGTGCAACAACTGGAATAATTAGTACAGAATCACTAAGTATGTATCTTTCCAAAATAAGCAACGAAACCGCTAAGTTAAACTCACAATTCAAGTATCAAGTAAAAGCAATGAAATCATCAAATTGTACGACATCACCCTTCGTGCTTTTACTCTCATCCTCACCATATAATATAAATAAAACATGTGCACGACATCACCCTTCGTACTTTTACTTTCATCCTAACATGGTATGATAATGGAAAGAAAGTGCATGACATCACACTTCGTGCTTTTACTCTCTTCCTCATATGATAATATAAATACAATGACACGACATCACTGTAACGACTCGACCGATCATTTTAAGCTTTAGCATCCTGTTTGGTGGTTTGAGATCTTGAGTAGCTTCATATGATACATTGTGACTTGTGTGTGTAGTTGGTTTCGATTTTCGAGCAATTCAGGATGGATTTGGAAGAGTGATTTTTATTTAAGAAGCTTAAGTTCTAAGAGTTCGTCGGAGTTTAACTTTTATGTAGACAACTTCGGAATGGAGTTTTGATGGTTCCAATAGCTTTGTATGGTGATTTTGGACCTAGGCGTATCCAAATTTGGATTTGAAGGTCTGTAGGTTGGTTAAGTATTTTTTGGCGAAAGTTACAAAGTTGAAGGTTTGGAAGGTTGAGAGGTTTGACTGAGAGTTGACCTTATTGATATTAGGCTCGGATCATGCTTCCGGGAGTTGATATAGGTCTGATATGTCGTTTGGGACTTGCATGCAAAATTTGAGGTCATTCCGAATAGGTTTGGTATGGTTCGGTATGAGTTTTATAAGTTGAAAGTTCATTAGCTCATTAGGCGTGAATTGATATGTGATTCATAGTTTTGATGTTGTTTAGTGTGATTTTAGGCCTCGAGTAGGTCTGCATTATATTTTAGGATTAGTTAGTGTGATTGGAAAGGGTCTCGGGGGCCTCGGGTGTGTTTCGGATGGACCACTGTCCATTTCCTCTTGTTTTGTATTGCTGTCAGCCAGTATCTGGTTTTCTTCATCGCGATCGCGACTAATGAGTCATGTTCGCGTAGAGTAATTTGGTGGCAGGCGACTTTGTGCATCGCATTCGTGAAGTGGAGCACGCGTTCATGAAGATAGGGAGCGGCGAGATGGATGATGCGATCACGTAGAAGGGAAGCTGGGGGGGGGGCATCGAGTGTTTGTTCTCCGCATTCGCGGATATACTACCACGTTCGCGTAGTTGCTGGGCAATTGTTCACCGTGTTCGTGGGTGGACTATGGCAGCTGGGCATTTTGTTCTTCGCGATCGTGAGGGTAATTCCCCGATCGCAATGTGTTTCATTGGGCAAAATAAATAAAGTACTCTATTTCGAGGGTTTTGGTTATTTTATCACATTTTGAGTTAGAGTGCTCGATTTTGGAGGGAATTTTCACAATTTGGATTGGGATAAGTATTTTTGACTCGAATTTGGTTATATTTTATGATTCCATCCTCGTTTTTATCATTTAATTGATGATTTGAATTGGAGAAATTGAGGATTTTAGTAAAAATATTTTTAAAACATAAATTGATGATTTGAAGGCCGATTTGAGGTCGGAATTGGATAATTTTGATATGGTTGGACTCGTATCGGAATTTGTGAGTTTTGTCAAGTTCTGAGGTGCGGGCCTAGGGTTGACATTTTGAATTGACTTTTTAATTTTTATTGAAGATCCTAACTTTAATTATTAGAATTGGTTTCTCTTGCATTGTTTTATAATATTAAGTCATTTTGTGCTATATTTGAGTCGAGCGGAGGTGAACTTTAGAGGAAAAGCATTTTTAGAGTATTAATTGAGGGCTTTTGAGGTATGTATCTTGCCTAACTTTATGTGGAGGGAAACTACCCGTAGGATTCGATTTAATTGCACTATTTGGATTATGTGAAAGACGTGTACATGAGGTGACGAGTATGTACACGACTTTATATATAGAAATTGACCGGTTTAGACACTTAGAATTCTTATATGCTTTAATTTAATTTGTCATTACATGTTCTATCTTCCATTGTCAAGTTTATTCTTATATGCTTTAATTGAATTTGTCATTACATGTCCTATCTTCTATTGAAGTTGTTATTACATGCTTTATCTTTCATTGTCAAGTTTATTCTTATATGCTTTAATTGAAGTTATCATTACATGTTCTATCTTTCATTGTCGAGTTTACTCCTATATGTATTTAATTACGGTTGTTATTACATGTCATGCCTTTCATTGTTGAGTTTATTCTTAAGTAATTAATTGAAGTTTAAGTTATTGAGAGCTATTAATCTGTTTTAGGTGAAGTTCTTATTTTATGGAGTATCTTCCATTGTTGAGTTATTTTGTTGTTATTGATATTCTCGTACACATTGCGGTTGAGCCATGGGATATGTGTTGTGGTGATATTGTATTATTATTTTAGAAATTTTGTGGCCTATGAGCACGTGTGGTACGAGTTGATATGTCGTATTGTTGTGATTTTGGCACATGTGAATTTGTTGTGTAGATTTATTGTTGCTATGCTGAACATAAGGGTGGTATTTTACTGTTGTTGATTGTGCGGAGTGATACAAATGGCAATTGATATATTATCTTGGCAGAGTGATACAGGTAGCTATTGATATATTGTATGAGCAGAGCGATACAGATGGCTATTATGTTTATTGTCTGGGCGGAGCAGTACAAGTGGCTATTGTGTTTATTGTCTGGGCGGAGCGATACATGTGGCTATTATGATATTGTCGACGTAGAGAGATAAGGGTGGCTTTGTCAGGGATGGTATGCGATGACCCGGGGAGAATATTATTGATGATATTCGCGTGATGGTGTGATTTTTCTTGTGTGCATCATACACATTACATGACTTGTTGTGTTGTTTCCAATGTGCTACTCAACGTCTTTGATATCACTTATTGATTTGGGTTTTAATAGTACACTTGCACATGTCATTTATATCAGTTCAGGAGTATAAAACTTGATATTCATTGATCATGCACATGTAATCTTGCATATCTATTTTTTGTGATATTAAGTCTGTGACCATGCCGGGCGGATTGTGATGGTGAGCTTGTGATTATGCCAGGTGGATTAAATTGGCACGTGAGTTGTCCGTGCAGTACGTGAGATGTCCGTACGGTCGTGATTGATAATGTGGGTATAAGGTTCCATATGAATTGATTTGTGATTTGGGACTCGTGACTTATGATTACGAGGTGTGGTACCTCGAGGTGATTTTGTCGTAAACCTTGTGTTAGAACGACTTGATTATTTTGTTGTCATGCGTTTTCCGTAATTTAGGTTCACTGGTACTTTAACTGTGTTCTTATCACTTTACTATTTTATCACATGTTTACTCCTTATTGCCATTTACTGATTCCTGCTTCCATTATTAGCTTTATATTGATATTCTGTACAAGGTATTATGTCTACTAGGTGTCTTGACTTATACCTCGTCACTACTTCATCGAGGTTAGTCTTGATACTTACTGGGTACCGACTGTGGTGTACTCATACTATACTTCTGCACATTTTTGTGCATATCCAGATGTTGGAGGTTGTGAACCCAGGATTTCTTTGATCACGAGGATTCAAGGTAGCGCTGCTCGATCGCCGCAGTCCCTTGGAGTCCTTTTTCTTTTAATTGCACTGTTAATTCGCTATCTGAATAGTATTGCATTTTATTTTTGAGATATTTCTATGTATTCAGCTAGAGTTCGTGACTCTGTACTACCTAGTCATGGGGATTGTAGTGAATATCACCGTATTGGCCTGTATCACTGTGAAAGTTCTCATTTATATTAAACTAGTGAGTATGCCCGCGCTTCGGCGCGATCGTTAAAAATTATACTCCCTCCGTTTCAATTTATGTGAACTCATTTGACCGGGCACGAAGTTTAAGAAAAGAGAGAAGACTTTTGAACTTGTGGTGTAAAATGAGATACGTATATTTTGTGTGGCTATAAATCATTGCATAAAAGGTAAATTGTTTTCAAATAAGGAAAGGGGTCATTCTTTTTGGCACGGACTAAAAAGGAAATAGGTTCACATAAATTGAAACATAGGGAGTATATAATATTATCAAATAATTTCAGTGTTGTTATATTTTTATAATAATAAATTAATCTATATTTTTCAATGATAATGTCACATGTTGTTCTTGATATAATTGCATTCTCAAGGTTAATTGCTATACTCTTATATCCTCATGCGTAGCTTTTTTTATTTTTATTCGTATGGTTGTATAAAACCTTCAACTCCACAACGTACATTATACTCTTTCCAAAAACCTTATCAATGAAGGTTGAAATTATAGTGCAATATCTTTCTTGACATATGAAAATAGTATTGTTTAATTAATTAAAACAATATCCAAATGAGAGAGAACATAAATTTTAAAACACTAAATAAAAATTGAGAAAATGTCACTTTTTAAATATTAAAAAAAAAATCAACAAATTTTTTATATTTTTATGTAATTAATATTTTTATATTTTTATGATATTATCTTAATTTCAAGAATATAAATAAACAATCAGGGTAAAAACATCAAAGAATAGGCTATTCGTTCATAGCAATTGCACTATTTCAACGCAAATTACAGTGTCCACCATTTTACAAAGTAAAAGAGAAAGACGTAGAAGCCCTAAATCCCACTTTGCTCCGATTAGGCCATTTTTGAAAAATTTCTCTAATATATATTTCCTCCAACAATATCTAGAAGAGTAAATAATAATCTATTGATACGTAATATATTTTCAGGTTTTGTAAAAAATTAACAAAATGTACAGGATACTTCCAGTTAGAGTGCATCAATATTAAAATTTTATTAAAAAATATATTAAGATAAACAAAAGTATTCCCGCGAAAGAATGAGATCACCAGGAGAATCCAATTACATATATCCTCTCCATTCAAATTGTAAGTTGGAAGATTTTTTTTTTTAAATAAAGAGCTCAGTGTACAAAGTATCCCGTGTTCACGTAGTGTCCGGGGAAAGACCGCATTCGAGGGGTGTGCTATAGACAACCTACCCGAATGCAAACATTAATGGCTACTTTCATGGCTTGAACTCGTGACCTATATGTCATACAGAGACAACTTTACCGTGGATCCAGTTACGTAATACATCTTTACATTCAAATGGATATACATACACATATATGTAACTTATTGGTTTAATTGTACTAAAAGTTCCACAAATTTAATAAAAAATAGTTTCATACATATATACGAATACAAACATTTTATGAGAAGAAAGCAAGAAAACAAACTCTATGGATATATAACTATGACATATTTTATCTTTGTGGGTGTCGCAACTCTTCAACAGTCAGTCATTGTATAATACAACATTCTGCAGTAACTTCCTCTCCTGATTAGATGTACAGTTAAGTTTCGATCATTCAATATGAATAGGGCCGGAGCCACAGAGCAGGCTATGAGTTCAGCCGAACCCATTAGCTTTTGTTTAAATTTTGTATTTTTCTTTTAAAAATTTATTAGTTATGCACAAATAATTAACTTAAAACCCAGTAACTTAAAAGGATTAGAATCCCAAATCCATAAACTTAAAATCTTAAAGGGATGAAATTAGTTTCTTTCCCTATGTCCAGTGATGTTCTTTCTTAACCATAAGTTCCATAGAGAGGAGGAGAAAAACAGGAAGTTCAATAGTCATTGAGAAATCAATTCTTCTTATCGAAAAAAAAAATGCCTGAAGCAGAAATAATTTGCCTGAACCAGTCTAGTCAATGATTCAACGTTACACATTAGCAAGCATTTATCTTCTTAAGGGAGAGGACTCAATGCTATATATGACTTGTCCTTGTTACTACAATCCTTTATTATCTTCACTATTATTTATTGTCCTCATTGGTATATTAATCTCAACATTGAGTAAACATTAAATTCTATTAAAATATTTATGACAAAAATGAGAAAAAGGATAATATCATTGTTGTATTCTACCTCACTTACTCTTAGACCAAGCAAAATGTTTACCACTTTAATTTAAAAGAAGGAAGAAGAGAACCCAAACAAAGCTAATAATTCAAGCCATTTTCAGTAAATGATTTGATTGTTCTAAACCAACTTATTGAATTTAGTGTTTAACCTCTACATACTCTTTTTCTTCACTTAGCTCTCATACTGAATAAGTGATACTTAATAGCACTCCTCTCTTCCTGAGTAGAGCAAAACTGTAGAAAAAAGAGATTAGTTTGTTGAGTTCTTGTACGATGAGATCAATTTTGATTGTTTCATGACATCAACTTTAACGTGTAACTTCACGTTTCAATTTGTTGATGGAATAATTCATATTCTGAATAAACCATAAGACCGTAAGAAGCTTGTAAAGGACATACTAAAAGCACAACAATTTGGTTTCGTTTGACAAAAACTTTTCAGTTGGGTTTGGGTTTGGCTATGTTTTGACTACCGTCTAGTCTTCTTCAATAAGACTGTTGGTGTTTTTAATAATGACTACTTTTATTTTTAATTTTATAAATAACATAAAGCAAAAAAAGGTAGAAAGATTAAAAAAAGAAAGAAAAGATAAATTGGATCCGTAAAGAGTATTAACACACCAAAAAGGAGGAGTTCCACATTAACAGGATGAAGCCATGTGAATTAAGAAGATAATTCACACCTCTGCCTTTGTAAGGATAGTAAGCATGGTGGTTAGTAATTTACCTGCGCGTTCTTACTACCGCATTAAAATAGGAAAGAGAACAAACTAATCCTAAAAATTAAAGAGGATGAGAAAATCAAGAAGAAATAAAGAATCTACGTAAATAGGCAATCAAAGGAAAATTTCATTCATTCACAAAGAACATGTAATAAAAGTAATTGCAATTCATAAACCCTATCGACAATAAAAAATGAAAATTCAATTCTAGAATAAAATGCAATAAAAGTCAAATGTTTGGATTAAGCCAATTACTTGCTCATGTTCCAAGTCATCTAAGGAGCAAAACGTAGATAAACTTCTGTCCAAATAATCTGCAAATAATATCAACATTTAACCATGTTGCTGCTTTCATAAGGTATATATAAATTAAAATTTACTGGATAAAATATATCAAAAGAAAGGAAGATGAAAGAGAGAATATTGTTGCAAGGCTCATCGCTCCGGATAAACGTAAAGGACTATTATGAGGAAAATTCGATAAAAGTGAGAACAAAATTCGAGATAAATTCTGTACAAATAATCTGCAAATAATATAAAGAGTTAACCATTACTAACTATACAGAGAGATAAAATAGCAGCAAAGATAAAAGAGAACAAACATAAGTTTATGTCAAAACGGTCTGCAAATAATATCATGTCTTAACCATTAGTAAATAGAAAGCTAGATAAAATACCAACAAAACATAAAGGTGAATAAACAAATCTTGAAACCAAGAAGAAGGGATTAACCTTAGGTAGTTGGGAGAAAGAAGAGAAGAGAGAGATATAGATCTAGCAAATGAAAAAAGAAGAAAAGAGAAGGAGACGTTAATGAAAAAGAAGCCCTGGGCCTCTGGCATAGAAGGAGGAGGGATAAGAAGATGAGACATGTAGTAGTTAAGATGACTTTTAAAAGTGTCTTTTCAATTAAGATGACTTTTAAAAATGACTTTTCAGAATTTTAATAGAGACTTAATAAAGGGAAAAGGCAAAAATTTATGAAAAAAGATAAATATGAATGATAATTTTTAAGAGATGCCACATCACTTTGCCAAGTCCCTCCTTTATATATTTATATATAGATATAGATTCTGCTTCATAATATCATATTTAATTGGTTTAACTATTGTCAGTGATCGACTTACCTAGTTTTAGAAAGGTGTCATCACGATACTTAAGATGGAATTTTGGATCGTGACAATCACCCCGTGCTTTAGCCTCACGTTCACTTAAGCAATGATATCAATATACAAACAATGCATAACAACACCCTTCGTGCTTTTCATTCTTACTCACCAAGCAAATTACAATAATATAATACCAAGTAAGGTGAGAAGCAAATCCTATACAAATGACATTTGAATACAACTCATTAAATGAGGTTCTTTCAACATTAGTGCCAACAACTTTCACGTTCTCATCACCCAATAACACAACAATCTTAATATAAGAAATACATGAAAGTGAGTAATTAAAGATTTAACAATCTATCTAAAGCATGAAAGACTTAATAAACGAAAAAACTTAGTACAAATAAAGCAAATTACATCCGCATGCTTATCCCATTGCCCGCGCATATACACTTGTCACCTTGCATATACGCCACTCCCAACACATAATTCACATAGAAAATAAACTCAATTCCACCTTATTTCCCTCATATCAAGGTTAACCAAGATACTTACTTCACTCTACAACCAAATCAACAATCAATCACAGCCTTGTCTTTAGAACAAGCCTCCAAACCAACTGAATCTTGCCAATTATCAATCAAATGATCCAATATAAACTTTAGAAACTACCCACGAATGAAAAAGGGTCAATTTTGATCATTTTAAAAAAAGTCAACAAAAGTTAACCCCGAGCCCGCTTGGTCGAAATATGAGTTTCAGACCAAAACCCGATTACCCATTCACTCCCGAGCCCGATTATATAATTTTTTTTCAAAATCCGACCTCAATTCAAGGTCTAAATCTCAATTTATAAAATCCCTAAATTCTACACAAAACCCCTAATTACTACAATGAAATTCAAATATTTGATGTTAAAAAATTCATGAAAAGTAATTGAAATTGATTGAAAAGTAATTACTAATTAGAGATACTTACCAATGAATTTGGGAAGAAAACGTTCTTCAACCTGATCGGCTGGATTAACCACTGAAAGCACCCCGTGTAGATAGTGGCGGTGCATAATGGGCAATTTGAGGCTTGGGAGTAGCTGGAATACCGATGGAAGCTGAAAATGTTGAATGAATAGGACCACTCACGTAGCCACCTCATGACAAGCTGAAACTGGGGCACGGGCACCACTATATGTGCTAAAATCTCGAGGCCTCTTGGCCTCCCTCTCCTCTCTCTCCCAGACCCACATACCCTCTACTCTCCTAGCGATCTTCACTACCAGCTGGTATATGATGTCCATCTCTAACTCTTGAGCCATGCTGAATATAATACCAGGGTTGAGCCCATCAATAAATTGACGAACTCGCTCTCTGATAGTGGAGACTTAAGCTGGTGCATGCCTAGACAAATCACTGAAACGGACTGCATATTCCGATACGGTCATAGCACCCTAGCGCAACTGCTTAAACTCTGCGCACCATGCGTCCCTAAGACTCTGGGGAACAAACTCCCTCATGAACATCTCTAAGAACTGAGACCAGGTGAGTGAAGCTGCCTCAGACGGGCTACCCAACTGATACGCTCGCCACCACTAATAAGCTGCTCCCTCAAGCTGGAACATAGTGAAAGCAACCCCACTCAACTCCACAATACCTATAGTGTGGAGGATATGGTGGCACTCCTCAAGAAAACCCTAGGCATCCTCTAAAGTCAAACTGCTGAAAGTATGAGGGTGGTACTTCTTGTACCTCTCGAGTCTGAGCTGCTCCCCCTCAAAAGCTGTTGCCCTAACCTCAGGCTGAACTGGTCCCGCTACTCTGGGGTATGAGTTGCGGGAGTCTGTGCTCCTCCCCCGGCCTGAGATGTGGCAGGAGCAAGTGGAATCAACCCTGCCTGAGCTAAAGTGCCAAACATTCTCAAAATCTAGGCAAGAGTCTCCTGGAGTGCAGGGGTAGTAACAGGCGTCTCAGGTGCCTACTCTCCAACTAGAGCTACTGGTGGCTCCTCTGTAGCAGGTCATGCAGGAGCTACTTGTGGCTCCTCTGTAGCAGGTCATTCAGGTGCTCCGGCTGCACCATGTGGCCATCCTCGGCCTCTTCCCCGGCCCCGGCCCCGGCCCTGGCCTCTCGCGGCTCTAGCAGGGGGTGCGGGTGTCTGATTATCAGATCCCTGTGCGTGTCCTCACCATCTGTGAGAGAATAGAAAGACAGAGATTTAGAATTTCAAAGTCAATGAATTCGCACAATAAGGAATCAAAGAAGTGAAACTTTTTCTAACAGTTCCATAGCCTCCCGAAGATAAGTACAGACGTCTTCGTACCAATCCGCGAGACTCTACTAAACTTGCTTGTGACTCATAACACCTATGAACCTAGAGTTCTGATACTAACTAGTCCGACCTCAAATCACCTTTCAAAACTCAAAAATTTAGTCTAGGAAGTTTTTACCATTTCCCCCCACATTTCCCTAATTAGATGATAAAAATAGTAATAGATTCATGAAATATAGTCCATTCCGTGTTAGAATCTCTTACCCCAACAATTTCCTTGAAGAACCCTCATAAAATCGCCTCACACTGAGCTCTCTAGGTCCAAAATATGAAAAATGAGATGAAGCCTTGTTTTTGAACTTTAAATTTTGCCCATGTATTATTATTCTTCGCGATCGCAGGAATTGCTTCATGATCGTGAACTCAGGCTGCCAAATTAACACTCCACGAAGGCAGAAGACCACACATGAATATGACACACTTCCTCGACAACCTATGCGATTGCGGAACACATCACGTGACTGCGATGAACAAAAATGCATGGACCTGCAGCCTCTTCTTACTTCTTCGCGGATGCGACCTCCTTCACACGTTCGCGATGCACTAAAATCCAACCTTCGTTGATCGCAGTTCCAGCAGCCACGTCCTCCGAGAGATATTTTTGAGTGTGGTGACACTCGTCATATGGTGAGGGATTTCCCCAGACTCAGGAGGGGTGCACCTCCACAAACTACTCAGGCTCTGCATATTCCACCGGGTCCTCAAGCTTCTCAAGCCATGGTTACCACACCAGTTGCCACTTCACCTACATAGCTAACCAGGGTTGGAGGTCGCCCTAGAGGGAGAGTCCAGGCCATATGTTATGCTCTTCCTACTAGGATGGAGGCAGTTGCATCTGACTCGGTTATCACAAGTATTGTTACGGTTTTTCATAAAGATCAGTCTTATTTGATCCAGGCTCTATTTATTCCTATGTATCATTTTATTTTGCTCCATATTTGGGTATATCCCATGATTCTTTGAGTTCTCCTGTCTATGTGTCCACACCTGTGGGAGATTCCATTGTAGTTGACCATGTGTATCGGTTATGTTTAGTTATTCTTGGTCGTTTTGAGACCAGAGCCGACCTATTTTTTGATGTTATTTTGGGAATGGATTGGTTGTCGCCCTATCATGTTATTTTTGATTGTCACGCCAAGATAGTGATGTTGGCTATGCCAGGTTTGCCGCGGTTAGAGTGGAGGGGTACTTTGGATTTCATTTCTTAAAGCTCAACGAATGGTTGAAAAGGGGTGTAATGTGTATCTAGCATATGTGAGAGATGTCAGTGTTGATACTCCTACCATTGAGTTAGTTCCAGTAGTGAGGGATTATCCGAATTTATTTTCGGCGGATCTTTCGGGCATGCCGCCCGATAGGGATATCGACTTTGGTATTGATTTGTTACCGGGCACTCAGCTCATTTCTATTCCACCATATCGTATGGCCCCAGTAGAGTTGAAGGAGTTAAATGAGTAGTTACAAGAGTTGCTTGATAAGGGTTTCATTCGGTCTAGTGTATCACCTTGGGGTGCTCTGGTCTTGTTTGTAAAGAAGAAGGATGGTTATATGCACATGTGTATTGATTATCTCTAGTTGAACAAGGTCACAATGAAGAACAGGTATCCTATGCCACTCATTGATGACCTATTTGATCAGTTACAAGGTGCCAGGGTGTTCTCAAAGATTGATTTGCGTTTAGGCTATCATCAGTTAAAGATTCAGGAGTTGGATATTCCGAAGACTATCTTCAAGACTTGGTATGGTCATTACAAGTTCCTTGTGATGTCATTTGGGCTAAGCAATGCCCCAACAACAATCATGCACTTGATGAACAGTGTATTCCATCCCTATCTTGACTCATTTGTCATTGTGTTTATTGACGACATCTTGGTGTACTCCTGGATCCAGGAGGATCATGATCTGCACTTGAGGACCATGCTTCAGACCTTGAGAGAAAAGAAGTTGTATAAAAATTTTCAAAGTGTGAATTCTGGCTTGATTCAGTGGCATTTTTGGGTTATGTAGTGTTGATTTAGGGGATCAAGGTAGATCTGAAGAAGATTGAAGCATTGCAAAGTTGGCCCAGATCGTCTTCAGCTACTGATATCCGAAGTTTTCTTGGTTTGGCAGGGTATTACCGTCATTTCGTACAGGATTTCTCATCTATTGTTGCACCTATGACCAAATTGACCTAGAAGGGTGCACCATTTAGGTGGACTGAGGAGTATGAGGAGATCTTTCAAAATCTCAAAATAGCTTTGACTATAACCCCAGTGTTGGTATTGCCTACGGGTTCGGGGTCTTACACTGTGTACTCTGATGTGTCGCGTGTTGGCCTCAGCACGATGTTGATGCAGGATGATAGGGTGATTGCCTACGCGTCTAAAGACATTTGAAGGCACATGAGAAGAACTATCATGTCCACGACCTTGAGTTAGCAGCTATTGTTCATGCCTTGAAGATTTGGCGGCACTATTTACGGTGTCCCTTGTGAGGTCTATACCGACCACCAGAGTCTTCAGCGTCTGTTCAAATAGAAGGATCTTAACTTGTGTCAGCGGAGATGGTTAGAGTTGCTTAAGGACTATGATATCACCATTTTGTATCATCCTAGGAAGGCCAATGTAGTGGTCGATGCCTTGAGTCGTAAGGCGGAGAGCTTGGGCAGTTTAGCATATCTACTGGCAGCGGAGAGGCCATTAGCATTGAATATTCAAGCCTTGGCCAACCAGTTTGTTAGATTGGATGTTTTGGAGCCGAGTTGAGTTTTGGCTTGTATGGTTTCTCGGTCATCTCTATATGATCGTATCAGAGAGCGTCAGTATGACGACCCCTATCTGCTTGTCCTCAAAGAAACGGTTACCATGGCGATGCCATGGAGGTCACTATTAGGGATGATAATGTGTTACATATGCAGGGCAGGCTATGTGTGACCAATGTAGATGGTTTGTGTGAGTTGATGTTTCAGGAGGTTCACGGTACTCCATTCATCCGGGTGCCGCTAAGATGTATCAGGACTTGAGGCAGCGCTATTGGTGGAGGAGAATGAAGAAAGACATAGTGGATTATGTAGCTCAGTGCCTAAATTGTCAGCAGGTGAAGTATGAGCATCAGAGGTCAGGTGGATTGCTCCAGAGGCTAGAGATTCCATAGTGGAAAAAGGAGTGGGTTACTATGGATTTTGTTGTTGGACTCCCACAGACTCAGAAAAAGGTCGATGCAGTATGGGTGATTGTGGATAGGTTGACCAAGTGGGCTCATTTCATTCCAGTGGTGACTACTAATTCTTCAGAGCAGCTGGCTCAGGTTTATATTCGTGAGATTGTCAGACTACATGGCGTGCCGGTATCCATTATCTCTGACCGGGGTATACAGTTTACATCATGGTTGTGGAGGTCCGTACAATGTGAGTTAGGCACACGGGTGGAGTTGAGTACAATATTTCACCCTCAGACAGACGGACAGTCCGAGCGCATTATTCAGATATTGGAGGATATGCTCCGTGTGTGTGTGATGGAGTTAGGGGGTTCTTGGGATCAGTTCTTGCTGCTTGCGGAGTTTGCCTACAACAACAGCTACCAGTCGAGCATTCAGATGGCTCCATATGAGGCTTTGTGTGGGAGCCGGTTTCGGTCTCCGGTGGGTTGGTTTGAGCCGGGTGAGACTAGACTATTGGGTACAAACTTGGTTCAGGATGCTTTGAAAAAGGTTAAATTAATTCAAGATCAGCTTTGCACAGACCAATCTAGACAGAAGAGTTATGCGGATCGGAAGGTTCGCGACGTTACATTCATGGTTGCGGAGCTGCTCCGGGTTTCGCCCATGAAAGCCGGGCAAGTTGAGTCCTACGTATATTGGACCTTTTGAGATTCTTGAGAGGATTGGAGAGGTGGCCTACAAACTTGCACCACCACCTAGTCTAGCTGCAGTTCATCCAGTATTCCATGTTTCTATGCTCCGAAAGTATCACGGCGATCCGTCTCATGTGTTGGATTTCGGCTCAGTCCAGTTGGACAAAGATTTATCTTATGTTGAGGAGCTGGTGGCCATTTTGGATAGGCATGTTCGAAAGTTGAGGTCGAAGAACATTGCTTCAGTGAAGGTTTAGTGGAGGGGTTAGCTAGTTGTGGAGGCGACTTGGGAGACCGAGCATGATATGCGTAGCCATTATCCTCATCTTTTCACCACTTCAAGTATGTCTCTATACTCATTGGAGGACGAACGTTTGTTTTAAGAGGGGGCGGATGTAACGACCCTGTCGTTTTGAGTATTTTAGCCACGATCCCTATTTATTGCCTCCTCTGTGTTGTATTATGATTATGTGACTTGTCGGGGGTGTTTGGTTTTGGTTCGGGTGAGTTCCAGAGTTAAATAGGACACATAGTCCCTAGTTGGAGGCTTAAGAAGTTAGAGTTGACTGTATTTTGACTTTTGAGTATACGATTCCGGAATGGAGTTTTGTCAGTTTCAATATCTCTATATGGTGATTTTAGACTTAGGAGCGTGTCCGAATATTGGTTTGGAGGTCCGTAGATCGTTTCGGCGTGAATTGGTAAAAGTTAGAAAGTTGAAGGTTTGGAAGATTGGAGAGTTTGACCGGGAGTTGACTTTATTGATATTGGGGTCAGATACCGATTCCGCAAGTTGGAATAGGTCCACCATGTCATTTATGACTTGCGTGCAAAATTTGAAGCCAATCAGAGTTATTTTGGTATGAATCGGCATTAGTTTTGAAATTCGGAAGTTCATAAATTCATTAGGCTTGAATCGATGCGCGATTCGTGGTTCTAGTGTTGTTTGTTATGATTTGACACTTAGATCATATTCGTATGATGTTCTAGGACTTGTTTTATGTTTGGTTGAGGTCCCGGGCGCCTCGGGTGTAATTCAGATCATGTTCGGCGCATTTCGGAACCTTGAAAACTGCTGAATGAGCTGCTACTGGTTTTCTTATACGCGACCGCGAGTGGGTTATCGCGATCGCGATGAGTAGTTTGGCACTGGAGAAATTTGCTCTATGCGATCACGAGAAGAGGTATGAGATCGAGGAAGGTTGTCTTTCAGTGCATCGCGAACGCGTGAAGGAGGTCGCGTCCGCGAAGAAGTAAGAAGAGGCTGCAGGTCCACGCATTTTTGTTCATCGCGATCACGTAACTTGTGGAGGCAGTGTGTTGCATTCACGTGTGGTGTTATGCGTTCGCGGAGTGTTAATTTGGCAGCCTGAGTTCGCGATCGCGAAGAAGACTAATACATGGGCAAAATTTAAAGTTCAAAAATGAGGGTTCATCTTATTTTTCATATTTTGGACCTAGAGAGCTCGGTGTGAGGCGATTGTTCGAGGGTTCTTCAAGGAAATTGTTGGGGCAAGTTATTCTAACCCGGAATGAACTATATTTCATGAATCTATTACTATTTTCATCATCTAATTAGGGATTTGAGTTAGAAATTTGGGGGGGGGAGGGAGGATGGTAAAAACTTCCTAGACTAAATTTTTGAGTTTTGAAAGGCAATTTGAGGTCGAATTTGAGTAATTCTTGTATAGTTGGACTCGTTATCGAATGGGTATTCGAGTTTTGTAATTTTGATCAGATTCTGAGATATAAGCCCGGGTTGACTTTGTGAGTTGGCTTTTTATTTTTTTGCAAAGATCATAACTTTATTATTCGAATTAGTTTCCTATAGTTTATATTTATGGTATGAAGTTATTTTTGCTAGATTCGAGCCGTTCAGAATTGGAAAATCGAGGGAAAGGCCTACTAGTGGATTGAGTTAGCGTATTTTGAGGTAAGTATCTTGCCTAACTTTGTGTGGGGTAATTACTCCTTAGGATTGTTATTGTTTGTGATAATTGCGATGTGTGGAAGCCGTGTACGCAAGGTGACAAGTGTGTGCACGGGTTAAATATGAAAATTTACCGATTTTAACTATGTAGATTCCTTTCATGCCTTAATTGAGTTATCTTAACATGTTATCTTCACCATATTAGTCTATTTTACATGTTGTAGTTATCTTAGCTCTTATTTGTTAATTGCACTACATGTTTAGTTGAAGTTCTTGTTTCCTTCATTCCATATTCATTATTAACCGTTGAATTCTTACTCAAAGTTGTTGTTTCTCAGAATATCTTGTTGTTGAAATTGGTATTAAGTTATAAAGGTCGTGATTCACATTGAGGCAAAGTGTTAAGTTGTGAAATACCATTCTGTTGAGTTATTCATTTCCGATTGTTATTGTTGAGACTCTTGTGTACATTGTGGTTGAGCCATGGACTCTTTATTGTGAAAACACTGTTATTGTTGATTTCTTTGGCAAGTTGTGATATTGGGCACTTGAGGTGCGATTTGTGATACGTTGTGATATTGATACGCATGCAGTAGTATAAGATTTTGGGGTTGAAACACATGCGGTGAGATAAGGTGGACTTAATACGCGTGGCTAGTAGGAGAACTACTAGAAGTCATGCGGTGTGATAAGGTGGACTAAAACCCAGGATACTATTTTGGAGAAAATGATTTTCAAAACTAAATGCAAGGCTCCCGCGGTGATATAAGGAAAGATTGTGAATTATTCTTGTAATTTGAAACTACGAGGCGGTACCTCGGTAGTGACTCTTGTTGCTATTTCTCTATTACTGCACTTGTCTTTGGTTGTTGTTTCCTTAGCATATTATTTCTTATCTTCTCCGTGTTGCACTATTTGTTTTAGTTCCGTGTAGCTGATCTTGATATGCAATTTGTTGTTTCAATTTCATTACTATCGTTACTACACTGCCATACACTTATACAGTCTTCTTATTTATTCCAGTAGGGCCTTGACCTGACCTCATCACTACTCTACCGAGGTTAGGCTTAGCACTTACTCGGTACCATTGTGGTGTACTCATGCTACGCTTCTGCACATCTTTTTGTGCAGATCCAGGTACCTCCTACCAGCCCAGACATTAGCGAGAGTTTAGCTGCGGAGACTTCAAGGTATACCTGCCAGCGTCCGCAGGCCTCGGAGTCCCCCTCTACCTTGACTATTCTATTTTCCTTATCTTTTTATAGATATTGATGTATAGGATTATACAGTACTTCTATTTAGAGCTTGTGACTTGTATACGTCGGATCTTGGGAGTTGTATATGCTGAGTTACAGATTTCATATTATATAGTTGTTGAGTTTTAAGACTTTATTTCTTATTTTAGTTATTTATGTATGAATGCTAGGCTTATCTAGTCTTAGAGACTAGGTGCCATCAAAACATCCTCCGAAAAAAAATTGGGGTCGTGACAATCATACGAACTTACTGGAATCATCAAAACACTGAACCGAGGTCTTTTACCAAAAATATTGACCGTGGTCAACTCTAACCTCTTTTAAGTCAAAAATCTCGTTTTCTTCAAAATTTTACGTAAAGATTTTTCGAAAAACGACACGGACCACGCACGTAAATCAATAAACATCAAGTGAAGGTATGGGGGGTTTCAGAATATTGAAATTAAAGCTTGTACTCAAAACGATCTATCGAGTCGTCACACCGAAATATTCCCATCTCGTTGAATTACCTCCTAAGTCATATGTGTACTTTATTTGCATTTTTGTCTTCTTGCTTACCTCTTAATTTTTTAGTATTCTTAGGTAAGTAATATCACACATCTTCCAGTAAATGACTGAACTAATAATACAAAAATATTTTAATTTAGTTATAGTTACTCATAAGTCCTCGTATGAATGATATTTTCTCATCACTTTATTACTTGTCGACCGCGTATATTTACATGTGCGTTTGGCCCCAACAACAACATCAATTTATGTCAACCGTGTGTTTATCAATAGTTTTTGATAGAGATGTTTGGTTCACATACTCAGCTATGTGAGTATTACAATTAGAAATTACTTATTAATATTTAATTATAATAAAAGTTCAAAAATATCCCTACATCAAAATAAAATAACTTTGTAATCCTTTTTATTTTTGGTCCAAAAATATCCTTACCCTTAGCGGGGAGGATATTTATGAGTTACTTGACTATCTGCAAGGGTATTTTTGGGCCATAAATAAGCGTAGAACAAAGGTATCGCATTTCGAATAGTTCAAAAACAAAATTGATTATTTTATATTTTTCTTAATGCCTATTCATGTCGATTTGTTATGCCCCGAATTTAGGAGAAACTCGTGACTAGTATTCGACTATCCAAATCCGTTTACCGAACCAACATTTATAACATAACTAGTGGAATTACCCGCGCTTTATGCGTGATCATAGAAATTATTCAAAATATTACTATATTAAATAGTATTCCTTGATTTTTATAGTTATTGATTTATTGATTTTATAAAATGAAACCAATATTTGATTCTACTATGAATTATTACAATGAATAAATGGCATATTATAACAGTTTAAACTACATTCACAACGCAAAATCTCATCTTCAATTCACAGTGAATGTTAATTAAATTCAAACTTTAACCAATTGAAAGTGAAAATTAAAATCTCAAATATAATATCCTTAATTTCATTTACATTACACGACTCCTTCATTTTACTATCAATAGGGATTTCTAACACATTGCCTCTTGATCTGCCAAAACTAAATTATGCTTCTAACTCACAGAGTACCTACACCTTATCTATCTAAGGCTGTAAAATTAAACCCAAAAGTCCTCGACACCTTATCATACGATTTCAACCTATGATATCGCACCTCATCGATCTCTTTTTTGTTCAGCTAATGATCTCTGACTAAGCATTTATTGATATTAGTTAGGCAAAATATTTGCTAACTTTTTTGCATTATCTTGGATAAATTTTCCTGCAAACTCGTACAGATTAATAAGCCTAAAATCAGTAAAATATGTTGGAGAATTTACCCTTGGGAGAAGCACCAGATTTGTATGACTTTAAACTGTAGGAATTGTGGCACCATAGGAAAAACAGAGAACAACCTAAAGACATCCTAAGCTATACTTCTTTAATAGGTCTACTAAATAATACTACCTTGTAAATTCATCCGAGCATTTGTACTATATTGACTGATTGTGAATACAGCTTGATGACTTCTGCTAAAGATTTGGCTCAACAGTTAGTCATTGTCCCTACAAGATTACGTAAATTGACTTCTTTTCAAAAGCATCGAATTTCTAGTCTTTCCTCAGAAAACAAAATATTATGAAAAAAAGAGATGGCGCCATTAGACATGCCTCTTTTATGCTAAGCAATTTATCAACCCGATCATAAACCTTTTTAAGATTCTAACACTTACATTCTTGGTTAAAAAGAAACATGTACCTTCTTCCTTTAACAGTAGAGTTAAAAGCACTTTCAGTTTTCTATCTCCCTCTGTTAGTTAGTTATCGTTTTTTTATTTTTTATTTATTTCGTATGAAAATCATGGTCAATTAACAACGGTTATTTTAACATACCTTTCCAACTGTTTCCTATCATCCCCTCAAAGATTGAGTTGCATCTCTATTTCTTGTTGTAGGACCAAATCCCCTAGTTCCTTGGTCCATTGAATTACCTCGGATGACAGTGACACAAAGTCGAGAAAAACAAATTCAAGCCTTGGGAAAAGGAAAAAATAAAGAGCCTAAATAGAGATAAATGAAATTAAACACCAATTAAATATGAAGGTTCAAACTGGTCATGGGCTTCTTCTAGGCCAAAGCTTCCTCATTGACGTTTGATTGTCTCTCTGTCACGACCCAATTTCACCTATAGATCGTGATGGCGCCCAACACTACAGCTAGGCAAGCCAACTAATAAGTCAAACGTATATTGGTTAAACTTTTATTCAAAAAAAATTATAAAATACCAATTTCTACCAATGTGTGTACCAAGACCCGGTGTCACAAGTGCATGAGCATCTAGTAGATTATACAAAACTCCAAATACTGTCTGAAATGAAATAGACAGAATATAAATATAAGAAGAGACACTAGTAGCTGCAGAACGGCTCAGAAAGGCAGCTCACCACTATGCCTCGGGATGACGTGGGTATATGATGATAGGTCCTCCACTAGTACCTGTCTCAGGTCCTGCACAAAAAGTGCAGCAAGTGTAGTATGAGTACGTAAACAACGTGTACCCAGTAAGTATCAAGCCTAATCTCGAAGTGGTAGAGACAAGATGGCCGACTTTGACACTCACTATGGGTCAATAATAATTGAAATAAAACTAGGATATTTAAATCAGCATGATTTACAGAATTTACAATAATTTATTTAATCAGCGGAAATAATCAAATTCCTTCAAATGCAACAATTCTCAATATATTAATTAAATTCCTTCAATTCAAATAATTTCCAATTTATCAATTAAATCTCATTTACAGGAGTAACAATTAATTCCTTAATAAGCAAGAATAATAATTCATTAAATTCCAAAATTTTTTCAATTTATTAATTAGCTTCACAAGCTGAAATAAATTATTAAAGTATCGTGTAATTATTATTATTAAGCACGATTTCTGCCGAGGACGTACGACCCGATCCAGAGTGTCATGTACACTACCGAGGGACGTGCGGCCCGATCCATAGATGCATCTATCCTGCCGAGGCGTTCGGCCCGCTCCACAAGAAACGAGCACATTTTCTTATGTGCCTCCGGAAGGAGAGTATATTTATTATAAGATAAATTTGGGAGGAGAACAATTTCTTTTAACAATTAATTGATTTAAATAAAAATTAAGCATATGAAAATTTCATATTTTTTTACTTTTCATTACAATTCATAATATATACATCAATTATTTTAATTAATAAAGAATACAATTCACACAAGTAATTCATGCTTTGAGTTTTAAACTGCCTGGACTTTAGCATTAATAGTAGCTATGTACGGACTCTCGTCACCTCGTGCGTACGTAGCCCCCGCAATTAGCAACAATTATTCAATTTAATCCCTATGGGGTAATTTCTCCCTCACAAGATTAGACAAGAGACTTACCTCGTCTTGCTCCAATTCAATCCACTATAAGGCCTTTTTCACGATTATCCAACTCTTTCTGGCTCGAATCTAGCCAAAATAATTCGATACAATCACTAAAAATTATAGGAAATAAATTCTATAAGGAAATACTACATTTTAAATAAAAATCCCGAAATTAATTAAAAATTCGCCCGAGGGATCCACATCTCAGAATCCGGCAAAAGTTATGAAATTCGACAACCCATTCAATTACGAGTCCAACCATGCCAGTTTCACTCAAATACGACTCCGAATCAATACCGAAATCTCAAAATTTCATTTCTATGAGATTTCTAAACTTTTCCAAATTTCAATCTCAAAACACTAATTAAATTGTGAAAACAATGATATATTTATGTTCATAGACCAAATCCAAGTTAAAATCACTTACCCCAATGTCTTTTCCTTGAAAATCTATCAAAAATCGCCTCTGCTCAAGCTCCAATTTGTTAAAAATGGCGAATGGGACGAATGCCCTCTTTTTATAAAACTGCCCAGCAGCCTTCAGAACTAGTCCTCGAACTGGACCTCGATCGCGGCTTCGATCACATGCTCGAGCCTTGACCTCGGTCAAGGCCTTGATCAGGGGATCGAGGTTGGGCCTTCGTTCATAGCCTCAATCATGGCATCGAGCTTGAGCCTTCGATTGTGACCCTCGATCTTGGGTCTCGAGCTTTGCCTTCGATCATGGCCCTCGAGCTGGACCTTCGATCATGGCTTCGATACACAAGCTCGAGCATGTACCTTGTTAACCCTGGGCTCGATATCTGGGCTCGATACCTGGGCTCGATATCTGGCTCGATATCTGGGCTCGATCATAACCCAGAATGTCCAAAAGAAGAGGAAAAATTGCAGCAGCTTTTTAACTCCAATATTTTTGATCCGTTAACCATCCGAAACTCACCCGAGGCCCTCGGGACCTCAACAAAATATACCAACAAGTCCTAAAACATCATACGAACTTAGTCGGACCTCTAAATCACATCAAACAATGCTAAAACCATGAATCATATCCCAATTCAAGCTAAAATAAAACTAAGAGTTTTCAACTTCTATATTCAATGTCAGAACCAATCAAATCAACTCTGATTGACCTCAAATTTTACACACAAGTCATAAATGACATAATGGAACTATGAAAATTTTCGGAACTAGATTCCGACTCCGGTAACAAAAAGTCAACTAATCGGTCAAACTTCCAAACTTAAATTCTTGTTTTTAGCCATTTCAAGCCTAATTTAACTACGGACTTCCAAATAAAATTTCGAGCACGCTCCTAAGTCCAAAATTACCATACGGAGCTGTTGGAATCATCAAAATTCTATTCCAGGGTCATTTTCACATAATTAGACATCCGGTCCCTATTAGAACTTAAACATTTTAATTTTTATTCAAAATTTCATATCTCGGGCTAGGGACCTCGAAATTTTATTCCGGGCATACGCCCAACTCCCAAATCACGATACGGACCTACCGAAACTGTCAAAACACTGATCCAAGTCCGTTTGCTCAAAATGTTGACTAAAGTCAACTCAATTGAGTTTTAAAGCTCTAATCCACATTTTAAATCCATTTTGCACATAAAAACTTTCCATAAAATTTTTACGGATTGCGCACGCAAGTCGAGGAATGATAAATAGTACTTTTCGAGGTCTTAGAACACATAATTAATTATAAAATTTAAAGATAACATTTTGGGTCATCACATTCTCCACCTCTTAAACAAATGTTCGTCCTCGAACGGGTTTAGAATTATACCTGAAGTACTGAATAAGTATGGATATCTGCTCCGCATGTTTTCCTCGGCCTCCCAAGTCGCTTCCTTGACTGGTTGGCGCCTCCACTGGACTTTTACTGCAGAAACCCTCTTGGACCTCAACTGGCAAACTTGTTTATCAACAATGGCAATTGGCTCCTCTTTATAACCCAAGCTATTATCTAGCTGAACTGTGTTGAAGTCTAATACATGTGATAGGTCGGCATGATACTTCCGGAGCATAGATACGTGGAAAACCGGATGAACTCCCGATAGACTGGGAGGCAATGCAAGCTCATAAGCAACCTCCCCAACTCGTTTCAACACCTCAAATGGGCCTATAAACCTTGGGCTCAACTTGCCCTTCTTCCCGAATCTCATAATTCCCTTCATCGGTGAAACCTTCAAGAGAACTTTTTCACCTACCATAAATGATATATCACGCGCTCTCTGATCCGCATAACTCTTTTGTCTGGACTGTGCTGTACGAAGTTGCTCCTGAATCAACTTTACCTTTTTCAGGGCATCCCTTACCAAATCAGTACCATATAACTTAGTCTCACCTGGCTCAAACCATCCGATAGGTGAACGACATTGCCGACCATATAAAGCCTCAAATGGAGCCATCTCAATACTGGATTGGTAACAGTTATTATAAGCAAACTCGGCCAAAGACAGGAAACGATCCCACTGACCTCCAAAGTCGATCACACATGCCCTGAACATATCCTCCAAAATCTGAATTGTCCGCTCTGACTGCCCGTCGGTCTGCGGATGAAAGGCTGTGCTGAGCTCTACACAGGTCCCCAACTCACTCTGTACTGCTCTCCAGAAATGTGAAGTAAACTGAGGGCCTCTATCTGATATGATGGAAATTGGCACACCGTGCAACCGAACTATCTCCTGAATATAAATCTGGGCCAACCTCTCTGAAGTATACGTCGTCCCAACAGGAATAAAATGTGCCGACTTGGTCAACCTGTCAACAATTACCCAAACTGCATCAAACTTCCTCAAGGTCCGCGGCAACCCAACTACAAAATCCATAGTAATTCGTTCCCATTTCCACTCTAGTATGGTCATCTGCTGAAGTAGGCCACCTGGCCTCTGGTGCTCATATTTAACTTGCTGGCAATTTAGACACCGAGCTACATAATCAACTATGTCCTTTTTCATTCGTCGCCACCAATAATGCTGCCTCAAGTCACGATACATCTTCGTAGCACCTGGATGAATAGAATATCGAGAACTGTGTGCCTCCTCCAGGATCTTTTTCCTCAGTTCATCCACATTAGGAACACACAGACGATCCTCGAGTCGTAGAACACCATCTGCACCAATAGTGACTTCCTTGGCACCACCTTGTAGTACCGTTTCACGAAGAACCACCAGGTGTGGGTTATCATAATGGCGAGCCTTGATCTGCTCAAATAGTGAAGATTGGGCCACCATGCATGCAAGAACTCGGCTGTGCTCTGAAATATCCAGCCTCACAAGTCTGTTAGCCAAAGACTGAATATCTAAGGCTAATGGTCTTTCCTCTGCTGAAATGAAAGCCATACTACCCATACTCTCCGCCTTTCTGCTCAAGGCATCTGCAACCATATTTGCTTTGCCCGGATGATACATGATAGTAATATCATAATCTTTTAGTAACTCCAGCCATCTGCGCTGTCTCAAATTTAGGTCCATCTGCTTGAACAAATACTGTAAACTGCGATGATCAGTGTAAACTTCACAAGACACCCTATAAAGATAATGCCTCCAAATCTTAAGAGCGTGAACAATCGCAGATAACTCCAAATCATGTACCGGATAATGTTTTTCGTGGGGCTTCAGCTGACGTGAAGCATATGCAATAACTTGCCCTTCCTGCATCAATACACAACCCAAGCCAACGCGCGAAGCGTCGCAATACACTGTATACATCCCCGAACTGGAAGGCAACACTAACACTGGTGTTGTAGTCAATGATGTCTTGAGCTTCTAAAAGCTCACCTCACAATCATCGGACCATCGGAATGGAGCACCCTTCTGGGTTAATTTGGTCAAAGGTGCTGCAATAGATGAAAAACCTTCCACGAACCGACGATAATAACCTGCTAAACCCAAAAAAATCCTGATCTCAGTCGCCGAAGTGGGACGATGCCAATTCTGAACTGCCTCAATCTTTTTGGGATCAACTTTAATACCTTTGCCCGATACAATATGTCCCAAAAATGCAAGAGACTCTAGCCAAAACTCACATTTAGAGAACTTAGCATATAGCTTTTGTTCCCACAATGTCTGAAGCACTACTCTCATATGCTGCTCATGTTCCTCCTTACTGAGCGAATAGATTAATATGTCATCAATGAAAACAATGACAAACGAATTAATATATGGCATGAATACCCTGTTCATCAGATCCATAAACGCTGCCGGGGCATTAGTTAAACCGAAGGACATCACCAGAAACTCATAATGACCATATCTAGTCCGAAAAGCAGTCTTCGGAACATCTGAATCCCGAATCTTCAACTGATGGTACCCCGACCTCAAGTCGATCTTAGAGAATACCCTAGCACCCTGCAACTGGTCAAATAGATAATCAATATGCGGCAACGGGTACTTGTTCTTAATAGTGACTTTGTTCAATTGGTGATAATCAATACACATCCGCATTGTTCCATCCTTCTTTTTCACAAATAATATTGGTGCATCCCAAGGCGATACACTCGGTCTGACAAACCCTTTGGCTAGTAACTCTTCAAGTTGTTCTTTCAATTCTTTCGGAGCCATGCGATACGGTGGGATAGATATAGGCTGGGTATCTGAAGCCAAGTCAATACAGAAATCAATATCACGGTCAGGTGGCATACTTGGAAGATCTGACGGAAATACATCGGGGAACTCCTGAACTACAGGCACTGAATCAATAGTTGGAGTCTCTGCAGTAGTATCCCGAACATAGGCTAGATAAGCCAAACAACCCTTCTCAATCATATGTTGAGCCTTTATAAAAGAAATAACTCGATTAAATGAACTAACCGGCGAACCCTTCCACTCTAGCTTAGGCAATGCTGGAATAGCCAAGGTAACAGTCTTGGCATGACAATCTAGAATAGCATGATATGGAGACAACCAGTCCATACCCAAAATAATTTTAAAATCGGTCATCTCAAGCAATAGGAGATCTGCTCTAGTTTCATAACCACAAAATGTAATAATACAGGACCGGTAGATCCGGTTCACAACAACAGAATCGCCCACAAGAGTGGACACATAAACAGGAGTACTCAAGGACTCACGAGAAACACCCAGGAATGGAGCAAATAGAGATGACACATATGAATACGTAGATCCTGGATCAAATAATACTGAGGCATCTTTGCCACAAACAGAAATAATACCTGTAATCACGGTATTTGAGGCCTCTGCATCTGGTCTAGCCTGAAAAGCATAGAACTGAGCTGGAGCGCCAACTGGCTAGCCTCCGCCTGGCTGACCTCCACCCCTAGGACGGCCCCTACCCACCTGTCCTCCACCTCTGTGTGGTCGGACTATTGGTGGAGCAACTGGTTCGGTAAGCATAGGCTGCTGACCCTGCTGTACTGGTCTACCTCGAAGCCTGGGGCAAAACCTCCGCATGTGACTGGGATCCCCATATTCGTAACAACTCTTCGGTGCGATGGGCTGCTGACTAAGTGTTTGGCCCTGGGACTTGAATACCCACGGAAAGAACCCTGAATAGCTGGTGGGCGATAAGAACACTCTGGTATAGCACTGAAATAAGGTCGTACTGGAGCACCTCGAGGAGGAGGTGGTGCTGGATATGGGGGTCTACTGGACTTCCCCCTCACGAACTGACCTCTGCCCCCGGATGGGGCACCTCGAAACTCTCCAGAGTACTTGAACCGCTTATCTCTCATAATCTGCTCTCGGCTCTGCTGACATACACCCTCAATCCTCTGGGCTATCTCCATAACTCGCTCATAAGAAGTACCCATCTCAACCTCTCGAGCCATAGTGGCCTGAATACCAGTATGTAAACCGGCTACAAACCTTTGCACTCTCTCCGCCTCAGTAGGGAGTATCATTAGTGCATGGCGAGATAATTCAGAAAACCTCGCCTCATAATCAGTCACTGACATCTGACCCTGTTGGAGCTGCTCAAACTGAAACCGCAACTCGTCCCTCTGGGAGGGTGGAATATACCTGTCCAAGAAGATACGGGTGAACTTGTCCCAAGTCATGGGAGGAGAATTTACTGGTCTGCCAAGAGCATAAGACTTCCACTATCTACGGGCTCTACCCTCTAGCTGAAAAGTAGCGAAATCAACCCCATGGGATTCCAATATCCTCATGTTGTACAGTCTATCCTTGCAACGATCAATGAAATCATGTGGATCCTCATGTCGCTCACCCCAGAAGACAGGAGGATGTAGTCTAGTCCATCTGTCCAATAGTTTCTGAGGATCGGCGGCTACAGCTGGCCTGGGCTCAGGTGTAGCTGCTGCCACTGGCTGGACTCCACCCACGGGTAGTGCACCCTGGGTCTGATATCCATCAGCTGCCTGTCCATGAGCCTGCGCGGTAGGGGTCTGTGCTCCCCCGCCCGCCTGAGATATGGCTGGGTCTACCGAAAATAAACCGGCCTGAGTCATATTGTCCATGAATCGCAGCATACGACCCATGACATCCTGAAATCCCGGTGCAGATGTGAAGTCCACCGGAGCTAGCTCTACCACAGGCACCTCACCCTGCTCCTCAATAATGGGATTCTCTGTTGGATTCACTGGCGGCATAACTGGAACAGTCCTGGGACGTCCTCGCCCTATACCACGGCCTGGAGCCCTCCCTCGGCCTCTGCCTCGGCCTCTAGCAACTGGGGGAGTAGCTCTTCCCTGGTCTTGAATCTCATTAGAGCGTGTTCTCACCATCGGTGAGAGAATAAGAGAAGGATATTTAGTACTACATCAATTGCACGATGGAATATGAAGAAAGGTAGTTTCCTAACACCATATAGCCTCTCGAAGATAAGTACAGACGTCACTGTACCGATAAGCAAGACTCTATTAGGTCTGCTCATAACTTGTGAGACTTACGTGAACCTAGTGCTCTGATACCATGTTGTCACGACCCAATTTCACCTATAGGTCGTGATGGCGCCCAACACTACAGCTAGGCAAGCCAACTAATAAGTCAATCGTACATTGGTTAAACTTTTATTCCAAGAAAATAATGAAATACCAACTTCTACCAATGTGTGTGCCAAGACCCGGTGTCACAAGTGCATGAGCATCTAGTAGATTATACAAAACTCCAAATATTGTCTGAAATGAAATAGACAGAATATAAATATAAGAAGAGACACTGGTAGCTGCAGAACGGCTCATAAAGGCAGCTCACCACTATGCCTCGAGATGATGTGGGTATCTGATGATAGGTCCTCCACTAGTACTTGCCTCAAGTCCTGCACAAAAAGTGCAGCAAGTGTAGTATGAGTACGTAAACAACGTGTACCCAGTAAGTATCAAGCCTAATCTCGAAGTGGTAGAGACGAGATGGCCGACTTTGACACTCACTGTGGGTCAATAATAATTGAAATAAAACTAGGATATTTAAATCAGCATGATTTACGGAATTTACAATAATTTATTTAATCAGCGAAAATAATCAAATTCCTTCAAATGTAACAATTCTCAATATATTAATTAAATTCCTTCAATTCAAATAATTTTCAATTTATCAATTAAATCTCATTTACAGGAGTAACAATTAATTCCTTAACAAGCAAGAATAATAATTCATTAAATTCCAAAGATTTTTCAATTTATTAATTAGCTTCATAAGCTGAAATAAATTATTAAAGTATCGTATAATTATTATTATTAAGCACGATTTCTGCCAAGGACGTACGACCCGATCCAGAATGTCGTGTACACTGTCGAGGGACGTGCGACGCGATTCATAGATGCATCTATCCTGCCGAGGCGTTCGGCCCGCTCCACAAGAAAGGAGGACATTTTCTTATGTGCCTCCGGAAGGAGAGTATATTTATTATAAGATAAATTTGGGAGGAAAACAATTTCTTTTAATAATTAATTAATTTAAACAAAAATTAAGCATATGAAAATTTCATATTTTTCTACTTCTCATAACAATTCACAATATATAAATCAATTATTTTAATTAATAAAGAATACAATTCACACAAGTAATTCATGCTTTGAGTCTTAAACTACCCGGACTTTAGCATTAATAGTAGCTACGCACGGACTCTCGTCACCTCGTGCGTACATAGCCCCCGCAATTAGCAACAATTATTCAATTTAATCCCTATGGAGTAATTTCCCCCTCACAAGATTAGACAAGAGACTTACCTCGTCTTGCTTCAATTCAATCCACTATAAGGCCTTTTCCACGATTATCCAACTCTGTCTGGCTCGAATCTAGCCAAAATAATTCGATACAATCACTAAAAATTATAGGAAATAAATTCTTTAAGGAAATACTACATTTTTAATAAAAATCCCGAAATTAATTAAAAATTCGCCCGTAGGGCCCACATCTCGGAATCCAGCGAAAGTTATGAAATCCGATAACCCATTCAATTACGAGTCCAACCATACCAGTTTCACTCAAATCCGACTCCGAATCGATACCGAAATCTCAAAATTTCGTTTCTATGAGATTTCTAAACTTTTCCAAATTTCAATCTCAAAACACTAATTAAATTGTGAAAACAATGATATATTTATGTTCATAGACCAAATCCAAGTTAGAATCACTTACCCCAATGTCTTTTCCTTGAAAATCTATCAAAAATCGCCTCTGCTCAAGCTCCAATTTGTTAAAAATGGCGAATGGGACGAATGCCTTCTTTTTATAAAACTGCCCAGCAACCTTTGGAACTGGTCCTCGAACTGGACCTCGATCGCGGCTTCGATCACAGGCTCGAGCCTGGACCTCGGTCATGGCCTCGATCAGGGCATCGAGGTTGGGCCTTCGATCATAGCCTCAATCATGGCATCGAGCATGAGCCTTCGATTGTGTCCCTCGATCTTGGGTCTCGATCCTGGCCCTCGAGCTTTGCCTTCGATCATGGCCCTCGAGCTGGACCTTCGATCATGTCTTCGATACACAAGCTCGAGCCTGTACCTCGTCAACCCTGGGCTCGATATCTGGGCTCGATACCTGGGCTCGATATCTGGGCTCGATCACAACCTAGAATGTCCAACAGAAGAGGAAACATTGCAGCAGCTTTTTAACTCTAATATTTTTGATCCGTTAACCATCCGAAACTCACCCGAAGCCCTCAGGACCTCAACAAAATATACCAACAAGTCCTAAAATATCATACGAACTTAGTCGAACCTCTAAATCACATCAAATAATGCTAAAATCATGAATCATACCCCAATTCAAGCTTAAATGAAACTAAGAGTTTTCAACTTCTACATTCGATGTCGGAACCTATCAAATCAACTCTGATTGACCTCAAATTTTACACACAAGTCATAAATGACATAACGGAGCTATGAAAATTTTCGGAACTGGATTCCGACTCCGGTATCAAAATGTCAACGCATCGGTCAAACTTCAAAACTTAAATTCTTGTTTTTAGCCATTTCAAGCCTAATTTAACTACGGACTTCCAAATAAAATTCCGAACACGCTTCTAAGTCCAAAATTACTATACGGAGCTGTTAGAATCATCAAAATTCTATTCCAGGGTCGTTTTCACATAATTAGACATCCGGTCACTATTCGAACTTAAACATTTTATTTTTTTTTCAAAATTCCATATCTCGGGCTAGGGACCTCAGAATTTGATTCCGGGCATACGCCCAAGTCCCAAATCATGATACGGACCTACCAAAACTGTCAAAATACTGATCCGAGTCCGTTTGCTCAAAATGTTGACCACAGTCAACTCAATTGAGTTTTAAAGCTCTAATCCACATTTTAAATCCATTTTTCACATAAAAACTTTCTATAAAATTTTTACGGATTGCGCACGCAAGTCAAGGAATGATAAATAGTACTTTTCGAGGTCTTAGAATACATAATTAATTATTAAATTTAAAAATGACATTTTGGGTCATCACACTCTCCTCCGTCGATTTCTTCTCTGCTGTAAAGTCAATGATGAGATATATGAAAGGAAACACCAAACATCATATATTATCAGATCAACAAAGACATATGCACATATGTAAGTCAAAAGCATAAGCAATTGAAAAGGAAAGAATTACCTTAAAAATAAGAAAATGCTAGTTGGGCGTACAAAGATATATGCACATATGTAAGTGAAAAACATAATCAATTGAAAGTGCTATCAGAAAAAATGGAAGTAGTAGTTAAACCGAAACTCTTCATCACCAGAAACTTTCATTCTTTGCTTACTGTGTTTGCTGTAGACACTGCAACAAAAGAGAAGAACTGAAGAGTCGAAGGTTTATTCTTTGCTTACTGTGTTTGTTGTAGATGACACTGCAACAAAAAAGAAGAACTGAAGAGTCGAAGGTTAAAATGACGGTCTTTCAAGGAGACTATTTTTTTTAGAACATATTTAATGTTTAATTATCCCTTCAGTTTCTCTTAAGTGATTGAGTTACTTTAAATCACCGCATGGATGAAGTTGTAAAGGCAAGAGTCTATTCACGTTGGATAACTTATTTGAGACGATTGGGAACGGACATATTTAAACCAGAAATAAGGAATAAGTAGGGAAAATAGCAAAAAATAATAATCTTGGGTTAAGACAGGTGCCATGTCATCACTCTTTGACCCTCTTTTATAGATATATAGATTCATTGGATAAACATATATGGAGAAAGTGTCCTTGTACCATCACACAATATGCATCATAAAATTAATCCAAAATTATTAATATATAATTGGCATAAAGTCATGCTATTATCATAAAACAAAAGGTTATGCATATAGAGAACATCAAGATATGCTAGCACAAAATGAATAATCCCATTATGTCCAGTCATGAGCCGCTAAAATTAAAAGAATTTATGAAAATCATCGGAACATACTTCCGGACAAAATAAATAATCAATAGAGCCTAGCCACCATCGAAATAAATGAGGTACACCAAAAACTACTAGATGAAGATTTAAAGCTCTAGCGTGTAGTACCCTCATGAACCATACTCCCTCTAAAACAAGAAAGTAGATAGATGGGCGAGGAGGTATGAGTACAATACTCAGTAAGTATCATTGACGAGTCACGTTATGTGCGAAAATAAGTCCTTATAAAAACATGAATTGTGGTAGAGTAATTTATTATAAAGCTTTATGAAATCAACGGATAAACTATCGCAAGGTACTTTGCTTAAACAAACCTGAACAATCACACATTTTTAAATTATTTATTAAAATATACACATTGACGTTTATCATCATAAGACATGTAAAGCGTAACACACATAATCATCATCTATCATAATCTGACCTTTAATTTTAGGTCATCTCAAAGCTTATGGGCTTCAAACTTTCATTTACATATGCTCGATCTTCTTTTTTGATCATCTCACGACTCGTGGACATAAACTTTCATTTACATTGTCCCGAGCTTTTTCTTGGGTCACCTAAAAGCTTGTGGGCATCAATGTATTTACTCATGTTACCCCGACCCTCCTTTTTGGATCATCTTAAATCGTATGGGGTTCAGGTGTCATAACAATGTCAACTCAATCAAGAGATATCCATATAACTCATTTTTAGGCATAGAGTCGTATAAGGCATGAGATGTTTCAAAACTTTCAAGTAAATACTTTAAATTTCAAAACATGTGACATTTATTCTTTTAAAATATTTCATAAATATCATAGGCATCAAGCGTTTCATTTTAACTATTATACGGTAAGTCGCATATTTAATATTCAAATCTTTTGTGTAATAAATTAAGCACCCTTTCGTCCCCACAAGAACTCGATCACAAGCCGATCATTTAAGAATTTTATCTAATACTTTGAAAGAATGAAAGTTGAAAATTACACTTGGAAGGTTAAGTCTTAACTTACCTTGGCTTTTAGCTCAGTTCATTTTAAAAAATCAAGAAGCTCGCCCAATAGCATCAATTTACACATATAACGGATTAACTATATATTAATGTACGCTCAAAAAGTTTATATGATTGATGTTCGACCAAAAATGCATATATTTAACCATTATTGCTTCATATTCTAATACTTTTAATCATCTCTTGAGTATTAATTATATTACTTTATTCTTAATATCATATTTTAATTGTGTAGGAATAAAACGTTGTGAAGATGAACAAATTTGGAGCAAAATTGAATAAAATACGGAACAAAAAAAGAAGAAAAATAAAAGAATAAATAAAGGAGGAGAAAAGGGGGACACCTTTTGGGTTTTGTCCCCCAAGTGAAAGAAAAAAAAATAAAAAAGAAACAATTCAAGGCAAAAAGTTGAATTCGCAAAAACTTACTGCTTTCTGTGCCAGGGCCAGCGGAGGTGTTGCCCTGGACGCTGTAGGCGGGGGAGGGGGGTTTCCTATTTCGTACCGGACAATGTTATTTCGGCTCTACACGGCCCCAAGTCATATAAAAGGGGTTCTAAACCTAATGTGGAGGAGATCTAACATACTTTGAAGGATAATTCATGTGGGGGAACACACACCACGCTTGGAGGAGGCTTCCAACTAGTTTTTCTTCTCTTTTCTTTCTTTAATTTCATAGTTTATTAGTTCTAGAGTTTTGGGTGCTACACGAACGTTATAGTTTGAAGCTTGAATTGTTCTTGTTATTTTATCGTATTGGTTTATTTATTTAATATCGTGCGTAATTATTTGATTGCATGATCACCAATTGAATACTATCTACGAATCTAGGATTGAACTCGGGAGAGGAAATTTTAGATTGCAAATAAGATTGAATATAGCAAGATCTTGAACTCGAGCATCGGGGACGGATTTGCGGTTAGGATAGGGATATACCTAATCGCCTTGCTTGGTTATTATACGAAAATTATTAATGTGTTCTTGTTAATCCTAATTCCATAGGAATATAGGCATTAGGTTAGTTTGAATAGGCGAGTAGTACTTCGGGAGAAGGCTACGAGTAATATTAAGTTATTAACCCCGTCAATCAATAAATCAAATAAATTAATTAGACAATTTAAGTGAAAAACTCTACGGGATTGTTAGTTAACCCATAGCTCTAGATTATTGTCTCTCATTGAATTCGTCTCTAATATTCGCCAATTTATTTCCTTTAATCTCTTAGTTTGCTACTCTATATTAGTTGCAGTTAATAATCTTTAGAAATTGATTGAATATATTAATTATTTTAGTTTAATTTAGTTGATAGTTAATCACAAGTCCCTGTGGGTACGATATCTCGACTTACAATCCTATATTACTTGTCAACCACGTATACTAACGTGTGCGTTTGGGAGCAACAATGGTCATTGTTGAATTAAGTCTCAATCCGTGAACTCTATAGCTTATAGCTAAAGTGAATTCATCAATTTGAAGAATCATTTCTAGTTGTTTTGTCACGACCCAAAATTCCTACCTGTCGTGATGGCGCCAAACACACATTGGAATTAAATCATAAAGTTTAGTAAGTAAACATCTACGTGTGTATGTGTACAATTTCTCAAATACCCTGCTCAGACAATATCTTGGCATATAGAGATGATATGCAGTTAAATCAGATAATGATCAAGGAAATTGCAAGTAAAGATGGAATGCAAAATCCAACAAAACACTAGCCAGATTTTCTCAACCTTTTCATAGCCGTACCAAACCACTGATCGGTTCCTCAATAACCGCGTACACCATCAAGAGAGAAGCATGAGAGGGTGACCCTAGGGAGATGGATCTGTATCCACACGCTGCACGGACAACTCATATACTACACAGACAACTCATGTGCTAATAATAGAACCTGCACAGACAACTCATATGCTGAACGGACAACTCACGTGATAATAACATCAATATCTGGATCCGCACGGATAACTCACGTGCCAACAATACAATCTGCCGGTATAGTCACAAAGAACACAATCCGCCCGGCGTGGTCATAAGCACCTAGTCCAATCATATCATATAGGAGAAAATAAACAACTATACGTGTATGAAATGAGTGAATAACAAATCTCATGCTCCTGGACTAGTATAAATGACATGCTAAAGTGTAGGCATGTGCTAGTGTACTATCATAATTCAAACCGGCAATTTCATCTAAGAATAACATTTATCGGTTCATTTAGGGATTTAAGCCCCTATGTAGCCTCAAACATGGTTCAAATAGTTCACAACAATGTCACAAATGTGCAAAGCATCATAACTTAAGGTTTAATAGTCAAATTCTAGGCTTATAAGAGCCCGAGCACAACCCAAACATGAATAATTAATCCTGGTGCCTGCACATGGGTTCATCCCTACGCATATACGTACCCAATATCATGTAGCTATCACAACAATTCAGGCAAGTAGTGCCTCAACCGAGTTTAGACAAGATACTTACCTTAAGCAAATCAAATCACTCCACTACCAAGCCCTTCCCACGCGTATTGATCTCTGAAAAGCTCGAATCTAGCCAAAAAATAACGTAATACTATCAATATAGGCTATAGGAATTGATTCCAAATGATAAATCTAAGATCTTTAACCAAAGTAAAAAATTCAACCCAAAAAGTCAACCCGGTCTCATGTCTCAGAATCCAACAAAATTTACAAAATCAGAACAATCATTCAACAACGAGTCCAATCACACCAAAATCATCAAATTCCGACTACAAATCGCCTTTCAAATTCCCAAAATTTGGTCTATGAAGTTTCGCAAATTTTCCCTAAATTTTCCAACCCAAAACACTAATTAAATGGTAAAAAAAAAATGATAGATTCATGTAATTTAACCAAATCTGAGTTAGAATCACTTATCCCAATCAACTCCTTGAAAATTCTTTCAAGAATCGCCCAAAGCCGAGGTCTCTAGCTCAAAATATGAAAAATGGATTCAAACCCTCGATTTTGAAATTTAATATCTGCTGGCCAGAGGTTCCTCTTCGCGATCGCGAAGAACAAAAGAATGTTGGCCTAAAAAATGACCTTCGCGAACGCGGAACTCCAACTGCGAACGTGATGCACAAGAACTCGAAGCTACGCGATCGTGGACCCTATCTCGCGATTTTGAAGAACAAACGCGCGGGCTTCCAAACCTTCCCCTTCCTTCTTCGCGAACGCGGTACCACCCTCGCGTTCACATAGTACCATAGACCAAAGCTCCACGATCGCCGACCAACTCTTGCGAACGCATAGAACACTTTTACCAGTCGCCCAAATTAGCCTTTGATCTCGAACCTTCTTACATGATCGCGAATAAGGAAACCAAACCTGAACATTAGTAATCCCACAAAGTCCAAAATGAAGCTAAACTTGATCTGTATCACACCCAAGGGCCCCGCAACTCCATCCAAACATACCAACATGTCCTAAAATACGATACGAACTTAGTCGAGGCCTTAAATCACATAAAACAACACTAAAACCATGAATCGTACCTCGATTCATGCCTAAGGAATTCATGAACTTCTAGTTTCTAAAACTAATGCCGAAACATAAAAACCAACTCCAATTGATCTCAAATTTTGCATAGAAGTCTTAATTAACACAACTGACCTATTCCAACTTTCAGAACCAAAATCCGGACTCGGTATCAATAAAGTCAACTCTCGGTCAAACTTCTCAACTTTCCGAACCTTCAATTTTTCAACTTTCGCCAATTCAAGACAAAACGACCTACGGACCTCCAAATTAATATCCAGACACACTCCTAAGCCCAAAATCACCATACGGAGCTAACGAAACGATCAAAACTCTCTTCCAGAGTCATTTACACATAAGTCAATATCCGGTCAACTCTTTCAACTTAGAGTTCCAATCATGGGACTAAATGTCCCAACTCATTCCGAAACATCCCCAGAACTAAACCAACAACCCCAGGCAAGTCACATAACAACAAATGAATATAGAATAGGCAATAAATGGGAGAACGAGGCTACAATACTCAAAACGACCGGCCGATTCGTCATATTCTCCCCATCTTAAACAAACGTTTGTCCTCGAACGGGTTTAGAATCATACCTGGGGTCTCAAATAGGTTGGGATAGCTGCTCCGCATCTCCCGCTTGGTCTCCCAAGTAGAATCCTCAACTGGCTAACCTCTCCACTGCACCTTCACTGAAGCTATATTCTTTGACCTCAACTTTCGAACTTGCTGATCCAAAATGGTCACTGGCTCCACATCATAAGTCAAATCCCTATCTAACTGAACCGTGCTGAAGTCCAAAACATGAGTCGGAACACCGAAATACTTTCGGAGCATGGAAACATGAAACACTGGTTGAACAATCGATAGACTAGGTGGCAAGGCAAGTTGGTAAGACACCTCTCCAATCCTCTCAAGCACCTCAAAAGGGCCAATATACCGAGGGCTCAACTTGTCCTTCTTCCTGAACCTTATAACACCCTTCATGAGCGAAACTCTAAGAAATACCTTTTCCCCCACCATGTAGGCAACATCACGAACCTTCCGATCGGCGTAAATCTTCTGTCTAGACTATGCTATGTGAAGCCGATCTTGAATCAACTTAACCTTTTCCAAAGCATCCTGAACTAAGTCAGTGCCCAATAGCCTAGCCTCACCCGGCTCAAACCAACCAATCGAAGACCGACATCGCCTCCCATACAAGGCTTCATACGGAGCCATCTGAATACTCGATTGGTAGTTGTTGTTGTAGGCAAACTCTGGAAGCGGTAAAAATTGATCCCAAGAACCCCCAAAATCCATAACGCAAGCGCGTAGCATGTCCTCCAATATCTGAATAGTGCACTCAGACTGTTTGTCCGTCTGAGGGTGGAATGTTGTACTCAGCTCAACCCGTGTGCCCAACTCCCGCTGCACTATTCTCCAAAACTGCGATGTGAAGTGCGTGCCCCGATCTGAAATAATGGACGCCGACACACCGTGTAGGCGAACAATCTCGCGGATATAGATCTCAGCCAACAACTCCAAAGAATAGGTAGTCCCAACTGGAATGAAATGTGCGGACTTAGTCAACCGGTCCACAATCACCCAAATAGCATCAAATTTCTTCAAAGTTCGCGGGAGCCCAACTATGAAGTCTATGGTGATACGCTCTCATTTGCACTCAGGAATCTCATGTCTCTGAAGCAAACCGCCCGGCCTCTGATGCCCGTACTTCACCTGCTGACAATTTAAGCACCGAGCTACAAACTTCACTATATCTTTCTTCATTCTCCTCTACCAATAGTGCTGCCTCAAGTCCTGATACATCTTTGCGACACCCGGATGAATGGAATACCGCCAATTATGGGCCTCCTCAAGAATCAACTCACGTAGCCTATCCACACTGGGCACACAAATCCAATCCTGCATCCGCAACACCCCATCATCTCCAATAGAAACCTCCTTGGCATCACCGTACTGAACCGTGTCCTTAAGGACAAGCAAATGGGGGTCGTCATACTGACGCTCTCTGATGTGATCATATAAAGAAGACCGAGAAACCACACAAGAAATAACCCTACTAGGCTCCGAAACATCTAACCTCGCGAGCTGATTGGCCAAGGCCTGAACATCTGCTGCAAGTGGTCTCTCACCAATAGGAATATATGCAAGACTACCCATGCTCATCGCCTTTCTACTCAAGGCACTGGCCACTACATTAGCCTCCCTGGATGATACAAAATGGTAATATCATAGTCTTTTAATAGCTCCAACCATCTCCTCTGCATCAAATTTAGATCTTTTTTCTTGAACAAGTGCTGAAGACTCCGATGATCTGTAACTACCTCACAAGACATGCCATAGAGATAATGCCTCCAAATCTTCAATGCATGAACGATGGATACCAACTACAAATCATGAACGGGGTAGTTTCTCTCATGAGGCTTCAACTGGTATGAAGCATAAGCAATCATTCTACCCTCCTGCATCAAGACACAACCAATACTAATCCGAGAAGTATCACAATACACTGTATAAGAAACCGATGCTAAAGGCAAAACTAGAACTAGAGTTGTGGTCAAGGCAGTCTTGAGCTTCTGAAAGCTCTCCTCACACACATCCGACCACCTGAATGGAGCACCCTTCTGGGTCAACCAGGTCAAATGCGCTATAATGGATGAGAAACCCTCCATAAAACAATTATAATATCTGGCCAAGCCATGAAAACTCCAAATCTCAGTAGCTGAAGATGGTCTGGGCCAACTTTGAACCGCCTCAATCTTCTTCGGATCCACCTTGATCCCCTCACTAGAAACCACGTGCACGAAGAATGCCACCAAACGGAGCCAAAACTCATACTTGGAGAACTTAGCATAAAGCTTCTCCTCCCTCAACGTTTTTAGTACAATCCTCAGATGTTGTGCATGCTCTTCTTAGCTACGTGAGTACACCAGGATGTCATCAATAAATACTATGACAGACGAATCAAGATATAGCTGAAATACACTGTTCATCAGATGCATGAATGTTGTTTGGGCATTGGTCAGCCAAAAGACACCACAAGGAACTTGTAGTGACCATAGCGGGTCCTGAATGCCGTTTTTAGAATATACGAGTCCCGAATCTTCAACTGGTGATACCCAAACCTCAAATCAATCTTAAAGAACACGGTAGCTCCCTGAACCTGGTCAAATAAGTCATCAATGCGCGACAAAGGATTCTTGTTCTTAATTGTAACTTCGTTCAACTGCTTATAGTCGATCCACATCCGCATAGTACCATCCTTATTCTTCACAAACAAAACTGGTGTACCCCAAGGTGACACACTAGGCCTAATTAACCCCTTATCAAGAGGCTCCTGAAGCTGCTATTTCAATTTCTTCAACTCTGTTGGTTCCATACGATACGTTGGAATAAAAATGGGTTGCGTGCCCAGCACCAAATCAATATCCCTGTCGGGCGGCTTGCCCGACAAGTCTGCAGGAAACACATCCGAAAAGTCTCGCACCACCGGAACAGAATCAATGGTAGGAGTATCAACACTAACATCCCTCACAAAAGCCAAATATGACAAACACCCCTTCCCAACCATCCGTTGGGCCTTTAGATATGAAATCACCCAACTGGGAACATAGTCCAAAGAACCTCTCCACTCGATCCTAGGTAACCCCGGCATTGCCAACGTCACATTCTTAGCGTGACAATCCAGAATAGCATGACATGGGGACAACCAATCCATGCCCAGAATCACGTCAAAATTAGCCATACTAAGCAATAAGAGATCAACTCTAGTCTCCAATCCTCCAATGGTCACCACACACGATCGATACACACGGTCCACAATAATAGAATCGCCCATCGACGTATATATATGAACAGGCAAAACTAAAGGCTCATGGGGCATATCTAAATAACGAGCAAAATACGATGACACATATGATTAAGTGGAACTAGGGTCAAATAATATGGAAGCATCCCTGTGGCATACTGAGACAATACCTATAATCACTACGTCTGAAGCAATGACCTCTGTCCTAGTAGGGAAAGCATAACATCGAGCCTGACCGCCACCTGATCGGCCTCCCTCTCTAAGATGACCTCTAGCTGCCTGATCCCTACCCCGAGCTAGCTGAGTGGGTGGTGTAGCTGCTGGTGCTGGCATCATCGGCTGAGAACTCTGTTGTGGAGCCCTACTCTACAGTTTAGGACAATCCCTCTTGAGGTGACTCAAGTCCCCACACGCGAAACAACATCTCCTCTAACGGAACTGCTGCCGCTAATAACCCGAGGAACTGCCTATAGAAAATCGGGAAGACGAAGCATGGTAAGAACTCTATGCTGGTAACGCACTGAATAATGACTGACCCGAAAGAGCACTATAGGAACCATGTCTAACTCATGCACCACAATAAACCGAACGAGCTATCTGAGCGGGCCTATAAGGACGACCCCTGCTGTGATGGGTCTACCCCCAGAAGAAACACCGCTGAAACCACCCGAACCACAAGGCCTCTTGGCCTCCCTCTCCTCACGCTCCTGACTACGGACCTGCTCTAGTCGCCAAGAAATATCAACCACCTCGTCGAACCTAGCACCTGATGCAATCTCCCGAGTCATGACAAAGCGCAGTCCATAGTTGAGGCCATCAATGAACTTCCTAATCCTCTCCCTCTCTGTTGGAACCAACCAGATTGCGTGACGACCTAACTTTGAGAATCTCATCTCATATTGGGTCATGGACATACCCTCCTGGTGTAGCTGCTCAAACTGCCTATGCAGCTCCTCGCTGCGGGTCTGTGGAACAAACTTCTCCAAGAAGAGAACAGAGAACTCATGTCATGTAAGTGATGTAGCGCCGGCTGGCCTGCTCAACTCATAAGCCTCCCACCATGTGAAGGTTGTCCCTGGCAGCTGAAAAGTAGTAAATGAGACTTCACTAGTCTCCAGAATACCCACCGTGCGAAGGATTCACTGTCATCTATCTAAGAAGTCCTGAGCATCCTCTGACTCAGACCCACTAAATGATGGAGGCCTGATCCTCCCAAACCGCTCTTGCCTCTTATGATCCTCATCACTTCTAGGGGACCCATCTAGGCCTGAGCAGCTGCAATCGGCTAGGTTGGTAGTACCCCCGGTGTCAAAAGTCCCTGAACCACCTGCTTTGGAGTACGGGCGGCGGGAGTCTGAGCACCTCCCCGGGCTTGAGAAGTGGCTGGTGCGGCTGAAACTGAAACCGCGTGCGCAAGGCTAGTGGATACAGTCAATATCACCGCCAGAGCCTCCTAAAGGCCTGGAATCACAATGGGCACAACTGGTGCCTGAGCTGGTCCCACCGGTTCAACCACATCTGGTATTTGCTCCTGAGCTGGAGCAACTGGTGGCTCCTGAGGTGTTGCTCTAGCTACTGTACGAGATGTACCTCGGCCTCTACCGCGGCTCCGACCTCTTGCGGCCCTAGCTGGTGGTACTGGTGGCCGTCCACCCGATCCGGTAGCACATTTCTTCACCATCTGTGAGAGAATAGAATAATAAAAGTTTAGTTTCCGGAATCAACAAATCCGCACGACAAGAATACAAGAAAGTGAAGTTTTTTTAACAGTTCGGTAGCCTCTCGAAGATAAGCACAGACGTCTCCGTACCGATTTGCAAGACTCTACTAAACCTACTCATGACTCGTAATACCTATGAACCTAGGGCTCTGATACCAACTTGTCACGACCCAAAATCCCTAACCATCATGATGGCACCTAACACACAACTAGGCAAGCCGAAACATCATAACAAAGGCAACAGAATAACAAAATTTATAGAAATAGCATAAGTCTGAGGTCTCAATACAATAAAACTACTAATACAAAGTAAATCTCCAGAAACTGGTAAGTACGGAGTCATGAGATTCTACAATGTAATACAAGTCTGAAACTGAACAATAAATACACTGTCTGAGCTGTAACAACAGTATGAAAAGAAAAGACAAGTCAAACTGCGACCAAGCATGCAGCTCTACCTCGCCTCTAGCAGATAGTCCAATAAGAAAGCCTACTGCTGATAACCGGTCCCCACACCTGGATCTGCATAATTAAGTACAGATTGTAGTATGAGTACAACCGACCCAATGTACTCAATAAGTATCATAAATAAACATGGCAAGGTAAGAGAAGCATAAATCATTAATGATACTAGCTATCACCTGTGTAGTTTCATCCTTTAAACCAGTACAGAGCAATATTAGAATCAAATCATAAAGTTCAGTAAGAAAACATATGTGTGTGTATGTGTACAATTTCTCAAATACCCTACTTAGATAATATCTTGGCATATAGAGAAGATATACAGTTAAATCAGATAACGATCAAGGAAATTGCAAGTAAAGATGGAATGCAAAATCCAACACAACTCTAGCCAAATTTCCTCAACGTTTCCATATCCGTACCAAACCACTGATTGGTTCCTCAATAACCGTGCGTACACGATCAAGAGAGAAACATAAGAGGGTGACTCTAGGGGGATGGATCCGTATCCACATGCTGCACGGACAACTCACGTGATGCACAGACAACTCACGTGCTAATAATATAACCCGCACAGACAACTCACATGCTACTAACATCAATATCTGGATCTGTACGGACAACTCACGTGCCAACAACACAATCCGCCCGATATGGTCACAGACAACACAATCCGCCCGCGCGTGGTCATAGGCACCCAGTCCAATCATATCATATAGGAGCAAATAAATAAGTATACATGTATGAAACGAGTGAATAACAAATCTCATCTCGACTGGTATAAATGACATGCTAAAGTGTAGGCATGTGCAAGTGTACTATTATAACTCAAACTGGCAATTTCATCAAAAGAATAACATTTATTGGTTCATTTAGGGATTTAAGCCCCTATATAGCCTCAAACATGGCTCAAATAGTTCACAACAATGTCATAAATGTGCGAAGCATCATAGCTTAAGGTTTAACAGTCAAATTCTAGGCTTATAAGAGCCTGAGCACAACCCGAACATGAATAATTAATCCTGGTGCCTGCACATGGGTTCATCCCCACGCATGTGTGCACTTAATAGCACGTAGCTATCACAATAATTATGGCAACTAGTGCCTTAACCGAGTTTATATAAGATACTTACATAAAGCAAATCAAATCACTCCGTTAGTAAGCCCTTCCCACGCATATCGATCTCCTGAAGGTTCGAATCTAGCCAAAAATAACGTAATACTATCAATATAAGCTATAGGAATTGATTCCAAATGATAAAGCTAAGATCTTTAACCAAAGTCAAAAAATCAACCCAAAAGGTCAACCCCAGGCCACGTCTCGAAATCCAACAAAATTTATAAAATCCGAACACCCATTTAACAACGAGTCCAATTATACCAAAATCATCAAATTCTGACTACAAATCGCCTTTTAAATCCCCAAAATTCGGTCTATGAAGTTTCACAAATGTTTCCCAAATTTTTCAACCCAAAATACTAATTAAATAGTAAAAATAATGATAGATTCATATAATTTAACCAAATCCGAGTTAGAATCACTCACCCCAATCAACTCCTTGAAAATCCCTTCAAGAATCGCCCAAAACCGAGGTCTCTAGCTCAAAATATGAAAAATAGGTTCAAACCCTCGATTTTGAAATTTAATATCTGCTGCCGTGAGGTTCCTTTTCGCGATCGCGAAAAGACCCTCGCGATCACAAAGAACAAAAGAATGCTGCCCTAAAAAATGACCTTCGTAAACGCGGAACTCCAGCCGCGAACGCAATGCATAGAAACTCAAAGCTACGCGATTACGGACCCCATCTCGCAATCGCGAAGAACAAATGCGCGGGCTTCCAGACCTCCCCCTTCCTTCTTCGCGAACGCGGTACCACCTTCGCGTTCCCGTATTACCACTGACCAAAGCTCCGTAATTGCGGACCAACTCTCACGAATGACTAGAACACTTTCACCAATCGCCCAAATTAGCCTTCGCGATCGCGAACCTTCTCACACGATCGCGAATAAGGAAACCAGACTTGAACATCAACAATCCCACAAAGTCCAAAATGAAGTCGAACTTGATTTGAATCACACCCGAGGCCCTCGAAGCCCCATTCAAACATACCAACAAGTACTACAACGCGATACAAACTTAGTCAAGGCCTCAAATCACATCAAACAACAATTAAACCACGAATCACACCTCGATTCAAGCCTAAGAAATTCATGAACTTCTAGTTTCTAAAACTAATGTTGAAACATACCAAACTAACTCCAATTGACATCAAATTTTGCACATAAGTCTTAATTGATACAACAGACCTATTCCAACTTTCGGAACCGAAATCCGGACTTGATATCAATAAAGTCAACTCTCGGTTAAACTTCTCAACTTTCCAAACCTTCAACTTCTCAACTTTCGCCAATTAAAGCCAAAACGACCTATGGACCTCCAAATCAATATTCGGACACACTCCTAAGTCCAAAATCATCATATGGAGCTATCGAAACTATCAAAACTCTATTCTGGAGTCATTTACACATAAGTCATCATCCGATCAACTCTTTTAACTTAGGCTTCCAACCTTGGGACTAAGTGTCCCAATCATTCCGAAATATCCTTGGAACCAAACCAACCACCCCGGCAAGTCACATAACAACAAACGAATATAGAATAGGCAGTAAATGAGGGAACGGGACTACAATACTCAAAACGACTAGTCAGCTCGTCACAGTTTTTCAGTTCATAAATAATAAGGCCATTTATGACTCCCCAAACTGCTAAACTCAACTACAAGAATTAAATTCATTTTCTACTTCAACTCACCAAAAATAGCCAATCACTTTATTAATACCCATTACTTAGGTTACTTCATTAATCCAACAAAGTCAAATTCCACTCTTAAATTTGCTTAGTTTTTTTTTAATCAAACTCAATAAATTAACATTTTCGCAAGTAAAAATAATATGTGGTTAACCGGATAGATCACATATTGCTGCTCCATAGTCTGAGTTCCTTGGTTCGCCCTTTCAGGCTTGGCACAAGTCTATACGGGCTAAGCAACAGCTTCTTGGCTGGGCCACCAACTTGAGGTTGTTTCATATGCTGGACTTCAACAATGGTAGCCATTGCTTCTTCAGTCTGAGAATCCGTCTATTTGTCGCTTGGGCCTGGGCGGCTTGGTTTGGTCGAGCCTATAGGTGTGGTGTTTTGTCCATAGTTCAAACCCTAAAATTCAAGCCTTTGAATGTGCACTTTCTAAGAACCAATAATGCAGTTTTGAGATTCTTCAAATAAATTACTAAATAAAGATTTAAGCATAAATACTCAGTACTCAAATGATTTTAATAATAATCTATGTTAACTTTAAATTTTTACTCCCAAATAAGAATTTAAGCTTATAAAATTGAACAACTATAATGTTCTTTTTAAAATTCACTTGCAACAAAGGAAACCATTCGATGCTCTTGGTAGTTTTTCAATAATAACTCTTGCTCAGTTACAAGGTGAGTTAATAATTAGATGTATAGTAATGAAATTGGTAACAAATTGCATAAGTATTAGAGTTGAAGAAGTAGAAGAGTTGAAGAAGTAGTGAAAGAGTGAAATAGTAAAAATGTCAATAACGGTGTATATATATGTTTACCCGAAAAACGGATAGAGTTGAATTTGTACGTAGTTCTAAGGGTATGCGATATAACTTGACACAAATCGTAAGAGTAAATAAAAATATCGAATTTTGACTGTAAAGAATGAAAAATAAGCAAAGTTGAAAAGGGGATAATTTAAGGATTAAGTAAGATGAATCAATCTATGAGGCTAAAAAAGGATAATTCTTCAATAGGGGAGTGTATGATATCTGAGTTACAATGTATGTAAAACTTTCCCTTTATAGAAATATAGCCATCCTTTTTATAGTGGGGAATCCTACTTTAGATATAATTAAAAATACATAGTGGGGAATCCATGATAAATCAGCTTTTTCCTAATTCCTGCCGAGATTCTCTCCCTTAGTGCGGCTGCAACGGCTCTTGTCTATGAGCTCGATCTTGATCGGACTCAGTATTGGTCGGTATTGGTCGGTTTCTAGTTTTAGAGCTCGAAGCGGGTTTGAGGTCGATGCCGACTCAGGGTCCGGTAATGATTTGGGCTCGGTATCGATTGGCCTCTGGCCCTTAAGCTCGATTCCACCACATATCATCATAGTTCGATTCGGACCCGAGTTCGATAATGACTTCGAACTCGGTATTTGACCAGTACCTAAAATTTGAAGCTCGTTTGTGCCATCTTCGGATCCCATCTCGATATTATTAAAACTTTCTTTGGTCCAATATGATCCCATCTCGATCAGTCGTACAAAGGCCAAAATCAGTTTCGATCGTATACAGATAGTCCCCTCATTTCTCGGGAAAGATGTGGCGAGAAACGATATAATTTCCCAACGACTCGATTGGATATGCACTGACGTTTGCATCGAGCCCGACCATGACGTACGTGATAGTTATCCCGTCGGTTTAGTTTACCAAGGCATTTAATGTGTGTCAGATGGTGGTCGACCACCGCTGATATTGAACCGCCATTGCTCAATCTATAAATTACCCCCCCCCCAACCATTTATCACTTTTACATCTTCAATCTCCAAATTTTCCAAGTTCTTCTTCTGAGTTCATCTGTAAATCTGCGGTTTTTTACTGCAAAATCTTTCTTTAAAAACACCAAATATTTGTTACCTCCTTCTATTTTCGATCTTAAAAATGGCAAAAATATCAAAAACCATTTCTCAAAAAGAAAAAGCTTCTTTTTCACAATCTGCCGCCGACAAAACACCGGTAGAGCCACGGTCTGAGGAGTGCGTTCCTGGGGTGTGTGTTCTTACCTCTGATTTTAAGGTCGACAAAGGCTTGTCGGTTCCGGCCGATGTGAGCCAGTATTGAGGTATATGTGTTCGATAACCGAGGGGTACCTCGAACAGATAATAAAAGATTGCAATTGGGAGAACAAAGAAATAGTAATCCCGACTCCTGAAGAAGATATCACCACCCATGTGAAAGGGTTTTTAAGCGTGTATACTTACCCTTTCACGTTAGGTCCTCTCGACCCTGTTATTATTGATTTTGGCCATCAATACCAAATAAACCTAGGCCAGATCCATCCTTCTTCTTGGCAGATCGTTATTTTGATTCGTTTCTTCGTGAACAAAATCGAGGGGATGCCTTTCACCCTCGACCATCTCATTCGATTGTACTGCCCTCGCCTCTTTCGAGGTGGATTAATAAAACTTCAGCGCCGGGCTACCAAGGTTATGTTCTCAAGCATAGATGAGGACAAGGATCAAGGCTGGATGGGCAGGTTCGTTCGAGTGAAGACTTCGGACCTGATTCCGTTTGAAAAGATGCCATTTCCCGGGGAGTGGAACATGAAGCGTAAGTGTAATCCTGCTGTTATCTCCTACTATTTTTCCCCTTCATTTCTTCCTTACTGATATCCTCTTTTTGTGATGCAGTGGTTCCTTGGATGCCTGGTGTAATTCCTGACCTCAAGAACCGGGTACGAGGTCTAGCTTCAACCTCTACATATGCCGAGCGCTCATGGCGTGATTTGTTAAAGGGCCGATGGGAGGCCAAAAATCATGGTAAGCCTCTTTCTCATATCTTTGGTAATTTGAATGAGATGCTCCCCATATACTTAAATTAATTTTCTTGTATGTAGGCCTGGGAAAAGATGTGGTTTTGAGGCCCCCGTCCATTGAGGAATAGGCTTCGGCCTCTGTCCCAAAATCGATGAAGGATAATAAGCAAAAAAGGGCCTCCACTTTCGAAAATCCAAAAACGAAGACGAGGATGGCTCGTAAGCCGAGGAAGAATACCATCCCTTTGATCATAGAATCAGTTCTGCATCTAAGGGATGAAGAAGAAGAAGAAGAAGAAGAAGAAGAAGAAAATGGCGAGCCCGTGCTGGTGGCCCGAGTGAAGAAAACCATCGATGCCCCAAAGGCAGCTGAATCGATGGTGATTTATAAAGCTCTGCCTCGGACTGAGGAGACATCAGAGGAAGGTTCGGGTAGAGTCCCCGAATCGTTGGAGATCGAGGATGCTTCCCACCGAAGTTAACAAACGGTGGGTATATCAGAATGGGTCAGTCCTGAAGCTCTTAGAACTAAGGAGAACGTCCCAAGCGAGTCGCTTGGGGCAATAGTAATCGGTGACTCACCCACTCTCCCTGCCTTTTCCGAAGGGGTGATTTGGGAAGCCCAAGCTTTGGGGGCCCTCGAGATAAACCGGTCTCATGAGGGGGAGGACCCCTTCTGTGATTTGTTTACTGGAGTTGAGGGTGTTGCTGACCCTAGTGATGTGTCGGGCCTTTTCTGTGAAGTGCAGCAAGCTTTGAATCGGGTAAGATTTAACTCCCTTCGTTGATATTTATGTTTGCTATTCTTCTCTAACTTCTTTTCTTCTTTCTTACGTAGGCCGCAACGGTTCATCGAGAAGTACGTTCTCGGTCTTGAGCTGAGCTACATAGGTACGAGGCCGACCTCTGATGGGTCACGAAGGAGAGGAACGCCCTTAGACTCCTCTTCGGGCAAAGGGAAGAAGAAATCAAAGACCTCCGAGCTGAGTTGGCCAAGGCTCATCAAGACCAGACCGACCTGACCGAGCAGGTAATAATAATCTTAAAACCCTATGGGCTCGATCCTGGAATGGTGGCTAATATTTCGATCTCACAGCTGCAGCAGAAGCTTGAGGTGATTGGGAAGCTTCGTGAGGAGGTCGATATGATAAGGGCGGAGTCATTGGGATGGAAAGATGGTATGGACCGTCTTGCCGCAGAAAACAAAACTGCTCGAGCCTAATTATCATCGGCCAAAAACCAACTTCAAGGCATGAAGGAGAAGAGCTTGGTTCAATCAAGAAAAATAGAGGAGCTTGAGGCTCGGTTTGCCTCCGAACTTGCCAAGGCCAAATCTGACACCGAAAAGGCAAAGGCTAATGCGGATGCACTTGTGGCCGTCTATCGGGCTGATGCTGAAGCTGCTCAGGTACAGGCAAGAGAGGCAGCCGAGACCACTAACACTCGAGCACATTAGGTTGCTGAACTTGCTAAATGCCGATCTCGGAGGGAGACCCTCGAAGAGATAAATGCTCGAGGTTTCGATCTCGCCTAAGAGATAAAAAGGGCTAAAGAGCTCGAAGCCGATGCTGAAGCCTTGGCTTCCGATGATGATGATGATGATGATGATGGGAGCAAGAGTGGGTCCGAGAGCGGGGAGGAGCCCGATGGAGAAGAGATCGCCCCCGGAGATAACCAAGAAACTTAGCCCTTAGTTTCCATTTTGGTTTTTGTGTGGGGTCTTGTTCGAGCGTTGTAAACATTCTTGTATATATATATATATAAAGATCTTTTATTTTCCTGACTTTCCTCTATTTTATTCTCTGCCTTTTGAAGATTTTGTTTTATTCATAAGGCTTTAGGCAATTTGATTGAATTTGGACCATGTAGCCTTTATAATCGAGTGAGTGCATGCTCAAACTCGAAATAAGGTAGCCCGTAGGCTTAGTAGTCGAGTGAGTGATTGCTCGAATTTGAAGTAAGAGTAGCCCGTAGGCTTAGCAGTCGAGTGAGTGCTTGCTCGAACTCGAAATGATGTAGCCCGTAGGCTTATTAGTCGAGTGAGTGATTCGAACTTGAAGTAATGTAGCCCGTAGGCTTAATGGTCGAGCGAGTGATTGCTCGAACTCGAAATAAGAGTAGCCCGTAGGCTTATTAGTCGAGTGAGTGATTCGAACTCGAAGTAATGTAGTCCGTAGGCTTAATAGTCGAGTGAGTGATTGTTCGAACTCGAAGTAAGGTAGTCCATAGGCTTTATAGTCGAGTGAGTGCTTTGCTCGAACTCGAAGTAAGGTAGCCCTTAGGCTTAATAATCGAGTGAGTAATTGCTTGAACTCGAAGTAAGGTAACCCGTAGACTTTATAGTCGAGCGAGTGATTGCTCGAACTCTAAATAAGAGTAGCCCGTAGGCTTAGTAGTCGAGTGAGTGCTTGCTCGAACTCGAAATGATGTAGCCCGTAGGCTTATTAGTTGAGTGAGTGATTCGAACTTGAAGTAATGTAGCCCGTAGGCTTAATGGTCGAGCGAGTGATTGCTCGAACTCTAAATAAGAGTAGCCCGTAGGCTTAGTAGTCGAGTGAGTGCTTGCTCGAACTCGAAATGATGTAGCCCGTAGGCTTATTAGTTGAGTGAGTGATTCGAACTTGAAGTAATGTAGCCCGTAGGCTTAATGGTCGAGCGAGTGATTGCTTGAACTCGAAATAAGAGTAGCTCGTAGGCTTAGTAGTCGAGTGAGTGATTGCTCGAACTCGAAATGATATAGCCCGTAGGCTTATTAGTCGAGTAAGTGATTTGCTCGAACTCGAAGTAATGTAGCCCGTAGGCTTAATGGTTGAGTGAGTGATTGTTTGAACTCAAAATAAGGTAGCCCGTAGGCTTAGTAATCGAGTGAGTGATTGCTCGAACTCGAAGTAATTTAGCCCGTAGGCTTTATAGTCGAGTGAGTGATTTTCTTGAACTCGAAATAGAGGATAGATTCTGAGATATGAGATATTGGTAAAAAATTCTCTTTATGTCATTATACATGTGTTTATATTCTGTACCAGGGATCGAGCAAACTACATGAGCATGGTTTGTTTTGACCATTTGGCTCTGTTGTCATGAAGTAATTTTCTTGCTTCGGACTTGATAATACTTGATAATTGTACTTGATATATTCGATGTATGCCCCCCCCCAGTATTTGAGGTTGATTGTAAAGAGGCCTCGGATACTATTGATTTGTTCTAAGTTAGCACGATCAATGGTTGCCTCATTAAAAACCTTGTCGAAAAACTCATTTGGGATATAACCGGTCTAAGGAAAAAAGAGTGCAACGCGTGCTTTCAGACCTAATGCTTCGTGTTGAATGATCCATCCTTGTTCCTGATCGAACTCCTGCAAGGGTTAGTTTCGAAATATAAACGAACATGGGAGGGTCGTACCTTAGCAGTAGTATCATTTTAGGTGCGACACATTCCAATTGCTTGATAGTTGTTTGCTGTTTATAATACCGAGCTTGTAGGATCCTTACCGACATTTTTGAGTACCTGATACAGTCCTTCCTAGTTTGGACCCAGTTTTCCTTCATTTGGATTTCGGGTGCTGAGGGTGACTTTCCTTAGCACTAAGTCCCCGATTTTAAAATGGCGAAGATTGGTTCTTTGATTATAGTATCTTTCGATCCGCTGCTTTTGGGTGGCCAATTGGACGAGAGTAGCTTCTCGTTTTTCATCCAATAATTCGAGGCTAGTATTCATAGCCTCGTGATTTTACTCTTTTGTTGTATATCGAAACCTGGCACTGGGTTCCCCGACTTCGACTGGAATTAAGGCTTCGGAGCCATATACTAAGGAGAACGGGGTTGCCCCCGTACAGTATTTTGATGTTGTTCGATATGCCCAAAGAACTTCGTGTAGAATTTCTCTTCATTTTCCCTTAGCGTCGTTCAACCTTTTCTTTAGGTTTTGAATGATAGTCTTATTCGTCGATTCGGCCTGTCCGTTCCCACTAGGGTGATATGGTGTTGATAATATCCTTTTTATTTTGTGGTCTTTGAGGAATTTCGTCACTTTGCTGCCGATAAATTATTTCCATTGTCACACACTATTTCGGCTAGTATCCCAAATCGACATACGATATGATCCCAGATGAAGTCTACAACCTCTTTCTCTCTTACTTTTTCAAACACCTGTGCTTCAACCCATTTAGAGAAATAGTCAGTCATAAATAAAATGAACTTAGCTTTACCTGGGGCCGATGGCAGAGGGCTGACGATATCCATTCCCCATTTCATGAATGGCCTTGGGGATAGGACTGAGTGAAGTTGCTCTCTGGGCTGATGGATCATCGGTGCAAACCTTTGACATTTATCACATTTTTGAACAAACTCCTTTGCATCTTTGTCCATATCGATATAATAATATCCTGCTCTGATTATTTTTCGGACTAATGAATCGGCACCGGAATGATTTCCACAAGTACCCTCGTGAATCTCACGTAGGATGTAGTCGGTGTCTTCCGGTCCTAAGCATACTGCCAATGGTCCATCGAATGTCCTTCGGTATAATGTTCCATCTGCAGTCAATGTGAATCGAGCAGCTTTGGTTCGTAGGGCCCTCGAAATTTTAGGGTCCGAAGGGAGCTTTCCATTCTCCAAGTATTCAATATACTTATTCTTCCAATCCCAGGTTAAGCTTGTAGAATTTATCTCGGCATGACCTTCCTCGATCACGGATCTCGAGAGTTGAACGATAGTCCCCGAGTTGATCTCGTCTTCCTCGACCGATGATCCCAAATTTGCAAGTACATCGGCCTCACTTTTTGTTCTCGAGGTACATGCTGTAAAGTTCATTCTTTGAAACGGTGCAAAGTTACCTGTAGTTTGTCCAAATACCTTTGCATTCTATCCTCTCGAACTTCGAAGATTTTGTTTACTTGATTTACCACCAGTAAAGAGTCACACTTGGCTTCAATGACTTCTGCTCCCAAGCTTTTAGCTAGCTCGAGACCTACAATCATGGCCTCATACTCGGCCTCGTTGTTAGTCAACCTAGTAGTTTTGATAGATTGCCTAATAGTGCTACCCGTAGGCGGCTTTAAAACGATGTCTAGCCCGGACTCCTTCACATTAGAAGCCCCATCTGTGAAAAGGGTCCACACCCCCGATAATGTACCCGATTTCAACAAGAGTTCCTTTTCGACTTTGGGTACGAGGGTTGGCGTGAAATCGGCCATGAAGTTCGCTAAAATTTGAGACTTGATGGCCGTCTGGGGTTGATATTCGATATCGTACCTACTGAGTTCGACGGCCCATTTGGCCAATCTGTCTGATAGTTTGGGCTTGTGAAAAATATTATGAAGTGGATAAGTGGTTAATACGCATATGGGGTGACATTGAAAGTAAGGTCTTAACTTTCTAGAGGCGCTTAAGTGCAAGTGCCAATTTCTCTAAGTGTGGATATCTAGTTTCTGCTTCCCCTAAGGTTCGACTTACATAATAAACGGAAAATTGCGTACCTTGCTCTTCTTGAACTAGGACACCACTTACCGCGATTTTCGATACTTCCAAGTACAAGCAAAGTTTCTCGTCTGCCTTTGGAGTGTGAAGCAGTGGTGGGCTTGATAGGTATTGCTTCAATTCCTCTAATGCCTATTGGCATTCCGGGGTCCAGGCGAAATCGTTCTTCTTTTTGAGTAGAGAGAAAGATCTGTGACTTCGATCTGATGACCTTGAAATGAATCGGCCTAGGGCAGTAATCCGTCCAGTTAGCCTCTGCATGACTTTCACACTGTCCACGATGGCGATGTCTTCGATGGCCTTGATTTTATCGGGGTTGATCTCGATCCCCCAATTCGATACCATGAAACCAAGGAACTTGCCCGAACCGACCTCGAAAGCACATTCCTCGGGGTTGAGCTTCATGTTGTATTTCCTTAAAATCTCAATTGTTTCCTGCAAATGAGCCAAATGGTCCTCTGCGCGCAGGGACTTAACTAGCATGTCATCAATATAAACTTCCATTGATTTACCTATTTGTTCCTCGAATATTTTATTTACTAGGCGTTGGTAAGTAGCTCCTGCATTTTTTAGCCCGAAGGGCATCACATTATAACAATATGTTCCATATTTGGTGACAAATGAAGTTTTTTCTCGGTCTTCCGGGTTCATTTGGTTTTGATTATACCCGAAATAGGCATCGAGAAAAGTAAGGACCTCGTGGCCGGCCGTGGCATCGATCATGCGATCGATGTTGGGCAGCGGAAAAGAATCTTTAGGGCACGCCTTGTTTAACTCCTTATAATCTACACAAATTCTAAGTTTGTTCCCTTTTTTAGGGACTACAACTATATTGGCTAACCATTCGGGGTATTTCACCTTCCGAATGGACCCTATTTTAAGAAGTTTAGTTAACTCGTCCTTTATGAATGCATGCTTTACCTCGGAATGGGGTCTTCTCTTTTGCTTCACCGATTTGAACCTAGGGTCCAGGCTTAGCCGATGCGTCGTTATATCCGATGGGATCCCTGTTATATCTAAATGGGACCAAGAAAAACAATCTATGTTATCGATAAGAAATTGAATAAGCCTTTTCCTGAGTTCGGGGGTTAATCCCCTTCCCAGGTATACCTTTCGTTCGGGCAAATGCTTGATTAGTATGACTTGCTCCAGTTCTTCAATTGTTGATTGGGTAGCGTCGGAATCATCGGGGACCACGAAGGATCGAGGGATCCTTTGATCATCATCTTCATCAAACTTCTGATTTTCTAGTTGGATTGAAGCTGACGTCTGTGATTTCTATTTGGCATCTCGTTCCCCTTTTGAATCCGACCCCTTTGTTGATGAAGGTGAGGATATCGGAATTGATTCTTCGATGGCAAACATTTCTCTCATGGCCGGTTGTTCTCCGTAAACTGTTTTGACTCCCTCCGATGTTAGGAATTTAAGAACCTGGTGGAGGGTCGAAGGTACTGCTCTCATATTGTGGATCCATGGTCTTCCAAAAAGGGCGTTGTACCTCATGTCGCCTTCAATTACGTGGAACTTCATTTTCTGGATGGTCCTGACCATGTTTATCTGCAGAATTATCTCGCCTTTGGTGGTTTCACATGCCATATTGAATCCGTTTAGAACCAGGGTTGCGGGTACGACCTAGTCCTGTAGACCGAGCTGTTCTACAACCTTCGATCTAATAATGTTGGCCGAGCAACCTGGATCAATTAACACACGCTTAACTTTAGTTTTATTCATAAGTACGGATATTACCAGTGCATCATTGTGAGGTTGCATGACTCCTTCTCCATCTTCATCATTAAAGGACAAGGTTCCTATGGGTGCGTAATCCTGAGTTCGAGCTCGCTTTTCTCTCATAACCGATGTCTTAGTTCGTTTAAGCACCAGCCCCTGAGGGGTATTGACGCCACTGATGATCATGTGGATGATATGTTGTGGTTCTTCCTATTCGTTTTGTTTAACGAAGTCCCTATTTTTGAAATAGTTTTTGGCCCTGTCGCTTAAATATTCTCGAAGGTGCCCTTTATTGAATAATCGGGCTACCTCCTCTCTTAGTTGCCTGCAATCTTCCGTTCTGTAGCCATGGGTGCCATGATATTCTCACATTTGATTGGGGTTCCTCTGGGCAGGATCGGTCTGCATGGGTCGAGGCCATTTAGTATCTGTGATGCATCCGATAGCCGACACGATGGCAGATGCATCGATGCTGAAGTTATACTCTGATAACCGTGGTGCTTCCTTAGGTCCGGTAGACCTGTCGAACCCATTTCTGTTCATCAGCCCCCGAGACCCTTGACCTCGATCACTTATTTTATTGCCTTGTCTGGGGTTACGCCTCGTTTCATTGATCCTGTGGTTTCCACTATATAGTCGGTATCGGTCCCTGATCAGAACTTGTTCTCGATTGATGTCCGTTCTAGCAGTGGGTTCAGAACCCAGCTGATCGTCTTTCACTCTACTTTTCGACTGGTACCGATTATACACGTCGGCCCAAGTAATAGCTGGGTACTCAATCAGGTTATGCTTCAACCACCGTGAAGCCGTTGAACTTCATTCGTTCAAACCTTGAGTGAAAGCCTGAACAACCCAATCGTCTGTGACTGGTGGCAGATCGATTCGTTCCATTTGAAAACGAGATACGAACTCCCTTAGCATCTCGTTATCCTTTTGTCTTACCTTGAACAGGTCCGACTTCCTGGTCTCGACCTTTATGGCCCCTGTATGTGCTTTTATGAAGGAATCTGCAAGCATAGCAAAAGAATCGATAGAATTAGATGGTAAATTAAGATACTATATCATTGCTCCCTTTGACAGGGTTTCACTGAATTTCTTCAATAATACGGATTCGATTTCATCGTCCTCTAGGTCGTTCCCTTTAATAGCACATGTGTAAGAGGTGACATGTTCTTTGGGGTCGGTAGTTCCGTTATATTTAGGAATCTCGGGCATACAGAATTTCTTTGGGATCGATTTAGGAGCCGTGCTTGGGGGAAAGGCTTTTGTACGAATTTTTTGGAATCTAAGCCCTTCAATATCGGTGGTTCCCCCGGGATCTGATCAACCCTAGAGTTATATGTTTCCACCTTTTTGTCGTTTGCCTCGATTCTCCTTTCTCCTGATTCTATTCGTTTGATCAGTTCTTCGAACATCTTAGCAATTTCGGGATTAGTCCCCAACTCTTGCTCATTTAACCTTACTATAACTGGTTCCGTTCTGTGAGCGATTTCTCGGGGTGGACTGGGCTCCGGCCTGCTCGGTATCTGGGTTTGACTCTGCAACTGAGCTATTGCTGCCTATTGAGCTTGCAGCATTTCAAAAATTATATGCAAGCTGACGCCGTTTTCCTCGACGTTATGGGTATCTCGAATTGCAGATCGAGTGCCACCATGAATGCTATTTTCAGGTTCAGAATGTAGGTTTGCCTCAATGGCCACATGCGAATTAACATCTAATGGCACTTCGACTCGAGCTCCAACGGCGTCGACAAGCGGCCTTTCGGTCCTGGGCGTCAAATTGTTGCTCTCACCTTGAAGACCAGCTTCGTTGTCGATAGGTAAGGCCATTAAATTGATAGCTCGTCGTTGCTAATCCAAAATCAAAGACACTTCCGGAAACAAGCGTAAAATGGCGTGTTTTGCAGATTCATATCAAATAACCACTGTTATCCTTAGCCTCATGGTGGGCGCCAAACTTTTTATCTGAAAAATGGATAAAGTTGAATTTGTACGTAGTTCTAAGGGTATGTGGTATAACTTGACACAAATCGTAAGAGTAAATTGAAATATCGAATATTGACTGTAAAGAAAAATAAACAAAGTTGAAAAGGGGATGATTTATGGATTAAGTAAGATGAATCAATCTATGAAGCTAAAAAAGGATAATTCTTCACTAGGGGAGTGTATGATATCTGAGTTAAAATGTATGCCAAACTCTCCCTTTTACAGAAATATAGTCATCCCTTTTATAGTGGGGAATCCTACTTTAGATATAATTAAAAATACATAGTGGGGAACCCATGATAAATCAGCTTTTTCCTAATTCCCGCTGAGATTCTCTCCCTTAGTGCGGCTGTAATGGCTCTTGTCTATGAGCTCGATCTTGATCGGACTCAGTATTGGTCAGTTTCCAGTTTTAGAGCTCGAAGCAGGTTTGAGGTCGATGCCGACTCGGGGTCCGGTAATGACTTGGGCTCGGTATCGGTTGGCCTCTGGCCCTTAAGCTCGATTCCAGCACATCTCATCATAGTTCGATTCGGACCCGAGCTCGATAATGACTTCGAACTCGGTATTTGACCTGTACCTGAAATTTGAAGCTCGTTTGTGCCATCTTCGAATCCCATCTCGATATTATGAAGACTTTCTTTGGTCCAATATGATCCCATCTCGATCAGTCGTACAATATAAAAAAAAAAAGAAATCTAATTTTGCACAACCTTTAGAAATGGGAAAGAAAAATTAAGGGTCTTTATAACAGTTGCCTATGTGGGTATCTCAGCTTCAGCTCTTCCTTACAAGAGAATTCTTCCCATTTTGCGTAAGATCTTCGCTCTAGATATAAATCATCTACTTACTTTTTATTATATCACCATTGAAGAATATAGTTTCAATGCTTGACGTTAATTAAAAATTGAGAATAATTCAAAAGAGAGTAGCAAATATTCTTTAAAAATGACGAATTTGAAAAAGAAACCATTAAAGTTTTAGTTATTCCATTTTTGATGATTATACCATTACTGAAATTACAGTATGCAATTGAAATATAATATTACAGTAAACTATATTTTATAATATTATGTTGTTTCAGAATCATGAGCAAAGATTATTTGTATTAATGGAGAGAGAGAGAGGTATACAAAATATGATAAATAGGTAAATCACACTATTGTATACCATTAAGGTTACAAAATACAAATTGTAAATTCTGAGTGCATACAACATAAATACATACAGGGTGTTTTGTTGATATTTTTTCTAAATAGGTATATAGTGTAATATTTTTACCATGGGTATTTAGTATTTACTGGATAATTTTTTGGGAAGCAGGGGAACTTCACGTAAATTTCTCAAAAGTTAAACACCAAATTTCTATTGTTTTGAATGGTATGTGCTTGTGTTTTCTAGCATTTTTTTTTTTCATGTTAGGGGAGATATTGTTAAGGTTTCATTTCCTCGTTTGATTTCTATCTAGTCTTTTTTATTGTTATATTTCTTTTCCGATAGAAAAAAAGGGGGATTTGCAGTCGTACCCTATATTTGTGTCACCTTTTAACCTGTACCCTATTTTTAAAAATTATTGATTTTGTAGCCAGCTGACAGTATATCCGTAATAATATGACAATTACACCCCTGACAAAAGATATAAAACCTGCATCACTCATAAATTGCGTGATCTGCAACTTCATTCGTGAAAAAGGATCTCCTCCTCTCCTCTCAGCAACTTTATAAAAAACCAAAAACTTGTCCAGATTCATCTTCAGAATCACACTTGCATGAATTTGTTTCACGTTGAATCTAAAACTTCATGTTAATGTAGCATGAAGTTGTTTCATGTTGAAACTAAAACTTCATGCTAATATAGCATGAAGTTGTTTTACATTAAAGCTAAAACTTCATGCTAATGCATGCTGAAGTTATTTATCCTGTAGTCTACAGTTTTGTTATGAGTTTTATCCGAAACTTCAGTCTAAACATGCTGAAGTTATTTAGTTCATTTGCTAAAACTTCAGACTAAACATGCCTAAGTTATTTAGTTCATTTGCAAAAACTTCAGACTAAACATGCTTAAGTTTTTGTCTTGCAGTATGTAATTTTCTAATGAGCTTTTGCTAATGCATGCTGAAGTTATTTAGTTTATTTGCTAAAACTTCAGACTAAACATGCTTAAGTTTTTGTCTTGCAGTATGTAATTTTCTAATGAGTTTTTGCTAATGCATGCTGAAGTTATTTAGTTCATTTGCTAAAATTTCAGACTAAACATACTTAAATTTTTTAGTTCATTTGCTAAAACTTCTGACTAAACATGCAAGTTTTTGGCTTGCAATATGTAATTTTCTATTGAGTTTTTGGTAATGCATGCTGAAGTTATTTAGTTCATTTACTAAAACTTCATACCAAAACATGCTGAAGTTTTGTCCTGCAGTCTACAGTTTTGTCATGAGTTTTATCCGAAACTTCAATATAAACTAGCTGAAATTTTTTAGTTCATTTGCTAAAACTTCAAACTAAACATGTTTAAGTTTTTGTCTTGCAGTATGTAATTTTCTAATGAGTTTTTTCTAATGCATGCTGAAGTTATTTAGTTCATTTGCTAAAATTTCATATCAAAACATGCTAAAATTTTGTCCTGCAGTCTACAATTTTGTCATGAGTTTTATCCGAAACTTCAGTCTAAACATGATGAAGTTTTTTAGGTCATTTGCTAAAACTTCAGACTAAACATGCTTAAGTTTTTGTCTTGCAGTATGTAATTTTCTAATGAGTTTTTTCTAATGCATGCCGAAGTTATTTAGTTCATTTGCTAAAATTTCATACTAAAAATATTCTAAAGTTTTGTCCTGCAGTCTACAGTTTTGTCAATAGTCTTTTATTAAAGAATGGCAAAATCATCTTTTTAAAACGCTTTTAACAAAAATAATGGCTACGGATGCAAACGAAAAAACAAAACGGATATAAGTTAAAATGGGGCGACCAAATAAGGCGCCCCATGCAAATTTTACAAAAAAGAGAGGCATCCGGTTAAAATTTTTGATCGAATATAGTAGGATAAGCCCATAATTGACTTAGAGTTCAAAGAATGAAACTTCTTAGATTGAGCTCTTCGTCATCTTTTTTTCTTCCCACAAATTGGGCTTCTTTAAGGAGTTCAAGCTCATAATCTTGCAGCGTATCTACCACGTTGCTCATCATGTTTTAGTATGTGATTTACTCATATTCCTAGCTTTTGGTATTTTACTTTGATATTAAACCTTAAATAAGTTGTAACAATTATAAAAATGAGGTGTCCCACGTCAGTTGAAAAATATAAGTTGTTGTCTTCTTTTATGTGGAATTGAACACCCCTTGCGTTATGAGTTAACTTTGAGTTTAACAAATAAGTTAGGTCGAAAATCTATTTGCATGCTATAGCCAGATCCATTTCTATTCTTAATTTATCTAATGTTAGTGATCATGTTATATTGCTCGCACTTCAAATGTCCAGCCTAAAATGTCAAAAAAGAAAACACTTTGAGAAGAAAATGTGATTTTTGTCTAATTAGGTATGGTGGAACTTGTCCAACTTTCATTTCTACGTTTCGTAAAGATCCTTCTTTCTATAGTCATACCATTGTTATGATAGAATTTCACTGGTATTCTTCTGCATAGGAAATAATCTTTTCATGTTTCATTCGTTTGTTGATGTCATTTGAATCGTCTTGGTTAAACTGAAATTGGTCTTGCAATTTTCTTTGTCACAGCGACAATAACAAATTGTATATATTCTAAAAGAGAATAATTGTTGGTATATCATTTGACTGAAAATTAGTCAATTAAAAGTAAAGGATAAAAATTAAAGTAGGATGACGGAGTAATAATTATTTTGTTCGCAAATAACGTTAGAAGAAATTCAACTTACACTAAAGAAAATTGTGAGTAAACTGTGGATTTTACGAGGAATTTAACTTAGAAATAATCTGTTAGATGTTGGTTGTTGACTGTCGAACTAGAAGTAAGACATTCTTAACTCGATGGATGTAAACTGTAATTAGATGTCCAGTTAGAGTTTTTTTTTTTTTTTTTGGGTTAAAAAAGTTAGAGGTGTTACGAAGAAAGAAAATAAATGAACGGTATTTTAATACTCTCTAATAGTTATGAAATATTATATTAGTGGATGATGTCTCTTAACTCCTAAAGAACTTACTCCTATTATTCTTTTCAATCATGTAGTTAACCTTCCATTACTTCTTAATTCTTACTTCTTACCATTATGATTGTGTAGACATATAAAATTTATTGGGTCTAATCCATATAAAATTTGGATTAAATTCATTTGGGTTAAATAATTAATTTGGACTATATAAATTAAAATTAGTCCATTTTATTATTTTTTAAGCCCAAGGTCCATTTTATCTTAAGGTCCAGACTCATGCCATGTGTCAAGTGACATGGCATGTCCAGTCAAACCCAAAGCCAACAAGTTGATGCCACTTGTTAAATGATGTGGCAATCCCAGTCCAAAACAATGAGTCAATCAGAATCAAGCAAGAGAGTTTATATGTAGCTGGACTGTCCATCCTTTACCATTATAAATAGAGGGGGTTACATAACTCTCTAAAGACATTCAGAGGTGGAGAAGAGCATTTCGCAATTTGTGAAGGCATCCACAAATAGAGAGATCAATCATCAAGTGCAAAGTTCTTCAACAAAGGAGTGATCAACAGAGTTCTTCCCGGAGATCAACCCAAAACAACGAAGTGTTGCTCGACGTTCTTGGCTATTAAATACATCACAGGGAGGTCTGCATCATCCTACATTCGAGAAAGACGCTTCTCAAGCCCTCGAATCACGGAGAATTTCAGAGAGGAGAATCAAGGGATACATAGAATTGTACTCACAAATATTCATCAATAAAATCTCTTTTTTTCTTCATATTATTTTTGTTGCAGTTTATTTTTTCGTACTACGAAAATTTGTTGCAAGCAAATTTTTGCACGCCTAGTGGGACCAATTCTGTCCTTCATCTCTCCTTGTTGCAAGTTGAAAACTACAAACTTCAGATCTATTACTACAATGGCCTTCCGCACGTGTGATGTTTCATGCAAAGATTCTACTACTACCGTATCCGCTAAGCTCAGTCATGTTGGCCCAATCACTCGAAGCAAGTTCAAGGCTAGTGGATTTGATGGTTCCGAATACTTCGCCTCCTTGGAGATGGCAAAGAAGAGTTGATCTCACATGGCATCTGCAACCGCAATCTTTGGAGGCAACACCCCATTCTCGTTATTTGATGAACTTTCTCAAACAACCTTGAACCTTGGTGAATTTGAGGATTTGGTGAATTCTCCAGTTTCAACAAAAGTCAATGCCTTAATGACTGATGACTGATGCAACTAACGTGGATGAAAAGTTTTCTATGATGGAACAGACTATAGAAGTCTTGAAGAATTCTGTTGAAGACAAAGACGTTCAAATCGCTCAACTCATGAACAAATTGGAGGCCTATGCACCTGGAGAGTCGAGCCATGTCTCCCCTGGTTCACCTGGCACTACCTCGCAAAAAAACGTCTATTGAGGAATCATTTGCCAAGTTTAACATTCAAAAGGAAAAGCAATTCACTTCAGTTGTGGCATTATCTGTCCAACTATTGCAAGACATGATAACAAACACCATCAGAGCTTAATATCGCGGACCATCACAAAGTTTGTTGTACTACTCTAATCCTTATACTAAGAGAATTGATTGTCTAACCATGCCAACCAATTATCAACCACCAAAGCCGCATCAATTTGATGGCAATGGGAATCCAAGGCAATATATTGCTCACTTTGTCGAGACTTGTAGCAATATTGGAATGCATGGTGACCTTTTGGTAAAATATTTTATTCGTTCTCTAAAATGGAATGCATTTTATATTGACTTGTAGCCCAAGTCCATTGATAACTGGGAGCAACTTGAAAAGGAATTTCTCAATCGTTTTTACAGTATCCGAAGAACTGTAAGTATGATAGAGTTGACAGGCACCAAGCAAAGGAAGGACGAGCCCGTGGTGGGTTACATCAATTGTTGGAGGGCGTTAAGTTTGGACTGCAAGGATCGCTTTTCAGAAATATATGATGTGGAGATGTGCATTCAAGGAATGCACTGGGAGGTTTGTACATCCTATAAGGGATCAAACCGTGAACTTTTGAAGAACTTGCAACGCGGGCACATGACATGGAGTTAAGCATCGCAAGTCATGTAAAGTCATATCCATTTGCTGATCAGAAGGAGTTCAAGAAAATGTTGCATCAAATCACCAAACAAAAGAATCTATGGTGGTGAAAGCAACTTTTGTGAAAGTCATGACCAAGCAAAATGTGAAGGAGGATAAGACCCCAAGTCAATATCCGAAAGAGGATAAACACCATCCCACCTTGAAGGAATTAAAGGCGAAGGTTTATCCAATTCTAGATTCAGACGTACCCACAATCCTTGATGAATTGTTGGCCAAGAAAGTCATCGATCTCCTTGAATCAAAAAGGCCTGAGAAAATTGGTAAAGTTGGCGATCCGAAATACTGCAAGTTTTATCGCGTCATTAGCCACCCTACAGAGAAATGTTTCGTCTTGAAGGAGAAAATCATGGCGCTTGTAAGTGAAGGAAAAATCATCATAGACATGGATGAAACAACAAAAGCAAATCATGCAAGTATCGCGCTTAAGGAAAAGAAGTGTTCAAGGTTACTGAACGTGTCAAGCACTGCCTTCTTATAATTTGGAAGTTTCGAGCCTGTTGAAGTTGATCTTCCAAGGAAACCTCTTGAAGGTTCACTAAAAGCTGGACACTCAGTCCAAAGACAAAGACGATGAAGGTTGGACTCTAGTCACTCACAAGAAACGAAAATATCAAGCACTTTTGAGGCTACGACTTCCTAAGCCAAGAGCAAAAATAAGCGATGTGGATAAGCTACAACGACCAAGAATTATCAAATATTCTATTAGCAAGAAGATTAATTATGCCTTATCGCTGAAGTTCCGAAAGCCCATCACATTGCATGAATTCTTTCCTGGAAAATTCCTTCATGTAGGTCACGTTGGTGCAACTCATGCAGTTTCTAGTACTGATGAAACAGAGGAAAGCAACGATGAGCTTGATCCAATGAAAACACAAGAACATCATGATAATGGAAAAGTTGTCACATGTTGTGCAACAATTTCCTTCATAGATGATGACTTGCAGCTGGGGTCTAAGCCATATAACAGACCTTTGTTTGTTGTAGGGGCAATTCAGGAACAACATCTCAATCGCATACTTGTTGATGATGGTTCGGCTGTCAACATCATGCCAAAGATGGTGCTAAAAAAGCTTGGGATCTCTATCGATGATCTATTCAAAAGTAACCTAACAATCCAAGGTTTCAATCAAGGAGGACAACGAGCCATAAGTATGATCCGCGTGGGATTATCCATTAGAGAGATGAAGTCAAACACCCTGATTCACGTCATAGATGCTAAAACATCATACAACTTGCTACTTGGACGTCCTTGAATTCATGAGAATGGGTTGGTGTCATCTATTTTGCATCAATGTCTGAAGTACATAAAAGATGGAGAGATAGTAAAAATTGATGCAGACATCAATCCTTTCACTGAGACAGAGTCATACTTTGCAGATGCAAAATTCTATCTAGGTTTTTGTGAACCGAGTATGGAGAAACCATCATCAGTTGACAAAGTTGATGTCAATTCAAAAGCAAAAAATGAGGCTCAATGGACTGCTGTCAGGAAAACGGAAGAAATCTCCATTAAGCTATTATTATTTGAAAGTGACATACAGACGAAGATTGATAAGGAGTATCTGGTTTTCTGCTATGTGCCGCGTGAGCATCGGAAGAAAGTACAACCTCCGTTAGAAGAATGTACTGCAAAGAAGAAAATGAGTCACAAAGCGATACAATATTTGAAGGAGCATATGACCGCCCCAGTTGCACAAATCCCATCCGTGGCTTGTGAGTCTGCTAAAGGCAATCTCCAAGCTGATAAAATAAAAGGGAACTTTGATCCTAAGGCCTTCATACTGCTTGAAAAGTCTGGTTACGACTTCTCCAATCCATCAAGACTAGGAGAACTCAAAGATGAAGTCACTGGTGAAAAGATACATAGGCTCAATGAGTTCCAAATAAAGTTGAGAAAACAAGGGCACTACGTCGCCACACCAAAGTTTGGGTTGGGATTCAATTTGGCAGAGCCTATTCAAATTTCATCTAAGAGAAGCAAAGAGATATCTTTATCACAACACGCCTCGGTAGAGGAGATGAAGGAAGTTAAGGGCAAGAAAATAAAATAACAGGCTTCAGTGTTTGATCGCATTAGAGGCTCAACCACTCGGGTCTCGGTGTTTGAAAGGCTAAGTCACAAAGGTGAACATGTATCTTCCAAACATCTAAAGGAAGTTTTCACTACCTCAAAGACCTTCGTCTTTTGTCGCCTGGTAACCACAAGGAAGTCACCATCTAGAAAGATACTGTCAAAACATAAGGAGCAAGTCCATGAGGAGCGGGGTCATTTTGAAGTTGTTGCTGACAAAGAAATTTGTAGTGCTTTCCCATCACGTATGAAGAGAAAGTCTATATTTTGTCAATATCCACAGATGGTTCACTGAAGGTGCAAAGGAGAACCATTGTTTACACTTGCCAGCCTCGTAAAGAAGCATAGAAAGAGAAAGAAGCCATGCCGACCATCCAAGTAAGTCAAAGAGAAAAGTCAGACTTTGTGGAAACATCCTATCACATAACTGTGGAAGATAGCTCATGCCTTGACATTGATGATGAAGTACATGAGGCTCCCCCTCAACTAGAAGATGGCGGGCAATCGACTGTAGATGAGCTTAAGGAACTCAATTTAGGCACTCTGGAAGATCCATTCTCCACCTTCATTAGTGCGCTTCTTATGTCTCACGAGGAGGAGGAATACTCCAAGTTATTGACCGAGTACAAAGATGTATTCGCTTGGTCGTATAAGGAAATGCCTGGTCTTAGTCTTAAGGTAGTCGTTCATCATTTAGGGATCAAAAGTGGAGCACGCCATGTGAATCAGTCGCAACGCCTGTTTTGACTCGAGCTAGTACCACAAATTGAAGTCAAAGTCAACAAGCTCATCGAGGCGTGATTTATTCGAGAGGTGAAGTACCCATCATGGATATCGAATATTGTACCTGTCAAGAAGAAGAATGGTCAAATACGTGTTTGTGTTGACTTTCGAGACCTAAATAAGGCATGTCCGAAAGATGACTTTCCGCTACCAATTATTGAACTCATCGTTGATGCTACAGTAGGGCATGAAGCTATGTCATTCATGGATGGGTCCTCCGGATACAATCAAATCAGAATGTCTCCAAAAGATGAAGAGTATACCGCTTTCCGAACTCCAAAAGGGATATACTGCTACAAAGTGATGCCTTTCGGTCTGAAGAATTCTAGTGCCACCTACCAACACGAGATGCAAAACATCTTTGATGACATGCTTCATAAGAAGGTTGAATTCTACGTCTATGACTTAGTGGTGAAGACAAAGAGTAGGCGTTACCACCTTGAAGACCTTCAAATTATTTTTGAAAGGTTAAGAAAATTTGACCTGAAGATGAATCCACTCAAGTGTGTATTTGGAGTTGCTTCAGGAAAGTTTCTTGGCTTCATTGTGCGTCATCGTGAAATTGAAGTCAATCCTGCAAAAACTGACGCTATTTAGAAAATGCTCGAGCCAAAGAACTTGAGGGAGCTTTGAAGTCTCCAAGGAAACTTAGCATTCATCCGGAGGTTCATATCTAATTTGGCCGGACGGTGTCAACTATTCAATCATCTACTGAGGAAGGATATCCCTTTTCATTGGGATCAGTCATGTCAAAAAGATTTTGAAAGCGTCAAAAGATACTTGTTGAATCCACCTAACACGCCAATGCTTGGGAAGCCATTGATACTCTACATCGCGGCACAGGAACGTTCACTTGCAACACTACTTGCTCAATAGAATGAGGAAGGAAAGGAACAAGCCTTGTACTACCTCAGTCGAACTCTGATAGGAGTTGAGCTGAACTATACACCTGCTGAGAAAATATGCTTAGCGTTACTTTATGCGATGAAGAAGCTAAGGCATTATTTTGAAGCATACATCATCAAACTCATCTCTCAAGCAGATCCTGTGAAGTTCGTGATGACTCGACCTATTTGTTTTTGGACGCCAAGCAAGATAGTCCATATTATTAACCAATATGAGATCATATACACACCTCAAAAGGCTGTGAAAGGACAAACACTAACCAATTTTCTAGCTGATCACCCTCTTCCGGCGGAATGGGAGCTCTCTGATGAGTTTCCAGATGAAGACGTTTTGTTCATTGAAGAATTGCCACCATGGACAATGTTCTTTGATGGATTTGCACGTCGTAATGGTGAGGGGGCAGGTGTTGTGTTGATCTCTCCAGAAAGACAAGTCATTCCATTCTCTTTTCTTTTAGGTGAAACATGCTCCAACAATGCCGCAAAGTACCAAGCTTTGATCATCGGTCTCGAAATGGCATTAGACATGAAGATTCTACAGTTGGACGACGACTCTAAGCTGATCATCAACCAACCTTTGGGGAGTTATGAGGTAAAGAAGGAAGATATCTTACCGTACCATCAATATGCTTCTGGTTTACTTGAAAGATTCGACCAAGTATTCTTAAACCACGTCCCAAGAGAAGAAAATCGCAAGGCTGATGCTTTGGCTACTTTGGCCACGACGATGGCACTTGGAGAGAATGAGTCAACAAAGGTATATGTGTGTTATTGATGGGTTATTCCTAGACTTCTTGATCTTCAAATCAACAAAATCCATCTTACGTCTGTTCGAGTGATTAAAGAAGAAGATTGGAGGCAATCGCTGATAGAGTACCTTGAACATGGAAAGTTACCTGAGGATCCGCGACAAAGAACAGACATTAAATGAAGAGCACCAAGATTCATCTTCTATAAGGGGAAATTGTTTTGCCGCTCTTTTGAAGGACTATTCTTAAGATGTCTTGACAAAGAAGAAGCCTGCCAAGCGATGGATGAAGCACATTATGGCTCATGCGGAGTACGCCAATCTGGTCCCAAGCTCCATTTTCACATCAAGAGGATGGGCTACTTATGGACGACAATGGTGAAGGATTGCATGGAGCATGCCAAAAGATGTAAAGCGTGTCAATTTCATACCAACTACATCCACCAACCTCCAGAGCCTCTTCATCTAACTGTATCTTCATGGCCTTTTGATACATAGGGACTTGACATTGTTGGACCGCTTCTAAAGTCATCAAAGGGACAAATGTATATATTGGCCGCTACAGACTACTTCTCTAGATGGGCTGAAATTGTTTCACTCAGGAAATTGTTGTCGATTTTATCAAGTCATATATAATTTTTAGATACGGCATACCAAGATACATAATCACAGACAATGGAACACCATTTGACAACATGCTCGTGAAGAGTCTGTGTGAGAAATTAGATTTCAAGCAACATAAGTCTTCAATGTATAATGCACCGGCCAACGGCCTTGTTGAAGTTTTTAACAAGACGTTTGGTAACCTTTTGAAGAATGTTATTGCAAAGAACAAGAGAGACTGGCATGAGAGAATTGGTGAAGCTTTGTGGGCATACCGAAAAACCTTCAGAACTGCTACACAAGCAACTTCTTACTCTTTGGTGTATGGCGTAGAAGCAGTCATTCTGTTGGAGCAATAAATTCCATCATTGCGAATCGCAATCCAAGAAGGAATCACGTCCGAAGAGCATGCTCAACTTCTCCTAGAAGAGTTAGAGGCATTGGATGAGAAAAGATTGAAAGCGCAACAAAAATTAGAGTGCTATCAAGCTCAACTAGATAGAGCCTTCAACAAGAAAGTGCGGCCACGATCATTCTAAGTGGGAGACTTAGTCCTAGCTGTTCGACAACCCATAATCCTCAACAAACGCATAAGCGACAAGTTTACCTTAAAATGGGATGGGCCATATGTTGTGAAGGAAGCCCATTTAAGTGGCGCATACAAAATCGTTGATAAGGATGGTCTCAGAGTTGGTCCGATCAATGAAAAAAATTCTGAAGCAGTACTTCCCATGAAAATCACCTACGCTCCTCGACGCACGAGCCTAAACTACAAGACATGATGCTCCTTGACGCATGAGCCTAAACTGCATGTTGCTACACTCTAGTCCGCATGAGTCTAAACTGTGTTCAGTAAACAAAAAAGGGTCTGCTGGGTTGAAAACCTCAAAAGAGGTGGCCTAGGCAAAAGTTAGGACAAAAAAAAGTCCGCTAGGTAGAAAACCTCATGAGAGGCGGCCTAGGCAAAAATTAAGACATAAAAAAAATAAAAATAAAAACTCATCCCTCTGAATAACGTTATGACTTGATCCTCTTCACCGAGGTACGTAAGCAGCTTAGAGTTTCATTCTAAGTTTAGTCGCATGAATTTTAAAAAAAAAGGTTTGGCTTATGGGATCGTCGCATTAATTGTTCCAAATGTAGAGGCATATGTAAATAAGGAAAATAAGACAATGTGGCACCAAAGCATAAAAGACATTTTATTATTTTAATATTGAAAGAGTTATGTACATCAATTATAAAAGTAAAAATGAGACATCATCCTATACAAGGAATATGATGTCATGTAGGCGATCGAAAGATAAGTCTGGTTGCCAACTCGTTCGTGACTTCTCCAAATGATGGATCATCCTTGATGGCGTGCTCATAGTATTTAGCAGCTTCCATAATCCCTTAACTATGTATCTTATAGTTGAGTCATGGGCGCAAGGATCTACTTCTTGTGTTTGAATCTCCCATACATGAGCATATACATCACTCTCAAAAGTTCCATCATAAGCTTCATGGATATCACAAATTCAAGTATACACAACTTTTGGGAAATGACTATTTTCACATGATGATCTCTCTGCAACATCGAGTAAGTCTTTTGCATGGAGATTTTGCTCGTTTCTTGTTGACATCAAGATATCCACATCTTGTGGGCCTTCTTGGTCTGAAAATGTGACCTTTTGAGCTCCTTCACAAGCCTGCAAAAGAAATAAACAAGGAGATAAGATTTGTGATGATAGCCAAAGCTATTACATACGAAGCCATAGAATCAACTTCAAAAATATTTATTATGCTAGCAAAGAATGAATTAAGCCTCCATATTTGACATGATTATAGTTCTTGATGTCCAAATTTTATAGGATCAAACCGTTGGTGATTCCGACGCTCCTAGTTCAAGATACAATTTTTCTTGGCTGAAAGTACGCAAGCCTGAAAGCTCCCTGCAGTTAGGTCAACTTCAAAATATTTCTATTGATAGCCCAAAATATGTTATGCTATGAAATTCATATGTCTCTGAGTTTACTTTCTAACGGCGTAAACAAATCGCCATTTGGAGATTCCTAGCTCAAGATATGAATTTTTTCACAAAAGCGCGAAAAGCTGAAGAGCAATTTCGGCAGACAAATAGATCAAATTTAAGAAATTATTGAGGCCAATCTGGAAGGAATCCTTCCATGATGTCTTGATAATTTCCTTATTTCTGAGTATTCTTTCTAATGACATAGACGGATTATGATTTGTACACTCAATAACTCAAGATATCAATCTTTTGGTGAGACTGTACAATGCTATAAAGTTAAAATGCTGGACACGTTTATCAGCTTCAAAATAATATTGCGGCTAATCCTCAAGGAATATGGTGTTGAATTTTTTATATGTTCCAGCCCCTCGAGTATGATTCTTTAGGAAGAAGCAACTTGTGATTTAATTGCTCCTGCATCAAGAAATAAATATTTTTGCAGAGACGCGCTAGGTGCTTGCTCGCCGAAGTTGGAAAGGCCTACTCCAGTTTTCTTCCTCGTCAACCTGCAATGATGCGATGTGGTACATGTTGGATCGCCAATGATGAAATATGTCTCTCCTAGCCTCCAAGAGTAGGGATTTTGCCACCAAGGTTAAAAGGACACTTCATGTCTCTCTCTCCCCAAGCCGCAACAAAGAGACGAGAGGTTTGCTAGCAATGCATCTTCTTAGGAATACCAAGATCGATGGAACTCTCTCAAAATCCTGCAAAAGAAAATGTCTTGAAAGTCCTCTGTGCCAATATCATGACGTTTCAGTGACACAACACTTCAACTCCACTCATAAATATCGATACAAATGACATGAAGCTTTTGATTTCACATGATTGATTGGTGTCGACGGTGCAAAGCTCAGTTCAACAGTAAGTATCAATGTTGATGACAAGACGCTTAATTCGCCATAAGGCTTACTGCTATCTTCCAATAGAGTACTGTATGCTTCTACATGTGGTTCCTGCTGGGTGGATTTGTTAACAATGATAGACGCATTTGGTGCACTAATTGAGACTTTTTGCTTTTGGACCAATGCTTCATGGGCTAACGCTGACTTCGTTTAGTGGTTCTGCTACTTCATGAATACTTCTCCATATCCCCACATCTAAGAAAAGAAAAGAAGAAAAAAGGTTAGCATGAGTGACAAAAAATTTGATTAAAACTAACCACCATAGAAAGGGAAGTTAAAATTAGGGAGCCTCGTTAATCTCTAGCCTTGACCATGAGTTAGCTCGTTGAGTATCCGAAACTAGCAGTTCCACCAGCCACGCACAAGAAATAAACACAACGGCACGGATCTTTCACTCAACAAAAAGAACCGGTGTCAATGACACGACACTTCAATGCGGATGGTGAACATTGTGACGTGCACTTCTCCGTCAAATCTCGATGAATCGTACGCTTTATGAACCTATTCCCTACAAAAAGGAGCAGTGATCATCTACTTCTTCGCTTGATATGGATTGGAGAAATCGCCATGTATATCGTTTGCAAACCTGCAAAGAAAGGGAGAGAAGTATATGCTGCCCGAACAATCCTTCCAATTTTTAGCGCTCGATTCAAAGTTTACAGTGACGATATTAAAAATGATAGAGCTTTGATCCTTGCACATGTTGTAGAGCTTAGAGTCTCCTTTCCAATGGTGAAAACGGTTCATAATTTGGACTCTCCAATCTCAAGATATGAATCTTTTGTCGAGAGTTCGCAAAGCTGTGAGATCAACACGGGCCAGACGTGTAGATCAACTCAAAACTTAATTCTAGCTGATACAAAAGGAGGTTCATGCTGATTTTTTGATATGTTTCAGTCCTATGAGTCTAGTTTCGGTAGAAACAAGCGGCTCATGATTTGAAGTCTCCTATAGCAAAATATGAATTCTTTTTCGCAAGGATACAAAGCTAGCTGACTAGTACTGCAATTAAAAAAAGCATGAATGATATTCTTTCTTTTTAAGAGGGAAAGATAAATGAAAAAAGAAGTGAAAGCATAAAACGAGTAGCTGTGTTCAGCGTGAAAGGAACCCTATGTTCACGACTCTCATATGTCAAGGTAAAGGCAACAAAGATCCCTTATATAGATTGTTTAAGGAGGTGAAACTTTTCCTATGGAAAAAGAATTCTTCTTAAAGTAAAAAATAAAATTCTTGTTTGACTTGAAAGTTTTAAATGGTAAATATTCTTTAAAAGGTAACTTCTGAGATGTATTTGAATTCAAGTCAAAGTGGAAGAGGGGAAGGCTTCATGTCTCACGTGGCTTTGTCGTAAGAAATTGATCTATGATGGAATTGTCATACATTGTTCAATGTGATCATGTTTTGGTTACCATAATTTTTCTATAAAGGTTACTAATATAGTATTGTATAAGTACAATATACTTGGCATCAAAAGTTTTTTTCCAATTCGATCTAGGTCAGTTCCATTTGGTGAACTTCACGATGGCAAGGGATATGTCATTGAATTTATATCCAAAGTAAAAAATGAAAGCAAAGTAAGACGGCCTTGTTTGATGGCTTTGATTACATGCTTCACTGGAGAGTCATGATTACCCAAAGAATTCAAGTTCTTTATTTATGGGCAAGAAAGAAGTGTTCTTCTCATGGATATTTCAAGCCTCGTCTTCGAGTTACGACAAGCCTACACTCTAACAAGTCTTGAAGTAGGGAGTATCTGTAGACATATAAAATTTATTGGGTCCAATCCATACAAAATTTGGATTAAATTCATTTGAGTTAAATAATTAATTTGAACTCTATAAATTAAAATTACTCCATTTTATTATTTTCAAGCCCAATGTCCATTTTATCTTAAGGCCCATACTCATGCCATCTGTCAAGTGACATGGCATGTCTAATCAAACCCAAAGCCAACCAGATGATGCCACTTGTTAAATGATGTGGCAATCCAAGTCCAAAACAATGAGCCAATCAGAATCAAGCAAGAGAGTTCATATGTTGTTGGACTGTCCATCCTCTACCATTATAAATAGAGAGGTTACATAACTCTCTAAAGACATTTAGAGTTGGAGAAGAGCATTTCGCAATTGGTGAAGGCATCCCCAAAAAGAGAGATTAATCATCAAGTCCAAAGTTCTTCAACAAAGGAGTGATCAAAGGAGTTCTTCCCGGAGATCAACCCAAAACAATGAAGTGTTGCTCGACGTTCTTGGCGATTAAAGAAAAAGAAATCAACGTTGATGTTGACCCCCTACAATGAGCACCATCATTCCAAAAAGACTCAACATAACCAAGGACTTTGAAGAGAAGTTTCATTCTTCAAGTTCTCGCACATGGGCTGTTAGCATATACCCTTCTTCCATCCGCCCTTCCAGTATTCCTGCTGTGAAAGAGGACTGTGATTCCCATGCCCTGAACATCATCTCTCCCAAACTGATGGAGCGAGTAACCTTCACTAAGAAGGGCTTCATGTATATTTATACTTACCCATTCAGTTTGGGTGCATTTTCTTTGAGAGAAGAACTCGACCCCGTAATTTTGGAGTTGTGCCAATGATACCAAGTTTGTTTGGCACAGGTGGGCCCTTCGATATGGCTAACGGTGGCCTATCTGTGGCGGTTGTGATGGGAAATGCAGAAAGAGTTCACCTTGGCTTATATGATGAATCTCTACTCCCCCAAGATTTTCCATTGGGGGGTAATAAATTTCAGCAAATGTGGCCACTATGCTTTGCTCACCAGTATGGATGATGACAACGATCGTGCATGGATGGAGCGGTTTATCGTTGTTTCCATCAGGGATATCATCCCGGCCACAACTCCATCTTTTCCTGAGTCATGGACTCGTACACGTAAGTTCAAAGTCTGTCTTTTTTTTTTTTTGAAAAAAGGTTGTTTCATGTCGTTGCTGATATTTCTCCTTTTATTATTTCAGCAACTCGGTGGACACCACCAAGGGTTGAAGGCCTGGACTAGTGGGTTCAGAAGATTCTGGACATCACCACGCCTGACACCCACCGGTGGAAGGAGCTAGCCCCCAAATATGGATGAAAGGCCTAGAATCACGGTAACTTGATTAATTCTGTTCTCATTTCATTTTTGTGCATAAGAAAATTGGTTAACCTCTCTTTTTGCTGAATTCAGGTCTCCCGTAGGGCTCTGTTACCATCCCAGAGGAGGATGTTTTGGCTGATCCTACAGAGGCTACGAGGTTGCTGAAGGAGGTTCTCACCCGAACAGGTACCATCAGATCTGCTTCCAGTGCAAGCGCTTCCTCTTGGAGTCCCCAGCCGGAGAGCAAGCAACCAAAAAGGCGGCATTCTTCCTCGGTCGAGGGAAAGAATAAAAAGGTGAAAAAAGTTGCACCCTAGACAGCCGCAGTCACTGTGGTGATTGATGATGATGGGAAAGCCAGTGATGAAGAGGCTTCCCTACAAATGAGACAGCGACCTTCATCAACTTAACAGAATGCTCAATCTTAAGAGCTTATAACCCTAATCGGGGACGATTCCCAAGCACTCTGGGAGAGTTTGACTTGGTGGAGAATGCCAATTCTCCCTTTCCAGTCCCAGTTGATGCTCCCGGTACTATAAGGCTGAGTACCGGGCCTCTTCCGTCATCGGCTGGTGAGCAACCAACAACCAGCACTGCCTCTGCCGCAACTGCTTCTCATCCCACAATACCATCAGCTTCATTTCCTTCCACGCTGGTCATACATTCTTCACTAGCAACTACTACATCACCCCTATCGGCTACAAATACCCGAGAGGAGGATGTCCCTCCTCCATAGTCCCCAGACCATGGGAATTTGGGGCATAACTATTCGCCCCTTTCGCAGATCCTCACAGGAGGAGGAATGTTTCCCTTTCGCTATCTTCCGAATGCCATCTGTTATCCCGACCGGTGAAAATACCAATTACTTGAAGCTGCTGGCTTCAGAGAAAGATAAGAAGAAAATACACTCTCTTTCGGAGGAGTGTATGATAAATAATGTCATGCACAACACAACAACAGTATTGTACTTGTCCTTTTTCCTGTCTGTTTCTTTTTTTTATTTGCTTTGATAGAATTTCTAATTTGGTTTTTTATTCTTAGACTATCTTCCTTGCTTCCGAGGGCCTTCAGAAGTTGATCCTCGATAAAGAAAAGCTTAAGTCCAAGCGGGATCAATAGTTGGTCGAGAAGGACCAAATTGTTGTTCGCCTCCCAAAGCTAGAAGCAAAAGCTACTGAAACTGGTGAGTTAGAGACTCGACTGCAGTAGAGTGAGCATGAAGTGATGGATCTCAGCCAAGAAGCCTCTCAGTTGAATGTAAAGTTTCAAAAAGCCAAGGCTAGATTTTCTGAGGTCCAAAATGATGTGCTTGTTGTTGCCGAGCGCGAGGCTACCTCCACTGAGCGAATAAATAACTCGGAGGCAGCCTTGAATACCAAGACTGTAAAGGTCGCTGCTACCGAGGAGAAGCATTCTAAGATGAAGGATAGGTATAAGAGGATCATGGAACATAATAAGGTTCATATAACCACTATCCGTAATCTTGATCTTAGCCTTAGTACAGCGAGATCTGAGCGGGATGGCCTTTCGACCGAGGTTGAGAGGCTTAAGTCAGAACTCCAACGCTAAGCGAATTCCATCATCATTGAAAATACATATTCTATGTATATCATGAGGAGAAAAACCTCGAAAGAGGCCAAAGCGGGCGTCATTGATGTTGACGATGAACTCGCTAAGGCCCGAGAGCTGGAGTCAACTGCTCGAAGATGCCTCCCGGCTCAGCCCGATGCAAGTGATTCTTCTGGTTCTGGTTCTAGTTCTGAGTTGTCGGGAATCGAGGAAGAACTTGAAGAGAATAATGATGAAGTAAAAGATCTCTAGCCAACGACAGATCCACCTACTTCTCCTGGGGGCGTTGATGCTTCTCTTCTTCCGAGTTCTAGGGGCGATATAGTTTAGTTTTTTGCTTTCTTTTCCTTTGTTGTTTTCTTTTTGTATTTTTGTACTTGTGCTGCTTGGAATGTTTGATAAATAAAAGTGCTTTTTATTTAAGACATTGTGCAAAGTTTGCTTTCTTGCGTCGAATTATGCAAGGCTTCGGGTACATTTTTCCCCGATAGCATTTGGGTTCGGGGCAAAAACTCTTCCGGAACCAACCCTTTACAGTGAGGGTTTCATAAGAGAGGGACCTCTTATGTTTATGGTGCTCTTGAAGATGACGTTTCCTGTTCATTCCGGCACTAGCATTTGAAGTACTTGATTAACTTTCAAATGATAAAATCAATTCATCGTTTGGACAAGAAAAAAAGTTAAAAATAAAAGGACTTTATTTTATTCCTTCTATCTTTAAAAGTACATAAGCATTCGTTTTGCTGAAAAAAGAAATTGTCATTACTTGTGGCTAATTTGTACAACTTGTTTCTACGGGGTTGGTTGTACAGTCCCCATTCCCGATGAGACATTTTTGTTCCCGGATTTTGTAGTCCCGGTTTCTGTGGCAATTAGGCTACCGTATTCTCATATAACCCCCCCCCCCCCACACACACACACACACAGTGTTCGAATGCAAAGAATGTGAATTGGAACACTGGAAGTCTTGCTCCTTTGAGGATTTCACTAGTGAATGGTTGGATAATCTTTGGTCTGATAGCAAGCTTCATTTCCCGTTAAGAACATTGCTACCGATCCAAAGATTATCTAACAACCCCTAGTGGCTTGTAGGGAAGGAGCACTCGTGAACGGTTGAATAGTCTTTGGTTCGATAGCAAGCTTCGTTTCTCGTTAGGAACTTTGCTATCGAGCTAAAGACTATCTAACCATCCTGCAGTGACTTGTTGTTTCCATGACTTGTCATTTTAAGGTCTTATTTCTGTCAATGACATTTCCTTCATAGTATACTTTCTGTTACTGCCTCGTTAAAAACCTTGCCAAAAAATCCCAATTGGGACAAAAACTGGACGAAGAGAAAAAGAGTGCAATACATACTTTCATATTAAGTGGTGCTCATCAACGATAATACCTTTTGAGGTGACTCACGTTCCAGTTGCTCGGCAATTTGACTCCATTTTGGTTTTCTAGTTTGTATGATCATTTCCCAGTGACAGCTGAAACCCGGTAGAGGCCTTCCCATGTCGGACCCAGCTTTCCTGCGTTGAGCTCACGGGGTGTTTTGAGTCACCTTTCTTAAAACCAAGTCTCCCACTTTGAAATAGTGGATATTGGCCCTTCGATTATAGTACATTTCCATTCTTTGTTTTTGAGCCACCATCCTTATATGTGCTAAGTCTCTGCGTTAGTCATGCAGCTCTAGTTTGACTAGCAATGCTTCGTTGTTTGTTTGTTCGTCCGCCCGGAAGTACCTCAAGGTTGGTTCTCCTACTTCTACCGGGATCAGATCTATTACTCTGTATACTAGAGAGAAAGGTGTCTCTCCCGTGTTTGACTTGGCCGTCGTTCGGTATGCCCATAACACTCCCGGTAATTATTCGAGCCATTTGCTTTTGGATGCTTCCAAACGCTTTTTGAAGTGTTGAATAATCACCTATTTGTTGATTTCGCTAGGCTATTTGCGCTCAGATGGTATGGCAAAGATGTGATTCTCTTGATTTTCAAGTCTTCAAGGAATTTTGTGACCTTTGCACCTATGAACTGTGGCCTATTGTCGCAGGCAATTTCCTTCGGTATTCTGAACCGGCAAATTGTGTTCTCCCACGGGAAATCGTCCACTTCGCGCTCGCCGATTTTCTGTGAAGTAATCAGTTAAAATCAAAAGAAACCTTACCTTATCGGGAGCCGGTGGCAGCGGACCGACTATGTTCATCCCTCATTTCATGAATGATAGCTTTGCCGGTTGGTGCACTAACGGCACATGGCGTTAACACTTATCACATTTCTGAACGAATGCCTTGGCGTCTTGTTCCATCCAGGGCCAGTAGTATCCTACCCTAACTAATTTTAACACCAACGAGTCTGCACTTGAATGATTTCCACAGATTTCTTCGTGAACCTCTCTCATGACGTAATTAGCCTCGAAGGCTCCTAAACACCAGGCCAACGGGCCTTGGAATGACCTTCTGTACAACTGTCCTCCCCATAAGCTGTAACAAGCTGCTTTGGTGCGAAGTGCCCGGGGGTGCCTTTGAGTCTTCGGACAGTTTGTCGTGATCAAGGTAGTCGATGATTTTATTTCTCCAGTCCCAAACCAAATTAGTCGCATTTAAGTCATAATAACCGCCCACATCCAATACCTAGTGCATGAGCTGTACAACCGTATCGGAATCTGATCCCTTCATTTCCGTGGATGAGCCCAGATTGGCCAATGCATTTGCTTGTGCATTTTATTCTCTTGGGATATGAGTAATTGACCATTCCCTGAATCGTGCGAGTAGAGTTTGAACTTTCACCACATATTGCTGCATGCGTTCCTCCTTGGTATCGAAGATTCCATATACTTGATTAACCACCAGTTGGGAACCGCATTTGATTTCGATGACCTCAAAGTCTAGTCCCTGGGCCAGTCCAAGTCCTACAATCAAAGCCTCATACTCGGCTTCATTATTAGTCATGGGCACAATTTTTATGGCCTTCCTCAGGACTTCTCCCGAGGGCGTGATTAACATACCCCGAGCCCGGACCCTTTCACGTTGGAAGCTCCATCCGTGAACAAGGTCCAAACTCCTGATATCGTTTCTGACACCATCACCGCTTCTTTGGTGGCCAAAGGCTGCTGCCCGGGACTGAAGTCGGCCACAAAGTCAGCCAAAACTTGTGATTTGATCGTAGTCCTGGTTTATATTTGATGTCAAATTCACTCATTTCGACTGCCCATTTGGCCAGTCGACCTGACGATTCAGGTTTGTGATGGACATTCCGCAGGAGAAAAGCAATCACCACGGCTATCGGGTGGCATTGGAAGTAAGGCCTAATCTTTCGAGCGGCGACTACGAGAGTTAAGGACAATATTTCGAGGTGCAGATAACACGTTTTTGCTTCCGTTAAAATTTTGCTAACATAATAGATAGGAGACTGCGTACCTTCGTCTTCCCGGACTAGAACGGCACTTACCTCTACCTCCAAGATCGCTAAATTATGAGCAATTGTTCACCTTTCTCCGGTTTTGATAGTAACAGAGGGCCTGATAAATACCGTTTCAAGTCTTTCAGATCTTGTTGGCATTTTGGGGTCCACTTGAAATTGTTTTTCTTTTTCAGAAGTGAGAAGAAGTGATGGCATTTTTTTGAGGACCGAGAAATGAACCTGCTTAGAGCGGCCAGTCTCACAGTTAACATTTGGACTTCTTTCATGTTTGTCAACTGGTCTGGAATGTCTTCGATGGCTTTAATTTTGTCGGTATTGACTTCGATCCCCCTTTATAACACAAGAAAACCTAAAAACTTATCGGAGCTAACTCCGAACGCACACTATTCGAGGTTAAGCTTCATGTTGTGCTTCCTTAGGATCTCAAAGGTTTCTTGAAGGTGTTTCAAATGGTCACCTGCGTTCAAAGACTTAACCAGAATATCATCTATGTAAACTTCCATTGTTTTCCCTATTTGATTTTCGAACATTTTATTCACGAGCCTCTGATAAGTGGCTCCGACGTTCTTAAACTCGAAGGGCATCACATTGTAGCAATATGTGTCAAATTTCGTTAGGAATGAAGTTTTTTCCTGATCCTCCGGGTTCATTTTGATTTGGTTGTACCCGGAATAGGTATCGAGGAAACTCATCAACTCATGCCCGGCCATTGCATCAATCATTTGATCAATGTTTGGCAATGGGAACGAGTCTTTCGGGCACGCCTTATTCAGATCCTTATAATCTACGTACATGCGAAATTTATTATTCTTTTTTGGAACTACTACTACGTTAGCTAGCCAGTCGGGATACTTTATGACTAGCGCAAAACACAACACAAAATTATTGCTCCCTAGTCAAAGATAGTATAGTTTAATTATCGTCTCTGCAGGGATTGGATTTAAACAATGTTCGAATAATCTTTAGTTGATTACTATCCAAAAAAATTAACACTTGATTTGATGACTATTACTATGATTAAATACTAAGAATTAAGCAATTAATAATTGATCACAAAGGACATCAGAAGAGCAACGAGGAAATATCAATGAGAGAAATAAGGGTAATTGACTAGACAGGTGTAAGATAATTGACTCGGGATCCAATTCTTGAGTTAATTCACTCTATAATACTGTTGATCACGAATTCAACATATTACACTTGAAGTTAATGTTCCTGTTTCGATTAAACGTTAATTTCAGTAATTAATCCAATTGAAGCACGGTAAACAATTGCAATAATAAAATGATGGTTATGATCTAAAGGGTAATTTCTCACGAATATTTCCCTATTTTCTAGTTATATTAACAATTCAAGAGGCTCTTTCGATTACCTATTAGAATCACGAATTTAAACTAGAGCATAAGATGCAAAGCAATTTCAATATCAAGCTCCTCCTTCGATTAAGCAAAAATAAGAAATAACTCCACAATACGAATTAAAACTCCATAAATTAATTCCAACAATTATCAAGAATTGAATCCCTAACCAAGTTATCAAAATACCGTATATGTCAACACCCTAATGGAAATTACTCCATAAAAATGGAAAAGGTCATCTCAATAAGGTTTAAGAACAAAGAAAACATCAATTCTAATGATTCGATACAGACTCTCGTATTGCATCGATTGTTGGTTAAAATCTTGATGAATTCTTGAGTCTCCTTGCATTTGTAGGTTCTCCAATCATTCGTAGGTCAAAAGTCCTTTCAAATGTATTTTTGATGTATTTATACCTTGTAGAAGTGGGCCCGGATGAAACTACCATTTCCAAGCCGAAACAGGAATAACTCTAACCCAAAAATGCACAGACGCGGTGCAGGGCGCGGAGCCCCATGAGGCGCGCCTGTGGAGTTTATCAGGGGCCTTGAATTTTGTCTTTCAAGCCATATTTTCACTGTCGCGCCGCGCCCCATGCGGCGCGGCTGTGTCTTTTTCTCATAGTAAATTGTTTCATCCAATTTTTGACATTTAGACTTGGTACTCGACCCCCGAACACGATCCCGACTTAATCTCTTGGGCTTCTACTCAGACTTCAAAGCTCCAACTTGTGCGATTTAGCTCCAAATTATCTTACTAGCTCAGAATAATTTCCTGTAAGGCATAAAACACGTAATAAGCGTAATTCACTATCATTTAAGCTCAAACACACATAAAATGCAGTAATTAGAGTGCAATACTATGGTTAAAACATGGGTTTCTAGCCTACCATTAATACACCACACTTAGACCATTGCTCGTCCTCGAGCAATCAAACTACACTTCACAAAGGGACGACCTCTCCATTAAACAACTTCTCTAACACATCATGCCGAGCATATTTAAAATAGACTAAGCACCATATCATAACATCTTAACCTCAAGACTCGACTCAAAAGCACCACGTATTTTTCGCAACTTGCTCACTTACTCTAAATAGAGGTCAAAGACTTTACCTTACCTTCACAAGTCATGTGCCCTCACACAAACAATAAAGAGTAGTTCCCTACACAGTAAAATTTAAGAACAAATAGGAACTCAAGATAGAAAGAATTCACTCACTCTCAGAAATAAAATTCATGTGCCACAGAGAATATACCATAGGCTTGCCCGTAGTGTAACACTCTACTAATTGAGCTCATTCAGTCAAGGATCAAGTAGGACTTTATTTTGATTGTAATGTAGGTTGCAGAAATGGTAGGATACATATGGATATAGTGGCTACACCTCCCTGAGTACTTTAATACTTACAATTTCACAATTTCAACCCCACACTTGTGTTGAACCAAACCCCTACAAGTGACTCTCACAATAATTTTTTTCAAACAGTGCACCTTTCTCCTTTCTATAGTTCCACTCAAAAACCTAACCATACCTCCACTTAGCTTTTAACAAGCTTATAAATATATCAAGTGCTCAAGAGAGGTAAACGGTTCAAACAGATAGTCAGTTCAAACAAAGGGGCTAACTAGGATACAAAATAATTAGGCGGGTCACAGACATATAATTGGCTCAACAAACTAATGTCTATATCACTTTCTAGACTAAACAAGACTTCTATTTCGCATTGCAAACACACAGGGCAAGTTCTAGACATCACTGACATACACAGAATATCACAACAACCTCACACACACATTGGCACATAACTCATTCAGGATCAGATCTATTCCGACTCTATAGTCAAAGCAGTTAAGCAAAGTCACAATTACATAATTTAAGGTACTTATTTAAGAGTCAAGAACTGAGCCTAGGCGTCACAACTAAGGCACTCGCCACTCTCAAGGCATATGCAGTCAAGGAAAATTACTTCAAATTAGCATTGTGACTCAAGATTCTTTATTCCTATAAAACTAAAAAAAAACTAACTACACATGGTTCAAGTAAAACCCTTGGAAAAGAACTGTGGCACAAAGAAATACCAAGGGAGGATTGTTACACTACACGAGACAGTAAAATACAATAAAATAAAATAAAAGGCATATTTTTGGATTTTTTTAACTTTTTTTATTTTTTTGTATTTTTCTCGTTCGACTTCAAATCCCTCAAGAAGCCAGTTGACGAAATCCATCGTCGGGAAGAGTCAAAACTAAACAATTAATTACTAACTATTACAGGCCGATAGAATTCAGAGTTATAATTACCAGACCATATTGTCTAAGAAAATAAGAAACAAATCAAACAAAATCAACTGGCAAATAGAAAACAAATACAAATACAACCACATAGGAGCACCCCCACCCCACACTTCAGAAATTGCATTGTCCCCAATGCAAAACAGTAAAACAAGAGTTAAAAGGTAACTCCCTGAGGCCTGTGGCCTACTCCTCATCAACACCCTCAAAGATGCGTAGGTACTCCTCATCATTGGAGGGAACGGAGTTCACATCCTCATCTGGTGGCAATTGTCCTTCATCAGCCAAGCCCAACCACTACTGAGTGACAGCAGAAAGAGGGTGGTCCTGCTGCATCTCCGCCAAGTTAGTCTCCCCCCGAGTAGAGCGGAGGCGCAAATTAGCAAACCGTAATTGTAGTGTCTCCTCAACACGGACCAGCCTCTAGTCCGAAGTAACAGCAGCAGCAGGAGGATCTATCACTATCGTGATATCAAAGGCTTTGATAGGATATGACAGTGGGATGGTCCGGTCATAATGAAACTCCTCATCTACATGGTGCGCCCGCAACATCCGAGTGATCATACTCGGGTAGTATAGGCGGCGGGCCCCAAATGGTCACACTTTCGCCATGTGCTCCAGAATGATTTTTCCATGATCAAACCATATCTTTGTCAAAAAGGCATAGATCAAACACACTTTCAGCCGTGAGACATCAGTGTCACTTGGGTATGCATGATTTTGGAATTGATTAGCCGCAAAATAACACTGGCCGAATGTTGGAATGTTCCCTTATTCATGTCCTTGTGGAAATCATTAACATCCTATGTCCATGCGGTAGAAGACTCAACGCCACATCATTGTCGACGGATATCCGGATATTCTGGCCGACGGAGAAACCTCTGAAAGAGCTTGTGGGAATGCTCTGTGAAACCCAAAATCCAATTGATCACTTGGGAGGAGAAAGGAATCACTTTACCTCGTACCCATACTTCGTACACAGCATCCAGGCTAGCCTCAGGTTGCTCGTTGGCATAAAACTCCTTTATCAAGTTCACGTTCACCGCATCACCTAGACGGAACAGACTGTCAAAACCCAAAGCCCGAATGTTGTTCTGTATCTCATTATATTTTCGGTCTAAATTTCCATCGTCGATAGCAACGTCAGGCTCCGGGTTCACCGCAGGGATGAACGTCTGGAACCAATGTCTAGCATGGGCTGGAATAGCCTGAATACCAAATTTGTACTCTGGTAATATATCCGCATCTGGATCAATGCGCTCCGCATCCGTAAGAAGTTCCAAAACAACAGTAAAAAGTACTTAGCATGAATCAGACACCTTAATTAGCACCGAGCAACACATTAGCATGGGGTGGTCAATCAAGTAGCACTCGGGGCTAACACGTTAAAGTTTCTCAACATACGAACATGACCTTCCACCCTACATTTATCATCAAGCCTAACATTATCTCATAACCATTTTCCTCCAATTAAGTAACAACTTCACCTCTTATGTCATTGAGGCATTTCACCAAACACATGGTAGGAAACAAATATAACTCATAATTTCAACTTCAATTGGTCTAGGACCACTTACACAACAACACCAATCAAACACCCAACTACAACCAAAACACCACCATATAGTAGCAATAACACAAAGTGCTCCAATTTCAAAATAAAACCTATGAAGTTTCGGCACTAGCACACACCCACCATAGTTCACCACACAATTCTTCCAACACCATCAAAACACACCAAAAATCACCCACAATAATAAGAACAATGAAAATCCCACAAGTCTATGCACAATTTTCAGCCAAAATAGAAAAACAAATAGCTAAAAAATTAGCAAAAATAAACTACCTAGGGTTAGAAGAATTAAACTAAAGTTAACTAAAATCTACAATTAAATAATAAAAGAAAGAGAAGAAGAACTTACCTTGATGAGTGGTGAAGGTGGAGAGTTGGAGTGGAAGAAATTTGAAGAAGAAGAAAAATGGGGGATTTGGGGGTGAGTTAGAGGGGAGAGGTTTGAGAGAGAGAATAAGAGTTATGGGAGAAGGGGAAAAACGGGTTTGGGGGGGGGGGGTAGAGTAAAAGAGTCGTCTATTTTTTCTCCAGTTCTTTCAATTATTTTTAATTAATGGCCGAAATGTTTACACAACCGCGTCGCTGGGCGCGACGCCCCGTGCGGCGCGACAGTGGAGAAGTTCAGAGAGGTACTTTTTTGTCAGACTCGACCCTTTGGCCTAGCGCGGTGCCCCATGCAGCACGCTAGGCCATTTTTCTTAGAGTTCCCATTTTTTCACGATTTAGCCTACGGGTCGCACCCTATCTCTATTATGTACTTATTTTGTGTTCAATTCATGCTTATACCTGTCCAAACAAGTACCAAAACTCCTATACTCTAATAATCTTAATCTAAAATTATCTAAACTATTCTACAAAAGCAAGGAAAAATGGTTAGAAGTAGTTCTGAGTTATAGTCGTCAGCTTGACTCCGTCACTTAGGCTTGTTTGATCACGATGCTAGAGGATTTCTTATCAAATCCTCCAACAAGGTACTGTTTCAACTTGTTCCCATTCACCTTAAAGCTTTCATTCCCTTCTTTATCCTATATTTCAATGGCGCCATACGGTGAAACGTGTTTCACCACATACGGACTTGTCCATCTTGATTTGAATTTTCCAGGGAACAACCTAAGTCTACTATTGTATAGTAAAACTCTGTCCCCTTCATGATAGTCCTTTGGCTTAATCAGGCGATCATGCCATCTTTTTATCTTTTTTCTTGAAAATTCATGCATTTTCATTTGCGTCCAGTCTAAACTCCTCCAATTCGTTCATCTGCGCCAACCTGTGTTCACCTGCAAGACTAAGATCAAGATTAAGCATCTTAATTGCCCAGTAAGCTTTATGTTCTATCTCAACAGGTAGGTGACATGATTTTTCATACACTAGTTTGAATGGTGAAGTCCCTATGGTTGTTTTGAACGCAGTTCTGTACGCCCATAGAGCTTCATCCAACTTTACATACCAATCCTTATGAGAAACACTAATCGTCTTTTCAAGAATTCGTTTAAGTTCACGGTTAGCCACTTCACCTTGCCCACTAGTTTGGGCACAGTACGGGGTTCCTATTTTGTGTGTGACCCCATACTTAGACAGTAATGCAGCGAACTGCTTGTTCACAAAGTGCGACCCATTGTCACTGATAATCACTCGAGGTGTCTCAAAGAGGGTAAATATGTTCTTTTAGTAAGAACTCAGATACCACCCGAGCATCATTGGTCCTAGTAGGAATTGCTTCGACCCATTTAGAGACGTAGTCAATGGCTACTAGAATATACTCATAAGAATGAGACGATGGGAATGAGCCCGTGAAGTCAATGCCCAAACGTCAAAAAATTAACATACCAGAATGGAGTTTAGTGGCATCTCATCCCTCTTGCTAATGTTACCTGCGCTTTGACACTTGTCACATGCAACTATATGCGTCTGTGCGTCTTTATACAAAGTAGGCCAATAAATAAAGACTTCTATGACCTTTGCTGCATTGCAATTTCCACCATAGTGTCCTCCAGCTCCTCCATCATGGCAATGAGAAAGAATGTTTTCCATCTCTCCTTCAGGCACACACCTTTGAATCACACCATCTGCATACAGTTTAAACAAGAAAGGGTCATTCCAAAAATAACTTTTTACCTCACTTTGAAGCTTCCTTATTTGATCACGAGAGAGGTCTCGAGGCAACCATCCACTAGCCAAAACAATTGGCTACATCAGCATACCAAGGCGGCCTTTCAGAGACCACAGCAATAGAGAAAATCTGCTCATCAGGGAACGCTTCCCTTATTTCAACTATTTCAACCGGAGGCCTCTCAAGTCAATGTAGATGATCTGCAACTTGATTTTCTGTGTCCTTCCTATCTTTGATCTCTAAGTCAAACTCTTGGAGAAACAACACCCACCGTATCAGAGGCGGCTTGGACTCTTTCTTACTCAACAGGTATTTCAAAGCTGAGTGATCAGTGTGTACAATCACTTTACTCCCCACCAGATATGATCTAAACTTGTCAAAAGAAAAGACCACAACAAATAACTCTTTCTTAGTAGTGGCATAGTTGACTTGAGCATCATTCAACGTCCTGCTCCACCAGTTTTTGTTGTTGTGTACCTATCAAGTAAGCAGAAATAATCACAGAAAAATTGTTAGTTTCAAGAAAAACATATTTCAAGTGAGTAGGGAGGATTTTAAATTCCCCACTAAGCTTATAAGCCTCTTTTTTTAGTTCCTCCTCATCAACCACTTGATCCTCAGTCTCAATAGCTTCAGCCTCTTTCTTTATTTCAGTATATTCATCCTCCAATGTGATAGACTGAGTAATACACCTCTCTAGAGTATCCCCCACAAGCTTATCAAACATATATTTTTCAGCCAACTCCGCAACAACATCAAGCTTGAAACACGAGTATGCAGATGCCTCATTAATGGGGTATTTCATAATTCTCTTCATCCGGAACACCACTTTCTTGTTACCCACTCTGAGCATAAGTTGTCCCTCATAGATATCAAGAATTGCTCTACTTATACATAGAAAAATCCTCCCTAGAATTAGAGGCACCTCCTTATTCACCTCCATATCTACCTCAATAAAATCTATGGGTGAACAAAAACTTGTCCACTCGTACTAAAATATCCTAGATAATTCCTTCAAGCAAGATGGTGGTCTAGTCAGCTAGTTGTATGGACACTTGTATTGATTTGATCACTCCAAGCTCACCTTCCACTTTCCTTAACACAGACAAAGGCATTAGATTTATAGAAGCACCAGAATCATAGAGAGCCTTGTCGAATTTCTCACTCCCCAACGAGCATGGTATGGTGAAGCTTTCTGGGTCCCCACATTTTTGGGGAATTTTATTTGGCAATATGGCATTGCAGTGGGCATTTATCTTGACCACTGTAGTTTCCTCCAATTTTCTTTTGCTAGACAGGATTTCCTTCAAGAACTTTGCATAAGAAGGCATCTGATTGACTACCTCTGTGAAGGGAATTCATATAGAGTTGTTTGAGAATCTCCAAGAATCGCCCAAAATATTTGTCAAGTTTTTCCCGCTTCATCTTTTGAGGGAATGGTAGAGTTGCCATATGTCTACTTTATTCAATCTCCTTTTGTACCCCACTAATCTGGCCTTTTTACTTTTCACTCTTTTTCTCTTCCGGTGTCTCAGTCTGCTTGTTCACCACCTCGGGTCTAGCTTTCACCACTAGGTTAGTCAATATTTTGCCACTTCTCATAGATACAACTTTAATTTTTTCCTTTGGGTTCTTTTCAGTGTCAGAGGGAAGAGTCCCAGGAGCTCTCTCAGATAACAAATTTATAATTTTTCCCATTTGCCTTTCTAAATTTTGGATAGTCGTGCCCTGAGTCTCAAGTTTTTCATCTATTTTGTTGATAAATGTCTTTATGAGATCTTCCATACTAGACTGATTTGGCTGTTGTGGCTGGTATTGCTGCCTCTGCTAGTTTTGTAAACCTGGTGATCCTTGACCCTAGGGTCTAGGATTATTTTGCTGCCATGAGTTTAAACTCCCACTAGGTGAACTCCACAAAAAAAAACTGGATATCTTTGACCCATAGTATTATAGTTGTTCCCACCTTGGTAGTTTCCTCTATTAAAGTTCCCCATAGCGTTGACTTCCTCAGCTAATGATTGACACTCATATGTAGGGGACTATTCCACAAAAGTCACATGATGCTTGCGGTTCACTCTGTACCTTGGTCAATGTCAGCTTCCTTATCTCCTTGGCCATAGTGTCTAGCTGGGCTTGCATGGATGTGTTAGAATCCACCTGATGAACCCTTACTGATTTTCTTCTGTCATTACTCTCAGCAGGCCACTGGTTAGCATCCTCAGATAATTCATCAAGGATTAAGACAACCTCTTCTGGAGTTTTCTTCATTAGTGGACCTCTACATCCAGTATTCAGAGTTCATCACGAGAAAGGTGTCAGTCCATCCCAAAAATTCTGCAGTTGCATCTACAAATCAATTCCATTGTACTGACATTTTCTGACTATCTCCTTGAATCTTTTCCAAGCTTCGAAAACCATTTCTATCTCCTTTTGATAGAAATTGTGGATTTCCCTTCTAAATTTCCCTGTTTTTACAGCTGAGAAGTACTTGTCAAAAAAATTTTTGGTCAACTCTTCACATGTCCTGATCGACCTTGTGGGTAAGCTACGAAGACAGTGCTTCGCATCATCTTTCAATGAAAAGGGGAATGCCCTCAAGTATACCGCATCTTTTGATACTCCATTGTACAGGAAGGTGTTCATGATTTCTTCAAAGTCCATCAAGTAAATGTTTGGATCTTCATTCACCTTCTCTCTGAAGATGCAGTTGTTTTGGATGGTTTGAAGCAAGCCTTGCTTCAACTCAAAGTTGTTTGCTGCTATGGGTGGAGGTGTGACACTTGACAATCCTTGATTGTAGACTGGTCTGGCATAGTCACCCAATGATCTTCCAGGCCTGGGTGCTGCATTCTCGAATTGGTCTTCAACCAAGGGTCGGTTTAGATTGAATCTTTGACCCACATTTTCTTTGACAGTCTCGTCAGCAATTTTTCGGGCTGCTTCAGCTGCTAACCGTGCAGCTTCTTATTGGATGCCTTTCTTGCAACTAAGTCTACTCCATCATTCTCTTTGTTTTCCATGTTATCTTAAGTTGAAGTAATTATCTTTCTTTTCTCAGTTGTCGTAGGTGTTTCTCCAACTCTGGTTTGTAGGGTATCACTTCCTTTGAAGAAGATCGAGTCATACACCAGAGAAATCAAACTTGTATCCTGCACACAAGTGAGAAAATGTGAATACACTAAAGTAAAAATTGGTTCCCGAATTAGTACAAAAAATTATTTTAAACACTATTGATTGTCAATCCTCGATAACGTCAGCAAAATTTGACGAGCGCAAAACACAATACAAAATTATTGCTCTCTAGTCAAAGATAGTATAGTTTAATTATCGTCTCCACAGGAATTGGATTTAAACAGTGTTCGAATAATCTTCAGTTGATTACTATCCATGAAAATTAGCACTTGAATTGATGACTATTACTACGATAAACTACTAAGAATTAAGCAATTAACAATTGATCACAAAGGACAACAGATGAGCAACAAAGAAATATCAATGAGAGAAATAAGGGTAATTGACTAGACAAGTGCAAGATAATTGACTCAGGATCCAATTCTTGAGTTAGTTCACTATATAATACTATTGATTCTCATGAATTCAACAGATTATGAGATTACACTTGAAGTTAATGTTCCTCTTTCGATTAAATGTTAATTTCAGTAATTAATCCAATTGAAGCACGGCAAATAATTGCAACAATAAAATGATGGTTATGATCTAAAGGGTAATTTCTCACGAATATTTTCCTATTTTCTAGTTCGATTAATAATTCAAGAGGCTCTTTCGATAACCTATTAGAATCACGAATTAAAACTAGAGCTTAAAATACAAAGCAATTTCATTATCAAGCTCCTCATTCGATTAAGCAAAATAAGAAATAACTCCACAATACGAATTAAAATTCCATCAATTAATTCTAATAATTATCAAGAATCGAATCCCTAACCAAGTTATCAAAATACCGTATCTGTCAACACCCTATTTGAAATTGCTCCATAGCAATGGAAAAGGTCATCTCAAAAAGGTTTAAGAAGAAAGAAAACATCAATTCTAATGATTGGATACAAACTCCCGTATTGCACCGATTGTTGGTTGAAATCTTGATGAATTCTTGAGTCTCCTTGCCTTGGTTGGTTCTCCAATCTTTCGTAGGTCAAAATCCCTTCAAAACCGTATTTTTTGTGTATTTATACCGTGTAGAAGTGGGCACAGATAAAACTACCCTTTTCAAGCAGAAACATGAACCACTCTAACCCAAAAATGCATAGACGCGGCGCAGGGCGCGGTGCTCCATGCGGCACAGCTGTGGAGTTTTTTAGGGGCCTTGAATTTTGTCTGTCATGCCATATTTTCACTACCGCGTTGTGCCCCATGAGGCGCAACTGTATCTTTTTCTCAGAGTAAATTGTATCATCCACTTTTTGACATCCAGACTTGGTACTCGAACCCCGAACACGATCCCGGCTTAATCTCATGGGCTTCTACTCAGACTTCAAAGCTCTAACTTATTCGATTTAGCTCCAAATTATCTTAATAGCTCGGAATCATTTCCTACAAGGCATAAAATACGTAATAAGTGTAATTCACTATCATTTAAGCCCAAACATACATAAAATGCAGTAATTAGAGTGCAATACTACGGCTAAAAACGATTTCTAGACTACCATCACTTACTTCCTGGATTGAACCGATATCGAGCAATCAAGTTACCTCTTATTTGACAAACCTATTTTCGACCTCGGCAATTGGGCACTTCTTTTGCCTTACCGGAGGGATGCTGGAGTCCAGGCTTAACTTATGCACGTCTATCTCTAGTGGGATACCTGTCATATCCGCGTCCGACCATGGAAAACAATCAACATTAGTTTTAAGAAATTCTATAAATCCTAACCTGAGCTCGGGATTCAGTCATGTGCCCAAGTAAAATTTCCTCTCTAGAAACTTTTCGAACAAAGCCACTTGTTTGAGTTCTTCCGTCGTGGATTTGGTTGTGTCCGTTTCTTCTGGTACATGGAAATACCTCGGTACTTGGTAGGATTCCAATGACTCCTTCCCTTTGTCGTCTTCGCTTGATTCAGGAGCAGGCGTCGGTTCCTGTAATTGCTATGTCGCGTGTTCCTTCCCTTTACTACTGGAAACCGAGACTGCATTCATTTCCCTTGCCACCGCCTCTTATTTGTTTGATTCTCTTGGGAATTTCAGAAGTTGGTGATATGTTGACGGCACGACCTTCATCTCGTGTAACCATGGTCTGCCAAGAATGATATTGTAGCCCACATCGCCATCTACTACTTCAAACAGGGTAGTCTTCATGACCTCTTCGGCATTCGTGGGCAGCAAGATCTCCCCTCGGGTTTTCACACTTGCTAAGTTGAACCCGACGAGGAGCTTTGTTGTCAGAATGATGCTTTTGGTTATCTTAGCTTGCTCCAACACTCTCAATTGAATGATATTGGCTGAACTTCCTGGGTTCACCAAAACACATTTAATTTTAAAATCTAAAACATTAAGAGAAATTACCAGGGCATCGTTGTGCGGTAGTAAAAGTCCATCGACGTCCTCCTCTGTGAAGGCGATATCATCCTTGGAGACTTCCAGAAGTCTCTTGCAATGAGTCACCGATACCTTTGTCTTTTTTGCTGCAAAAAAGGTTATACCATTAATCTCGTTCCCCCTCCCCAAAAATCATATTGATCATTAGTCGAAGAGGATCTTCTCCAATCTTCGAGGACTTTGCGTTGTCCTGGTTGCGACCATAGTTATTTTTAGCCTGGTCGCTTAAGAACTCTTTGAGATGGTTGTTTTTCAGCAACGTTGCCACCTCCTCGCGCACATATCGGTAGTCCCTAGTCCGGTGGCCGTTAGTCCTATGATACTCACACTATAGATTATGACCCCTTTGGATGGGATCAGATCTTATCGGCCTTAAGAACCATGCTTCCTTGATATTCCTCATCGCCGATACCAGCTCCACTATGCTGACATTGAAATTGTACTCGGACAGCCTGAGTTAGGTAGAATCCCGAGAACCTGAGATCTCTTTATGTTGTAATGACCTGTTATTCAGCTCCTATCGAGAGCGAACCTATCCGCCGACCGAAATCCTCTGCCACGTCCTACGACCCTTTCGTAAGGAAAAAATCAGACTTTAAAAGATCACCGATCTGTGTCAAAATCATCCTTCGACTTATCCCTATTCTTTTCTCGATCCCGACCCTTGGTTGATGCCTGGAACCCGAGCTGATCATCTTCTATTCTTATCTTTGACTCGTAACGGTTATGGATATCTGCCCATGTAGTTTCCTGGAACTCGAGCAGGTTTTCTTTCAGTTTCCGGGAGGCGTCAGAGCTCCTCGGGTTCAGCCCCTTAGTAAATGCCTCATCTGCCCATTCATCTGGCATGACCGGTAGCAGCATCCTTTCCTTATGAAACCTGGTCACGAACTCCCGCAGTAATTCAGACTCTCCTTGTGCAATTCTGAATATGTCGGCCTTCCGTGCATGTACCTTCCTTGCCTCAACATGGGCCTTGATGAAAGAATCAACGAGCATCTCAAAGGAATCTATTGAGTGGTCGGGTAAAAGTGAATACCATGTCAGGACCTCCTTCATGAGGGTTTCTCCGAACTTCTTCAGCAGGACCGACTCAATCTCGTGTGGAGCTAAGTCGTTTCCTTTTACCGCCATTATATAGGTGGTGATGTGCTCCTGAGGATCCATAGTCCCATCATATTTTGGTATATCTGGCATTTTGAATCGCTTCGGAATTAACTTTGGTGTCGTGCACGGCTTGAACGACAACTGGGTATATTTCTTTGAGTCCGGGCCCTTCAACACTGGCGGTGCCCCTGGAATATGGTCCATTCAGGCATTTATTTCCCTCATAAAATGCATGAGCTCGATTTTGAAGGGATCATTATTGTTGTTGTTATTACCAGATCCACTGCTGCTCCTCCTCAGCCCCATCGAAGTCGACCTCACCCCTCGGGGTATTGTTATCAACACTTTGTGCTGTTTGATTTGCGGGAGCACCAGGAGGATCTGGACCTCTTCGATTCACGTTGTTGGATGCACCCTACAACGCTTGCCTCAATTCTGTCATAGCCTGGTCTTTCCGTGAGAGACAGCTCATGATGGCCTTTTGTTCTCAAGATCCTCACCGTTTCCGCAACATACTCGTCTTCGACAGCATCATGAGTCGCCTTAAGTACGTGTCGTGGATATCGCCTGCCATGAACAGGCGTGGCTACGTCCTCCTTGTTGCGGGTGTCGCTGATCGAATCTTTGTGTTGAGGCGGATTTTCTTATGCCTCAACGTTGTGTGCGATGTTGACATCGTTATCTTCCATCTTTTATAATTTTTGCTAAGAGACAAAGAATCAAACAGATTAGTAATAGATGCAAGGATCAACTCAATTACGCAACTGTCTAAGCCCCACGGTGGGTGCCAAACTGTCTACCCGTAAAACGGTACAGTTAAATTTATAACGTGATTTTTAGACAAATGAATCGATTTGATCCCAAAATGATAAGTAAATTAAATAAATGCTAGCGTTGAAATCGAGATAAAATAACAGACAACTTGGTTCCGAGAGCAAGACTTTCGAAGATAACAATAAGAATATTGTTTACAGAAAATAAAGTATTATTTAGCTTGGAATAATGTGTAGCATAAGTTTGTGAGAATTTCATATCTTAGAATGACTGTTGAAGTCACTATTTATAGCTAAACCTAGGGAACAAGGTCGTATAATTAATCCCCTCTTAAGTGACAATAATGAAGGCCATTGATGAATATGCAACGGCAGGCCATGAATGCCAAAATTCTCTGTAATGGATGTGTATTTAATGCCGAGGAATATTCTTCATTGAATGTCAACTGGTGGCAAATATTCGTTTGTCTCTGTTGATAATGCTCCCTTCGGGTCGTCAACCGAAGCCGACTTCCATTTGCTTCGTCTTCCGCCTGTTCCCGATTCCACGTTTCATTCTGTTATTCGAGTATTTAATGTGTAACGATTTTACCCTATACACATATATTAAGGTTGACAGTTAAAAGTACATCTTGAAAAACATAAACCTCGAGTGGATGGAACATGCTGCAATGTCTAGTTACAAATAAGTAGAAACATGGTATATTTTTAGGAAAAACTTATATCTAGATGTATCAACAATAAATTAAATATTACATTTATGGAAAATATTTAGATATTTAGTTGTTTCTTTGTATTGTTTAGGGAGTTTTTTAAATTTTCATGCTCAAATTGGGAATCAAATTAAACAAATATAATCACATGAATCTAAGCGAAAGTTTACCATTTGTGCTGGATTCAATTTGTATTTACCCTCTTCCCTTTAATGACAAAATTTATATTAAAAAGGAAAAGAAATTAAAAGCGTATACACAAAGTTAGAAAGTGTACACCTGTAGGGTTAAAAAATCTATATTTCGGAAAAACATTTAAAGCCTTCCAAATTTACAGGTTCCCATACTCTCCTTAGCTGTCTCTCACTTCTCTCTGAATATATATTTTTCCCACACTCACCGGAATCTTGTCCGTTACAAAATCCCTACGCCTACGGCCGTCAATAGAAAACGGAGAACTCTAAATCTCCGTTTCCGATGTCGTCGCCGGCCATTCCCTTCGCCGTTTTCCTTGTCGTTGCTTCTTTACTAATCTCCCCTTCACTATCCCAAACATGTTCGTCACAGAAATTCACCAACAAAAAGGTTTATACTCGTTGCAGCGATCTTCCGGCACTCAAATCGTTCCTCCACTGGACATATAATGCTGAAAACTCCACTCTTGATATTGCCTTTGTTGCTCCGCCGGACAAATCCGACGGGTGGATTGCGTGGGCTATTAACCCAAAAGATACGGGCATGGCCGGGGCCCAAACTTTGCTTGCGTTTAAAAATTCCAAAGGCGAAATGTTGGTTAAGACGTATGATATTTTGAGTTATACTTCGATTAAGGAGTCGTCAAAGTTGTGGTTCGATGTGAAAGAGTCCGCGGCGGAGTTCTCCGGCGGGTTGATGCGGTTGTTCGCGACGCTTGTGCTGCCGGAAAAGGGCAAAACGACGTTGAATCATGTGTGGCAGGTGGGACCCTCTCTTACCAATGGTTTTCCGGCTAAGCATGATTTTCAGCTAGCTAATTTGAATTCTAAAGGAACCCTTGATTTGCTGAGCGGTGAAAGCAAAAGCGGTGCTTCTGGGGATTCTAAGGTCAAGAGAAAAAATGTGAGTTCTTTTAGACCCTGCTTTGACTCTAATATTAGTTTTAAAGGTTTGTTAATCTATTTGTTAAGTTTGGCTTAACGGGTGGGAGCTAAAATGGTCAAATCTTTGAATTTTTGGGCAAATACAGTATTGTTTATAGGTGTTTTTGTCTGCTGTTGTATAGCATCTGTTAATTCTTTGTCTTTTTTGTCGCTAGCTTTTTCTATTTTTGCCCTTTTATGTTTAAGGAGTATCCAAGTATGTAGTATTTGTGGAACAAGATTTAAGGGTTTCAATAAAGATTTTAGGCTCAGAAATCATTTATTGGTGTTCATAGGGAATCTTGAAACAACTACTAGCTGTTACTCTATATTCATCTGATGTTTGTTGAATTGTTAAAAGGAAAAAAAGTTTTTTTGGTCAAATTGGTAAGTAGTATTTTTTGAAGAATTACAGGCCAAAAAATTAATTTTATACCAAAAATAAAATAGCAGATTACCTAGTAGAAAAGATTGAAAATCATCTCAAACCTCCCCTTGTTGACTATTATATGATTTTTAGGATCATTATTTAGTTGATGGTTGATCCAATTGCTGGAGCGTTTAAAAAGTTCTCTAATTCTTACTGCAGATCCATGGAATCCTTAATGCTATTAGTTGGGGGATTCTGTTTCCAGTTGGGATCATCATAGCAAGGTACTTGAGAACTTTCCAGTCTGCAGATCCAGCATGGTTTTATCTTCACATTTCTTGCCAGTGTTCTGCTTATATTATCGGGGTTGCTGGCTGGGCAACTGGTCTTAAGCTTGGAAGTGAATCAAAGGGTATCACATATGATACCCATCGTAATATTGGGATTGCACTCTTCTCTCTTGCAACATTGCAGGTAATGCTTCTTGGTTCCTTAGTCCCGAGTCATTATCTTTAGCATTCGTTATTTCGTTTATGCTACTACTCAAGTTAATCTTTATTTTTCAGAACCTTGTTATATGCACCTTAGATAGACAAATTCTTTGAACAGCTAAATACTTGGGATAATAATTGTTGATTTGATTTCTTGTGGATGTGCTGGTTTTACATTTGTTTAGGTTTTTGCCTTGTTACTGAGGCCCAAGAAGGACAATAAGTACAGATTTTACTGGAATATCTACCATCATGGAGTTGGCTATACAATGCTTGTCCTCAGCTTGATTAATGTTTTCAAAGGTCTTGACATACTAGATCCCGTGACTAAGTGGAGATCTGCATATATTGGTATACTAGTGGTGTTAGGAGCAATCGCCCTATTGTTGGAAGTGATTACCTGGATTGTTGTGTTAAGGAGGAAATCTAACAAATCCACCAAACCATATGATGGTTGATTTTTAAATTGGCCATGGGATACTATAACCTCTGGAGTTCATGATCGGTTGCTATTGTTATCACTGCCCATATCAGTTTATATATATTAGTATTTGCTTGAAGAGATTCTTTTTTATCCCCTAGCTCTTATGTTATTCTCATTGTACAATGAATTTGAAACTCTAGGTCTTGTGTATAAATACGTGACTTGACCACTTCAGTTCCGGGGTCGTTTGGCAGGGTGTATAAGCATAGTGTTGAATTGAGTATACTAGTAATGCAGGGAATTGGATTAGTAATACTGAGATTAGTTATGTTGAGATTATTTTTTATCCACTGTTTGGTTTGGTGTATTAAAAATAACATACATTGCGTAGGGGTGCATACATGCTTATCCATGTATTAAATCATGGTATTACTAATGTCATGATTTGCTATGTATTAGTTATACATAAGATAATACCAAATAGGGTGTATATACATATGTTAAAAAAGGCTATTAAATAAGGGATTAATAATATCAAAGCTAATACATGTATTATTTTTCCATAATACATCGTACCAAACGACCCCTCAAACTTTTGTATTTTATGCGTTACTTGCTTTTGATTTTCATTGCTGATGTATACAATTAATACATGTATTATTTTCCCATAATAAATGCGTTACTTGCTTTTGGATTTCATTGCGGGCTCGTTTTGTGAATGCATGCAAGAGCTATTGTTGGCCCAGAAAATGATAGTAGTATGACACTATCGAAACGCGCGTTTGATGGGGATTGCTTGAACATATGCTAAACCTGCCTGCCTTTTCTTTCCCTCAACTTGTCGTTTGTGTTTAAAGTGGCTTGTGGAGGCACGGTTGACATTGTTACCTCGCACTTTGGCACATGAGTGTACACATCATTGTACTATAAAATTAGCACTCATAAACAATCACATTTCGATATTTTAAGGTGAAAGTGGAACTGTGAACATGGAGGAGGAAAACCTTATAAGATCGTTTGTTTAATGGTGAAAGATGGACTACAATCATTGAATTCTAACGGCAACCTCCCATTGATTAGAATTAGTCAGCACCACCACTTTGCTTTTCTTTTTCTAGCAAGCCACATTTTAAGTCGAGGATTTCCTAATACTCCCTCAAAACCATAATATTTGTTAAGGACCGTTTAGCCATAGATTTTGCCAAAATAAATTTGGGTTTTATTTGTCAAACACATGTTTGGCCATAAATTTTGCCTACATTTTGGCAAAATAGTTGGTTTTGGGCCAATATATCACTATTACATTTTTTAAAAATTACCCAAAATATTTGTATTTTATAAAAAAGTTCACCATTTATTATTTTGTAACAATGTTGTTTCGTCTTTTCGGTCACCTGATAGTGTATCATGTTGTTCATTATAAAAATAATAATTTTGTATCAAATTTATTTATGTTCAGGACTATGGTTTGCGATAATATAATGAATGTTATTAATAATGATAATGTTGGGTATTTGTGATAGTTTTTAGAACTTGTGGGTAAGTCATGTTTCATGTTTTTCCAAAATAAATTTGGGAAATATGTTTTGAAAACTGATGTCCAAACACATTTTCATCTTCAAACCAAACTTCACCCAAATTAGATTTTTCAGAATAAATTTGGTAATTTATGGCCAAACGCTAGCTAAAGCTTTTCGTATTCTTTAAAAATTATGTTCAACAGTCTTGTTTTGTTTTTTTCTTTAAATAAAAAACACTATACTGATCGAAGAAGGGTAGATTTGAAGAAAGTTGTAATAAATGACTTCTTGTATTTGTAAAATGTCAAATAATTAGAAATAAATTCAATTCCTCAAAATGATAATTATTTGAAACTGGAGCTAGTTGAATGTTGTATAGGGGTAAAACCGAGGCTAATGAGTACCCCGATTTCCCGGTGGGGCAAACGAAGTAAGGCGTAACTACAAAGAATCAAAATCGAAGCTAGGAGCCTCTCGTATCAATGCCTTAACAAAACACCTGCTCTCGGAACCATCGAGATCACGCCCCCCGGATCCGGTTCGAGTTCCAAGACCTCGGAAAGCAGTACCAAACGTCTGCGCACGATGAACAAAGGGTCGTAATATCTGTGCCCAACCGGATATCACGGCATGAATCTCGACCCGTAGCGGCAGCAGATCAGTGATTAGCGAAAAGGAAGATTTTTACTTTTCTTAGAATTGTACTTAGGGTAAAACTCCCCTACTATATAAAGAGGAAGTTTATTATTCAATAAACACACTGTAACACACATATCAAGGCAATATAAACTTGTTTTTTCTATTTCTAAGCTATTCAAAGGATCTTATTCTTGTTCATAACTTTTTATATATATTTTGGCTACAAAAATCGAAGGCAGATAAATTGCTAAGCCCACAACCGAGCCCGGATTCAATACTACTGCTGGTTTGGCTATTTATTCTATCTTTCATTTGCTTATCTAATATTATTAATCACTTGTATCGGATTAATCCATATATCCTTAAAATCGTGTATAAATTCAATTGTTATCCATTTTAAGGGTAAACAGTTTGTCGCCCACCGTGGGGCTAAGGATAATAGTGGTAATTTGATATAAATTTCCATAACACACTCTGTTTTACGCTTGTTCTTTGAGATTTTGATTTCAGGTTAACCTAAAAATGTCAAACTCTCAGTCTGCTCACTTGAACGTTGATGTTGAATCTGACCATCACGGCGAAAACAACAATATAGTGCCTAGCAACGAGGTGCCACATGTTGACCCAACGGAGTCCCAGTTGTAGACCCAGTCGACACCAACTCACATGTGGCCATCGACGCTAACCTGCCGACCGACCCTGAGAACAACGTTCGTGGAGGAGCCCGTCTAACGACTCGGGGTACGCCTGAAGGTGAAGGCGACAAGATCAATCTGTGGGTAATCTGCAAAATGTTACAGGCCCAACAGGCGACGATAGCACAACTGTAGAATCAAAGTCGCACCCCCAGTAGAGTTGAGCCCGAACCCATCCCGGGAAAACACCCGAAGAAATGAGCAAGACACAGAAAGACCAGGTGAAGCTGACCCCGGGACCAACCCCGAAATAATAAAAATTCTTGAGGAACTGACAAAGCGGGTGGAATCGGGGGAGAATAAAATTAAGACTAACGACAAAAAAGTGGAGACCTATAACTCTAGAGTCGATCAAATCCTAGGAGCGCCCCCAATATTGAAAGGCCTAGACTCCAAGAAATTTGTTCAAAAGTCTTTCCCTCCGAGCGCGGCATCGAAGCCAATCCCGAAGAAGTTCTGTATGCCCTATATTTTGAAGTATAGTGGAACCACGGACCCAAATGAGCACGTGACCTCTTACACGTGTGCCATCAAGGGAAACGACTTAAAAGATGACGAAATCGAGTCGGTTTTGCTGAAAAAAATCGGAGAAACCCTCTCAAAAATAGCAATGATAGGGTATCACAACTTACCAAAAAATTCTATTGATTCGTTTGCTATGCTTGCAGATGCCTTTGTGAAAGCGCACGCCGGGGCCATCAAGGTCGAGACCAGAAAATCAGATCTTTTCAAGGTAAAACAAAGAGACAACGAGATGCTCAGGAAGTTCGTATCGAGGTTTCAAATGGAACGGATGGACTTGCCTCTAGTTGCGGATGATTGGGCCGTTCAGGCATTCACACAAGGACTTAAACCCCGAAGCTCCTTGGCTTCACAGCAGATGAAACAAAATTTGATAGAGTACCTGACGGTGACTTGGGCTGACATCCATAAAAGGTACCAATCAAAAATCAGAGTCGAGGACGATCAGCTCGAGGGCCCCTCCGGGTCCGTTTATCCCATCAGAACTAATGGCAGGTCTAGGAGAGTCGTCGACCATGAACCAAGACCGAACAGAGACTGGTATCAACCGTATAGTGGAGATCAAAGGAGTAATGGATCTGGGCGTAACCTTACAAGAAATGAGAAGAGGAGCGATCGAGGCCACGGTAGCCGGGGACTCATGAGCAAAAACGGTTTCAATAGACCGCTCGGGGCCAGGGAGGCACCAAGGTTATCGGAATATAACTTCAATGTCGATGCTGCCAGCATCGTATCTGCCATCGGCGCATCAAGGATACCAAGTGGCCTCGGCCATTGCAGTCCGACCCTACCTAGAGAGACCCTAACCTCATGTGTAAGTACCATGGCACTCATGGCCACATGACCTAGGACTGACGACAATTAAGAGAAGAAGTGGCCTGGTTATTCAATAACGGGCATCTCCGAGAATTTTTGAGTAATCGAGCAAAAAATCACTTCAGGAACAGGGACTCCAACAAACAGACCGAACAAGAAGAACCTTAGCACGTCATCAACATGATCATTGGAGGAGTCGATGTCCCCCAGGGACCAATGCTAGAGCGCACTAAGGTGTCCATCACAAAGGAAAAACAAACCTGAGATTATATTCCGAAAGGAACCATTTCGTTCAACGATGAGAACGCTGAAGGCATCGTACAACCGCATAATGATGCACTGGTAATATCTGTACTTATAAATAAATCTCGAGTTAAGCGTGTGTTGATTGATCCAGGTAGCTCGACCAACATCATCAGATCGAGGGTCGTAGAGCAGTTGGGTCTACAAGACTAAATAGTGCCAGCAGTCCGGGTTTTAAACAGATTCAATATGGCATGCGAAACTACCAAAGGAGAAATAACCTTGCCAGTAAATACCGTCGGGACAATTCAGGATACCAAATTCTACGTGATCGAGGGGGACATGAGGTATAATGCCTTATTCAGAAGTCCTTGGGTTCACAACATGAGGGCAATGGCCTCTACACTACACCAAGCACTAAAGTTCCCCACAACGGGAGTAATCAAGACGGTTTACGGAGAGCAGCCGACCATAAAAGAAATGTTCGCAGTTGATGAGGTGATCCCGATGTCTGCACTCTCGACATCAAAGAATACGGAGCTGGTTAGGAAAGGAGAAACTAAATAGCAATCATCGATACCAGCACTGACCGAACCGGAGAAGCAAGGAGCAGGCGAGGATGATAATTACGGAGTCCCTAGGTCGTTCATCTCCCCTGATAATTCCACCAAATCAACAGTCGAGGAGCTAGAGTAAGTCATATTAATCGAACACTTGCCCGATTGGAAGTTATACCTGGGAACGGGGTTAACTCCCGAGCTCAGAAAAAAACTCATCGAATTCCTTATAGCTATCATAGATTATTTCGCTTGGTCCCATCTTGATATGGCAGGGATCTCGCCAAAAATAACCACTTATAAGCTGAGCTTGGATCCGAAGTTCCACCCGGTTAAACAGAAGAGGAGGCCTCAGTTTGAAGTCAAGCATGCATTCATCAAAGACGAGGTATACAAACTCCTTAAAATAGGTTCCATTCAGGAAGTTAAGTACCCGGATTGGTTAGCTAACGTAGTGGTAGTGCCTAAAAAGGGAAATAAATTAAGAATGTATGTAGATTACAAAGACTTGAACAAGGCGTGCCCTAAGGACTCTTTTTCTTTGCCTAAGATCGATTGCATGATCGATGTGATGGCCGGGCCCGAGATACTCAGCTTTCTCGATGCCTATTCCGGGTACAACCAAGTCCGGATGGACCCGGGCGATCAAGAAAAAACATTATTTATCACTAAATTCGGCACCCATTGTTATAACGTAATGTTGTTCGGGCTAAAGAACGCCGATGCCACTTATCAACGCCTAGTAAACCGAATGTTCGAAGAACAAATAGGAAAATCAATGGAAGTTTATATTGATGACATGTTAGTTAAGTCCCTGCGAGTAGAGGACCATTTGAAACATTTGCAGGAAACCTTTGACATATTGAAGAGACACAATATGAACCTGAACCCGAAAAAATGTGCATTCGGGGTCGAATCCAGAAAATTTCTTGGATTCATGGTGTCCAACCGAGGGATTGAGATTAATCCCGATAAAATCAAAGCTATAGAAGACATCACCGTGGTGGATAGTGTCAAGGTCGTTCAGAGGTTAACCGGGCGCATAGCCGCCCTCGGTCGGTTCATATCGAGGTCCTCAGACAAAAGCCATTGGTTCTTCTCATTATTAAAGAAGAATAATAACTTTTCTTGGACCCCAGAGTGCCAACAAGCTTTGAAATAACTCAAACGGTACCTTTCGAGTCCACCCTTGATCCATATTCCGAAGGCGGACGAGCAGTTGTACCTTTACTTGGAGTTATCCGAGGTAGCGGTAAGTGGAGTCCTAGTTCGGGAAGAGGAAGGTACGCAATTTCCTATTTACTATGTTAGTAGAACTCTAGGCGAGGACAAAACAAAGTATCCTCTCCCGGAAAAATTGGCGCTCGCTTTGTTAAGCGCCTCTAGAAAGTTAAAATCGTATTTTCAATGCCACCCCGTATGTGTCGTAACCTCTTACCCACTAAGGAATATTATGCACAAACCAAAGCTCTTGAGCCGGTTGGCCAAATGGGCCGTAGAAATTAGCGGGTACGATATCGAATATCGACCCCGAACTGCCATCAAATCACAAAATTTGGCAGACTTCATGGCCGACTTTACGCCGGCCTTAATACCCGAAGTCGAAAAGGAATCATTGTTAAACTCAGGGACTTCCTCGGAATCTGAACCCTCTTTATGGACGGTGCCTCGAATGCAAAGGGGTCCGTACTCGGCATCGTGTTGAAGCCACCTACAGGTAACATAGTTAGGCAGTCTATTAGAACTGTGAAATTGACTAACAATAAGGCCGAGTATGAGGTCATGATTGCAGGTCTCGAATTGGCTAAAAGCCTTGGGGCCTAGGTAGTCGAAGCTAAGTGCGATTCCCTCCTTGTGGTAAATCAAGTCAATGGAACGATCGAAGTAAAAGAGGAACGAATGCAAAGGTATTTAGACAAATTACAAGTAACAATGCATCAATTCAAGGAATAGACCCTACAGCACGTGCCGAGGAACAAAATAGCGAGGCTGAAATTATTTTATGTTGGATTAGACTAGACTCAAAAGAATCAATCAATTTTTCCTCGGCGATGTTCACTAACGTACTCCATTTTAATATGAAAGCCACATTTTCTTTTTGGGTTCTGAAAGCAACTCTTCATTATAAAGTTAAGGGGAATGGTGGTCCCTCTGCTTTTAAGTTGTTTCTCAGTTCCTCACTGCTTTCACCTTTTCATCATTTTCCCCCTTGTTGATATTCCTCTTTCAGACTCTTTTGTTTATGGATTCTCGTATTAGTGCTATCGTTTTCCCTTTCATTGCACTCAATGAGTCAAATAGAGGGTTGTTAGATAATCTTGTCACAAATCACACGCGTCCGTTATTTAAAAGAGGTTTAACGCGCTACTTACACGGTTATCGTGTATATGATTTTGTATGTTTCTTTGTAACATTTTAAACTTTATATTAAACAATTGATAAAACTTCGAAATTTCCTCATCCTTTCAATATCTTGCGTGCTGCTTATTGCTAACATTAACCATCTAACTAATCGAGAAGAAAAAGAAGAGGGAGAAAGTGTATTTTGTATTTCTTCTATTAGGGAAATTGTGGTGCTTTTTGAGCTAGGGATAGCGACTCAAAGCACTTAAAGATGTGACAGTTGTTAGTTAAGTGAGGTTTAGGTTCAAATTTCAATACAGACGAAAATAAGTAATTTTTTTTTTTTTGGGTGAAATTCAAAAATAGCTAGATTTACAAGTGTTAATTAAAAAATAGCCATAATTTTAAAAATAATCGAAATTTAGCCATTTTTCATGTAAAGATAAATCTGAACGAAATCACTATTCAAAATCTAAAAAATAATATACTGGAGTTCCAGCATAACATACTGTGTTCCAGCATAATATGCTGGAAGTGTACAAATCAAACCGAAAAACCGCACCAAACCGAAAAGTCAAATCAAACCGATTAGGATTGGTTTGGCACTGAGTAAAAAAATCCGAACCAAACCGACATATAAATTTTTAATTTTGATATATACTTTTAAGACTTTTCATAAAACTTTCTATAAAAATTGTCTAGAAATATTTGCGATTCTCTTATGAGATGTAATATTTAGTTAAATATGAAGTGCTTTATTTTTATTAACTTTAATAATGGATTGTATGATCACTTTCTTATCAAGTATTAATGAACACTACTAGAAATTCGGCTAAAACCGACCGCGACAGAGGTCGGTCGGTCAAAAAACAGACCGAAAAACAGACTGGTATTTCACAAAATTTACTTTTCAATTTTTTTTAGAAACCGACCAACTTCGGTCGGTTTATTTTGGCGCAAAAATACGGGAAACTATTTTGGCGTCCTGCGAAATTTATTTCTTAAGAAACCAATCGACTTTGGTCGATTTTTCATATAAAATAAATTAAAATTAATATTATAAAAACCGACCGAAATCGGTCGATTATTTTCGCGCGAAAATGTAATTAAAGAGTACAAATAAAATAAAAGATAGTCGTAAATCAAAATGTACCAATGGTGTAGTGGTAGAATAGTATCGTGCCACAGTACAGACCCGGGTTCGATTCTCATACAGTGTATTTTTTAATTGCATAATTAAAAATACCGATCGACTTCGGTCGGTTTTTTCGGCAATTTTTTTCTTTTTTGGTCGCTTCTGAAATTTTATTGACCGACTGAAATTGGTCGAAAATTGCGACCAACTTCGGTCGCTATTTATTACCGACCAACCTAATTTCGACGAATTAAAATCGGCCGGAAATCGGTCGATTTTTTCAGTTTTCCGACCAATTTCGTTCGGTATTTCTGGATGGTTTTAGGTAGTTTCTAGTAGTGAAAATGCATCAATTTTTTTGTTCTTACATATTCATCTGTTAAGATCTATTAAATTTTTATACCTTTTTTGAATTTGAAGCGGTATTTTGATAATTTAAAATTAAATAGAACATATCATTATATAGGTATCATATTGATTTTTATGTTTTATTATTAAATTCAGTTAACCTTGAAAGTGTATATCAACAAAAAATTATTGTCAGACGACTAAAAAAATATGGAGTATATGTTACTAAGAAAATTCTCCTATAAGAATATGTTAATAGATCATATGTTTAAGTAATTTTGAAAAAATATAACATTGTTATACATGGTTTAGGGAGATGAGTATGAGTTCACGTGAACCCATATCCCTCAACTTGGATACACCTCTGCCCCCTTTTTGCCTTATTTTTTCTTAATTAGATCTTCTATGTTTCTTATTCTTAACTCTTGGGCTCAGCAATTCCTATATAACTTAAGTGACACAGTAAAAGTTTTTTCTATTCTTTTATTAACGGATTTATGTATCGGATTCCATTCATCCCACGGTTGAAAATTAATGATTGTCTCTATCTCTAAAGATTTTGGATTTGTTCATGATGATCAAATTATATTCTCTTTTCTCATCTCCTTTTTCTTTTCTTCCGCAAAGAATTCAAATTATTTTCTCTTTTCTCATCTCCCTTTTCTTTTCTTCAAAATGATCAAGTTTTTGTTTTCTCACTTACTTCTCTTATTGTTTAGGTTTTAACTTAATTACAAGTTAATATTGTTTTATCAAAAAATATGGATCTTGGTTCAAATAATTAAACTATATATTAATAAGGGTTAATCTTAGCTAATAATAATATCCCTAGATGGAATTCTTAAAGAAGCAACAAATATTATGCAGATACGATCGGATAGCAGCGGCGACATGCAATAAATACTCTAGAAATCAGAAGCAATAATGTAGCATTTAATATCAATGAATAGCAATAAATGACATTTAAGTAAATAAAATGAATAAGTCACCCAAGAAAGAGTGAAATAAGTGGATGTTCTTTCTGACAACGATGAATTATAGACAATCCCTTGAATATTTGAGTTATTCTCGGATCTGGTGAAAAAGTATAGATAAGAATCTCAGTGAAAATGTGATGTTTGTATCTTAGCAAAGAAGATCAAATTCTCTTTCTCAAGTCAAAGTGTGTTTTTACAAATGAATATCACATGTCCTCTATCATTGTCTCTTTTCTATTTATAGGGAACATGCTCCAAAAATATGTCACGACACAAAATTCCCACCTTCGGGACCGTGATGGCGCCTAACATTTCACTTGCTAGGCAAGCCAACGTTAGAATAATTTAAACCATTTTTAATAATTCATTTTTAATTAAATAGTAAATAAATCAACGACCGGAATAATATCTGAATATAAATGTGCAAACCAAAAATAATACTATGTCTATATACCATCTCAGAACTGAAGTCACAAGTGCATGTACTTATAAAATAATACAAATAAGGGTCTGAATAAAAATAAAGTTGTATGAAAGAAAGCACACAACTAAGATAAAGTAGAAGGAGACTTCAGAACTGCGAACGTTGTGCAGCTATACCTCAAGTCTCCTTTGATAGCTGAATCCGAGTAAATCTACAGTACGCCGCTGGGACTAACTCTGGTATCTGCACAAGAAGTGCAGAGTGTAGTATGAGTACAATCGACTCCATGTACTCTGTAAGTGCCGAGCCTGACCTCGACGAAGTAGTAACGAGGCTAAGGCAGGTCGCTTACATTAACCTGTACGCAATAATAATAATAATAATAATAATAATAATAATAACAGAAAAAAGTAAGGCCGGTAAATCATATCAATAATTGAAGTCAATCTTGCAGTCATAAACCTTCAATTAATTTTCGTTGCGACGTGTAACCCGCTCCAACAATATAAACTTAGAATAATTCCGTTGCGGCGTGCAACCCGCTCCAACAATATAAACTTTCAATAAATCCGTTGTGGCGTGCAACCCGCTCCAATAATATAAATTTAAAATAAATCCGTTGCGGTATGTAACCCGCTCCATCAATATAATTAAATAACTCTTAAATATAAATATACTCCAATAAATACCACAATTAATAAGGAATTATTAGCCAACAAAGCATACAATAATTATGATTTATTTAGAAAACAAGTAATGACAAGTAGCAATTAATTATGGAAATCAGGAAAAAAAATAGGCAATTTAATATTTAATATGCTAAATGTCAAGTAGCAATTAAGACACATAATTAAAATAAGCATGTAGCAATTATAGCATTAATTCAAGATATAATATTGGAAAAGGAATATGAGAGAAATAATTAATATAATAATTAATTCATGGTTTAAAATAATTTATGATTTTCAGATAAATATGCAAACAATCAATTTGACGACGTATAGACACTCGTCACCTCGCCTATACGTCATTACACATGAATTTCACTTAACAAATAATTCAAGGGTTCTATTCCCTCAAGTTAAGGTTAACCACGACACTTACCTTATTTTACAATTTCAAGTGATCACTCGACCACAACCTTTCCTTTTGAATTAGTCTCCAAACCAATCAAACCTATCAAATTATTGGCCAATAATTCAATTGGAGCTTCAGAAGTTGTTCACATTTCAAAAGATACTTAATTTAAGTCATTTTCGGAAAAGTCAACTAAAAGTCAACGTGGGGCTCACTTTTCGGAACACGACAAAAAATTTACGGAATACGGACACCCGTTCCGATACGAGTTCAACCATACTAAAATTATCGAATTCCGACATTGGATTGTCTTTCAAATCCTAAATTTTTGTTTTTGGAAAGGTTTACAAAAATTTCTATTTCTTCCATCTAAATCCGAAATAAACGATGAATATAAACATGGATTTATAAAATATAATCAATATAGGATAAGGAATACTCACCCAGTTTGAATTCGTGAAAAACCCTTTAGAAATTGTTTTTCCCAAGCTCTAAATCGTGGATATGAAAAATGGGTCGAAATCCCATTTTCAGAACTTAAGTTCTACTGTACATGGATTTACTCATCGCGATCACGGAAATCCATTCGCGATCGCGTAGAGCAATTTCTGACAAGTTCAATTTTACTCTTCGCGATCGCGGGAATGTCTTCGCGATCGCGAAGCACAATTTGCACTACGCGAACGCGACATCCCATACGTGAACGCGAAGCATAACCTTTCAGACCTTCGTGATAGCAGACCGCTTCATGCGATCACGAAGCACAAATTTGAGTGTCCCACCTTCTGCCTCCTTTCCTCTTCGGGGACGCGATCAACACTACGCGTTCGCGATGCACTGGGAGCCAACCTTCCGCGATTGTGTTTCTCTCTTCACGAACGCGAAGAGTAAAAATCATAGCTCACAGTTAACTCTTCTTGATCGCTGGAATGGCTTCGAGACCGCGAAGCACAATGCACCAGGTGACAGCTGAAGCTCAAAAACTAGATTTTTCCAAAGTTCAAAAGGTCCGTAGGCTATCCGAAACTCACTCGAGCCCTCAGGGCTCCAAACCATATATACACGCAAGTCCAAAAACTTTATACAAACTCGCTCGCGCGATCGAAACACCAAAATAACACCTAGAACTACGAATCGAACACCAAATCAAATAAAATTTTCAATGAAACTTAAGAATTCCTATTTTATCAACCGGACATCCGAATCGCGTCAAATCACTTTTGTTTGGCACTAAATTTGGCAGACAAGTCATAAATGACATAACATAGCTATTCCAACTCTCAGAATCTCAATCCGAGTCCGATATTAATAAAGTCAAATTTACGGTCAAACTTTAAAATCTTTAAGCTTTCAAACTTCTAATTTTCAATAAATGGCGATAACTCGAGCTAGGGGACCTCCAAATTAAATTCCGGGCATACGCCCAGATTCCAAATTACGATGCAGACCTACTAGAACTATCAAAATACTGATCCGGGTCCATTTTCTCAAAATATTGACTGAAGTCAACTCAAATGAGTTTTAAAGATTTATTTCACATTTTAATCAATTTTTCACATAAAAACTTTTCGAAAAAATTTACGGACTGCGCACATAAGTCGAGGATTGCTGAAAGGTGATATTCGATGTCTCAGAATACATAAATGAATATTAAATTTAAAGATGACCTTTCGGGTCATCACATTCTCCACCTCTAAAACAACGTTCGTCCTCGAAAGAAATTAGAAAATTACCTGAGCTGGTAAAAAGGTGTGGATATCTACTCCGCATGTACGATTCAGACTCCCAGGTAGCTGCCTCAATCGACTGACCTTTCCATTGCACCCGAACTGAAGGATAACTCTTAGACCTCAATTGTCGGACCTGTCGGGCTAGAATAGCCACCAACTCCTCCTTATAAGTCAAATCTTTGTCCAATGAACTGATCTGAAATCTAATACATGGGACGGATCACCATGGTATTTCTGGAGCATGGATACATGAAATACCGGATGAACTGCTTATAAACTAGGTGGTAGTGCGAGCCTGTAGACTACTTCACCCACCCTTTCAAGAATTTCAAAGGGTCCGATATACCTAGGGCTCAACTTGCCCTTCTTTCCGAATCTCATTACACCTTTCATAGGTGAAACTCGGAGCAATACTCTTCCTCCTTCCATGAATGAAACATCACGAACCTTACGGTCGGCATAACTCTTTTGTCTAGATTGAGCTGTGCGAAGTCGATCCTGAATAACCTTGACCTTATCCAAGGCATCCTGTACCAAATCAGTACCCAACAACCGAGCCTCTCCCGGTTCAAACCAGCCAACTTGCGAACGACATCGCCTCCCGTATAATGCTTCATATAGAACCATCTGAATGCTCGACCGGTAGCTGTTATTATAGGCAAACTCCGCAAGTGGAAAGAACTGATCCCAAAAACCTCCAAAGTCTATAACACAAGCACGAAGCATATCTTCTAGTATCTGAATAGTGCGCTCTGACTGTCAATCCGTCCGTGAATGAAATGTTGTACTCAAATCAACCCACGTGCCTAACTCACGCTGTACAGCCCTCCAAAAATGCGAGGTGAACTGCGTACCTCGATCAGAAATGATAGACACGAGCACACCGTGAAGGCGGAGAATCTTGCGAATGTAAATCTCTGCTAACCACTCTGAAGAATAGGTAACTGCTACTGCAATGAAATGTGCTGACTTAGTCAACTTGTCCACAATGACCCATACTGTATCGAACTTCCTCTGAGTCCGCGGGAGTCCAACAACAAAATCCATAGTGATACGCTCCCACTTTTACTCAGGAATTTCTAACTACTGAAGTAAACCATCAGGTCTCTGGTGCTCGTACTTGACTTGATGACAATTTAGACACCGAGCTACATATGCAACTATATCCTTTTTCATTCTCCTCCACCAATAAAGTTGCCGCAAATCTTGATACATTTTGGCGGTACACGGATGAATAGAATATTGGGAATTGTGGGCCTCCTCAAGAATTAATTCACGAAGCCCATCCATATTAGGCACACAAATACGACCCTGCATTCGCAAAACTCCATCATCTCCCACAACAACCTGTTTGGAACCACCGTGCCACACCGTATCCTTAAGGACAAATAAATGAGGATCATCATACTATTGCTCTCTGATACGCTCATACAAGAAAGACTGAGCGACTGTGCAAGCTAGAATCCGACTAGACTCTGAAATATCTAACCTCACGAACTGATTGGCCAAAGCCTGAACATCTGCAGCTATCGGCCTCTCACCAATCGGAATATACGCAAGGCTGCCCATACTCACAACCTTCCTACTCAAAGCATCGGCCACCACATTGGCCTTTCCGGGGTGATACAAAATGGTGATATCATAGTCTTTCAACAGCTCCAACCATCTTCTCTGCCTCAAATTGAGATCTTTTTGTTTGAACAAATACTGTAGGCTACGATGATCAGTGAATACCTCACACGAGACACTGTAAAGGTAGTGCCTCCAAATCTTCAGCGCATGAACAATGGCTGCTAATTCTAATTCATAAACAAGATAATTCTTTTCATGAACCTTCAACTGCCGCGACGCATATGCAATCACCCTACCATCTTGCATTAATACTGCACCAGGCCCAATGCGAGATGCATCACAATACACCGTATAAGATCCTGAACCTGTGTCAAAGCAGTCTTGAGCTTTTGAAAGCTCAACTCACACTCATCTGACCATCTGAATGGGGCACCCTTCTGGGTCAATTTGGTCAATAGAGATGCTATAGATGAAAACCCCTCAACAAATCAGCGATAATAACCTGCCAAACCCAGAAAACTCTGGATCTCTGTAGCTGAAGTAGGTCTAGGCCAATTCTGAACTGACTCAATCTTCTTAGGATCCACTTTTATATCTTCTGCCGATACAACATGCCCCAAAAAGACAACTGAGTCTAACCAAAATTCACATTTCAAAAATTTGGCATATAGCTGATTATTCTTCAAAGTTTGAAGCACAATTCGAAGATGTTGCTCATGCTCCTCTCGACTGCTGGAGTAAATCAAGATATCATCAATGAATACAACCACAAAAGAATCCAAATAGGGTTTGAATACCCGGTTCATCAAATCCATAAATGCTGCTGGGGCATTTATCAGTCCAAATGACATCACTAGGAATTCGTAATGCCCATACCGAGTCTGAAAACTTGTCTAACGATCATCGGATGCCCTAATCTTCAACTAATGGTAACCAGACCTCAAATCGAACTTTGAAAACACCTTGACACCCTGAAGCTGATCGAATAAGTCATTAATTCTTGACAACGGATACTTGTTCTTGATAGTAGCCTTGTTTAACTACCGATAATCTATACACATCCGTATTGAACCATCTTTCTTCTTTACAAATAACACTGGTGCACCACAGGGCGAGACGCTAGGTCTAATGAATCCCTGGTCAAGCACGTCTTGTAACTGCTCCTTCAATTCCTTTAGTTTTGGTGGGGCCATACGGTATGGTGGAATAGAAATGGGCTGGGTGCCCTGAGCCAAATCAATACAGAAGTCAATATCTCTGTCGGGTGGCATCCCCCGCAAATCTGCAGGAAATACATATGGAAACTCACGGACAACTGGGACTGAATCCATAAAAGGAATATCCTCACTAAGATTGCGAATATAAGATAAATAAGCTAGACACCCCTTCTCCACCATACGACGAGCTTTCACGTACGAGATAACCTTGCTGGTGGAATGTCCAAGAGTTCCTTTCTACTCCATTTGAGGTAACCCCGGCATGGCTAAGGTCACTGTTTTGGCGTGATAATCCAATATAATATGATAAGGTAACAACCAATCCATTCCCAATATAACATCAAAATCTACGATATCAAGAAATAGAAGATCCACGCTAGTCTTAAGACTCCCAATAGTAACCACACACGAACGATAGACATGATCTACCACAACAGAATCTCCCACCGGTGTGGACACACACACAGAAGCACTCAGAGAATCCTCATTTCTAACTGTCTGACCCCTGCCCCTAGCTGTCCGAGTGGGCGGTGGAGCAACCGGTGCCGGTATGATGGCACGAGAATCCTGCTGAGATCTATTGCTCGACAACCTAGGGCAATACCTCCTGATGTGACCAATGTTCCCACACTCATAACACCCATCCTGAAGCTTGACTCCCTGAAGCACCGTGAGATGCCTGAAGTGCTGAATAAAATGGCCTGGGAGGATGACCCCTACCATAAGTACCCCTGCCTCCAGATGAGGCGCCTCTGAAATTATCGGAATGACGGGGCCTCTTATCTGACACTGGCTCTCTCTCCTGAGCACGAACTAACTCGATCCGCCTAGCAATATTCACGGCCGTCTGGAAGGAAATATCACTCCCTGTCTCCTTGGCTATATGAAATCTGATAGTATAAGTGAGTCCATCAATGAATATCCTCTCCCTCTCCTTTATAGTTGGAAGCAAGACGATGGCATGACGTGCTAAGTCCACAAATCGGGTCTCATACTGGGTACCAGTCATACTACCTGCTGGAGACGCTCAAACTGTCAGCGGTATTCTTCTCTCAGTGTAATAGGAACAAGCTTCTCTAGAAACAGTTGTGAGAACTGCTCCCAGGTAAGTGCAGGGGAATTAGCTGGTCTAGTAAATACATAATCTCTCCACCACCTCTTGGCAGAACCAGTCATCTGAAACATAGCAAAATCGACTCTGTTGCTTTCAACTATTCCCATGTTCCACAGCACCTCATGGTATCGGTCAAGATAATCATGTGGGTCCTCAGTAGGTGTACCATTAAAGTGACCTGGAAAGAGCTTAGTAAACTTGTCCAATCTCAATAAGGCCTCAGAAGACATGGCGGGTCTATATCCGGCATGTGCCACAATAACTGGCTGAACTATCACAACTGGCGGGACTGCTGGAGCCTGATACTTGGGAGCCATCTGCTCCGGAGTGGGAGTAGTAGGAGTTTGTGCTCCTCCCCAAGCCTGTGAGATGGCTGGTGCCCCTAGAAATGTACTATTCTAGGCCACACCCTCCATTAGGCTCACCAGGACTAGAGCGTCCTGAAGTACTGGAGTAGCTATGAATCCTTCCGGGACCTGGACTGGTCCAACAGGTACAGTCTCAGCTGGAACCTCCGCTTCAAAATCCACCTGTGGCTCCACAACAGGTGCTGCTGCTCGAACTCGAGGCAGGGATCTGCCCCTACCTCAACCTCAACCCATGGCACGAACTCGACCTCGTCCTCTACCCCTGGTCATAGTTGCTACCGGGGGATCTGGTCCCTGTCTGTCGGTAGATGTAATACGTGTTCTCTCCATATGAGAGAGAATAAGAATAGAATAGTTCAATCATCGATGATAGAATAAAGTCGCATCACGGAATAAGAAAGAATTAATATTGTTCCTAATCTTCATAGCCTCTGGAAGATAATTACAGACGTCTTCGTACCGATCCTTCAGACTTTACTAAGCTTGCTCGTAACTCGTGAGACTTACGTAACTTAGTGCTCTGATACCAACTTATCACGGCCCGAAATTCCCACATTCGGGACCGTGATGGCGCCTAACATTTCACTTGCCAGGCAAGCCAACGTTAAAATAATTTAAACTATTTTTAACAATTCATTTTTAATTAAATAGTAAAGAAACCAATGACCGGAATAATATCTGAATATAAATGTGCAAACCAAAAATAATACAATGTCTAAATACCATCAAGAACTGGAGTCACAAGTGCACGTACAAATAAGGGTCTAAATAAAAATAAAACTGTTTGAAAGAAAGCACTCAGCTAAGATAAAGTAGAAGGGGACTTCAGAGCTACGAATACTGTGCAGCTATACCTCACTCCTTTGATAGCTTAATCCAAGCAAATCTACAGTACGCCGCTAGGATCAACTCCCGTATCTGCACAAGAAGTGCAGAGTATAGTATGAGTACAACCGACCCCATGTACTCTGTAAGTGCCGAGCCTAACCTCGACGAAGTAGTGACGAGGCTAAGGCAGGTCACTTACATTAACTTGTATGCCATAATAGTACTAACTACCATAATAGAAATAAAACATGTAACTCATTTCAACAGTTGAAGCCAACTCGACAGTTATAACCAATTATTATTTGAATCAATTTTCGTTGATCCAGCAGTCATAAACCTTCAATTAATTTCCGTTGCAGCGTGCAACCAGCTCCAACAATTTAAACTTAGAATAATTCCGTTGCGGCGTGCAACCCGATCCAACAATATAATCTTTCATATTAATTCTATTGCGGCGTGCAACCCACTCCAACAATATAAACTTTCAATAAATCCGTTGTGACGTGCAACTCGCTCCAACAATATAGACTTAAAATAAATCCGTTGCGGCGTGCAACCCGCTCTATCAATATAATTAAACAACTCTTAAATGTATAAATACTCCAATAAATACCACCATTGATAAGGAATTACTAGGCAACAAAGCATACAATAATTATGATTTATTTAGGAAATAAGTAATGACAAGTAGCAATTAATTATGGAAATCAGCGAGAAAATAGCTAATTTAATATTTAATATGCTAAATGTCAAGTAGCAATTAAGACACATAATTCAAATAAGCATGTAGCAATTATAGCATGAATTCAAGACATAATATTGGACAAGGAATATGAGAGAAATAATTAATATAATAATTAATTCATGATTTAAAATAATTTATGATTTTCAGATAAATATGCAAACAATAAATTTGACGACATATAGGCACTCGTTACCTCGCATATACATCGTTACACATGAAATTAACTTAACAAATAATTCAAGGGTTCTATTCCCTCAAGTCAAGGTTAACCACGACACTTACCATGTTTTGCAATTTCAAGTGATCACTCGACCACAACCTTTCCTTTTGAATTAGTCTTCAAACCAATCAAACCTATCAAATTATTGGCCAACAATTCAATTGGAGCTTTAGAAATTGTTCACATTTCAAAAGAGACTTAATTTAAGTCATTTTCCGAAAAGTCAACCAATCGTCAACGTGGGGCTCACTTTTTGGAGACAAAAAATTTATGAAATCTGGACACCTGTTCCGATACGAGTTCAACCATACTAAAATTATCGAATTCCGACATCGAATTGTCTTTCAAGTCCTAAATTTTTGTTTTTGGAAAGTTTTATAAAATTTCCAATTTCTTCCATCTAAATCCAAAATAAATGATGAATATAAACATGAATTTATTAAATATAATCAATATAGGATAAGGAATACTCACCCAGTTCGAATTCATGAAAACCCTCTTTGAAATCGTCTTTCCCGAGCTCTAAATCGCGGATATGAAAAATGGGTCGAAATTCCATTTTCAAAACTTAAGTTCTACTATACAAGGATTTACTCATTGCGATCGTGAAAATCCATTCGCGATCGCGTTGAACAATTTCTGACCAGTTCAATTTTACTCTTCGCGATCGCGTGAATGTCTTCGCAATCGCGAAGCACAATTTGCACAGGCTGCCAATTTGCACTACGCGAACACGACATTCCATACGCGAACGCGAAGCATAACCTTTCAGACCTTCATGATCGCGGACCTCTTCATGCGATCGCGAAGTACAAATTTGAGTGTCCCAGCTTCTGCCTCCTTTCCTCTTCGCGGACAAGATCAACACTATGCGTTCGCGATGCACTAGGAGCCAACCTTCCGCGATCACGTTTCTCTCTTCGCGAACACGAAGATTAAAAATTATAGCTCACAATTAACTCTCCGCGATCGCGGGAATGGCTTCGCAATCGCGAAGCACAATGCACCATGTGACAGCTAAAGCTCAAAAATCAGATTTTTCAAAAGTTCAAAAGGTCCGTCGGCTATCCGAAACTCACCCGAGCCCTCGGGCTCCAAACCATATATACACACAAGTCCAAAAGCTTTAGACAAACTCGCCCGCGCGATCAAAACAGCAAAATAACACCTAGAACTATGAATCAGACACCAAATCAAATGAAATTTTTAATGAAACTTAAGAATTCCTATTTTATCAACCGGACGCCCGAATCGCGTCAACTCACTTCCGTTTGACATCAAATTTGGCAGACAAGTCATAAATAACATAACGGAGCTATTCCAACTCTCGGAATCTCAATCCGAGCCCGATATTGATAAAGTCAAATTCACGGTCAAACTTTGAAATCTTTAAGCTTTCAAACTTTTAATTTTCAATAAATGGCGATAACTCGAGTTAGAGACCTCCAAATTAAATTTCGGGCATATGCCCAGATCCCAAATTACGATACGTACCTACTGAAACTGTCAAAATATTGATTCGGATCTGTTTGCTCAAAATATTGACCGAAGTCAGCTCAAATGAGTTTTAAAGATCTATTTCACATTTTAATCAATTTTTCACATAAAAACTTTTCGAAAAAATTTACGGACTGTGCACGCAAGTCGAGGAATGCTGAAAGGTGCTATTCGAGGTCTCAGAATACAGAAATAAATATTAAATTTAAAGATGACCTTTTGGGTCATCACAAAACTCTAATAGTACAAGTAAAGAGAATATCCACTAGAATATTCTCTTTAATATCCTATCTTGAAACTAGCCGTCATAACTATGTCAAAGGTACTCAACCTCGGCCTTGACCCTTATTGACAACTCGACTTCAGCCCTTGTTGATTCTTCGACTACGGACTTCGCCGCTTCTTATGCCGTTTCGACAAACGACGACTTGGGAACTTTTTCCCTAGTACTATCTTGGATTAAATATTCTAAAGATAGATTTTTACCCATACAGATATATAATATATCAATTATATACAAATTATTATTAATGAGTATCCCTTTATATTAGGAATGGAATATGTAATATCAGTTATTTCTCCATTCCTTTATACCTGCGCTCTTTCTCTCTTTCCGTTTCTCTATCTCCCTCTTTCCTTCTCCGTTTTTTCCCCAATTTTTCTTCCTTCGATGTTCTCTGCTTTTTATCCTTTGATGTTGAATTTAAAAATTATTTTTTCATAAATAGAGAAATCAACAAAAGAACAAAACAATCTCACTACCACAAAGAACAAATGAATTAAGATGCAGTTATCTTGAGGCTGTCCACAATTTGGATCACGTATAATTTGTCTCCGGCAATTCAGTGTATTATCGCTACCTCTCCCCTCTCAAAGCTTCAAATGCAGGCAAAAGCTATTGTATCCCTATATCAGTATAAAGATTTGAATTTAAATTTTATTGACAACCACTAAAAAACTTAGAAGTTTTTAATTCGAAAATTGGATTTCATTAAAGGGAACTTTACATAATTGTCACAGTTTAAAAGAAATATAACAAATTCTTAGCATGAAACTCAATATTACAGTTGTGGCAGGAAAATATTTATATTTGTAGCACCCAGTTCTATTAAAAATAGGAATATTAATTATTAATCCCTAAACATAAGCAGTTTGAATGGAAAGTCAATAATTCTTTGTACAAAAATTATGTTTTTTTTTTATCTATTAGCTTTCCTTCTTTTTCTTCATCTTCTTAATTTTGTTTTCTGGCGAAGCGAATATATTTTCTAAATTTGTTCCATTCGTTTTCTTTTTAATTATCTTAAGTTTTTCTCTTCCCTCTTTCTTCCTTTCTTAACATAAAGATATTATTTCGATAATAATATATGTTAATATATACAAAACGTATATATAAAAAATATACATTGAATTAACACATATAAAATATAAAATAAATATACATAAAAAATACATCCTGAATTAAAATGGCACTTGACATATAAAATATATTTGAAATATACATTAAAAATACATCTTAAAATAAGATGGCACTTCACAAATAAATATACAAAAATTACATACATAAAAATATATTTTAAATTAAAGTGATACTTGATATACAAAGTATAAAAGACGTATAAAGCAATACATCTTGAATTTAGGTGGCATTCACATATGCATCAGATTTTCAAAAATGGAGTGAAGAAGATGAATGCTGAAAAGGGAGAATGAAGATGGACAAAAAAAGTACTTCATGTGATTAGTGAGTCAGTTAACTTATTAAATATTGAGTTTAAATTTTATAATATGCCAATAATGAAAATAAAGTGCTCTTTTTGGAATAAACAATAAATGATGCTACTTTGTTTTTAAATAATAGTTAAAAAAGGATCAAGCGTGTAAAAAAACTCTTGATTAAAATTATTATTTATTTGGATTGAGTGTTATTGCAAATGATTGTGAATATCATTTGGAGTTTATATTTCAATTTTGAGAGAATTTGGTGAAGATTCAAGGTGGTTTTGATTAGAATTTCAGATTGATATTCTAAGAAGAAGACATAAAAAAATTGTATATATTTGCATGTCTGGTATAGAAACGGCATACAAAATATATATAACTACCATAATTGTATACAAACTGTATATAAATTATATGTAAATTGTAGTTTTTGACCGGATTCTGTATAAAGAAAATTATATTTAAATTATAAATAAATTGTAGATAAATTATAAATTTTGACTAGATCTTGTACAAAAAATTTGTATTTAACTTGTAAATAAATTATAAATTTTGACCGAATTTGTATACATTTTGTACAAAACTTTAGTTACTTTTTATAAATAGAAAAACTTAAATAAAACCGGGTAAATAAATTTAAAATCACGTATATATACGAAAAAGTCCTATTAAAATAACGGAATTAGGTAGGATGAAGTATCTCGAAAAATTGGGTTTGACATGCAAGTGGATATTAAGCTTAACTTTGCCTCTTTAATTAAAGTAAGCCTATTATGAGTCAAAAAGATTAATCAAGCTACTACTTAAAATATTATTAATCCTCCATGTGTTAAGGAGGAAAACGGCCAGCTTGTAGCTCCACGAGACTGGACGGATATGGAGTGTCCAGATGCAATGTTGCTATGATCGGGAAAGGAGTCGTTATTTTATATTGCGTGTCATCATGATTAAATATGCACTATTAATCTACTTGAAAACTAAATTACAACTTTCAGTTGATAGCAAGTAACAAACATGATATGGGGTACTTACAAAATACGTAATAAATAATAACAACAACTACGTCAAGAATCGCATATAGGTGTTCGTAACACGCAGCGAAAAATAATATCAATTCTAGACAGATTTTTTCGTGTTTACAATTTATTTACATGTCAAAAATCGAAACTGAGACGCAGGGACGGCTCAAGCACATACGGGACCTAAAGTCATAGTTTAATATGATGCCTAAATTTTTAAAAGAAAGTTATAAAATATGTTTTTATTTAAAGTCTATTCTACTAACTTTTTGAGATAAAAAGTAATGTTTTATACGTCAATGCCACACAAGAGGGTGGGGGTGGGGAGGGGGGAGGGGATGATTTGTGTGGTGTCCAATTTTCGCGTGCACTGATTATAGAAGGACCTGGTTCTTCTAAGTGTTCCTTATACTACTTTTGCGGAAATAGTAAATGCGAAAAGTAAAGAGCACACGTATTTTTACGTGAAAAACACCCGGCTCAAAAGGTGAAAAAACTACGACCTACTACTCAGTAGATTTTTCCCCACCACTTCACTAAATCACTGAGCCAAAATAACATTTACAAAACTCTTTGTAAACCTAAGGATTAACTCTAATCCCGTTGTGGCAACCAGCCTCTAACTGTTGCGACAACTTCAAGTTAACTCTAACTTGAATACTCAGAGTACCTAATACAATTGCTTCTAAATAAAGCTGAAAGGTACAACTTGAAAACACCTATTACAATTGAACTAGTATAAAAGATAGACGCTTGGAACTGGTTCTTCTATCTGGTTCATGTAGCTTTATGTTCACACACTTGAATCACACTAGAATTGTTTGCAAAATGCCTTGCTATTTTGCTTTCAACTCACGTTTAACTTCAGCGTTTGTGCGTACCTGTAGAATGAGAACATCCTGCAATATATAGAGTTAGGAGAATAAGAAAATCACTAGAGTTCTAATGCTACTCTTCCTTGGTGGAAGAGTTCTAGTTATTTTCAACTTCTAACTCCTCCTTTATCTTAGATAAGTTCTCTTCGAGTAAGGAGTCCTTCTCCTCATCATTTATGCAACATTTTCGATCAAGAGATATCAGATATAACAACTTAAGCTTATCTCCTTCACGTGCATCCCTTATGCTCGAATCTGCCCGTGTCTGTGTACATTGTGTATGGACCTGGTTCATGCTAATATTCCTTGTCAATCATCAAAACAAACTTCACTTGGGCCAACAAATTTCCCTTTTTTGATGATGACAAACTTTGTATTTTTCATAAGCATAGGCCCTGTGTCAACTTAGCTCATTATTAACACAATGTTAGAACACTTTCCATTTTAAAGACACTAATCATCAAGGACCAGGTTCATTAGGTTATAAACATCACAGTCCAAAGTAAAAAGCACAACCTATCTTCTCCCTTTTGGCATCATCGAAAAGTTGCATAGAAATTATGTTAGATAGCCAGATTTTAATAGAAATCACTCATGGCCACTGGGGCTACTTCAGATGCAATCATGGAGTCAAGTATCATTAATCAATCTAATGATATTAGCCATCCAAGAAGCATCAACAAACAGTTAAAGTACAAAAACAGTCGATTATCATTGATACTTAGTCATCCACAAGCATAAAGAGAAATAAAAATACTGGATCATGAGCAAAAGAAACAAAAATAATCCCGAACTGGGTCATAGTTACAAGAGTTAGAGTGTTTGCCCCAAAATGATCCTTTCTTGTACAAACTTTCCATTTCTTGATGGGTACCTTGAAGTGTGCAAGTACAACCGTAAGAATAAAGCCATAGGGTATGGCATGAGTTTTGGTGCCATTCAGAACCCTATCAAGAAGCTGGATAATGAAACCAGGCCAATTGATTTGCCTCCCAATGTCCAAACATTCCATAAGGACCAGGTCCATGAATGTTTCAATATGCCTCCTTTCCTGCCTAGGCAGCACAACTTTTTTCACAAACTTGAACAACACTTTGTGGGGTGGCTTTATCTCACTTTTGTAAATAATCTTGGGCTCAAGTTCTTCATCATTGTCACCAAACTTTCTTGTAATGGCAAGGGCAGTAGGGAGATTCTCTAGACTTGGCTATTTAAGCTTCTTATAATCATTGTACCCTTCAGCAGGTACACCTAAGATCTCTCCCAGTTCTTTAGCATCAAAGCTCACTGTCACCCCCTTTACCACACTGGTGACCCTACCATCTTTGATCTCACAATTTGCCATGAACTCCACACTCTCAGTTCTGACCAGCTTTCCATCTATCTGAAGGACCATGTCCTTCCATCCTTGCAATTGTAACTTCTCCTGCAGCATTAACATACCTTCCTTATCCAAGTCCCTAAGGAGTCAACCTTTCAAGATGGTTCTCTTCCCAAACTTAACCATCTTGTCCTTCTCAGCATCAGATTCTTCTTCTTCTTCTTCTTCTTCTTCTTCTTCTTCTTCTTCTTCTTCTTCTTCTTCTTCTTCTTCTTCTTCTTCTTCTTCTTCTTCTTCTTCTTCTTCTTCTTCTTCTTCTTCTTCTTCTTCTTCTTCTTCTTCTTCTTCTTCTTCTTCTTCTTCTCCACTCCATTCTTCTTCCTCCACTATTTTCACTTTTCTTGATTTCAATGCAGACCTAGTTCTTTTAGTCAAAGTAGATGGCTCCGCAGACTTTGTTTTTGAAACAGATTTCTTTGTGGAAGTCTTGGCTTTTTTTTGCCTTTGGAGTCATAACCTCTATTTCTTCTTTGTGGAAGTCTCGTCAATTTTAATAGCCTCAACATGCTTAACCACCTTCTTTTTTCCTTTAGCAGCAGCTTTTCTCTTACTTTCTTCTAAGGCTTTTTCCAGTTCAGCCTCACTCTACTTCTTCTGACTCCTTGTAGCTCCTCCTCTTGTAAGAGGAATCTCTACAGGAATTGAAGAGGCGGCCTTTTTCTTCTTATTTGCCCTAGCAGTTCCAAGAACTTTGACTCCTGAACTCTTTTTATTTTTAGGATTGTAATTGTCGGTCACCCTTTTCAGTAGGTTTGCGAGGGTTTCCTAGTCAGATGGAACAAGTTCTTGAACATCCTTTCCTAATCGAACCAACCCCTCAACAGCTTCTCCAGATCCACTTCCCCTTTTTTCTTTTACACTTTCTCCAACAGATTCCTCACTCCACACTACCATTGCTTCTGTTTCTTTAATCAGACTAGTAGGAGTGGGTGAACCTTCATCCATTCCTTTTTCCACACCCCTCACAACACCTTGAATGCCCTTACTCTCTTTTTCTTTTCCCTTTTTATCTTTACCACTTATTCTCCCAGACTCAGTAGTCTCAACCCCAGCCACAGTTCCCACCAGAATAAACATATTCTCCAAATTAGCAGCAACCTCACAGATGATTTCAGTAGTAGTATTTGGGCCAGATGTTACCTGTTCGGTGTCAGGCGAAATAGTTTCTCCCCCCTTAGTAGCAAATTTGAATGATTCATCAGATTTTTGAGGTTTTCCCTCTCGAATTTCTTCCAATTTTTCATTAATTTTCTTGAGTTGTTCTTTACCCGCAACAACCTTGCGAGCAAGCATATTGACTTTGCTTTTCTTAGAGGTGGGCGTGGTTGAAGGCGTGATAGATGGTGTGGGTATGATTTCCCTGGGTGGTGATAAGGGATTCTCAGAAGGGTTAGCCATTTCTGTGTGTGGATAGGAAAAAAATGAGTTTGTGTGTGTTTGGAAGATGAGAGAAGAGAGAAATTCTTGACGGCTTGAGAATTGAGAAGTGAGGAAGCAACTGAGGCCTAATCAATTTAAAGTGGAAGTGTTTGATTGGGTAACGACAACCTTTGCAGAAGTCTAATCAAACTGGAATTCAGTTTGAAAAGACGTTGAAGAGTGTCTCTAGAATCTAGGAACTTAATGTGGTTTGGACTCTGTTGAATGAAACCGGCCCATTTCGTAACTGATAAGATCGAGGGGTTTAGGATTGAATGGGACTCTCCTTTTGATCATAATCCAAATATAATTATTTCAAAATATGTAGAGTGGAGAGTACATACCAAGTAATCTTATTGAACCAGGTTCTTCAGTGAGTAATCTCTTGTGTAAGTCTGAATTTTCCAAGAAAATAGAGATAATATCATTAGAGATTGATGAGTCATTTTAGCACATGGAACAAGAGTATACTGATGAAAGTATGAAACTGAGCAAAATCTAATCTAATTATTTACAGAAATTCACAATTTTTCTAACCAATTTTTGAGTTGGAACTGGATCCTTTTAGGTGATCTTAATCATCCCTAATTCAAACTTGTTCCTTTCAAAGTGATCTCTACTTAGAGCTTTTGTGAATATGCCAGCTATTTGCTTGTTAGTAGCACAGAATTCCACGTGATCAAACCTTTTTCATAGTTATCCCTTAAAAAGTGATGCCTAACATCTATGTGCTTCGTTCTTTTGTGATGAACCAGGTTCTTAGTCATACTAATTACACTGGTGTTATCATAAAAGATGGAGATACAACCTACATCAATTCCAAAGTCCATTAATTACTGTTTGATCCACAACAATTGAGCACAACATGAGGCAGCAATAACATACTCAGCTTCAGCAGTAGATAAGGCCACAGAATTTTACTTTTTGGTGGCCCAAGACACAAGACATGAGCCAAGAAATTATGCCATATCTGAGGTGCTCTTTCTATCCACAAGAAAACTGGCATAATCAGCATCAGCATATTCCACTAAGTTGAAATTACTACCTTTTGAATACCATAGACAGGCCAGTGGTGCCTTTTAGGTATCTCAGGATCCTCTTGACAACAGTCAAGTGAGACTCCTTTGGACTTGTCTGAAATCTAGCACAAAGGCCTACACTGAAAACAATGTCAGGTCTGCTAGCAGTGAGATACAACAAAGAGCCAATTATTCCCCTATACAACTTCTGATCAACAGATGAACCAGGTTTATCTACATCCAATTTTGTGGCTGTTGCTATAGGAGTGTCAATTTCTTTGGAATCTTCCATTTTAAATCTTTTAAGCAACTCTTTCACATATTTCTGCTGATGGATCATAGTTTCATTTGAATTTTGTTTAATTTGTAAGCCTAAAAAGAAATTAAGCTCACCCATCATACTCATTTCAAATTTACCCCCATTAGTTTAGCAAATTCTTTATTTAATCAACATATATCTGAACTACCAGGAGATCTTTACCTTTTTCTTTCAAGAATAAAGTATTTTCATTTTACCTCTCTTGTAGCCATGCTCAAGCAAGAATTTTGATAATCTTTCATACCACGCACTTGGAGCCTGCTTAATCCCATAAACTACTTGGCAAGCTTGTACACATGATTAGGATATTTCTTGCTTTCAAAGATCGGAGGTTGCTTGAAAAATACTTCTTCCTTTAGATAGCTATTGAGGAAGGCACTCTTGACATCCATCTGATGGAGAGTGAATTCCATATAAGCAACAAAAGCTATAAGGAGTCTAATTGCCTCCAATCTTGCAACTGGAGCAAAAGTTTTATCATAGTCTATGCCCTCTCATCATAGTCTAATTAGCCATTGAGGAAGGCACTCCTAGTGCATAATCCACATCGGGGACGTGTACATGTCATGGTATACATGATAGCTCCCACTGCACTAGCGTATGGGATCCTACTCATGCGTTCTCTCTCTTCAGGTGTTTTAGGACAATCCTCCCTACTGAGAGTAATTCCAGTGCCTATCGGTAGATAGCCTCTTTTGGAATTATCCATGTTATACCTCTTTAAGATGGTATCAATGTACAAAGACTGGGAAAGTCCAAGCAGCTTCCTCGATCTATCTCTATAGATCTTTATTCCCAATATATAAGCTGTTTCTCCCAAGTCTTTCATGGAGAGCTTTTCGGATAGCCAAATATTGGTACTTTGCAATGCCGGTATATCATTCCCTATGAGCAATTCATTAACATACAATACTAAGAATATAATTGTGCTCCCACCAACCCTTTTGTATACACAAGGATCTTCTTCGCATCTAACAAAATTGAACTTTTCAATTGTCTTGTCAAAGTGAATATTCCAACTTCGAGAAGCTTGCTTTAATCCATAAATGGATCTTTGTAGCTTGTAAATTTTATTATGATCAGATGAAGATGTGAAACCTTCAGGTTGTGTCGTGTACACATCCTCTTCTAGCTCACCATTAAGGAAAGCTGTTTTCACATCTATTTGCCATATTTCATAATCATAGTATGCTGCTATAGCAAGCAAAATCCGAATTGATTTGAGCATTGCCACAGGAGATAAAGTCTAGTCATAGTTGACTCCTTCTTTCTGACGATATCCTTTGGCAACAAGACGGGCTTTGTAGGTCTCTACCTTTCCGTCTACTCCAATATTTTTCTTAAAAACCCATTTAAAACCTATAGGTTTTATATCCTTTGAATGTTCAACTAAAGTCCATATTTTATTTTCCTTCATGGATTCCATTTCGAATTCCATGATCTTTTGCCATGTCTCACAGTCAGAACTTTGTATAGCCTCTTCATAGGTCTTAGAGTCATTATCATTATGATCAACCTCATTTGATACATCATCTTGTACCATTAGATTTAATCTAGTAGGTATATGAAGTTCTCGTGTAAACCTTCTAAGAGGTGCTTGTACAACTTATTCACCTTGTGCTAGATTTGGTTGTTGTTCAATTTGATTTGAAACTGGTTCATTAACGTGTTCTTGAACTATATTTGGTTCTTGAACTTCAACCATTGAAGATGGCAACTTCCTTGTCAACTTCAAAACATCCAATAAAGGTTCTTCAACTTGTATCTCATGATCTTGATTTTGTGTTGATTCATTATTTTCTTGAACTTCATCAAGTTCTATATCTCCACTATAATTTCCTTGCAAAAGAAATTCCCTTTCCAAAAAGGTTGTTCCTCTAGCCATGAACACTTTATGGTTAGATTTATGTTTCATAAGATACACAAATCCATATCTTGACATATCATCAGTGAAGGTGATGAAGTAAGAATATCCACTTCTATCTTAAATTTTTATGGGCCCACAAATATCTATATGAATTAGTCCCAATAATTCAGAAACTCTTTCTTCACTTTCACTAAATGAAGATTTGGTCATTTTTCCTTTGAGACATGATTCACAAGTTGGATATGATTCAAAATCATACTTATGAAGGTTCCATTCCTTGTACAACTTATTAATTCTTTTCTCTCCAATATGACCAAGCCTACAATGCCAAAGGTATGTATGATTTACTTGATCATCTCTTTTCCTCTTAAGACTAGAAACATGCATAATCGAATTAGCATCCACATTAGGTAAGACATAAACATCATGTTGGAGATAGTCATTCACATATAAATCATCACCATAATAAATAGAGTAAATACCATTACCTATGTTAATACGAAACCCATGTTTTTCTAACATAGAAGCTGAAATTATGTACGAAACAAATTTAGAAACGTAATAACAATCACCTAACATAAGTACTTTGCCCGTAGACATTATTAAAAAAATTGATCCTACAGCTACGGCCGCAACTTTTGCACCATTTCCAACTTGTAGATTAACTTCTCCTTTCTTTAGCCTTCTACTTATCTTAAACGCTTGTAACATATTACAGATGTTATAACCACTGCCAGTATCTAATACCCACAGTGAAGAATTAGTAGTAGCTAAAGAAACCTTGAAAATATTTTTCATTAATGTCTCACCTTGTTTCTTGTCCTTTAGAGTTGCAAGATACTCCTTGCAGTTTCTCTTCCAATGCCCTTTCTTCTTACAGTGAAAACATTCAGCATCATATACTGACTGCAAGATCAAATCTTCAGAAAGCTCTTTACCAAGCTTGTACCCCGACTTCTCATTTTCTTCTGTAAGAATAATCATATGATTGACAAGGGGTCCAACTGGAGAGTTTCCAATGTCTAACTGTATATCAACCATCTTCTTAAGATATTCAATGATTGTAGTTGGATCCATATTCTAATGTTTCCTCTGGAGTTCAGAACTCATAGAAGCGAGAATGATGGCTTTAATAGCAAGGCATTCTTCCAAGTATTCATGATAAACCTTGGTGCTTTCAACATCATTCTCTGTTGGGACTATCTTTAAAGGTTTATCGATCACATCAATGAGCTTTACATGCATGAGAACAATTCTCAAATTTCTATACCAGTCATCAAAGTTTGGTCCTACCAACTTGTTGGTCTCAAGTATTACACGCAGTAATATAACAAATATATTGAAAATCTAAAATATAGAAAAAGAAAAATGCAATAATATAAGAACATATTTACATAATATCATAAAGACATGGACTTTTATCTAAATATTATTTTCACTAATTATTTTAAACTATTTACCCTCATTATAGTTTAAGAAATCTTTAATTCTGTTAGTGGAGTAAAGGAATCCTTTAACAATATGTATGAGCCCCTTGGAAGTCAAGTCGTTTCTCACATATATTTTAAAGGTAGGTACTCTTACCAATTGTATCCCCATACAATTTTCTTAAATAGCTCTATGTCAAATAGTCCCCTGGTAGTCAAGTCGATCCTATTGGCATAGTTGAGTTCAACCATCATGATAGCAAAGAACTTATTAAATTTTATACTCCCCCGGGTAGTCCAGGCGTCTAGTGTAAAATTGAATAATTCTTTCAATCCATACATCTAATGCAATAAATAATTTTAACATATTCTCGAACTATAAGTCTCCTGGTAATCAGGCCGCTCCTTATAAACAAGAAATAAGTAAAATTATTTATTTTGTTGGATAGCTTTATAATAAAATATCTTATATTTTATTATTTAAGAACTCATATTTTAGTAAGAGGGAATTGTTACTAATTTTTTTTTTTAATAACATGATGATCAAATCTTTTATAGCACGTGAATTTAGTTTAAGTTGTCTACATGCTTAGTCCTAAATTAATTTACATCACATGTAATAAATAATTCAAAATTATATAAAGAACAAGCACGTGACATAAAAATGAAATTCAACATTCTTCTAATATGTTTATCTTATATATCACGTAAAAATAATTCATGCCAGAATATTATTATTAATTAACATCTCATGAACTCATAACAATTAAAATAACAGTAGAATCTAATAACTTATTATAGATTACCGTCGTATCTAATACAAAATTTTAAATTTAAGTTACCAACTATCTCAATACTTTAACTTATATGTATACATATTTTATTCACAATAAAATTATATCAATCCATATGCATTCAAACAATTTGACTATTGCACAAGACACAGGTATTATGGTTTGAACTCTTCAAATATAATCTTAAGATTTTTCGTAAATAAATTTTAGACACGAGAAACCATGGCTTTGATTCCATTGAAGGATTGCATATAGGTGTTCGTAACACGCAGCGGGAGACAATAAAATCCTAGGCCGATATTTTCGTGTTTAAAATTTATTTACGTGTCAAAGATCGGATCTGAGACGTACCTGGTAAAGAGAGCCTCGTCTCAGAATTTTCTTCGATAGTGCGAACACTCTATGCGTATCCGCACCGACACCGATCCTTGCTATCAACTCTTTGATCAATGAAACCCGTGAACAAATTGAATGAAATATTATGCTGATTCTCAAAAATCTCAACTCGAAGATAGAAGAACAAAAAATATTTTTCTTGTAATTGTATTTTCTCTCTTGGTTTTGTACTGTATTCTACTTTCACAAAGTGATTTTTCTTCTGAAGACTTAATATAGCAATGTTTTCCATCACCTTTCATATAGAATTACCTATAAAACCTTTTCTTATTAGGTTAAGGTAATGATTTACTTGGGAAAAAAGTTTAATTCCAAAATTAAACTTTATAGAGTTTTTTGTAAGGCCCCGTAAAATTTTACCTAAAATCCGAGGTTTTGTGATGCCGGGGTAGACGTATGCGTTGATGATTGTAGAGAGCGGTTCAGACTTTTTGGGTTGAACAGTGCGTTGGGGAGTTGAAGAAATTCTTTAGAAGTGCAGAGCATTTCTGCGGTCAATTCTGTTGTTGCAGAACTGATATGCGGACCACAGAACTGCCGCAGACTGAGGCAGATACCTGGGTAAATTTATGACCATTATGCGGTCCATTATGCGACCGCATAATCATTTTGTGGACCACACAACTCATCGCAAATCCAACATGAAACTTTTCGGAGGGGAGTTCTGCGGCGCATTATGCGACCGCAGAATAGGTCTGCGGACTGCAGAACGGTCACAGAGTGCGGCCAAATTGCCCAGTTCCGAAGGGCCATTATGCGGTTCACTTTGTGGACCGCAGAAGCGTTATGCGGTCGCATATGCGACCGCAGAACTGCATCGGGGGTCATTTTTGGAAATTTTCTTATCCGACCTTATTTTGATATAAGGCCTTAGGAGGTTATTTTGAAGGCAAAAATCTGATATTTTAGAGAGAAGTGAGAGTGATCTAGAGAGAGAGAGAGGAAGAAAGCCTAAGCTAATTGTTCCTAAATCCTTGCTCAATACTTGGAGAATTCACAAAGAAAACTCACAAGGTCTTCATCTAAGAGGTAAGGTTCTAACTCTAGTCTTCAATTTCGAGTTTAGGCAGAAGATGGGAGATTGGGAGCGTGATTCTTGGGTATGAGAGTTGTTATTTATGTATGCATGTAAATATAAGTATGGTGGGAAGATAATTGAGCTAATATGAGTAAACGCTTGGTATTTGATGGGTTATGGAGTGAAGGAAATCTTGTAGAAGAACCTTGTGATCAAATTGCACATCTAGTGTTTGATAAAATGCCCAAATGAGCTGAAACCATGAATATTTTTCTAATTTTTGTTCAATTCTGTTATGTCTCAAAATAGATTGGGATTGATAGGATTTCCTGAACATTGTAGTAACTTAAGGAAAGCTCAAGCAAGGTATGTTGGCTAAACTCTTCTCTTAGAATTGAACCCCACAATATCCTTGTAAGTCCCGAGTTGTTCATTATAAATCGATTATTTCGAATAAGCCTTGTGTCGAAAGATATATATTCAATATGAGTTCCAATGTTCTTGTTATGTTATGTCTTTAAATCATGATTCAAATGAAAGCTATTATGTCAAATTGTTTAATAAATCTCAATGTGCTTAAAATTCTTATTTGTTCAATATGTTGACTTAAAGTGTGGAATAGAAATGCTTTGTTGTTGATGATCCGTGGTAATGTTGAAAGTGAAAGAGATGAATATGAAATATGAAATACGGCCAACGTGCCAAGAGTGACATTGTGTTATGTCCATCGGTTGCAATGAACTAAATGTTATATATAAAAGATAATGAAATAAGTTGTCAATCCTTTTAATAACAAAAACTTTGGGTGTATCGTTAGTCACCGAGGAAGGGTAGGTTGAAATGGCCTAACCCCGAAACTACACATGCCGGTGTAGGAATGAATTGTAATTATTCCCCCAATTTTGGACGAGATTGATGTGATGAAATATTCCATTTATTGGGATGTGACGATTGCTAGAAATGGGTGATGTCGATCCACATGGCATTGTGGTGAGACGGCATAGTCGGTCGGGCCATGATCGGACGCCATGCCGCACACATGGTGGTGATTGTGCTTGAGATTATGACTGAAACAATGATTGAGATTGAGATTATGATTGTGATTGTGCTTGATGTCTTTGGGTGAGACGGCCTAGCCGATCGGGCCGTGATCAGACTCTGTGCTAAAATCACGGTAGTATATCGGTACTAAGATCTCCCAACCTAAAATATGGAAATTTACTTTAAATGTTTTTTGCTCCTAACTTGATGTTTTGGTATTATTTAAGGTCCCATGGATTTTATGACTGTCCTTCCTTGTGTTATCATTCGTTTTATTGAGAGGGTGTTTATTCATTCATACTAGTTCTATTCCATATGTACTAACGTCCCTTTTGCCGGGGGCACTACATCTTTAATGGATGCAGGTTGTTCCGCAGTAGGTGGCATTGATCATTGATAGCATTACACGCCTTTCTCAGCAGATTTGGTGAGCCCCACTTCATTCCGAGGTTGTGCATCTTTTGTTTCGTGTGTATTATGTTTTGAGGTATAGACTGAGCCTTGTTGTCGGTACTATCATTGTACTCTTTTACATCTATTAGAGGCTCCGTAGACATGGTGTGGGTTGTGTATTGGTATTGGGAAAGTCAAGATAGTAATATTGTATGTGTGTTACATCTTCCACTTCAAACTATGAAACTGTGTGTATTTTGAGACTTTATAAATGAAGTAACTAATGGTGATGGAATTAGTGTTGTTTATGAACCCTCTCGGTGTTAATTAATGAAATTTATATTCTCTTTATTTATGGGTGAGTTGGGTAGAAGAAAATCTAGCAGGCTTGCTCGGCCGGGTTATCTCGGTTGAGCGCCAGTTGCGCTCCCCGAGGTCGGGGCGTGACAAACTTGGTATCCGAGCCTAAGGTTGTAAAGTGTCCTAGGATGTCTCAGAGCCATGTCTAGTAGAGTCCTTCTTGTCGGTGTGTTATCGACCACATCTATAATTAGGGGGCTACTTGGGCATTTAGGAATAATACCCTTCTTTGATTTTCTCGATCGTGCGATAAAGTTAATTATAAGATTGTTCCTCCTTTAACTCGTGCTTTGCTCTAACTTTCAGTACATGGCGCCTAGGAAGAAGGCAAGAACTGGCCAAGGAGCCAATGTTACCCCAGGAGTGGAAGTTGATTTTATATTTGATGATGCGGCTGAGCAACCGAGGGGTGAGGATATTCCCCAAATTACTACACTGCATGATTGTAATACAACTGATCAGACCACACCTACTGAGGGAGCAACGGTCCCTCCAACTGACATTCCAATTCCACCTCCAGCCCCAGCTTCTGGTCCTGATGTTTCTGAGGAAGATCTTAGGGGATCCATATAGATGTTAGCTCAAATAGTGGCTTCTCAGGCCCAGAGATCAAATGTTGCGCTTACGTCTTCCAGTCAGCCAGCGGAATCTGCTAGCTCTAGGGTGACCAAGTTCCTTCAGTTAGATCCTCCAGTGTTCACGAGAACTAATCTCGAGGAGGACCCCCGGGAATTCATTGATGAGATGCACATGACTCTTCGGGTCATGCGTGCTACTGAGACAGAAGTAGTGGAGTTGGCTTCCTACCGCCTGAAAGAGGTGGCGTATGCTTGGTTTGAATTGTGGGAGGAGTCCCGTTAATAGGGGAGCCCTCCGGCAAGGTGGAGTGAGTTTACCAATGCTTTCGTTGATCATTTCTTGGCTGCCGAGACTAAGGCAGCCCATGTTGCTGAGGTTGAGAGCTTAAGGCAAGGTAGCCTGAGTGTGTGGGAGTACCATATGAGATTCGTGTGCCTGTCCAAGTATGCTTTATATATGCTGCCCACTATGGAGGTGAGAGTGCGCCGGTTTGTGCAGGGCCTTAGCCCCTTGGTTATTAATGAGGCCGCTACATCTGCCTTTGAATTTGATATGAACTATGGGAAGATGGTGGCATTTTCTCAAGCTATAGAGAGCCGTAAATTAAAGAATATGATGGAGCAAGACAGTAGCAGCAAGGCCCGATCCGTGGGCAATCTTGGAGGTTCTTTGGGTGGTGGTGATGGTAGGTCAACATTCAGGGGTGGGTCATCAGGGCCATCCCAGTCTTTTGCTCAGTCTTCAATCAATGCACCACCGTCAGGTCCCAGTCAGCAGCAACAGAGTCATTTTAGGCCCGGTCAGGGCAACCGTGGATCCTACTAGCAGGGTCGGCCTGGTGGGAGATTCTAGTATCAGCAGAGGCCCCCATGCCCTAGGTGTGGAAAGATGCACTTGGGAATCTGCTGCATGGACCTACCTATATGCTATGGGTGCGGATTGGGGGGTTATATTCAGAGGGATTGCCGTTCGTCTCGCCAGGGTGCGGGCAGGGGTACGACACAACCAACCAGTTCTTCAGCTACTACACCCGCAACACCTCCTCCAGCTCGAGGCTCTCCAGCACCCACAGGGCGTGGTTCAACTAGGGGTGGTACACAGAGTTCGGGAGGACCCAGCCGTTTCTATGCTATGCAGGGTCTCCAAAGATCAGAGGCTTCTCCAGATGTCACAGGTATATTGACTGTCTAATCTCATAATGTGTATGCTCTTATTGATTCCGGTTCCACTTTATCCTATGTCACTCCCTATGTTGCTATGCATTTTGGGATAAAACCAGAACGGCTTCATGAGCCGTTCTCTGTATCTACTCCAGTTGGCGAGTCTATCATGGCCGCACGAGTTTATAGGGATTGTGTTATCACGGTGCGTGGTCGGGACACCATGGCCGATCTCATTGAATTGGGGATGGTTGATTTTGATGTAATAATAGGGATGGATTTGCTTTATTCATGTTTTGCCAAGCTTGACTGTCAAACCAGAACCGTTAGGCTTGAATTTCTAAATGAGTCAGTGATTGAGTGGACGGGGGATGATGTGGTGCCGAAGGGTAGGTTTATTTCTTACCTTAAGTCAACGAAGATGATTAACAAGGGGTGTATTTACCATTTGGTCCCGGTTACTGATATCGATTCTGAGGCACCTACACTTGAGTCCGTGCCTGTTGTGAATGAATTTCCGGGAGTCTTTCCGGATGAGCTCCCTGGGATCCCACCAGACAGGGAGATTGATTTTGGGATTGATGTGATTCCAAGCACGCAGACTATATCTATTCCACCCCATAGAATGGCACCAGCAGAACTGAATAAAGGAACAATTGAAGGATTTGTTAGAGAAGGATTTCATCCGGCCGAGTGTGTCACCTTGGGGCGCACCGGTCCTTTTTGTAAGGAAGAAAGATGGATCACTGAGGATGTGTATTGACTATCGGCAACTAAACAAGGTCACGATCAAGAATAAGTACCCACTGCCAATGATAGATGACTTGTTTGACCAATTGCAAGGTGCTAAGTACTTCTCCAAGATCGATTTAAGATCCGGGTGTCACCAATTGACGATCAGGGAGCAGGATATTCTGAAAACAACTTTCAAGACCCGGTATGGGCATTTTGAATTTTTGGTAATGTCTTTTGGGCTAACAAATACCCCGGCAGTTTTCATGGATCTTATGAATGGAGTCTTCAAGTCTTTCCTTGACTCATTCGTGATAGTGTTTATTAAAGATATCCTTGTATATTCGCGAAGTCGAGAGGACCATGCCGGTCATCTCAGGGCAGTTTTACAGACCCTATATCAACACAAGTTATATGCGAAGTTTTCAAAATGTGAATTTTGGCTTGAATCTGTCACGTTCTTGGGTCATGTCGTTTCCAGAGAAGGAGTTGAGGTTGATCCTCAGAAGATTGCAGCAGTGAAGAATTGGCCTAGACCTTCTACCCCAACAGAGATTCGCAGTTTCTTAGGCCTAGCATGGTATTACAGGAAGTTTGTGAAGGGGTTCTCTACTCTTGTCTCTCCATTGACTAAATTGACGTAGAAGGCAGTTAAGTTCCAATGATCAGATGCTTGTGAAAGAAGCTTCTAGGATTTGAACTCAAGATTGACTACGGCACCGGTATTGACCCTACCAAAGGGTACATATGGGTTTGTCGTATATTGTGATGCTTCAAGAATCGGACTTGGGTGTGTATTAATGCAACATGGCAAGGTGATAGCTTATGCTTTTAGACAACTTAAGAATCATGAAAATAACTATCCAACACATGACTTATAGCTTGCAGCAATGGTATTTGCATTGACAATTTGGCATCATTATCTGTATGGGGTCCATGTGTATATATTCACGGACCATTAGAGCCTTCAATACATTTTCAAATAGAAGGAGTTGAATCTGAGGCAGAGAAGGTGGCTTGAATTACTCAAGGATTATGACGTCGATATTCTGTATCATCCGGGGAAGGCTAATGTTGTAGCGGATGCTCTTAGCCAGAAATCTTTGGGTAGTTTGGCTTATTTGGAGGCATATCAAAGGCCGTTGGCTAAGGCGGTTCATCGGTTGGCTAGTTTAGGAGTTCGTCTTGCAGATTCTAGTAAAGGAGGAGTGATTGTGCAAAATAGGGCTGAATCATCGCTTGTTGTGGAAGTCAAGGAAAAGCAATACAACGACCCATTGTTGATACAATTGAAGGAGGGGATTAATAAACATAAGACCATGGCCTTTTCTCTTGGCATGGATGATGGTACACTAAGGTACCAAGGGTGACTATGTGTTCCAAATGTGGATGGTCTCCGGAAAAGAATCATGACCGAAGCTCACACTTCTAGGTATTCCGTGCACCCGGGATTCTACAAAGATGTACCACAATCTTAAGGAAGTCTACTGGTGGAATGGGAAGAGGAATGTAGCGGACATTGTGGCAAGATGTCCAAATTGTCAGCAAGTGAAGGCCGAACACTAAAGGCCCGGTGGGTTGGCACAGAACATAGAAATTACGATATGGAAATGGAAGATGATCAATATGGACTTTGTGGTAGGACTACCTCGTACTCCTCGCAAGTTTGACTCTATATTTTATTATTTAAGAACTCATATTTTAGCACGAGGGAATTGTTACTAATTTGTTTTTTAATAACATGATGATCAAATCCTTTATAGCACGTGAATTTAGTTTAAGTTGTTTACATGCTTAGTCCTAAATTAATTTACATCACATGTAATAAATAATTCAAAATTATATAAAGAACAAGCACGTGACATAAAAATGAAATTCAACATTCTTCTAACATGTTTATCTTATATATCACGTAAAAATAATTCATGCTAGAATATTATTATTAATTAACATCTCATGAACTCATAACAATTAAAATAACAGTAGAATCTAATAACTTATTATAGATTACCGTCGTATCTAATACAAAATTTTAAATTTAAGTTACCAACTATCTCAATACTTTAACTTATATGTATACATATTTTATTCACAATAAAATTATATCAATCCATATGCATTCAAACAATTTGACTATTGCACAAGACACAGGTATTATGGTTTGAACTCTTCAAATATAATCTTAAGATTTTTCGTAAATAAATTTTAGACACGAGAAACCATGGCTTTGATACCACTGAAGGATTGCATATAGGTGTTCGTAACACGCAGCGGGAGACAATAACAATCCTAGGCAGATATTTTCGTGTTTAAAATTTATTTACGTGTCAAAGATCGGATCTGAGACGTACCTGGTAAAGAGAGCCTCGTCTCAGAATTTTCTTCGATAGTGCGAACACTCTATGCGTATCCACACCGACACCGATCCTTGCTATCAACTCTTTGATCAATGAAACCCGCGAACAAATTGAATGAAATATTATGCTGATTCTCAAAAATCTCAACTCGAAGATAGAAGAACAAAAAATATTTTTCTTGTAATTATATTTTCTCTCTTGGTTTTGTACTGTATTCTACTTTCACAAAGTGATTTTTCTTCTGAAGAGTTAATATAGCAAAGTTTTCCATCACCTTTCATATAGAATTACCTATAAAACCTTTTCTTATTAGGTTAAGGTAATGATTTACTTGGGAAAAAAGTTTAATTCCAAAATTAAACTTTATAGAGTTTTTTGTAAGGCCCCGTAAAATTTTACCTAAAATTCGAGGTTTTGTGATGCCGGGGTAGACGTATGCGTTGATGATTGTAGAGAGCGGTTCAGACTTTTTGGGTTGAACAGTGCGTTGGGGAGTTGAAGAAATTCTTTAGAAGTGCAGAGCATTTCTGCGGTCAATTCTGTTGTTGCAGAACTGATATGCGGACCACAGAACTGCCGCAGACTGAGGCAGATACCTGGGTAAATTTATGACCATTATGCGGTCCATTATGCGACCGCATAATCATTTTGTGGACCACACAACTCATCGCAAATCCAACATGAAACTTTCCGGAGGGGAGTTCTGCGGCGCATTATGCGACCGCAGAATAGGTCTGCGGACTGCAGAACGGTCACAGAGTGCGGCCGAATTGCCCAGTTCCGAAGGGCCATTATGCGGTTCACTTTGTGGACCGCAGATCTGCATCGGGGGTCATTTTTGGAAATTTTCTTATCCGACCTTATTTTGATATAAGGCCTTAGGAGGTCATTTTGAAGGCAAAAATCTGATATTTTAGAGAGAAGTGAGAGTGATCTAGAGAGAGAGAGAGGAAGAAAGCCTAAGCTAATTGTTCCTAAATCCTTGCTCAATACTTGGAGAATTCACAAAGAAAACTCACAAGGTCTTCATCTAAGAGGTAAGGTTCTAACTCTAGTCTTCAATTTCGAGTTTAGGCAGAAGATGGGAGATTGGGAGCGTGATTCTTGGGTATGAGAGTTGTTATTTATGTATGCATGTAAATATAAGTATGGTGGGAAGATAATTGAGCTAATATGAGTAAACTCTTGGTATTTGATGGGTTATGGAGTGAAGGAAATCTTGTAGAAGAACCTTGTGATCAAATTGCACATCTAGTGTTTGATAAAATGCCCAAATGAGCTGAAACCATGAATATTTTTCTAATTTTTGTTCAATTCTGTTATGTCTCAAAATAGATTGGGATTGATAGGATTTCCTGAACATTGTAGTAACTTAAGGAAAGCTCAAGCAAGGTATGTTGGCTAAACTCTTCTCTTAGAATTGAACCCCACAATATCCTTGTAAGTCCCGAGTTGTTCATTATAAATCGATTATTCCGAATAAGCCTTGTGTCGAAAGATATATATTCAATATGAGTTCCAATGTTCTTGTTATGTTATGTCTTTAAATCATGATTCAAATGAAAGCTATTATGTCAAATTGTTTAATAAATCTCAATGTGCTTAAAATTCTTATTTGTTCAATATGTTGACTTAAAGTGTGGAATAGAAATGCTTTGTTGTTGATGATCCGTGGTAATGTTGAAAGTGAAAGAGATGAATATGAAATATGAAATACGGCCAACGTGCCAAGAGTGACATTGTGTTATGTCCATCGGTTGCAATGAACTAAATGTTATATATAAAAGATAATGAAATAAGTTGTCAATCCTTTTAATAACAAAAACTTTGGGTGTATCGTTAGTCACCGAGGAAGGGTAGGTTGAAATGGCCTAACCCCGAAACTACACATGCCGGTGTAGGAATGAATTGTAATTATTCCCCCAATTTTGGACGAGATTGATGTGATGAAATATTCCATTTATTGGGATGTGACGATTGCTAGAAATGGGTGATGTCGATCCACATGGCATTGTGGTGAGACGGCATAGTCGGTCGGGCCATGATCGGACGCCATGCCGCACACATGGTGGTGATTGTGCTTGAGATTATGACTGAAACAATGATTGAGATTGAGATTATGATTGTGATTGTGCTTGATGTCTTTGGGTGAGACGGCCTAGCCGATCGGGCCGTGATCAGACTCTGTGCTAAAATCACGGTAGTATATCAGTGCTAAGATCTCCCAACCTAAAATATGGAAATTTACTTTAAATGTTTTTTGCTCCTAACTTGATGTTTTGGTATTGTTTAAGGTCCCATGGATTTTATGATTGTCCTTCCTTGTGTTATCATTCAATTTATTGAGAGGGTGTTTATTCATTCATACTAGTTCTATTCCATATGTACTGTCATGGGCGGCTTTCCAGCCATGCTCCATGATCCCTTGGACGCGCCCCGTGGCGTCCTGGCCAGCCTCCCAACGCCCGTCGCCACGGTCGGCCCCGTGGTCTCGGCAGCTCCAAGTGACAAGCGCGCATGTGCCTCTGTCGCCCCACCGATAGCCATCGCCAGCGCCCAGCCACAGGCAGAAGCCAACAGCGCCGCGCGCGCAGACAATGCCGCGCGCGCAGACCCTGATGCTAAAGACAAAGTTGCTGCCAACGAACTTGCTGCTGCTTTGTAGAAGACTAAGTCCTTTTCATTGTAAATATAGAGTAGTTTTGCTGCATTTTCTTTAAGTGTGATTTTCCAGCTTTCATAGGTCTAGTCATGTAACTTTGGTTTATTTTTTTTAAGCATTATTAAGGGGGACCAAGCAATCAAAACTTTCAAGCAAGCAAACAATTCTCTGTACTGGTGTCTCTCCCCCCGACACCGTCTTGTTTTCTGTAATAGCTTTCATTCAATGCAATCAAGCTTTCTTTCATTCTCAATTCTCTTTTCTGCTCTCTTTCAATTGCTCATGACATTGGTTTTCCCGTACGGCACTGACAATCTAGTCTAGCGTACGGAGGGGACCTCAGTTGGCGGACAGCAACCGTACTGACATCGGTTGCCTAGCCTTACGTCGCCCTTCTAAGGAACTTCAGGAAGGTGCCGCGTAACAGTTGGTATCAGAGCCTAGGCTCGACATCGGACGAGGGATCACATTGCAATTACCACCATTTCTGACCATGGTGAATTATGGGGATCGCATCGCGACCCTTGAGGGAACTGTTGACGCATTACGGCCCATCGTGAAAATGGTGCCCGATCTAAAAACCAGCCTAGTGCAAAGGTTGGACGACCTGGATCGCAGACTCATCCAGGCCGAAGTTGACATAGAAAACATCAGCCGCGACTCTGAAGGAGACCGGCAAACAGCAGCCACAGAGGCAGCTGAAATTTTTGGTAAATTTGAGGTCCTCCAGCAGGAGCGTGCCGAGGATTTAGCCAACAGGGAACAAGAGGCAGACAGGGTGACTGCCATGCAACAAACCATTGACAACTTGACATGCCAGCTCAATGTTGTCAATGCTGCTTTACAAGGCCTACTTCGAGGAGGCGGAAACCAATTTGGGGGTGGTGTGAACCTCGCCCCCATGGCACAAAAGCTGAAAATTCCTGAGCCAAAGCCATACAGTGGAGCTCGGAATGCCAAAGAAGTGGAAAATTTCATTTTCGACATCGAGCAATACTTCGATGCCGTGGGAAGCCTGGAAGAAGCTAAGAAGGTAGCAACTGCTGCCATGTATCTTCAGGGTGATGCCAAACTCTGGTGGCGGGTGAAGTACGAAGCCATCAAGGCAGGTGAAGATGCCCTCGACACATGGGCGGAACTGAAGGCAGCCATACGCCTACAGTTCTTCCCCGAAAATGTTGAGTACAATGCCAGGAGAAAGTTGCGGGAGCTCCGCCAGACCAAATCAGTGCGAGATTACGTGCGGGAATTCTCCGCGCTCATGCTGAACATCCGTGACATGGGGGACAAAGACAAACTCTTCACCTTCCTGAAAGGGTTGAAACCTTATGCCCGGATGGAGTTGCAGAGACAAAGGGTAGACACGTTGCCTAAGGCAATCCAAGCAGCAGAGTGCCTTGGGGATTACCAAGTGGAAGCCCGGAAGGATAGGCCTCAACAGCATGTCCGAGGAGGATACAAAGGGGGCCAACCAAACACTAGTGGCCCTAGCAGAAGTGGAGGAGACCGGAGTGCACCCAAATCCAAGACTCCCTCTTCCGGCAGTACTAGTGCTGCATCTAACAACAATGATCGGGGGAGGAAGCCCCCCTCAGGATGTCGCCATTGCGGCGGACCACATTGGAATAATGAATGTCCACATGCACAGATGAATGCCCATCAAGCTTTTGAGGATGGGACGGATGACGACGCCGATGATGCGGACCAGACCGAGCCAGTAGGTGCATTCAATGCAATTGTTGGCTCCATTTCTGAGCCCTTAGCGGGTACCAGTGCCGGTATCCGCAAGAAGAAGGACCCCTGTCCAATTGCCAGGAAAGGAAATAAGAAGGCGAATTTGAGGACTCCTCCTCATCAAGAGAGGACCCTAATGTTCGTTGACATGAAGGTAAATGGCAAGCCCATTCGGGCAATGATAGACACAGGTGCCACCCACAACTACTTAGCCTCGACTCAGGTGGAGCGTCTTGGACTAGTCGTAGGAAAGGGCAAAGGTCGTGTGAAGGCTATCAACTCACCACCTCAACCAGTGGGTGGAATAGCCAAAGAAGTACCAGTGAAGCTTGGCCCTTATGAAGGAAAGTTCAACCTGCGCGTAGTGATCATAGATGACTTTGAGTTAATCGTGGGGTTGGAATTCCTGAGACAGACCAATACCATGCCCGCACCGTATGCAGACATGCTACTGATGATGGGGGCAAATGGGGCCAAGCCCTGCATTATTCCGTGCATTCCCATGAAGATGGCAGCCGAGAACATCTCGGCCTTGCAGTTGAAGAAGGGGGTAAAAAGATATGAACCCACGTTCCTGGCTACCCTCTGCATGGAAGATATAGAACGCTCCTCGGGTCCCATTCCTGCACCCGTGAAGGAGTTACTTCTGGAATTTGAAGACATCATGCCACAAGACATGCCAAAGCGTCTTCCGCCTAGGCGAACTGTGGACCATGAGATTGAGTTGGTGCCGGGTGCGAAGCCACCTGCCCGGGCGCCATACAGAATGTCACAACCCGAACTCGCCGAGCTTCGGAGACAATTGACGGAAATGCTAGACACAGGGATCATTGTTCCCTCTAAGTCCCCATACGGGTCCCCTGTGCTATTCCAAAAGAAACATGATGGTAGTTTGCGACTCTGCGTGGATTACCGGGCTCTAAACAAAATCACTGTGAAAAACAAGTACCCTATTCCGCTAATGGCAGACTTGTTTGATAGACTGGGTGGTGCGACGGTATTCACCAAAATAGACCTGAGGACAGGTTATTGGCAAGTTCGGATTGCCGATGGTGATGAGCACAAGACGACCTGTGTGACAAGATATGGGTCGTACGACTTCCTGGTTATGCCCTTTGGCTTGACTAACGCGCCAGCCACATTTTGCACCTTGATGAACCAAGTCTTCCGAGAATACATTGATGAATTCGTCGTGGTTTATTTGGATGACATTGTGGTATATAGCCAGACACTAGAAGAACACCTGGAGCATTTGCGGAAGGTCCTAGCCCGATTGCGGGAGCACGAACTATATGCAAAGCTATCCAAGTGCTCCTTTGCTCAGAAACAAATTGACTTCCTCGGACATGTCATCGAGGAAGGGAGGATCAAGATGGACCAGCAGAAGATTCAGGCCATTACAGAATGGCCGCCTCCTAAGGATATACATGCCTTGAGGTCGTTCCTTGGCCTATGCAACTTCTATCGGCGGTTTGTGAAAATTTACTCCCTCATTGCAGTGCCGCTGACAGAACTTCTCAAGAAGGCCACCCCGTGGGATTGTGGCCCCAAGCGGGCAAAGGCCTTCGACGCATTGAAGATGGCTATGTCCAGTAGCCCAGTCTTGGCCCTCCCTGACTTGGCCAAGCCATTCGAAGTGCAAACGGATGCCTCCGACTATGCACTTGGTGGAGTATTGCTACAAGAAGGGCATCCCGTAGCGTACGAGAGCCAGAAACTGAAGGATGCAGAGCGACGCTATGCCGCCCATGAGAAAGAATTATTGGCTGTCGTTCATTGCTTACGCCTTTGGAGGCATTATCTACTGGGAGCCCCATTCGTGGTCAAGACAGACAACACAGCCGTTAGCCATTTCATGACCCAGCCAAAGCTGAATGGACGACAGGCTAGGTGGCAGGAACTCCTAGCGGAATTTCACTTCAACCTGGAGTACCGAAGTGGAAAGACCAATCATGTTGCTGATGCACTCAGTCGGAGAGCTGATCTAGCATCGATGTGTGTACTCGCCGCCCTAAAGGGAAGCGAAGTAACCACCACCATAAAAGACCAGATACAGGATCTACTCATCAAGGATCCTGCTGCACAGTATTTGGTTGATTTGGTAGGACAGGGCAAGACTCGCCAGTTCTACACCGAAGATGGGTTCCTGAAGGTGAAAGGGAACCGACTTTATGTTCCTAAAGGAGGAGATCTGCGACGGACTCTTCTTGCAGAATGCCACGATACTTTGTGGGCCGGTCATCCCGGCGAGGAACGCACCATGGCATTGCTTCGCCGTACATATTATTGGCCTCAAATGGTCGATGACATCGCTCAGTATGTGAAGACTTGTCTAGTATGCCAGAAAGATAAGTCAGACCGCTTGACGCAGGCAGGACTCTTGGAACCACTAGCTGTACCAAAAAGACCTTGGGAAAGCGTTTCCCTGGACTTCATCACCGGATTGCCCAAGGTCGGAGATCTCACAACTATCTTGGTTGTGGTGGATCGGTTTTCCAAGTATGCTACCTTTATAGCAGCCCCACAATATATATCAGCAGAAGATACAGCTCGACTATTCTTCTCTCATGTCGTCAAGTATTGGGGCTTACCTAAAGACATTGTTAGTGATCGCGACTCACGCTTCACTAGCAATTTTTGGACCCAACTCTTTAAGTGCCTCGGGTCAAAATTGAGTCATAGCTCAAGTTTTCATCCGCAATCTGATGGCCAGACGGAGCGATTCAATGGCATGCTAGAGGAATATCTCTGGCACTTTGTGACCGGATCGCAGAAGAATTGGGTGAAGCTTCTGGATGCTGCTCAACTGTGTTTCAATTCACAAAAGAGCTCAAGTACAACCAAAAGCGCTTTTGAAATTGTTACCGGACAGCAACCGCTACTCCCACACACAGTGAACGCACCAAACATGTCAAAATCTCCTCGGGCTGCCAGCTTCTCAAAAGAATGGAAGCAAAATTTGGAGATAGTGCGGAGCTATCTTGTCAAAGCCCAAAAGCAGATGAAGAGGCATGCTGATCAGAATCGCCGCTTTGTGGAATACCAGGTGGGAGACAAAGTGATGGTCAAAATCCCAAAGCGGTACTTGTTTGCAGGGGTCCATGACCCTCGCCTATTGCAAAAATATATTGGACCCTTGTCCATTGAAAGGCGCATTGGGAAAGTTGCATACCGGGTGGATACCCCAGCTTGGTGGAAAATCCATCCTGTTTTCCATGTCAGTCTCCTGAAACCTTTTCGGGAAGATATGGAGGATCCTTCACGAAGCCAACTCACAATACCAAGTATTCGAGGCCCCAATTCAACCGGAAAAAGGCGTGCTGAAGCTATTCTTGATGATCGAGTGATTCACGCCTCAAGAAAAGATCACCAGGAGTTCTTGGTGAAATGGCAGGGATGTGATGCAGAGGAGAATACTTGGGAGAGGGGAACAAACCTCAAAGCCTACAAGAGCCTGATTGATGATTACCTTGCAAGGAAGGCGCCGAGGACGTCGCCAACTCAGGTGGGGGAGAATGTCATGGGCGGCTTTCCAGCCATGCCCCATGATCCCTTGGACGTGCCCCGTGGCGTCCTGGCCAGCCTCCCAACGCCCGTCGCCACGGTCGGCCCCGTGGTCTCGGCAGCTCCAAGTGACAAGCGCGCATGTGCCTCTGTCGCCCCACAGATAGCCATCGCCAGCGCCCAGCCACAGGCAAAAGCCAACAGCGCCGCGCGCGCAGACAATGCCGCGCGCGCAGACCCTGATGCTAAAGACAAAGTTGCTGCCAACGAACTTGCTGCTGCTTTGTAGAAGACTAAGTCCTTTTCATTGTAAATATAGAGTAGTTTTGCTGCATTTTCTTTAAGTGTGATTTTCCAGCTTTCATAGGTCTAGTCATGTAACTTTGGTTTATTTTTTTTAAGCATTATTAAGGGGGACCAAGCAATCAAAACTTTCAAGCAAGCAAACAATTCTCTGTACTGGTGTCTCTCCCCCCGACACCGTCTTGTTTTCTGTAATAGCTTTCATTCAATGCAATCAAGCTTTCTTTCATTCTCAATTCTCTTTTCTGCTCTCTTTCAATTGCTCATGACATTGGTTTTCCCGTACGGCACTGACAATCTAGTCTAGCGTACGGAGGGGACCTCAGTTGGCGGACAGCAACCGTACTGACATCGGTTGCCTAGCCTTACGTCACCCTTCTAAGGAATTTCAGGAAGGCGCCGCGTAACAGTACTAACGTCCCTTTTGCCGGGGGCTCTGCATCTTTAATGGATGCAGGTTGTTCCGCAGCAGGTGGCATTGTTCATTGATAGCATTACACGCCTTTCTCAGCAGATTTGGTGAGCCCCACTTCATTCCGAGGTTGTGCATCTTTTGTTTCGTGTGTATTATGTTTTGAGGTATAGCCTGAGCCTTGTTGTCGGTACTATCAATGTACTCTTTTACATCTATTAGAGGCTCCGTAGACATGGTGTGGGTTGTGTATTGGTATTGGGAAAGTCAAGATAGTAATGTTGTATGTGTGTTACATCTTCCACTTCAAACTATGAAACTGTGTGTATTTTGAGACTTTATAAATGAAGTAACTAATGGTGATGGAATTAGTGTTGTTTATGAACCCTCTTGGTGTTAATTAATGAAATTTATATTCTCTTTATTTATGGGTGAGTTGGGTAGAAACAAATCTAGCAGGCTTGCTCGGCCGGGTTATCTCGGTTGAGCGCCAGTTGCGCTCCCCGAGGTCGGGGCGTGACAAACTTGGTATCCGAGCCTAAGGTTGTAAAGTGTCCTAGGATGTCTCAGAGCCATGTCTAGTAGAGTCCTTCTTGTCGGTGTGTTATCGACCACATCTATAATTAGGGGGCTACTTGGGCATTTAGGAATAATACCCTTCTTTGATTTTCTCGATCATGCGATAAAGCTAATTATAAGATTGTTCCTCCTTTAACTCGTGCTTTACTCTTATTGATTCCGGTTCCACTTTATCCTATGTCACTCCCTATGTTGCTATGCATTTTGGGATAAAACCAGAACGGCTTCATGAGCCGTTCTCTGTATCTACTCCGGTTGGCGAGTCTATCATGGCCGCACGAGTTTATAGGGATTGTGTTATCACGGTGCGTGGTCGGGACACCATGGCCGATCTCATTGAATTGGGGATGGTTGATTTTGATGTAATAATAGGGATGGATTTGCTTTATTCATGTTTTGCCAAGCTTGACTGTCAAACCAGAACCGTTAGGCTTGAATTTCTAAATGAGTCAGTGATTGAGTGGACGGGGGATGATGTGGTGCCGAAGGGTAGGTTTATTTCTTACCTTAAGTCAACGAAGATGATTAACAAGGGGTGTATTTACCATTTGGTCCCGGTTACTGATATCGATTCTGAGGCACCTACACTTGAGTCCGTGCCTGTTGTGAATGAATTTTCGGGAGTCTTTCCGGATGAGCTCCCTGGGATCCCACCAGACAGGGAGATTGATTTTGGGATTGATGTGATTCCAAGCACGCAGACTATATCTATTCCACCCCATAGAATGGCACCAGCAGAACTGAATAAAGGAACAATTGAAGGATTTGTTAGAGAAGGATTTCATCCGGCCGAGTGTGTCACCTTGGGGCGCACCGGTCCTTTTTGTAAGGAAGAAAGATGGATCACTGAGGATGTGTATTGACTATCGGCAACTAAACAAGGTCACGATCAAGAATAAGTACCCACTGCCAATGATAGATGACTTGTTTGACCAATTGCAAGGTGCTAAGTACTTCTCCAAGATCGATTTAAGATCCGGGTGTCACCAATTGACGATCAGGGAGCAGGATATTCTGAAAACAACTTTCAAGACCCGGTATGGGCATTTTGAATTTTTGGTAATGTCTTTTGGGCTAACAAATACCCCGGCAGTTTTCATGGATCTTATGAATGGAGTCTTCAAGTCTTTCCTTGACTCATTCGTGATAGTGTTTATTAAAGATATCCTTGTATATTCGCGAAGTCGAGAGGACCATGCCGGTCATCTCAGGGCAGTTTTACAGACCCTATATCAACACAAGTTATATGCGAAGTTTTCAAAATGTGAATTTTGGCTTGAATCTGTCACGTTCTTGGGTCATGTCGTTTCCAGAGAAGGAGTTGAGGTTGATCCTCAGAAGATTGCAGCAGTGAAGAATTGGCCTAGACCTTCTACCCCAACAGAGATTCGCAGTTTCTTAGGCCTAGCATGGTATTACAGGAAGTTTGTGAAGGGGTTCTCTACTCTTGTCTCTCCATTGACTAAATTGACGTAGAAGGCAGTTAAGTTCCAATGATCAGATGCTTGTGAAAGAAGCTTCTAGGATTTGAACTCAAGATTGACTACGGCACCGGTATTGACCCTACCAAAGGGTACATATGGGTTTGTCGTATATTGTGATGCTTCAAGAATCGGACTTGGGTGTGTATTAATGCAACATGGCAAGGTGATAGCTTATGCTTTTAGACAACTTAAGAATCATGAAAATAACTATCCAACACATGACTTATAGCTTGCAGCAATGGTATTTGCATTGACAATTTGGCATCATTATCTGTATGGGGTCCATGTGTATATATTCACGGACCATTAGAGCCTTCAATACATTTTCAAATAGAAGGAGTTGAATCTGAGGCAGAGAAGGTGGCTTGAATTACTCAAGGATTATGACGTCGATATTCTGTATCATCCGGGGAAGGCTAATGTTGTAGCGGATGCTCTTAGCCAGAAATCTTTGGGTAGTTTGGCTTATTTGGAGGCATATCAAAGGCCGTTGGCTAAGGCGGTTCATCGGTTGGCTAGTTTAGGAGTTCGTCTTGCAGATTCTAGTAAAGGAGGAGTGATTGTGCAAAATAGGGCTGAATCATCGCTTGTTGTGGAAGTCAAGGAAAAGCAATACAACGACCCATTGTTGATACAATTGAAGGAGGGGATTAATAAACATAAGACCATGGCCTTTTCTCTTGGCATGGATGATGGTACACTAAGGTACCAAGGGTGACTATGTGTTCCAAATGTGGATGGTCTCCGGAAAAGAATCATGACCGAAGCTCACACTTCTAGGTATTCCGTGCACCCGGGATTCTACAAAGATGTACCACAATCTTAAGGAAGTCTACTGGTGGAATGGGAAGAGGAATGTAGCGGACATTGTGGCAAGATGTCCAAATTGTCAGCAAGTGAAGGCCGAACACTAAAGGCCCGGTGGGTTGGCACAGAACATAGAAATTACGATATGGAAATGGAAGATGATCAATATGGACTTTGTGGTAGGACTACCTCGTACTCCTCGCAAGTTTGACTCTATATTTTATTATTTAAGAACTCATATTTTAGCACGAGGGAATTGTTACTAATTTGTTTTTTAATAACATGATGATCAAATCCTTTATAGCACGTGAATTTAGTTTAAGTTGTTTACATGCTTAGTCCTAAATTAATTTACATCACATGTAATAAATAATTCAAAATTATATAAAGAACAAGCACGTGACATAAAAATGAAATTCAACATTCTTCTAACATGTTTATCTTATATATCACGTAAAAATAATTCATGCTAGAATATTATTATTAATTAACATCTCATGAACTCATAACAATTAAAATAACAGTAGAATCTAATAACTTATTATAGATTACCGTCGTATCTAATACAAAATTTTAAATTTAAGTTACCAACTATCTCAATACTTTAACTTATATGTATACATATTTTATTCACAATAAAATTATATCAATCCATATGCATTCAAACAATTTGACTATTGCACAAGACACAGGTATTATGGTTTGAACTCTTCAAATATAATCTTAAGATTTTTCGTAAATAAATTTTAGACACGAGAAACCATGGCTTTGATACCACTGAAGGATTGCATATAGGTGTTCGTAACACGCAGCGGGAGACAATAACAATCCTAGGCAGATATTTTCGTGTTTAAAATTTATTTACGTGTCAAAGATCGGATCTGAGACGTACCTGGTAAAGAGAGCCTCGTCTCAGAATTTTCTTCGATAGTGCGAACACTCTATGCGTATCCACACCGACACCGATCCTTGCTATCAACTCTTTGATCAATGAAACCCGCGAACAAATTGAATGAAATATTATGCTGATTCTCAAAAATCTCAACTCGAAGATAGAAGAACAAAAAATATTTTTCTTGTAATTATATTTTCTCTCTTGGTTTTGTACTGTATTCTACTTTCACAAAGTGATTTTTCTTCTGAAGAGTTAATATAGCAAAGTTTTCCATCACCTTTCATATAGAATTACCTATAAAACCTTTTCTTATTAGGTTAAGGTAATGATTTACTTGGGAAAAAAGTTTAATTCCAAAATTAAACTTTATAGAGTTTTTTGTAAGGCCCCGTGAAATTTTACCTAAAATTCGAGGTTTCGTGATATCGGGGTAGACGTATGCGTTGATGATTGTAGAGAGCGGTTAAGACTTTTTGGGTTGAACAGTGCGTTGGGGAGTTGAAGAAATTCTTTAGAAGTGCAGAGCATTTCTGCGGTCAATTCTGTTGTTGCAGAACTGATATGCGGACCACAGAACTGCCGCAGACTGAGGCAGATACCTGGGTAAATTTATGACCATTATGCGGTCCATTATGCGACCGCATAATCATTTTGTGGACCACACAACTCATCGCAAATCCAACATGAAACTTTCCGGAGGGGAGTTCTGCGGCGCATTATGCGACCGCAGAATAGGTCTGCGGACTGCAGAACGGTCACAGAGTGCGGCCGAATTGCCCAGTTCCGAAGGGCCATTATGCGGTTCACTTTGTGGACCGCAGATCTGCATCGGGGGTCATTTTTGGAAATTTTCTTATCCGACCTTATTTTGATATAAGGCCTTAGGAGGTCATTTTGAAGGCAAAAATCTGATATTTTAGAGAGAAGTGAGAGTGATCTAGAGAGAGAGAGAGGAAGAAAGCCTAAGCTAATTGTTCCTAAATCCTTGCTCAATACTTGGAGAATTCACAAAGAAAACTCACAAGGTCTTCATCTAAGAGGTAAGGTTCTAACTCTAGTCTTCAATTTCGAGTTTAGGCAGAAGATGGGAGATTGGGAGCGTGATTCTTGGGTATGAGAGTTGTTATTTATGTATGCATGTAAATATAAGTATGGTGGGAAGATAATTGAGCTAATATGAGTAAACTCTTGGTATTTGATGGGTTATGGAGTGAAGGAAATCTTGTAGAAGAACCTTGTGATCAAATTGCACATCTAGTGTTTGATAAAATGCCCAAATGAGCTGAAACCATGAATATTTTTCTAATTTTTGTTCAATTCTGTTATGTCTCAAAATAGATTGGGATTGATAGGATTTCCTGAACATTGTAGTAACTTAAGGAAAGCTCAAGCAAGGTATGTTGGCTAAACTCTTCTCTTAGAATTGAACCCCACAATATCCTTGTAAGTCCCGAGTTGTTCATTATAAATCGATTATTCCGAATAAGCCTTGTGTCGAAAGATATATATTCAATATGAGTTCCAATGTTCTTGTTATGTTATGTCTTTAAATCATGATTCAAATGAAAGCTATTATGTCAAATTGTTTAATAAATCTCAATGTGCTTAAAATTCTTATTTGTTCAATATGTTGACTTAAAGTGTGGAATAGAAATGCTTTGTTGTTGATGATCCGTGGTAATGTTGAAAGTGAAAGAGATGAATATGAAATATGAAATACGGCCAACGTGCCAAGAGTGACATTGTGTTATGTCCATCGGTTGCAATGAACTAAATGTTATATATAAAAGATAATGAAATAAGTTGTCAATCCTTTTAATAACAAAAACTTTGGGTGTATCGTTAGTCACCGAGGAAGGGTAGGTTGAAATGGCCTAACCCCGAAACTACACATGCCGGTGTAGGAATGAATTGTAATTATTCCCCCAATTTTGGACGAGATTGATGTGATGAAATATTCCATTTATTGGGATGTGACGATTGCTAGAAATGGGTGATGTCGATCCACATGGCATTGTGGTGAGACGGCATAGTCGGTCGGGCCATGATCGGACGCCATGCCGCACACATGGTGGTGATTGTGCTTGAGATTATGACTGAAACAATGATTGAGATTGAGATTATGATTGTGATTGTGCTTGATGTCTTTGGGTGAGACGGCCTAGCCGATCGGGCCGTGATCAGACTCTGTGCTAAAATCACGGTAGTATATCAGTGCTAAGATCTCCCAACCTAAAATATGGAAATTTACTTTAAATGTTTTTTGCTCCTAACTTGATGTTTTGGTATTGTTTAAGGTCCCATGGATTTTATGATTGTCCTTCCTTGTGTTATCATTCAATTTATTGAGAGGGTGTTTATTCATTCATACTAGTTCTATTCCATATGTACTGTCATGGGCGGCTTTCCAGCCATGCTCCATGATCCCTTGGACGCGCCCCGTGGCGTCCTGGCCAGCCTCCCAACGCCCGTCGCCACGGTCGGCCCCGTGGTCTCGGCAGCTCCAAGTGACAAGCGCGCATGTGCCTCTGTCGCCCCACCGATAGCCATCGCCAGCGCCCAGCCACAGGCAAAAGCCAACAGCGCCGCGCGCGCAGACAATGCCGCGCGCGCAGACCCTGATGCTAAAGACAAAGTTGCTGCCAACGAACTTGCTGCTGCTTTGTAGAAGACTAAGTCCTTTTCATTGTAAATATAGAGTAGTTTTGCTGCATTTTCTTTAAGTGTGATTTTCCAGCTTTCATAGGTCTAGTCATGTAACTTTGGTTTATTTTTTTTAAGCATTATTAAGGGGGACCAAGCAATCAAAACTTTCAAGCAAGCAAACAATTCTCTGTACTGGTGTCTCTCCCCCCCGACACTGTCTTGTTTTCTGTAATAGCTTTCATTCAATGCAATCAAGCTTTCTTTCATTCTCAATTCTCTTTTCTGCTCTCTTTCAATTGCTCATGACATTGGTTTTCCCGTACGGCACTGACAATCTAGTCTAGCGTACGGAGGGGACCTCAGTTGGCGGACAGCAACCGTACTGACATCGGTTGCCTAGCCTTACGTCGCCCTTCTAAGGAACTTCAGGAAGGTGCCGCGTAACAGTTGGTATCAGAGCCTAGGCTCGACATCGGACGAGGGATCACATTGCAATTACCACCATTTCTGACCATGGTGAATTATGGGGATCGCATCGCGACCCTTGAGGGAACTGTTGACGCATTACGGCCCATCGTGAAAATGGTGCCCGATCTAAAAACCAGCCTAGTGCAAAGGTTGGACGACCTGGATCGCAGACTCATCCAGGCCGAAGTTGACATAGAAAACATCAGCCGCGACTCTGAAGGAGACCGGCAAACAGCAGCCACAGAGGCAGCTGAAATTTTTGGTAAATTTGAGGTCCTCCAGCAGGAGCGTGCCGAGGATTTAGCCAACAGGGAACAAGAGGCAGACAGGGTGACTGCCATGCAACAAACCATTGACAACTTGACAGGCCAGCTCAATGTTGTCAATGCTGCTTTACAAGGCCTACTTCGAGGAGGCGGAAACCAATTTGGGGGTGGTGTGAACCTCGCCCCCATGGCACAAAAGCTGAAAATTCCTGAGCCAAAGCCATACAGTGGAGCTCGGAATGCCAAAGAAGTGGAAAATTTCATTTTCGACATCGAGCAATACTTCGATGCCGTGGGAAGCCTGGAAGAAGCTAAGAAGGTAGCAACTGCTGCCATGTATCTTCAGGGTGATGCCAAACTCTGGTGGCGGGTGAAGTACGAAGCCATCAAGGCAGGTGAAGATGCCCTCGACACATGGGCGGAACTGAAGGCAGCCATACGCCTACAGTTCTTCCCCGAAAATGTTGAGTACAGTGCCAGGAGAAAGTTGCGAGAGCTCCGCCAGACCAAATCAGTGCGAGATTACGTGCGGGAATTCTCCGCGCTCATGCTGAACATCCGTGACATGGGGGACAAAGACAAACTCTTCACCTTCCTGAAAGGGTTGAAACCTTATGCCCGGATGGAGTTGCAGAGACAAAGGGTAGACACGTTGCCTAAGGCAATCCAAGCAGCAGAGTGCCTTGGGGATTACCAAGTGGAAGCCCGGAAGGATAGGCCTCAACAGCATGTCCGAGGAGGATACAAAGGGGGCCAACCAAACACTAGTGGCCCTAGCAGAAGTGGAGGAGACCGGAGTGCACCCAAATCCAAGACTCCCTCTTCCGGCAGTACTAGTGCTGCATCTAACAACAATGATCGGGGGAGGAAGCCCCCCTCAGGATGTCGCCATTGCGGCGGACCACATTGGAATAATGAATGTCCACATGCACAGATGAATGCCCATCAAGCTTTTGAGGATGGGACGGATGACGACGCCGATGATGCGGACCAGACCGAGCCAGTAGGTGCATTCAATGCAATTGTTGGCTCCATTTCTGAGCCCTTAGCGGGTACCAGTGCCGGTATCCGCAAGAAGAAGGACCCCTGTCCAATTGCCAGGAAAGGAAATAAGAAGGCGAATTTGAGGACTCCTCCTCATCAAGAGAGGACCCTAATGTTCGTTGACATGAAGGTAAATGGCAAGCCCATTCGGGCAATGATAGACACAGGTGCCACCCACAACTACTTAGCCTCGACTCAGGTGGAGCGTCTTGGACTAGTCGTAGGAAAGGGCAAAGGTCGTGTGAAGGCTATCAACTCACCACCTCAACCAGTGGGTGGAATAGCCAAAGAAGTACCAGTGAAGCTTGGCCCTTATGAAGGAAAGTTCAACCTGCGCGTAGTGATCATAGATGACTTTGAGTTAATCGTGGGGTTGGAATTCCTGAGACAGACCAATACCATGCCCGCACCGTATGCAGACATGCTACTGATGATGGGGGCAAATGGGGCCAAGCCCTGCATTATTCCGTGCATTCCCATGAAGATGGCAGCCGAGAACATCTCGGCCTTGCAGTTGAAGAAGGGGGTAAAAAGATATGAACCCACGTTCCTGGCTACCCTCTGCATGGAAGATATAGAACGCTCCTCGGGTCCCATTCCTGCACCCGTGAAGGAGTTACTTCTGGAATTTGAAGACATCATGCCACAAGACATGCCAAAGCGTCTTCCGCCTAGGCGAACTGTGGACCATGAGATTGAGTTGGTGCCGGGTGCGAAGCCACCTGCCCGGGCGCCATACAGAATGTCACAACCCGAACTCGCCGAGCTTCGGAGACAATTGACGGAAATGCTAGACACAGGGATCATTGTTCCCTCTAAGTCCCCATACGGGTCCCCTGTGCTATTCCAAAAGAAACATGATGGTAGTTTGCGACTCTGCGTGGATTACCGGGCTCTAAACAAAATCACTGTGAAAAACAAGTACCCTATTCCGCTAATGGCAGACTTGTTTGATAGACTGGGTGGTGCGACGGTATTCACCAAAATAGACCTGAGGACAGGTTATTGGCAAGTTCGGATTGCCGATGGTGATGAGCACAAGACGACCTGTGTGACAAGATATGGGTCGTACGACTTCCTGGTTATGCCCTTTGGCTTGACTAACGCGCCAGCCACATTTTGCACCTTGATGAACCAAGTCTTCTGAGAATACATTGATGAATTCGTCGTGGTTTATTTGGATGACATTGTGGTATATAGCCAGACACTAGAAGAACACCTGGAGCATTTGCGGAAGGTCCTAGCCCGATTGCGGGAGCACGAACTATATGCAAAGCTATCCAAGTGCTCCTTTGCTCAGAAACAAATTGACTTCCTCGGACATGTCATCGAGGAAGGGAGGATCAAGATGGACCAGCAGAAGATTCAGGCCATTACAGAATGGCCGCCTCCTAAGGATATACATGCCTTGAGGTCGTTCCTTGGCCTATGCAACTTCTATCGGCGGTTTGTGAAAATTTACTCCCTCATTGCAGTGCCGCTGACAGAACTTCTCAAGAAGGCCACCCCGTGGGATTGGGGCCCCAAGCGGGCAAAGGCCTTCGACGCATTGAAGATGGCTATGTCCAGTAGCCCAGTCTTGGCCCTCCCTGACTTGGCCAAGCCATTCGAAGTGCAAACGGATGCCTCCGACTATGCACTTGGTGGAGTATTGCTACAAGAAGGGCATCCCGTAGCGTACGAGAGCCGGAAACTGAAGGATGCAGAGCGACGCTATGCCGCCCATGAGAAAGAATTATTGGCTGTCGTTCATTGCTTACGCCTTTGGAGGCATTATCTACTGGGAGCCCCATTCGTGGTCAAGACAGACAACACAGCCGTTAGCCATTTCATGACCCAGCCAAAGCTGAATGGACGACAGGCTAGGTGGCAGGAACTCCTAGCGGAATTTCACTTCAACCTGGAGTACCGAAGTGGAAAGACCAATCATGTTGCTGATGCACTCAGTCGGAGAGCTGATCTAGCATCGATGTGTGTACTCGCCGCCCTAAAGGGAAGCGAAGTAACCACCACCATAAAAGACCAGATACAGGATCTACTCATCAAGGATCCTGCTGCACAGTATTTGGTTGATTTGGTAGGACAGGGCAAGACTCGCCAGTTCTACACCGAAGATGGGTTCCTGAAGGTGAAAGGGAACCGACTTTATGTTCCTAAAGGAGGAGATCTGCGACGGACTCTTCTTGCAGAATGCCACGATACTTTGTGGGCCGGTCATCCCGGCGAGGAACGCACCATGGCATTGCTTCGCCGTACATATTATTGGCCTCAAATGGTCGATGACGTCGCTCAGTATGTGAAGACTTGTCTAGTATGCCAGAAAGATAAGTCAGACCGCTTGACGCAGGCAGGACTCTTGGAACCACTAGCTGTACCAAAAAGACCTTGGGAAAGCGTTTCCCTGGACTTCATCACCGGATTGCCCAAGGTCGGAGATCTCACAACTATCTTGGTTGTGGTGGATCGGTTTTCCAAGTATGCTACCTTTATAGCAGCCCCACAATATATATCAGCAGAAGATACAGCTCGACTATTCTTCTCTCATGTCGTCAAGTATTGGGGCTTACCTAAAGACATTGTTAGTGATCGCGACTCACGCTTCACTAGCAATTTTTGGACCCAACTCTTTAAGTGCCTCGGGTCAAAATTGAGTCATAGCTCAAGTTTTCATCCGCAATCTGATGGCCAGACGGAGCGATTCAATGGCATGCTAGAGGAATATCTCTGGCACTTTGTGACCGGATCGCAGAAGAATTGGGTGAAGCTTCTGGATGCTGCTCAACTGTGTTTCAATTCACAAAAGAGCTCAAGTACCAACAAAAGCGCTTTTGAAATTGTTACCGGACAGCAACCGCTACTCCCACACACAGTGAACGCACCAAACATGTCAAAATCTCCTCGGGTTGCCAGCTTCTCAAAAGAATGGAAGCAAAATTTGGAGATAGTGCGGAGCTATCTTGTCAAAGCCCAAAAGCAGATGAAGAGGCATGCTGATCAGAATCGCCGCTTTGTGGAATACCAGGTGGGAGACAAAGTGATGGTCAAAATCCCAAAGCGGTACTTGTTTGCAGGGGTCCATGACCCTCGCCTATTGCAAAAATATATTGGACCCTTGTCCATTGAAAGGCGTATTGGGAAAGTTGCATACCGGGTGGATACCCCAGCTTGGTGGAAAATCCATCCTGTTTTCCATGTCAGTCTCCTGAAACCTTTTCGGGAAGATATGGAGGATCCTTCACGAAGCCAACTCACAATACCAAGTATTCGAGGCCCCAATTCAACCGGAAAAAGGCGTGCTGAAGCTATTCTTGATGATCGAGTGATTCACGCCTCAAGAAAAGATCACCAGGAGTTCTTGGTGAAATGGCAGGGATGTGATGCAGAGGAGAATACTTGGGAGAGGGGAACAAACCTCAAAGCCTACAAGAGCCTGATTGATGATTACCTTGCAAGGAAGGCGCCGAGGACGTCGCCAACTCAGGTGGGGGAGAATGTCATGGGCGGCTTTCCAGCCATGCCCCATGATCCCTTGGACGTGCCCCGTGGCGTCCTGGCCAGCCTCCCAACGCCCGTCGCCACGGTCGGCCCCGTGGTCTCGGCAGCTCCAAGTGACAAGCGCGCATGTGCCTCTGTCGCCCCACCGATAGCCATCGCCAGCGCCCAGCCACAGGCAAAAGCCAACAGCGCCGCGCGCGCAGACAATGCCGCGCGCGCAGACCCTGATGCTAAAGACAAAGTTGCTGCCAACGAACTTGCTGCTGCTTTGTAGAAGACTAAGTCCTTTTCATTGTAAATATAGAGTAGTTTTGCTGCATTTTCTTTAAGTGTGATTTTCCAGCTTTCATAGGTCTAGTCATGTAACTTTGGTTTATTTTTTTTAAGCATTATTAAGGGGGACCAAGCAATCAAAACTTTCAAGCAAGCAAACAATTCTCTGTACTGGTGTCTCTCCCCCCGACACCGTCTTGTTTTCTGTAATAGCTTTCATTCAATGCAATCAAGCTTTCTTTCATTCTCAATTCTCTTTTCTGCTCTCTTTCAATTGCTCATGACATTGGTTTTCCCGTACGGCACTGACAATCTAGTCTAGCGTACGGAGGGGACCTCAGTTGGCGGACAGCAACCGTACTGACATCGGTTGCCTAGCCTTACGTCGCCCTTCTAAGGAATTTCAGGAAGGCGCCGCGTAACAGTACTAACGTCCCTTTTGCCGGGGGCTCTGCATCTTTAATGGATGCAGGTTGTTCCGCAGCAGGTGGCATTGTTCATTGATAGCATTACACGCCTTTCTCAGCAGATTTGGTGAGCCCCACTTCATTCCGAGGTTGTGCATCTTTTGTTTCGTGTGTATTATGTTTTGAGGTATAGCCTGAGCCTTGTTGTCGGTACTATCAATGTACTTTTTTAAATCTATTAGAGGCTCCGTAGACATGGTGTGGGTTGTGTATTGGTATTGGGAAAGTCAAGATAGTAATGTTGTATGTGTGTTACATCTTCCACTTCAAACTATGAAACTGTGTGTATTTTGAGACTTTATAAATGAAGTTACTAATGGTGATGGAATTAGTGTTGTTTATGAACCCTCTTGGTGTTAATTAATGAAATTTATATTCTCTTTATTTATGGGTGAGTTGGGTAGAAAAAAATCTAGCAGGCTTGCTCGGCCGGGTTATCTCGGTTGAGCGCCAGTTGCGCTCCCCGAGGTCGGGGCGTGACAAACTTGGTATCCGAGCCTAAGGTTGTAAAGTGTCCTAGGATGTCTCAGAGCCATGTCTAGTAGAGTCCTTCTTGTCGGTGTGTTATCGACCACATCTATAATTAGGGGGCTACTTGGGCATTTAGGAATAATACCCTTCTTTGATTTTCTCGATCATGCGATAAAGCTAATTATAAGATTGTTCCTCCTTTAACTCGTGCTTTACTCTAACTTTCAGTACATGGCACCTAGGAAGAAGGCAAGAACTGGCCAAGGAGCCAATGTTACCCCAGGAGTGGAAGTTGATTTTATATTTGATGATGCGGCTGAGCAACCGAGGGGTGAGGATATTCCCCAAATTACTACACTGCATGATTGTAATACAACTGATCAGACCACACCTACTGAGGGAGCAACGGTCCCTCCAACTGACATTCCAATTCCACCTCCAGCCCCAGCTTCTGGTCCTGATGTTTCTGAGGAAGATCTTAGGGGATCCATATAGATGTTAGCTCAAATAGTGGCTTCTCAGGCCCAGAGATCAAATGTTGCGCTTACGTCTTCCAGTCAGCCAGGGGAATCTGCTAGCTCTAGGGTGACCAAGTTCCTTCAGTTAGATCCTCCAGTGTTCACGAGAACTAATCTCGAGGAGGACCCCCGGGACTTCATTGATGAGATGCACATGACTCTTCGGGTCATGCGTGCTACTAAGACAGAAGTAGTGGAGTTGGCTTCCTACCGCCTGAAAGAGGTGGCATATGCTTGGTTTGAATTGTGGGAGGAGTCCCGTTAATAGGGGAGCCCTCCGGCGAGGTGGAGTGAGTTCACCGATGCTTTCGTTGATCATTTCTTGCCTACCGAGACTAAGGCAGCCCATGCTGCTAAGGTTGAGAGCTTAAGGCAAGGTAGCCTGAGTGTGTGGGAGTACCATATGAGATTCGCGTGCCTGTCCAAGTATGCTTTATACATGCTGCCCACTATGGAGGTGAGAGTGCACCGGTTTGTGCAGGGCCTTAGCCCCTTGGTTATTAATGAGGCCGCTACATCTGCCTTTGATTTTGATATGAACTATGGGAAGATGGTGGCATTTTCTCAAGCTATAGAGAGCCGTAAATTGAAGAATATGATGGAGCAAGAGAGTAGCAGCAAGGCCCGATCCGTGGGCAATCTTGGAGGTTCTTTGGGTGGTGGTGATGGTAGGTCAACATTCAGGGGAGGGTCATCAGGGCCATCCCAGTCTTTTGCCCAGTCTTCAATCAATGCACCACCGTCAGGTCCCAGTCAGCAGCAACAGAGTCATTTTAGGCCCGGTCAGGGCAACCGTGGATCCTACTAGCAGGGTCGGCCTGGTGGGAGATTCTAGTATCAGCAGAGGCCCCCATGCCCTAGGTGTGGAAAGATGCACTTGGGAATCTGCTGCATGGACCTACCTATATGCTATGGGTGCGGATTGGGGGGTTATATTCAGAGGGATTGCCGTTCGTCTCGCCAGGGTGCGGGCAGGGGTACGACACAACCAACCAGTTCTTCAGCTACTACACCCGCAACACCTCCTCCAGCTCGAGGCTCTCCAGCACCCACAGGGCGTGGTTCAACTAGGGGTGGTACACAGAGTTCGGGAGGACCCAGCCGTTTCTATGCTATGCAGGGTCTCCAAAGATCAGAGGCTTCTCCAGATGTCACAGGTATATTGACTGTCTAATCTCATAATGTGTATGCTCTTATTGATTCCGGTTCCACTTTATCCTATGTCACTCCCTATGTTGCTATGCATTTTGGGATAAAACCAGAACGGCTTCATGAGCCGTTCTCTGTATCTACTCCGGTTGGCGAGTCTATCATGGCCGCACGAGTTTATAGGGATTGTGTTATCACGGTGCGTGGTCGGGACACCATGGCCGATCTCATTGAATTGGGGATGGTTGATTTTGATGTAATAATAGGGATGGATTTGCTTTATTCATGTTTTGCCAAGCTTGACTGTCAAACCAGAACCGTTAGGCTTGAATTTCTAAATGAGTCAGTGATTGAGTGGACGGGGGATGATGTGGTGCCGACGGGTAGGTTTATTTCTTACCTTAAGTCAACAAAGATGATTAACAAGGGGTGTATTTACCATTTGGTCCCGGTTACTGACACCGATTCTGAGGCACCTACACATGAGTCCGTGCCTGTTGTGAATGAATTTCCGGGAGTCTTTCCGGATGAGCTCCCTGGGATCCCACCAGACAGGGAGATTGATTTTGGGATTGATGTGATTCCAAGCACGTAGCCTATATCTATTCCGCCCTATAGAATGGCACCAGCAGAACTGAATAAAGGAACAATTGAAGGATTTGTTAGAGAAGGATTTCATCCGGCCGAGTGTGTCACCTTGGGGCGCACCGGTCCTTTTTGTAAGGAAGAAAGATGGATCACTGAGGATGTGTATTGACTATCGGCAACTAAACAAGGTCACGATCAAGAATAAGTACCCACTGCCAAGGATAGATGACTTGTTTGACCAATTGCAAGGTGCTAAGTACTTCTCCAAGATCGATTTAAGATCCGGGTGTCACCAATTGACGATCAGGGAGCAGGATATTCTGAAAACAACTTTCAAGACCCGGTATGGGCATTTTGAATTTTTGGTAATGTCTTTTGGGCTAACAAATACCCCGACAGCTTTCATGGATCTTATGAATGGAGTCTTCAAGTCTTTCCTTGACTCATTCGTGATAGCGTTTATTGATGATATCCTTGTATATTCGCGAAGTCGAGAGGACCATGCCGGTCATCTCAGGGCAGTTTTACAGACCCTATATCAGCACAAGTTATATGCGAAGTTTTCAAAATGTGAATTTTGGCTTGAATCTATCACGTTCTTGGGTCATGTCGTTTCCAGAGAAGGAGTTGAGGTTGATCCTCAGAAGATTGCAGCTGTGAAGAATTGGCCTAGACCTTCTACCCCAACAGAGATTCGCAGTTTCTTAGGCCTAGCATGGTATTACAGGAAGTTTGTGGAGGGGTTCTCTACTCTTGTCTCTCCATTGACTAAATTGACGTAGAAGGCAGTTAAGTTCCAATGATCAGATGCTTGTGAAAGAAGCTTCTAGGATTTGAACTCAAGATTGACTACGGCACCGGTATTGACCCTACCAAAGGGTACATATGGGTTTGTTGTATATTGTGATACTTCAAGAATCAGACTTGGGTGTGTATTAATGCAACATGGCAAGGTGATAGCTTATGCTTCTAGACAACTTAAGAATCATGAAAATAACTATCCAACACATGACTTATAGCTTGCAGCAATGGTATTAGCATTGACAATTTGGCGTCATTATCTGTATGGGGTCCATGTGTATATATTCACGGACCATTAGAGCCTTCAATACATTTTCAAATCGAAGGAGTTGAATCTGAGGCAGAGAAGGTGGCTTGAATTACTCAAGGATTACGACGTCGATATTCTGTATCATCCGGGGAAGGCTAATGTTGTAGCGGATACTCTTAGCCAGAAATCTTTGGGTAGTTTGGCTTATTTGGAGGCATATCAAAGGCCGTTGGCTAAGGTGGTTCATCGGTTGGCTAGTTTAGGAGTTCGTCTTGCGGATTCTAGTAAAGGAGGAGTGATTGTGCAAAATAGGGCTGAATCATCGCTTGTTGTGGAAGTCAAGGAAAAGCAATACAACGACCCATTGTTGATACAATTGAAGGAGGGGATTAATAAACATAAGACCATGGCCTTTTCTCTTGGCATGGATGATGGTACACTAAGGTACCAAGGGTGACTATGTGTTCCAAATGTGGATGGTCTCCGGAAAAGAATCATGACCGAAGCTCACACTTCTAGGTATTCCGTGCACTCGGGGTTCTACAAAGATGTACCACAATCTTAAGGAAGTCTACTGGTGGAATGGGAAGAGGAATGTAGCGGACATTGTGGCAAGATGTCCAAATTGTCAGCAAGTGAAGGCCGAACACTAAAGGCCCGGTGGGTTGGCACAGAACATAGAAATTACGATATGGAAATGGGAGATGATCAATATGGACTTTGTGGTAGGACTACCTCGCACTCCTCGCAAGTTCGACTCGATTTGGGTGATTGTGGATCGACTCACGAAATCAGCACACTTCTTACCTGTTAAGGCTATCGACACAACGGAACAATATGCTCAGTTGTACATCATGGAAATAGTCAGGTTGCATGGCACTCCAGTTTCTATTATTTTAGATCGGGGGGAACAATTCACAACTAATTTTTTGAATAAATTTCAGCAAGGTTTGGGTACTCAGGTGAATCTTAGTACAACCTTTCTCCCGCAGACTAACGGGCATGCAGAGCGGACTATTTAGACGCTTGAGGATATGTTGCGCGCTTGTATTCTTGACTTTAAGGGTAGCTGAGATGATCATTTTCCGCTCATAGAATTTGCCTACAACAACAATTATCATGCTAGCATTTAGATGGAACCGTTCGAGGCTTTATATGGTAGGAGATGTAGATCTCCCATTGGATGGTTTGAGACTGGGGAAGCAGAATTGATGGGGCCGGACCTCATGCATCAGGCTATGGAGAAGGTTAAGATCATTTCAAAATGGTTAAAAATTGCTCAGAGTAGTCAAAAGTCCTATTCGAATGTGCGTCGCAAGGACTTGGAGTTTAAAGAGGATGATTGGGTACTCTTAAAGGTTTCCCCCACAAGGGGCGTAATGCGGTTTGGTAAGAAAGGAAAATTGAGTCCGAGGTATGTCGGACCATACAAAATCATTCAGAGGATTGGCCAGGTGGCGTACAGGCTTGAACTACCTCCAGAGATGTCTTTAGTGTACCTGGTGTTCCACGTGTCCATGTTGAAGAAGGTGGTTGGAGACCCGTCGCTCATTGTTCCGATTGATACAATTGAGGTTAATAAAGAATTGACTTATGAAGAAATTCTTGTTGTAATTCTTGATAAGCAAGTTCGAAAGTTGAGGAATAAAGAGATTGCCTCCGTGAAAGTATTATGGCGAAACCAACAAGTCGAAGAGGCCACATGGGAGGCCGAGGAAGAGATGAAGAAGAAATATCCTAATTTATTTGAATAGATATGTAATTGTTTCTATGATGTTGAAAGCTAACTTTCTATAAATTATGTTTCCCCTGTACGGCTCATGTTGAGGTTGCTCCTCCTTAGTAATGTAATGTTAAATGGCATTGTGGCTTGTGTTGTTTCCCTGTTATTTTATATCGTTGTGTTGTGGTTATGTTGTTAGGACTATTTTTGGGATTCTCTGGTAGGTGGATAGGCCCCAATTACAGGGGAGACTGGCGAAATATTTGGAAATTTAGGGAGTTAGTCAAAACTTTAGAATTGCTGGTGTGTGTTGTAGTAATTGAGTCACATTGGGTGCAAATAGTGAATTTTGACCCCAATTCGAGCACGAATGATCCTAAGTGGGGAAGATGTATGGCCTCGTAAAATTTTACCTAAAACTCGAGGTTTCGAGATGCCGGGGTAGACGTATGCGTTGATGATTGTAGAGAGCGGTTCAGACTTTTTGGGTTGAACAGTGCGTTAGGGAGTTGAAAAAACGTTTTAGAAGTGCAGAGCATTTCTGAGGTCAGTTATGCGGTCGTAGCACTGCCGCAGACTAAGGCAAATACCTGGGAAAATTTCATACCATTATGCGGCCGCATAATCATTTCGCGGATCGCATAACCTATCGCAGATCCACTATGAAATTTTTTGGAAGGGAGTTCTGCGGCGCATTATGCGACCGCGGAATAGGTCTGTGGACTGCAGACCAATTCGCAGAGTGGGGCAAAATTGCCCAGTTCCAGAGGGCCATTATGCGGTCCACTTTGCGGACCGCAGATGCGTTATGCGGTCGCATATGCGACCGCAGATCTGCATCGGGGTCATTTTTGGAAATTTTCTTATCCGACCCTATTTTAATATGAGGCCTTAGGGCGTCATTTTGAAGGCAAAAATCTGATATTTTAGAGAGAAGTGAGAGGAGGAAATCCTAGGCTAATTATTCCTAAATCCTTGCTCAGTACTTGGAGAATTTACAAGGAAAACTCATAAGGTCTTCATCTAAGAGGTAAGGTTCTAACCCTAGTCTTCAATTTCGAGTTTGGGCAGAATATGGGAGATTGAGAGTGTGATTCTTGGGTATGAGAGTAGTTATTTATGCTTGCATGTAAATATAAGGATGGTGGGAAGGTAATTGAGTTAATATGAGTAAACTCTTAGTATTTGATGGGTTATGGACTGAAGGAAATCTTGTAGAAGCACCTTGTGGTCAAATTGCATACCTAGTGTTTGATAAAATGCCCAAATGAGATGAAACCATGAATATTTTTCTAATTTTTGTTCAATTCTATTATGTCATAAAATAGATTGGGATTGCTAGGATTTCTGAACATTGTAGTAACTTAAGGAAAGCTCAAGCAAGGTATGTTGGCTAAACTCTTCTCTTAGAATTGAACCCCACAATATCCTTGTAAGTCCCGAGTTGTTCATTATAAATGGATTATTCCAAATATGCTTTGTGTCAAAAGATATATGTTCAATATGAGTTGCAATGTTCTTGTTATGCTATATCTTAAAATTGTGATTCAAATGAAAGCTATTATGTCAAATTGTGTAAGAAATATCAATGTGCTTAACATTCTTATTTGTTCAATATGTGGACTTAAAGTCTGGAATTGAAATGCTTTGTTGTTGGTGATCCGTGGTAATGTTGAAAGTGAAAGAGATGAATATGAAATATGAAACACGGCCAACGTGCCAAGAGTGACATTGTGTTATGGCCATCGGTGCCAATGAACTAAATGATATATATAAAGATAATGAAATGAGTTGTCAATCCTTTTAATAACAAACACTTTGGGAGCATTGTTAGTCACCGAGGAAGGGTAGGTTAAAATGGCCTAACCCTGAAACTACACATGCCGGTGTATGAATGGATTGTAATTATTCTCCTCATTTGGGACGAGATTGATGTGCTGAAATATCCCCCTTATTGGGATGAGATGATTTCTAGAAAAGGGTGATGTCGATTCACACGACATTGTGGTGAGACGGCCTAGCCGGTCGGGCCATGATCGGACGGCATGCCGCACACATGGTGGTGATTGTGCTTGAGATTATGATTGAAACAATGATAATGATTGAGATAATGATTGTAATTGTGGTTGATGTCTTTGGGTGAGACGGCCTAGCCGATCGGGCCGCGATCGTACTCCGTGCTAAAATCATGGTGTTATATCGGTGCTAAGATCTCCCAACCTAAAATATGGAAATTTACTTTAAACTTGTCTTGCTCCTAACTTGATGTTTTGGTATTGTTTAAGCCTCACATGGATTTAATGATTGTCCTTCCTTGTGTTATTATTCGTTCTATTGATAGGGTGTTTATTCATTCATACTAATACTATTCTATATGTACTAACGACCCTTTTGCCGGGGGCGCTGTATCTTTAATGGATGCAGGTGGTTCCGCAGCAGGTGGCATTGATCATTGATAGCATTACACCCCTTTCTCAGCAGATTTGGCGAGCCCCACTTCATTTCGGGGTTGTGCATCTTTTGTTCCGTGTGTATTATGTTTTGAGGTATAGCGAGAGCCTTGTTGCCAGCACTATCATTGTACTCTTTTACATCTATTAGAGGCTCCGTAAACATAGTTTGGGTTGTGTATTGGTATTGGGAAAGTCAAGATAGTAATGTTGTATGTGTGTTACCTCTTCCACTTCAAACTATGACTCACTCGATTAATAAGCCTAAGGGCTACATCATACTTCAAGTTCAAACAATCACTCAACTCGACTACTAAGCCTATGGGCTACCTTATTTCAAGCTTGAATAGGCGCTCACTCGGTTATAAAGGCTACGAAGTCCAAATTCGATCAAATTGCCTAAATCCTTATGAAAACATTCATAACGCATGAATAAAATCTTCACAAAGCAGGAAAAAAAAAACAGAAGCAAGTCGGCAAAAGAAAAAGATATTTTTATATATACAAGATTTTTTACATGATTGATTACAACATAGAAGCTAAGGGTTAAGCTTCTTGGTTATCCCCGGGAGAGGTCTCTTCTCTATCGGTTTCCCCCCCCCCTTTCTCGGACCCGCTCTTACTGCCATCATCGTCATCATTATCATAATCGTCATTATCGAAAACCAAGGCTTCAGCATCGGCTTTGAGTTCTTTAGCTCTTTTTATCTCTTCAGCGAGATCGAAACCTCGAGCATGGATCTCCTCGAGGGTCTCCCTTCGAGATCGACACTTAGCAAGTTCAGTGACCCAATGTGCTCGAGTATCGGCGGTCTCAGCTGCCTCTCTTGCTTGGACCTGGGCAGCTTCAGCGTCGGCCCGATAGATGGCCACGAGTGCATCTGCATCAGCCTTTGCCTTTTTGGCGTTACATTCGTCCTTGACAAGTTCAGAGGCCAACCGAGCCTCGAGCTCCTCTATTCTTCTTGCTTGAACCGAGCTTTTCTACTTCATACTGTGAAGTTGGTTTTCGGTAGATGATAATTGTGCTCGAGCTGCTTCTTTCTCTGCAGCAAAGCGATCCATACCTTCTTTTCACTTCAAAGACTCCGCTTTTATCTCATCGACCTACTCATGAAGTTTCCCAATCATCTCAATTTTATGCTGCAGCTGTGAGACCGAACAATTAGCCATCGTTCTGGTATCGAGCCCATAGGCTTTTAAAAGTATCATTACCTGCTCGGACAGATCGGTCTGGTCTTAGTAAGCCTTGGCCAACTCAGCTCGAAGATCTTTTATTTCCTCTCCCCTTTGCCCTAAGAGGAGCTTAAGGGAGTTCCTCTCCTCCGTAACCCGTTGAAGGTCGGCCTCATATCGACGCAGCTCGGTTCGGTACCGAGAACATGATTCTTGATGAACTGCCACGGCCTGCAAAAGAAAAAAGAAACAAAGTTAGAAAAGAAAAGCAAACATAAAGGTAATGCCATATTATTTAAGGCTTACCCGATCCAAAGCCTGCTCCACTTTGTGAAAAAGATCCGATGCATCACTTGTACCGGTAGCGTCCTCGACACCAATAAACAAATCACGAAAAGGATCCTCTCCATCATGAGGCTTGTCGAATTCGAGGGCCCCAAAGCTTGGGCTTCCCGAATCGCCCCTGCGGAAAAAGCAGGGAAGGTGGGCGAGTCTTCGATTGCTACTGCCCCAAATGAATCACCTAGAGCATTCTCTTCGGTTGGAAGAGATTCGGGGAGAGTCCCTTCAGACATATCCCCCATCCGTTGGCTTCGATGGGGACCATCTTTGATCTCCAACAGCTCGGGGACTCTGCCCGAATCTTTCTCCAATATATCCTCAGTTCGAGGCGGAGCCTTGTGAACCACCATCGATCCAACTGCCTATGGAACATCAGTGGTCTTCTTCGTTCGGGCTACCAGCACGGACCCATCGTTCCCTTCTTCTTCTTCTTCTTTTTCTTCATCCCTCAGATGCAGAACTGATTCTATGGTCAAAGGAATGACATTTTTGTTTGGCTTACGACCCGTCCTTTTCAATATGAGTTGCAATGTTCTTGTTATGCTATATCTTAAAATTGTGATTCAAATGAAAGCTATTATGTCAAATTGTATAAGAAATATCAATGTGCTTAACATTCTTATTTGTTCAATATGTGGACTTAAAGTCCGGAATTGAAATGCTTTGTTGTTGGTGATCTGTGGTAATGTTGAAAGTGAAAGAGATGAATATGAAATATGAAACACGGCCAACATGCCAAGAGTGACATTGTGTTATGGCCATCGGTGCCAATGAACTAAATGATATATATAAAGATAATGAAATGAGTTGTCAATCCTTTTAATAACAAACACTTTGGGAGCATTGTTAGTCACCGAGGAAGGGTAGGTTAAAATGGCCTAACCCTGAAACTACACATGCCGGTGTATGAATGGATTGTAATTATTCTCCTTATTTGGGACGAGATTGATGTGCTGAAATATCCCCCTTATTGGGATGAGATGATTTCTAGAAAAGGGTGATGTCGATTCACACGACATTGTGGTGAGATGGCCTAGCCGGTCGGGCCATGATCGGACGGCATGCTGCATACATGGTGGTGATTGTGCTTGAGATTATGATTGAAACAATGATAATGATTGAGATAATGATTGTAATTGTGGTTGATGTCTTTGGGTGAGACGGCCTAGCCGATTGGGCCGTGATCGTACTCCGTGCTAAAATCACGGTGTTATATCGGTGCTAAGATCTCCCAACCTAAAATATGGAAATTTACTTTAAACTTATCTTGCTCCTAACTTGATGTTTTGGTATTGTTTAATCCTCACATGGATTTAATGATTGTCCTTCCTTGTGTTATTATTCGTTCTATTGAGAGGGTGTTTATTCATTCATACTAATACTATTCTATATGTACTAACGACCCTTTTGCCGGGGGCGCTGTATCTTTAATGGATGCAGGTGGTTCCGCAGCAGGTGACATTGATCATTGATAGCATTACACCCCTTTCTCAGCAGATTTGGCGAGCCCCACTTCATTCCGGGGTTGTGCATCTTTTGTTCCGTGTGTATTATGTTTTGAGGTATAGCGAGAGCCTTGTTGCTAGCACTATCATTATACTCTTTTACATCTATTAGAGGCTCCGTAAATATAGTGTGGGTTGTGTATTGGTATTGGGAAAGTCAAGATAGTAATTTTGTACGTGTGTTACTTCTTCCACTTCAAACTATGACTCACTTGATTAATAAGCCTAAGGGCTACATCATACTTCAAGTTCAAACAATCACTCAACTCGACTACTAAGCCTATGGGCTACCTTATTTCAAGCTTGAATAGGCGCTCACTCGGTTATAAAGGCTACGAAGTCCAAATTCAATCAAATTGCCTAAATCCTTATGAAAACATTCATAACGCATGAATAAAATCTTCACAAAGCAGGAAAAAAAAACAGAAGCAAGTCGGCAAAAGAAAAAGATATTTTTATATATACAAGATTGTTTACATGATTTATTACAACATAGAAGCTAAGGGTTAAGCTTCTTGGTTATCCCCGGGAGCGGTCTCTACTCTATTGGTTTCCCCCCCCCCCCGTTCTTGGACCCGCTCTTACTCCCATCATCGTCATCATTATCATAATCGTCATCATCGGAAACCAAGGCTTCAGCATCGGCTTCGAGTTCTTTAGCTCTTTTTATCTCTTCAGCGAGATCGAAACCTCGAGCATGGATCTCCTCGAGGGTCTCCTTCCGAGATCGACACTTAGCAAGTTCAGTGACCCAATGTGCTCGAGTATCGGCGGTCTCAGCTGCCTCTCTTGATTGGACCTGGGCAGCTTCAACGTCGGCCCGATAGATGGCCACGAGTGCATCTGCATCAGCCTTTGCCTTTTTGGCGTTACATTCGTCCTTGACAAGTTCAGAGGCCAACCGAGCCTCGAGCTCCTCTATTCTTCTTGCTTGAACCGAGCTTTTCTCCTTTATACTGTGAAGTTGGTTTTCGGCAGATGATAATTGTGCTCGGGCTGCTTCTTTCTCTGCAGCAAAGCGATCCATACCTTCTTTTCACTTCAAAGACTCCGCTTTTATCTCATCGACCTACTCATGGAGTTTCCCAATCATCTCAATTTTATGCTGCAGCTGTGAGACCGAACAATTAGCCATCGTTCTGGTATCGAGCCCATAGGCTTTTAAAAGTATCATTACCTGCTCGGACAGATCGGTCTGGTCTTAGTAAGCCTTGGCCAACTCAGCTCGGAGATCTTTTATTTCCTCTCCCCTTTGCCCTAAGAGGAGCTTAAGGGAGTTCCTCTCCTCCGTAACCCGTTGAAGGTTGGCCTCATATCGATGCAGCTCGGTTCGGTACCGAGAACATGATTCTCGATGAACTGCCACGGCCTGCAAAAGAAAAAAGAAATGAAGTTAGAAAAGAAAAGCAAACATAAAGGTAATGCCATATTATTTAAGGCTTACCCGATCCAAAGCCTGCTCCACTTTGTGAAAAAGATCCGATGCATCACTTGTACCGGTAGCGTCCTCGACACCAATAAACAAATCACGAAAAAGATCCTCTCCATCATGAGGCTTGTCGAATTCGAGGGCCCCAAAGCTTGGGCTTCCCGAATCGCCCCTGCGGAAAAAGCAGGGAAGGTGGGCGAGTCTTCGATTGCTACTGCCCCAAGTGAATCACCTAGAGCATTGTCTTCGGTTCGAAGAGATTCGAGGAGAGTACCTTCAGACATATCCCTCATTCGTTGGCTTCGATGGGGACCATCTTCGATCTCCAACAGCTCGGGGACTCTGCCCGAATCTTTCTCCAATATATCCTCAGTTCGAGGCGGAGCCTTGTGAACCACCATCGATCCAACTGCCTATGGAACATCAGTGGTCTTCTTCGTTCGGGCTGCCAGCGCGGACCCGTCGTTCCCTTCTTCTTCTTCTTCTTCTTTTTCTTCATCCCTCAGACGCAGAACTGATTCTATGGTCAAAGGAATGCTATTCTTGTTCGGCTTACGACCCGTCCTTTTCTTCGATTTTTGATCTTCAAGGACGAGGGCGTTTTTCCTTTTATTATCTTTTACCGGCTTTGAGACAGAGGCCTAAGCCTCTTCCTCGATGGACGAGGGCCTCAAAACCGCATCTTTGCCCATACCTACATACGGGAAATTTTATTAAAGTGTGAGGAAAGCATCTTGCTCGAACTACCAAAAGATACGAGAAAGGTGTTTACCGTAATTTTTGGCCTCCCATCAGCCCATCGACAAGTCACGCCATGAGCGCTCGGCATATGAGGAGGTCAAAACCAGATCACGTACCCAGTTCTTGAGATCGGGCACTGCGCCGAGCATCCAGGGAACCGCTGCATCACAAAAAGGGAATATTAGTGAAGGAAATGAAAGGATAAAATAGTAGGAGATAACAACAGAATTACACTCATGCTTCATGTTCCACTCCTCGGGAAAAGGCTTCTTTTCGAATCAGGTCCGAAGTCCTTACTCGAACGAATCTGCCCATCCAACCTCGATCCTTATCCTCATCTATACTCAAGAACAAAGCCTTGGTAGCTCGACGTTGGAGTTTTATTAACCCTCCTCGAAAAAGGCGAGGACGGTATAATCGGACAAGATGATCGAGGGTGAAAGGCATCCCCTCGATTTTATTCACAAAATATCGGATCAAAATAACGATCAGCCAAAAGGAAGGATGGATCTGGCCTAGGGTTATTAGGTATTTACGACAAAAGTATATGATAATAGGGCCGAGGGGACCTAACGTGAAAGGGTAAGTATACACACTTAAAAACCCTCTCACGCGAGTAGTAATATCCTATTCAGGAGACGGCACTACCACTTCTTTGTTCTCCCAGTTACAATCTTTTTTTATCCTCTCGATATGCCCCCGGGTTATCGAACAAATATATCTCGATACGAGCTCATATCGGCCAGGAACCGGTGAACCATTATCGAGTTCGAAATCGGAGATAAGAACACATGCCGCCGGAATGCACTCCTCAGGTCGTGGATCCACCGGTATTTTGTCGGCGGCAGATAGGGAAGAAGAAGCTTTTTCTTTTTGGGGGATGATTTTTGATGTCTTCACCATTTTTGGATTTAAAGAAAGTGATGAAGATTTGATGCTTTAGAAGAAGAATTTTGCAAAAAAGAGTAAAAGATCAGCGAATAAACTCAAAAGAGCTTGAAAATTTTTCTGAAGATTGGAGAAGTAAAAGTGATGAATGGTGGATGGAAAGGCTATTTATAAATGAAACAATGACGGTTCAATATCAGCGGTGGCCGACCACCGTCTGACATGCAATTAATGCCTTGAAAAACTAAATCGGCGGGATAGCTATCACATGCGTCATGATCGAGCCCAATGTGAACGTCAACCTAGAATCCAATCGAGCTATTGAGAAATCATATCGTTTCTCACCACATTCTTCCCGAGAAATGAGGGGACTATCTGTATACGGTCGAAATAGATTTCGGCCTTCGTACGATTGGTTGGGGTCGAAACATAATTGATCAAAGAAAGACTTCGTAATATCGAGATAGGTTCCAAAGGTGGTATAAACAAGCTTCAGATTTTGGATATAGATCGAACACCGAGTTCGAAGTCATTATCAAGCTCGGGTCCGAAACGAACTATGATGAGATGATTCCGAGCTTAAAGGGCAGAGGCCAACCGGGATCGAGTCCAATCATCACCTGATCCCGAGTCCACATCGAGTTCTAAAAAGCGACACCGACCAGCACCGAGGCCGATTGAGCTCGAGCTCACAGACAAGAACCGTTGCGAACACACTAAGGGAGAGAATCTCGGCGAAAATTATGGAAAAACTGATTCATCATAGATTATCCACTATGTATTTTTAATTATATCTAAAGTAGGATCCTCCACTATAAAGAGGATGGCTACATTTCTGTAGAGGGCAGTTTTTTGGCTTACATTATAATTCAAGCACCATATTATCCTATATTGAAGAGTTACTCTTTTAAACTTCATAAATTGATTCAACTTGCTTAGTCCTAAAAATCATCTTCTTTACAACCTTGTTTACTTAGCATTCTTTGCAATCCATATTTGGTATTTCTATTTATCCTTACGATTTGTATTAAGTTATACCATATATCCTTAGAACTACGTACAAATTCAACTCCATCCGTTTTCGGGTAAACATCACCGCCTCAAACTCTCGCTTCAAAATAAATATGCAAGAAATTTATGAAAATTGATATGACACATTGACGAGAGATAGAGAGAGGGCAGGGGTCTAAAGCTGCCTAACGGGCTAAGTTTGTAGCTCCCTTATATTCGTTTTCACTTAAAAGAATTGGACCATCTGATAAAAAATAAATCTTCAAACGGAGACAGATGAATTGGTGATCTTTTAATTAGTTTTTTGGTGACCACAAACTTACTTGAATTTGTATGGTTAACAAATAACACGTTATTTTTAGATTTGTCCCTTTTTTCTTTTCATAATTCTGGCTAACTGTTTTATGCAAATCTAGGATAGAAAATCATAAATGATGCACATACACAAAAGTGAAAGGGAGATTACAAAGGAATGAATAAATTGCAGGGTTCCAGAAAACAATTACAGCAGGTGCAATTGCAATTAGCGTCACAAGAGTAAATTTCTTTGACCCGAGATCGTTATAGTAATTTATATATTATTTATTATGCCTCGATACTAGACACTTAATGCCCTGGGGGCGATAGCTGAATCCAATAGAGTTTCGGAAAAGAAAATCAATATCAATTGTTACATCAATGTACACTAAGTGATACAATTATTACTATAGAAAACAAATAAAGAGTAATCATAATCATGATATTGATTGAGAAAGTAAGACATAATTGGTTCTTGTGTTTCTCTTTTTTTTTAATCGTTTTTTAGCATTTTAACATTTAAGTTGTTCTTTTTGCTTTTCATTTCATGGATGGCCTCTTTCTTTTTAAAAAACAATCACATAAAAAGAATTCAGCCATTACATATTCTACAAGTTATAACAAGGAATAGACAGTGGTATTGTTCTTCAACTTTAGCTCCTTTTGCTTTTTTAAAAAGAAAGCCTATAATTAAGTTAAAAAGGAATTACTCAAGCCATTAAGATATTCTTAGATTGGGGCACGTACCTTATTTATTTCCCATATGTTTGGGCTGGAGTCGAAAAAGACCAAATTGTAGACCAGATGTTGTTTTATGCTACATGTCATGATGATGTTAGGATGACCAAATTAATGAAAATGGGTCCTTATAACCACTTTGTGTCTGATCTTTGCTACCTCACTGTTCCATCAGTAGTTTACTCACCAAAAGTAGTGATTCTTTATCTCCAAATTGGGACCATTTTCATAATAAAGTACGTCTAAACAATGCCAATCCAAACCAAGAACTTTGAGAGCAAACGCAAAAAAATAAATCAAAACAAAAGGAAAGAACTCCAATCAAAGTTTACCTAGTAGGAGTACTATTTCAAATTTACCAAGTTCCTCTTCTTCTTCTTTTTCTTTTTAATAACCACAAAATGTGAAAGGCCATGACTGAGGTTGCACTGATGGCAAGTTCGTGGCTTGCTATGGTAGCGGCATCTCTATTATTTGAATTTTTTTTTTTGTGGTTTTGATCCATTAACTTTACTTCTAAAGTAATTGTATGTGTAGCTCGGCGCTTCCTATTGTAGTGGTCAAACGAGCCGTCTGCCTAAGGTCAGGGGTTCGAAACTCTAACTGGGTTTTGTTGAAAAATACAAAGGGTCGTGCTGAGATGAATAGACTCTCTCCCACCTTAACTAAAGATTTCAAGTTCGAATTTTGAAAATTTAAAAAAACCAAGTATATAACTCTTTCCCGTTTTACTAAGCTTACGCGGTGCCAGTATAGATTAATCAAGCCCCCTCACCGAATAGAAAACCCAAAAAAAAAAAATAGATATGTAAGCTGAGTTACAAAAGGGAGATCATATTCGTTGTGTTTGGTACATGTAAGAGGGTATTTGGCTAAGCTTATAAGTCGGGTTGACCGGCTTATAAGTCATTTTCAGCTTATCTACGTGTTTGCTAAAATTAAAAGTAGTTATTGTTTACCCTAAAAATTGAGTAACAATTAAACTTATATTGTGATTTTAAGGATATGTGATTTAAACCAGCACTAATTGATAAACAACGAATTAAATGGATAAATTGGACACTAAAATAAATCAAACCGGTCTACAAACAATTCCTCGACCTTGATTCAAGATAGTCTCGAGGTTAGTTAATAAGAACAACAGAGGATGGAACAAGCAGTGATGAACAATAAGTAAGACAAACAAAGCAGCATATATGTATATTTTTATCAGTGAATCATGTGTATTTACAAGCGAATGGGATCCCTCTTTATATAATAGAAGAATCCTAAATGAGGTACAACTCTAATAACGGAAGTAGATCACATGATTGGCATTAATAACTGCTTTGATTTGATATATTCCGGGATTTCCGCCCTGACTTTTGACCTGTCACTAATATCTCGCCATTCCGTTATTACGCTTTACCTGAAGTCAATCATACTCGATCTCGATTACTACTGGCTTCGATCTCAATAGACACTTCGATCTCCAGGTGTGATGTTCTATCTTCGAGCTCGAGCCCGATCTGTTATAAGGTTACCCTCGAGGCAACTCTCCTACCAACGAAATCGGGTATGCCCGATTTCGACCGTATACAGATAGTCCCCTCGTTTTTTGGAGTGTAATGAGAAGAAACGAATTTGAGACTTCGATTTAACACTTCGATCAATTATGACATCAATATCGTGACATAAGCGACATAAGCGATTGAAGCATCGCGTCTGCGCAGTTCCCAAGGTCATGAATTAACGCCAATTGATGGTCGGCCACTAGCGCTTTCAAACCGTCAAAGTGGCTATTATAAATAGACCACCTTCATAATTTTTTCAAACTTTACTTTCAAACTTCTTCTAATCTTCAAAAGCTCTTCTATTCTCTTCAAGTTCATCAACTTTGTCAGTTTTCGTTTGCCAATCTCTTATTAAAATGCAAATTTTGCATTTTCCTTCCTTAAACCTCATATAGCAATGGAAAAAACATCAAAGACCGTTCCTCAAGAAGAAAAGGCCTCCTCGTCGCGGCCGGCCGGTGGCAAAACACCGGCGGAGCCACGTATCGAAGAGTGCATCCCCGAGCCATGTGAACTTACTTCCGACTTTAAAGTCGAAAAACCCTCTTCGGTTCCTGGCCGATGCGAGCCCATGTCTAGATACATCTGTTCGATATCCGAAGGCGATCTCAAGCAGGTGAAAAAGGACTGCCGCTCGGAGAATAAAGAGGTGGTGATTCCTACCCCGGAATAGGACATCACCACTCATGTGAAAGGGTTTTTAAGTGTGTATACTTACCCTTTTACACTAGGTTCCGTCGATCCCGTCATAATAGACTTCTGCCGCCAATACCGAGTAACCCTAGGCTAGATCTACCCCTCTTTTTAGCGTATTGTCATTTTGCTCAGATTCTTCTGGAGCAAGATCGAGGGGATGTCTTTCACCCTCGATCATCTCATTAGGCCATACAACCCCCATCTTTATCGGGGCGGACTCATAAGGCTTCAGCGCGGGGCCACGAAGGTGCTATTCTCGAGCATAGACAAGGACACGGACCGAGGATAGATGTACCGGTTTGTCCGAATCAGGACCTCCGATTTAATCCCCACCGAGAAGATGGCATTCCTCGAAGAATGGAACATGAAGCGTAAGTAGAACTTCACCGATAATGTTTGATTACCTGTTATGTTTCCTTTACCTATTCTCATCTATATTCGTCTTTATGGTGCAGCTTCCCCTGGTTTCCTGGTGCAGTCCCGGACCTTACAGGTTGGGTTCGATAGCTGGTTTCAACCTCCTCGTATGTTGAGCGCTCGTGGCGCGATTTGGCCAAGGGTCGATGGGAGGCCAAAATCATGGTAAGTTCCCCTATAAGTGATTGATGATTTCCTGTGAAATACTTCTTTTTAACTTGATTTCTTCTTATACATGTCTTGGAGATAATGTTGTCATGAGGCCGCCTCCCCTCAAGGAAGAGGAGGCCCCGAAGCCGACCAAAGAAAAGGAGAAGGGCCTCGACTCTAGATACCCCAAAGCCCAAGAAAAGCACGGCTCGAAAGTGGAGGACTAATCCCTCCGTTCTATCTGTCGATGTAGCCCAAACGCTAAGAGATGAGGACGAGGAGGGAGAAGATGCTGACTGCCTGCTGGTGGCTCGAAAGAGGGAAAACGTCGAAGCTTCGATAACTGCTGAGCTGATGACGGTCAAGGAGGTTCAGCCGCAGTTTGAGGTGATCCCGGGGGAAGGTCCGAATAGAGTCCCCGAGTCATCGGCTATTGGTGACGCCTTTTGCCATGATGAGCAACCGGCGGGTATGCCCGAAGGGTCTAGTTCTAAGACCCTTCAAAGAGAAGAGAATGCCCCGAGTGACTCTCTCAGGGCAATTAATATCGATGATTTGCCGCCCTGTCCCACGTTCTCCGAGGGGCAATTTCGGGATGCCCGGTCCATGGGGACGGCCCCCGAAGGGGACGATATATTTCGTGATTTCTTTGCAGGGGTCGATGATGTTTCCGACCTTGACGCATCTCTCATTTTTTATGAGGCTCAACGGCTTTTGAACCAAGTGATTTTTAGCCCATGCTACCACGCTTGCGTTTGTTCTTATTTCTCTAAGTCTGATTTCCTTTCTTTCTATACAGGCTACAACGCTCCATCGATAAGTGTCTTCCAAGTATCGAGCTGAGCTGGCCCGATGTGAGGCTGATCTTAAAAAGCTTACAGAGTAAAGAAACACCCTCAAACTCCTCTATGTGCAAAAACAAAGAGGAGATCGTAAGAATTCGAGTCGAGCTGGCAAACGCTCATCGAGATCAGATTGAGCTAATTGAACGGGTAATGTAAATTTTTGGGAGCTTATTATGTATTGACTTGATATTGGCAACTAACACTTTAATCCTGTAGGTTCAGTAGAAGGCCGAACTGGTTGAGCAGCTTCGTGAGGAAGCCAAGATAAAAAAAAAAAAGGCAGAGACTTTGGGGTGGAAGGAGAACATAGACCGTCTCGCCTCGGAGAAACAAAACAGTTCGGGCCCAACTATCTTCGGTTGAGCATCAACTCCAAAGTGTGAAGGAGGAGAACTTGGCCCGCGCCCAGAAGGTTGAAGAGCTCGAGACTCTATTGGCCGCTAAGCCTGCAAGGGCCACATCCGAGGCAAAGATGCTCATGGACTCCTACCGAGCTGACGCCGAAGCCGCTAAAACTCGGGCAAAGGAAATTTCTTATGCTGCAGAGGTTAGGTTGTCTCGTGTTGCCGAGCACCTCGAAGAGAGACTCTTGAGGAGGTGCATGCTCGTGGCTTTGACCTCATGGCTGATATCGATAATGCGAAGGTTTTGGAGGACGATATTGGAGCTTTGCTTTTCGATGAGGAAGACTCTACGAGTGGATCTGAGAGCAGAGATGAAGATGAAGCTCCCGAAGATGCGACTCCCGGGGTGGACTAGGCACTTAGGATTGTTTCTCATTTTGTTTTTTGTGTAAGACCCTGAGTAGTCTTTGTAAATACTTTGCATATATGAAAGATTTTTTTTTCTTTTTGTTTCGTTGATTTATGATTCTGTTTTGCCTTTGCCTTGTGAAATTTTGTTGCAATCGGGTTACTGTAGCCTCTATAGTCGAGTGATCAATAACTCGAACTCAGAGTAGAACAAACCCTTAGGTTTTTTAGTTAAGTGAGGGCGAGTCCCCGAGCATAACAATATGTTCAGGATTTTAATTTCGGATGGCCTGATCGAAGCCGTAAATGTACTACTTTTATAGCCGAGTTCGAGTAAGTTTGGAACTCACAGTAACAGATCCCTTAAGGTTTTATGATGAATCCTCGAGCTATATTTTAATTGAGCTCGAAATAGTGGAACCCTTAAGTCCGAATTGAGTGAGAACAAAATCTCGAACTCTAAGTGTATTGGCCTTTAGGCTCTTTAGATTGGGCCAACATGGCCTCTAAAAGATGGCTATTTTTTCCCTTTTTTGACTTAGAAGACTTAGTAAAAAAAATTTCTTTATGTCTTAACACGTATTCTTTACCCATTGGGTTTTTTGAGGGTTCAATGTCGATTGAAACCCCTTTGCTTTTTGTGCCTTACCACGTTTGTGTTAAGATAATTTGGTACCTCTTAAGGTTTTTCGAGGGCTGATTTTATCGAATCCCTTTTGATTACATGCCGAGGATAGCCTTTTTTAACCAGGTTTTCAAAGAATTCGAAGGCCTATTGTTATTGCGGAATTCGGATGTCTCCGAGCCGCTTTAATTTGGCCGTAGCCTTTGGGTATGCCTTTTGGGCTTATTTCCCAATAATACTTCGAACTTGTTCGAAGTGTTAGTCCCCGAGAATGATGGCCTTGGCCTGTAGATCGAGGAGTGCCTCTTTGAGGTCTTGTGAATTTGAGTTTAGATTACTCGAATATGTCGATCGTCAACAACAGTCCCCGAGTGTACGAGGTATATTTACACTTGGCCCTTTAGCCATTTCTCACAAAATCATAAGTATGGAACTTGTATAGTAGAAAGTTTGGCCCATTATAGTAGATTAATCTATACGGACACGGTTCATTCGACCGTTTGCCCCATTATAAAGTTTTTCTATCGAGTCCCTTTGACACGAAGTATTTTCCTCGAAAGTATAACATCCGAGGGTGATGCTCCCCAGTATTCGAGGTTGATTGTAAAGAAGCCTTGGATACTATTCAATGGTCCTGAGGTAGCACATAATTGTTGCCTCGTTAAAAACCTTGCCGGAAAAACTCACTTGAGACAAAACCCTATCTAAGGGAAAAAGAGTGCAACGCGTGCTTTAAAGCCTGAGGTCTCGATATCTTCGATCGATCATCTGCAATGAGTTAGTGTCGAATATATAAATGAAAATAGAGGAATAAAGTCATACCTTAGCAATAATACCTTTTGTGAAGCGATATGTTCCAATTATTTAGCAGTTGTTCGTCGTTCATTGTGCTGAGCTTATAAGTGTAACACCCCGGAAAATTTTGAAGTACTTAAGTGGTAAGCCCGGTAAATTTTGCAAAGAAAATAATGTTTCATGGTGTCGGACTAGGCTTATGTGTTTGAGGATTGTAGAGACCATTATGCGGAAAAGTGTGGAAAAGTGCATTTCTGCGGTTCATTATGCGACCGCAGAATCACTCTGCGGACCGCATAATGGCCGCAGAGTAAGGCAGTTAATTGGACCAATTAGAAGCAATTATGCGGTCGACTATGCGACCGCATAACTGTTATGCGGTGCATTATGCGACCGCATGATGGTTATGCGGACCGTATAGTGACCGCATACACATACAGTTCTTTTGGCTATTTTGTAACCAACTATGCGACCGATATGCGGTCCGTATATCGGTTATGCGATCGCATACCTTGTTCCGGAGCTCCATTTTTGAGTTTTTAAAACCCTACCCTATTTTGTTAAATACACGTTTTGGGCCATTTTTGAGATAAAATCTGGCATTTTAGAGTGAGAGAGGGTGCCTAGGAGTGAGAAGGTGTTCTCCAATATTTATTCTTCAATTCTTGCTCAAGTTTTGAAAGATTAAGAAGGCAAGCTCACTAGGTCTTCATCCTAGAGGTAAGATTCTACACCCTAAACCCTAATTTCAAAATCATCTGAACATGGGTAATTAGCAAGATAATTTTTGGGCATGAGAGTTGATTATTTTACATGCATGTGATATCAAGGGATGTAGGAAGATTGTTGAACTAAGCATGGTAAATATTGGGTTGTGGGGTGATGAAATTCTTCGTAAAAAGGGGTTTGAAATCGTAATGCACACCTAGTGTTTGATAAAATGTTCAAATGAGCTAGAACCATAATCATCTTCCTAATTTTGGTTCAATTTGTTATATTTCTAAAATAGATTGAAGTTGCTAAGAATTCCGGAATATTTAGAGTGCAAGAAAGCTCAAGTGAGGTATGTTGACTAAACTCTTCTTAAAGAATTGGAATTCCCAATATCCTTGTAAGTTCCGAGATGTTGATTATAAATGGAGAAATCCAATAAGTTTTGTGATGAAGATATATGTTCAATTCGTGTTTCAAATGCTCTTATCATATTTCATTATAAATTGAGGATGTGTCCAAAACTATGGATTATGTATCCACATGTTATAATTTCTAGTCGTGATTTATGTGAAAGTTATTATGCCAAGTTGTGTAGAGATTGTGATTGTGATACACCTCCACTCGCATACATTGGGGTGAGGCGGCATGACCGCTTTGTGTGGGGATTATGGTATAGATATTGTGATTGTGATATACCTCCACCTGCAAATGTATTGGGGTAAGGCGGCATGACCACTTTGTGTAGGGGTTATGATATTGTGGGACTGCACCTCCACCCGCTTACATTGGGGTGAGGCGACATAGCCGCTTTGTGTTGGTATTGGAATTGTTCATACATTTCCACCCGCATACATTGGGGTGAGGCAGCATAGCCACTTTGTGTAGGTTCATGGTACTGTGGTTATACATCCACCCGCATACATTAGGGTGAGGCGGCAGGGCCGCTTGATTAGAGTTGTGATACTGTACGTACACCTCCACCTACATACACCGGGTAAGGCGGTGGGGCCGCTTTGTGTAAAGATTGTTATAAAGGATCTCATCTTAAATCCTATAAATGTTGTTGATAGCTTTTCATAAGCTTGCTATGGTTGAGACGGTTATCTATATTATTCTATTGCCGCACTGGTTCATCATAATTATCTTGTATTTCTAAATTCTTAAAGTGGTGTTTAGTTTTCATACTAGTATTATTCGATGGTACTAACGTCCCTTTTTCCGGGGACGCTGCATCTTTAAATGGATGCAGACGGTTCCACAGCAGGAGAAATTGATCAGTGATAGCAGTACACCTTCTTCCCAGCTAACTTGGTAAGCCCCACTTCATCCCGGGGTCATGTATCTTTTGTTCTTTATGTATTATGGTTGAGGTATAGACGAGGCCTTGTTGTCGGCATTATCGTTGTACTTTTATTTATCTATAGAGGCTCCGTAGACATAGTGTGGGTTGTGTATTGGTGCTGGGAAAGACAAACTATGCTATGTTGTGGTTGTATTACTTGTCCATTTGAAACTTTAAAAATGGTGAAACTTATGGTAAAAAATTTGTAATTGCAGACATGGCCACTTTTTTGTTTAATTAAGGAAAACATATATTCTCTTTATTCATGAATGAGTTTGGGTAGAAGGAATCTAACAAGCTTGCTCGGTCGGGTTCACTCGATTGAGCGCCGGTCGCGCTCCTCGATTTTGGGGCGTGACAAACTTGGTATCATAGCCTAAGGTTTTAAAGTTTCCTAGGATGTCTCGGAGCCGTGTCTAGAAGAGTCCTTATTATTGGTGTGTTGTAGACCACATCTATAATTAGGATGCTACATGGGCATTTAGGAATAATACCCTTCTTTCATGTTCTTGATTGTGTGATAAAGCTAGTTGTAAGATTGATCCTCCTTTAACTCCTGTGTTGCTCTAATTTTCAGTACATGGCACCTAAGAAGAAGGCAAAAATTGGCCAAAGAGCTAGTATCACCCCAGGAGTAAGAGTTGACCCTATAATTGATGATGCGGGTGAGAACGCGAGGAGTGAAAATATTCCTCCAGTTACTACACTGCTTGACTCTACTACAACTGATCAGACCGCACCTGTCCCTACACCTACAGAAGGTGCAACAGTTCCTCCAACTGATATTCCAGTTCCACCTCCAGCTCCAGCTTCCGATTCTGGTGTGTTTGATATTGATATTAGGGGAGCCTTACAAATATTGACACAGATAGTGGCTTCTCAGGCCCAAAGATCGAGTGTTGGGGCTACTCCTTCCAGTCATCCAGGAGAATCTGCTAGTTCCAGGGTGAACAAGTTTCTTTAGTTAGATCCTACAGTATTTATGGGTACTGATCCCGAGGAAGACCCCCAGGACTTCATTGATGATATGCAAAAAACTCTCCGGGTTATGCATGCTACAGAGACGGAGGGAGTAGAGTTGGCCTCCTACCGCCTGAAAGGGGTGGCCTATTCTTGGTTTGAGTTGTGGGAGGAATCCCGTGAGGAGGAAGCCCTCCAGAAAGGTGGGGTGAGTTCACAGATGCCTTTATGGATCTTTTCTTGCCTGCCAAAACTGAAGCAGCTTGTGCCGCTGAGTTTGAAAGCCTGAAGCAGGGTAGTATGAATGTGTGGGAGTACCATATGGAGTTTGCGCACCTGTCCAAGTATGCTATTCACATGTTGCCCACTATGGAGGCTAGAGTGCGCCGGTTTGTACAGGGCCTTAGCCCCTTGGTTATCAATGAGGCCTCTACTGTTGCCTTGAATTCCGATATGAACTATGGTAAGATGGTGGCATTTTCTCAAGCCACAGAGACTCGCAAATTGAAGAATATAATGGAGCGTCAGAGTAGCAGCAAGGCCCGGTCCGCGGGCAACTTTGGTGGTTCTTCCGGTGGTGGTGGTGGTAGGTCTGCATTCAGGGGAGCTTCATCAGGACCATCCCAATCATTCGCCCAGTCTTAGATGGGTGCACAACTATCTGGACCCAGTCAGGGCAACAGGGGAACCCACCAGCAGGGTCAGCCCGACAGAAGGTTTCAGTAGCGGAGGCTTCCATGCCCTAAGTGTGGGAGGATGCACTTTGGGTACTGCTTCATGGACCTACCATTATGCTATGGGTGTGGTGTGAGGGGTCACATTCAGAGATATTGCCGCTCATCCCACCAAAATATGGGTAGAGGCATGACACAACCAGCTAATTCTCCAGCTACTACATCCACAACACCTCCAGCTCGAGGCACCCCAGCACCCGTAGGGAGTGGTGGAGCTAGGGGTGGGGCATATAATTCAGGAGGACCCAACATATTTTATGCTATGCGGAGATGTTAGGAATCAGAGGCTTATCCGGATGTTGTCACAAGTATATTCACTGTCCAATCTCATGATGTATACACTCTTATTGAACCCGGTTCCACTTTGTCATATGTCACTCCTTATTTGCTATGGAATTTGGGATAGAACCATAATAGCTTTATGAGCCATTCTCTGCATCTACTCTGGTTGGTGAGTCTATTTTGGCCGCGCGGGTTTATAGGGATTGTGTTGTCACATTGCATGGTCGAGACACCATGGACGATCTTATTGAATTGACAATGGTCGATTTTGATGTGATAATGGGGATGGATTAGCTTTATTCTTGTTTTGCCAAGCTTGATTTCCGAACCAGGACTGTTAGGGTCGAATTTCCAAATGAGCCAGTTATTGAGTGGAGGGGTGATGATGTAATGCCAAAGGGTAGGTTTATTTCCTACCTTAAGGCCACAAAGATGATCAACAAGGGATTTATTTACCATTTGGTCCGGGTTACAGACACCGATGCTGAGGCACCTACACTTGAGTCCGTGCCTGTTGTGAATGAATTTTCGGGAGTATTTTCGGATAAAATCCCTGGGATCCCACCAGACAGGGAGATTTATTTTGGGATTGATGTGATTCCAGACAGGCATCCTATATCTATTCCACCCTATAGAATGGCACCGGCAGAATTGAAGGAGCTGAAGGAACAATTGAGAGATTTGTTAGAAAAAGGGTTTTATCCGGCCAAGTGTATCGCCTTGGGGCGCACCGGTCCTTTTTGTAAGAAAGAAAGATGGGTCTCTGAGAATGCGGGTATCACCAATTGAAGATCAGGGAGCGGGATATTCCGAAAACAACTTTTAGAACCCGGTATGGGCATTTTGAATTTCTGGTGATGTCATTTGGGCTAACAAATGCCCCAACAGCCTTCATGGATCTTATGAATCGCGTTTTCAAGCCATTCCTCGACTCTTTTGTGATAGTGTTTATTGACGATATTCTTGTATATTCACTAAGTCGAAAAGACCATGCCGATCATCTCAAGGTAGTTCTGCAAACCCTGCATCAGCACCAGTTATATGCAAAGTTTTCAAAGTGTGAATTTTGGCTTGAAGTAGTCATATTCTTGGGTCATGTTGTCTCTAGTGAGGGGATTAAGTGGATCCTTAGAAAATTGCGGTTGTGAAGAATTGGCCGAGGCCTACAACTCCAACAGAGATTCACAGTTTCTTAGGCTTAGCTGGATATTACATAAAGTTTGTGGAGGGGTTTTCTACTCTTGCCTCTTCATTGACTAAATTGACGTAGAAGGCAATTAAGTTCCAATGGTCAGATTCTTGTGAAAAGAGTTTCCAGGAATTGAAAGCAAGATTGAGTACGGCGCCGGTGTTGACTCTACCAGAGGGTATAGATGGATTTATGGTATATTGTGATGCTTCAAGAATCGGGCTTGGGTGTGTATTAATGGAACATGGGAAGGTGACAGCTTATGCTTCTAGGCAACTAAAGAATCATGAGAATAATTATCCAACACATGATTTAGAACTTGCGGCAGTGGTATTTGCATTGAAAAATTAGCATCATTATATATATGGGGTCCATGTTGAATTTGAGGCACAAAAGATGGTTTGAGTTACTCAAGGACTACAACATCGATATTCTATATTATCCGGGAAAGGCCAATGTTGTGGCTGATGCTCTTAGACGGAAATCTATGGGTAGTTTGGCTCACTTGGAGGCATATCATAGGCCATTAGCCAAGAAAATTCACCGATTGGCTAGTTTGGGAGTTCGTCTTGCGGACTTTAGTGAAGGAGGGGCAATTGTGCAAAATAGGGCTGAATCATCGCTTATGGTGGAAGTCAAAGAGAAGCAATACAACGATCCATTGTTGGTGCAGTTGAAAGAGGGGATTCATAAACATAAGACCATGGCCGTTTCTCTTGGCATGGATGATGGTGCACTACGGTACCAAGGGCGACTCTGTGTTCTAAATGTGGATGGTCTCATGGAAAGAATTATGACTGAAGCTCACACTTCTAGGTATTCCGTGCATCCAGGTTCTACAAAAATGTATCATGATCTTAAGAAAGTCTATTGGTGGAATGATATGAAGAGGAATGTGGCGGACTTTGTGGCAAGATGTCCGAATTGTCAACAAGTGAAGGCCGAATACCGAAGGCCTGGTGGGTTGGCACAAAACATAAAAATTCCAATATGAAAATGAAAAATGATTAATATGAACTTTGTGGTAGGATTACCGCACACTCCGCACAAGTTTGACTCAATTTGGGTGATTGTGGATCGACTCACGAAATAAACACACTTTTTGCCGGTTAAGTGTGATGCCCAAAATATCATCTTTAAATTTAATAATTAATTTTGTATTCTAAGACCTCGAAAAGCACTATATATCATTCCTCGACTTGCGTGCACAGTCCGTAAAATTTTTCGAAAAGTTTTCAGGTTAAAAATGAATTAAAATATGAATTAGAGCTTTAAAACTCAACTGAGTTGACTTTGGTCAACATTATGAGCAAACGGACTCAGATCAGTATTTTGACAGTTTCTGTAGGTCCGTATCGTGATTTGGGACTTAGGCGTATGCCCGGAATCAAATTCCAAGGTCTCTAGCCCGAGATATGGAATTGTGATGAAAAATTAAAAGTTTAAGTTCAAATAGTGACCGGATATCAAATTATATGCAAACGACCCCGGAATAGAATTTTGATGATTCCAACAGCTCCGTATGGTGATTTTGGACTTAGGAGCCTGATCGGAATTTTATTTGAAAGTCCGTAGTAGAATTAGGCTTGAAATGCCAAAAGTTAAATTTTTGGAAAGTTTCACCGGGGGGTTGACATTTTGATATCGAGGTTGAAATCCGATTCTGGAAATTGGAATAGGTCTATTATGTCATTTATGACTTGTGTGAAAAATTTGAAGTCATTCCGAATTGATTTGATGTGTTTCGGCACAACATATAGAATTTGAAAGTTCAAAGTTCATAGATTTTGATATGAGGTGCGATTCGTCATTTTGACGTTGCTTGATGTGGTTTGAAGACACGACTAAGTTCGTATTGTATTTTGGGACATGTTGGAATAATCGGTTAAGGTCCTGAGGGTCTCGGGTGGATTTCGGAAGGTAAACTGAATGGATTTCGGACAAAGAGGGTTGCTGGAAATTTGCAGACATTTCGTCAGAAATTTGCAGAAGTTTCGCCAGAAATTCTGATGTATGGAGCTGATTTTAAAAGCTTATATCTCACAATTACTAAGGAATCAGAAAATATGCAAAACATGAAAGTTGTAGTTGTTTGATTCTAGTTTCCAGAAAGTTAAACCATTTATCATTTGGACATTTGTACATAAAGTTATGATCGATTGAAGGAAGGCTGGTAGAGGAGTTCCTGGTGGACTGTTAGTGACGGAAAATGGACTTTTAGTGACGGAAAATGAACTTTTAGTGACGGAAAATAGATATTTAGTGACGGATGGCAGAAACTTAAGGACAAAAAATGGTTATTTCTTTCATTTCATTTTGTATTTTTGGAGCACGGTTCTTGGGCGAATTTTGGGCGATTTTCACGGGAAAACATTGGGGTAAGTGTTCCTTATCCTATATTATTTATATTTTATGATTCCATACTCATTTACATCATGAATCCATAAATTTATAGAAGAAAAATCAAGATTTTTGCAAAATCTTCCAAAAACAAAAATTAATGATTTGGAGGTCGACTTGTTATCGGAATTTGATAAAATTGGTATGGGTGGACTCGTAATTGAATGGGTTGTCGGATTTTGTAAGTATCGCCGGATTCCGAGATGTGGGACTCACGGGCAAATTTTGAGATAATTTTAATTTATTGAAAAATATAATATTTTCTTATGAAATTGATTACTATAATTTTTGTTGACTATATCGAATTAATTATGACTAGATATGAGTCGATCGTAGTCGGAAAATCGAGGAAAAAGCATAATACTTGGTTAAATTTGAGCAAGTCGAGGTAAGTGACTTGTCTAACCTTGTGTGGGGGAAATTCTCCTAGGATTGATAATTGTAATGTGTTAAAAGTCATGTACACGAGGTGACGAGTGTGTACACGGGCTAAATATGAAAGATTATATTTTAAATTGTGTAGATCACTGTTGCGCATTAATTAAATTATTTCATTTTGTTGTATTCTTCATTATTGATTTAATGTTTTTATTTTTAAATTTGCTTGACCTTTTCATACTAATTATTTTATATGTTTAGTTGGAACTTGGTTTCTTTTATTCCGTGCATTATTTTAAGGTTGGTTTTCTTTAAATTAAATATTATTAATATGAAGTATTTCACATTTTTAAACTTGATATTGAAGCAACGTATTAAAGATTATTAAATATTATTTTCCTGAATTATTTACTCCTTAATATTTTTGTAAGATTTTTGTACTCATTGTGATGGAACAGTGAGCTCTTTATTGTGGAAAAATATGATTGTTGAATTATTTTGACATGAGACGTGAGCTCTTTATTGTGAAAAAATATTATTGTTGAATTAGTTTGACATGAGTCGTGAGCTCTTTATTGTGGAAAAATATTATTGATGATTTATTTTGACATGAGCCGTGAGTTCTTTATTGTGGAAAAATATTGTTGTTGAATTATTTTGGCAAGTTAAATTATTTGAGCACTTGAGGTGCAAATTGTGATATATTATGATATTGATACGCATGCGGTGGTATACGGTGTAGGTATTAAAACGCATGCGGTGAGATAAAGGTGGCTTGATACGCGTGGCTAGTAGGGGGAACTACTAGAAGTCATGCGGTGTGATAAGGATGGCTGAAATGCAAGATGCTATTTCGGGAAAAATATTTTCTTTCAAATACATTGTGAAGGCTCCCGCGGTGAGATAAGGAAATGAGATATTGTGAATTTGTTTATGATTTGGGACTACGAGGAGGTACCTTAGGAGTGTCCTTGTTGATATTGATTTATGGCTGCAGTTGCCTTTGATTATTGTGTGATTTTCTTAAAGTTGAAAAGAATTCTGTTTTGTTTCCACGAGGTATTTATTTGCCATTATTTGATGTAATTAAATGTGACATACTACTTGATTCATTTCCATTGTCATTTTATCTTATACTATTGTTTAAACATTTTAGCATGCCATTATTTATTCTCTAGTAGGGCCTGACCTGACCTCGTCACTACTCTACCGAGGTTAGGCTTGGCACTTATTGGGTACCACTGTGGTGTACTCATACTACGCTTCTACACATCTTTTTGTGCAGATCCAGGTACATCTTATCAGACCACACATCAGTAAACTAGCTGTACGAGGAGACTTCGAGGTATATCTGCCAATGCCCGCAGACTCCGGAGTCCCCTTCTATTCTTGTTATGTTGCTTCCTTATTTTCTTTAGACTCTGTTATATAGAGACATCAAGGATAAATTCTTAGAAGCTTGTGACTTATTTCTATCGAGTTTTGAGAGTTGAAATTATTTGAATTGTAGTTTATTATTTCAGATATTTATTATTATTCCGCATTGATAGGCTTACCCAGTCTTAGAGACTAGGTGCCATCACGACATCCTACAGAGGGAATTTGGGGTCGTGACAAGTTGGTATCAGAGCTCTAGGTTCATAGGTGTTATGAGTCACAAGCAGGTTTAGTAGAGTCTTGTGGATCGGTACGGAGACGTCTGTACTTATCTTCGGGAGGCTATGGAACTGTTAGGAAAATATTCACTTCTTTGATTCCTTATCGTGCGACATTGATTTAGCTTGAAATATATATCTCATATTCCTTTGTATCCACTCGTGTATGACATTGCGCACTCAGTATCAGTTGTGTGTCGACGGTTCGTGATTCCGTAGATGGACTACGAGGGAGCCAGAGATGCTCAAACATTGCCTTAACGTGTGGTTCCGACTGAAGATGCAGGCATATTGAAAGATCACCTAGTGAATCATGTGCGGGGTGCAACAGACATTTGCGTCTAGTTAATTTATACGAGCTGTGAAGGTTATTATTGTGGATCATCGGACATTGTGACCTATGACTTCATGCCGTCCACTATCAATAGGTGGATTGCGGGGTCATGTATTATATCTGTTTTGGCCTGAAATGTATATATGTGGTACTGAAAGGTTCCCTAAAATTTACACATGTTTAAGGCTTGAGATTTTGTAGAGGATAAGCTTTGGACTTGCGGTATGTCCGCCTCCTTAATAATCCTATACTTCAGTACCAAAGGAGTTATAGAAACAACTCTAAATTTACAGAAGGTCTGCTCAGCGTGGACGTCACGGTTGCGGATTTTTGGGTGCTTTGGAGGAAGTACAGTTGTTGACGAGATTCTGGACTATGTGGTCCGTGCCAAGATTTGTTTGTATGGAGCTCTACTTTTGTGATTGTTGTGTATAAATAGGGGTAAGGGTTACCCCAAGGAAGAATCGAAGAGTATGTTAAGAAATGGGTCAGCTCAACAGTGTTGAGTCAGCATAACAAAAGAAGAAATTTGCCTTGGGAGAGATAATTCTCCATCGGTGTTCGTGGCAAGCCTATGAAAAAGGCAGACCAGTCAATGCAACACCGCCCACTTGGCTCAGTTCTAAGAAACGCTTTTGAAAGAGTTTATTTCCCGAACTCTCCGTAATGCGTGGCATATAAGGTTTGAACGGTTGCGTCAGGTCACCATTGACAGTGTCAGAATATGCCATCAAGTTCAATAAGTTAGTCCATCATACTCCTACTTTGCTTCCTACAGCTAGAGGGCGAGTCCACAGACTCATTAAAGGACTCAATTATGATCGTAAAATTTTGTACGACTCGGGAGCTACAAGCTGATACTTCATTTCTACTAGTTGTACAAATTTCCAAGATATAAGAATTTGTTCGGGGTGAGGAGAAAAGGAAACTAAGGATACCAAGACGTCTCGAGGTTCTGGGGGATTCAGTGAATTCTACTCTATAAGTATAAATCATTATGGAGGGGGCTCGGGCAGTCGGCCAGCCCAGTTCGCACATCGAATTACTCGGGGTGCTTCAGTAAGTTCTTTTAATACACCACCGACATGAGTTTCTACAATGGTTATTCCAGTTATCTGGCACAGACTCAATATGAGCAGCCTAACCCACAAAGGGGTTATTATGAATACGGTGATACTAGGCACATCATGAGAAAAATTGTCAAAAACTTGGGAGAGACTTATTTCATCAAAGCATTCAGGCTACGTGACCCATTGTAGTTACTACACTACCCTCACGACCAGTTAGAGGTAGAGGACAGACGGGTAGAAGGCGTCCTAGAGGTGGAGACCCAGCCGTTGATATATTTGTTTTACGGTAATACGGAGGTCGCTACATCAGATGGTGTCGTTACAGGTACGACCTCGATTTAATATAAAGAAATAATTTCCTTAACTTGATTCGGTTCTCAATATCGAAACGAGTCCTCCTATTGTGCTCCACTTAGGAGTGAGCTTCATAATTCTATAATTTATTTATGTGTTTACGCATGTTGGGAGATTTTACGGAGATAACTACGCCTATCATTTTGTGTTGGTCACTAATAAGAGCTGCGAGGTGAAATGTGGCTTTCTGTTACTCATTTCAGTAAATTTTGATGTAAATTTCGAATAATTAATTGTAAATTGTGAATTATATGCCCTACCGGTGTGGGGTTCATTATGTGTTGTGATTTGGTGTAACCAAAATTATTTAAAAGGAGAAAATGGAAATTTTCAATTGGCACGATATGCATATTACTTGTGATTCAGAACTGAGGATGAGATCCTCACATTTTTATATAAATTGATATGTTTAAACCGGGCTATAAGCTGCGGTGGAAGTTATATAAGGACAAGATCCTTGTGAGGAAAATTCTTGTGTTTAAGTTCTCCCTTGTGAAATTAAATTTGTACTATAGTACTAATAGGGAGTCATGCATGTTAGGCTTATTTGAAAATTCTTATATGAAATTTTCTGTGCATATTGTCAAATTCATGTTGTAATTATTAATTTTTAACTTACGAGGTTAGTGCCCGCCTAGGTGGCGTTAAATGTAACTCGTTAATTCGGGTAAATAATTATGAGGTCTTCATGCCTCGCATCTAGTTATCAGTATTGTGAAGGTTTGCAACGAGATTTTTGTTAACATGAGGTTAAATGACGATTCTGTAATTGATTATGAACAACTATTAAGACCAAGTTGATCCAAGAGGGTGCCCCATTTATAGGGTCAGACGAGTGTGAGTTGAGCTTTCAGAAGCTCAAGATCACTTTGTCTCTAACACAAGCGTTGGTATTACTTACATGTTCAAGGTTTTATACTATGTATTGTGACGCATCGCGTATTGGTCTCGGCACGATGTTGATGCAAGACGGTAGGGTGATTGCCTACGCGTCAAGACAGTTAAGGGTACATGAGAAAAAAAATTCGGTCCACGGCCTTGAGTTAGCAGCTATTGTTCGTGCCTTGAAGAATTTGGTGACATTATTTGTACGGTGTCCATTATGAGGACTACATCGATCACCGAAGTCTACAACATCTGTTTAAACAAAAGGATCTTAATTTGCGGCAGCGTAGATGGTTGGAGTTGCTTAAGGATTATGATATCACAATTCTCTATCATCCTAGGAAGGCCAATGTAGTGGCCGATGCCTTGAGTCGTAAGGCAGAGATTTTAGGTAGCTTAGCATATTTACCGGTAGCAGAGAGGCCTTTGGCCTTGGATATTCAGGCCTTGGCCAACCTGTTTGTCAGATTGGATGTTTTCGAGCCGAGTCAAGTTTTGGCTTGTGTGGTTTCTCAGTCTTCTCTTTATGATCGGATCAGGGAGCGTCAGTATGATGACCCCCATTTGCTTGTCCTTAAGGATACAGTTCAGTGCGGTGATTCCAAAGAAGTCGCAATTGGAGATGACGGTGTATTACGGAAGTAGGGCGGGCTATGTGTGCCTAATATAGATGGTTTTCGTGAATTGATTCTCCTGGAGGCTCACAGTTCGCGGTACTCCATACATCCGGGTGCTGTGAAGATGTAGCAGGACTTGAGGTAACATTATTGGTGGAGGAAGATGAATAAAGACATAGTGGAGTATGTAGCTCGGTGTCTAAATTGTTAACAAGTGAAATATGAGCATCAACGACTGAGTGGATTGCTTCAAAAGTTAGAGATTCCAGAATGGAAATGGGAGAGGATCACTATGGATTTCGTTGTTGGGCTCCCACGGACTCAGAGGAAGTTCAATGCAGCTTGGGTGATTGTAGATAGATTGACCAAGTCAGCTTATTGCAATCCTATGATGACTACCTACTCTTCCGAGCAGTTGGCTCAAATCTATATTCGCGAGATTGTCAGATTTCACGGCGTATTGGTATCTATCATCTCTGACCGGGGTACGCAATTTACATCACAGTTTCTGGAGGGCAGTACAACGTGAGTTAGGTACTCGGGTAGAGTTGAGTACAACATTTCAAACTCAGACGGATGGGTAGTCCGAACGTACTATTCAGATACTAGAGGATATGCTTCGTGCGTGTGTGATAGATTTTGGGGGTGCTTGGGATCAGTTCTTACCACTTGCGTAGTTTGCTTACAACAACAGTTGTCAGTCAAGCATTCAAATGGATCCGTGTGAGGCCTTGTATGGTAGGCGGTGCCGATCCCTAGTGGTTTGGTTCGAACCGGGCGAGGCTAGGCTATTGGGTACAGACTTGGTTCAGTATACCTTGGAAAAGGTTAAGTTGATTCAGGATTGACTTCGTACAACCCAATCTAGACATAAGAGTTATGCGAATCAGAAGGTTCGTGATGTTGCATTCATGGTTGGTGAGAGGGTATTGCTCCGGGTGTCGTCTATGAAGGGTGTGATGAGGTTTGGGAAGAAGGGCAATTTAGGAACTAGGTATATTGGGCCTTTTGAGATTCTCGAGAGAGTTGGAGAGGTGGCTTACAAACTTGCACTACCACCTAGTCTCTCTGCTGTTCATCCGGTATTCCATGCTTTGGAAATATCACAGAGATCCGTCTCATGTGTTAGACTTCAGTTCGGTTTAGTTGGACAAGGATCTATCTTATGTTGAGGAACCAATGGCTATTTTGGATAGGCATGTTTGAAAGCTGAGGTCAAAGAACATTACTTCCGTGAAGGTTCAGTGGAGGGGTCATCCGGTCAGTGAGGCGACTTAGGAGACCGAGCATGATATGTGCAACTGTTATCCACACTTATTCACCAGCTTAGGTACTTTTTCTAACTCCGTTTGAAGACGAACGTTTGTTTTAGAGGTGGAGAATGTGATGACCCAAAATGTCATCTTTAAATTTAACAATTAATTTTGTATTCTAAGACCTCAAAAAGTACTATTTATTATTCCTCGACTTGCGTGCACAGTTCATAAAATTTTTCGGAAAATTTTCAGGTGAAAAATGAATTAAAATGTGAATTAGAGCTTTAAAACTCAACTGAGTTGACTTTAGTCAATATTTTGAGCAAACGGACCCAAATTAGTGTTTTGACAGTTCCGGTAGGCTCGTATCGTGATTTGGGACTTAGGCGTATACCCAGAATCAAATTCCGAGGTCCCTAGCCCGAGATATAGAATTTTGATGAATAATTAAAAGTTTAAGTTCAAATAGTGATCAGATGTCAAATTATGCGCAAACAACCCTGAAATAATATTTTGATGATTCTAACAGCTCCGTATGGTGATTTTGGACTTAGGAGCATGATCAGAATTTTATTTGGAAGTTCGTAGTGGAATTAGGCTTGAAATGCCAAAAAGTTAAATTTTTGGAAAGTTTGACCGGGGGGATGACTTTTTGATATCGAGGTCAGAATCCGATTCTGGAAATTAGAATAGGTCTGTTATGTCATTTATGATTTGTGTGAAAAATTTGAAGTCATTCTGAATTGATTTGATGTGTTTCGGCACAAGATATAGAATTTGAAAGTTTAAAGTTCATAGATTTTGATTTGAGGTGCGATTCGTTGTTTTGACGTTGCTTGATATAGTTTGAAGCCTCGACTAAGTTTGTATTGTGTTTTGGGACATGTTGGAATAATTGGTTAAGGTCCCGAGGGTCTCGGGTGGATTTTGGAAGGTAAACGGAATGGATTTCGTACAAAGAGGGTTGCTGGAAATTTGCAGAAATTTCGCCAGAAATTCTAATGTGTGGAACCGACTTTGGAAGCTTATATCTCGCAATTCATAAGGAATTGGAAAAATTACAAAACATGAAAGTTGTAGTCGTTTGATTCTAGTTTTCAGAAAGTTAAACCATTCATCATTTGGACATTGGTACGTAAAGTTATGATCAGTTGAAGGAAGATTGGTAGAGCAGTTTCTGGTGGACTTTTAAAGACGGAAAATGGACTTTTAGTGATGGAAAATGGACTTTTAGTGACGGATGGGCAGAAACTTAAGGACCAAAAATGGTTATTTCCTTCATTTCGATTTGGATTTTTGGAGCACGGTTCTTGGGCGATTTTTACGGGAAAACATTGGGGTAAGTGTTCCTTATCCTATATTATTTATATTTCATGATTCCATACTTATTTACATCATGAATCCGTGAATTTATGGGAGAAAAATCAAGATTTTTGCAAAATCTTCCAAAAACGAAAATTTAAGATTTGGAGGTCGAGTTATTATCAGAATTTGATAAAATTGGTATGGGTGGACTCATAATTGAATGGGTTGTCGGATTTTGTAAGTATCGCCGGATTCCGAGATGTGGGCCCCACGGGCAAATTTTGAGCTTATTTTGGATTTTATTGAAAAATATAATATTTTCTTATGAAATTGATTACTATAATTTTTGTTGATTGTATCGAATTAATTATGATTAGATATGAGTCGATTGGAGTCGAAAAATCGAGGAAAATCATAATATTTGATTAAATTTGAGCAAGTCGAGGTAAGTGACTTGTCTAACCTTGTGTGGGGGAAATTTCCCTAGGATTGATAATTGTAATGTGTGAAAATTCATGTATACGAGGTGACGAGTGTGTACACGGGCTAAATGTGAAAGATTATGTTTTAAATTGTATAGATCACTGTTGCGCATTAATTAAATTATTTTATTTTGTTATATTCTTTATTATTGATTTAATACTTATATTTTTAAATTTGCTTGACCTTTTTCTGCTAATTATTTTATATGTTTAGTTGGAACTTGGTTTCTTTTATTCTGTGCATTATTTTGAATGTTGATTTTCTTCAAATTAAATATTATTAATATGAAATATTTGACATTTTAAAACTTGATATTGAAGCAACGTATTAAAGATTTTGAAATATTATTTTCCTGAATTATTTACTCCTGAATATTTTTGTAAGATTTTCGTACTCATTGTGATGGAGCAGTGAGCTCTTTATTGTAGAAAAATATTATTGTTAAATTATTTTGACATGAGCCGTGAGCTCTTTATTATGGAAAAATATTATTGTTGAATTATTTTGACATGAGCCGTGAGCTCTTTATTGTGAAAAATTATTATTGATGATTTATTTTGGCATGAGTCGTGAGCTCTTTATTGTGGAAAAATATTGTTGTTGAATTATTTTGGCAAGTTGAATTATTTGAGCACTTGAGGTGCAAATTGTGATATATTGTGATATTGATACGCATGCAATGGTATAAGGTCTGGGTATTGAAACGCATGCTGTGAGATAAGGGTGGCTTGATATGCGTGGCTAGTAAGGAAAACTACTAGAAGTCATGCGGTGTGATAAGGATGGCTAAAACGCGGGATGCTATATCGGGAAAAATATTTTCTTTCAAATAAATTGTGAAGGCTCCCGCGGTGAGATAAGGAAATGAGATATTGTGACTTTGTTAATGATTTGGAACTACGAGGCGGTACCTCGGGAGTGCCCTTGTTGATATTGATTTATGTCCGCAGTTGCCTTTGATTATTATGTGATTTTCTTAAAGTTGAAAAGAATTCGGTTTTGTTTCCACGAGATATTTATTTGCCATTATTTGATGTAATTAATTGTGACATACTACTTGATTCATTTTCATTGTTATTTTATCTTATAATATTGTTTAAATATTTTACCATGCCATTATTTATTCTCCAGTAGGGCCTGACCTGACCTCGTCACTACTCTACCGAGGTTAGGCTTGGCACTTACTGGGTACTGCTGTGGTGTACTCATACTACGCTTCTGCATATCTTTTTGTGCAGATCCAGGTACATTTTACCAGCCTAGACGTAAGTGAGTTACTGTACGAGGAGACTTCGAGGTATATCTGCCAACGCCCGCAGACTCCGGAGTCCCCTTCTATTCTTGTTATATTGCTTCCTTATTTTCTTTAGACTCTGTTATATAAAGACATCGAGGATAAATTCTTAGAAGCTTGTGACTTATTTCTACCGGGTTTTGGGAGTTGAAATTATTTGAATTGTAGTTTTATTATTTCAGATAATTATTATTATTCCGAATTGATAGGCTTACTTAGTCTTAAATACTAGGTGCCATCACGACACCCTACGGAGGGAATTTGGGGTCGTGACATTAAGTCTACCGACACAGTGGAGCAGTATGCTCAGTTGTATATCAAAGAAATAGTCAGGTTGCATGGCACCCCAATTTCCATCATTTCTGACCGGGGGGCACAATTCACTACTAACTTTTGGAAGAAATTTCAGCAAGGTTTGGGTACTTAAGTGAATCTTATTACAGTCTTTCACCCGCAGACTGACGGGCAGGTAGAGCGGACTATTCAGACTCTTAAGGATATGTTGCGCGCTTGTGTTATAGACTTCAAAGGTAGCTGAGATGATCATTTACCACTCATAGAATTTGTATATAACAATAGCTATCATGCTAGCATTTAAATGGAACCGTTCGAGGTTTTATATGGTAGGAGATGTAGATCTCCTATTTGGTGGTTCGAAATTGGGGAAGCAGAGTTGATAGGGCCAGACCTCGTGCATCAGGCTATGAAAAAAGTTAAAATCATTAAGGAGCAGTTGAAGACTGCTCAGAGGCGTCAGAAATCCTATTCGGATGTTCGTCGTAGAGATTTGGAATTCAAATAAGATGATTGGGTATTTTTGAAAGTTTCCCCCATAAAGGGTGTAATGCGATTTAGTAAGAAAGGGAAATTGAGTCCGAGGTATGTCGGACCGTACATAATCATTCAGAGGATTGGTGAGGTAGCATACAAGCTTGAGCTACCACCTGAGATGTCATTAGTAAACCCGGTGCTTCATGTGTCTATGTTATAGAAAGTAGTTGGAGACCCGACAGTCATTGTTCCGGTTGAGACTATTGAGGTAAATGAAGAATTGACTTATGAAGAGATTCCAGTTTCTATTATTGATCAGGAAGTCCGAAAGTTGAGAAACAAAGAAATTGCATCTGTGAAAGTGCTATGGCGAAACCAACAGGTTGAAGAGGCTACTTGGGAGGCCGAAGAAGAAATGAAGAAAAAGTATCCTTATTTATTTGAATAACCGTGTAATTATGAGTTGTGCCTTATGAAAATGCTAAGGGATATTCCTATGAAATATGTATGACTTGTACATTTGGTGTTAAGGGTGTTCCGTTCTGGTAATATAATTGTTTGTGATGCCACAATTGGTGTTGTTTTGTATTATGTTATGTTGTTGGATTATGTATATGTTGTTAGGATGTGTTTCTAAGGCTCTCTCATAGGTGGATAGGACTAATTACAAGGGAAACTCTGGCGACATTTTTGGAAATTTAGGGAGTTAGTCAAATTTGGGGCTACTAGTTTGTGGTATAAAACAAAATAAGTTGCATAAGATGCTAATGACGGATTTTTACCCTCATTCGAGGACGAATGATCCTAAGCGAGGGAGAATGTAACACCCCGAAAAATTTTGAAGTTCCTAAGTGGTAAGCCCGGTAAATTTTGCAAAGAAAATAATGTTTCATGGTGTCGGATTAGGCTTACGTGTTTGAGAATTGTAGAAACCATTATGCGGAAAAGTGTGGAAAAGTGCATTTCTGTAGTTTATTATGCGACCGCAGAATCACTCTGCGGACCGCATAATGGTCACAGAGTGAGGCAGTTAATTGGACCAATTGGAAGCAATTATGCAGTCTACTATGCTACCGCATAACTATTATGCGACCGTATAATGGTTATGCGGACTGCATAGTGACCGCATACACAGACAGTTCTTTTGGCTATTTTGTAACCAACTATGTGACCGATATGCGGTCCGCATATCGGTTATTCCATCGCATACCATGTTCCGGAGCTCTATTTTTGGATTTTTAAAACCCGACCCTATTTTGTTAAATACACGTTTTGCGCCATTTTTGAGATATAATCTGACATTTTAGAGTGAGAGAGGGTGCCCTAGAGTGAGAAGGTGTTATCCAATATTTGTTCTTCAGTTCTTGCTCAAGTTTTGGAAAGGCAAGCTCACTAGGTCTTCATCCTAGAGGTAAGATTCTACACCCTAAACCCTAATTTCAAAATCATCTGAACATGGGTAATTAGCAAGATAATTTTGGGCATGAGAGTTGATTATTTTACATGCATGTGATATCAAGGGGTGTAGGAAGAGTTTTGAACTAATCATGGTAAATATTGGGTTGTGGGATGATGGAATTCTCCATAAAAAGGGGCTTGAAACCGTAATGCACACCTAGTGTTTGATAAAATATTCAAATGAGCTAGAACCATAATCATCTTCCTAATTTTGGTTCAATTTGTTATATTTCTAAAATAGATTGAAGTTGCTAAGAATTCCGGAACATTTAGAGTGTAAGGAAGCTCAAGTGAGGTATGTTGGCTCAACTCTTCTTTAAGAATTAGAATTCCCAATATCCTTGTAAGTTTCGAGATGTTGATTATAAATGGAGAAATCCGATAAGTTTTGTGATGAAGATATATGTTCAATTCGTGTTTCAAATGCCCTTATCATATTAAATTATAAATTGAGGATATGTCCCAAACTATGTTTCAAGTGAGGATGCTCTTATCTTTATGGTGGAACTTCCCCCTGGTTTTCTGGTGCAGTCCCGAACGTTACAGGTTGGGTTCGACAACCGGTTTCAACCTCCTCGTATGTTGAGCGCTCGTGGCACGATTTGGCCAAGGGTCGATGGGATGCCAAAATCATGGTAAGTTCCCCTATAAGTGTTTGATGATTTCTTGTGAAATACTTCTTTTTAACTTGATTTCTTCATATACACGTCTTGGAGATAATGTCGTCATGAGGCCGCCTCCCCTCGGGGAAGAGGAGGCCCCAAAGCCGACCAAAGAAAAGAAAAGGAGAAGGGCCTCGACTCTAGATACCCCAAAGCCCAAGAAAATAAGGGCTCGAAAGTCGAAGACTAATCCCTCCATTCTATATGTCGATGTAGCCCAAACACTACGAGATGAGGACGAGGAAGGAGAAGATGCTGACTACCTGCTGGTGGCTCGGAAGAGGGAAAACGTCAAAGCTTCGATAACTACTGAGCTAATGATGGTCGAGGAAGTTCAGTCGCAGTTTGAGGTGATCTCGGGGGAAGGTCCGAACAGAGTCCCCGAGTCGTTAGCTATTGGTGAAGCCTCCTGCCATGATGAGCAACCGGCGGGTGTGCCCGAAGGGTCTAGTTCTGAGACCCTTCAAAGAGAAGAGAATGCCCCGAGTGACTCTCTCGGGGCAATTAATATCGATGATTTGCCGCCCTGTCCCACGTTCTCCGAGGGGAAATTTCGGGATGCCCGGTCCATGGGAACCCCTGAAGTGGGAATGGCCCCCGGAGGGGACGATATATTTGGTGGTTGCTTCACAGGGGTCGATGATGTTTCCGACCTTGACGCATCACTCAGTTTTTAAGAGGCTCAGCGGCTTTTGAACTAAGTGAGTTTTAGCCCATGCTACCAAGCTTGCGTTTGTTCTTATTTATCTAAGTCCGATTTCCTTTCTTTCTATACACGCTACAACGCTCCATCGATAAGTGTCTTCCAAGTATCGAGCTGAGCTGGCCCGATGTGAGGCTGATCTTAAAAAGCTTACGGAGTAGAGAAACGCCCTCAAACTCCTCTATGTGCAAAAACAAAGAGGAGATCATAAGCATTCGAGACCAGCTGGAAAACGCTCATCGAGATCACACTGAGCTCATTGAATGGGTAATGTAAATTTTTGGGAGCTTGTTATGTATTGACTTGATATTGGCAACTAACACTTTGATCATGTAGGTTCAGCAAAAGGCCGAACTGATTGAGCATCTTCGTGAGGAGGCCAAGATGAAAGAGGCAGAGACTTTGTGGTGGAAGGAGAACATAGACCGTCTCGCCTCGGAGAAAGAAACGGTTCGGGCCCAACTATCTTCGGTTGAGCATCAACTCCAAAGTGTGAAGGAGGAGAACTTGGCCCGAGCCCAGAAGTTTGAAGAGCTCGAGACTCGATTGGCCGCTAAGTTTGCAAGGGCCACATCCGAGGCAGAGGTGCTCGTGGCCTCCTACCGAGCTGACGCTGAAGCCGCTAACACTCAGGCAAAGGAAATTTCTTATGCTGCAGAGGTTAGGTTGTCTCGTGTTGCCGAGCACCTCGAAGAGAGACTCTTGAGGAGGTGCATGCTCGTGGCTTTGACCTCATGGCTGATATCGAGAATGCGAAGGTTTTGGAGGACGAGGTCGGAGCTTTGCTTTTTAATAAGGAAGACTCCGCGAGTGGATCCGAGAGCAGAGATGAATATGAAGCTCCCGAAGATGCAACTCCCCAGGTGGACTAGGTACTTAGGATTGTTTCTCATTTTATTTTTTGTGCATGACCCTGAGTGGTCTTTGTAAATACTTTGCACATATGAAAGATGTTTTTTTCTTTTTGTTTTGTTGATTTCTGATTCTGTTTTGCCTTTGCCTTGTGAAAATTTGTTGCAATCGGGTTACTGTAGTCTCTATAGTAGAGTGATCAATAACTCGAACTTAGAGTAGAACAAACCCTTAGGTTTTTTAGTTAAGCGAGGGCGAGTCCCCGAGCATAACAATATGTTCGGGATTTTAATTTCTGATGGCCTGATCGAAGCCGTAAATGTACTACTTTTATAGCCGAGTTCGAGTAAGTTTGGAACTCACAGTAACAGACCCCTTGAGGTTTTATGATGAATCCTCGAGCTATATTTTATTTGAGCTCTGAATAGTGGAACCCTTAGGTCTGAATTGAGTGAGAATAAAATCTCGAACTCTAAGTGTATTGGCCCTTAGGCTCTTTAGATTGGGCCAACATGTCTCTAAAAGATGGCTATTGTTTCCCTTTTTCGACTTAGAAGAATTAGTAAAAAAAAATTCTTTATGTCTTAACACGTATTCTTTACCCATTGGGTTTTTTAAGGGTTCGATGTCGATTGAAACCCCTTTGCTTTTTGTGCCTTACCACATTTGTGTTAAGATAATTTGTACCTCTTAAGGTTTTTCTAGGGCTAATTTTATCGAAGCCCTTTTGATTACATGCCGAGGGTAGCCTTTTTTAACCGGGTTTTCAAAGAATTCGAAGGCCTATTTTTATTGCAGAATTCGGATGTCTCCGAGCCGCTTTAATTTGGCCGTAGCCTTTGGGTATGCCTCTTGGGCTTATTTCCCAATAATACTTCAAACTTGTTCGAAGTGTTAGTCCCCGAGAATGATGGCCTTGGCCTGTAGATCGAGGAGTGCCTCTTTGAGGTCTTATGAATTTGAGTTTAGATTACTCGAATATGTTGATCGTCAACGGCAGTCCCCGAGTGTACGAGTTATATTTGCACTAGCCCTTTAGCCATTTCTCACAAAATTATAAGTATGGAGCTTGCATAGTAGAAAGTTTGGCCCATTATAGTAGATTAATCTATACGGACACGGTTCATTCAACCGTTTGGCCCATTATAAAGTTTTTCTCTCTAGTCCCTTTGACACGAAGTATTTTCCTCAAAATTATAACATCCGAGGGTGATGCCCCCTATATTCGAGGTTTATTGTAAAGAAGCCTTGGATACTGTTGAATGGTTCTCAGGTAGCACATAATTGTTGCCTCGTTAAAAACCTCGCCGGAAAAACCCACTTGGGACAAAACCCGATCTAAGGGAAAAAGAGTGCAACGCGTGCTTTAAAACTTGAGGTCTCGATATCTTCGATCGATCATCTGTAATGAGTTAGTGTTGAATATATAAATGAAAACAGAGGAATAAAGTCATACCTTAGAAATAATACCGTTTGAGAAGCGATATGTTCCAATTATTTAGCAGTTGTTCGCCGTTCATCGTGCTGAGCTTAAAAGTGTAACACCCCGGAAAATTTTGAAGTACTTAAGTGGTAGGCCTGGTAAATTTTGCAAAGAAAATAATATTTCATGGTGTCGGACTAGGCTTACGTGTTTGAGGATTGTAGAGACCAATATGCGGAAAAGTGTGGAAAAGTGCATTTCTGCAGTTCATTATGGGACCGCAGAATTACTCTGCGGACCGCATAATAGCCGCAGAGTGAGGCAGTTAATTGGACCAATTGGAAGCACTTATGCTGTCGACTATGCGACCACATAACTGTTATGCGGTGCATTATGCGACCGCTATGCGGACCGCATAGTGACCGCATATACAGACAGTTCTTTTGGATATTTTGTATCTAACTATGCGACCGATATGCGGTCCGCATATCGGTTATGCGATCGCATACCTTGTTCCGGAGCTCCATTTTTGGGTTTTTAAAACCTAACCCTATTTTGTTAAATACACGTTCTGGGCCATTTTTGAGATAAAATCTTACATTTTAGAGTGAGAGAGGGTGCCTTGGAGTGAGAAGGTGTTCTCCAATATTTGTTCTTCAATTCTTGCTCAAGTTTTGGAAGATTAAGAAGGCAAGCTCACTAGGTCTTCATCCTAAAGGTAAGATTCTACACCCTAAACCCTAATTTTGAAATCGTCTGAACATGTGTAATTAACAATATAACTTTTGGGCATGAGAGTTGATTATTTTACATGCATGTAATATCAAGGGGTGTAGGAAGATTGTTGAACTAAGCATGGTAAATATTGGGTTGTGGGATGATAGAATTCTCCATAAAAAGGGGCTTGAAATCGTAATGCACACCTAGTGTTTGATAAAATGTTCAAATGAGCTAGAACCATAATCATCTTCCTAATTTTGATTTAATTTGTTATATTTCTAAAATAGATTGAAGTTGCTAAGAATTTCGGAACATTTAGAGTGCAAGGAAGCTCAAGTGAGGTATGTTGGCTAAACTCTTCTTTAAGAATTGGAATTCCCAATATCCTTGTAAGTTCCGAGATGTTGATTATAAATGGAGAAATCCGATAAGTTTTGTGATGAAGATATATGATCAATTCATGTTTCAAATGCTCTTATCATATTGCATTATAAATTGAGGATGTGTCCCAAACTATGGATTACATATCCACATGTTATAATTTCTAGTCGTGATTTATGTGAAAGTTATTATGCCAAGTTGTGTAGAGATTGGGGTGAGACGGCATGACCGCTTTGTGTGGGGATTATGGTATAGATATTGTGATTGTGATACACCTCCACCCGCAAATGTATTGGGGTGAGGCGGCATGACCGCTTTGTGTAGGGATTATGATATTGTGGGACTGCACCTCCACCCACTTACATTGGGGTGAGGCGGTATGACCGCTTTGTGTAGGTTTTGGTATTGTTTTGGCACCACTACCCGCATTCATTAGGGTGAGGCGGCATAGCCGCTTTGTGTTGGTATTGGTATCGTTCATACATTTCCACCCGCATACATTGGGGTGAGGCGGCATAGCCACTTTGTGTAGGTTCTTGGTACTGTGGTTATACATCCACCCGCATACATTGGGGTGAGGCGGCAGGGCCGCTGTATTAGAGTTGTGGTATTGTGCTTACACCTCCACCTACATACATCGGGTAAGGCGGCGGGGCCGCTTTGTGTGAAGATGGTTATAGAGGATCTCATATTAAATCCTATAAATGATGTTGCTAGCTTTTAATAAGCTTGCTATGGTTGAGACGGTTATCTATATTATTCTATTTCCGCACTGGTTCATCATAATTATCTTGTATTTCTAAATACTTAAATTGGTGTTTAGTTTTCATAGTAGTACTATTCGATGGTACTAACGTCCCTTTTGCCGGGGGCGCTGCATCTTAAATGGATGCAGACGGTTCCACAGCAGGAGACATTGATCAGTGATAGCAGTACACCTTTTTCCCAGCTAACTTGGTGAGCCCCCTTCATCCCGGGGTCATGTATCTTTTGTTCTTTATGTATTATGGTTGAGGTATAGACGGTGTCTTATTGCCGGCATTATCGTTGTACTCTTCTTTATCTATAGAGGCTCCGTAGACACAGTGTGGGTTGTGTATTGGTGCTGGGAAAGACAAACTATGCTATGTTGTGGTTGTATTACTTGTCCATTTAAAAATTGCTCGGTCGGGTTCACTCGATTGAGCACCGGTCGCGCTCCTCGATTTTGGAGCATGACAAACTTGGTATCAGAGCCTAAGGTTTTAAAGTTTCCTAGGATCTCTTGGAGCCGTGTCTAGTAGAGTCCTTATTATCGGTGTGTTGTCGACCACATCTATAATTAGGATGCTACATGGGCATTTAGGAATAATACCCTTCTTTCATGTTCTTGATCATGCGATAAAGCTGGTTGTAAGATTGTTCCTCCTTTAACTCTTGTGTTGCTCTAATTTTCAGTACATGGCACCTAAGAAGAAGGCAAGAACTGGCCAAAGAGCCAATGTCACCCCAGGAGTGACAGTTGACCGTTGTTCGTCAACTCGGCCCATCCGTTCCCACTAGGGTGATACGGCGTTGATAATATCCTTTTTATTTTGTGGTCTTCGAGGAATTTCATCACTTTGCTGCTGATAAATTATTTTCCATTGTCACACACTATTTCGGCAGGTATCCCAAATGGACATACGATGTGATCCCAGATGAAGTCTATAGCCTCTTTATCTCTCACTTTCTCGAACACCTATGCTTCAACCCATTTAGAGGAATAGTCAGTCATAAATAAAATGAACTTAGCTTTACCTGGGCCGATGGCAGAGGTCCTACGATATCCATCCCCCATTTCATGAATGACCATAGGGATAGGACTGAATGAAGTTGTTCTCCGGGCTAATGGATCATCGATGCAAACCTTTGAAATTTATCACATTTTCGAACAAACTCCTTAATGTCTTTTTCCATGCTATCCCAGTAGTATCCTACTCTTATGATTTTGTGAATCAGTGATTCGGCGTTGGAGTTGTTCCGACAAGTGCCTTCGTGGACCTCTCGTAAAACATAATCAGTGTCTCTTGGTCCTAAGCATACTGCCAATGGTCCATCGAATGTCCTTCTGTATAATGTCCATCTTCAGCTAATTTGAATCGAGCGGCTTTGGTTCATAGGACCCTCGACTCCTTAGGGTCCGATGGGAGCTTTCCGTTCTTCAAGTATTCAATATATTTATTCCTCTAATCCCAGGTTAAGTTTGTAGAGTTTATCTCGACATTACCTTCCTCGATCACGGATCTCGAGAGTTGAACGACAGTCCCCGAGCTGATCTCATCTTCCTCAATCGATGACCCTAAATTTGCAAGCGCATCGGCCTCACTGTTTTGTTCTCGAGGCATATGCTGTAAAGTCCATTCCTTGAAACGGTGCAAAGTTACTTGCAGCTTGTCCAAATATCTTTGCATTCTATTCTCTCGAACTTCGAAGGTTTCGTTTACTTGGTTCACCACCTATAAAGAGTCACACTTAGCTTCAATGACTTCCTCTCCCAAGCTTTTAGCTAGCTCTAGACCTGCAATCATGGCCTCGTACTCGGCCTCATTGCTAGTCAACCTAAAAGTTTTGATAGATTGCCTAATAGTGCTACCCGTGGGTGGATTCAAAATGATGTCTAGCCTGGACCCCTTCACATTTGAAGCACCGTCTGTGAAAAGGGTCCATACCCCTGATGATGAACCTGATTTTAACAAAAGTTCCTTTTCGACTTTAGGTACGAGGGTTGGTGTGAAATCGGCCACTAAGTCCGCTATAATTTAAGACTTGATGGCCATCCAGAGTTGATATTCAGTATCGTACCCACTGAGTTTGACGGCCCATTTGGCCAATCGACCAGATAGTTCGGGCTTCTGCAAAATATTACGAAGTGTGTAAGTGGTTAATACACATATGGGGTGACATTGAAAGTATGGTCTTAATTTCTAGATGCGCTTATCAGTGCAAGTGTCAATTTCTCCAAATGTGGATATCTAGTTTCTGCTTCTCCTAAGATTCGACTTACATAATAAATGGAAAATTGCGTACCTTGCTCTTCTCGAACTAGGACGCCACGTACCGCGATTTCCGATACTGCCAAGTACAAGTAATGTTTCTCATCTACCTTTGGAGGGTGAAGTAGTGGTGGGCTCGATAGGTACCACTTCAATTCCTCTAATGCCTGTTGGTATTCCGGGGTCCAGGCGAAATTGTTCTTCTTTTTGAGTAGTGAGAAAAATCTGTGACTTCGATCTGATGACCTTGAAATAAATCGGCCTAAGGCAGCTATCCGACCAGTCAGCCTCTGCATGACTTTTACACTGTTCACGACGGTGATGTCTTCGATGGCCTTGATTTTATCGGGGTTGATCTCGATCCCCCGATTCGATACCATGAAGCCAAGGAACTTGCCTAAACCGACCCCGAAAGCAGATTTCTCGGGGTTGAGCTTCATGTTGTATTTCCTTAAAATCTCAAATATTTCCTGCAAATGATCCAAATGGTCCTCTGCGTAGGGACTTAACTAACATGTCATCAATATAAACTTTCATTGATTTACCTATTTGTTCTTCAAACATTTTATTTACTAGGCGTTGGGAAGTAGCTCCTGCATTTTTTAATCCCGAAGGGCATTACATTATAATAATATGTTTCATACTTGGTGATAAATGAAGTCTTGTCTCGGTCCTCCGTGCTCATTTGGATTTGATTGTACCCGGAATAGGTATCAAGAAAAGTAAGGATCTCGTGGCCGGCCGTGGCATCGATCATACGATTGATGTTAGGCAGTGCAAAAGAATCTTTGGGGAACGCCTTGTTTAGATCCTTATAATCTACACACATTCTAAGTTTGTTCCCTTTTTAGGGACTACAACTACATTGGCTAACCATTCGGGATATTTCACCTCCCGAATGGACCCTATTTTGAGAAGTCGAGTTACCTCGTCCTTTATGAACGCGTGCTTTACCTCGGACTAGGGTCTTCTCTTTTGCTTCACCGATTTGAACCTAGGGTCCAGGCTTAGCCGATGCGTCGTTATCTCCGGTGGGATCTCTGTCATGTCTAAATTGGACCAAGCAAAACAATTTATGTTATCAATAAGAAATTGAATAAGCTTTTTCCTGAGTTCGGGGGTTAATCCCGTTCCTAGGTATACCTTTTGCTCGGGTAGGTACTCGATCAATAAAACATGTTCCAGCTCTTCGACCGTTTATTTGGTGGCGTTAGAATCTTCGGGAACAATAAAAGTTCGAGGGGTCAAAAAATCCTCCTCTTCTTCTTCTATCTCCTGCTTCCCTGATTCGGTCGAGGCAGGTGGCTGTGATTGCTATTTGACTTCCTGTTTACTTTTGATGCTCGACCTTTTAGAGGTTGATAGTGTCAATATCGGCGTTACCTCATCGACCACAAATATTTCATTTATAGCATGCCGCCCCCCCGTATACTGTTTTTACACCTGCTGACGTCGGGGATTTCATCATTTGGTGGAGAGTCGAAGGAACTGCCCTCATATTGTGGATCCAAGGCCTTCCGAGTAGGGCATTGTTCCTCATGTCTCCCTCGATTACGTGGAACTTGGTATCTTAAATGGTCCCAGCCATGTTCACTAGTAGAATAATCTCCCCTTTAGTTATTTCACTAGACATATTGAAGCCGTTTAAGACCCGAGCTGCGGGCACGATTTGATTTTGTAGGCCGAGCTACCTGGATCCACTAAAACACACTTAACTTGAACTTTATTTAACAAGATAGAAATTACCAAAGCATCATTTCGGGGCTAAGAAATGCCTTTTGCTTCTTCGTCGTTGAATGATAAAGTACCTTCGGGCATATAATCTTGGGTTCGTTTTTCTCTAATGATTGATACCTTAGTGCGTTTGAATATGTGTCCCTGTGGGGTGTCGACCCCACCGACGATCATATGAATGATATGTTGGGGTTCCTCCTGTTCATTTTTCCTACTGGCGTCCCTATCTCTGAAGTGATTCTTGGTTCGATTGTTGAGGAACTCTCGAAGATGGCCCTCATTAAATAGATGGGCTACCTCTTTCCTTAATTGTCTGCAATCCTCGGTCTTGTGACCATGCGTGTCATGATACTTGCACATAAAATTTGGATTTCTTTGGGAAGGATCGGTTTGTATGGGTTTGGGACACCTAGTATCTTTGATCCTTCTGATTGCTGAAATAATGCCCGATGCATCGATGCCAAAGTTATATTCCGATAACCGAGGTAACTCTGTGGGATCGGCATATTTGTCAAAACAACTTTTGCTCATAAGTCCCCGAGAATTCTATCCTCGATCACTTCTTCGATCTCTCCGGGCGGAATTGCGTCCTGAATCATTGTTCCTTTGATCTACTGTATATGGTTGATATCGGTCTCTGTTCAATTTTGGCTCCCTATCGATGTCCCTCTAGTTTTTAACTGCCGACATGTTTTTATGTACTGAACTGTAAGGGGTTTCTAATTGGTCGTCCTCGACCCTGATCTTCGATTGATATCGATTGTGCACTTCTGCCCAAGTTATAGCTGGATACTCGATCAAATTTTGTTTCAACTGTCGTGATGCTATCAAACTCCGCTCGTTCAACCCTTGGGTGGCAACTCCCTCAGCATTTCATTATCCCTTTGTCTTACCTTGAAAAGGTTTGATTTCCTCGTTGCGACCTTTATGGTCCCGGCGTGTGCCTTTACGAAAGAATCTGCTAACATGGCAAATGAGTCGATGGAATTTGGTGTCAGGTTGTGATACCAAATCATTAGCTCCCTTCGGAAGAGTGTCTCCGAATTTTTTCAACAGCACAGATTCGATTTCATCATCTTCTAAATCTTTACCCTTGATGGAGCATGTATATGAAGTAACATGCTCGTTGTGATAAGTGGTCCCATTATATTTGGATATGTCTGGCATACAAAACTTCTTTGGAATAGGCTTCGGAGCCGCACTTGGAGGAAATGACTTTTGTACAAACTTCTTCGAATTCATCCCTTTCAAGATTAGCGGTTCCCCCGGTATCTGGTCAACTCGAGAGTTGTATATCTCCATTTTTTTATCGTTGGCTTCGATTCTCTTCTTCCCCGATTCAATTCTTTTGGTGAGCTCCTCGAGCATTTTCATTACCGTAGGATCAGTCCCTGATTCGTTACCATTCAACCTTTCCGGTACTGGCTCGGTATGGCGATTAATTTCCGCTCGACTCTATTCGGAGCTCTATGTTGATTTTGTAACTAAGCAATAACGGCTTATTGAGCCTGAAGCATCTCGAATATCACTTGGAGACTGACTCCTTTGTCTCCTCTTCCATGTGTTCCTTGATCACTAGAACAGCCTTCTCTGCATATGCTCCCCTCGAGAACTGCACCTAGGTCCGTATTTAGAGCAATGTGCGAACTGACATCGACTGGGTTGGCAACCGGTGCTCCCCCGAAAGTAGCTTGTGGCACCTCGACTCCTGGAGCAATCATATTTTCATTTTCACCGTGGAATCCGAGGCCATTGTCACCGTGTGTGGATGCGCTTTGTGAGTTTGACATGTTTTAACCTGGAAGCAAAGATACTTAACAAGAACGAGCGTAAAATAGTGCGTTTAATCGGAATCGGCACTGAACAATCACTATTATCCTTAGTCCCACGGTGGGCGCCAAACTGTTTACTCTAAAAATTGAGTAACATTTAAACTTATATTGTGGTATTAAGGATATGTGATTTAAACCAGCACCAATTGATAAACAACGAATTAAATAGATAAATTAGACAGTAAAATAAATCAAACCGGTCTGCAAACAATTCCTCGACCTTGATTCAAGATAGTCTCGAGGTTAATTAATAAGAACAGCAGATGATGGAACAAGCAGTGATTAACAGTAAGTAAGACAAAGAAAGCAACATATATGTATTTTTTTTTATCAGTGAATCATGTGTGTTTACAAGCGAATGAGATCCCTCTTTATATAATAAAAGAATCCTAAATAAGGTACAACTCTAATAACGGAAGTAGTCCCATGATTGGCGTTAATAACCGTTTTGATTTGATCTGTTCCGGGATTTCCGTCATGACTTTCGACCGGTCACTAATATCTCGCCATTCCGTTATTACGCTGTACTCGAAGTCAATCATGCTCGATCTCGATTACTACTGGCTTCGATCTCAATAAACACTTCAATCTCCAGGTGTGATATTCTATCTTCGAGCTCAAGCCCGATCTCTTATAAGGTTACCCTCGAGGCAACTCCCCTGCTAACGAAATCAGGTATGCCCTATTTCGACAGTATACAGTTATAAGTAAGTGCTTATAAGCCAAAATATGTCATAAACGATAAGTTGGCCACGCACAACTTATCAAATTTCAGCTTATAAGCTTTTTAAGTTTGACTCATGCTTTTACCATTCTAGGCCTAATATTATTATACTACTTCCAACGACGAGCTTGACGAACGAGATGAAGATATTCATCGCTGCCAGTTTTCTTTGCATCAATAGTTATGGATGGTTTCATCATTGTATTTTCATCGTAAGAACCACATATTTTCCTCGTAACTCTTTACAAACGTTCTTTAAATGCAATAAGTATTAAAATCTGGTTATGAAAACCAGGAAATTTGCTGGTTCAATATTATATTTTAGTTTATCATAAAATTGTTTTATCTAATAAATTTCGTATTAAAAATAAATTGAGACATAAAATATTTTTGTATTTGAATCACTATAGAATATAAAATCTTGTAATTATCATGCCCCCCTTGTAAGTGTTAACAACTTTTAGGGCATTTAGAAAAAGTGCTTATTTGCTAAAGTGCTTATTTGCATTTTCCCCCAAGTATTTAAACAACTTATTATCAGTTTCAACACTTTTATCCAAACACATAACTGTTTATTTATTAAATCAATTTCAGCATTTAGAAATGTTTTTCAACATTTGATGTTTACCAGCTAATTTAAATCAGCTAAGCCAAACGGCCTCTAAGTCCCAAAACGTTTACCAATTCATTCATGTATTAATTAGGACGAGTTTTGTTCAGGACATGTATCAATCTTACATATCATGATTTATCACAAGCTCACGAAAACCTATTTAGAACTACATGATAATTGCCTATGCATGTTTGTTTGATGCATGTTCAAATACCTATATACTATTCACTTTTGTTGAAAGACAATTTAAAATGATTTTTGCTACCATGCATCAATGTTAATGGCAGTGTTAAATTATCCCACTAATTAGACGAGGTTTCCTTCTAAGGTCGAAGCAAATTTATAAATTTCGTATCAAATTTTGAGTACTAAAAATGTTGACCTTCTGTACGTAAGAAACATCGTTACTTAAAATAAGCAGCTTCTAGCTGGTCGTAACATAACCATTATATATTTTTATTCCTAGTTCTACCCTTTGGGGTCCAAAACAATAAAATTAATGTCAATTTACCAATAATTTGGTCTCTTGTCTGTTTTCTTTAGAGTGGTCTGGAGGAAAGAGGGAATTGATGGACAGAAGGCCTTAAAATGTTAAAGCTGATAAGAGGGACAAGTTTTTTCTATTCATCAGGTGGTGTTTACTTCAACATTTTAAAACTTGTTTTGATATTTTCTTTTATTTTTTTTGGCAAAAAAATGTGTTTTTAACCAAACATAAAAATAAAAAAAAAAATCCAGTATTTTGGTGTTTGGTTTAAAAATAGCTGTTGAAATTAATTTGGTTGAAATTTTTCAAAACTTTTAATCAAAAACTTGTTGCTTCAAGTAATATATTGATGAGTGGAGTGTCGAACTCACATAGACTTGTGTTTAACTACCTACTAATTTCACTCAACTTGTTATTCAATCAAGTCAATCAAGGTCGAATTATGTATTTTATAACTACTCGTAAATGTAAAAGTTAACTAATTTAACAAGCAGAAAATGATTGTTCTAGAATTCATTAGAGATAAAAATTCAAGGTTGTGATATATTCACCTATCCTATTGTGTTCTAACTAACTATCTTTTCATGCAATTCACTTATGATTGCAAATTAATCGAGCAAGGTATACTCGTAGTATTCTCCCGAATTACTACTCGTCTGTCCAAAATAGATTAACGCCTATATTCCTATGAAATTAATCTATCAAGAACACATTAAGATCATGATATTAAATTAAGCATGGTGATTAGGTATATTCTTATCCTAGCTACAAATCTATATCCCACTTTAGAGTTAAGATCATGCCCCTTTAATTCTTCTCTAATCTACACGTAGCTTTCCCAGCCAGACAATCAAGCAATTAAACACATAATTGAAGAAACAACCATGTAATAACGACTTATAATCAAGGAGAAGTTAATGTCAAACAATAATATTCATGGCAACATCACAACCCCATAACTAATAGTTCTTAGCCACTCATGATAATATTAAACACTTTCACCAGTATTGGATTGTTGAAAATACTAAGAATAATAAAGTAAAACTGAAAATCCTTGCTCTCGAGTATTCCGTGCTTGTATTTTTCTCTCAAAGTGGCGTTCTCCCCTCCAAAATAGGTTTAAACCTCTTTTTATACGAGTTGGGGTCGTGTAGGGCCATAAAAATATTGTCCCGAGCGAAATAGGAAAAGTCCCCCGCTCTAGCGTACAGGGCAGTGCGACGCGTTGGGCTATGTGCCAAGATTTTTTAGCTCCTGATTTTTGCTCCCCAGGCAGCGTGACATGTTGTCGTGGGCACTAGCCTGGCACGACTTTCTTCTTTTCTCCTCTTTTGCTTCAAATCATACCCTTTCTTTTCACATTGCTTCCGAGTGACTCCTACAAATAAAAAATATCATAAATTAGCATAAATCATTACATTACACATACAATTCTACGATATTTGAGTAAAATGCGAGGCGACATACATAAAATGCACATACTTTAAGACAAAAATCAATACCCCACACTTAGACTCTTGCTCGCCCTCGAGCAATGTAACTCTTTACTACACCCCAACAACTTTACACATCAACTATGGAGGAGCAACTAATCTTTATCATACATTCCACCCTTGTCTATGGTTGGTGGGGCATTTAAGCATAAGCATACGAAATTCACACATCCCATTCTCAACATGCCAAAGCATAAACGTTTCAATTTAACCAATTCAAATAACCTACCCATAAACACCTTGCATCAAGAGATAACTCGTTACCACGAAGCGTCCTCAACTCGCTTACTCACCTAACAATAAATGTTAACAACATTACTAATCTGTCATGAGACCATGTGCACTCAACAATAAACAGGAGAGTGAATGTAACGACCAAATTGATCGTTTTGAGCATTCACACTTTGTTCGGTAATTTGAGGTCCTGAGTAGATTCATGTTGTATATTACAACTTGCGTGTATCGCCGGTTTTAGTTTTTGAGTTATTCGGAATTGATTTGGAAGATTGATTCTTATATATAAAGCTTTAAGTTGGAAGAGTTGACCAAATTTAACTTTTATATGTTTGATCTTCGATTAGAGTTTTTATGGTTCCGTTATGTCCGGATGGTAATTTTGGACTTGGACGTATGCCCGAATTTGTATTTGGATATTTCTAGAAGGTTTCGGCACTATTTGGCAAAAATTGACAATTTGAAGATTTGGAATATTCATAAGTTTGATAAGGAGTTGACTGAATCTCATTATATCGGGATCGGATTGTTGTTCCTTGAGTTGTAATATGTTTTTATATCATTTGGAACTTGTGTGCAAAATTTGAGGTCATTCCGAGTTGATTTGATATGGTTCGACACGAGTTTTAGAAGTTGAAAGTTCAAAAGTTCATTAATTTTGATTTGAGGTGCTATTCGTGGTTTTGATATTATTATGTGTGATTTGAGTCCTTGAATGGCTCCGTTTTATGATTTAGGAATTGTTTGAATGTTTGGACGGGGTCCCGAGGGGGTCAGGTGTGTTTCAGATTGATTTCGACCATTTTTGAGGTGGATTGAATTGCTGGTTTTCTGATACTACAGGTACTCTTCGCGAACGCGGTATGCATGTGTGAGCTGCGTGTATTTACTCTACGTGTTCGCGGAGTAGGGGTGAATTCGCGATGCCTGAGTGATTAGTTCTTCGTGGTCGCGTGAGGATGTCGCGATCGCGATGCTTGACAGGCTTGGCTGGCGTTTGTTCTATGCCTTTGCGAGGTTTTTGCCGCTAACGCGAAGACTTATTCTAGGATTTGTGGTTTTTCTTCTACTCGATCGCGAGGGATATGCCGCGATCGTGATGCATTTGACTGTTCAGTGATTATAAGTACTCTATTTCGGACCTAGAGCTCATTTTATCACATTTTGAGTTATAGAGCTCAGATTTGGGCGATTTTGGAAGGAATTTGCACCACATGGATTGTGATAAGTATTTTTTACTCAGATTTGATTATATTGCATGATTTCATCTTCGATTTTGGCATTTAATTTGATGAATCTAAAAGAGGAATTGGGGGGTTTTGTCTAAACTTTTCTAAAGTGAATATTTAGGATTTGAACATTGATTCAGATTCCGATTTGAGTGAAATCAGTATGGTTGGACTCGTATTCGAATGAGTTGTCAGAATTTGTGAGTTTTGTCGAATTTTGGGGTGAGGGCCTGGGTTTAAAGTTTGATTGACTTTGAGTATTTGATTAAAGATTCGGCCTTTATCATTTGGGTTTGCTTCCTATGGCATTATTTGATGATTTTGAGTTGTTTTTGGCTAGTTTTGAGCCGTTCGGAGGTCGATTTTAGCGGGATGGAGCTTCTAGTTTATCGATTTGTCTTGTTTGAGGTAAGTGTCTTGCCTAATTTTGTTGAGAAAAATTTTCCAACTAAATGACATTATTTTCCACATGCGGGGGTGATGCATATACGAGGTGATGAGCGTACATACATGTGCCAGGGTTTTCTATGTTCGGGATGGAGAAATTATATACTTTCTTGTTTGCTTTTATGAACTCTGTGATGATTTGACTTATGCTTTATTTAATTTTATAACTAATAAACTCAATTAACTTTGTTGGAAATCATGTTAGAACATATGGTATTTTAAAAAGGATTTAATGTGTTGTTTTCACACAATTTACATACTTATTTGACCGTAACATCATGAACACCCATTTATACCCGTTATTGTCTTGCCACTTGAGTTCCTTTATCTGTAATATGTGTGAAGATTGGGGCCTTAGAGTTATATTTGACACGAGGGTTAATTCTGTGTGGTTGATATGATGTTGGCACAATGAGTAGTTCCGTGCAGTTTGAAATGAGATTGGTTTGTGGGTTATTACCGTGTGAAAGGAAAGGAAGTTGAATTTCTATTAAGATTATACATTCGTTAAGTACTTATATACCCTTTTCTTTGGTTTCTATTAATGCTTGATGTTTGTATGGTACTTTCCATTCGGGTTCTTTACATAGTTACCTCTATGATTTTCCTTTGGCCTATACAGTTATAGTTATGTCTTTACCTTGTCAGTTACTGTTAGACCTATGATTTTACTTGATTTACCTCTGCTACATGTTCTCATCTAATTCATTTCTTCACTTGTTACTAGCCCATACCTGTTACATGCCTCTAATTGTCATATGATTTACTTGTTAAATGCCTTAATTTGCTACACGCTTGCACTCACTACATGATTTAACTTGCTATATATCTCCACTTACTATATGCTCTACTTACCATATGCCTTCATTGATTAAATGACTTTACTTGCTACGTGCTTCTTCTTGCTACATGATTTCATATATCGAATACCTTTGATACATTTTCTTACTTGATAAACAGCTTTGCCCGTTTCATGTATTAATCTCCTTTGCTTAACCGGATTGGGTGAATTGTAGATTGTTTGTGCGATATACCTTATGGAAGCCTTGTCATTATATATGGTGGACTAGTTGTTATTGGACTGCTCATTCTACTCTGTTGAGTTGTATTACCTAGTCGGATACTGCGTGGTCATTTTCTTAGTGTTGTGTTGTGAACTTTTCCAACATTTTGTTGTTGTTGGGGTTTCATATGATTTTTTTGTTGGTTTTGGGTTTCACATTGCAACATTGATTAATATATATATATATATATATATATATATATATATATATATATATATATATATATATAGGGGATCGAGTTGTACGCCGCAATGGTATTGATATGAGATATGAGATATGAGATTAACATGTATATATGGGGGATCGAGTTGCGTGCCGCAATGGAGAAGAGCATGTATTATGGTTATTTATGTCTTTTGATTCCTGTCATTGTATCGTGTTATGAGACTGAGAAATGATATTTTGGGGGCCTCTGCCATTTGTATTCTTGTTCCATTCATTACGTGATTATGTGTGTATCGTTTCTCATATTTTTTCTTTCTGCTTATCATCTGCACATGTACAAATATAAGTAGGTATCGTTTAACTTAAAAAATTTCCACTACTTCACTGAGGTTAGTTAAGATACTAATTAGGTACATGGGTTCGGTTGTATTCATGGTACACTTCTGCACATTGTATGCAGATCTTGGAGTCGCGTAGCTGTGGAAGACGAAGCCTTGCACTGAAGAGGTCCCAGCATTCCAGATTTAGGCTACCCCTTGTTCATGGTAGTTTAGGAATTAAAATCCATTTATGTAAACTTCAAACAGACATTGTATTGTTTCTTCTGTTCTGTTTTGTAAACCTAAATTATAGTGGCTCATGACTAGTACTACCTGTCCTTGGGAGGTTGTCTAGAATTCAATCTTTTAATTTCTTGTAATTAATCATTTATCATTTGACTTACCTTGTTCTATGTTGGCTTACCTAGCATTAGGATTAGGTGCCATCACGATTGGCAGATTTTGGGTCGTGACAAGTTGGTATCATAGAACAAGATTCGTAGGTTGTACGAGTCATGAGCAAATGTCTAGTTGAGTCTTGCGGATCGATATGATGAAGTCCATACTAATCTTCAAGAGGCTACATGACATATAGGAAACTTCCCTTCCTTCTTTCCTTATCGTGCGCCTTTGTTTCAGCTAGAAACCTTTGACTTTAATTCTTCCTATTCGCTCAATTTCAATGTAGAGCACCAATTATCATTATGCACCGACGACTTGTGATATTGCGAATGGACTGTGAAGGATTGTGGATGCTTGATTACTGTCGCGGTGTGTTGTCCGTGCTTTGATGCGGATGTGTTAGTAGATCTTCCAGCTCATTTGTGGGATGAAGCAAATTCTTATACCTTCTCGACGAGTGTAGACTCGGGAGTTGTTGATTTAAACCTAGCCGGTGGGTTATCTCGTTCGTAAGGATTTGAGGTCATGTGTTTCGTAAGAGGTTTCTATTTAGCATAATGCATGTATTATCATTTTGGGGCATTTGAGGAATTTGGCTTGAGTGTCACAAGGATGAGTATGTGCTCGGCAGAGTCTTCAGAGTGTTTTATGACTAGTGTTACATAAACTTATGAAATATTCAGCTAATTAACAATGAAGGACCGCAGCAGCTACGAAGGAACGGTACTGTAGATTACCGACGATGTGTTCTGCGACTTCGAGCTAAGTGGGGGAGTCTGCTATTGACGAACGGATTGCATGGTCGTGCATTGTATTAGTTCTTAGACTAGGATGTGCTTTTGGATTGGCTATGGTTTAATAAAGGTTTCACCGAGGATGATTTCTAGCAAGGGATCAGTGGATGCATGATATAATATGCCTTACGACTATATAGAAGTCTTAGGAAAGATTGAGGTTTGAGGCTCGTTGTGGATGCAGTGTGCAAGGAAAAGAAATCGCTTGGTTGCTTCTTCTAGTTATTCGGGTGCTGGCGAATCGCGGGTTATTCGGTGCGTATTGGCTATGTAGTGGAGATTTGTGCAAGGTGGATGACTATTTAAAAGGTCCAGATGAGTTTAAGATTCATATGTGGCAATTGAGGATTTTTGAATTCGTGTATGGTTAGAGCTCGAGATTGGTAGTGAATGGTGACCGGATCTGCCAAATTTCTATATCAAGAATGATCCAACATGTCAGTATTAGAGAGATGCAATAAATGGCATTAGATTCGCAGAAAGTTCCTTAGAGTGAGCATATCTGTCACGGCCCAAAACTCCAAACTAGTCGTGATGACACCTAGCCCAACCCGCTAGGTAAGCCAATAATAGTAAACATAATCTAATGATAATGAAAAGAGTCAAAAAGTGAAATAACTTAATTTTATATAATTTTTTCAAGGACTGGTAGTACAAGTCATGAGCTTTTAAGACTTAGAATTTACAACCGAACAAGACACAGCTATAACCAAAATGCAGGTACATCCTCAATGCCAGCTCTTGCCATACCCAGCAACATCAGCTCTAAAATCTATACGAAAAGTGCAGAAGTGTAGTATGAGTACAACTGACCCCATGTACTCAATAAGTAACAAACCTAGCCACTACTCAATAGGTTGAAAGCAATGACGAGCTTGGAAGAAGGTCAATGTCCAACAATAATAGCCAATAATAACTTATAATAATATAATGAAGGCAGTAAAAGTAATAACTCAAAAGATATTATTCTCACCTCGTTCATAGTTACGGAAAAGTAGACATGCTTTGTAGTTATAACAGTAAAGTTCAAATCTTGCCACTAAAAATCAACTGAACATGAATTTATCGAAAGAACTGTATTCCCAATTCATAACACCAGATAAGAATTTCCATTTACCATTTAGCCTGAGAAAAGTGTATCTCTATGCCTACATGTCAATATACATGTCAAGTTATCAATTATCATATACTATCTAGCATGAGGAATATACGTCTCTATGCCTACATATCAAATGTACATGTCAAATCATGAATGTCACAGTACCGTCTAACATGAGAAAAATGCACCTCTATGACTACATGCCAAGTATGCATGTTAAATGAATGATTTCATGGTGATATCCCCAGATACTCTCACCCTAAACATACTCAAGTCGTATGTCGAAAATGCCCACTTCATCATACACACACAATCACTCAGCACTGTATGGGTCCCTGGCTCATAATTCCCTCACCAAAGCACGTGTATATATCACAGTGACTGCACTCACTGCTGGTATATCAGACTCTGGAGGGGTGGATCCTGCCCAAGCGCTAAATCAAAAGCCAATAAGGCATGCTGCGGCATGCAACCCTATCCACAATAATAATAATAAAGCTAGTATGGCTTGATGCGTCGTGCAACCCGATCCACAACAATACTCTCAACTCGTCTTTATGGCCCACCTCAGTCATCAACCTCTTAAGTCTCAAGGGCTCACAATCTCATACCGCTCAGCCCAACAACTCCATATATGGAAAAATAACGTAACATGCGATGTAACAATGAATGATGAACATAGACTGAGATATGATATGATATGAAAATAAAGAATCATGACTGAGTGTATAACTACAGTTAAATCAAATAACTCAAAACAACAGAAATAGTCTCATTAGGCCTCAACTAAACAATCACATAGCCTAAACATGTCTTCTAATATTATTCACATCTCAGATAATCAAACAAGTAAGGAGAACATGTATGTAACAAGATATAACATTGAACAAGTCCGATCATAGTCTTATAGTCAACTTGAATCATGATTACCCATGGGCACGCCCACACGCTCGTCATCTAGCATGTACGTCACTTAAATACATCTCTTATAACATAGTTCCCAGGGTTAAATACCCTCAAATCCAAGTTTAGATATGTTACTTACCCCGAACAAGTCAAATCAAATACCAAGCAAGCCAAATAACACTCTAAAAATGCCTTCCAATGCTAATCAACCTCCGGTCGGCTAGAAACTAGCCAAAATCAACTCAAAAAACATCAAATAATACCCAATGAAACAAACTCAATCGATAAAAGTCGAATCTTTAATCACAACTCAAAGTCAACCAAAAAGTCCAACCATGCCCGCACCTCGGAACCTAACAAAACTCATAAATGCTGACCACCACTTTAATTACTAGTCCAACCATACTAATTTCACTCAAATACGTCTCCTAATCGATGTTCAAAACTCAAATAATCATTTTATGAAAGTTTAGACAAAACCCCCAAATTCTCATTTGAAATCATCAATGAAATGCCAAAATCGAAGATGGAATTATGAAATATAATCAAAACCGAGTAAAAAAATACTTACCCCAATCCATGTGGTGAAAATCACCTCCAAAAGCTCCATAACTCAAAATATGATAAAATGACCGAAACCTTCAAAAAAAGTTCTTTATAAACATTGCCCAGGTATACTCTTCGAGAACGCGGAAGGATCCCCGCGTTCGCGATGAACAAAACCTCACCGACACAACATGACTCTACGCGTTCGCGGCATATACCTCATGAAAGTGATGCACAGACCTTCGCGAACGCAGTAATTACTTTGTGAACGCGAAAACATTTCCTCCAGCTCCAAGCTCCTCAACGAGAATGCGACACTGCATCACAAACGCAAAACACAATCAGCTTTACCTTTCGTAAACACGTGCCACATATCGCGTCCGCGAAAAACAAATCCACATCATACGAAAAATACACTTCGCAATCACATCTTCACCTTCGCGATCTCAAAGAACACCAGAGGCAACAGGTAACAAAAGAAAACTAGCAATACCAACATGGCCCAAAATGGTCTGAAACCCGTCCGAAACTCATACTTACTCAAGGTCTCAAATTACACATAACAACATCAAAACAACGAATCGAACCTCAAATCAAACTTTTGAATCTTTGAACTTTCAACTTCCAAAACTAGTGTTGAACCGCATCAAATCAACTCGGAATGATTTCAAATTTTGCACATAAGTCCCAAATGACATAACGAAACTATTACAATTCCCGCAATCACAATCCGAACCCAATATCATCAAGTTCAATTCCTGGTCAAACTTAAAAAAATTCCAAACCTTCAAATTGTCAATTATCACCAAATAGTGTCGAAACCTTCTAGAAATATCCAAATGCAAATTCGAGCATACGCCCAAGTCCAGAATCACCATCCGAATCTAACAAAACAATAAAAACTCTGATCCGAGGCCAAATACACAAAAGTCAAACTTGTCAACTTTTCAAACTTAACGCTTCCTAGTTGAGAATCATTCTTCCAAATCAATCCCAAATCACCTGAAAACAATAAATGACAATTCACACAAGTCATAATACATCATATGAAGCTACTCAAGACTTCAAATAGTTGAATGGAATACAAATGCTCAAAACGATAGGTTGGGTCATTATATTCTCCCCCCACTTAAACATACATTCGTACTCGAACGTGACAAGGGTCATTCCAAAGCAATCAAATCACTGTGTAACCTTACCATGCATATACACCGGGGTGATCCCACATCATCCTAATCTATGTAAGTCCATAAACTGAACATTACCGAAGATTCTTCCTTAAATCTTAGTCCATAAACCTTGGAACCAAATATCACTACCTAAAACCTATAATAGGTCGCGATGGCGCCTAACGCTACCGTTAGTCAAGCCCACACGTGAACCTCCAATTTAATTATCCTATTTTAAATTTTAAACAAGAGTTTCCTTAAAAATATCGAATAAAGTAAAATCTCATGCAACCATATATACTTCTCTCTCAAAAATATCTAGTGTGAATAATACATAAACCAAGGTGATAGTAATAATAAGTACTATAGTGCATAACGCTAAAAGCCCCCAAAACCTGGTTCCACAAGTGCATGAGCAATCTAGAGAATATACAAAACTAATACAACTATTGTCTGAAGTATAATAGACAGAAATAGTAAACAAGGTAGAGGGAGACTCTGGTGCTGCAGATCGAAGCAAGGCAAGCATCTCACCACTAAGTCTTCGTGGAAGTGCGACTACGCGCCCGTGTGACCACTGGAAGTACATGTCTCAGTACTTGCACATTCAGTACAGAAGCGTAGTGTGAGTACGTAAACAACACGTACTCAGTAAGTATTTAGTCTAACCTCGAAGAAATAGTGACGAGGGGTCGACCTGACACTTACTAGTGATCAAACAGTAATAAAATGCATAAAGTAGACATGGAGGATGTACAACAAGTAGCAAAGAAATAGATAAAACATTAATAGTAAATTCCTAATAGGAATCTATATCAAATCCCTAAACATGTCATAACTGGCCTTGAAGGGCGCTAACTCAATTGTTACCAAAACCAAATCAACTCTCAAGTATTAAGCGCGAGTATGCAGAGACGGCCCGATCCCATAGGAATAATGATACATAGTACTTCTGAGGCGAATGACCCGATCCTATAAGAATAATGATATACAGTACCGCCGAGAAAAACAACCGGATCCCATAAGAATAGTGTGACCTTATTGCTGAGGCGAACGACCAAATCCCATAAGAGTAATGGAGTTACCTCGCTCGCTGAAGTACATGCGAATCGAGAAGAAACAGATCTATAGTTCATCAAATATTTCACAATTTTCCAAAGTAAGAGGCTAAATCAATATTTTTATTCTAACCTCAATCTCAATTATAATTAAGGAAATCAAATACATAAAATAAATATAAATAGCACAATTAAGGAATTATGTGTATCTAAGTCTACCTGGATATAACATAAATACAACTACACACAGACTCTCGTCAATTCGTGTGTACGTAGCTCCCCACAACAAGCAGCACATAACTATTAATGCACCTAAGGGGATAAATTTTCTCTTACAAGGTTAGGAAATAGACTTACCTCGCTTTCAAGTCCTCTAATCCGGCTCTTTAACCTCACTAGAACTCCTCAAACGACGCCGAGCAATCCGAAACTAATCAAAAGTCGTATAAACTAATAAATATATGTTAAAACGTTCATAATTTAACTGTTAAACATATTTCCCAAACAAATTCGAAAAGTCCATAAAATTCATCCCCCGGGCCCACGTGCCCGGATGCCAAAAGTTTTCGAAGATAAATGTTTACCCATGACCTCACGAACTCAAATATATAATTTATTCCCAATTTCATAATCAATTTTGTGGTCAAATCCCATTTTTACCAAACCATAGGTTCCAACAAAAATCCCATTAATTTTCTCTAATTCCATGTTAAATCTACCCAAAATCTGTGTATTTAACAAAAGAATTAATAAAGATCGCTTACCTCGTGATGTTGATGAAAACTCCCTACAAAATTCTCTCAAATTCGTCCAAGACCAAGTGGAAAATGAGAGAAAAGAGACTAAGTCCCGTAATAAATTCAAGTCTGCCCAGTGATTCCTTCTTTGCGATTACAGAAAATATCTCGCAATCGCGAAGGCCAAATTTCTGTCACTGCCAAAACGCGCTTCGCATTTGCAACCTGATGGTCGCGTTTGTGTTGAAGCACTTCCCAGCCTTACGCATTCGCAATCCCTAGGTCGCGTTTACGAAGGCCAAAAGCCTCCCTGCCCAACTCCGCCATTTTCTTCTTCATGATCGCAGTTGGGCCTCTGCGTTCATGAAGAACTGCCAGGTCCACCTCCGCGATCGCAGACCCTTCTTCGTGTTTTCATAGGGCAATCAACCGCCCTTCCAAAATTCAATCTTCTTGATCACGAGACTACCTTCACGATCGCGGAGCACACCAGCAATTTTCAGCAAACTCCAACTTCCTCCGGGTGGTTCGAAATACACCTGAGCCACCTGGGACCCTATCAAAATGTACCAACAAGTCCATAAACATATTGCGAACTTACTCGAAACCTTGGAATACATAAAACAACAACGGAATCAAGAATCACACCTCAAAACCTCATTAATCAACTTCTAAGTTTTAAACTCGTTTCAACCAACTCTAAACGCGACGAAACATACTTAGACAACTCGGAATGATGCCAAATTTTACGCACAAGCCATAAATCACAATACAAACCTATTCAAAGTCTCTGAATCCCAAACGGACACCGATAACACCAAAATCCACTTCGAGGCAAACTTAGGAAATTTTAAAACCTTCAAAATGCCAACTTTCAACAATAAGCGTCGAAAATGCTCCCGGCCCACCCGAAACTCAATCCGAACATACGCCCAAGTTTAAAATCATCATACAAACCTATTGGATCTTTCAAATCCCGATTCTGAGGTTGTTTACTAAAAGTGATGACTAAAGACATACTTGACCACCTTAGGCCACTATAATGGAACTAAGTGTTTCGAATTCAACTCGAACCCTTCCAAAACCAAACCAACTACCCCCGCAAGTCATAAATTAGTAAAAGCACGACGAAACCTTCAAGAGAACTTTCTTTCCCACCATAAATGATAAATCACGCCATTTCTGATCTACGCAACACTTCTTTCTGGATTGTGCTATGCGAAGTCGCTCCTAAATCAATTTCACCTTATCCAAGGCATCCTTTACCAAATCACTACTATATAACCTAGCCTTGTCAAGATCAAACCAACCGATAGGGGAACGACATCTCCGACAATATAAAGCCTCGTATGAAGCCATCTCGATGTTGGACTGATAATTGTTGTTATAAGCAAACTCAGCCAATGGTAAGAATCTATCCCCACTGCCCTCAGAAATCAATAACACATGCTATGAGCATATCCTCCAGAATTTGAATTGTCCGCTCTGACTTTCCGTCGGTGTGTCGATGAAAAGTTGTGTTGAACTCTACCCGGGTACCCAACTTATTCTGTACTGCTCTCCAGAAGTGTGAAGTGATCTGAGGGCCTCTATCTGAAATGATGGAAATAGGCACACCATGCAACCGGACAATCTCTTGAATATAAATCTGGGCTAACCTCTCTGAAGAGTACGTAGTCACCACCGGAATAAACAGTGCAGAATTAGTCAGTCTATCGACTGACCGAAATAGCATCGAATCTCCTCAACGTCCATGCCAAACCAACTACAAAATCCATGGTGATGTGCTCCCACTCCCACTTCAGTATAACCATTTGCTGAAGTAGGCCACCTGGCCTCTGGTGCTCATACTTAATCTGCTGGCAATTCAGACACCTCGCCACATACTCGACTATGTCCTTCTTCATCTGCCGCCACCAGTAATGCCGCCTCAGGTCACGATACATATTTGTAGCACCTGGATAAATAGAATATCGTGAACTATGTACCTCCTCTAGAATCGTCTCTCTCATACCATCAATATTAGGAACACATAAGCGACCCTAGAGTCGCAGAACACGATCATCACTGATAGTAAACTCCCTGGCATTACCCTGTAGCACCATCTCCCTAAGGACCAGCAAGTGCGGATCATCATATTGGCGAGCATTGATCAGCTCAAATAAAGAAGACTGTGCCATAACACATGCGAGAACTCGACTGGGCTTAGAAATATCCAACCTCACAAACCAGTTGTCTAAGGACTGGATGTCCAAATCCAATGGCCTTTCCTCTACTGAAACAAATGCCAAACTACCCATACTCTCACCTTTTCTACTCAAGGCATCCGCAACCACATTCTCCCTGTGCGGATGATATAGGATAGTAATATCATAATCCTTCAGTAACTCAAGACACTTGTGATGCCTCACATTAATGTCCCACTGCTTAAACAAATGTTGCAAGCTACGATGATTGGTGTAAACCTCACAGGACACCCCATAAAGATAATTCCTCCAGATCTTGAGAGCATTAACTATGGCGGCTAACTCCAAATCATGTACGGGGTAATTCTTCTTGTGGGGCTTCAGCTGACATGAATCATATGCTATAACTCGCCCCTCCTGCATCAATACACACCCCAAGAAATGCGTGAAGCGTCGCAATACACGATATACATCCCCAAACCAGAGGGCAACACTAACACCGGTGATGTAGTCAATGCGATCTTGAGCTTCTGAAATCTCCCCTCACAATCATCAGACCCTCTGAACAGAACACCCTTCTGGGTCAATCTAGTCAAAGGAGTTGCAATAGAAAAAAGGCCCTCCACAAACCGACAATAATAACCTGCTAACCCTAAGAAACTCCTGATCTCGATCGTTGTGGTAGGACGAGGCCAACTCTAGACTGCCTCGATCTTCCTGGGATCCACCTTAATACCCTCACCTGATACAACATGTCCCAAGAAAGCCACATAATCTAACCAGAATTCGTACTTGGAGAACTAGGCATATATATTTTGTTCCTGCAAGGTCTGAAGCACTAACCTCAAATGTTGCTCGTGCTCCTCCATTCTACGTGAGTAGATCAATATTCCATCAATGAAGATAATGACAAATGATTAAATATATGGCCTGAACACCTGATTCATCAAATCCATAAACATCGTTGGGGCATTAGTCAAGTCGAAGGACATCACTAGAAATTCATAGTGCCCATATCTAGTCGAGAAAGCCGTCTTTGGAACATCCAAAGCACTAATATTCAGCTGATAAAACCCAGATCTCAAGTCAATCTTCGAGAACACTCTAGCACCCTGTAGTTGATCAAACAAATCATCAATGTGCGGCAATGAGTACTTATTCTTTATGGTGACTTTGTTCAACTAGCGGTAATCAATGCACATCCACATACTCCCATCCTTCTTCTTGACAAATAACATAGGTGCGCCCCAAGGCAACACACTTTAAACCCTACTCAAACAACTCTTGAACTCCCTCAACTCCTTTGGAGCTATGCGATAAGGCAAAGTAGAGATAGGTTGGGTGCCCGACACCAAATCAATGCCAAAATTGATATCTCGATCCGGCGGCATACCTGGTAGATTAGCAGGAAATACATCAGAAAACCCTCGTACCACCGGCACTAAATCTATTGCGGGAGTATCTGCAGTAGTATCCCGAACAAAGGCCAAATAGGCCAAATAACCCTTCTCGACCATATGTCCAACCGTCAAGCCAGAAATAACCCGACTGAAATTACCAATAGACGAACCCCTCTACTCTAATCTGGGCATCTCAGGCATCGCCAAGGTAACAGTCTTGGCATGGAAATCAAGAATGGCATGGTACGGAGACAATCAATTCATGCCCAGGATAACCTCTAAATCCTCCATATCGAGCAATAGAAGATCTGCTCTGGTCTTATAACCATAAAAAGTCACCATACAGGATTGGTAGACCCGATCCACAGTAACAGAATCACCCACTGGTGTGGACACATATATAGAATCACCCAAGGACTCGCGAGATACATACAAGTAAGGAGCAAATATAGAAGAAACATAGGAATAAGGTGACCCGGGATCAAATAATACCAAAGCATCCCTACGGCAAAGAGAAATAGTAACTGTGATCACTGCATGGAGGACAATGCCTCTGGCCTGGCTGGGAAATCATAGAATATAGCCGGAGCACCACCTAACTGGCCTCCAACTCTAGGGGGACCCCTACCCACCTGCCCTCCGCCTTTGGCCAGGCAGTGTGGTAGCTTGTGCGGTAATCATGAGTCGATGGTCATGTTGCACTATCTTGCCCCGAAGTCCGGGACAAAACCTCATCACGTGGCAAAACTCCTTGCACTCAAAACAACCCCTTGGAGTGGTGAACTTGTTATCCGATGTCAGACCCTGATGGCCTGAATACCTAGTGGAGGAACACTGAATAGCTAGTGGACGGTACGTATACTCTAGAATAGCACTTAAGTAGGGTCGTACTGGAGCACTTAAGTAGGGTCGTGCTGGCCCCTCATGAACGGACCTCTGCCCCCTGGTGGGGTGCTACTGAATCCACCAAAATGTGGGGGTCGCTTATCCCTCCAAGCTATATCCATAACCTGATGAAAGTGAGTCCCCATCTCTGCCTCACGGGCCATAGAAATCTGGATCTCAGGGTGCAGACCTGCAATGAACCTCCGTACCCTCTCTGCATCTGTGGGGAGTATAATCATTGCCTAACGAGACAAGTTAGTGAATCTCGCCTAGTAGTCAGTCACAGACATATGACCCTGATGGAGTCGCTCAAACTGACCCCGAAGCTCCTCTCTCTGTAAAGGTGGTATGTACTTCTCCAAGAACAGATGCGTAAATTGATCCAAAGTCAAGAGAGGTGAACTTGTTGGCCTGCTAGGGAGGTAAGTATGCCACCATCTGGGGGATTTGCCCTCAAGCTGAAAGGTAGTGATGTCCACCTCGTTGGACTCCAATATCCTCATGTTACGTAACCTCTCCTTGCACCAGTCAATGATCGCTCACCTTTAAGGACAGGGGGACGAAGCCTAGTCTATCTGACCAGCCACTCCTGCTGCTCAACGGTCGCGACTAGTCTGGGCTCTAGCATAACTACTTCAACTGGCTGGACACCGCTCGTAGGTAGTGCACTTGGGGTCTTATAAATGGTAGCAGCGTGTCTTGGAGCCTGATAAGTAGGGGTCTGTGCTCCCCCTCCCACCTGAGATGTGGTTGTGTTCGTTGGAAATAAACCAGCATGTGTCATAGAGTCCATGAACCACAACATATGGCCCATGACCTCCATAAATATCGGTGCAGTCATAAAATCTACCGGGGTCGGCTCAGCTCCAGGCGTCCCATCCTGCTCCTCAATAATAAAATCCTCCATTGGATCTACTGGTGGTACAACAGGAGCAACTCTAGGACGTACTCGTCCCCTAACAAGAGTTGGAGCCACCACCAACCTTTGCCTCACCCTTTAGCAACGGGGGGAGAAGCTCCATTGCCGTCAGGTACATCTGTCGCGTGCATTCTCACTATTTGTGAGAGATCAATAGAAACATACTTAGAACAATATCAGCTGCATGATAATAGATGAAGAAAGAGAAGTTTCCTAACACCCTATAGCCTCTCGATGATAAGTGTGGACGTCTCTGCACTGATCCGCAAAACTCTACTAGGCCTACTTATGACTCGTGAGACCTGTGTGAACCCGAGGCTCTCATGATGGCGCCTAATGCCACCGTTAGGCAAGCATAGACGTGAACCTCAAATTTAGTTATCCTTTTTTTACTTTTAAAAATAGGATTTTCCTTAAAAACACCGATTAAAGTAAAATCTCATGAAACCATATATACTTCTTTCTTAAAAATATCAAGTGTGAATAATACATAAACCACGGTGATAGTAATAATAAGTATAGCAGTGCATAAATGCTAGAATCCCCCAAAACCTGGTGCCACAAGTGCAAGAGCAATCTAGTGAATATACAAAACTAATACAACTATTGTCTGGAGCATAATAGACAGAAAAAGTAAACAAGGTAGAGGGAGACTCAGGTGCTGTAGATCAAAGCAAGGCAAGCAGCTCACCACTAAGTCTCCATGGAAGTGCGGCTATGCGCTAGTGTGACCACTGGAAATACCTGCCTCGGTACCTGCACATTCAATGCAGAAGTATAGCATGAGTACATAAATAACAGGTTCCTAGTAAGTATCTAGTCTAGCCTCGAAGAAGTTGTGAAAAAGGGTCGACCTGACAATTACTACTGTTCAAACAATAATAAAATGCATAAAGTAGACATGGAGGATGTACAACAAGTAGCAACGAAACAGATAAAACATTAATAGTAACTTCCCAACAGTTTTCTATATCAAATTCCTAAACATGTCATAACTGGACTTGAGGGCGCTAACTTAACTGTTACCAAAACCAAATCAATTCTCAAGTATTAAGCACTTGGTTACTGAGGCGAACGGCCCGATCCCACAGGAATAATGATACATAGTACCGTCGAGGCGAAATCTCTGATCCCACAAGAATAGTCTTACCATATTGCCAAGGCGAACGACCCGAATCCGCAAGAGTATAAGAATTACCTCGCTCGCGAAAGTATATGCGAGTCGAGAAGGCACATATCTATAGTTCATCAAATATTTCACCATTTTCCAAAATAAGAGGCTAAATCAATATTTTTATTCTAAACTCAATCTCAATCATAAATTAAGGAAATCAAATATACAAAATAAATATAAGTAGCATAATTAAGGCATGATGTGAATCTAAGTCTACGCGGACATAACATAAATACAGCTACGCACGGACTCTCGTCACCTCGTGCGTACATAGCTCCCCACAACAAGTACCACACAATAATTAATTCACCTAAGGGGAATAACTCCCCCTTAGAAGGTTAGACAAGAGACTTACCTCACTTTCAAGTCCTCTATCCGGCTCTTTAACCTCACTAGAACTCCTTAAATGACGCCGATCAATCAGAAACTAATCCAAAGTCGTATAAACTAATAAATATATGTTCAAAAGTTCATAATTTAACTATTAAACTAATTTTCCAATCAAATTCGGAATGTCCATAAAACTCACCCCTGAGCCCACGTGCCCGGATTCTGAAAATATTTGAAGATAAATATTACCCATGACCTCACGAACTCAAATATATAATTTATTCCCTATTCCATAATCAATTTCATGGTCAAATCCGGATTATACCAAATGCTAGGTTCCAACAAAAATCCCACTAAATTTCTCTAATTCCATGTTAAATCTACGCATAATCCATGTATTTACCTCAAGAATTGATAGGGATCACTTACCTCGTGATGCTGATGAAAATCCCCCCACAAAATGCACTCAATTTCGTCCAAGACCAAGTGGACAATGAGGGAAAAGAGACTAAGTCCCGTAATAAATTCAAGTCTGCCCAGTGATTCCTTCTTCGCGATCGCAGAAAATGCCTCTCGATCGCAAAGGCAAAATTTTTGCCATTACCAAAACACTCGTCGCGTCCACGGATTGATTGTCATATTCGCGATGAAGCACTTCCCACCCTTCCGCATTCGCGATCCCCAGGTCGCCCTTGCAAAGGCCAAATGCCTCCCTACCCAGCTCCGTCATTTTCTTCTTCGCGATGGAGGTTAGGCCTTCGCGTTCGCAAAGCACTTCCAAGTCCACCTTCGCAATCGCAGGCCCTTCTTCGCGTTTGCATAGGGAAATCAGCCGCCCCTCCAAAATTCCTTCTTCGCAATTGCGAAGTATACCAGCACACCAACAATTTTCAGCAAACTCCAACTTGCTCTGGGTTGGCCGAAACACACCCGAGCCACCCGGTACCCCGTCCAAATGTGCCAACCAGTCCATAAACATATTACGGACATACTTGAAGCCTCGGAATACATAAAACAACACCGAAATTAAGAATCACACCTCAAAACCTCATTAATCAACTTCTAATCTTCAAAACGCTTTTCAACTAACGCCGAACGCAATGAAATACACTTAGACAATTCGGAATGACGCTAAATTTTACTCACAAGAGATAAATTAAAATACGAACCTATTCCAAAATTATCATACAAACCTACCGGAACCTTCAAATCCCGATTCCGAGGTCGTTTTCTAAAAGTGTTGACTCTAGTCAAACTTGGCCACCTTAGGCCGCTATAATGAAACTAAGTGTTCCGAATTCAACTCGAACCCTTCCATAACCAAACCAACCGCCCCCGCAAGTCATAAACAATAAAAGCACATATGAGAATTAATAAATAGGGGAACGAGGATCTATAAAGCAAAATGATCGGTCGGGTCGTTATACCCAATTTCCAACATCTAGAATTCATTATGAGACACAATTCTCACATCCATACACTGCATAAGTTTGAACAAGTTGTATCAGACCATAACCATAATCCAAGATGCAATCGCATGATATAAAACATAACTCAGATACTAATAGCAATAACTTCCCGCCACATTAGCTGCTCAAAACAAACTCGGTATCGATAATAAACCTCATATTAAATAAAACCTTATTTTAACCCTTCGAACACTACCAATGATGAAGAAAGCACGCTGGAACTCATAACTACTCATCAGATCAACAAGTCACGGAGCTCTGTTATCCGACAACCATGGCCAAATTCTAAGCTAATTAAGGACATTATTCTTTCAAACATACGATAATCAAATTTGATAGCACTCGTTCCAGGTCCAATAACCTCAATCTCATCAAAATCAATCTGCTCTACCGACATGCCACACCAATACTACCTAGCACCACATACCATGCAATTCGTGCACCAAACAAGCAACAACTCAAATATAACCAATGATGCAAGCAGAACCAAATGAGATGACTGTTCTGCAAGCTCACAGATACCATCACAAGCACAAATCTATGAACCTATCACCCAAGGAGTAACAAAACACACAAAATCAACCCAAAATATCATACCCCCAGCATAACTCTGTTGCGACGCGTGACCCAATCCAACACCAGTCCACGTGAAATACCTCGAATCATGATGCGCAAAATCAACAACCACACACAAATAAAAAACAAACACATAAAGTGTATGACCATAACCATGGAGGAACGGATAGCACAATATACCACAAACCGGAAAGACCACGACCTAGGTGCAGTCAACCATTCAACACCCAAAGATCCATCTCGCTCGAATCCACAACAAGGCCCAAACAGAACCGCATCATGTGTGAGAATAGTCAATAGTCTCACAAACCATCGTAGAATAGAAGAGTAACACATAGAACCCAACATACACGAATAAGATCAACTCTAACAGATGACATATCCTTCATAATAGTTGTGCTGAGTAAACAATTTCGACTCGATGTAGAATACACATCCTCATTAAGCCTACCAATGGGCCCCCAAATCAACTCCAGCCATCCACAAATTGGTAAATAACCCTCCAAAAATTCCATAATACCTAACCATGACGTATACCATTAGCTGTCTAACTCGGGTCGTACTTTCATAGTCCGCAACCAAGGGACATTCCGCACCTGAGAACCCTCCTAGCCTCCAAATCCATAGAATACATGCATCATCATATCTGATCCCACCTCCACCACTCGAATGACTAACACATCCCTCATACACAATCGTCTCACGAGAAATACTTCTATAATTCTTTCGTGCAACATAGAAAAATCATAACATCGGTTGTCGATCAACAAGACGAGTACCACAATACAAATAAAGCATCCGCAAGTCAAAACACAAGGCGTCTTCTAAAATGCGCACCCTTCTCAGGTAATACCAAGTAGTACAAGCATTCATCTATACTTCCGAGACTGTCTTTGCTATCTAAAATTCATGACCTTCCCATCGAAATAGAACTGCAACCTTGCACATGCAGACCTCAATCCCCCATGTCGCACCTCATATATCATGCAATCATGAGAAAAGTATGAGAAACTCAATATCAACTCTGAATCACAAGCATGGTACATACTCCATCAGTCAGTAACCTTCCACTTGATCCCATCTAGGAAAAAATCATAATACGTAACATACTCCTCATGACGGTTGAAAATATCCATTTCAAGCCGTGGAAGAAATCATCGAGAACACTTCGAAACTCATTTGCACGTAACCAAGCCATTAAAACTGAATTCCTCTAATTCAACCAAGTCACACAGGTCGCCAAACCTAAGTGTATTGCCACATAACACCCGTAAAGCCTCATCACATCATAAGAACCAAAAGAATCGATCATTTCCATTACCATGCTGATCCGATCGACCACCAAGCTATCCTATTTCTCCGAGTTCCTTCTTAATTTCCTTCAAGTTAACACTTCTCCTTGCCAGTAAACTACGATATTTAACCAAAGCTCACCACAAAAGATCCCAGCATGAAACCACGTCGCCTTGAAGCAATAAACTACTATATTCCCTTATAAGCACCCAAAATACCGCATCCGAGCTACCCACTCTGAAGAGACCTTATGTGAATCTAAAGCCATCTCTTTATCTCTCTGATACTAAAATATAGAATCCATAATGATACAGAAATACCGCGAGTACCCACAAATCTCAAATCTTAGCCATATACTAATCTGGAAAATTCTCAAATGCCATATATGAATCTTGAACTCATCAGAACCTTCTTGAGAGTTATCCACCCCATTCAAATATCAAATGCACTACCCAAACGGGCATAACGACATGTGCTCCATTAGCACACCAACACCCAAAGAAGTAATCCACACCACTAAGCAACCGAGTGAATCCCTTTTCTTAGTACATTACATCCATCACGAACAACCAACCTAAACTATTCCAAGACTTCCATATATCTATAAGGTGTGATACATCATGCATCCAGAAATTTTATTGCCTAATTCATCCTCAAAACCAACCTCTGCAAGTCATAACAGATCCACAAGTATGCCTCAAACTAAAACCAATATAGCACATAACCATGCAATCAAATCGTCGATAGTAGACTCCACCACCTGGCTCAAAGAGATAGAACAAAACATCCAATAACATACAATACTCATACTCTATTACTCCCATAATCCCACACTGAAATTCAACTAAATCCATCATAAGCTCATGCAACACAAACCATAAAATACATCAAATCATCTACTAAGCTCACATTCATCCTCATGATAGACAAGTCAACTTTTTTCAACCAATCCAAACTTAAATCGTAACACATATAACCCACTGGTAGAAAGAAACTCTCCACACAACATCATAAGGATCACACATCCTACCCAAGTGCTAAATCAAAAGCCAATAAGTCCTTATGCGGTGTTTATCCTGATCCACAATAATAATAAATAATAATAAAGTAGTATGGCCTCGTGCGGCATGTAGCCCGATTCACAATAACACTCTCAATTCGGCTCTACGGCACACCTCAATTATCAACCTCTCCAGTCTCAACGGCTTACAATCTTATACCGCTCAGCCCAACAACTCCATATATGGAAAAACAATGATAACATGTAATATAATGATGAATGATGAACAGAGACTGGAATGAAAATAAAGAACCATGACTAAGTGTATAATTGCAGTTAAATTAGATAACTCAAAATAACAGAAATAGTCTCGTTAGGCCTCAACCAAATAATTACATAGCCTAAAGATGTCTTATAACATGATTCACTACTCAGATAATCAAACAAGTAGGGAGAACATGGATGTAACAAGATATAACAGTGAAACAAGTCCGGTCATATCCTAATATTCAACTTGAATCATGATTACCCCGGTGCATGCCCACACGCTCGTCACCTAGAATGTACGTCACCCCAATACATCTCTTATAACATAGTTCCCACGGTTAAATACCCTCAAATCCAAGTTTATATATGTTACTTTAGTTCCCAAGGTTAAATACCCTCAAATCCAAGTTTAGATATGTTACTTACCTCGAACAAGCCAAATCAAATACCTAACAAGCCAAACAACACTCTAGAAATGCCATCTCGTACAAATCAACCTCCAAACGGCTCAAAACTAGCCAAAATCAACTCAAAAACATCAAATAATGCCCAATGAAACAAACTCAATCGATAAAGGTCGAATCTTTAATCAACACTCAAAGTCAACCAAAAATTCAAACTCGGGCCCACCCTCAGAACCCGACAAAACTCATAAATTTTGACAACCCATTCAATTACAAGTCCAATCATACTAATTTCACTCAAATTCGACTCCGAATTAACGTTTAAAACTCAATTAATCATTTTAGGAAATTTTAGACAACCCCCCCCCCAATTTCTCTTTTGAAATCATCAATAAAATGCCAAAATCAAAGACGGAATCATGGAATATAATCAAAATCGAGTCAAATATACTTTGCCCAATCCATATGATAAAATGAACAAAACCTTCAAAATAGAGTATTTTATAAACACTACCTAGGTATCTTCGCGAACGCAGAAGGATCCTCGCATTAGCAATGAATAAAAACTCACATCCACAATATGACTCTACGCGTTTGCGACATATACCTCGTGAACGTGATGCACAACAGACCCAGACCTTCGCGAACGCGGCAATTACTTCGCGAACGTGAAGACATTTCCTCCATCTCCCACCTCCTCAATGGGAACGCGACACTGCATCACGAACGTGGAACACAATCAACTATAGCTTTCATGAAGGCGTGCCACATATCGCGTCTATGAAGAATAAATTCATAGCCTGCTTTGCGATCGCGAAGAACAGTAGAGGCAACAGGTAACAGCAGAAAACCAGCAATACCAACATGGCCCAAAATAGTTTGAAACTCACCCGAGCCCCTTGGGACACCATCTAAACATACCAACTAGTGCCAAAACATAAAACGGACCTAATCAAGGCCCCACATTAAACATAAAAACATCGAAATAACAAATCTCACCTCAATTCAAACTTGAAAACTTTTGAACTTTCAACTTCTAAAACTTGTGCCGAACCTCATCAAATTAAGTCAAAATGACTCCACATTTTTCACATAAGTCCCAAATGACATAACTAAGCTATACCAATTCCCACAACCAAAATCCGAATCCAATATCATCAAGGTCAACTCCCTGTGAAACTTATGAGCATTCTAAACCTTTAAATTGCCAACTTTTGTCAAATAGTGACAAAACCTTCTAGAAATATCTAAATACAAATCCAAGCATACACCCATAATACATCATATGAAGATACGCAAGACTTCAAACAGCTGAACCGAATGCAAATTCTCAAAACGATTGGTCAGGTCGTTACAATATCGAATTGAGTTACTTTTGGGTTTGGCAGTCTGTGTGACTCGGTTGAGTTAGAGGAGATCAATTTTGATGACTTGATTATGTGTTTACGAGTTCCAAAGCATTATCTATGGTTATGGCCACGGCTTGGGGTTTATGTTTTCTACAAGTATAGAAGGTGTGTTGGGTGTGGTGATGTCCTCCTGGATAGAGTTAAATGAATAGAGTTAAATGAAACATTCTTGGCTGATGAGGTTTTCATCCTGCTTATGGTTCAAAGTTGATTATGAAGTTTTTGTATTCTAGCAAATTTGCATGATTATTGCGGTGCGTTGTGCGGGGTTGAAAATTCCGAGATCAAGGTTATAGTTTAGCTTTGAAGTGAAGGATATGATTTCTTGATGGCACAGCTGATTTTAGAAGTTTAAGAGAATGCTGGCCCTATTTGATGTTGCCTAAGAAGAGTACGTATATTAGAAGACGCATTGTGTTTTGACTTGTAGATGCTTGGCTAGTGTTACGGTGATCGCATGGTTTTGGGCTGCTGAGGCTCAGGTTTTGGCTACGTGGCACAGAAGATCTGTGTGGGTATTTTCTATAAAATGATGGAGTATGAGTGATGTCCTCGAAGGTAGACTATTCCTTGATTGCGGATTGTGAAGAAATGTTGAGAATTGGATAATTGACGGTATATGTTATGGATAGGTTGTTATGGAATATTGGAAGATTATTTACCTATTTGGGAATGATCAATATTGGTTTGGGGGCTATTTGTTGGCATAATGAGAATTTTTGTTCTATATCGGATAGGGTTTGCTTATTGCACCATAGTTGTGCTTGCTTTTCTATTGTTTTATGTCTAATCATCTTTTCACAATTATATTTGTGCACTCTATCGTGCTTGTTGTTGACGCACATGTGATTAGTGAGTCCAAGCACCATGGCTCGATGGGCATCCCTATGTGGACTAATATATTTTGGATTGGGTTGTGTGTCGCAGCAGAGTTATGTGGGATACCCTTCCTTGTGTTTAATTCGTGTTTTATTTTCCCATTGTGGGACGAGTTCATGAAGTTACATTTTTGTTGTTATATCAGTTGTACTTGTTGGATAATCTGTGTACCTTGCTTTCTTTACATGTTTGCATATATTTAAGTTGTTTCTTGTTTGGTGCATGGACCATGATGTGCGAGGACCCGCGTGAATTTGGTGTGACTTATTGGATAGCTGCTTGTATATGCTGGGATAAGGTTTTAGGACTTGGGATAAGGCATGTTTGGAAGAATAATAACATATTTCCGCTTAGAATTTGGCAATGGTCTATGTCGGACAAAAGAGCTTCTTGACTTGTTGATTTATTGGGTGGTTACGAGTTTCTGCATGTTTCTTTTATCATTAGCAATGTTGTGATGGTCTAGAAAGAGAATTCTTTTGATATGAGGCATATTACTGGTAACGAGTTTGGTAATGAGTAGCTATTGTGGTTAGAAGTTATTGTTGTGAGTACATGAGTTATGTGGCACATCATGTGGGTATATCTTGGCAGTGTATTGACGGCATGATGCAGCTTGTTGTTATTGATACAGTGAATACATACAAGGATCAGATCTCATAGAAGGTTTCTGATGTTGGAATATGGTTCCACGCCCAGTGAGGGCTAAGGTTGAAGGAAGAATCTTCAATTAGGGTCATGTTCATAGAATTATATGGGCCAATATGGCACAGGATCGTTCGTGGGTACGGGTATGATGAATTTATTCTTTTGATTGTTGTCTTTGGAGTGACTCTTGGCATGCTCGAAGATGAACGTTTGTTTAAGTGGGGGAGAATGTAATGACCCACCGGTCGTTTTGAGAATTCACACTTTTTCGGTGGTTTGAGGTCTTGAGTAGCTACATATGGTGTATTACGACTTATGTGTATCGTCGATTTTGGTTTTCGAATTATTCGAAATTGATTTGAGAGAATGATTCTTAAATAGGAAGCTTTAAGTTGGAAGAATTGATAAAGTTTGGCTTTTATGTATTTGACCTTGGATCAAAGCTAATATGGTTCTATTAGGTCCTGATGGTGATTTTGGACTTGGTCATATGCCCAGATTTGCATTGGATATTTCTAGAAGGTTTCGGCACTATTTGGCGAAAATTGGCAATTTTAATTATTGAAAAGTTCATAAGTTTAATCGGGAGTTGACTCTCATGATATCAGGTTCGATTGTTGTTCCAGGAATTGGAATAGGTTTGATATGTCATTTGGAACTTATGTACAAAATTTGAGGTCATTTCGAGTTGATTTGATATGGTTCGGTGCGAATTTTGGAAGTTAAAAGTTCAAAAGTTTATTAAGTTTGATTTGAGGTGCGATTCATGGTATTGGTGAAATTATGTGTAATTTTAGGCCTCCAGTGGGTCCTTTTTATGTTTTTAGACTTGTTGGCATGTTCGGACAGGGTCTGAAGGGGCTCGAGTGTGTTTCAAATTGATTTCGGGCCATTTCGGAGGTGGATTGAATTGTTGGTTTTCTGATAATCCAGGTATTCTTCGCTATCGTGGAGGTTAGATCACGATTGTTGTGTGTATATGTGATCTGGGTGTATTTACTCTACGCATTCATGGAGTATAGGGTGCATTCGCGATGCCTGAGTGATTAGTTCTTCCGGTCGCGTGAGGATGTTGCGGTCACGATGCTTGGCAGGCTTGGCTGGCGTTTGTTCTACACGTTCGGGAGGTTGTTACCGCGAACACGGAGGCTTATTCTATAATGACCCGACCGGTTGTTTTAAGCATTTGCACTTTGCTAGGTGGTTTGAGGGCATGCGTTCCTCCGTATAATGAATTAGGACTTGTGTGTATCGGCGGTTTCGATTTTTGGGTGATTTGGAATTAGTTTGGAAGAATAAATTTTGTTGTTGAAGCTTTAAGTTGGAAGAGTTGACCAAGTTTGACTTTTGAGTATTGACTGGGGACCGGAGTTTCAAGGGTTCCGTTAGGTCCGAATGGTGATTTTGGACTTAGGTGTATGCCCGGATTTGCATTTGAATGTTTCTAGAAGGTTTGAGCACTAATTGGCGAAAATTGAAAATTAGAAGGCTTGGAATGTTCATAAGTTTGACCTGGAGTTGACTTTGATGTTATCATGTTCACATTGAGGTTTCGGGAATTGGAATAGCTTCGCTATGTAATTTGGGACTTGTGTGCAAAATTTGAGGTCTTTCCGAGTTGATTTGATATGGTTCGGCAAGAGTTTTAGAAGGTGGAAGTTCATTAGTTCATTAGGCTTGAATTGATGTGCGATTCGTGGTTTTAGTGTTGTTTGATGTGATTTGAGTCTTCGAGTAAGTTTGTATTGTGTTTTAGGACTTGTTGGTATGTTTGGATGGTGTCCCGGGGACCCCTAGTGTGTTTCGGGTGAGTTTTGGACATGTTTGGACATTTCGGCGCGTTGATGATATTCTGGAGTGAGTGAAGTGCGGAGAGCACATTTTGGGAGTGCTGAGACAAAGCCCATGTGCGGCCGCACACAAACTTTTGCGGGGGCAATGGCCAAAGTGCGGACTGTGGTGAGGGGCGCAACAGGGAAATCTGTAGGTTTGTTGGTCCAACTTCGGGAGCTTATATCTTGCAATCTATAATGAATTTGGAGATGATCCAGAAATGAAAGTTCTATCCCTTTGAGTTTAGTTTCCATAAAATCAAACCGTTTATCATTTGGATATTCTTACATAAAGTTATGATCAATGTACTGAAAACTGGTAGTGCAATCGCTGCTGAAGTGCGGCCGCACAATATGGATTGCGGTCGCATGACTTGGAAGTGCGGACCACACTAGGAAATGTGTGGTCAGCACTGTGAGAGATCAGATGTTGTAGTATATAAACCAGATTTTTGGACTTCTAATTCATTCTTCACCACTTTAGAGACTTGGGAGCTCGGGTTTGAAGGGTTTCAACCTAGACCTTCATCTACAAGCTTAGGGTAAGTGATTCTAACATATATTTATGAGATTTTCATGAATCCATCACTAGTTTTAACATCAAAACATGGGATTTAACAAGAGAAACTGGGGTTTTGTCAAAACCTTTCAGAAAGGAAATTTTTGAGCTTTGAACATTGATTCGGAGTCGGATTTGAGTGAAACTAGTATGGTCGGACTCGTTATTGAATGTGTGTTTAGATTTTGTTAGTTTTATTGGATTCCGGGCACGTGGGTTCGAGGTTTAAATTTGTTGACCTTTCGAGCGGAATTGGAAATTGTTATAAATTAATTAGTTATTATGTTGGAGTATATTTTTATTGGTTTTTTGGATTGTTTGACTAGTTTCGAATCGATGGGCATTGCTTTAAGGTGCTAGAGAGGCGTTGGAGCCAGTTATGGAACTTTGGAGCGAGATAAGTCTCTTGTCTAACCTTGTGGGGGGAATTTACCCCGTAGGTATTATTCTTGTTACATGCTACATGTTGTGGGAGTTATGCATGTATGAGCTGACGAGTGTCCGTACGTATGTTAGAATTCCTGATTATGTCTGGGTAGACTTAGATTCACGCCATACTTTAATTGTACTATTTGAGTTATCCCTGCATGTTTAATTACTTTATTCCGCATTATGACTTGAGACTAGACTCGCGTAGAGTAATGGATTCACTATTTTGATATTCGACGAGCCCCTTGATTAGCCGCGGAAAATTATGCTTCCCTTACGAATTTCTCTCACGTTGTGCGTATTCATTGAAAAGTTTCCTTAAATTTCACAACTCACACGTATATTCATGAGTGGAGTCAAGGACCCATTAAAGCCTCTTACACTAATGGGATCGGTCCGCTCGCCTCAGCAGGATTATGTACCATACTCTTATGGGATTAGGCCCTTCACCTCGGCAGGATTATGTACCACACTTTTATGGGATCGGGTCATTCGCCTTGGCAAGATTATGTAATAAACTCTTATAGGATCAGGCCGTTCACCTCGGCAGGACATTGGAACATACTCTTATGGGATCGGGCCGTTCGCCTTGGCAGTATCATGTATCATACTCTTATGGGATTGGGCTGCTCACCTCGGCATTTTGATAAAACTCTCTTATGGGATCGGGCCATTCGGCTTGGCAGAATCGTGCGAAATACTTGATAAGGAGTCTGCGCACTCATAAATTTCCTGACTTAAGATGTGACCGTTGATTTTGTATTGACCATTACGTATTCCATATGAGGAGGTAACCAATAATTGAGGACTTTGTGTTTTTTGTTTAGCTGTAGACCATATTATTTGTCCATATTTGTACTCATTGTTTACTTACCATGTTTCATACTTGTCTACTTTATTATATTTGATTAACTAGATCTCTAGTAAGTGTCAAAGTCGACTCCTCGTCACTACCTCTTCGGGGTTAGGCTAGATACTTATTTGTATGTGTTGATTTACGTACTCATATTTCACTTCTGCACTAAATGTGCAGGATCTGACAGGTTCATTTGGTGCTCATTTGGGCGCATAGGCGCAATTGCAGAGGGGACTTCATGGTGAGCTGCATTCTTCGCTACGATTCATAGCACACAAAGTCTACATCATAACTATTTACTTTATCCTTTCTATCTTGCATTCCAGATAGATGTTGTATTGTTATTGTACTTTCTAGTAGATGTTCATACACTTGTGATATCGGGTTTTGGAGATTCCTAGTAGATGCTCATTATTGTAGTCCTCGTTATTACCATCATCTCACTTTATGATTATTTATATTCAGAATTCGGTAAAGAAAAGCACAGGTTTCTATGAGTGCCAGATTTTATTCTATTTAATTAATGAGATTCATGATTTCAAGAATAATAAAATGAATAACTAAGTTGGTAATGCACTATTGGCTTGCCTAACCGCGATGTTGGGCGCCATCACGCCTTAGTGGTTTTTGAGCCGTGACTAGTTGGTATCAAAGCCCTAGGTTCATAGGTTTTACATTTTATAAGCAAATGTCTAGTAGAGTCTTGTGGATCGGTATGATGCCGTCCATACCTATCTTCGAGAAGCTACAGGGCATCTAGGATAAACTTCCCATCTTTCTTTCCTTATCGTGCGACATTGATTCAGCTTGAAGCATATCTTTTTGAACTCATTCCACTCACTTATATGCGTATGTGAGCGCTCGGTATCAGTTGTGCATTGACGGCTTATGATTCCATGGATGAGGTACGAGATTTGTTTTTTTTGTATTTTGGTGATGGGCCAGTCTAGAGGACTTGAGGCTAGGTTTAGACCGCAGCTTAGGCTCGGTAGTTCCAGTTATGGGAGCATCTGCTTTTGGACTTATATGTCTGCTAGTGTCCTTAGAAGTGGGATTTTATGGCTTGGTGAGTAGTTGGATGGCTATATGACGAGTATGATGTGACTGCGGGATGTGTTCCTATGGTTTGAATGTGACGGGGAGAGTTTGCTTGAGATGTGAAAAGGACTATTGGATGCTTGATTTCTATCTTGATGTGTTGTACAGTCTCGAGTTATGATCATGTTGAGGGATCTTTTATGTTGTTTACTTGTGGAACGAAGTGGATTCTCATGTCTTGTTGATGAGTTCAGACTCAGGAAGATTTAGTGATTGCGTAGCAGTTGTGGCTACAAAAGGGCATAGGGAGATGCCGGTTTGCGGCTAAGTAGGTGGGTGGAGAGTTTCTTTCTACCAGTGGGTCATATATGTTGCTATTTGAGTTGGATCGGTGGTGAAAGTTGACTTGAGTGTCACGAGGATGAATGCAAGCTTAGCACATGATTTGAGGTATTTTATGGGTTGTGTTGTAGGAGCTTGTGAAGGATTTAGTAGAATCCCACTGCCGAATTTTGGCTGTAAAAGAGCATGGGTATTGTAAGATATCAAATGATTTGTTCTATGGCTTTGAGCCTAGTGGCGGAGTTTTCCATAGGCGATTTGATTGCATTGTTATATGTTGTATTGGTTTCGGTCTGAGGCATATTTGTGGGTCAGTTATGACTCCAGAGGTTGGGTTTGAGGATGACTTGAGCAAGGGGATTTCTGGATGCATGATGTATTACACCTTATGGACGTATGGAAGTCTCGAGAGTGGTTTAGGGTTGTTGTTCGTGACGGATGTAATGTACTAAGAAAAGGGATTTGCTCGGTTGCTCACAAGTGTGGATTACTTCTTTGGGTACTGGTGAGCTAATGGGGCAGAAGTCGTTCGGCCCGCTTGTGTGGTGCAATTGAGATTTGAGTAGAGTGAATGACCCTCGAGAAGGTTCTAATGAATTCAAGGTTTATATATCGCAATTGAGAATTCTTCGGGTTTGTACATGACTAAGATCTGAGATCTGCAATTGATGGTGTCGGGACTTGCGGTATTTCTGTATCACTATGGATTCTACATTTTAGTATCAGGAAGAAAAAGGAAACAGTTTTAGATTCACATTAGGTCTCTTCATAGAAGGTATCTCGGATACGGTATTTTTAGTATTTAAATGGGAATACAACGGCTTATAGGCCTTAGCGCGGTGTGATTTTATGCCAGGATCTCTTATGGTGAGATTTCGGTAAGGATTGTGGTGTCCTGGCAAGAAGAAGTGAAAATTTGAAGGCAGTTTGGAAGGAACTAGTAGAAATAGGACAACTTGGTAGTAGGCTGGATCAACACTGTAATGGATATGATCGGTCCTTTGGGTACTTATGATGTGGTGAGTCTCTACAGGTGTTTTGTGGTAATACTCATGGGTTTGGCGACCTGCGTGGTTTGGCTGAGTTAGAGAGATTTAGTTCTGAAGACTTGGTTATGTGCAAATGTGTTTCAAAGAGTTCTCGGTGGTTTCTACCACAGTTTGAGATGGATATTTCCTACCGGCGTGAGGACCATGTTGCGTATTATGATTTTCTCCTGAATGGGATCAAATTGAAGGTTTCTAATTGATCGCGTAATGTATTCTGCTGGTGACTCAAAGTTGATTATGAGATTCTCGTGCTTTTCATATGATGGCATGATAGATGCGGTGCGTCTTGTGGGATTGAGATTTGCATATGCAAGGTCACGGTTAAGTTTTGAAGCGAAGGTCATGAATTCGTAGACAACATGGACGGTTTCAGATGGCTAGATAAATGCTATTACTACTTGGTAATTTCTGAGGAGGTGCGCATTTCAGAAGGCGCATTGTGTTTCGACTTGCGGATGCTTCCTTGGTATTGTGGTACCCGCCTGGTTGATTGACTGCTAATGTTTAAATGTTTGCTATGTGATAGAAGAATTATGGAAGAATTCCTCGCTGGACGATTGTGTATGAGCGATATGCTAGCCATTCGAGTGGTGGAGTTGGGATCGGCTATAGTGATTCGTGTGTTCTATTGATTTGGAGACTAAGAGTCCTTAGAAGCGGATTGTTTCATGGTTGTGGACTGTGAAGATGTGGCCAAGGTTAGCCAACTAGTAGTACATGTTATAGTTAGATCAGTGTGAACTTTTGGAGGGCTATTTATCCATTTGGGGATGACCGGAGCTAATTTGGGGGCCCATTGGTAGGTCCACTGAGGATGTGTATTCTACACCAGGTCGGATTTGTTGACTCAGAACTGTTTGTGTTGAGGGGTATGGCATTCGGTTAGAGTTGAGCTTGTTAGTGTTCGGATATGTTCTATGAGTTACTTTTCTATACTAGGAGGATTTGTGATTTATTGGTTTTATGCACACATGATGTGGTTCTGTTTGGGCCTTATAGCGGAATTCGAGCGAGAGGTTGATTAGGGTGTGGAATGGTTGATTGCGCCTTAGTTATGGTCTCCAGGCTGTGGTATATTATGTTATTATTTCTCATGCACTTCATGTACTTGATGTCGAATTGAGTGTAGTTGTTGATTTTTAGCAGTATGGCTTGAGGTATTTCATATGGACATGTGTTTGGGTGGGTCACGCATTGCAACGGGGCTATGTTGGGATATGATCCTTTCTGTTAGATTCATGTGTCTTGGTCTTACTATGTGTGATAGGTTCACAGCATTACGTTGTAGTGATACTTGTTGATCTTGCAGGACGGTTCTGTCATTTGAGTAATTTTCCATGATTGAGTACATTTGAATTATTGCTTATTGGTGCACTGATTGTACGGTTGTGACTTTAGGTTGTATTGGTGTCGCATGTCAATAGAATAGTTTTGTTTGATAAGTTAAGGATATTAGACCTAGAATGGATACTATCAGGTTTGATTACGGCATGTTAGGAAGAATAATATCGGAAGTTGGCTAAGAATTTGGCTTTGGTCCTTGTCGGACGAGAGAGAGAGAGAGAGAGCTCTATGACTTGTTGATCTGATAAGTGGTTATGAGTTTCTACTTATTTCTTTCATCATTGGCAAATGCACGAAGGTTTTGAACTAGGTTTCATTTGATATTAGGTTTATTACTAGTATCGGGTTTGTTTTGAGCTTCTACTATAATCGGGAATTATTTCTACGAGTTTGGGAGCTATGTGGTATTATCATGCGATTACATATTGAATTATGGTTATGACTTGATACAGCGTGATCAGACTTATATAATGTGTAGATGAGAGATTCGGGTCTTGTAAGGAATACCAGATGTTGGAAATTGGGTACTAAGGCTTACGAGCTAAGGTTGAATTAAAGATCTTCAGTTATGTTGTGTCATCGGGCTTATATAGATTGGGGTGACGTGGGATCACCCTCGGGTATGTGCATGGTAAGGTTACGCAGCAATTTGATGTCTTTGGAATGACTTTTGGCACGTTCAAGGACGAACGTATGTTTAAGTGGGGGAGAATGTAACGACCCAACCGGTTGTTTTGAGCATTTTCACTTCGTTCGGGGGTTTAAGAGCATGGGTAGCTCTGTATGATAAATTATGACTTGTGTGTATCGCTGGTTTCGGTTTTCGGGTGATTCGGAATTAGTTTGGAAGAATGAATTTTGTTGTTGAAGATTTAAGTTGGAAGAGTTTACCAAGTTTGACGTTTTAGTATTTGACTGCAGATCAGAGTTTTGAGGATTCCGTTAGGCCCAAATTGCGATTTTGAACTTGGGCGTATGGACAGATTTGCATTTGGATGTTTGTAGGTCTTGGTACTAATCGGAGAAAGTTGGAAATTAGAAGGCTTGAAATGTTCATGAGTTTGACCGGGAGTTGACTTCGATGTTATCGGGTTCGGGTTGTGGTTTCGGGAGTTGAAATAGCTTCGCTATGTTATTTGGGACTTGTGTGCACAATTTGAGGTCATTTAGAGTTGATTTGATATGGTTCGGCAAGAGTTTTAGAAGTTGGAAGTTCATTAGTTCATTAGGCTTGAACTGATGTGCGATTTATGATTTTGGTGTTGTTTGATGTGATTTGAGGCTTCGACTAAGTTCGTATTGTGTTTTAGAACTTGTTGGTATGTTTGGATGGGGTCCCGAGGACCCCGATTTCGGGTGAGTTTTGGACAAGTTTGGGCATTTTGACACTTTGATGATGTTCTGGAGCGAGTAAATGCGGAGGGAACATTTTGGGAATTCTGAGGCAAAGCTCATGTGCGGCCGGACACAAACTTTTGCGGGGGCAATAGCCAAAGTGCGGACCGCACAGAGGGCCGAAACAGGGAAATCTGCAGGTTTATTGGTCCGACTTCGGGAGCTTATATCTTGCAATCTATAAGGAATTTGGAGATGATCCAAACACAAAAGTTGTAGCCCTTTGCGTCTAGTTTCCGAAAAATCAAATCGATGCTCATTTGGATATTTTTACATAAAGTTATAGTCAATTTATTGAAGACTGGTAGTATAGTCACTGCTGAAGTATGGGCACACAATATGGATTTTGGCTGCAGGACTTGGAAGTGCGGACCACACTAGGAAATGTACGGTCAACACTGTGAGAGATCAGATTTTGTAGTTTATAAATGGGATTTTTGGACTTTTATTTCATTCTTCACCACTTTAAAGACGTAGGAGCTCGGGTTTGAAGGATTTCAAGCTAGACCTTCATCTACAAGCTTTTGGGTAAATGATTCTAACATATATCTATGAGATTTTCATGAATCCATCACTTGTTTTAACATCAAAACGTGGGATTTAACAAGAGAAATTGGGGTTTTGTCAATACGTTTCATAAAGGGATTTTTCGAGCATTAAACATCGATTCGGAGTTGGATTTGAGTGAAACTAGTATGGTTGGACTCGTTATTGAATGGGTGTTTGGATTTTATTAGTTTTGTTGGATTTCGGGCATGTGGGCCTGGGGTTTGACTTTGTTGACCTTTCGAGCGGAGTTGAGAATTATTATAAATTAATTAATTATGATGTTGGAGTATATTCTTTTTAGTTTTCCTGATTGTTTGACTAGTTTCGGATCGATGGGCATTGGAACTTTGGAGCGAGGTAAGTCTCCTGTCTAACCTTGTGAGGGGGAATTTACTCCGTAGGTGTTATTCTAGTTACATGCTACATGTTGTGGGAGCTACGCACGTATGAGGTGACGAATGTTTGTGTGTATGTTAGAATTCCTGATTATGTCCGGGTAGACTTAGATTTATGCCATGCTTTAATTGTACTATTTAAGTTATCTGTGACTGTTTAATTACTTTATTCCACATTATGACTTGAGACTAGACTCGCGTAGTGTAATGGATTCGCTATTTTTTATATTCGACCAGCCCTTTGATTGGCCGCGAAAAATTATGCTTCCCTTACGAATCTCTCCCGCGATGTGCATATTCATCGAAAAGTTTCCTTAAATTTCACAACTCACATGTATATTCGTGAGTGCGGTCAAGGACCCGTTAAAGCCTCTTACTCTTATGGGATCGAGTCGTTCGCCTCGGCAAGATTAGGTACCACACTCTTATGGGATTGGGCCACTCGCCTCAGCAGGATTATGTACTACACTCTTATGGGATCAGGATGTTCGCCTCGGTAATGTCATGTGCCGACCTTGGGGAGCGCGACAGTCGCTCAACCGAGATACTCCGGTCAAGCAAGCCTTTACAATACCTTCTACCCAACTCGCACATGAATAAAGAGAAGATACATTTATATCATTATAAACCACTGAGTGGATTCCATGAACAATGCCAATTCCATTACTATTAATCACTTCATTTTATGGTCTCAAAATACAGACACAATCATAGTTAAAGTGCAACAACTGATTCAAATACAACAAGGCTAGTTTGACTTTCCCAACACCCATATGCAATCCGCATTGTGTCTACGGAGCCTCTACGGATACTAAATACTATGATAATGCCGGCAACAAGGCCCCGAATATACCTCAAAACATAATACACGTGGGACAAAATATACACGACCCCGAATGAAGTGGGGCTCACCAAATCTACTGAGAAGAGGGTGTACTGCTATCAATGATCAATGCCACATGCTACAGAACCACTTGCATCCACTAAAGATACAGTGCCCCCAGTAAAAGGGACGTTAGTACATATGAAATAGTACTAGTATGTAAGACTAAACACCCTCTCATTAGAACGAATGATAACACAAGTAAGGACAGTCATAAATCAATGGAAGCCTCACAAAATACTAAAACATCAAACTAGGAGCAAGATAAGTGTCAAGTAAATTTCCATTATTTTAGGTTTGGAGATCTTAGCACAGATATACCACCGTGATTTTAGCACGGAGTCCGATCACGGCCCGATCGGCTAGGCCGTCTCATCCAAAGATATCAACCACAATCACAATCATTATCACGATTTCAATCAATATCTCAATAACAATTTCAAGCTCAATCACCACCATGTGTGCAGCATGGCGTCCGATCACGACCCGACCGGCTAGGCCATCTCACCACAATGTCATGTGGATCGACATCACCCCTTTCTAGCAATCGTCTCATCCCAATAAAGGGGAATATTCTCTTCACATCAATCTCATCCCAATAAAGGGGTACAATCACAATTCACTCCTACACCGGCATGTGTAGTTTCGGGGTTAGGTTATTTCAACCTACCCTTCCTCAGTGACCAATGATACTCCTAGGGTGTTTATTTATTTAAAGGGTTGACAACTCATTTCATTATCTTTTATATATCATTCAGTTCATTGGCACCGGTGGCCATAATACAATGTCACTCTTGGCACATTGGTCGTATTTCATACTTCATATTCATCTCTTTTACTTTCAAACATTATCACGGTTCATCAACAATAGAGCATTTCTATTCAAGACTTTGAGTCCACATATTGAGAAAATAAGAATGTTAAACACATTGAGATTTCTTACATAATTTGACAGGATAGCCTTTATTTGAATCACGACTTAAATATATAACATTTGGATATGCAAACCATGCTTCAAGCACATTTTCAAATAGAATATAACATACCAAGAACATTGGAATACATATTAATCATATATCTTTCGACACAAGGCTTATTCGGAATAATCAATTTATAATGAACAACTCGGGACTTACAAGGATATTGTGGGGTTCAATTCTAAGAGATGAGTTTAGCCAACATACCACGCCTCGAGCTTTATAGATTACTACAATGTTCCAAAATTCTTAGCCTCTTCGATCTATTTAGAAATATAACAAAATTGAACACAAATTAGGAGAGAGATTATGGTTCCAGCTCATTTGAGCATTTTATTAAACACTGGATGAGTATTATAATTTCAAGGTCCTCCTATGGTGGATTCCTCCATCCCACTACCCAAAGTCTAACCAATTTAGCTCAACACTCTTCCCCCAACCCTTGATATTACATGCATGCATAATGGACAACTCCCACACCCAAGAATTGCTTTTCTCATTACCTATTTTCAGCAAAATCACGAAATTGAGGGATAGGGAGTAGAATCTTACCTCTAGGATGAAGACCTAGTAAATTTTCTGGTGAATTCTTCAACTTTGAGCAAGAGTTAATGATCAATAAGCTTAGGAACTTCCCTCTAGAAATATCAGACTTTTGCTTCAAAAGTGACCCTCTAATTCAATATATCGAAATAGGGTCGAGTCAAAAATTAGAAAAAATAAATCCCCGATGCAGATCTGTGGTCGTATATGCGACTGCACAACGCTTCTGCGGTTCGCAAAATGGACTGCATAATGTCCCTCTGAAACTAGGCACTCCTACCTCACTCCGCGGTCCGCAAACCTATTCTACGGTCGCATAATGCGCCACAGAAGTTCCTTCTAGAAATTTTTGTGTTGGATCTGCGATGGGTTGTGCAGCCCGTAAAATTATTATGCGGCCGCATAATGGACTGCATAATGGTCCAAAAACTTTTCCAAAGTTTCTGCTTCAGTCTGTGGCAGATCTGCGGTCCGCATACCAGTTTTGCGACCGCATAATGGACCGCAGAAATGCCCTACACTTTCAAAATATTTCTTCAACTCCCCAACGCACTAGCCGCGAAGAATCTCTACAATCATCAACACATAAGTCCACTTCAGAAATACTAGGTTTTAGGTAAAATTTTACGGGGCCTTACATGTAAGATTATGTCACTCTTATAGGATCGGTCCGTTCGCTTCGGCAGGATATTGTAACATACTCTTATGGGATCGGTTCATTCGCGTCGGCAGTATCATGTATCATATTCTTATAGGATCGGGTCGTTCGACTCGGCATTTCTATAAAAAAATTCTTATGGGATCGGGTCGTTCGCCTCGGTAGAATCATGCGAAATACTTGATAAGGAGTCTGTGCACTCATAAATTTCCTGACTTGAGATATGACCGTTGATTTGGTGTTGACCATTATGTATTCTATGTGAGGAGGTAACCGATAATTGAGGACTTTGTGTTCATTGTTCAGTTGTAGACCGTATTATTTTTCCATATTTGTACTCATTGTTTAATTACCATGTTTCGTACTTGTCTAATTTATTATATTTGATTTACTAGACCTCTAGTAAGTGTCAAAGTCGGCCCCTCGTCACTACCTCTTCGGGGTTATGCTAGATATTTACTGGGTACGCATTGATTTACGTACTCATGCTGCACTTATGCACTAAATGTGCAGGATCTGACGGGTTCATTTGGTGGTCATTTGGGCGTGTAGGCACAACTGCGGAGGGGACTTCATGGTGAGCTGCATTCCATGCTACGATTCACAGCACACAGAGTCTCCATCATAACTATTTACTTTTTCTTGTCTATCTTGTATTCCAGATAGATGTAGTATTGTTATTGTACTTTCTAGTAAATGCTCATACACTTGTGATACCGGATTTTGGGGGTTCCTAATGGATGCTCATTATTGTAGTCCACGTTATTACCATCATCTCACTTTATGATTATTTTTATTCGGAATTCGGTAAAGAAAAGCATAGGTTTCTATGAGTGCCAGATTTTATTCTATTTATTTAATGAGATTCATGATTTCAAGAATAATAAAATGAATAACTAAGTTGGTAGTGCATCGTTGGCTTGCCTAACAGCGACGTTGGACACCATCACGGCCTATAGTGGTTATTGGGTCGTGACTTATTCGATGATGTGTGGTTTTTCTTCTACGCGATCGCAATGCATATGACTGTTCAGTTATCATAAGTACTCTATTTCGGACCTAGAACTCATTTTATCACATTTTGAGTTATAGTGCTCGGATTTGGGTAATTTTGGAGGGGATTTTCACCACATGGATTGGGGTAAGTATTTTTTATTCGGATTTGATTATATTACATGATTCCATCTTCAATTTGGCATATAATTTGATGGATATAAAAGAGGAATTGGGGGGGGGGGGGTTGTCTAAACATTTCTAAAGTAAATATTTGAGATTTAAACATCGATTCGGAGTCGGATTTGAGTGAAATTTATATGGTTGGACTCGTATTCTAATGGGTTATCGAAATTTGTGAGTTTTGTCAGATTCTGGGGTGCGGACCCAGGTTGACGTTTTTGTTGACTTTAAGTATTTGATTAAATATTTAACCTTTATCATTTGGGTTTGCTTCTTATGGCATTATTTGAAGATTTTGAGTTGCCTTTAGCTAGTTTCGAGCCATTCGGAGGTCGATTTAAGAGGGATGGTGCTTCTACTGTATCCATTTGGATTTTTTGAGGTAAGATTCTTGTCTTAATTTTTCTTACTAAATGATATTATTTGCCACATGCAGAGGTGATGCATATACGAGGTGATGAGCGTAAATGCATGAGCCAGGGTTTTCCATGCTCGGGAGGGGGAAATTATATACTTTCTTGTTGCTTTGATGAACCTGGTGATTCATTCACTTATGCTTTATTTAATTCTATAACGATTAAACCCAATTAAATGTGATAGAAATCATGTTAGAACATATGGTATCTTAAAAAGGATTTAATGTGTTATTTTCGGATAGTTTACATACTTATTTGACCGTAGCATCATCAACACCCATTTATACCCATTATTGTCTTGCCACTTGAGTTTCTTTATCCGTAATATGTGTGAAGATTAGGGCCTTAGGGATATGTTTGAGGGTTAATTCCGTGCATTGATATGATGTTGGCACGATGAGCAATTCCGTGTTGTTTGAAATGAGATTAGTTTGTGGGTTATGACCGTGCGAAAGGAAAGGAAGTTGGATTTCTGCTATGATTACACATTAGTTAAGTACTTACATACCCTTTACTTTGGTTTCTATTAATTTTTGATGTTTTATATGGTACTTTCCATTCGAATTCCTTACCTTGTTTGTTACTGGCCTACACCTTTACTTGATTTACTTCTGCTACGTATCCTCTTTAAATTCATGTCTTCACTTGTTACTAGTCCAAACCTTTTACATGCTTCTAATTGTCACATGATTTACTTGTTAAATGCCTTAATTTTGTTACATGCTTGCGCCCACTACATGCTTTAACTTGCTATATGTCTCCATTTACTATATGCTCTACTTACCATATGCCTTCATTGATTAAATGCCTTTACTTGCTATGTGCTTCTTCTTTCTACATGATTTCATATATCGAATGCCTTCATTGGATCCATGTTCTTACTTGATAAACAACTTTGCCCGTTTCATGTATTACTCTCCTCTGCTTAATCGGATTGGGTGACTTGTAGATTGGTTGTGTGATATACCTTGTCATTATATATGGTGGAATAGTTGTTGATATTGGACTGCTCATTCAACTCAGTTGAGTTGTATTACCTAGTCAAATACTGCGTGTTCATTTTCTTAGCACTGCATTGTGAACTTTTCCCACGTTTGGTTGTTGTTGTGATTTCATATGTATTGTTGATATTGTGGATCAGGTTGCATTCCACAATGATATTGATATGAGATATGAGATTAACATGTATATATCGGGGATCGGGTTGCGTGCCGCAACAGATAAGAACGTGCATTATGGTTATTCATATCTTTTGATTTCTATCATTGTATCATGTTGTGCGGCTAAGAAGTGATGATATTATTGGGCCCGATGCCATTTGTATTCTTGTTCCGTTCATTACATGATTATGTGTGTATCCTTTCTTGTATTTGCTCTTTCTTCTTTTCGTCTGCATAGGTACAAATATAAGTAGGTATCTTTTAACTTAAAACATCGCCACTACTTCACTGAGGTTAGTTAAGATACTTTCTGAGTACATGGGGTCGATTGTACTCATGCTACACTTTTGCACCTTGTGTGCAGATCTTGGAGCTACATAGTTGTGGAAGACGAAGCCTTGCACTAAAGGCTCCCCAGTGTTCAAGATTCAGGCGACCCCTTGTTCATGGTAGTTTAGGACTTAAACTCTGTTTATGTAAACTTCAAACAGATATTGTACTATTTCTTTATTTGGGTTTTGTAAATCTAAATTATAGTGGCTCATGACTTGTACTACCAATTCTTGGAAGATTGTCTACAATTCAGTCATTTAATTTCTTGTTATTAATCATTTATCACTTGAGTTACCTTGTACTATGTTGGCTTACATAGCATTAGGGTTAGGTGTCATCACGACTAGGTAGATTTTGGGTCGTGACAGTGAATATAAAGATAGTCCACACATTCAAGTATGAGTTTGAACATAATTTAATGACATCACACAATTGAACAAAAGTCACTCACTCTCGCAAAGAAGTTCATGTGCACCCTGTGGTCGTACCATAGGCTTGCCCATAATGTACATCTCTACTAATCTAAGCTAGCCAAGCCTAGGATCAATTATGTCTTTCTGGGTTGTAATGTAGGCTAGAAGATGGGTAGGATAAATTTAGATATTAGTGACTACCATCCTAAGCACTATAATACACTACACTCAATATTCAAGAACATATTCTTCTCAACCAATTCACGTTGCCATAAAACCATGCACAACTTAGCCCTTTTTGTTTGTAGCACTTCTACATCCCCACTAGCATGAATTAAGAAGATTAGGAGGTGTGTTTTTCCCTTTTTGGATATCAACATTCTTCACATTTCTTTCCTTTATATTTTTCTTTCAAATTTTTTCTCTCTCTTTTTTTTTTCAAACACCCCCTACATTAAGGTTCTCGGCTAGGGGTCCTTCATAACTTTATTTGCACCTTTTGGGCCCTTCCATGGTTCCACTCAAAAGCAACTTCCCTATATGCTATCTTGCTTCTTTTAGTGACTAAGTACCTTCGGAGGTAAAGGTTCAACAAGCTTAAGTTAAGAACAAAAATGGGGATATGACTTATAATATGGGTGCTAAAGAAAAGGTCTACATGCTCAAATGGGCTAACAACGGAAAATCTTAGTTGTAAGTGACAAGCACATCCATGATCAAGCAAAGAAATTCTTACGTCGTCTCATAGACAAGCATACTTAATGATTTTGCTTTTATTAACATACGGGAAAAGTTCTAGATTACACAGAATAGCACGGAATATCATGAATCCTCACACATACATTGCACATGACTCAGTCAAGCCGTTTCTATTCAACTCTCAAGTCAAGGAAGTACACATAGTTGAGAAAATTAAGAAGCAATGCACTAGATGCCATACGTTTCAAGCAACTGAGAAAAAGCGTCACACAGTAGGCTATTCATTTTCAACTTAGGCATCATATTTCAAACCAAATACCACAGGAAGATATATCGCATTACATAGCCTAGATATTCCAGGATCAAACATGCCAGTAGGTATCTAGAACAACTCAGTTTTCCTTCCTATTCTACTCCGGAAAGATAGAAAAATACCCGGTTCAAATTACACCCCTTGAAAAAGAACCGGTGCCCAAAGAAAAACAAAGAGAATTACTAATAACTACCACTAATAAAAACAAAAGAAAATCTCTTTGGTGTTTTTGTTTTAAATCAGACCTTAATCCCTCAAGAAAACAGTCTAAGAGATCTATCGTCGGGAAAAGTCCAAACTTTTCTGTTTTTTTATATTTGTCTACTAACTCTAAGCTAGACTACTACTAAAGTACGAGTTATGACTACTAAAAAATGAACGATAGAGTTTATACAATTACAATACACAGAAAGTTAATCCCCTACCCCACACTTAATGCATGCATAGTCCTCGATGCATATAAAATATCAAAACTAAGGTAAGGTGGAAGAAAAACCTCCTTGCTAATCTGACACCTCTGGGTCATACTCAGATCCCTCATCATGCGACCACACACTAGCCGAAGCTCCAGCCTCATCATCATCCACACTAATGTCATCGGCCTAGTAACCTCATCATCAATAGCACCCTCATCGTCTGATCTAGCTACTGCGTTTTCATCTTCAAACGAGTGAATGGGACTTCCAGGTGCGATCCCCAGCATCTCCTTTGTGGCACAATATAGTGGGTACTTAGTGTTCAGTTGCGTCCTCTCCTCATCAGTCACTCCAAGCCGACACATCATTAAATTCAGCGACCCATAGATATACCTATTGAAGTACTCCTTACGCTCATTCTGAGCTGTCGTGCTCAGCTTGGTAGTGGTGTCCAGCAGTGTCGTGATGTTAATCAATCCCTCCCGGGCCATCTCGCCAAGCATAATCTCACCAACATTGATCGGCTGCCCAATCATTAGAAAGTAAATCAGACACACCCGAGCACGAGTGCATCCCGTATTGTGTTCCACCGGAATCAACCTTGCTTACACAAACTTCTACCACACCTTGGATATCTTGTTGAAATCAACAGGTAGGAGCTCATTGTGTCTGCGACCTTCCTTGTCCACTTAGCATTTGAATCTACTCCACAATTAGTGTGACAAATGGCAGTGTATTTTGGGCTCTTCACAAATCTTGGCAAAATCTTCGGGTTTGGACAGTCAACCCTTAAGAACTTGTACAAAGGATCCCTATCAAGTGGTACCTCCCTTCCTCTCACCCATGACATGCACATGTCCTCATTCCAATTAGCATACAACTCCTTAATCGTGCTCAAGTTTGCATGTCCAGGACACTCTAGCAGTTTATCCATCTTCAAGCTTCTCAGCCTCTCTAGCACCGGAGGGAAGTTCCTATCCAAAGTGGTCACATTGATCCCCATCTCTGAGACATATCTCCCATACGGCTCGAACGAATGGTACCATTGGATAGCATCCTCGCAAACCAATTTCAATTTGGCCTGTGGTCCCAAGGGTGCGTATTCGGACCCCTCGGCAACTTACTTTCCTTTAGCTTGCCTAGACGATCCCTCGCCTTGTTTGATCTTCTTGGGAGGGGGAGCAGTAGTGAAGGACTTTCCCGCACCTTCGCTTTTTCAGCACCATCATGAGCCATTGCAATCTACAAAACAATCACCTTGTATGTGAGAAATAATCGAGAAACTCGCCTAAGGTGAAAGTGAATGTCTAATATGATCCCACACTTAGAACCGAAGGCTCTATGCAAAATTCTCACATTGGAGGCATAACAACTCAAAAATGGTGCACAAAAACGGCAATGAGTACTCAAGACTTCCCCACGCCACGCAACCATAATGTCATGCATCATATCGTAGTAAAGAAACTAGTTGAATAGAGCATATAATTGGGGGTTTTGGAGGAAATCAAACATGAGAAGGACAACCTCCAATTACTTCGACGAAATATAATACACTAACTTATCCTAACATATGACATATAATACAACATACATGGTATATACACAAATTCGTGGGTAGGGAGGTTATGGAATGGTACTCATAGCTAACAAGCATCGGGCGATATCGACCCACCCCCAAAACACTCCACACTTAGCCTAAAAAATCATACAAAAATATTCGACTACTCAGACTTTACCGGTGCACAATTTATACACTTAGACAATTTATCGAACATGTGATGGACATCACTTGTGTTCATCATAAGTCAATTATGGGGCATAAAGTTTACCCTCCCAAATTTGAATGAGGTAGAGGGAATTATAGTTTACTACTCCGTATAGCACAATTACAACCAATTTTCATTTCAAATTCATGCCACCCACCCTCTAACTCAAGTTCTAAACCTAGGGGGAAATTTGGGGTGGAACATAACAATGGGAGAATAGGGAAACACAAAAGCAAGTGAAGTAATCACAAAATCAAGTGAAATAAATGAGAGAAAAAAAGGGCGGGGGACATGCCTAGAGCAAACCAGACACAAGAGAGAGAGAGAGAGAGAGAGAGAGAGAGAGAGAGAGAGAGAGAGAGAGAGAGATTTGGAGGAAGAGAGTGGGGAAAGAGAAAGAGAGAATACGGGTGAGAGAGGAAAAGGGAGGGGGTTAGGGTTATTTTAATTTGATTTGAAAAGGGCAATGGGTATGTTTATGGGTTATTAAATGAGTTAAAATGGATATCCGGGTCGGGGTCAATGGTATCTTGGCAAATTGCTTTTGGACCAGCACCAGTGTAGCGTGAAGCGCTGGCCTGGACGCTGGGTGACCTATATTTCTTTTTAATACTCTCCATTCTACCCGAACATTTTATACATAACATGCAAATTCCAATACCACTCCTACCTACGACTTCTAGGACTACAAAGAAAATAAAACATTACTTTACTCTAACTAAAAAGAGAAATACTAATCTACGAAAGCAATAAAAATTAGGTTGCCTCCCAACAAGCACCTGATTTAACGTTATGGCATGACGCAAGGCCTCGCTTACTCATCAGCGAGTAGAACTTTTGTCTTCTGAAGATCAATAACACCTCCCCAATAGTGTTTGACCATTTGCCCATTCATCGAAAATTTCCTTTCTCCATTTAAAGAGTGCAGCTCGAGGTGACTTTCACCACCTCAAACGGACCTGACCACCTTGATTTTAACTTCCTAGAAAATAACTTGTGCCTAGAATTGAACAATAGTACCTTTTGTCCTGGTTTGAAGTGACGGGGTTTGATACGCCTGTCATGCCATCTCTTGGTTTTCTCCTTGTAGAGCTTGGAATTTATATATGCGTGCACCCTTAACTCGTCTAACTCATTCAATCGTAAGAGTCTCCTTTCTCCCGCAGCTTCCAAGTCCATATTCATCTTCTTAATCGCCCAATACGTCTTATGTTAAAGTTCAATTGGTAAGTGACATGCCTTCCCATACACTAGCTTGTACAGAGATGCTCCAATTGGTGTTTTTTATGTAATTCTATATGCCCAATCCTTTAGGTTCACACCCATTATCTTCTCTAGTATTTGCTTTATCTCTTTGTTTGACACTTCAAATTGTCCACTTATTTGTGGATGATACGCAATGGCGACTCTATGGTGGACCCCATATTTTGCTAGAAGGTTATTTAGCAACCGATTACATAAATGTGTTCCTTCATCACTAATCAAGGAACGTGGAGTCCCAAACCTCGAGAATATGCTCTTTTTCACAAAAGTGGCTACCACCTTGGCATCATTGGTTGGCAATGCAACATCTTCCACCCGTTTGGACGTGTAGTCCATCGCTAGAAAGATGTACTTGTTTCCTCTTGACAATGGGAATGGTCCCATGAAATCTTTGCCCCACACATCAAAAATCTCCACCTCTAGGATATTATTCAAAGGCATCTCATTCCTTCTCGTGATTGTTCTTGTTCTATGACACTGGTCACACTTCTTAACAAATACGTGGGCATCTTTGAATAATGTTGGCCAATAGAACCCCCCGACTACAACACATTTGCAGCGGTCCTATCGCCTATATGATTACCCCATAAGGCGAGGCATGGCAGTCATACAACACTTGTTCCACCTCATTTTCAGGAATACACCTCCTCATTAACTAATCAGCACACTATCTGTACAAGAATGGCTCATCCCAGTAGTAAACGTTCACATCATGTAGTAACCTCTTCCTGGCCTCATACTAGATTTCAGGAGGGAGAACTCCACTTATAATGTAGTTCATATAATCTGCGTACCACGGAGCAGGGTAACGTGTGATGGCAATAAGTTACTCATCGGGGAATGTCTCCTTAATTTGTCCACCTTTCTCCATGTGTTCATGATTTTCCAGCCGCGACAGGTGGTTGGCCACTTGATTTTTTGTGCCCTTCCGATCTCGTATTTCTACGTCAAACTCCTGAAACAATAAAAACTAGTGCATCAATCTAGCTTTGGATTATTTTTTCAAAAATAGATTCTTGATTGTTGTGTGATCGGTATGGACAATGACTTTTGCTCCCACCAAGTAGGCCCGAAATTTCTCGAATACCCACACAACTGCCAACAGCTCTTTCTTGGTAGTGGTGTAATTCAATTGTGCATCATCAAGAGTCTTACTCGCATAGTATATGGAGTAAAATATCTTGTCTTTTCTCTCATCCAACACTACTCCAATATCATGGTCATTTGCATCACACATAAGTTCAAATGGAAAGGACCAATCTGGTTCCACAATAATTGGTTCAGCCACCAACATTTCCTTAAGCTCATCAAACGCCTTCAGACAGGCCTCATCAAATTTGAATGTCACATCCTTTTCGAGTAACCTGCACAAAGGAGTAGCAATTTTAGAAAAAAAAATTAATAAATAATCTATAGAAACCCTCGTGTCCCAAGAAACTCCGGACACCCTTCACAGAAATGGGTGGAGATAATTTTACAACTGCCTCCACCTTCGCTTTATCAACTTCAATGCCTCTCCTTCAGACTCTATGGCTCAGAACGATGCCATCTTGCATAATGAAGTGGCACTTTTTCCAATTCAGGACCAAATTCATTTCTTCACATCATGCCAACACTTCGGCCAAATATTTCAAACAATCATCATAAGAAGACACAAAGACTGAAAAGTCATCCATGAAGACTTCTACAATTTGTTTTACCATATCGGTGAAAATGGCCATCATGCACCTTTGGAAAGTTGTCGGTGCATTACAAAGACCGAATGGCATTCTCTTAAAGTTAAAACTACCATAAGGGCATGTGAAAGTTATTTTCTCTTGATCCTCTGGGGCTATAACAATCTGGTTGTACCCCGAATAACCATGAAGGAAGTAGTAGTATTCAAGTCCAACTAACCTGTCCAACATCTGGTCAATGAATAAAAGTGGATAATGATCTTTGCGGGTTACTTTGTTGAGCCTTTTATAATTAATGCAGACTCTCCACCCCATCACGGTTGTGAGTAGGAATTAGCTCATTTTTCTTGCTCTCTACAACAGTCATCCCGCCCTTTTTAGCCACACATTGTATTGTTAGAAATAGGGAAGATGATACTTGCATAGAGCCACTTAATTACTTCCTTCTTCACGACCTGTTTCATAATGGAATTTAACCTCCTTTGTTTCTCAACACTTGGGTGGTGTCGATCTTCCATAAAAATTTTATGCATGCAAAATGATGGACGAATTCCCCTAATATTAGCAATTGTCCACCCAATGGCTCTTTTATGATCATGAAGGACTCTTATTAGCTTTTCTTCTTAAAATGTAGTCAAGCTGGATGAGATAATTACTGCCAATGTTCCATCACTCCTCGGGTAGGCAAAGCACAAGTGCGCTGGTAGAGGCTTGGGCTCCAGTTTCGAGACTTCTTTAATAGAAGGTTTAGGTGGAGCTAATGTCACTAGTCGATCTAAATCTTCAAATCTTCCAAGCCCATGAACAAACTTGCAAGCCATGTTAAGGACTTGCTCAATCTTTTCTACCAACTCATCTTCACTTTCTTCTTCATCCCTCAATAAACCTCGTTCAAGGGGGTCTGTGGGGCTCATATAAGGCATCACTAAGGTCACATTATTTTCCACCACGGTAATCATGGATAGCTCTTCATAGTGAACTGGCAATTTGAGTGCTTTGTAAAAATTAAAGACCTCTACTCGATTGCTCACTCTCATTGTCATTCTCCCTCTACAAACATCAATAATAGCTCGACCCGTGGCTAGTAATGGATGCCCCAAAATACATGGGACTTCTTGATCATGCACGTAGTCAAAGATAATGAAATTAGCAGGGAATATGAAAGAACCCACTTGTACTAACACATCTTCAATCACCCCTTCTGGACTAGAAAGGTATCGATCTGCCTATTGCAATATTGTAGTAGGTCGCAGTTCGCCCAATCCCAGTTTCTTGAAAACAGATAGCGGCATCAAGTTGATGCTCGCTCCAAGATCACATAAGGCTCGTCCAACAGTGTGCTTACCAATCAATATCTGAATAGTGAAACTCCCTAAATCCTTCAATTTCTAAGGTAGCATACTTTGAATTTGTGAACTAGATTCTTCCATGAGTGCCACAGATTCAAACTCGGCTAACCTTCTTTTATTTGCCACTATGTCTTTGATATATTTTTCATATTTGGGTACATCCTGCAAGATATCTACCAATAGGATATTGATTTCTACTTGCTTCAAAATTTCCAAGAATTTCTTATAGGAAGTTATATCCTTCATTTTATGTAATCTCTACGAAAAAGAGGGTGGTCTCTTAGCCATTATAGGTGATGGTGGCCATGCCACTCTTTAGCTGGCCTTTCTACTATAATCTCTTCTGGTACCTCATCTTCCACATTGACCGATTTTTCAGCAAAAGTGACTTGTTTTCACTTTTTGGAGGGAACTTTCACCAAATATTTTTCATTTTGCAACATCATAACATTAACATGAGCTTTAGGATTTTTCTCAGTATCACTTAGAAGGGCCCCGGCTGGCCGAGTATTTTAGGCATTGGCAAGTTGCCCAATTTGTCGCTCTAGATTCTGAATGGCGACTGAGTGGGTTGCCGCTTGGGCTTGATGGTCATACATCATCTTCTTTAGCATCTCCTCAATATTGCTCATTGGGTTTGTCATTTTTTCAGCATGTGGTGGTCTATATATTGTTGTTGAGGAGCTTGTGGAATGTATTAATTCTAGGTGTTCTCATACTGATTTTTCTGGCCTCTATTTGTATTACCTACAAAGCATACAGACTCTGGATTTGCTGGACATAGATTACTCGTGTGACCCTCTCCACAAACTTCATAAAACGTCTGAACTTTTTACACTGGTTGAACTTGCTGCTTATTTAGAACCATGGCCATCTTATTGAATTGGTTTGCCATTGTAGCAACATGTGCCGATAATGCGGAAACACATCTAGCTTAAGGACCCCTGCAATTTTCTGGACTGTATGTCTGCCCGTCTCTCCTTACCAATCAGGATTACTTTTTGAGAATTTGTTCAACAATGCATAAATCTAATCAAAACTTTTCTCCAACACTTGACCACCGGCTGCAGCATCTACCATGATCTTAATTCTCTAGTTTATCCCTTCTATGAATGTATGAGCCAACACTTTATTAGTTTGATTATGATTAGGACAATCCCGAAGCAGCCCCTTGAACCTCTCCCAAGCAGAATATAAGGACTCTCCCTCCTTCTGTTGAAAAGTGATTATCTCACTTCTGATCTTTGCAGTTTTGCCTGAAAGGAGAACTGTGCCAAAACTTTACGTGCCAGATCATTCCATGATGTAATAGAGTTAGCCGGTTTCACCTTTAACCATCTCTATGTTTCGCCCAACAAAGAGAAAGGAAATAGTGTGAGCCTCACATAGTTCGGTGTGACTCCACTCATGATATAAGTATTACTTATCTCCAAGAAGTTCAGAATGTATTGTTGTAGATCCTCATGCGGTAGACCCATGAATTTTCCGTTTGCATGTAACAACTGGATCATGCTATGTTTCAGCTCAAAGTGCCCAGTGATTCTGGGCTTCACAATTATAGAGGTGCATTAGAAATGCTAGGCATCACCACCTCCTGTACAGCCAAAGGTTGCCCATATGCTATCTCTATAGGTAGCTGAACAAGTTCCTGAAGATTATTTGTGTCCCTTGATTCTCTCAACCTTCTGTGAAATGTTCTCTTAGGTTCGGGTCAAAGCCTCAATCTTGTCTCCTGAACCTTCGAATTCAAACAAAGTTCCTGAGAACAGAGCAACCAATAATAAACGTTAGACTTGACGAAATAAACAATAAAAGTTAAAGTTGGTAAAGTAGTCAATATTCAAGTCCCTGGAAACAGCGTCAAAAACTTGCTACTTCCAAATGCACACTCAAGTATACATGGTCAACAAGTAATATAATAATGAGTGAAGTGTCGAACCCACAAAGACTTATGTTTAACTACCTACTAATTTCACTCAACTTGTTATTCAATCAAGTCAATCAAGGTTGATTTTGTGTTTTATAACTACTTAGTAAATGTAGTAGTTAACTAATTTAGCAGGCAGAAAATGGTTGTTCAAGAATTTAATAGAGATAAACATTCCAAGGTTGTGATCGATTCACCAATCCTATTGTACTCTAACTAACTTCCCTTTTCATACAATTCGCTTATGGTTTATCGAGCAAGGTATACCCATTGTATTCTCCTGAATTACTACTCGTATGTCCAAAATAGATTAGCATTTATATTCCTATGGAATTAATGTATCAAGAACGCATTAAGATTAATTCCTATTAATCTTTCAAGAACTCATTAAGATCACGATTCATGCTTATATTCCTATGAAATCAATCCATCAAGAACGCATTAAGATCACGATATTTAATTAAGCATGATGATTAGGTATATTCATATTCTAGCCACAAATCCTCCCCCACTTTAGAGTTAAGATCATGCCCTCTTTAATTCTTCTCTTATCTAAACATAGCTTTCCCAAGCGTAATTCAGATAGTTGATATAACTTGACCATTGGCCAGACAATCAAGCAATTAAACACAGAATTGAAGAAATAACTATGTAATAACAAATTATAATCAAGAAGAAGTTAATGTCAAACAACAATATTTATGGTTAAATCATAACCCCAGAACTAATGGGTCTTGGTCACTCATGATAATATTAAACAATTTCACAAGTGTTGACTTATTGAAAATACTAAGAATAATGAAGAAAACCTGAGAATTCTTGATCCCGAGTGTTCAGTTCTTGTATTTTCCTCTCAAAGTGGCGTCCCTCCTTAAAATAGGTTTAGACTTCTTTTTATACGAGTTGGGGTCGTGTAGGGCCAAAAATACTTGTCCCGAGCAAAATATGAAAAGTCCCTGTCCCAACATCCAGGGCAGCATGAAGCAATGGCCCTGCGCTGGGCTGTGTGTTGAAATTTTTTAGCTCCTAGTTTTTTTGCCCCAGCCAGTGCGACGTGCTGGCCTGGGCGCTAGCCTGGCGCGACTTTCTTCTTTTCTCCTCTTTTTTGTTCAAATCGTGTCCTTTCATTCCACATTACTCAGGATGACTCCTACACATAAAAATACCACTAATTAGCATAAATCATTATATTACACATACAATTCGACGAGATTTGAGTAAAATGCAAGGCGGATACAAATGAACATACTTTAAGCCAAATATCAAAATTGATTCCCCAAGTACACGCAAGTATATGTGTCCGTCAAGTAATAAAGTGACACAGAAGTTTGATGTCGAACCCACAGAGACTTAGATTAATTATTAACTAAGCTAACTACAACTAATTTATTGTCTAAGTTAATCAAAAGTGTTGGGTATTCTATTAAAGCTACTATTGCAAAATTTAAACGCGTAAACAACTAATTTAATAAGAAGCGATTGTGGTTGGATTTTAATCAATGAAGATGAAGATTCTAGGGTTGTGGTCGGCTTATCAATCCTATTGAGTTCATAATTATACCTGTTAATCTGAATTATCTATCATTGCTAGTTGACTGGATCATTTGTATAAATAGCATGTTCTCACATTACTACCCGTATATCCATAATATATCAACCATATATTCCTATGGTATTGAATCTATCATGAATGAAGATAATACGGCATTCAGCTAAGCAAGATGGTTAGGTATATTCTTATCCTAACCGCGAAATTCTTCCCCGAGCCACGGGTTCAGAAACAAGCTCTCTTTAATTCTACTCTAATTTAAACATGACTTTCCCAAGCATAGCATATATAGTAAATAGAACTCAATTGTTGGCCAACCAATTAAGCAATTATGCACAGAATCATAAAAACAACCACAGTAACTCGAATCCACAAAGACGTAGTTAATAAACGTCAATATTCATGAAAACCAAAACCCTAGAAAGAGAAGTTTTAGCTCCACATAGACATGATAGCCGACCAACAAATCATTCGAAAAAATATAAAAATTAATAAATTTGGCAGAAGAAAAGATGAAATCTAGCCTCCATGGAGGTTTTGTGCTCTCCCTTAGTCCAAAATTTCCTCTCAAAACGTCCAACTCCCTTCTTAAACATGTTTAGGGAATATTGATAGGCTAGGGATCAAAGTCTCCAAGTCCAAAACTAAGTAGAAAATAATTTATTCGCAGACTGGGGGACTAGGCCTTAAGCCAGGTGAGGGCTGGTTTGTAGCGCGCCATAAACCATGCGAGACCTGTGTAAGGCCAGGTTGAGCTCGCCTTAAGCCAGGCGGGGCAAAGTACTTTTTCTTTTCTCCGTTTTTCTTTTTTCCGTGCTCTTTTCTAGTTTCTTCAACATCGTTTTGTGCAACTTTCATACCTTTATGCATTTTAATGATCTACACATAAAAATAACTCAATTAAGCTCAAATTCCGCACAAAATAATTATTAAAATACCAAAATATAAGGTAAGTAATGCACAAAAATATAGAATTATAGCCAAACATCACTAACCCACACTTAAACGTTGTTATTCCTCGAGTCAACCAACAATTTACACTATCTGGAAGAACTTATATTTAACGCATTCGAAGCATACTACACCTATGACTATGGCTGATAGCAACAATTAAACTTTAGCATATGTCGTCAACACACACTTCCCTTTAACGTATGCCATACTTCAAAATTTTATTCAACATAGGGGCAAAATGCCCATAACAATCCTAACCTTAAAAATCGACTAAATGTCACAATGCAATCATGGCTTGAATACCCAACATCGAAGAGAAGTCTAATAATGTAACATATCCCTCGTAAAATCATGTGCTCTCACAACAAAAGCAAAGAGAGTAAGTATTATCCATACATTCAAATCTCATGATTAAAATATATTTTAAGGACTCATATATATATATCAAAGAAGTATCTCACTCTGACAAAGAAGTCACATGCATGCAAAAGGTACCATAGTCTTGCCCATTATGTAAACCTCTACCAATATAGGCTCGCTCGATCTAAAATCAATTAGGACTTTTTTATGGTTGTAATGTGGGCTAAGGGATGGGTAGGATAAATTTAGAAATAGTGACTAACCCTCCTAAGCATTTAACACATCACAAAATTAACTTTAAGCACATATTTCTTCAATCCCAACTTCAATTTACAAACAACATCGCCCCAAAGACATTCCCTCTACATATATTCATTTCTTTTTCTTCTCTTGTTTTTTTTTTCTTCTTTACAGTTCTCGCTAGCGGTGTATCACTTATAACACAAGTGCACCTTCTTTCATTCATGTGGTTCCACTCAAAAGTCACCCAATTTTCTTCCTTATTTCTTCTAGCGCTCATTTTTAATTAAGTGCTTTAAGAGGTAAAAGAATCAAAATAATATCAATTAAAAGCAAAAAGGGATATAGGCCTATAATCTGGTTGCCAAAAAACGTCTATAGGCTCAAAAGGGTTAATTATGGATAATTTTTATTTTTTATAAGCAATAAAGATCCAAAAGATCAAAGAAAGCCTAAAATTATTTTTCAAACCGAGCAATATCTAAAATTTCGCTTCAACTCACATGCCGGGCAAGTTTTAGACTCAGTTACAAGGACATGGACTACATAAAAGTCTCATCACACATGGCCCATGACTCACTAAGGACGGTCTCATTTCGATGCTCAAACAAATACAAGTATTTATGGAGTCACAAGATATTAAGCATTAAGCACAAACTGAAAATAAGTCAAGAAAACTAGACATAGGCGTCATAAAATATGTTATCCAATTTATCAAGAAGTCGTCACAATTTTAAAATATAGGGTAGATACTACACATGCTAGAACCAAAATATGCTACTATCAAACAAGTCAAAAGGCGCCTAGAAATCTCATCTTCTCCACCCTTTTATTTTATACATCCTAATCTATCCTAAAAATAATAAAACAAATTAATACGTGATTCAAACTATATTACATGGAAAAGAATCGAGACACAAAGAAAAATCACGGGGGATTATTGCTACCTAAAGAAACTAAAAATAATAAAAAGGCATATTTTTGGATATTTCTTTTATTAATTTTTTTTTTGTATTTTTGGTTAGACTTTAATCACTCAAGAAAACTGTGTAGAAGATCCATCATCGGGAAAAGTTTAATATTTTTCTATTTTTCGATTTTTTTTTTTTTTGATAAATTAAGCTACTAAAACTACTACTAAAATACAACACAACTAAATACGACACTAATAAAAATAAGCAGCTAAACAAAATTTAAAAAAAAAATAAGAAGCTAACATACTAATATTCTATTACTAATTATCTAAAACAAATCTCCTACCTCAAGAGTGCAATGTCCCCAATGCACAAATAAAGCAAAAATAACAAGGGTGGACAAGAAATTCCCTAAAAGGCCAAAGGCCAAGTCAATAGTAGCTAACGGGATACTCAGACTTTTCCCAAGTATGCTCTTTTGTGCAGGCACTCTACACTTAGTTCTAACCACATATAATAGCTCATTTTTGCACATCTTATGGCCTTGCTTTTTATGCTCATAATCCTACAAAATAAAATAATACTACAAAAATAATAAAAAGGTAAAATAAACAAAAATAAAAGAAAGCAGTAAAGTTGGGTTGCCTCCCAACAAGCGCCTAATTTAATGGCGCAGCAAGATGTGAACCATTTTTTGCCTTCACCTCGAACTTATGAATTGAACCCCTAACTTGGCTTCAAGCTTTTTTGCTATACTCCCGGGGTGATGGGACTAATCTAATTAGGCCAAGTAACAAATTTCGCATTCTACACTTCTTGGCTTTCCTCTAGCATGACGAATTCAAGAGTGTAAGCACCTTATTCCTCATCCATTGGCTCCTCCAAAGGCTCAGATGACGCAATTTCCATGACCATCATCCAAACGCAATGTTGAAAATGTATTGGATGGGAACTAATACGCCCTCACTCTAAAACAGTATTACTATATACATCAGCATACATACACACACTAGAGTCTTCAAGTATAATACTATCTACTTCCTCACATGACTCTAGTGTACTATTCTCAATATGAGCATCATCAACATAAATATGGTTGAATAATTGGCTCTCCACATTTAGCTCCTCGATTTGTCTTATATGTTCTTTTTCAGCTTCGCACAACTCATAACTATTTTGTTGGGCGTTAGACGCAAAAATATTTGCACGCAATTGAGCCTCCAAGTCGTAAATAGAAATACCAAATTGGTTGATCTATTGTCCTAATTCAGCTCTTCCTTCAATTAAGTGTTTTATCCCATTTATAATTTTCTCATGGAGACCTCCATATTCCTCTAATAATTGAATATGCATATCCAGAATGCGAATATCATATTTCATATCATCCACTTCGTTACTCCTATCAAACTCACAAGCATTATTAGAATTATCACAAGAAGGTATTGGAGTAGGATAGCAACACTTAGGACAATTATTTCAATAGCCACCACAAATAGTACAGGATTGAGATGGTGCCCACAACTCGCTCCAATAAATATTTTTACATTGTTGTCACAAGTGGGATCCTCTACAATATGGACAAAGATCACAAAAACAAGAATACTTATCGTTCCACCACTTTTCGTTTAAAGATGCCATGTAAAAAGAAGTATTACTAACTAAATAAGAAAATTAACACTTGACCAGAAAATATTTTTTTAGCTTAACTTAGATAAACAATCAACAACTAAGTCCCTGGCGACGATGCCAAAACTTTTTGGTTCCCCAAGTACACGCAAGTATACGTGGCCATCAAGTAATAAAGTGGCTAGAAAATCAGATGTCGAACCCACAGAGACTTAGATTAATTATTAAATAAGCTAACTACAACTAATTTACTGTCCAAGTTAATCAAAAATGTTGGGTTTTCTATTACATTTACTATTGCGAAATTTAAGCACGGAAACAACTAAATCGATAAGAAGCGATTGTATTTGGATTTTAATCAAAGAAGATGAAGATTCCAGGGTTGTGGTCGGCTTATCAATCCTATTGAGTTCATAATTACACTTGTTAATCCTAACTATCTATGGTTGCTAGTTGACCAGATCATTTGTATAAAGAGCATGTTCCCACATTACTATCCGTCTAACCACAATACATCAACCCTATATTCCAATGATATTAAACCTATTATTAACGATAATATGACATTCAACTAAGCAAGACGGTTAGGTATATTCCTATCCTAACCGCGAAATCTTTTCCCGAGCCACGGGTTCAGAAACAAGCTCTCTCTAATTCTACTCTAATCTAAACACGGCTTTCTCAAGCATAGCATAGATAGTAAATAGAACTCGATTGTTGGCCAAACAATTAAGCAATTATAAACATAATCAAATAAACAATCAAAGATGATAACTCGAATCCACAAAGACGTATTTAGTAAACGTCAATATTCATGACAACCACAACCCTAAAATGAGAAGTTTATCTCCACATAGACATGGTAGCCAAACAACAAATCAATCGAAGAAATATAAAATTACTAAGTTTGGCGGAAGAAAAGATGAAATTCGGCCTCCACAACGGCTCTGTGCTCTCCCTTAGTTCAAAATTTCCTCTCAAAACGTCCAACTCCCTTCTTAGATATGTTTAGGGAGTATTTATTGGCTAGGTTTGAAGTCTCCAAGTCCAAAATTGAGTAGAAAATAATTTATTCGTGGACTGGCGGATCATGTCTTAAGCCAGGCGAGACCTGGTCTATAGCGCCTAAGCCAGGAGAGGCCTAGTGTAAGGCCAGGTTGAGCTCGCCTTAAGCCAGGCGGGGCGAGGTACTTTTGCCTTGGTCCGATTTTGTCCTTTTCATACTCTTTTCCTGTGTCTTCAACATTGTTTTGTGCAACTTTCATTTCTGTATGCATTCAAATGATCTACACATAAAAATAACTCAATTAAGCTCAAATATCGCACAATTAATTATTAGAATACTAAAACGTTAGATAAATAATGCACTAAAAATATGAAAATTATAGTCAAACATCAAAAGGCCACCTAGTCTCTAGTTTCTTTCATCTCCCCAACCCACAACCGAATTTACTCCATCTTGGTGAGTGGGGAGCGGCTGAGACTAATTAAGGAAGACAGATTACAACAGATCCAGCTAGCTAGTCAATGATTCAACTCTATTAAATAAAAGATCCACATGGTAGTTGTTACTTTTCAATAGTCATAGCTCCAATTTCAACATTTTATATTTTAAAAAACTGCTATTATTTTTGACATTCACAACTCTAACCATATTTTGTCTTCCTTCGAAACAATGAAATACTACTTATAAGGTGTCAAGATCATATGAGATTCTTAACTCTCCATAATTATAGGGGATTTACTTCTATGTTTGGTAGGTAAATTGCAGATGTATTACATTTGACATTGTAGGAATCTGCTTGTTATCTTCCCACAGTGGAAATCTTTAAGTATCTCCTTCCTCTAAAGACGAAATAAAAATAAGAAATACTAAGACGGGAAATTTTAAGCATACACTGTTGATTCAATCTCATACAAATTGAACATATACCCATTTTCAATTGGATAAGTGATCCTCAACACCTTAAATTAAAATCAGACAGAACTTCAATTTGACAGAGCTGCACACACAAATCAGTTTACCATTTGGAGTCTGAAAAAGAAAGGGTCTATTTAACTTAATTATTTGTCCACTTAAATTGCAAGTGTATCTAAACTCTAAAGTCAAAATCAAAGGTATTTTCAGTTTTTCCTTTTCTATTTCAGTTCTTAAGTAACTTGGAATGCAATCTAGAACTTATTTTTATTTACGAATTAGAGCACGAAAGGTTGAATATAATATCAATTAAGTGTAACAGCATCACTCTATCACTTACAATACTTTATCGTGTATTTAAAAGTTGTTCAAAGATTATGCAATGATATGCACATCCACAAAAGTGCAAAATTACAGAATGTGAAACTGCTTGACCTCCGGAGAGTTATACATGAATAAAAGGTTCAAGGCCACATGATTCAATAGTACTCTATCAGGTTGACAGGGTGTTGTAAATGGAAGCACTCGCTGCATCAACGTAGTCTACGTCATAAAATAATTAATTAGTATAATGTAACGTTGATAACGCGTCGTCACAATTTCGATATTGATCGAGAAAATTAGGACATAATTGGGTCTTGTGATTCTTCGTTTTGCTCTTTTCCGTAAAAGAAGCGTTATACCATTACTTTACTTTTCCTTTTTCTTTCTCTTTTTCATGTGGCGGAAAGATTAACTTTAAGATGCCTCTTTCTTTTAAAAGAAAAAGAAGATCTCATACAAATGGACTATTTATAACTCCATCTCAACTGATATAACCACCATATATTTTGTAAAGTAGACGATTGAGTTGGTAAGATCTAATTAATACAACACCTATCTTACCATAAAGGAGTGCAGCGAATGGGTGACATATTTCCATCTTTAATCAGATATTTCAAACTTGATTTCTAAGAATGAAGAACGTATTTTGATAAGGAGCTCTTCACTATTCCATAAATCCGGATTAATCGAGATACCGGATGATTAAACCCAAAAAACAAAAACAAAAATACTTATCATACATTGTAAAATAAGGTTTGGGGCCCAACCGGTAATACTAGTACTCTTGTCGTTTCTCCCTACTTTCGCATCGAAAAAAAAAAAGAATCTAGTAACATCATATTCAGAAATTTAAATGATTAATTTATGTTTATTTTCTTTTACTAGTCGATCCATCTTTGATTTTTTTGTTTCTTCTCACTGCAAAAATTTTTGTTGATACTACAAGCATTAACTAAAAAATGAAGTTACAATAGTTAATGAGGAACTAAAGTAGAAAGGGGAAACGGAAGGTATAGAGTATCATTATTTCTTCCCCTCGGTAGCTGAAATTAAATTATGGGCCATACCGATCACCACTTCTATCTCCTTTTGGTATTACCGTAGTTACAACTTCTTCTTGTTTGGATCGTAAAAACATGTTACTAAAGTAAAATGAAAAGTGTAAAATTAAAGGATCGGGTTTTTACGTAAAAAAATGTTTCTTTTTTTTCGAGACAAACTAGGAAGAAAAGAATACCAAATAAAATGGAATAGACGGACTACCAAATTGGTTTTAGTATTTTAATTATTCTTGTAGATTTGTTATTATTTCATGAAAATTTTGACTTTAAAATATGGAATCACAGTTTCCACACATTAAAAGGCACAGAGAACGAGCAGGTTAGAATAAAAGAGCTAGGAACATTATAATAAAATGTAGTATACAATTAAACATAAATGTGGAATATCCGTAGACTGGTTTTCTTTTTCACTACCACTAACAGTCGTTATTACATTGCCAAAACAAAAAACAACCAACAAAAAAAGACAAAATTAAACTTATTCATATCTAAAGCTGCAAAAGCACAACTCCGAGGAAGAACAAGAAGGGAAAAAAACCATTTTCACTCTTCAAAATACTTGAAGATCCTCCACTCTCATTTCCACTTTGGCTACTACTATTATTACTACTAGCAGAGGAACCAGCATTCTTATTCCCTTCACCTCCAGAAGAAGTAGCAGCCAAATCCAGAGTAGCTTTAGATGCCAAATTTTCAGTATCAAACTTATGTACCACCGGCTTTCCATCTTTCACCGCAGGCCCCACCTGCCATACTTGATTCACCGTCGTTGTATTTTCCGGCAACTCCAACGTGGCAAAGATTTTCATGGTCCCATTAGATGACTCTGCTTTCGAATCCAACACATTGTACAAAAGCTTAGACTCTGTAATTGATTTGTAAGAAGTAAGGTTGTAAGTCTTTACAACCATGGCCCCTTTGGGATCTTTGAATGCTATAAGGGATTGCGTGCCAACCATAGCTGGGGCAGAGGGGTTGAGACCCCAAGCAATCCAACCATCAGGGGAAGCTGGAGAAGCAATATAGGCAACAGATAGGGTGGATTTGGTGGGGTCAAAGGTCCAGTGGAGGAAAGATTTGAGAGCAGGAAGATCAGTACAATTGGTGAATTTGGTGTTGCTGGAAAATGTTTGAGATGAGCAAGTTAGAGATGTGGAAGGTGAGATGAAGAGAAGAACAACAAGGGAGGCAAGAAAGATGTGTAAATGAGAGGCCATTATTTGAGCAAATGTAGAAGAGTGTGTTGGTGGATATTTTAGGATAGGTGGGTTTTATAGGGAAGATTTTAAAGGAATGTGGAGAAGTGGTGCCTTTGGGTAAATTAAAGGGTATTGGGCGTCTTGATGCCACACATGATTAGGGGGAGAAGGGAATAGGAAAGACACAAGTGGATGTGGTTGGAACATGTAACGTTAAAAATTGGTTGCTTTGGGTCAATAATTTCCACGATTTCTTATTCCTAAGCGTCCAAATAATGAATAATGAACGCACATTGTCAAGCAAGTCCATGTGACTCTAAATTCCTCGTTAAGGAATGGAAAATATTTCAAGCAAATGTGCATTCCCATTTTCCTCGAATGAATAGGCTCCCTTTTGCATTCTTGAATCATTTTTTTCGAAACTGGGCCAAAAAATATGGGGACAATATTCTAGAACCAACCCATTATCATCTAATTGATTTTTTCGTTCTGATACTCAATCTGAAAATTATCCGTATTTATCAAATATTACTGGATCAAATGGCAAAGAAATAGTGGAGAATGAGGTGATTTTTTTCCAAATAAAATGAAAATTGAGTTCATGTAAAGGGGGAACGATTTCCAATCAAAAGGGATGAAGGGTTAAGAATTCTTTAGCTTTTAGAGAAAATTAAGGAAAAGAAAAATAAACATTTCTTTTAGTGGCCACTATTTCAACATTTAGAATTTAGACTTAAGTGCCTTTTTTTTTTCTTTTCTTTTTCCCATTTCCCTTTTTAGGCTGACCAAAGTACTCTAATCCTAATTCTCCTACACCACGTAATTTATAGGTAATATACCACAATAGATATACTACTAAGAATCTCTGTTTTAAAAGGCATTTCTGGTGCGAGCTCCGGGGCGAGGCGTACCAAAAACGTCCCGGGGCGATGGTGTGGGGCGAAAGTCTCAAGAGGCGTACGCCCCGCAATTTGGGGCGTACCCCCGGGCGTTCGGGGCACGTTTTTTTAGTAAGGAGTAAGCCCCAGAGACTTTTTCAAATTAAAACAAAATTTGTTGAATTAGTCTTTCATATAATACCCAAATTCTCAAAAGTCAGTTTGGTAATTACTCAAAAGGTTTAAAAAAGAATTCAAAAGTATTAAATTTAAAAGTAAAGACCTTTTTTATTGATTTAAGCCCTAATTCATGATTTTTCTAATTTTTTATCTTGTCCGCTAGTCTGCTAATATCTCCCAAAAGCAATGAATATTTAATTTTTTTACAAATACAAAGAGAACTATATTTTTCTTTATAGCAGCAAATTCAAAGTTCAAATTGCAGGTTAATCATCCTTTTTGTTCCTCCATATAGAAAACTTTATTCTTTTAGACTCAAATTACTTGTGCTTGTAAGTAACGTATAATAGATTGTTTTGATTAGTTTTTTGTGGGGATGGAGCACACATATATATAATTTTTTTCAATTTTTATGCAATTTTACCTGTTTATAAATATTAACTGTCATTATATTATTTTATAAAATATTAAAAATTAAATACCTATGGGGCTTACGCTCCGCTGAGGCATATGTAAAATACCCCGACTTACGCTCACGCCTTTTAAAACACTGCTAAGAATATAAAAACAACTGTATGTAAATTTTATATTTCAATTGGAATCCCTCTATGGCTGATCACTCAAAATAAGGTAAGGACTATAAACGTTTTCTATTAACTTGGCTGATCGACGTAACATCTATTGTATAGTGACAAAAGTGGAACAAAAACTAAACTTTCCATTCAGTAAGAAAGTCAAACGTGAATGCAACATTGAATGTGGACAGCGTAGTTGTAAAAGAAAAAAAAAATAAGAAACAGTTAGTTAATGAGAGAGTGATAAGTAAAGCACTGACTATGAAGTCTAATTCCAAATTTTGAAATGCGCCCGTGACAAATGCACAACATGACATTCAGAATAGCAGAAAACGCGGGTCAATGTAAACTTTTCAAAGAGAGCTGCACCATAAATGAAAGAATAAGAACCAGAAACAGACGGATTACAAATTCAAACTTGGTGAAAATAGAGTACAATAAAAGAAAAAGACGGATATAGGTGATATTTATTGGTTGAAATTAAGATTTAATCACATAATTTGTATTTTATGTTAGCCATGAGTCTTTAGTCTTGTTAGAAACCTATAGGCTAATGAAAAATTCAGAAGAGGGAAGGGATTTTAACTAAATTTACTTCGTAGAGAATTATACTGTGCAAAGGATAAAAAGAAATTTCTTTGTAATAAATAGATTGCGAAAGAAAAATGGCCTTACATTATTAAATATATTATTTATATTTTAATATCCAGGTTGGATAATAGTCCATAAACGTGAGCCCAATTATAAGTGTGATAATTGGTTATTGGTACGTGCACTTTATGTGCTTCATTAGTGCACTTTGGTGAGTGTAGGCTCAACCCGATGATGCCCATAATGGGAGGGCCCATCAGGGTTTTATTAGTTACAATTAGGTCTCCTCTCTAGCCCTTATATAAACACATAGTCAGAGTTATTTCATAATATTTATTGTATGTGGTAGATGTCTCATTGACGCTGCCATATTGGAGAAAGGGTAATAGAGAGGAAGACCTAGCCTGTCGTCAATCCGCAATATAGCTCAAACAGGTACGCAATCGTTCTTGCTAATCTTCATTTATTTTGTGTCTTAATATCATGTTTGTTCATCTTTTATCGATGATTATTCTCACTATTGCTACATTTATTTAATTAAAGAAAAATCTGATTCTCGTGATGTTTTCAAAATATTTCGTGCTGAAGTTGAGAAGCAATTGGGAAAAGCTATCAAGATTGCGAGATCTGATCATGGTGGGGAGTATTATGGAAGATACACAGAAACTGGTCAACGCCTGAACCATTTGCTAAATATCTTCACAATAATGGAATCATTGGCCAAGTAACCATGCCCGCAGATCTTGAGCAAAATGGTGTGGTGGAAAGGCGTAACACATTGATGGAAATGAAAAGAAACATGATGAGTCGGACCAATATACCAGAATTCCTTTAGTGGTGAAGCTATTAAGGCTGCTACATATATCCTGAATCGAGTTCCGAGTAAAGTTGTTCCTAAGACTCCTTTTGAGCTATGGACTGGTAGAAAATAAAGTTTGAATCATTTTCGAGTTTGGGGATGTCCTGCAGAAGTTAACATATTTGATTCGCTGCAAAATAATACCGATCCTAGGACTATTTGATGTTATTTCATGAGATACCCAGATCATTTAAAAGGGTACATATTTTATTGTCCCTCTCGTGGCACTAGAATTGTTGAATCACGGACAATTAAATTTTTGGAGACTGATTTTGCTGATGGAAGTAACTCTGAGTCTAATGAGCCAAGAGGAAGCAGTGCACATGATATTGACCCTATGGTGATAGAAGATGAGAATATTCAAGCTAATGATAATTCGCTTCATAGATCACAAAGAGAGAGGAGATCAGCTATTTCTACTGACTATCAAGTATATTTAGGTGATACTGATTATGATATTGGCCAAATTGAAGATCCTGCAACATATAATCAAGCTGTTAATAGTCATGAATCTGAAAAATGGCTTATTGTTATCAAAGATGAGATAAAGTCCATGAATGACAATGGTGTCTAGAATATTATTGAGTTACTGAGTGGGAACAAATCAATAAGTTGCAAATGGGTTTACAAGACCAAGAAAGATAGTCATGGAAATATTGATCGATTTAAGGCTCGGTTGGTTGCAAAGGATTTTACTTAGAAAGAAGAAATTGATTATAATTAGACTTTTTCTCTTTTATCCACTAAATATGGTCTCAAAATTATCATGGCATTGGTGACTCATTTTAACCTCGAGCTACACCAGATGGATGTTAAGACAACCTTTCTAAATAGAGAGTTGTCTGAGAAGATTTATATGAAACATCCTGAATGTTTCATCGAAAGTGGAAAGGAACACTTAGTTTGTATGTTAAAGATGTCTATATATGGTCTGAATCAAGCTTCTCGTCATTGGTATTTGAAATTTGATAGTGTTATGACATCATTTAGTTTTGTAGAGAACAAGTTTGATGAATGTATCTATTTGAATAGTAGTGGGAGCAGATTCATTTTTCTTATCCTCTATGTTGATGATATTCTACTAGACAGCAATTATTATGGATTGCTTTTTTAAACCATACAATTCTTGTAAAGACGCTTTGAGATGAAAGAACTTGGAGATGATTCTTTTGTTCTGGGCATCGAGATTCATTGTGATAGATCTTGTAATGTTCTTAGGTTGTCTCAGAGGTCCTATGTGGATCGTATTCTTTCCAAATTTAATATGCAATCTTACAAGCCTGGAGATATACCGGTGGTCAAGGGAAACAAATCGAGTAAGAAGCAATGTCTTAAAAATGATATTGAAAGGGAAGCCATAAAAAACATTCCTTATACTAGGGCAATTGGCAGTTTGATGTATGCTCAGGTTTGCATTAGACCTGGCATAGCTTTTGCTGTAAACGTCTTTACCAGATACTTGTCCGATCCTGGTCATGATCATTGGGTCGTAGTCAAGAAGGTCATGAGATATCTTCAAAATACCAAAGACTATATGTTGATCTACAAATGTGTTGAGTTTTGAAATAGTTGGTTATTCGGATGTTGACTTTGGTTGGTGCACAGATGATTATAAGTCCGCATCTTGTTACGTTTTCACTCTTGTTGGTGGTACATTAGAAGAGCGTTAAACATACGTTGGTCACATCATTGACAATGTATGATGAGTTCGTGACTTGTTATAGTGCATCCACTTAAGCTGTTTGGCTCCGAAATTTTATTTCAGAACTCAGAGTTGTTGACTCAATTCAAAGACCCATATAATCTATAGTGATAATAGTGCAACTGTGTTCTTTTCTAAGAATAATAAGCTGTGTAGTAACACCAAACATATGCAAATCAAGTTTTTGACAGTCAGAGAGCTGGTAAATCAAGGAGACATTACTATTTAGAATATTCGTGCAGATGAAATGCTAGATGATCCACTAACTAAAGGTCTCAGGCTCAATGATTTTAAACGTCATGTTATAAATATGGTTATTGTAGAGTCTTTTAATTCTTTATTTTAGTGGGGTTTTTAATATTCTGTGGTTGTGAACATTTATTATATGGAATAAAATGTGCATTTATTCTTATATATTATTTTTATAATGATCATCATTTATGTTCACATTATTTGTAAGTCACATCGTGGTATCATGAGGTGAAAATAGGTTCGCCCAAGAGCTTTTTTATGTGCAATTATATGCAACTTTAGTTGCTATATATATTTGTCACGATCCAAAATTCATCTAGTCGTGATGGCACCTAACCCAACACGTCAAGTAAGCCAATTAATAACTATCTATATAAAGTCAACAACAACAACAACAACAACCCAGTATAATCCCACTAGTGGGGTCTGGGGAGGGTAGTGTGTACGCAGACCTTACCCCTACCATGAGGTAGAGAGGCTGTTTCCAATAGACCCTCGGCATCCTTCCCTCCAAGAACTCCCCACCTTGCTCTTGGGGTGACTCGAACTCACAACCTCTTGGTTGGAAGTGGAGGTTGCTTACCATCAGAGCAACCCCATGAAAATATAATTGTTTTATACAAGAATTTTCCAAGGACTGGTAGTACAAAACATGAGCTTCTAAGATTTAGAATTTACAAAACTGGCATGAAATAAAGTACATCGTCTGTTTGAAATATACATGAACAGATTAAAATTCTAAAGCTACCAAGATTAAGAGGTATCTATAACCGGAACGCAGGTACATCTTCAAATCCAGCTCCCACCGTGCACAACAACATCAACATCCAACACCTGCACGCAAGGTGCAGAAGTGTAGTATGAGTACAACCGACCCCATGTACTCAATAAGTAACAAACCTAACCTTAGGTTGAAAGTAGTGACGAGCTGGAACAAAGGTTGGAGTCCATAACCAATAGCCAACAACAATTCATAACAACATAATAAAAGTGATAAAAGAAGTAACTTAGAGATATAGTGCTCAGCTCGTTCACAGCTCCAGAAAATAGGCATGCTTTTCAAGTATGTCACTGAAAACCCAAATCTTTTATCGAAATCACCAAAATATGAGTACGTTTGTAAAATTGTAATTTTTTCCAAAACTTTCGACAGGTAAATGTTTCATTTTCAAATGGCATAAGGAAAGTACATCTCTATACCTACATGTCAATGTGTATATGAAGTCATGAATGACGCAATGTCGTACAACATGAGAAAAATGCATCTCTATGCCTGTATGTCAAGTGTGCTTGTCGAATGCAATGCAACTCAGTGATAAAACCATATGCATACTCTCAGAGTATCAATTCACTCAGTCCTCCCAGTCATTCAGTCCTCATAGTCACTCAGTCCTCCCAATCACTCGGCACTCACACTCGCACTCAGTAGGTACCTGTGCTCACTGGGGTATGTGCAGACTCCGGAGGGGCTCCTTCAGCCCGTGCTATAACAAGCTGATCATGGCATAAATAAAACATGCTGCGGCGTGCATCCCGATCCCATCATAAATCAATAATACCTGTTGCGGCGTGCAGCCAGATCCCATCAATCTCACTCACAATCAGGCCCTCGACCTCTCTCAGTCATCAATCTCTACAGTCTCTTGGACTCACAATGTTATAGGAATCAGCCCAAAATAATGATGTGATGATCAATAAATGGTAACAGAGACTGAGATATGATATGCAAATGAATGCATATGACTGAGTATGTAATTGCAATGTAAGCAAATAACCTAACAGCAGAAATGATCTCAGTGGGTCTCAACAAGATAAGTATATAGCCTAGACATGGTTTCTAACATGGATCAGAGCTCAATTAGTGTCGAATCCTTCTAGAAATATCCAAATATAAATTCGGACATACGCCCAAGTCCAAAATCACCATCCGGACCTAACAGAGCCCTCAAAACTTCATTCTAGGGTGAAATTCACAAATGTCAAACTTGGTCAACTCTTCCAACTTAAAGCTGAAATCATGACATTCTTCCAAATCGATTCTGATTAACTTGAAAACAAAAACCGACGATTTACATAAGTCATAATTCATCATACGGAGTTACTCATGTCCTAAAACTACCAAGCAAAGTGCAAATACTCGAAACGACTGGTCAGGTCATTACGTCCTCCCCCACTTAAACATACGTTCGTCCTCGAACATGCCAAGAGTCGTTCTAAAGCCATCAAACCGCCGTGTAACCTTACCATGCATATACCCGGGGGTGATCCTACGTCACCCTATTTAATGTAAGCTTGACGACACCACCAAACTGAAGATCCTTAATCCAACCTTAGCCCATAAACCTTGTAACCCAAATTCCAACATCCGGAATTCCCTACAAGACCCAAATCTCGCATGCACACACTATATAAGTCTGAACAAGATGTATCAAGCCATAACCATAGCCCAAGATACAATCACATGATATACCACATAACTCAAATACCCATAGCAATAATTTTCGACGATAATAACTGCTCGAAGCAAACCCGATACTGGTAATAAACCTCGTATCAAACAAAACCTTGTTCTAAAACATCGTACACTGCCAATGATGGAAGAAACACGCAGAAACTCATAACAACTTATCAGATCAACAAGACATGGAGCTCCCTTTCCTTCGACAAGAACTATAGCCAATTTCTAAGCCGGTCAGCAATATTATCCTTCCAAATATACCGCAATCAGATCTGATAACACCCATTCTAGGTCCAACGACCCTATCTTATCAAATACAAGCTACTCTACTGACATGCCACACCAATACTACCCAGATCCACAAATCGTACAATCCGTGCACTAATACGCAACAATTCAAATGTACTCAAACATAGAAAATGACTCCAATGAGAGAACCGTTTTGCAAGCTCAACAAGTACCACCTCAACCGCAATGTTACAAACCCATCTTACATAGTAGAACCAAGACATATGAATCTAACAGAAAGGATCATATCCAGACATAACCCAACTGCAATGCGTGACCCCATCCAGACACAGGTCCATATGGAATACCTCAAGCCACTATGCTCAAAACCAACAACTACACGCAATTCGACATCAAATACCCGAAGTGTATGACCATAACCACGGAGAATCAAATAGAACAATATACCACAGTACAGAGAGCACATAACCAAGGCTCAATCAACCATTCGACACCCTAATAACCATCTCGCTCAAATCCCGCTACAAGACCCAAATAGAACCACACCATGTGTGCTTATCACCAACAAATCAAACCCCCCCTGTGGCATAGAAGGGTAAACTCATAGAACATATCAGAACACGAATACGCTTAACTCTGACCGAATGGCACATCCCTCAACAACAGCAGTACAGAGTCAACCAATCTGACCCGGTGTAGAATACACATCCTTATTGGGCCTACCAATGGACCCTAATTCAACGCTGGTCACCCACAAATAGATAAATAACCCTTCGAAAGTGTACAATGACTGAATCATAACACATACTATCATCTGGATAGCTTTGGCCACAACTTCTCAGTCCACAACCACGAAACAATCTGCTTCTGAGAACTCCCAGTCTCCAAATTCATAAAACACACGAATCACCATATCTGCTCCCAACTCCACTGCCAGAATGTCTAACACATCTCCCATACATGATCATTCTACGAGGAATACTTCCATAATTCTTCCGTGCCACATAGCAAAATTTGAATATCAGTAGTCGATCAACTAGGCGAGTACCGCAATACCAATGAAGCATCCGTAAATCAACACTCAGTGTGCCTTCTGAAATGCGCACCCTTATCAGGAATTACCAAGAAGTTATAACATTCATCTATATATTTTAAACTATCCATGTTGTCCAAAATTCATGACCTTCCCTCCATATATGAACCATAACCTTGCACATGCAAAACTCAATCCTACATAACACACTGCATCTATCATGCCATCATATGAAACGTACAAGAATGTCATAATTAACTCTAAGTCGCAAGCAGAATACATGCCTGATCAGTCAGAAACCTTCCATTTGATCTCATCCAAGAGAAAATCACAATACGCAACATGTTCTTCACGCCAGTAAAAAATATCCATCCCAAGCCATGATAGAAACCATCGAGAACTCTTCGAAACCTATTTGCCCATAACCAAACCATCAGAACCGTGTCTCTCTAACTCAGCCAAGCCACGCAAGTTGCCAAACCTAATAGTATTGACACCAAAACACTTGTAGAGCCTCACTACATCATAAGCACCCAAAGAACCGATCATATTTATTACCATACTGATCCAACCTACTACCAAGTTGTCCCATTTCTCCGAGTTCCTTCCGAATTGCCCTCAAGCTGACACTTCTCCTTGTTAGAATACCACGATCCTCACCCAAAACTTACCACAAGAGATCCTAGCATAAAACCACACCGCCCTAAGGCCTATAAGCTATTGTATTCCCTCTTAAGCACCCCCAAACGTACCGTAACCGAGATACCCACTCTGAAGAGACCTTCTGTGAATCTGAAGCTATTTTCTCCATCTTTCTAATACCGAACTGTATAATCCATAATGATATAGAAATATCGCGAGTCTCGACACCATCCAATGTAAATCTCATATCCTAGCCATATACAAATCCAAAAAAATTCTCATTTGCTATATATAATTCTTGAATCCATTAAATCCTTCTCGAGAGTCATCCATTCTGCTCAAATCTCAATTGCGTCGCCCAAACAGGCCCAAACAACATGTGCCCCATTAGGACAACAACACCCAAAGACGTAATCCACATATTTAAGCAACCTAGCAATTTCCTACTCCGCGTGCACTACATCCTTCACGAATAACAACTCAATCATCCCATAATTTCCATATTCCCATAAGGTGTAACACATCCTGTATACAAAAATTTCTTTACTTGAGTCATCCTCGATCTCAACCTCTGCAAGTCATAACCGATCCACAAGTATGCCTCAGACCAAAACTAATGCAACGCGTAACCATGCAATCAAATCTCCGATAACAGACTCCCCCACTTAGCTTAATGCCATAGAATAGAACATCTGATAACTCACCATACCCATACTCTATTGCTGCCATAATATAGCAGGGAGATTCAACTAAATCCTTCATAAGCACACATAACACAAATCATATAGTACCTCAAATCATCTACTAAGCTCGCATACATCCACATGACGATCAGGTCAACTTTCTCAACCAAATTCAAATTCAAATCTCAACACATATACCCCGCTGGTAGAAAGGAAACTCTCCAAAAAACATTATAAGGATCACACCTCTGTAGATTACTCTGCACGAGATAACCCACCTGCATAGCCTCAAATTGGCATCTGCTATACCCTTTCGCAACCGTGATTACTACGCCATCACTTAATCTTCCTGAGTCTGAACTTACCACAAGACATGAAAATCTACTCCGTTCCACAATTAAGCAACATGAAAGATCCTTCAATACACTCATAACTCGAGACTATACGTCACATCCAGACAGAAATCAAGCACTCGATAGTCCTTTTTACATCTCAAGCAAACTCTTCTCGTTACATTCAAACCATCTGAACACATCCCGCAGTCACATCATACTTCATCATATAGCCATCTAGCCACTCATCGAGCCACAAATTCCACTCATTGAGACACTACCGTACATATAAGTCCAAAAGTGCATGCTCACATAACCGAAATCCCTGTGCTCAAGCTACAGTCAAAAATTGGCCTCAAGTCCTCCAGACTAGCGCATCATCAGCATACAAAAATCTCATCTCGCACTTCATTCCTGGAATCACAAGCCGTCGATGCATGGCTAATACCGAGCGCTCACATGTGCACACGAATGCATGGAGGGAATTCAAAGAGTTGTGTTTCAAGCTGAATCAATACCGCACGATAAGGAAATAAAGATGAAAAGTTTATCCTAAATTCCCTGTAGCCTCTCGAGGATAGGTATGGACGTCATCATACCGATCCGCAAGACTCTACTAGACACTTGCTCATAACTTGTAGAACCTGTGAACCTAGAGCTCTGATACCAATTTGTAACGACCCAAAATCCACCTAGCCGTGATGGCACCTAACCCAACCCGTCAGGTAAGACAATTAATAACTATCCAATTTAAATGAGATTTATTAAGAAAAGAAATGCAAATAAAACTAATTTATACAAGAATTTTCCAAGGACTGGTAGTACAAATCATAAGCTTCTAAGATTTAGAATTAAAGAAAATGGTATGAAATAAAGTACATCATCTGTTTGAAATATACATGAACAGATTAAAATTCTAAAGCTACCAAGATTAAGAGGCATCTATGACCGGAACACAGGTACATCTTCAAATCCAGCTCCCACCGTGTACAGCAATATCAACATCCAATATCTTCACGTAAGGTGCAGAAATGTAGTATGAATACAACCGACCCCATGTATTCAATAAGTAAGAAATCTAACCTTAGGTTAAAAGTAGTGACGAGCTGGAACAAAGGTCGGAATCCAACACCAATAGCCAACAACAGTTCATAACAACATAATAAAAGTGATAAAAGAAGTAACTCGGAGATATAGTGCTCAACTCGTTCACAGTTCTGGAAAATAGACATGCTTTTCAAGTATGTCAGTGAAAACCCAAAACTTTTACCGATATCACCAAAATATGAGTACATTTTTAAAATTGTAATTTTTTCCAAATCTTTCAACAAGTAAATGTTTCATTTTTAAATGGCATGAAGCAAGTACATCTCTATGCCTATATGTCAATGTGTATGTGAAGTCATGAATGACGCAATGTTATACAACATGAGGAAAATGCATCTCTATGCCTGTATGTCAAGTGTGCATATCGAATGCAATGCAACTCAGTGATAAAAACCATATGCATACTCTCAGAGTATCAATTCAATCAGTCTTCCCAGTCACTCAGTCCTCACAGTCACTCAATCCTCCTAATCATGCCTCCTAGTCACTCAGCACTCGGCACTCACACTCAGTAGGTACTTGCGCTCACTGGGGGTGTGTACAGACTCCGGAGGGGTTCCTTCAGCCCAAGCGCTATAACAAGTCAATCATGGCATAAATCAATAAAACATTTTGCGGCGTGCTGCCCGATACCATCATAAATCAATAATACTTGATGTTGCGTGTAGCCCGATCCCATCAATATCGTTCACAATCAGGCCCTCGGCCTCACTCAGTCATCAATCTCTCCAGTCTCTCGGGCTCACAATATCATAGAAATCAGCCCAAAATTATGATGTGATGTATCAATAAATGGTAACAGAGATTTAGATATAATATGCAAATGAATGCGTATGACTGAGTATGTAATTGCAATGTAAGCAAATAACTTAGCAGTAGAAATGACCTCAGTGGGTCCCAACAGGATAAACATATAGCCTAGACATGGTTTCTAACATGGATCACATCTCAATTACTCTAGCACGTAGAGATTTCATAGATACAAATAAGATTAGGTAACTACACAGTACCACAGAAATAATCGAGTCACAATTCACTCGATGTACGCTCATCACCTAACATGTGTGTCACCTCAACACCTAACATATATCACGTATATTCAAGGGTTCATACCCTCTGCACCAAGTGTAGAAGTGTTACTTACCTCGAATAAGCCAATTCCAATACCGAGCAAGCCAAAAGATGCCCCAAAAATGCCATCCTGTGCGTACCGATCTCCGAACGGCTCGAAACTAGCCAAAAGCAACTCAAATACATCAAATAAAGCCAAAGAAAACAAACTCAATCGATAAAGGCCGAATCTTTAATCAAATTCCAAAATCAACCCAAAAGTCCAATCCGGGCCCGTACTTCGGTACCAGATGAAACTTATAAAATACGACAATCCATTCAATTACGAGTCCAACCATACTAGTTTCACTCAAATCCGACTCTGAATCGATGTTCAAAACTCAAAAACTCACTCTATGAAACTTTAGGCCAAAACCCCCAATTTCTCTTTAAAATTCATAATCCAATCGCCAAAAATGAAGATAGAATCACGAAATATAATTAAAAAATGAGTGGAGAACACTTACCCCAATCCATATGATGAAAATTGCTTCAAATATCGCCTCCCTCCGAGCCCCAAATCTCAAAATATGATAATAGAAGCAAAACCTCGATTTATAGGTTCTGCCCAACGGTTATCGCATTTGCAAACCAAAATCCCGCTTCTGCAGACCCACGCATGCGGCCCAATCTTTGCTTCTGCAAACCAACCAAACTCAACAGCCATTGCTTCTGCGGAACAATACCTCGCCCCTGCGACCTAAGGCACCGCTTCCGCAGGTGCGGCCCATTTCTCGCATCTGCGGAGCCCTGCTCCCAGTTCCGCTCCTGCGACTCCTTTGTCGCTTATGCAACCACCGCACCAGTGCAAAATAGCCGCATGTGCGATCACACCAGGTCCAGCCACCAGCAACTTTAGCCAAAAATGATCCAAACGATCTGAAACTCACCCCGAGCCCCTCGGGACCCCATCCAAATATACCAACAAGTCCCATAATGCAACGCGAACCTACTAGAGGCCTCAAATCACGCATAACAATATCGAAACGATGAATCGCCCCTCAAATCAAACTTAAATGAACTCTTAAACTTTCAACTTCTAAAACTCGCGCCGAAACATATCAAATCAACTCGGAATGAACTCAAATTTTGCACACAAATCCCAAATAACATAACGAAGCTATTCCAATTCCAAGAACCACAATCTAAATCCGATACACAAATTCAACTCCCGGTCAAACTTATGAACTTTTCAGACCTTCAAATTTCTAACTTTTGCCAATTAGCGTCGAATCCTTCTAGAAATATCCAAATACAAATCCGAGTATATGCATAAGTCCAAAATCACCATCCGGACCTAACGTAGCCCTCAAAACTTCGTTACGGGGTCAAATTCATAAAAGTCAAACTTGGTCAACTCTTCCAACTTAATAAAATTTATTTTTCCAAATCGATTCTGAATAACCTGAAAACCAAAACAGACGATTCACATAAGTCATAATACATCATACGGAGCTACTCATGCCCTCAAACTATCGGACGAAATGTAAATGCTCAAAACGACCGGTCGGGTCATTACAATATTGGATGCATTTCGGTAATACGGTATATTGAGATGAAAATTGATTCGACCAAGATGGCATCCATTTTTGGTATATGATGTAATTCGGTAATACGGTATCTTGAGGTAAAAAAAATGGTTCGTCCAAGATGCGCATCTGTTATATGTCTTTATCAATGCACGAGTACATATTAATGTTATATCTATACATCACATATGGAAATATTCCTTACTACACTATTGGACTATGATCTTGTTGACTTAATTGAGATTATTGTGATTATGGAAGATCATGTGTTGACAATAATACATAGATCATCATAGTTCAGTATTTGAGGTTGAGTTAATTTAGGTCGATTAAAGTTTATGGACTCGTTTTAAAATTAAACAAAAATGTGGCCACAAATATTTTTCTTTCGTCATCTCGAAATTTTCTTTTTAAGAAAATTAATTTTTCTTTGTTTGTTTTGTTTTGTTTTAAAACAAAAAATTTGCTAATGTAGCCTAAGTGGGAGAATGGAAGAAAAATGGGCTTACATTATTAAATATTTTATTTATATTTAAATATCTGAATTTGATATTAGTCCATAAATGTGAGCTCAATTATAAGTGTGATAATTAGTTATTAGATTGTGCACTTTATGTGCTTGGTGGGTTTAGTACTACGGTGAGTGTAGACTCAACCCGATGATGCCCGTAATGGGAGGGCCTACAAGGATTTAATTAATTACAGCTAGATCCCCTCTCTAGCCCTTATATAAACATATAGTTACAGTTATTTCATAACATCTGTTGTGTGTGGCAGTTGTCCTATTGACCCCGCCATATTAGAGAAAGGGTAATAAAGAGGAAGACCTAGTCCTTCGTTAATCCGCGATATGGCTCAAACTGGAATGCAACCATTCTTGCTGATCTTGATTTAAATTGTATCTTAATATCATGTTTGATCTTGGGTTATATTATGTCAAATATTCTTATAGATTGTTGATTCCAAATGTAACGATTCGGCCGGTCGTTTTGAGAGTTATAGTACCGATCCCCTATTAACTACTTTCCCCATATCTATTTTATGCTATTGTGACTTGCCTGGAGGTTTCGTTTTGGTTTTTGGAGTATTTTGGGATACTTAGTCCCTAAATGGGAGCTTAAGTCTTAGAATTTGGAGTGTAGTTGGAACAGTATAAAGACGGCCCCGGAATGGAATTCCGTCAATTTTGTTAGCTCCGTTGGGTGATTTTGGGCTTAAAGGCGTGTCCGGATTGTATTTTGGAGGTCTGTAGCTCAATTGGGCTTGAAATGACGAAAGTCAAATTTTTGGAGTTTTGGACCGGTAGCAAAATTTTTGATATCGGTGTCGGATTCCATTTTCGAAAGTTGGAGTAGGTCCGTAATGTTAATTTTGACTTGTGTGCCAAAATTTGGGGTCAATCAGATGCGGTTTGGTTTGTTTCAGCATCGGTTGTCGAATTTGGAAGTCTCAAGTTCTTTAAATTTGAATTGGAGGATGATTCGTGATTTTAGCATTGTTTGATGTGATTTGAGGGCTCGATTAAGTTCATATGGTATTTTAGGATTGGTTGGTATGCTTGGTTGAGGTACCGGGTGTCATGACCCAAACCGATGGGCCGCGACGGGCACCCAGTACCTTACTCAACCGAGTACCAACATAACATATCTTTTCGTATCATACTATCATAGATAAATGAGCCGGAGAGGCTGCTATGAGATAATTAGAATACAACATGTAATACCAACTTATACATAATACATACGGGCCTATAAGACCAAAATAACTACTCGTACACTGAACATAGGCCGACAAGGCCGTACAATCTTTTACGTACATGATATCTGTCTACATGCCTCTAATAATATATAATTATCATAAAGGTCGGGACAGAGCCCCACCATATCAAACAATACACGTCTAAATCATAGTGACCAAACAAGCAACTCTAGAGCAAATGGAACGCACCAACACCTTCCGCTGAGATAATAGCCTACTTGGAGGACTCTCGACCTGTCTATCGGGACCTGCGGGCATGAAACACAGCATCCCCGGGTAAAAGGAACGTCAGTACAAATAATATACCAAGTATGTAAGGAATGAAATCATCATGAGAGAAACATGGAGTAAAAGACTCGACATGTAAGTCTGAATAGCTCTGTGAAATATTTATATTTACAATGTCATGCATATGCGTATAAATGTCATGCCATGCATAGGTATATGTGTTCATATCATCATCAAGCCTCTGGGGGCATTCCATCATATCATCTCGGCCACTGTGGGCAAATCATCAGCGTATACCAGCTGATCAAGTGGTGGTGCGTATATATAACGCCATAACCTTTTTTCATATCCCATATACATACACTTATATACGCGTATATAACGCCATATGGTCATGGGTCAATGTAAATGAATGCAATGCATGAGAAGTACGTCAATAAAATCTTCCGGAGTGTCATAAGACCATTATACCTCTGATTAATATCATGAAACAAACTTTATCAACTTACATATTTTCTGAGACCCATGAACAGACGATAGAATAATAATACATATGGGAATTCAAGAACATAGGCATCTCTAATACTTCTATGAATAGAGTCATTTATAGAAGTTGTGCATTTGCTCGTTTCGTTCGTGTCGTATAGATCATGCGAAAAAGAAAGAAGGGATAGCCTTAACATACCTGAGTCGATTCTCTTGACAATCCCTCTAACACACGTTGATTGCGACAACACGTAACGGCGGATCGAAGTAGAGAAAAAATTCGTATGATATTTTTGAGAAAGAGAATTTCATCCGTTATGTAATCTTGTTGTTACGTTATGTAATTTTGATCATAATATTGTCTAACCTTTCTTGTTGAAGTTCATCCGTAACTTTGAAGATGAAGTATCTTTATTTTTGTGAATTTTGTATTAGTGAGTGTGGCCCCACACTTTTGATGACCAAGCCTTTAAATGTGACACCTTATCACTTAGCAAAAGAGTCACATTTTTTATTTGTGAGTCACTTTCATTTGCTGCCACGTTTGGGCACCTTAGGCTTATCCAAGATTCCTTAATCAACTTTGTTTTACCTCACTAATCCAATAATTAACCAATTACTCGCATAATTAAGAATTATCTCAAATTACTTAAAATACTACTCACTTTTAACACACTTTGTACACCTTACTATTATGGTCATGTGGTACCTTGTATGGCACTAGTCCATAAATACCGAATATTTTAGCTCGGACCGTAGTTTATCCCAACATGTCAAACTTTAACAAAAATTCATTTTCTTTGATTTGCTTACCCTCTCACCTTCACGAATTTACTCATCACTTGTTTGAAATAGCATAATGCTTATAATCTTAAAATAATCTCATTCCCGAACTTACGTCGATTAGCTTACCACAAAACTTTAACGTACGAAAATGCGGAATGTAACATCTTATTTTTGAGCTTATATCAATTTACTTATGGCGTACTTCCACGTACAAAAACATGGGGTGTAACACGGGGGGCCTCGGGTGAGTTTCGGGGTGAGTTTTGAGCGACTACGGGCTTTTCGGCACTCTAATATTGTTCGGGGATCGTTGGAAGTGCGGACCACACAATTTTGTGTGCAGCCACACTTCAGTCCGCAGAGGAGTGTGCGGGCACAATTTTATATGCGGCCGCACTCAGGAACTCTCAGATTCGATGGTCCGACTTCAAAAGCTTATATCTTTTGATCTAGGAGGAATTTTGAGATGATTCAAAAATAAAAGTTCTATCCCTTCGTGTCTAGTTTCCAGAAAGATAATAAAGTCATTATTTGGACATATGTAGAGAAAGGTATGGCCAAAATACTAAAGCCTGGCAGTGCAGTCACCAAGAGAGTGCGGCCGCACAATTTTTGTGCGACCGCAGGAGCTAGAATGTACGGCCGCACTTGGAATTGTGCGGACCGCATATGGTGAGTTCAGAGAATGTACTATATAACCGAGGCTTAGGTTATTATTTTATTTTTGGACCTTGGGAGCTCGGTTTGAGATGAATATTCGTGGGTTTTTCAAGAAATTCATCGGGGTAAGCGATTCTAACTTGGATTTGGTTAATATATATGAATATATCATTAATTTTATCATTTAATTAGTACTTTGAGATGGAAATTTGAAAAAAATTGTAAAACCTTCATAAACCACAAACTGAGGATTTGAAGGTCGGGTTGTGATCGGAATTGGCTAATTTTGGTATGGTTGGACTCGTGAGTGAATGGGTGTTCATATTTTATGACTTTTACCCGATTTCTAGACGTGGGCTCGGGTCGACATTTTAGGGTGAATTTCAGAATTTTTGTTAAATGATTTAATTTTATTAATTAGATGAGTCTATTATGGTTGTATTCATAATATGCAATTGAGTTTGGCTAGATTTGGGCCATTCAGAGTCGGATAATCGAGGAAAGGGCATTCTTACGGATTGATTGAGCTTGGTTCGAGGTAAGTGACTTGCCTAACCTTGTGTGGGTAAATCCCCTTAAGATTTGGTACTATTTTTATATGTGAGCGCCTTGTACGTGAGGTGACGAGTACGTACACAAGCTAATTGTGTAAAAACCCGATTTTTTTTCTATTAAGTAATAACCTGATTTTTTTCTTATTTGAGTTTCATCAGCATGTGTAGTATCCTGCTAGATTAGAATAGCATACCTACTTGCCCTAATTATTTACTTGAACTACGTGCAGCATGTTTAGTGAATTTACTTATTTTTCCCTAACTGATACTTAGGTTGAACTGTAGAATATCATGTCGTAACTGTTGAATTATATTGTTTAGCTGCATATTTACTTTGGGACTACGGAACGGTATTCCGGGAGATCCCCCTATACTGCATATTTACTTTGGGAATACGAAACGGTATTCCGGGAGATCCCTCTTGTACTTCATATTTACTTTGGGACTACGGAACGGTATTCTGGGAGATCCCCCTGTTCTGCATATTTACTTTGGGACTACGGAACGGTATTCCGGTAGATCTCTGTTGTTCTGCATATTTACTTTGGGACTACGGAATAGTATTCCGGTAGATCCCTCTGTGCATTTACGTTTGGGACTACGAGACGATATCTCGGGAGATCCTCTGTTGTATTTCTGTGTACTGGGCTGTTACCTTCTATGAATTCTTTCTTGTTAAAAATTTCAGTCCTTATTTTATCGCAATATTTTATTATTATATATATACCAGTAGGTCCCTGACCTGACCTCATCACTACTCGACCTGGGTTAGGCTTGGCACTTACTGGGTACCGCTTGTGATGTACTCATGCTACTCTCTGCACATATTTTTCGTGTTCATATCCAGATGTTCCTTATTAGCCGTGCTATCAGTGAGCCGGGACAGCTTTGGAGACTTCAAGGTATATCTGTCGCGTCCGCAGACCTCGGAGTCCCCTTCTACTCTTCCCCATATCCATTATCTTCTGTATTTTTCTTTTGTTAGACTCTGATGTATAGAGACATTAAATTTCCCTTCTGTAGTTTGTGATTCACGATATTTCGGGTTTTGTAATTGGTTGTGTATTTTTGAATAGTTAGTTATTGTACATGCCAAGCGGCATGGTACCCAGTTATGTTGTTATTTCTATAGTTAGTGGTTAAATTTATGTTTTCATTTCATTATTCTGCAAATGTTAGGCTTACCTAGTTGTAGATACTAGGTGCATCATGATGTCACATGGAGGGGAAATTGGATCGTGACAAGTTGGTATCAGAGCTCTAGGTTCATAGGTATCGTGAGTCACAAGCCGGTTTATTAGAGTCTCGCGGATCGGTACGGATACATCTGTACTTATCTTCAGGAGGCTATGGAACTGTTAGGAAAATATTCACTTCTTTCAATCCTTATCGTGCGACATTGATTTAACTTGAAACGTATATCTCATATTCCTTTGTATCCACTCGTGTATGACATTGCGCACTCGGTATTAGTTGTGTGTCGACGGTTCATGATGTCGTGGATGGACTACGAGGGAGCCAAAGATACTCAAGCATTACCTCAACGTGTGGTTCCGACTGAAGATGCAGACATATTGAGAGATCACTCAGTGAATCATGTGGGGGTGCAACGGATCTTGGCATCTGGTTGATTTATACGAGCTGGGAGGGTTAATATTGTGGATCATCGAACGTTGTGACCTATAACTTCGCGCCGAGTGGGGTAGTCCACTATTAATGGATGGATTGTAGGGTCATGTGTTATATCAGTTTCGATCTGAAATGTATATATGTGGTACTGAAAGTTTCCCAAATTTACACATGTTTAAGGCCTGAGATGTTGTAGAGGATAAGGTTAGGACTTGCGGTATGTCTGCCTCCTTAATAATCCTATACTTCAGTACCAAAGGAGTTAGAGACATTACTTTAAATTTACAGAAGGTCTACTCAGCGTGGACGTCACGGCTGCAAATTTTGGGGTGCTTCGGAGGAAGTACATTAGTTGACGAGATTCTGGACTATGTGGTTCGTTCCAAGAGTTGTCTGTGTGAAGCTCTACTTTTGTGATTGTTCGGTATAAATAGGGGTAATGGTTACCCCAAAGAATAATCGAAGAGTTTATTTCCCGAACTCTCCGTAATGCGTGGCGCATAGGGTTTGAACGATTGCGTCAGGTCACCATGACGGTGTCGGAATATGCCATCAGGTTCAATAAGTTAGCCCGTCATACTCCTACTATAGTTCCTACAGCTAGAGAGCGAGTCCACAAACTCATTAAAGGACTCAATTATGATCGTAAAAGTTTGTACGACTCGGGAGCTATAGGATTATACTTCATTTTCGCTAGTGGTAGAAATTGCCAAGTTATTAGAACATGTTCGAGGTAAACTAAGGAGACCAAGAGGTCTCGAGGTTCTGAAGGATTCGATGGATTCTACTCTGCAAGTATGAATCATTATGGCGGGGCTTGGGCAATCGGCCAGCCCAGCCCGCACATCGGATTACTCGGGGTGCTCCAGTAAGTTCTTTTAATGCACCACTGACATGAGTTTCCTACAATGGTTATTTCAATTATCTGGTACAGACTCAGTATGAGCAGCCAAACCCGCAAATGGGTTGTTATGAATGCGGTGATATTAGGCACATCATGAGAAAATTGTCCCGGACTTGGGAGAGACATATTTCATCAAAGCACTCGGGCTACGTGCCCCATTGCAGTTACTACACCACCCACACGACCAGTTATGGGTGGAGAACAGACGAGTAGAAGGCGTCATAGAGGTGGAGGCCCAGCCGTTGATATATTTATTTTATGGTATGGTGGAGGTCGCTAGATCAGATGGTGTTGTTACAGGTACGACCTCAATTTAATATAAAGGAATAATTTCCTTAACTTGATCTGGTTCTTAGTATCGAGACGAGTCCTCCTATTGTGCTCCACTTATGAGTGAGCTTCGTAATTCTATAATCTACTTATGTGTTTAATCCTGTTGGGAGGTTCTATGGAGATAACTACGCCTATCATTCCATGTGGACTCTAGTAAGAGCTGTGAGGCTAAAGATGTCTTTCTGGTACTCATTTCGATAAGTTTTGATGTAATTTCCAGCTAATTAATTACAAATTGTGAATTATATGCCCTACCGGTGTGGGGTTTATTATGTGTTGTGATTTTTGTTTAACATAAATTATTTAAACGGAGAAAATGGAAAGTTTTGATTGGCATGATGTGCATATTACTTGTGATCCAGAACTGAGGACGAGATCCTCGCATTTTAAAATAAATTGATATGTTTAAACCGGGCTACGAGCTACGGTGAAAGTTATATAAGGACGAGATCCTTATGATAAAAAAAATTCTTGTGTTTAAATTCTCCCTTGTGAAATTAAATTTGTACTATAGTACTATTAGGGAGTCATGCCTGTTAGGCTTATTTGAAATTTTTTTTGTATGAAATTCTCTGTGCATACTTGCCAAATTCGTGGGGTAATATTGAGTTTTAACCTACGAAGTAGGTGCCCTCCCAGGTGGCGTTAAATGTGACTCGTTAATTCATGTAAATAATTATGAGGTCTTTATGCCTCGCATCTCGTTATCAGCATTGTAAAGGTTTGAAACGAGATTTTTGTTAACATGAAGTTAATTAACGATTTTGTAATTGTTTATGAACAACTATTAAGACCAGATTGACCCAGAAGGGTGATCCGTTCAGGTGGACAGAGGAATGTGAGAAGAGATTTCAGAAGCTCAAGACAGCTTTGACTACAACCCTAGTATTGGTATTGCCTACAGGTTCGGGGTCTTATACTGTATATTGTGATGCATCGCAGATTGGTCTCGGCGCGATGTTGATGCAGGACAGTAGGGTGATTTCCTACACGTCCAGACAGTTGAAGGTGCATGAAAAGAACTATCTTCTCCACGACCTTAAGTTAGCAGCTATTGTTCATGCCTTGAAGATTTGGCGGCATTATTTGTATGGTGTTCCTTGTGAGATTTACACTGATCATCGGAGTTTAAAGCATCTGTTTAAGCAAAAATATCTTAACTTGCGTCAGCGGAGGTGGTTAGAGCTACTTAAGGATTATGATATCACCATTTTGTACCACCCTAGGAAGGCCAATGTGGTGGTCGATGCCTTGAGTCGCCAGGCAGAGAGTTTGGGGAGCTTAGCATATCTACCAGCAGCAGAGAGACCCATGGCGTTGGATGTTCAGGCCTTAGCCAGTCAGTTTGTGAGATTGGATATTTCTGAGCCGAGTCAAGTATTGACTTGTGTCATCTCTCGGTCTTCTCTTTATGATCATATCAGGGAGCGTCAATATGATGACCCCCATTTGCTTGTCCTTAAGGACACCATCCAGCATGGTGATGCTAAGGAGGTCACTATTAGAGATGATGGTGCATTGAGGATGCAGGGCAGGCTATGTGTGCCCAATATAGATGGTTTACGTGAGTTGATTCTCCAGGAGGCTCACAGTTCGCGGTACTCTATTCATTCGGGTGCCGCAAAGATGTATCAGGACTTGAGACAACATTACTGGTGGAGGAGAATGAAGAAGGACATAGTAGAGTATGTGGACCGATGTCTAAATTGCCAGCAGGTGAAGTATGAGCATTAGTGGCCAGGTGGGTTGCTTCAGAAGTTAGAGATTCCAGAGTAGAAATGGGAGCGGATCACTATGGATTTCGTTGTTGGACTCCCACGGACTCAGCGGAGGTTTGATGCAGTTTGGGTGATTGTGGATAGGGTGACCAAGTCGGCTCATTTCATTCCTGTGATGACTACCTATTCTTCCGAGCAGTTGGCTCGAATTTATATCCGCGAGATCGTCAGGCTTCATGGCGTACCGGTATCTATCATCTCTGACTGGGGTACGCAGTTTACATCACGGTTCTGGAGAGCTGTACAATAGAAGTTGGGTACTCGGGTTGAGTTGAGCACAGTATTTCACCCTCAGACAGACGGACAGTCCGAGCGCACTATTCAGATACTGGAGGATAGATTTTGGGGGGTGCTTGGGATCAGTTCTTGCCACTTGCAAAGTTTGCCTATAACAAGAGTTATCAGTCCAGCATTCAGATGGCACCGTATGAGGCTCTGTATGGTAGGCGGTGTCGATCCCCGACGGGATGGTTTGAGCCGGGGGAGGCTAGATTATTGGGTACAGACTTGGTTCAGGATACCTTGGAGAAAGTTAAGGTGATTCAGGATAGACTTCGCACAGCCCAGTCCAGACAGAAGAGTTACACAGACCGGAAGGTTCGCGATGTTGCATTCATAGTTGGAGAGCGGGTCTTGCTCTGGGTTTTCGCCTATGAAGGGCGTTATGAGGTTCGAAAAAAGGGGCAAGCTTAGCCCAAGGTTTATTGGTCCCTTTGAGGTGTTGCGGCGAGTTGGGGAAGTTGCTTACGAGCTTGCCTTACCTCCCAGCCTATCAGGAGTTCATCCGATATTTCATGTTTTGATGCTCCGAAAATATCACGGTGATCCGTCCCATGTGTTGGATTTGGGCTCAGTCCAGTTGGACAAGGATCTATCTTATGTTGAGGAGCTAGTGGCTATTTTGGACAGGCAGGTTCAAAAGTTGAGGTCAAAGAACATTGCTTCCGTGAAGGTTCAATGGAGGGGTCAGTCGGTCGAGGAGGCAACTTGGGAGACCGAGCATGTTATGCGCAGCCGTTACCCTTGCCTTTTCACCACTTCAGGTATGTCTTTATGCTCGTTCGAGGACGAAATATTATTTTTAGAGGGGAAGGATGTAACGACCCGGATGATCGTTTTGAGAGTTAAAGCCCCGATCTCCTATTAACTGCATTCCCCATATCTATTTTCTTCTATTGTGACTTGCCGGGAGGTTTCGTTTTGGTTTTTGGAGTGTTTTGGGACACTTAGTCCCTAAATGGGAGCTTAAGTCTTAGAATTTGGACCGTAGTCGGAACAATATAAAGACGGCTCCGGAATGGAATTCCGTCAACTCCGTTAGCTCCGTTGGGTGATTTTGGGCTTAGGGGCGTGTCCGGATTGTGTTTTGGAGGTCAGTATCTCAATTAGGCTTGAAATGATGAAAGTCAAATTTTTAGAGTTTTGGACTGATAGTGGAATTTTTGATATCGGGGTCGGATTTCGATTCCAAAAGTTGGAGTAGGTCCGTAATGTTAATTTTGACTTGTGTGTAAAATTTCGGGTCAATCGTATGTGGTTTGGTTGGTTTCGGCATCAGTTGTCGAATTTGGAAGTTTCAAGTTCTTTAAGTTTGAATCGAAGGATGATTCGTGATTTTAGCATTGTTTGATGTGATTTGAGGGCTCGACTAAGTTCGTATGGTGTTTTAGGATTGGTTGGTATGTTTGGTTGAGGTCCCGGGGGCCTCGGGTGAGTTTTGGGGTGAGTTTTGGGGTGAGTTTTGAGCGAGTACGGGCTTTTCGGCATTCTAATATTATTCTGGGGGGTCTTTGGAAGTGCGGACCACACATTTTAGGAGTGCTGAGGCAAAAGGGAAGTGCAGACCTCGGGGGAATTGTGTGGACCGCACAATTTTATTTGCGTCCGCACTTCAGTCCGCAGAGGAGTGTGCAGCCGCACTCAGGAACTCTCAGATTCGCTAGTCCGACTTCGGAAGCTTATATCTTTTGAACTAGGAGGTATTTTGAGATGATTAAAAAATGAAGGTTGTATCCCTTCATGTCTAGTTTCCAGAAAGGAGTCATCATTTGAACATCTGTAGAGAAAGTTATGGCCAAAACACTAGAGCCTGGCAGTGCAGTCACCAAGAGAGTGTGACCGCACAATTTTTGTGCGACCGCAGGAGCTGGGATATGTGGCCGCACATGGAATTGTGCGGACCGTACATGGTGAGTTCAGAGAATGTACTATATAACAGAAGCTTAGGTTATTATTTTATTTTTGGACCTTGGGAGCTCGGTTTGAGACGATTGTTCGTGGATTTTTCAAGAAATCTATCGAGGTAAGTGATTCTAACTCGGATTTGGTTAATATACATGAATATATCATTGATTTTATCATTTAATTAGTACTTTGAGATGAAAATTTGGAAAAATTTGTAGAGACTTCATAAACCACAAATTGAGGATTTGAAGGTCGAGTTGTGATCGGAATTGGCTAATTTTGGTATGGTTGCTCGTGAGTGAATGGGTGTTCATATTTTGTGACTTTTACCTGATTCTGAGACGTGGGCCCGGGTCGATTTTTAGGGCAAATTTTGGAATTTTTGTTAAATTATTGATTTCATTAATTAGATGAGTTTATTATGGTTGTATTCATGATATGCAATTGTGTTTGGCTAGATTTGGGCCATTCGGAGTCAGATAATCGAAGAAAGGGCATTCTTACAGATTGATTGATCTTTGTTCGAGGTAGGTGGCTTACCTAACTTTGTGTGGGGGAAATTTCCTTAGGATTTGGTACTGTTTTTATATGTGAGCGCCGTGTGCGTGAGGTGACGCGTACGTACACGGGCTAATTGTGTAAAAACCCGATTTTATTTCTACTAAGTAATAACCTGATTTCTGTCTTATTTGAGTTTTATCAGCATGTGTAGTATCCTGCTAGATTAGAATAGCATGCCTACTTGCCCTAACTATTTACTTGAACTATGTGCAGCATGTTTAGTGAATTTACCTGTTTTTTCCTAACTTGTACTTAGGTTGAACTTTAGAATTTCGTTTCGTAACTATTGAATTCTATTGTTTAGCTGCATATTTACTTTGGGACTACGGAACGGTATTTCGGGAGATCCCCCTGTACTGCATATTTACTTTGGGACTACGGAACGGTATTCTGGGAGATCCCCCTATACTGCATATTTACTTTTGGACTACAGAACGGTATTTCAGAAGATCCCCTTGTACTGTATATTTACTTTGGGACTACGGAACGGTATTCTGGGAGATCCCCCTGTTCTGCATATTTACTTTGGGACTACGAAACGGTATTCCGGTAGATACCCTGTACATTTATGTTTGGGACTACGAAACGGTATCTCGGGAGATCCTCTGTTGTATTTCTGTGTACTGAGCTGTTACCTTCTATCAATTCTTTCTTGTTAAAAATTTCAGTCCTTATTTTACTGCAATATTTTATTCTTGCCTTGCTTTATTATTATATATATACAAGTAGGGCCCTGACCTGACCTCGTCACTATTCGACCGAGGTTAGGCTTGGTACTTACTGGGTACCGATTGTGTTGATCATGCTACTCTTCTGCACATATTTTTCCATCGTGTGCAGATCCAGGTGCTCCTTATCAGCCACACTATCAGTGAGCCGGGAGAGCTTTGGAGACTTCAAGGTATATCTGCCGCGTCCGCAGACCTCGGAGTCCCCTTCTACTCTTCTCTATGTCTATTATCTTCTGTATTTTTCTTTTGTTAGACTCTGATGTATGGAGATACTAGATTTTTCTTCTGTAGTTTGTGATTCACGATGTTCCAGATTTTGGGATTGGTTGTGTATTTTTAAATAGTTGGTTATTGTACATGTCAAGCGGCGTGGTACCCAGTTATGTTGTTATTTCTACAGTTAGTGGTTAAATTTATGTTTTTATTTTATTATTCCGCAAATGTTAGACTTACCTAGTTGTAGAGAGTATGTGCCGTCACGACGTCACACAGAGGAAAAATTGGGTCGTGACATCAAAAAAGTGATAAAGTGGATTTAAAAGCTACTTTAGGTCACAAGTAGTGGATACATAGGTCGAGTTCGTTCAACTCTTTATTTATCAAATGAACCAATAAAAGTCTGTTTTTTCGCTCTCGGTTTTTTGATTTCTCAATTTTCTTACTTCTTTCGATGAAGTATTCGTAGCACAAAACATGTTAATTTTGCTTCAAGTATTTTTTTTTAGTCATAATAAGATACAATAAATATAAGATATTCTTTCAAGAAAATAACATAAAATGTTAGATGAGTCATGAAATTATACTAAAATATAGTATTGGCACTAATAAAAATAATAAAAATTTATAAAATAATTATTGCTAATAATACCAAATTAAAATGAACATAGCCTAAAAGTACTAAGTCATGCTAAAATAGGTATAGCTTTGCCTATGTGTTTCACTGTCAAAAAAAAAAAAAAAAAAAGGATAACGCTATTGAGATTTCAAATGTTGAATTGAATTTCTTCTGTTAGTACATAGTATTGATTTATTTTTGGTTTGAGATTTATTTGAGTTACTAATATTTATGGACTATAAAATTTATTGGACCATTCAAAAATTGTAAGCCCAAATTTGAAATAATATGTTAGAAGACACGAATTTACACTGATTGTTCTTCTACGGGATTGGCGTTTATTTTTTTTCCTGCTTTTGACAAACGTAAAAAACTAGACATTTTAAGTTTAATGAAAAACTTCAGGACTAAGATATCCTCCAGCTCATTCTTCCCCAACTCTTCATCCTTTTCACCAAGACTACCATCAAAGAAACCACCTGAAAAAATCATTTCCAGCTTATTACTTATTACAGGAATGTTCGGATTCATTTGAAGTAGGTTTTCTTCCCTTAATGTGGTAGAACATAAGTCTTTGAAGAACAAACTTATCTCTGTGATGGGTTTTCAGATATTTTCAGGCAAACCACAAAATACAAAAGGGATTAAGATTTCCATGAAGATATGATAGTCATGACTTTTCATATGAGTCAGCTTTCCTTCAATCATATCGACACGTTGTCCCAGGTTCGAAGCATAACCCTCGGACATCTTTAGGTTTGCAACCCACTCACAAATTTGTCGTCTTTGTTCCAAAGTGAATGTGTAGCTGGCCTTGGGCTTGAACACCTTACCATTGTTCGCAGACTGCAAATATAATTCAGGTAGCATGCAATATTCTTGTAAGTCCAATCTAGCCTTCAGGTTATCTTTTGTCTTATTTTTATCATCCATCATTGTGTTGAACAAATTGTCAAAATAGTTCTTCTCAATATGTATGATATCAAGATTGTGTCGGAGAAGATTATCTTTCCAATATGGCAACTCCCAAAATATGCTCTGTTTTGTCCAGGTATGAGTAATATCATATCCAGGAAATCTAGAAGGTAGGGCCTCGGTAATTTTAGTGAAGTTCTTAACCCTCTCTCAAATTTCCTCACCGGACAAAATTGGAGGTGGCAAATCATGTTTAACTGTATTCTTTTTGAATGCGTTCTTCATCCTTCTGAACTCATGATCCCAACAACTACTTTATGAAATATATCATCAGTACTATCAACTTTTTCATGACTAGTCCACACAAAATAATTATCCATAAACCCCTTTCTATAAAAATGAGTCATAACATCCTTCGAACCCAAAAAATACAAACACTTGCACTTCCTACAAGGACACCAAATCATTCCTCCAATCCGAAACGGTTCAAGTGACATTACATACCTAATAAATTCCTTAACCCCTTCTATAAATTCCTCCCTAAAAAACTGACGATTAGGATAATTCCTATTATTCATCCAACTATGATATTTCATCTACATAAAGAACAAATAAATTAAATTTATATTAATCATAATTCAAATTAATTTATAGAATTAAGTCAATAATAAACTTTAGTTACAAAATACAACATAGTCAAACACTAGAATATTGAATTAGTTAAGCCATTCAATTAGACAAATTATCTGTTTTCTCCTTTTTTTGCCTTTTCCTTCTCATTTTGATAGTCCAAAAAAAGCTACTAAATAGTACAATTAAACCATCTTAATTTAAGAGGCTACAAAGACTATTTAAAGAGGTAACGTTAATACGTATTAAAGTGGCCACAAAGCCTCTCATCAATCATAATACTTATTTTTCTTTTATTAATATAAATTACTTTGTGTAATAATGTGTAGTAACTCTATTATTACTCGTATTACGTTACTAATAATTTGAAAAGTCACTTTCTTAATCCTTTATTACTCTTCATCTCCTTTCCTATTCCATTTTGTATGAAATTAATGTGTATAATTGAATGTAGTATTCATTTCAAATCTGAAATGAATTCTTTAATCTCTCTATATATAAGCTAAATAAGACAAGAGCACATCAAGCCATCAATTCAATTCTAAGTACATTTCAATCTCTCCATTCCCACTTCAAATTTTTGGAGAGTGTTAGTTCTTCCGTTGCTAAATTTGGTAGAATTAAATTACATAATAAACTTTAGTTACAAAATCCCAAATTGTAAACCCTAGTTTATACAATTGAAAGAATTTATATAACTAAAATTAACAAATGTGGATAACTAACCTTCAAAGAGAGGAGAGGGATATGATTTTGGGAGTGGCGGAGGAGCAGTGGTGGCGCGATAGTGGTGGCGGAAGAGTAGTGACGGCGGAGAAACAGTGATGGCGCGGGAGAGACGAAGTTGGGGGGTTTGATTTTGGGTGAGAAGGGAGTGGTGAGATGATTTGGGTGGGATTTGGGAAGGATATTCGGCCGAAGTCGGTCGGAAAATGTTCGAGTGGTATCATTAAGTTCATTTTGACTATTTGACTACACATAACCGACCGAAATCGGTCAGTAATTAATTTTTAAATTATTTATCTAATGATTTAATTATAATACCGATCGAAGTCAGTCGATTTTTGTCAATTTATAATATATATATATATATATATTTGTGTGTGTGTGTGTGTGTGTGTTTTAATTACTTTTATATGTGTGTATGTATTTTTTTTAATTACTTTACACCGGGTTAACTTATTTAAAAACAAAATGTGATTTGTTTAACTGATACACACACACATACACACATACCTTGTCACCAAATAATATTGACCGATTTCGGTCGGTAACTTATTTAAAAATAAAATGTGATTTGTTTAATTGATATATATATATATATATATATATATATATATATATAACAACAACATATACTCGGTCAAATTCCACGATCTTTGTAATTTGATCGAGTATATGTTATTGTGTGTGTGTGTATATATATATATATATATATATATATATATATATATATATATATATATATAACAACAACATATACTCGGTCAAATTCCACGATCTTTGTAATTTGATCGAGTATATGTTATTGTGTGTGTGTGTGTGTGTGTGTGTGTGTGTGTGTGTTTGGGCTTTTGTGCAATAATACCGACCGATTTCGGTCGGTAACTTATTTAAAAACAAAATGTATAGTGCTATAAGATGTAGTGTTATATTAAAACATAAGTTTTAGCAATAATAACATATACTCGGTCAAATAACACAAATAGAAACATGAATGAATCAGAGCTTAAGCGTTTATTATTAAGAAATTTGGTATTTACAATATCTACATATATTTAACAATACACACACTCATATACACACACATAATCTTGAATGTTTTATTCTCGATCACCTTATTAGTACTTTGCTCGGATACTTCATCAGTGGATCAATTGGAAATTCAATTATATTCGATTAAAATTTACTATAATACATTTAAAAACAAAGCGTATAGTTCTATGTAAGGGTATATATATATATATATATATATATATTAATATAGCAGTATAGCACTACATCTTATAGAACTATACACTTTATTTTTAAATGTGTTATAGTAAGTTCTAAACGAATATAATTGAATTTTTAATTGATCCACTGATGAAGTATCCGAGCAAAGTACTAATAAGGTGATCGAGAATAAAACATTCAAGACTATGTCGATTGTACATATATATATATATATATATATATATATATATATATATATATGTATGTATGTATGTATGTATGTATGTATGTATGTATGTATGTATGTATTAAATATTGAATATTAAAATTTAGGATGTTAAATCAATTAAATATTATGTACATATATGTATATATACGTACACAGATAGGATATAGTGTCCATATAAAAGTAATTTAAAAAAACACAAGTAATTTAAAAAAAATACATACACACGCGCACACACACACACACACATATAAATTGACTAAAACCGATCGACTTCGGTCGGTTTATTCATTAAATTAATATTTTTAAAAATTTAAAATTGAAATACCGGCCGCATTTTGTGATGAAAACTTATTTCGTTTGGTAAATTTTATATATATATAATTTTTGTTATATTAAAAAATTAATTGCCTTGGGTGGGAAAGAATAATTTCAAATATACCGTTCGATTTCGGTCGGCATATTTAAAATTGTTTAACTAAAAATTATTTTGGTAGATAATATGGAAGTATGACCAGGTGTTGGTCAAAGATTGACCAATTTTCGACTGAAATCGGTCGGAATTTGGTCATCTTTGTTGTGGGACCACTATTTCCGTTGTCAGAAATATTTTCTTTGACTTTTGGGACCAAATTACTAATTTTTCGACCGATTTCGGTCGGTAATCTGTGGACGGATTTTGCCAGTTTTCTAGTTAAATTACCCTAAAAGATAAAAACTATGAAAAAGTTTAAGAAATATTTATATATTACATTATAATAAATATTTTTATGTATAAAATATTTTTAAAAGTTGTATACATGTAATATCATATTGCTTTGGTTTAGATTTAGCTTTTCTTTTTTAGTTTAAACCAATTTAAATCAATTATAGTCAGTTGTTTTCAATATCAAACCAAATCAAAACCAAACCACCAGGCGAGTTTTTCTTGGGTTGATATCAAATCTCAACAATATCATTCTCGCATTTTTTTTTTATTTCCCTTATCTATTTCGGTTCCGCCACTGCTTCTAATATTAGATAAACTAACTTTTATAATATGGAACTACAACGGATTCAAATTGAGCCAGAAGTAGATGTTTATATAGCCGATTATCACTTGCTCGGAAGTGAGACATATTTGTTATTGTAATAAGGCAAATTCGGTGCACTAAGCTTCCGCTATGCGTATGATTCAGAGTAATATGGGTACACGCACAACACGTGTATCCTAAGACTAGTAAGTAGAAATATAGTAAGATATTCAAGAAAAGGAGAAAGCAAATTAGAAAGAGGGATAAGAGCTTTCACATTATTCTCCTTTTGACTATAGGATGTAAAGAAGCAGCCATATGTTGCTTTGTGTGTGAAGCTTGAAAAGTTGCACATCTGAATGTGATCTACTTTCCGCAGTATTTGGAATACCGAATCTTCTAATCTATGACTTCCATATGATTTTGACGCGGTCAATAATTCTCCTTTCACATACTGATCCTCAAAGAAAAATGATTTTCATTTTGGCGAATTCACAATAAGTTTATGGATTTCTATAACAATCTCAAACTAATCTACATGATAACCGGACCAACGAATTAGATTTCAAATTAAATATTCTTATTTTTTTAATAAATTTTTAATATTAATATAAAATTTATACAAAAATTACTGGGTTAACGGAAACCCATAAAGTTTGCTTTACATCTGCCCCTGATCATACTGGTAACAAGTATTTATAGTGAAAAATTCAAATTAAATAAAGAAAGGCCCATAAGAAAATGAACAATGAAAATTTAAAAGATGGGACCACAAATGAAAAAGAGGAATTTATACCGAATACAATTTTTTAAAGACTTATTTAAATAAATTACAACTACTTTCAGAATATTACACATGTATAATTTATTTTAAAATCTTAATTTTTAAATTATATTATATACAACTTTTCTTATCCCTAGTATCTCACTTAAAATTCTCTCTCACCTAACATATTCCTAATATATATCTTTCAACATTTTCTCTCGCCTAAAACGGATAATTCCGCATCCTTTTTCTTCTAATTGATCCATTAAAGGATACCTCTTCACACAATTAGTATTTAGTATATATCATACATATATAGTGATATATATTATATACTGGACACTATATATTTATATATGTGTATACAATATATTATAAATTAAAAGTGTGTCTATTATAATTCATCATTTTTCAAGAATTTTAAACCAAGCCCTAGGCTTGATAGAAAATTTCAACGCAGCAATGGTTGCTTTCTCCATTAGTGGCTAAACAAGGATCTTGAACTTGGGATTGTTAATACCAGATATTTTGTTTGGTTTTCATTTAGGCAATGAAAGAGAACGGGAAAGTAAGTGCTTCGACTTCTCTATTACAACTATTGAAGTGATGAGTGGGAGAAATATTGATCAAATCAAACAAGAAAGATAGATACCTATTTTTATGGAGGATGCAACGTCGCGATAAGTTAGTGGGTTTATAGTGGTAATGTAGGGACTAATTTGTAGGGACTAATTATGAGATGTGATACGTTACAACATTGTATTCCTTTTTATAGGGATCTACCATATTTTAGGATTATACATTTATCATGTTTAAGTTGTAGAATATGAAATTCTATTTATAGTTGTAGATTATGGAATATTTTTTTGAATCCATAAGCAATTGTGAAAATTTCTATCAAAATACTTAATATTGGTGAAATATTGAAATTGAGTATTTCTAGTGAAATAATAGTTTTTATTTCAACTTTTTTTTCCAAATGAAATTCATGTTTAAACACAAGACTTTCAAATGTTTTTTTTCAACGTCAATCAAATATGTCCGAAAGCTTGATAAGAAATCATCAGTAAAAGGTAGCTAAGAAAGATAAATTCTAACCAAATTGCTCCAATTGCAAGCTACGTGAACTGGATTTATACCTGTATGTCATTGATAGCTCATCTAGAACTGTTCAATTGTATTAGTAGTAACAAGCAAGAATGTGGACCATGTAAAATAGAACGTGTGCTACTTCTAGTTAAGGCCCAAGGTTGCAAATATCTAGGGCTCCTTTGGTCCGTCTGTTAACTCTACAACAAAAGGAGAATTTGCAATCGTACCCTATATTTGTGCCACATTTTAACTTGTACCTATTTTTTAAAATTATTAATTTGGTAGCCATCTCACAAAAAATCCGTAATAATATGACAATTACACCCCTGACGAAAGATATAAAACGATCTCCTCCCCTCCTCTCAGCAACTTTATAAAAAAATCAGAAACTCGTCCAGATTCATCTTCAAAATCACACTTGCATGAAATTGTTTCACCTTGAAGCTAAAACTTCATGCTAATCTAGCATGAAGTTGTTTCATGTTGAAACTAAAACTTCATGCTAATATAGCATGAAGTTATTTCACATTGAAGCTAAAACTTCATGCTAATGCATGCTGAAATTATTTAGTTCATTTGCTAAAATTTCAGACTAAACATGCTTAAGTTATTTAGTTCATTTGCTAAAATTTCAGACTAAACATGCTTAGTTATTTAGTTTATTTGCTAAAACTTCAGACTAAACATGCTTAAGTTTTTTAGTTCATTTGCTAAAATTTCATACTAAACATGCTTAAGTTTTTGTCTCATAGTATGTAATTTTCTAATGAGTTTTTCTAATGCATGTTGAAGTTATTTAGTTCATTTGCTAAAATTTAAGACAAAACATGCTGAAGTTATTTAGTTCATTTGCTAAAACTTCAGACTAAACATGCTGAAGTTTTTTAGTTCATTTGCTAAAATTTCAAACTAAACATGCTTAAATTTTTGTCTTACAGTATGTAATTTTCTAAAGAGTTTTTGCTAATACATGCTGAAATTATTTAGTTCATTTGCTAAAACTTCATACCAAAACATGCTGAAGTTTTGTAACGCAGTCTACAGTTTTGTCTTGAGTTTTATCGGAAATTTCAGTCTAAACAAGCTGAAGTTTTTTAGTTTATTTGCTAAAACTTCAGCCTTAATATGCTTAAATTTTTGTCCTGCAGTTTGTCAATAGTCTTTTATTAAAGAAGAGCAAAATCGTCTTTTTAAAACGCTTTTAACAAAAAAAAATGGGTACGGATGCAAACGAAAAAATAAAACGGATATAAGTTAAAAAGGGGCGACCAAATAAGGGGCCATGCAATTTTTACCAACTAAAGAGCATTTGCCCTATTGCTTAAAGGGGAATTAACACCGTATAGCAATGCATTAATATAATTGGCATTTGTTTTGCCTTAAATTTAGTTTGGTAGTAGAATTGGCATTGTATAGTCAAATTTTAAAACGGGAAAGGGCCAAATATACCTCTATACTATGAGAAAATATTTAAATATATCTCTCGTTATACTTTGAGTCCAAATATATTCCTGTCGTAATACTATTGGTTCAAATAAACCCTTCTTCCGTTAAGCTTGTCCAAGGTGGATATCCAATGGAGTAGTGTGCGCAGACCTTATCCCTACCCGATGGAGTAGAGGGTTGTTTTCGAAATACCCTTGGCTCAAGACGGAAAAAGAATTTAATAAGTTTGCCTACAAAAATATGAATCCTGATTAAAGCATTTGCTTTTTAAAAAAAAAAAAAAAAAAAAAAAAATTCACCGCCAAGGCAAATTGTGCTTATAGAGATTTCGACTTTGTATGTTGTATTTTCCAGTTGGAGTACTTCCCATTTGAAAAATGAAGACGTCTGGATCTTGTCGTTTCGGTATGATTTTATCTTTTTATTGGTGTATCTCAAGAATTAAATAGAGGGAATAAAATATAAGGAGGGTAAAATGGGTTGGGGTGCTGAGGTGGCATGACACATGAATTCACTTCATCAAATGTCATTGTCACGTAGGATTGGATGTTCATCTTGAACAAACTTAACGGAAGAGGGGTATATTTGAACCAATGATATAATGACAGAGGAATATTTGAACTCAAAGTATAACGAAGAGTATATTTAAACCTGTTCTCATCGTACAGGGATATATTTGGCCCTTTTCCGTTTTAAAAAATCTACTTCCTATTTATTTTCTCCTTATAACCCCACCCCCCCTTCCCCCTCTCTATAACCTACGTATCTTTTTCTTTTCCCTCTCACTTTCTCTTCTTATATTTCTTCCTCTATCTCTCCTCTTTCTCTCTAATGGTTTAGCGAAAATATTGCAAATTATGCAAAATAGTCAGTAGGATGAAAAGGAAGGTTGATCTCACATCAGAGAAAATCAAAAGCAAAAACTAAGAGAAAAAAATAGGAAAAAATAGAGTTCAATTTTATTTTTTTTCTCTCATTTGTTTTTGCTTGATTGAACGAGTGGGTGTGATTGAAATTGGTTGAAAACACCTAGACGATATTGTATACAAAATTTGAGCAAGATTAGAAGTGATTTATACTAGTTTCAGGTAAAAAAATCAGACCTAAAAATCCAACTGGGACATATATATATGTCACATTGTATATCGTGTACATCAGTGTATATCACACATATATTTTTATGGATGTCTGTGTATATCACTTTGTATACCGTATATATAACACAATTGTTTTATGGACGCCTATGTAAATTACATTATATATCGTGTATATAATACAAATTTTTATGGATATACATAGATACAGTTTGTGTATATTATATTGTATATCGTATATATAACACAAGCTTTCATGGATATACATAAATACACATGATATACATGAGATATCACTGATATAAATGGAGATATACGGGGATATACATGTGAAGTCATCTTAAAACTTGAGTTTTCAATCTAAAATATGTTATACAAAGAAGGAAAATAAACTTTTGATATACTTTTTGATATACACATTATTATTATATTATACACTGTAATATACAAATAATATAATTATTACTGTGGAATATATTTGGATATACAAATAAAAAACTAGAAAAATAATTTAGAAAAATTTGGGAGATTTTTCGGATACTATTGAAGGAAATGGAACCTAATTGTCATGTTGAATATCTATTGCATGTGATAAAATCGACCCCTTTAACAGCGAAACTTCGAAATCAAAGTCATCATCTACCTGAAGAGATGAAGATTTGACCACTGTAACTTTAGATTTTGATTTCTTAGAGGTTGAATTTTTACCCATCTTTCAAGTTGAAAAAAATGATGATATGTTATGGGAAATTCTATAAAAGATTCTAGCTTTAGAGAATTATCCAAGAAAAAGATTAAGAGAAAACCTAACAAAGTAATTATCGGAGAAGAAGAGAGAGATTTGGGGGATTGAAAAATGTGGAGTGAAATTTGAGGAAGAAAGAGAACAAGAGCGTTAAAGAGGGAGAGATGGGAGAGTAATGTACGGTTCTTTTGATTTTGCATAAAAATAATTTTGGCTATAAAATACCAATTAAATATAAGAAAACCTTAATATTGGGCTATAGGGTGCCAATATCTAAAACTATGGCTTTTTTTATATCAAGTCTCTTCCTAGGTTGTTATACCATGCCATTTTCTCTTGCTTAAAACCTGCTTGATTTCGTAATCTGAGGTCATTTACAAAAACGAATAGTAATCACTAGACAATGATAAAGCTTAATTTTTTTTCTGGGAAACTTAAGAAACATCCTAAATAAATTCTAACTTACCAAGCTCTAGCCATTAATTATAGACTTACCTAAACTATCTAATCACATACAAAAATTGAAACCCCAAATAAATAAGGATTATTTCTCTCTAAGAATCACACACAAATCTCCTTCCATATTTTAAAGCGTGATCAACAACATTAGATGCAAGATGGAAGGAAATTTCATGGATGAGGTAGCAAACAAGGTGATGGAATATATCTATATCTATCTAAGCGAAAATGACTTTTTTCAATAGGTATGGTTGAAATTCATTGAAAACATATAGATGAGTCAATATACAAAATTTGAGAAAGATTGGAAGTGATTTGGACTGATTTTATCAAAATTCGTGGTTAAAATCGAGGTTCAAAAAATTCTTCAGCGACACATGCATCAAACATGTATCATGCATGTATCTCATGCACATGTATACATGGAAAATACATATGATACACATTTTGATACAAACATGATACATATGTGATACACAAATGACGCATAGTGTGATACACGTATCATCTTTTTTCATGTTCATCTTCTACGTCGAATTTTCAATTCAAACCACCTCAAAACTCTACCAAATCATCCAAAAACTGATGTTTAAACTCCTTAATATATATCCAATCTATTCCAACAACACTCACTCAAAAGAAAGCAAATATTTGACCTTTTTGTTTTGCTACAAATAACTAACCGGCTAATATTGATAATCTTTTATGAATTGACTAATTTTTGTACTAACTTACTTATGGGTTAACTGGTAATTTCTCAAATTATTCCACATTTCTTGCTGACGTACAATACCTCTCATATTTAAAAATGATAAAGTAAAATAATAAAATAACCAACTAAATAGAATAGTTGTGTATTCTCATCCAACTTGGAATCTGTGGCTGCCCATTACGTTGTGAATACAGTTTCAACACCCCTAACTAGAACTATAGATCACAAAGAATGAGAATAATGGAATAGAAAAAACTACGTAGGATTTTATACGCGTTACTACCAATTAATGGTAATTCACAGGTGGAGTTACTACCTGCCATATCTTGCAGATAGAAGATTTGATATCTAGCTAGCTTTTGCGTTCTCTTCCGTTGTCCCTGACTCACCTAAAAACCCCTCCCCCATTAGGTCTTTTCTTTGTCTCTTAAAATTAATTGAAGGATCTGTAATCCTAGTTCTCTTAACCTCGTTAACTGTAACAAATTAGCACTATAAAAAGAATATAAAAACAGCTGCACCATGATTAAAATGTTTTAGTTGAATTTTTATTCCAACGTTTTAGTTGAAATCTGTATTTCATAGGACATAATAGGTATAAACTTCTTTTCGTATTTACCTATTTTATCTAAGTAATAGTATGTTAGTATCAGATGCGGAGTTAAGATTTGAAGCTTATGAGTTCGAGATTCTAATCATTTTTAAGTTTCTAAATTAATAATTTATACATGTTTAATAAATTTTATCAAACAAATACAGTGTTTGAACCAAAATTACTGAGTTCGGCCGAACCCGTAACTCGCTCTCTAGCTCCGCCCCGGCTAGTATACATGTTCTCTAAATATATTGCGTTAAGTGGAGGAGGAAAAACAAATCTAGACAATGTAGACATACCAAACTATGAAAGTCAAACATTGAATGTGGACAGCACGGTTGGAAAGAAACAGTTTGTTAATGATAGAAAGATTGTTAAGAAATTGAGCAAAAAGTCAAGTTAGAAAAACTGAAAATGCGTCCGTGACAAAAGCAGAACTGAAAATTGATAAAATAGTAGCGACGAGTGATGGAATGAATTCCTCATCCTTATTAGCCTTTGTTGAGCACCTGATCCAGGCCCAGCAATGCAGTAGAAAGTCCAGGATGTGCTATCCCGCCCAAGCGTAGTTAGCTCATTTTGATTATTTGTAGTTTTACTATTTTGATTTTCCTAATTCTCTTTCTTTTTCAAATCCATGGTTTCGCAAAATCAAAATCATTAGGATAATCTTTAGTTACCTCTATTTCCCTTCTAAGATCTTGCCGTGCTATTAAACCACCAAATCAACTGTTTAACCAAAAAAAATAGTTTTTGTGGTCAAATTAAATATTAAAATAAATCGGGTTTCTAATAATCAATTTTACTTCACTTTTCCGAATATAGAAGAATAAGAAATAATAGAAATTAAATATTCAATGAGCAAAGGAAAGGAAATCTTTTTGGCAGCTTCCTTCCAAAAGTTGAGAGTAAGAATCTTCAATCAAGTAGAGAAGTAAGAATAAAAGATTGATTGTATATATTCGAGAATTCCCTCATCATCGTGCAAAATATGGATAAAGGAATTTATATAAGGGTACAATATATAGCTGCTTTGCTCCACTTAATTCCTGCCCGTTACTAATATTAACTACATTAATTGCTCGTTACTTGAATTATTCCTAACGGTTATGGTAATAATAAACAATCGTGCATAATCATGGATTATGCTGATTCCTTTTCCATATTCGTAGTTATTAATGAATCTTCCCCTTTTTTGGTCTTCAATCATGCATCCCGCGTCTATCTCTTCTTCCCCAGCTATCAGATACGGTATCTTTATAAACAATCCCGTGGGTGTTTCATCCACGCCTCGTCATCCTCCTTTACTGCTATAATTCAAATGCAACTTATCAAAATATCACTTATCCACGTGCCATATCTATTTTTCACCAATACAAATAGTCCCCCCACTTTCTGAATATTCTCAACTAAATATTCGGGAAGTGTTAAGTTTAATTATGGCGGAAATGTCTTGCTGCATCTTCCCGAAATTATTATGATTTTCCGCAGGAGCGAAGAGACGTACGTCTTTTCCATTTAATGCCCAAGACACGTGTCTTGCTATAATTGGTTCTATAGTTTGCAGCGTCTTTTTAGGGCTTTCTGTCGCTTTGTCAGTTTGAAGTGACGGTTCCATAATGACGTCTTTTTCTTATAAATATTGCATTACGTATCTTTTGAAACCTTTTTCTACTTTCTTGCATTCCTTTCTAAACTTTCTCTATAATTTCTCTCCTTCCTTCGTGCTTTTGCTATCAATTAACAATGGCTTCAAACCCGTGTTCATTGCCAGACCCCAGAAAACTATCATTGTAGATGAGCTTCCTCCTTCTACAACCCAAGTTAGGAGTAGAAGAGGTGGTAGACTTCGTAGCCTAGGCTCCATATCGAGCCGAAGTTCTACTCCTTCTCAGAAGAATACCTCTAAATATTCTTCTTCTTCTAAAGCTAAACTTTCATCGACCCCTAATTCTTCTTCCAGAATAAAAGATCAAAATGAACGACTGCCTGAACCTGTAGTTTCTGAAATTGTTCCTCAGGAATTTTCTTTTAAATCAGACTGTGAAGCATGAAAGAAAGAGGTTTCTTCCATAGCAGCACTTAAACCTACTGATCACTACCCTTCTTTAATCAACTTCAGCCTTCTTCCTTCAGTACGTCGTGAATGCTATTGGAAACCCAACTTCCCCGTCATAACTCACTATGAGTTATGGTTGAATAACCTCTTATCACGAGGGTTATTCGTTTGTTTACACTTATCCTTTTACTTCAGGATTCAAACCCTTATTGATCCAGTAATCATCGAGTTCTGTCGTTACTTCAACGTGTGCCTTCGAGGGCAGTAGCTTGCCTTCGCTATTTGTCTGGCTTAGTCTCAGCCTCTTTCACTTTTCGTCACCTTTTCCATCTTTATTCCCTAAAGCTTTTTCGCAAAGGTGTTTTCACACTCGTATCAAGAAGAAAAAGAGTTTTGGACAGTCCCGAAGATGATCGTGATCAGACCTGGTATGCTCGATTCATGGTTGTTCCCACTCGTGCCTTAGTGGGTGACGAAAATATGCCTTTTTTTGAGAATTAGAACTTTGCACGTAAGTATTTTTCTTTGTCTTTTTACCACACCACTTTCTCTTTAAAATTTTGATTTCCTTATTCATATTTTCCTATTTTTCAGTAATCACGAAAGTCTTTCATGAACTTCCCGACTTTCGTGATTGGGTAGAAAAAATATTGTCTGTCGCTCCTATGGATCAAAGATCCTAGAAATTTCTCTCCCAAATGTTTTGGTGGAAAGTGAAAACACACGGTATATTTGTTTGCTTTACCACGAGTTTTCTTTTTTGTTTCTTTGCTTATTCTGACATCTTTCATTGTTTTCAGGATTTGCTATTCGTGGGGTACGTCCCACTCCTGCTCTTGTAGCTAGACTCACCGTTAGTACTGTCGAGGAGCAAATTCTAAGTGTATCCTCTTCAAAGAGGAAAAACAAAGAAACTCGCGCCTCTGACGAGGAAGAAGAAGATGAGGGATCCTTAGTAAAGAAGCCACGAGCCAGAAGGCGCGTTGTTCTAGATGATGAATCCATCATTCCCTAGAATCATCCTTCAGTATCCGTGCCTTTCCAGCTAGTTGATGAGCCTGAAAATGCTCCTATGGATATCTCAGAGGATGAGGATGCTGGTCCTGCTTTGAATCGCCCCTCAAGTCCTTCTGAAAGGCTTTTTCCCAAGGATTTGAGGGCGAAGATGAAGAGTTCGGCTTTGTTTCCGAAGAGCCGTGCCTTGCAACTCTTCCTATGACCCCTTCTGCTTCTGTCGTTGCCCCTACTGCTACTCCTGCTACTACTCTTGCTGCCGTTCCTGGTGAAGAGGCCGTCCCTTCCAGTGGAAGAAGCATGAAGAAGGTTTTGATTGAATTCCCCGATGGCACAAATTTATTGAAGAAATCCAACCGAGCTGCGGTTTGGTTGAAACCGTTAATTGGACCTCTTGAAAGGGAAAAACTTGAATCCCACACCTCCATCACTCAAATGAATGATGTTATTCATTCTGCTCTTAAGGTATATTACTCTTCTTTTATCTCTTTCGCGTCTCTTTTCTTTAAGTTTGTAACTCTTTCACCTTGCCTTTTTGCAGATCAACTTAACATGAAGCCATATAATAGAAATTTAAAATCACCACTACTGAGTTAGCAGTATTGAAAGCTTTATCCAACCAAGTTAAAAAGGAGAAGGATAAGATGGAAGCTTCCTTTGCTGAGCATCACTTAAGGTCCAGTGAAGAAATTAGAAGCTTAAAAAAGCTTCTAAATCAGAAAGAAGTGTATGCGGGTGACTTGGTTCAGACACTGAATCAAACTCAAGAGGATATTCGTGCTTCTTCTGACAAAGTTATTGTCACGCCCCGAACCTAGGAGCGAGACAAGCACCCCGTGCCTCACCTAACCTGGCGTACCAAATTGCGACTAAGGGACTCTGAACACATAATGTCATACTTTGGCCATGGGGCCACCTTGCAAGACAATTTGCGAAGCAAAATATAAAACTAAATGGAAACTAGCACTAACTAAATATCAATATAAAGCTAGGCCGACAAGGCCGTCATAGCTACTACAGCTGACAAACCACCAATTTATACAAACCCAACATACTGCACTAACCAACAGGATATGCCTACAAGCCTCTACTGATAGATGTACTGTGATCGGAACAGGGCCCCGACCTACCCATAACATATATACAGATATACATAAGATGTACACAAAACTCTAGTCCTGGCAACTCCGAAAGACGTGGAGCTTACCGATCAGGCGGAACTCGGAAAACACCTACTGAGGAGGTCTACCCGTCTGTCTGTCTGAACCTGCACGCATGAAATGCAGCGCCCCAAAAAAGGGACGTCAGTACGAAATAATGTACCGAGTATGTAAGGCAATAAAATAACTGAAATCTGAAACTGAACTGATAATATGATAACTGAAATTAACTGGGAGTCAAAGATGATCTGGAGATATACTTACCTGCTGATACTGACTCAACTCCTTCAATATAGTAAGTAAAATAATTGTACGGCCTTATAAGGCTCGGTATATATATAACTGCTCTGCCATAGTAGGCTCGCTCATAGGCGCTCGGCCATACTAGGCTATGTATCTCGACCATGCTGGGCTCGCTCATAGGCGCTCGGCCACAGTAGGCTCGGTATATAACTTTCCATCTGATCAGAGGTTGCCCAATAGGGGCCTGCCCATCGATTATAGCTCGATGGTAATGAAAATACTGTAATACTGTATATATAGGCTTGCTGCTCTCTTGACTGAAAGAAGACAATACTAAAATTGAATATAGAGTCTCGATAAGGAATAATATTGTAACTTATGAGACTAGAATAGTGTGAATAAATTCATGAATATGAACTTCTCTTTTGTCTCATTACTAACACATGTAGCTACGAGATCATGCCAAAATGAAGGAAGGCTTAGCCTTAACATACCTTATCACAATCTTTTCAATCACCAAGTTGAACTCACCTCTTCGCACCTTAATCTACAAGAATGATAATAATACTATCGTTAAGTTACGAAAGGTACAACTATCGCACAACGAACGACAAACCTATTTTGTATTAAAACGGGCAGCATCTCCCCTATAATATGCCCTTCCTCCAACTTCAAGATAACACCAACAATACAAGGACAGAACAATAACAACATATATACATCATTTTCCAGCCCTATATACACCATCAAATACTACAAAACAGCCCAACACACCCCAATCTCTTCGTACACAAAACGACCACCGTAGTAGTGTCAAACGACCCGAAAATGTTATGACGAACGACCAGCCAACCACCCTACATTTATATGGTGTTTATAAACCCCCTTCCTCCTCCAAAACTCCACAAAATAGTAATAAAATACGCAGCCCAACAGCAACACAAAACAGTCCACAAAACAGTCCGCTACAAGTGAATAACTCGAACTCACGGCTTCCGATCACCATCCCGTGAGTTCTTACAAGTATAGAACGATTTACCATGAATTTACAGAAGAAAAAATGGATGAAAGAGAGCAGTAAACTCACCTTATTTGTTGGATAACTCAGCTCCTATCTTGGTTCTTCAAACTCTAAGTTTTACCTCCAATTGGAACTTGAAAGGGAGAGAAAATCAATTAGGGTTTGTGGGAAATTTTTGGGAGGATTCTTTGCAGAGCTTATGTCTGGTTATTATGCTCTATTTTAAGTCTAATATATGAAGAAAATAGGCCCTTAAAAGGCCTCTTTGGACGACCCGAAATGGCCCATTTTTGGGCTTTCATTTAAGCAAGTAGGTGACACACCTACTTGTCACCTAGCAGCTTGTGCAGTATCGCAAAAATGCACATATCTCTCTACTCCGATGTCGTATTGACAAATGGTTTAATGCGTTGGAAAATAGACTCATAGATCTTTAATTTGATGTGTGGAACACACCATAACTCTAAGTATATTGGGAGAAAATTGCAGTTACATTTGACCCAAAGTTTCAGTAAAACTTATGAATGTAACTTGTGATGACTTTCATCGACTTTTGTTCCACAACTCGCTTGACTTAAAAACATAACACACAGATGTAATACGACTAATATAAATCATAACATAATCTCTTTATCATGTTAATCACCCTAGTCTCACCCCAAAGGTACATGTTATAACATTCCCAACTTGTCGACTTTCGATGAAACATTGTTTTATTTAATTGCTTTAGCTTCTGAACTGTCCAACCCTCTTTGTACTTGTTCATGATCTTCAATATTTGTAACCTCAGAGGTAACATGATTAACTTACTTTATATACTTTTAAATATTATCTCATTTTTTTGTCCTACATTAGTTTGCTTACGACGCATTTTTACATACGAAAATATAGGGTGTAACATCACTCCCCCTTGGGAACATTCGTCCTCGAATGTTTACTCTTGGAGACTTTGGAAACTTTTTCCAGAGTATCCTTCATACACTAGGTTAAAACCAACCTGCACGTAGCCAAAAACATACTATGCATGCCACACATGGCCAATCTTTATAAATAGCAGCAATTTGCCTCTGACATAATCCTGTCTCGTAGCCCTGCTACATCTGGAACACACAAACGACCCTTGTATCTGAGAACCCCATCTCCCTTGAGCTCTAACAATGGCTTCTTCTGCTGCGGAACTCGCTCTCTCAACTCGACCAACTCTGGGTCCTCGTACTGCCTTTCCTTGACTTCAGCTATGAGGGATGATTTTGCAGTGTTTTGGATTACAACTCCACCATCCTCAGAATCTACTAACCGAACCCCCAACGAAGCCAATTGATGAATATCTCTAGCTAATTGTCTTTTCTCGGGCTCTACATGTGCTAAGCTACCCATAGATCGGCGACTTAAGGCATCTGCTACAACATTAGCTTTCCCTGGATGGTAGAGAATGTTAACATCGTAATCTTTCAATAACTCAAGCCATCGCCTCTGTCGCAAATTCAACTCTTTCTGTTTGAAAATATATTGTAGGCTTTTATGATCAGTAAATATATCAACATGAACACCATATAAATAATGCCGCCATATCTTAAGTGCATGGACAACCGCAGCTAACTCGAGGTCGTGGGTCGGATAATTCCTCTCGTGCTTCCTCAACTGCCTTAAAGCATATGCAATTACCTTCCCATGTTGCATCAGGACACATCCTAACCCGACACCTGATGCATCACAATACACGGCATAACCCTCTAGACCCTCTGGAAGTGTTAGAACTGGAGCTGAGGTTAACTTGTTCTTAAGCTCTTGGAAACTCCGCTCACAAGCCTCTGTCCATTGAAACTTAGTTTCTTTCTGTGTCAACTTCGTCAATGGTGCCGAAAGGGAAGAAAAACCCTCTACGAACCTCCGATAGTATCCTGCTAAGCCTAGAAAGCTACGAACCTCTGTCGGAGTGGTAGGTCTAGGCCAAGATTTCACGGCCTCAATCTTCTGAGTGTCCACCTTTATCCCTTCATCTGATACAATATGCCCCAAGAATGCTACAGACTTCAACCAGAACTCACATTTAGAAAACTTAGCATACAACTTACGATCACGGAGGGTTTGGAGTACCGCTCGCAGGTGGTCCGCATGCTCATCCTCTGAACGGGAATAAACCAGAATATCATCAATAAATACTATCACGAACAGATCTAAAAATGGCCGGAATAGGCTATTCATCAAGTCCATAAATACAGCGGGTGCATTAGTCAACCCGAAGGACATGACAAGGAACTCGAAGTGGCCATATCGGGTCCTGAAGGCTGTCTTCGGAATATCTTTTTCCCGAACTCTGACCTGGTGGTACCCCGACCTCAAATCAATCTTGGAAAAGCATCTAGCTCCCTGCAACTGATCAAACAAGTCATCGATCCTTGGAAGTGGATACTTATTCTTAATAGTTACCTTGTTCAACTGCCTATAATCGATACACATCCTCAGCGAGCCGTCTTTCTTCCGCACAAATAGTACCGGTGCACCCCAAGGTGAGGTACTGGGCCTAATGTAACCTTTCTCCAGCAAATCTTTTAACTGCTCCTTCAACTCCTTCAATTCGGCAGGTGCCATTCTATACGGAGGGACGGATATTGGTTGAGTTCCTGGAAGCAAATCGATGCTAAAATCAATCTCTCGCTCTGGAGGAATACCTGGAAGCTCATCTGGAAACACATCTGCATACTCTTTGACTATGGGAATAGACTGAAGTGTAGGTATCTCAGCATCTGCATCTCTAACTCGCACAATATGATAAATGCACCCTTTTGCGATCATTTTCCTCGCCTTCAGATAGGAAATAAACCTACCTCTGGGTGTTGGTGTATTACCTACCCATTCAAGGACTGGCTCACCCGGAAAATGAAATTTGGCTACCTTTGCTCGGCAATCAACTGTGGCATAGCAAGCTGCCAACCAGTCCATGCCCATGATAGCATCAAAGTCCATCATCTCTAGCTCAACTAGGTCAGCTGAGGTCTGACGACTACAAATTGTCACCGTACAACCTCGGTAAACCCGTCTAGCAATAATCGATTCTCCGACCGGTGTAGATACCGCAAAAGGATCACTTAGTATTTCAGGCACTATACCAAACTTCCTCGCGACAAATGGGGTAATAAACGATAAAGTAGATCCTGGGTCTATCAAAGCATAAGCATCGTGAGAGCAAATGGTTAATATACCTGTCACAACGTCTGGTGAAGACTCCTGGTCCTGTCGACCCGCTAAAGCATAGATACGGTTCTGATTACCACTTGAACTGGAACCTCTACCTCTGCCTCGACCTCTACCAGCCGAAGACTGAGACTCACGCCTTGAAGGATGCACGGACATAGACGATCCTGTTGCTGAACTTGCTGGTTGTGCCATTCCCCCAGAATCTCTATTTGGGCAATCTCGCATCATATGCCCCGGACGCCCACATGTATAACAAGCATCAGAACCTGCTCGGCATTGACCCAAGTGTCCTCTACCACAGATGTCACACCGCGGAGGAAATGACCATGTCTGCGCAGAACCTCGTTGTCGCTGCAAACCCGACGCCCGTGAGCTCTCACCTGGTCCTGACTGAGTATAGCGGTCATACCCGTAACCCTGTAACTGAGGTGGCGGAGGCCTAGGTGGCCGTCCGAAGTACTGGGTCCTATAACTACCCTGAGATTGCTCCTGAGACCTGGGAAATCTCATCCTCTTACGTTGCCCTTGCTCAGCCCTCTCTGTACCCTGCTGCCGACGCCTACCCCTTTCTATATTCTGGGCGAATGCCTGAATTCGGGAGATATCCATACTATCCTGCAATGCAGCGGTGGCACATGCCTCGGTTAACTCTGGGGCTAACCCTGCTATAAACCTGTGAATCCTGTCCCGCATAGTAGAAACTATGGATGGTGCATATCTGGCCAATGAGTCAAAACGGAGACTATACTCTCGAACACTCATATTACCCTGCTTGAGGGCTAGAAACTGATCGACTCGAGCCTGTCGGATCTCCCGCGGTAAGTACTGGTCAAGGAAAGCATCTGAAAAATTCTCCCAAATAGCTGGAGGTGTATCACGTCCCCTGGACCTCTCCCATCCCTCATACCAAAGGATGGCTATATCTCGGAGTCGAAAAGCTGCTAGCTCAACTGCCTCTTTCTCCGTGGCATGCATAACACGAAAGATCCTGTGAAGCTGATCTATGAAATCCTGCGGGTCCTCCCTCTGATCTGTCCCCGTGAACTCTGGGGGACTCAAAGCAATAAACTCTCGGACCCTTGAACTCCCAGACCCCTCAGAAGTTCCTGCACTAGCTGATGCCCTAGCATGTTGCTGGGTAGCTACCAACTGTGTCAACAAATGCACCGCACTCCTTAAGTCCTGATCTGATGGAAGTGGAGGGGGAACTGGATGTGCGGTTTCCCTAGGAATCTCCGTAGTTGGTGGAGGAGCCGGTAATGGCTGAGTAGGGGTCTCCCCTTGAGCCTCAGACTGGGCCCCATCTACTGGGGGTACCCTGTTGGTCCCCTCACCTACTACTGTATCTCTCCTCTGGCTAGCCGTAGTCTTCCTAGTCACCGTCATCTGTGCATGCAAACACCAACACATAAGTTTAATTCAAATTTCCTATAACTCAGTTCTATAGCACGATTTAGATTTCAAAGAAGTGTAACCAACTCCTAAATGCCCTGTAGTTCCTTGCTTATATAATGTGGTGCACAACACATCTATAAACAAGACCCTACTAGACACGGCTTGTAGACTCCCTAGGACAGAACTGCTCTGATACCAAGTTTGTCACGCCCCGAACCTAGGAGCGAGACAAGCACCCCGTGCCTCACCTAACCTGGCGTACCAAATTGCGACTAAGGGACTCTGAACACATAATGTCATACTTTGGCCATGGGGCCACCTTGCAAGACAATTTGCGAAGCAAAATATAAAACTGAATGGAAACTAGCACTAACTAAATATCAATATAAAGCTAGGCCAACAAGGCCGTCATAGCTACTACAGCTGACAAACCACCAATTTATACAAATCCAACATACTGCACTAACCAACAGGATATGCCTACAAGCCTCTACTAATAGATGTACTGTGATCGGAACAGGGCCCCGACCTACCCATAACATATATACAGATATACATAAGATGTACACAAAACTCTAGTCCTGGCAACTCCGAAAGACGTGGAGCTTACTGATCAGGCAGAACTCGGAAAACACCTACTGAGGAGGTCTACCCGTCTGTCTGAACCTGCACGCATGAAATGCAGCGCCCCCAAAAAAGGGACGTCAGTACGAAATAATGTACCGAGTATGTAAGGCAATAAAATAACTGAAATCTGAAACTGAACTGATAATATGATAACTGAAATTAACTGGGAGTCAAAGATGATCTGGAGATATACTTACCTGCTGATACTGACTCAACTCCTTCAATATAGTAAGTAAAATAATTGTACGGCCTTATAAGGCTCGGTATATATATAACTGCTCTGCCATAGTAGGCTCGCTCATAGGCGCTCGGCCATACTAGGCTATGTATCTCGACCATGCTGGGCTCGCTCATAGGCGCTCGGCCACAGTAGGCTCGGTATATAACTTTCCATCTGATCAGAGGTTGCCCAATAGGGGCCTGCCCATCGATTATAGCTCGATGGTAATGAAAATACTATAATACTGTATATATAGGCTTGCTGCTCTCTTGACTGAAAGAAGACAATACTAAAATTGAATATAGAGTCTCGATAAGGAATAATATTGTAACTTATGAGACTAGAATAGTGTGAATAAATTCATGAATATGAACTTCTCTTTTTGTCTCATTACTAACACATGTAGCTACGAGATCATGCCAAAATGAAGGAAGGCTTAGCCTTAACATACCTTATCACAATCTTTTCAATCACCAAGTTGAACTCACCTCTTCGCACCTTAATCTACAAGAATGATAATAATACTATCGTTAAGTTACGAAAGGTACAACTATCGCACAACGAACGACAAACCTATTTTGTATTAAAACGGGCAGCATCTCCCCTATAATATGCCCTTCCTCCAACTTCAAGATAACACCAACAATACAAGGACAGAACAATAACAACATATATACATCATTTTCCAGCCCTATATACACCATCAAATACTACAAAACAGCCCAACACACCCCAATCTCTTCGTACACAAAACGACCACCGTAGTAGTGTCAAACGACCCGAAAATGTTATGACGAACGACCAGCCAACCACCCTACATTTATATGGTGTTTATAAACCCCCTTCCTCCTCCAAAACTCCACAAAATAGTAATAAAACACGCAGCCCAACAGCAACACAAAACAGTCCATAAAACAGTCCGCTACAAGTGAATAACTCGAACTCACGGCTTCCGATCACCATCCCGTGAGTTCTTACAAGTATAGAACGATTTACCATGAATTTACAGAAGAAAAAATGGATGAAAGAGAGCAGTAAACTCACCTTATTTGTTGGATAACTCAGCTCCTATCTTGGTTCTTCAAACTCTAAGTTTTACCTCCAATTGGAACTTGAAAGGGAGAGAAAATCAATTAGGGTTTGTGGGAAATTTTTGGGAGGATTCTTTGCAGAGCTTATGTCTGGTTATTATGCTCTATTTTAAGTCTAATATATGAAGAAAATAGGCCCTTAAAAGGCCTCTTTGGACGACCCGAAATGGCCCATTTTTGGGCTTTCATTTAAGCAAGTAGGTGACACACCTACTTGTCACCTAGCAGCTTGCGCAGTATCGCAAAAATGCACATATCTCTCTACTCCGATGTCGTATTGACAAATGGTTTAATACGTTGGAAAATAGACTCATAGATCTTTAATTTGATGTGTGGAACACACCATAACTCTAAGTATATTGGGAGAAAATTGCAGTTACATTTGACCTAAAGTTTCAGTAAAACTTATGAATGTAACTTGTGATGACTTTCATCGACTTTTGTTCCACAACTCGCTTGACTTAAAAACATAACACACGGATGTAATACGACTAATATAAATCATAACATAATCTCTTTATCATGTTAATCACCCTAGTCTCACCCCAAAGGTACATGTTATAACATTCCCAACTTGTCGACTTTCGATGAAACATTGTTTTATTTAATTGCTTTAGCTTCTGAACTGTCCAACCCTCTTTGTACTTGTTCATGATCTTCAATATTTGTAACCTCAGAGGTAACATGATTAACTTACTTTATATACTTTTAAATATTATCTCATTTTTTTGTCCTACATTAGTTTGCTTACGACGCATTTTTACATACGAAAATATAGGGTGTAACAGTTATGTCCCTCGAGGCTACTCCTGAACCTTTGAAGGTGTCTTATGAAGCTTCTGAGGCTGAAAATAAAACTTGAGGGATAAAGTGGAGCAACTGGAAAAATATTATGAGGCTCTTGAGGATAAACTAACACTTGATGTTAGTTGGGCTTTTGTGAACACGCGTCTAAAAAGTTTGATCGAGGCTAACCAGGAAGGTTTTAATCTCGAGGCTGAGATTGCTAAAGCTAAGGAAACAATTAAAAGTACTCAACAACGTTAAAGTTCTCAACACCCGAGGATGAAAGTTCCAAGTGTGATTTGAGTAAAGATGGTTCTGAAGATGATCATGTTGATGTCCAACCTTCGTTTTCTCCTCTAGTTGATCCTTCTGCCCCTTCTAAAGATTCCCCTTCTCCATATGCTCCTTGTTTTTTTTTATCAAGTAATATCGTTTGGATGTTTTCTGAATTTGTCCTTGGGAACTTTCTTTTCAATATCAACATCAATGTTAGTTTTCAACATATCTTATGTATGTTTTTAATCTTTAATTTTCGAGCTTTTTCTTGCAGTATCCAAGTAGAATAAATACTTCAATATGCCATGAATAAATATGCATTGTCTTATTTATAAAAGAGGGCCCTTTTATATTAACAACAATGATGAAGATGACATCTCATCTTCATATTGGTGTAAAAATATGACATATGAAGTAGTTTGAAGAAGTTTTATTTGAACTTTCAAAACAAATATTCGTGTACATCATTTTCATAATTGTTTTCTTTATAGCAGGTTTACAAATACGAGTTTGATTATCCTGTGACTACATTTGTGGCCTTAACCTAATAGCTCTTGGGAGTTTTCTGCTGAACCTTCAGTTCCTTACTTCCCATTCCATGTGGAGCTTGAAAATTCACAATTTTCTTCAAGGTTTTTCCTTTGGCTATTGAGAGCTCTGATTTTGTGGTGTACTTCTTTCGTATGAATTGTCCCCCAAGTACTGGAGCTTTGAAGTATAAAAATTTGAACACTGTATTAACTCCTTTCTACGGTCCTTACACTAAAGGGAAATACATACGGGACTCATAGGTAACATTTTAGATGATGACTGCTTAACCCTTTCCATCGAAATTGTTGTAGCCTAGACCGACAATAATTAAGTATTCCGCATGTCTTTTAGGTCTAATGTCATCATCTGGTACGGGCTAGATTTTTGCCTATCATCTAAAATAGTTAGTAAAACTAAAAGGAACAAAATTAAAAAAATGAACTTTAAGATACCTGACTGTGGGTATTTGTTTAAAAGTAGTATTTCTTCAAGCGAACCGCATTCCAATTGGAAGGTAACATTTTTCCGTCCATGGTCTCTAATTCATACGCTCCTTTTTCCAGTAATGCCTTTAAATCGATATGGCCCTTCCCAATTTGGACTTAATTTTCCTTCATTTGCCACCTGTGTTGATCGAAACACCTTCTTAAGGACAAAGTCCCCAATCTTGAATTGTCGAAGATTCACCCTTCTATTGTAATCTCGCTCATTCCTTTGCTTTTGCGATACCATTCGTATCAAGGTTTCTTCCCTTTGCTCCTCTGTCAAGACTAAATTTGTACGAAGCTTTTCCTCATTCAATGCTTCATTTGTATGCTCAAACCTTGTGCTTGGTTCCCCTTTTTCCATTGGAATTAACGTCTCAGTATCATAAACAAGCAAAAATGGAGTTTCTCCCGTGCTTATTTTTGTCGTTGTCCTGTAAGCCTATAATACCCCTGATAGCACTTCAGGCCACATGTCGTTTATTTATATTATTGTCAATGATTTTATTTGTTGGCTCTGCTTGTCCATTAGCTACGGGATGATATGGTGCCAAAGTAATTCTTTTAATTTCTAACTTTTGAAAAAATCAGTTACCTTTGCTCTCACGAATTAAGGCCCATTATCACAGATTTCCCTCGGAACCCCAAATCGACATATTATATACCTCCAAACAAAGTCGATAAATCCCTTTTCTTGTACATGTTTAAAGTCACCTGCCTCAACCCACTTAGAAAAATAATGGGTTAGAATTAATAAAAACCGTACATTTCCTGGTGATTGAGGTAGAGGACCAACAATATCCAATCCCCACTTCATAAACGACCATGGGGTGATAATTGAATGAAGCAACTTTGCTGGTTGATGCATGTTGTTTACATACCGTTGACATTTATCACACCTTTTTACAAACTTTTCTGCTTCGTCCTCCATTTTTGGCAAATAATATCCTGCTCTTATTAACGTTTTTACTAATGACCTTCCTCTAGCATGATTCCCATAATATTTTTCATGCACGTCTCGTATCACATATTTAGTTTGTGATGGACCAAGCACCACACTAAGGGTCCCCCTATCACGACCCCAATCTTCCACCGCAGGATGTCGTGATGGCACCTAGTATCTAAGACTAAGTAAGACTAACATACATGAAGAAAAAACGGAAATGATAATAGAAATTCAAATTTAAACCAACTAACTATCATAAAAGAACTCCACAATATAGATAAAATAACTCCCAAAATCTGGTGAGGCTGAGTCATAAGCTCTACACGAGTATACTGAAACATTCCCAATACATCACTATCTAAATAAAGAGTATGCAATAGAAAAACAAGGACAGAGAGTAACTCTAAGGCCTGCAAACGCCGACAGGTATACCTTGAAGTCTCTGATCTGGAAGCTCTACTCACTGGTGCCTAGCCTGGTATGAGGTACCTAGATATGCACAAATAGATATGTAGAAGCGTAGTATGAGTATACCACAATGGTACTCAATAAGTGTCGCACCCCATTTTCTCGCGAAAGCGGGTTTTGACGTATGACAACTCTTTTAAATGGGAATATCAAAAGAGAAGAGCCGCCACCTAATAATTTTGAGGTGCGTTAGGGCACCTATTTACAAGTAGCTCTGTTTGACTAATCCGTGTCACCAAATAACGGGTAAGGGCTCAAACTACCTCAAAGAGAAGTTGTTAGGCACTCTTCGAGGTCCATAACTGTGGGTCCCAGCTGAACTTTAAACTATGTGGATTATGTAATTAGACTAGGTGATCAAATAAATAAAGGAAAATTTAGAAGTTGAAGAGTCTTATTAGGGCACGTGAGAATCGGCACAAATCTTAATGACTACAGAGATACAACTACATTGATCTATGTTAAATGACTAAGTGTAAATAACAAATACATAAAGAGGGGGGGAAAGGGGGGTCCTAAGTTTTTAAGCCTAAAGGATCACCCTGTGCAACATAAATAATACTTCGTAACTCCTTTGAGGTAGGGGTTGCTCATATTATTCAGCGGGCACTGACTATCATCTCCTACTACCCGATTACTATGTTAAAGTTGTTTACCTAAAGGTTCTCTAATTCAATTCTAGGTCGTACCCTATGCGTGCACTACCCGTCCCATACCTATGGTCCAGAAGGCTTTATACCTCTATTTGGGTGGTTCTAGACTTCACTTAGGATGCTCAAAATGATAAAACTAATGCACATTCAAAAACATGTAGGACTATACATATGTACAATTAAAGGCTCAAGTTAACCTCCATACATAAATAACAAATGCACGCGGGCAGTTAGGCAATAGACAATTTCAGACGCATTAGAGTCATTAAGTCCTATAGGCATAGTTTCTATGTGATTCTGATTTCCAGCATTGTACAAGCAGTGTTACAGCCTTAAACTAACAAATTTGCAGATTAAAGGTATTACAAACCTATAGGCATGACATCTACATTGTTCGTGCGATTAGGCAGTAAGGTTGTTCGAAAACTCAGGGTTTACGACACTGATTTTATAAACATGTTTCTTAGGCAGGTGACAGTATCCTATAGGCAGGATTTCTAACAATTAACTATTGAAATTGATTTTATAATGCTTTATCCCTAGAGGCATGTCATCTAAGGCGGGGCAGTGTGGTGAAAGTAACATGAGTAGTCGATTGATTGATTAAGGTCCTATAGTCATGATATCTAGACGAGCAGTATACTAAAAGCAATAGAGGCGACTGTTGATTGATTAGTTGGATCCTTATAGACATGGTATATAGACTAGCCAAGCACATTCTATTTTATCGTATAGGCATGTTGTCTAAACGTGCACAATGAGAAACAAGTACAACAAATGCTTAAACTAACATGCTTTGAGTGGTGTACAAGTATAAGACAAGTTATGTGAAGTGTGTGATTTCTTATAGGCATGCTTTCTATTAGTGTACAACACACTAAACTAAATAACATATAAGGTATGCTGAACGAAATAGCAAATAGAACACATAGACCATATAGGCATGTTTTCTACCCTTTTGGGCAAGCATTAGAATACCTCAACCCCTTTCATTAACTTCCCCATCATTCGTTATTACAAGTTATTACAACCCGAATGAAATAATACAAATTAAATATGAATAGCTGCAGAAGAAGACAACTATAGGCCCAATACAGATAACCCAGTGCTTTTCCTAGGCCTTCGATAGCTCCAGTAGACTCAAACCCAGCTCATAAGACCAACAGTAAGTCTGAATCCAATAGCCAAGCCCAACATCATATAGAACAGACACCAAGCCCAAACGAAGGATTCACACATGATTACAAGCAACATACTATATGTTGAACTAACTAAACAAGGAAGGAAGTCCACACACCTATATCTTAGGACCGTAAAGCTAATTATTACCAAGACGTATAGACAAATTCATGTGACATGTTGGCAGGACACATACAAGACGAGTTCATGCTTGCATTTTCCAAGTTTAGGGGACATGATTGATTATCACAGGATAACAGACTACTTCTAAAGAAGTTTCAAATATTAATATGGTCAAAAACATATCAAGGTAATTTCAAGCAGGGGATCTAATTATGAAAGTTGAAGAATCAATAGAGAACAACCTTAATAGAGTTGTTTTAGCATAAAGACTGACAATATAGGTTTATAACAAGCGAATGGGTATAGCATGTGCAACATTAGCATAGTTGAGGAGGCATATCACTTAGGTCAACATAGTAAGCATACATGCTTAGTTTTTAGAACAACAAGATTATAGTAAAGCATGAATTAGCCTAAAAGAGACTCAAAATTAGGAATTTAAGGCATAAGGTCTAACACGATCATAGTCAAAGAATGGCAAGTAAACAATCAAGTAGGCATGGTCTATAGCAGCTAATAAGAATCTTAATTGTGATGAGTGTAACACAGAGGTTACCAAGTTCAAAAATATCATGGTAGAAGGTATTGCCAACTTAAGGTCAAGTCGAGCAGACAAATTTCAGAACTTAAACCAGTCAACCAAGCACAATACAGAAAAACAAGTGTATTAGGATTCAACTGGGAACCTAGGAAATACTAAAGAGCACAAAGTTTGTTAAACACTACATTACAATTCTTAAAGCCACATGTTTGGTTAAATATTGCGACAACAATTATGGTTCATGTAAGCAGATATAAAGACAAAGTTCACATAAAGGAGATATCAATAGAAGTTCATTAAGGCAAATTCTGGGTATGAGACGATTCCCTAGAAATCTCAATGCGAGAATCCAAAATAAGGCGTGAGAAAAACTCATAATAAATAGCAGAACAACAAAGCAAACTTAAAGATACAAAGTCATTCAAGTTGAACACATAGGAGTTTAAAGAATTAGGCAGGTTGTGACACTTGGAGATTCAGAACTGCAAAATAGCTATAATGCAAGTAAAGCTACTGATAATTAAAAAACAATATTGGAGTCATATTGGTTTGAACAATATGGATATGCGAAGCATTGGAAACAAGGAAAAAAGGATAGAATTGTAAAAGTCAAGACACTCACCAGTTTGCATATTCAACAAACAAATAGAAGAGAAGGCTAAGTGTTAGAAACATCTCGAATATCACCAGCAAAGAGAACAATCAGAAGACCCAAATCCTAGTGCACGAGAGTTCACAGGAGCCTCAAATGAGCTCCGAGCAGTGCTCGTACTAGGGATGTCATTAGAGAGGGTTCCAACGTCCTTGGCTTTCAGCCGGCCAAGAGCAGTAGATTCAAAATAGTAATGAGTGTGTGAGAGTGTGAGAGAACAACAATGATTAAAAATCTGTTAAAGGGGATTAAGGGAGGGGTTTATATAGTAGTAAAATTGAACGAACAAATAAGGAAACATGTTCGATAAAACATAATAAAGGAAATAATAGCATACAAAATCGATTTAGAATCGGATTAGGAGAAAAATTAGGTAAACCCTAGTTCAAGATGGAGAACCAAATAGTTAAAAAAATCTCACTGGATGAGACCCATATAACCTGGTGGTGAATGTATCAAGTCAAGAACATGGCGATAATAGAGAATTGGAGTCGAATGAACGCATGTTGATGAACTACCATAAATAAATCTATATCAAACACATTGTAATGTTTAAGAGATGGTAAGAATCTCCGTGTATGCAAGAAAGGAAAGAAAACATGGAAGAGTTCCACGTGATATAGGATTGGGGCTATGATTTGAGTGAGGCGGCTAGGGTTTGTGAAGTGAGGGGAGGGTTTGAGAGATTATAGAGGCGGCTGCTGAGGGAAAAATGGGATTATGGTTTGGGTGAGGGGATATAAGGAAAGGGGTTGGTTTATTATGGGTCGTTGATCATTTGAGATCAACAGCCAAGATCAAAGGGGAATCTGGGCGGGTTATTTGAAGGGGTCCGACCGAGTTGGCTTAAAGGGACGCTTGGTTTGGGTTGTGGGAGTATTGGGCCAGCTTTTGGTTCAAAAATTGGCCTAGTTTTGGACAAGATTTTAAATAAAAGAAATTAGGAAAAAATAATTTAATAAAATAACTAAATAAATATAAATAGTAATATTTGTGAGAATTAACATTTAAAATAATAGTTGAAGATTACAAAAATATAAAAAAATATTTTTTGACCATGAACAAAATGATAAATGCAATTAATTGTAAAGTATAGGCTATTATTTCAAAATTGTATAAAATAGCTTTAAAATACAACTATAATTATATAAAAATAAAGTAAACTATTATGAGACATATTTGTGGATGCAAATGAAAACTTTGGATGATTAAGTCATCACAAAATAATTTAAGGGGCAATTAATGCATATTCAAGTAATTTAAATGTAAGAAAATGAATTTTAAAGGCTAAAACAATTATAAAAATACTTGTATAACTCTTGTAGATTAAGTAAAAAAATGATATCTTGAATTATATATACTATTTGAAAAATATGAGGGCAAAAGTGGGTATCAACAGTTGCCCCTCTTTACCCGGAAATGAAGAAAGAGTTGTCGGGTAAAGAAAATGATGACCAATTTTGTCCGAATTGAGTGAGGAATGATGTTTTTTGAAACAATGGGGGCCGATACTTGGTTCTTGAGTTGCCTACATATTCCCGGTGTTACGAGAATCAGGCCGTGTGTAGTTCTGTATCCAACGACGAACGAAACCGCTAGAGTTGTTATAAGAGTGGTCATATGCTCTGAAAAGGATCTTTTGGGTAGGATAGTGTCATAAGTAACAGATATTAGCTATGAATGAGAATTTGAACATTACGAATGTATCAGGCAAATATTTGAACAGTTATAAAACAAAGGGTAATCAATTGTTGATCATCGGTTACATTTGAGGTGATCAAAGGACGTGAACGTTGTGAACGGAAACCAGAGCGAGAATTGTTCATATTTGTAGAACAGTTACCTCCCGAGTTACTGGAAAACTTAAAACATGGTGCATGCAAATATATATAGGTTATGGCGACAATTTAAACATGATGCAAATCCCTTTGGAACATGAAGGTCGCCTTCAGACGACGTCCTTAGACCATAACATCCTGGGCCATGAAGTGTATGACAAGGGATTCGCCGGCCATGGAATGGTGTCCTCGGGCCATGAAGATGGTACCTCTGGACCATGACGTCTTTGAATAATGATATGCAATTTCGAGAGATCCTCCGGCCATGGTATGATATATTTGGGCTATGAGGATGATGCCCTCAGACTATGATGCCTTCGGAAAATATGGCGATGTTTCATCCCATGAGATGAAAAGATGCGGCAATATCAATTGTTTGAGAGAGGAAACAGATAATGTTTAGTCATATGTGAGAACGAGACGAGACAAGGTTTAGTCTTGTGTGAGATAAGGGCAGTGCTTAGCCCGATGCGAAGAGCGGAGACAATGTTTAGTCTCATGCAAGGAAAGACAATTCCTAGCCTTATGCAATAATGGAGGCAATGCTTAGCCTCATGCAAGGAATAAAGACAGTGTTTAGTCTCATACAAAGAAAGTCAGTGCTTAGCCTTATGCAATAGTGGAGATAATGCTTAAAGAATGGAGACATCGCTTAGTCTCATGTAAGGAAAGGCAGTGCTTAGCCTTATGCAATAATAGAGGCAATGCTTAGCCTCATGCAAGGAATAGAGACAGTGTTTAGTCTCTAGTAATGAAAGGCAGTGCTTAGTCTTATGCAATAGTGGAGACAGTACTTAGTCAGTCTCATGCAAAGAAAGGCAGTGCTTAGCCTTATGCAATGTGAGGGCAGTGTTTAGCCCTATGCAAGGAGTGTAGACAGTGCTTAGTCTCTGGCAAGAAAAGGCAGTGCTTAGCCTTATGTGATGATGATGGAAATGCTTAGCCCTATTCAAGAAAAGCAAATGTCTAAATGCGAGAGAATAAAACATTTCTTAGCTTGATGTGTTTGCGCTTGGCGCCCTTTGTCAATGTGAAGATAGTGATCTTACTGTGTGTATGTATTTGCAGACGTTCCTGTTATGTTCATTGTTCCTGCATTCAAAGAAAGTCGTGCTCTCGATTCCTTGCTTTGCCTTTGCTTTTGTCTGGAGGCCCTGCTTGAGTTAGCCCGGGTAACGTCTGGCTGCTATAGAAACACAATTTTCGAAAAATATGCATTTGATAAATTGTTTATAAAAACGTAGTTGTTTGAAATATGTGATAATACACGAGAGCAAATAATTTTGTTGAATTGATGACTGTGACATGCTTTTGAGACATTGCAACCTCCTTAACTCGGAATTTTGAGGATCCTCCTCAAAATTATGCCCTAGTTAAAATGCGTACTTCTGGCGATACCTTCCTTGGCAGTGGCAAGTCCTGGATAGCTTTGATTTTTGATGGGTCTAACTCGATACCTCGGTGACTGACGATGAAATCTAACAACTTTCCAGCAGGGACTCCGAAGGCACATTTTGTAGGGTTCAACTTCAAGTTGTATTTTCGAAGCCGATCGAAAAATTTCTTCAGGTTTGCTATGTGATCTGGAGTCCTTTTAGATTTGATGATAACATCATCCACGTACACATCTATTTTATTATGTATCATGTTTCCATGGACCTCATGTAGGTGGCCCCAGCATTCTTCAAATCAAACGCCATCATTTTGTAACAATATATTCCCCATGGTGTGATAATGGCAGTCTTTTCGGCATCCTCTTCATCCATCCAAATCTGGTGGTATCCTGCGAAGTAATCCAAAAAGGATTGGAGTTCATGCTTAGCGCGGTTGTCAATTAGTATGTGTATGTTCGGCAGCGGGAAATCATCCTTAGGACTTGCTCTGTTCAGATCTCGGTAATCGACACATACTCTAACTTTCCCATCTTTCTTTGGAACTGGCACAATATTGGCTAACCAGGTCAGGTATTCGACCACTCGGAGAACCTTGGCTTTGATTTGCTTGGTGACCTCCTCTTTTTTTATCTTCAAACTCATATATGTCTTGAACTTTCCGAGCTTCTGCTTTACCGGTGGACATATGAGATTGATGGGTAGCTTGTGAGCTACTATGGATGTGCTTAAGCCAGTCATATCATCATAGGACCATCCAAAGATGTCCTCATACTCCTTTAGGAACCTGATATACTCTTGTTTCTCTGACGGTGATAGATGAATGCTTATACGAGTTTCCTTGACTGTTTCAGAATCCCCTAAGTTAACGGCCTCAATTTCTTCCAAATTAGACTTCGGTTTGTTTTCAAAATCCTCTACTTCTTTGATGATTTCCTCAGATATTATATCATCCCCCGATCTTCTGAATCAATGTCCTTATGTTGCGTTATCTCATTACATGTCACAGTCGTAGGTTCATCGCGATATGTAATAATTAAGCTGAAAAGAATGTAGAAAGATAATAATAAATATGAAAAGTTGTAATGCATTAAAGCTTTAAAATGTCAACAAGTACGACTCGATGGCTCGAGTAATTATTTCAAAACAAAATATTGAAGTGTCTTAAATGCTCAAAACTATTTGAAAATAATTCATGCTAATTTGCCAGGCTATCAAGGAACTCGGCGAGCCCGGGACGGTGCAACGGTCCAGTTTTTGAGAACAACTCCCTCTTCCATTGTCTGAATGGTAAGGTACTCCTCCTCCTCCTCCCCAACAATTACACTGCAGTCAATGTCTTCTTCATCTAGAAACAACTTTCTCATACAAGCCAAAACCTCATCTTCTTCGGTTCCCCACATTATGTTGGCTTGATGGAATGTCTGGTACATCGGTGGTATGGGTTGTTCCACAGATAATGAGGGGCATGTCATGGCAGTGTCCAATCCTGATATTCTTGCCATGTATATTCATATCCGAGTCCAAAGGTCGTTCCATGATACTGTGGTTGTACGGGTTTCGTGATCCCCTGAAGCTTTTTGCCAAGACCCTTGCCTGGTTCATATCCCCTCCACAACAATATACTTTCTATCTTCTTGTTCCACTATCGATCCTTTTCAATTGCATTCACCCATTCAATGCAGTGATATGTTTTTCGCCCAACTTCCTCCTATTCTCGATGACTGGAACAATTTGATTGGTGTAGATGGGGTTGCTTCCGTCTCCATGAATGATCACCTCCTGATGATTCCACTCGAACTTCACATCCTGGTGCAGAGTTAAAGCCACTGCCCCGGCTGTATGTATCCATGGTCGTCCCAACAATAGATTGTAAGTAGAAGATATATCTAGCACTTGGAACTCAACCTCAAACCAAGTTGGACCCATCTGTAGATCGAGGTTGATTTCTCCGATAGTGGCTCTCTGAGATCCGTCGAACGCCTTCACATTCATGCTTCCCATTCGTATCTCATGCAGGCCTTTACCTAATCTCTTTAGAGTGGTCAATGGGCATATGTTCAGACTCGAACCTCCATCTATCAAGACCTTGGAGATGAACTTGTCCTTGAATTGCATTGTGATGTGCAACACCCTGTGTGACTCAGTCCTTCTGGTGGTAAATCATCTTCGTGAAAAGTGATTTTGTGGTTCTCCAGTACCTGTCCGGCCATGTTAGCTATCTCTCCAATAGTGATGTCGGCGGGTACATAAGCTTCACTTAACACCTTCATCAAAGCATTCTTGTGCGCGTCTGAGTTTTGCAACAGTGATAAGATGGATATTTGAGCAGGAGTCTTGTTCAGGTGGTCAACAACGTAGTACTCCCTTGCTTGTATCTTCCTCCAAAGATCATCAGTTCCAGTCTCAACAACAAGCGGCTTAGGTGCAGATTCCTTGCTCGTTCCTCCCAGATTCTCAGGTGTGTAAACTCTGCAAGTCCTAGTCATACCTTGCGCGACACCTGTTTCTTCCATTTTGGATTTTCCCTTTCTCCTTACTTCTGCAACATAATCCCACGGGATGGCATCAGACTTGAAAGATGGTGTGGAAGCTACCATTACAGTGAAGGGTGTAGCTACCTCAACTTCAAATGGCGCCCGGGGTTTTACCAAAACTGGCGTGAGGATGACCGGATATGTTTTAGGAGCGTCTTGCTCTCGAATGCGTCCAATGGACCCTTCCTGATCCACTCCTCATCAGTTTCTATCACGTTCACTCCCTCACCTCTGTGATCCGGGAGAGGGTTGCTGCGAATATTTGGTGCAGCTTCCTTTGCTTGTATAACCTTAGTGTCGATCAGCATCTGAATCTTGTCTTTCAATGTGCGACACTCCTCAATGGTATGACCCTTCATGCCTAAATGATAAGCTCATGTTTTGTTGGGGTTGATCCATTGGGAGGGATTTTCCACAACAACAACAGGAATGAGGGTGACATAGCCGACGGCCTTCAGTCTCTCATACAGTTGGGTTATGGGTTCAGCAATTAGGGTGTATTGTCTAGGTGGTTTGTGGTCAAAATTTGGACGTGGCTTTGGGTAGTTTTGGCGGGTGGGTAGAGGTGAATGGTAATATGCAGGTTGAGTGTTGTAGGTATGGTAGGTGGTGGCAGGGTATTGGTATTTTGGTGGTGAGGGTTGATATGTGGGTTGAGGTGTTTGGTATGTGAGAGGAGACTTAGGGCCCTGGGCTACCATCACAACACCCATTTCTTTCGTCTTTGAGATACCCCCCAGATTGAAAGGCTTTATTCGTGGCTTGCAGCGCCTCGAAATTAGTTACCATCCCGCTCTTGATTCCTTCTTCTGTTCTTTACCCTAATTTGATGATGTTGGAGAACTTGTGATTTTTGATGACCATCAACCTTTCGTAATACTGTGGATCTTGAGCCCTAACAAAGAACTTGTTCATTTGTTCTTCTTCAAGTGCTGGCCTTACCTTTGCGGCCTCTGATCTCCAACGAGTAGCATACTCACGGAAGGTTTCTATCGGCTTCTTCTTGAGGTTCTGAATGTAGAAAACGCCCGGTGCATTTTCCGTGTTGAACTTGAATCTATCCATGAAATCTAATGCCATATTCACCTAATTAACCCACTTCTTTGGGTTTTGACTGATATACCAAGACAAAGCGTCTCCTGTAAGGCTTCGCATGAATAGTTTCATGCGGATTTGTTCATTCTTACCCAATCCTACAAGCTTGTCGCAGTATGTTCTCAGATGCACCTTCAGATCACCAATACCATCGAACATTTTGAACTTGGGAGGTTTGTAACCCTCCGACAGTTCCACTTCCGGCTGAATACACATGTCCTCATAGTTCAGACCTTCAACGCCTTTCCCACCTTCAACACTCTCGACTCTCCCTGTGAGTTTCTTGAGTTTCTCTGCCATGTTTATAATGAGCAGGTCCTTCTCCGTTAGTTCGAGTATGTATAGGGTTTGCTTCGGGGTATGGGGTAAGGTTTCCACATATATCAGATTGCTTTGATGAGTTCCTGGAACTTGGGTATACGGGTGGTCGTTGGTCGAGTTTAGGGGATCGGGAGTAGGTTGTGCATTTTGGGGAGTGTGATAAGTGGTAGTTTACAGATATTGAGTTGGATGATGGTGGTGTTGCTGGGGGGTTGGCACTGGTGGCGGGTTAAGGTTCTGGGGAGGTGCGGGATTATGATACTAGTGTTATGCGGGAGGGTTCAGAACTATGGGTGGTGGATTCTGATTTTGTGCATTTTGTGGTGGTGTTTGGTTCTAGGTAGTCGGGTTTTACTGGTTGATGTCGGGAACATTGAGGGTAAGGGAGAGGTTTGCCAGATTTCAGACCTGCTCAAGCTCGCCCTGTAATTCCAGGATTTTCTGCTTCAAACGTAAGACCAACTCATTCTACTCCGGAGTATTTTTGCCATCTGAAGTTTCAACGTTTTCCGCCACAGCAACATTGTCTTTCCTGATACCGCTTAGATCATCCATTTTACCTTTGCCCTTGCTGTTGCTTTTTGGGTCGCTAGGTGGAGGAGGAGGTGGAGGACTTCTGGATCTGGTATGGTATGCTGGTGATGCCAGTAAGCATGAACCAACCTTTGGGAACGGGAGTAATCAAAAAGAAAGAAAAAGCAAAAGATAAACCAAGTCAGTAAGGTGAAATAAAAGAGTGTTTGTAATATTTAAACATGTTTCATAAAGTCATGCAATAATTCGCGTCCTAATTTGGGGACCTCATTGTGCCTGAGGTAGGCCTAAGCGACACATAGACTTGGAGAAAATTGGTGCCAACATTTGCTTCATTTCATTAATGCGAAAATGAGCCAAAACAAACTTTCACTAAATCAACAATAATATAATAAAGTTACTAATGGTACTTAGCCTTATTACATCGAAATCCAATCTAAGCTAGAAAGCAGTAAAGGACATCATCTCCTAATCTACTGGGTCCATGAAGGACCTTCTCCATGCTTGGCTCTTTTGACCCCATCAATCAGATTTCCCAGATCGCGCATATCCAACAGTAAGTAAGCTTTTGCCAGATTTCCTCCTTCATCGTCGTCCATGCCTTGACAATCCGAGAGTCTCTTTCTTATCTTCCCTTCTAGCTCCATCAGTCCTTGTTCCAGGTATTCCAAACTCTCTGTTGACTTAGTGGAAATCTCCTTCCATTCCCTTATTGCTTCCATGTTTACTTGGTGTTGCTCCAGATGTTTAGCTTCAGACTCAAACACCCTTTTGCGGAGCCTCTTGTACTTAACCTATGCCTCAGCCACTTCATCTATGATCCTACCCTTCAGATTGACTCATGTCTTGATGTCCCCTGCTACGTCGTCTTCTAGCCATGACAGATAGTAGTGCATATGACCAGCGTGATACCTGTCTGGCTCAATAGTTTTGCCTTCCACAATGATCTTTTGGTTCCACGTGTATTGCGCTTCGAACTTGAACGGAATGACATCTCCCTTGAAATCTGCCTTGTACTGGACCATATTGGAAATATGAGGTATGACTTGTTTTCTTTCAGCTTGTCTCATTACCCTTATTGGAGCGTAATGGTAGATACCTCGCAGCCCGATCAGCACCAAGTGAGTAGTCCCCTTCGATCTGATGCTGAACTCACTACTAGGAAACCATTCAAACATCCAATGTACCTGCTCGTTTGTCAAATTGCTGAAGAAATGCACCCACCTTACAGCATTTCCAGGCTTTGCAAACCTGTCTGGAATAAACGTCATTTTCTTTGGGTGATGGTTGGCTATGTAGTCATTCAATAGCCTTCGCAGAAGCTCTTGACGGTACCATCCTCTCTGAAAGTGTTCTAGCAGCTAGACTTGTAGCAATAGATTATAACCCCCAAAGTGTCTGAATCGCTACTTGCACTGATCTAGAGCGCGATACATCTCAGCTAAGATCATGGGGATAATAGTGTAAGTTTGTCCCTCGATGCCATCCATTAAGGTCCTGGCGACCATGGCTAAGCGAGTATGAATCCTTCCTCCTTTCATTGAAAATATCAACAACCCCAAGAAGCAGACAATGAACACATAAACCCGACGGTGCACCTATCCTAAGGAAGTAATGGCTAGTTCATCATGGTGAAGACGATATGACTTACTATGCCCATAACGCTCGTAGAGAAATTCAAAGGGATGTATAATTTCTTTAGACAGAGCAGTTCGTCATTTTTCTTAAAACCCAACATTTACAGAAAACCGTGGGGAGTGCGATTCTCTGGTACCATTAATCCCGAACTATCCCATGGTAACTTGGAGAAACCTCTTATTTCTTCTAAGAGAGGATTCATTTCTATATTGCCAAATCGGAAAACAACTCTTTTCTCGTCCCAGAACATGGTGGCGGCCTCGATCAACTCCCTATTTGGTTGAATATTCAACAAAGAGGGCAAGTCACCAAGTACTCTCCTCACATGATTCTTGCCACAAGGCGCAAGGTCTTTCCACCAGTCAAGTAGAAAAGGCGGGATATTCTGGATCATACCGAACCTGGGGATTTCGTGCTTCATTTTTTGCAAACAAACAAAGGTTAGCCCTTTCCCACTCCAGATTTGACTACTTACGCAATAATGACCAACACGTTGGCACATTTTCTCTAAGTAATGCACATAATATGATAGTGTCCACTAGGATTGTGGAAATCCCGTCGGACTTTGGACAAGGCTCATCTTAGCGGATTGTTACGTTAACAACACGTCAACCCGTACTAAGTTTAGCGTGATGCATTTACATTCCAAATTGGAGTAGGGTTTCTAGAAAGGCCTAGACTGGTACTCCCAAGTGGACAACTTGAGAGGGAAAGGCACGGGACCATCGACTGCACCACTGATCCACAAGTCTACCGCAAATAAGCCTTTCTGATTTAAGAAGGGTGATTACAGGAAAGCGCAGGCACTCATCAAGCACCGCTATGTTGATAATTTGCACGAGTGGAGTATGATGAGGAGCATGCTTTATGCAAAAATAATAACACATTTCCAAGTATTTGCATGATAAAAGTACGTAAAAGCAGTAAATAGTAAAAGTGAACATGAGGAGAAAAGAAAAGAAAGACAAAAGAGAGAAGTCAGTTTAGCTCATGAAAAAAATATGCGAGAAAGTAATAAAGCAGGTAGGGAAATAGGTATGGGTAAGTCATAATATAGCAGTCTTAGACAAGATGAAGGAGAAGGAGAGAGATCAAGTTCAAATAAAGGTAAATAGGGAAAGGGATGTGCATGTAATAGTAGTTTAAGACAAAGAAAGTAATCCACATAAGTCAAGTTCATTATGGTAATAGCCTAAGTAATCCCCATCAGAGTCGCCATGCTGTCGCGCCCCATTTTCTCGTGAAAGCGGGTTTCGACGTGTGACAACTCTTTTAAATGAGAAAGAGAAGAGCGGCCACCTAACAATTGTGAGGTGCGTTAGGGAACCTATTTGCAAGTAACTTTATTTGACTAATCCGTGCCACCAAAGAACGGGTAAGGGCTCAAATCACCTTAAAGAGAAGGTTTTAGGCACTCTTCGAGGTCAACAATTGTGGGTCCCAACTTAAACTATGTGGATTATGTAATTAGACTATGTGATCAAATAAATAAAGGAAAATTTAGAAGTCGAAGAGTCTTATTAGGGCACGTGAGAATCGACACAAATCTTAATGACTACAGAGATACAACTACATTGATCTATGTTAAATGACTAAGTGTAAATAACAAATACATAAAGAAAAGGGGGGGGAGGGGTCCTAAGTTTTTAAGCCTAAAGGATCACCCCGTGCAATATAAATAATACTTCGTAACTCCTTTGAGGTAGGGGTTGCTCATATTATTCAGCGGGCACTGACTATCATCTCCTACTACCCGATTACTATGTTAAAGTTGTTTACCTAAAGGTTCTCTAATTCAATTCTAGGTCGTACCCTATGCGTGCACTACCCGTCCCATACCTATGGTCCAGAAGGCTTTATACCTCTATTTGGGTGGTTCTAGACTTCACTTAGGATGCTCAAAATGATAAAACTAACGCACATTTAAAAACATGTAGGACTATACATATGTACAATTAAAGGCTCAAGTTAACCTCCATACATAAATAACAAATGCACGCGGGCAGTTAGGCAATAGACAATTTCAGATGCATTAGAGTCATTAAGTCCTATAGGCATAGTTTCTATGTGATTCTGATTTCCAGCATTGTACAAGCAGTGTTACAGCCTTAAAATAACAAATTTGCAGATTAAAGGTATTACAAACCTATAGGCATGACATCTACATTTTTCGTGCGATTAGGCAGTAAGGCTGTTCGAAAACTCAGGGTTTACGACACTGATTTTATAAACATGTTTCTTAGGCAGGTGACAGTATCCTATAGGCAGGATTTCTAACAATTGACTATTGAAATTGATTTTATAATGCTTTATCCCTAGAGGCATGTCATCTAAGGCGGGGCAGTGTGGTGAAAGTAACATGAGTAGTCGATTGATTGATTAAGGTCCTATAGTCATGATATCTAGACGAGCAGTATACTAAAAGCAATAAAGGCGACTGTTGATTGATTAGTTGGATCCTTATAGAGATGATATATAGACTAGCTAAGCACATTATATTGCATCCTATAGGCATGCTGTCTAAACGTGCACAATGAGAAACAAGTACAACAAATGCTTAAACTAACATGCTTTGAGTGGTGTACAAGTATTAGACAAGTTAAGTGAAGTGCGTGATTCCCTATAGGCATGCTTTCTATTAATGTACAACACACTAAACTAAATAACATATAAGGTATGTTGAACGAAATAGCAAATAGAACACATAGACCCTATAGGCATGTTTTCTACCCTTTTATGCAAGCATTAGAATACCTCAACCCCTTTCATTAACTTCCCCATCATTCGTTATTACAAGTTATTATAGCCCGAATGAAATAATACAAATTAAAACCCAGCTCATAAGACCAACAGTAAGTCTGAATCCAATAGCCAAGCCCAACATCACATAGAACAGACACCAAGCCCAAACGAAGGATTTACACATGATTACAAGCAACATACTATATGTTGAACTAACTAAACAAGGAAGGAAGTCCGCACACCTATATCTTAGGACCGTAAAGCTAATTATTACCAAGACGTATAGACAAATTCATGTGACATGTTGGAAGGACACACACAAGATGAGTTTATGCTTACAATTTCCAAGTTTAGGAGACATGATTGATTATCACAGGATAACAGACTACTTCTAAAGAAGTTTCAAATATTAATATGGTCAAAAACAGCTCAAGGCAATTTCAAGCAGGGGATCTAATTATGAAAGTTAAAGGATCAACAGAGAACAACCTTAATAGAGTCGTTTTAGCATAAAGACTGACAAAATAGGTTTATAACAAGCGAAATGGAAGTGCAACATTAGCAGAGTTGAGGAGGCATATCACATAGGTCAACATAGTAAGCATACATGCTTAGTTTTTAGAACAACAAGATTATAGTAAATCATGAATTAGCCTAAAAAAGGCTTAAAATTAGGAATTTAAGGCATGAAGGTCTAACACTATCATAGTCAAAGAATGGCAAGTAAAAAATCAAGTAGGCATGGTCTATAACAGCTAATAAGAATATTAATTATGATGAGTGTAACAAAGAGGTTCCCAAGTTCAAAAATATCATGGTAGAAGGTATTGCCAACTTAAGGTCAAGCAGAGCAGACAAATTTTAGAACTTAAACCAGTCAACCAGGCACAATACCGAAAAACAAGTCTATCAAGATTCAACTAGGAACCTAGGCAATACTAAAGAGCACAGAGTTTGCTAAACACCACATTACAATTATTAAAGCCACATGTTTGGTTAAACATTGTGACAACAATTATGGTTCATGGAAGGAGATATAAAAATAGAGTTCACATAAAGGAGTTATAAATAGAAGTTCATTATGGCAAATTTTTGGTATGAGACGATTCCCTAGGAATCTCAATGAAAGAATCCAATAAAACAAGGCGTGAGAAAAACTCATAATAAATAGCAGAACAACAAAGCAAACTTAAAGATACAAAGTTATTCAAGCTGAACACATAGGAGTTTAAAAAATTAGGCAGGTTGACACTAGGAGATTCAGAACTGCAGAATAGCTATAATGCAGGTAAAACTGCCGATGATTACAACACAATATTGGAGTCATATTGGTTTGAACAACATAGGTATGCGAAGCACTAGAAATAAGAAAAAGAGGATAGAATTGCAAAATCAAGACACTCACCAGTTTGCTGATTCAACAAAAATAAAGTAGAAAAGGCTAAGAGTCAGAAACAGCTCGAATATCACCAGCAAAGAGAACAGCCAGAAGACCCAAATCCTAGTGCGCGAGAGTTCACAGGAGCCTCAAATGAGCTCCGAGTAGTGCTCGCACTAGGGAGGTCGTTAGAAGGGTTCCGACGGCCTTGGCTTTCAGCCGGCCAAGAGCAGTAGATTCAGAATAGTATCGAGTGAGTGAGAGTATGAGAGAACAACAGTGATTAAAAGTCTGTTAAAGGGGATTAGGGGAGGGGTTTATATAGTAGTAAAATTGAACGAACCAATAAGGAAACATAGTCGATCAAAATAATAAAGGAAATATTAGCATGCAGAATCGATTTAGAATTGGATTAGGAGAAAAATTAGGTAAACCCTAGTTCAAGATGGAGAAACAAATAGTTAAAAAAAATCTTACTAAATCAGACCCATATAACTTGGTGGTGAATGTATCAAGTCAAGAACATGGCGATAGTACAGAATCAAAGTCAAATAAACGCATGTTGATGAACTTCCATAAATAAATCAGTAACAAACACATTATAATGTTTAAGAGATGGTAAGAATCTCCGTGTATGCAAGAAAGGAAAGGAAACATGGAAGATTTCCATGTGATATCGGATTGGGGCTTTGATTTGAGTGAGGAGGCTAGGGTTTGTGAAGTGAGGGGAGGGTTTGAGAGAGTATAGAGGTGGCTGCTGATGGGGAAAATGAGATTAGGGTTTGGGTGAGGGGATATAAGGAAAGGGGTTGGTTTATTATGGGCCGTTGATCATTTGAGATCAACGGCCAGGATCAAAGGGAATCGGGCGAGTTATTTGAAGGGGTCCGACCGGGTTGGCTTAAAGGGATGCTTGGTTTGGGTTGTGGGAGTATTGGGTCAGCTTTTGGTTCGAAAATTGGCCTGATTTTGGGCTAGGTTTTAAATAAAAGAAATTAGGGAAAATGATTTAATAAAATAACTAAATAAATATAAAAACTACTATTTATGAGACTTAATATTTTAAAATAATAGTTGAAGATTAAAAAAATATAAAAAATTATTTTTTTACCCTGATAAAAAAATGATAAATGCAATTAATTGTAAAGTATAGGCTATTATTGCAAAATTATATAAAATAGCTTTAAAATACAACTATAATTATATAAAAATAAAGTAAAATATTATGAGACATATTTGTGGATGCAAATGAAAACTTTGGATGATTAAGTCATTACAAAATAATTTAAGGGGTAATTAATGCATATTCAAGTAATTTAAATGTAAGAAAATTAATTTTAAAGCCTAAAACAATTATAAAAATACCTGTATAACTCTTGTAGATTAAGTAAAAAAATAATATTTTGAAAGTATATATACTATTTGAAAAATATGAGGGCATAATTGGGTATCAACAGTAAGTATCAAGCCTAACCTCGGTAGAATAGTGACGAGGTCAGGTCAAGACACCTACTAGGATAAGAAAAAGAAATTGAACAAATATAATATATTCTAAGAATGTAAACGAGGAAAATGAGGCAATACAGAAATACAACAAGATAGACTACAATTGAATTTAAAGCAATAAATGCAACGAGGAAGGAACACATAATAAGAACATCATGAAATAATGTGGACAAATACAAGTGAGGTAAATGAGAGATAACAACAAGAATCACAACTGTGGTACCGCCTCGTAATCTCATTTCACAATCAGAATCACAATCTTTTCTTATATCACTGTGGGAGCCTTACATTTAGTTTTGAAAATCATTTTTTTTTCGAAATAACTACCCGCGTTTTAGCCTACCTTATAACACTGCGTGTCTTTAAGTAGTTCCCCTACTAGCAACACGCGTATCAAGCCCACCCTATCTCACCGCATGTGTATCAACTCCTAGCCTTTTACCACTACATGCGTATCAATATCACAACATATCACAACTCGCACATCGAGTTCCCAAATGACACAACTTGCCAAAAGAACCAACAATATCAATGTTTCCACAACAAACAGCCCATGGCTCAACCACAATGTGTAAAAGATTCTCAATAATAACAAACTGAAATTGAATAGGTCAACAAGAATGGTATTTCAATAATTAACAACTTTTCCTCAATGCGATCACGACTTTTACAACTTCAACACCAATAACTCAGCAAGAAGTTATTCCGTGAAAACAACAACTTCAAGTAATAAATTAAACAATTAAATAAGTAACGGACAATACGGAAAACAATAACTTCAACTAAAGCATATAAGAGAAATTAACAAGTAAAAGGTGGAACAAGTGTTAACATTGTCAAATATGTCATGTGAGGGTAGAAAAATACATGTAAGGGTAGACTAACAATGAAATTATAACATGCTATGACAATTCAATTAAAGTCATGAAAAGAGTCCAACTAGCCTAAACCGGTCAAATACCACATATAGCCCATGTACCCACTTGTCACCTTGCGTACACGGCTTTCACATATCACAAATAGCACAATTCAACTCAAATTCTAAGGGGTAATCCCCCCCCCCCCCACAAAGTTAGGCAAGATATCTTCCTCAAACAAGCTAACTCAATCCACTAGTAAGCCTTTTCTGTGAATATCCAACTCCGAACGGCTCGAATCTAGCCAAAATAATTTAATACCATAAATAAAAACCATAGAAAACTATTCTGGATAATAATGTTGCAATCTTTAAAGAAAATCAAAAAGTCAACCCCGGGCCCGCATCTTGAAACTCGACCAAACTTACAAAATTCGAACACCCATTCAATAACAAGTCCAACCATACTCAAATTATTCAATTCCGACCTCAAATCGACCTTCAAATCCTCAAAATATACTTAGGAAGTTTTCACAAATTTTTTCAATTTTTCCAACTCAAAACACTAATTAAATGGTAAAAACAACGATGGATTCATGTATAATAATCAAATCTGAGTCAAAATAACTTACCCTGATCAACTCCTTAAAAATCTCTTCCACAATCGCCCAAAACCGCGGTCTCTAACTCAAAAGATGAAAAATGGAATAAAACCCTCGATTTGGAATTAAATATATGCTACCCAGTTATTGTGAATCGCAATCGCGAAGAACAAAATGACCACTTCCCTCAAACACCCTACCCGAACGCGAAGCCAGAGCCGCGAACGTGATGGTTGCTAGATTTGCCCCTACGCGAACGTGATCTTACCTATGCGATCGCGTAGGCTTGACGCTTGAGGCCCCCAACTGTCCTCTCATCTATGCGAACGCATGGGCACTCTCGCGTCAGTGAAGAACTGAGACCCACAAGCTACGCGAATGCACTCCAGTTATCACGAACACGATGCACAAAATTTCACCAATCCTAAAAGACCCTTCGCGATCGCGGACCTTTCCTCATGATCGCGTATAAGGAAACAAGAACCAGATACATCAGTAGTGCTACAAGTCCAAAAATGAGCTGAACATGATCTGAATCACATCTGAGGCCCCCGGGACCCTATTCAAACATACCAACAAGTCCTATAACACGATACAAAGTTAAAGCCTCAAAGTACATCAAACAACACCGAAATCATGAAAGTACCCCAATTCAAGCCTAATGAACTTATGAACTTCTAACTTCTAAAACTAATACCGAATCATACCAAACCAACCCCGATTGACCTCAAAGTTTGCACATAAGTCATAAATGACACAACGGGCCTATTCCAACTTCCGAAACCATAATCCGAACCCAATATCAACAAAGTCAACTCTCGGTCAAACTTCTCAATCTTCCAAACCTTCAACTTTCCAACTTTCACCAATACAAGCCAAAACGACCTACGGACCTCCAAATCAATATCCGGACATGCCCCTAAGTCCAAAATCACCATACAAAGCTATCAGAACTATCAAAACTCCATTTCGGAGTCATTTACATAAATGTCAAACTCCGATCAACTCTTTCAAATTAGGCTTCCAACTTTGGGACTAAGTATCCCAATTCAATCCAAAACTCACCCGAAACCAAACCAACCACCCTGACAAGTCACATAACCACAATATAACATAGAGGAGGAAATAAATAGGGGAACGAGGCTAAAACACTCAAAACGACCAATCAGGTCGTGACATCCTTCCCCTCTTAAAATAAACGTTCGTCCTCGAACGAGTATAGAGGTATACCTAAAGTGATGAAAAGATGAGGATAACGGCTACGCATATCTTGATCGGTCTCCCAAGTCGCCTCCTCGACTGGTTGACCCCTCTATTGAACTTTCACTAAAGCAAAGTTCTTCGACCTCAACTTTCGAACCTGCCTATCTAAGATGGCCACCGACTCATCAACATAAGACAAATCCATGTCTAATTGGACTGAGCTGAAATCTAAAACATGGGACGGATCATCGTGATACTTCCGGATCATTAAAACATAGAACATCGGATGAACTGCAGATAGACTAGGTGGCAATGCAAGCTTGTATGCCACCTCTACCACTCTTTCAAGGATCTCAAAAGGGTCGATATACCTAGGGCTCAACTTGCCCTTATTCCCGAACCTCATCACACCCTTCATGGGTGAAACTCGGAGCAAAACCCTCTCTCCAACCATAAATGCTACGTCACAAACCTTCCGATCGGCATAACTCTTCTTCCTAGACTGTTCTGTACGAAGCCGATCCTGGATCAACTTTACCTTCTCCAAGGCATCTCAAACTAACTCTATGCCCAACAATCTAGCCTCACCCAGTTTAAACCACCCAACTAGAGAACGACATCACCTCCCATATAGGTCCTCATAAGGAACCATCTGAATACTCGTCTGGTAGCTATTGTTGTAAGCAAACTCTGCAAGTGGCAAGAACTGATCCCAAGAACCCCCGAAATCCATAACACATGCACGAAGCATATCCTCTAATACCTGAATGGTGTGCTCGGATAGTCTGTCCGTCTGGGGGTGAAATATTGTACTCAACTCAACCCGTGTACCTAACTCATGCTGTACGGCTCTCCAGAAGTATGATGCAAACTACGTACCCCGTTCAGAGATGATGGATACTGGCATGCCATGAAGTCGGACAATCTCGCGGATATAGATCTGAGCCAGCTGCTCTGAAGAATAGGTAGTCACCACCGGAATGAAATGGGCTGACTTGGTCAACCTATCCATAGTCACCCATACATCATCAAATTTCTTCTGAGTCTGTAGGAGCCCAACAATGAAGTCCATGGTAACACGCTTCCATTTCCACTCGGAAATCTCAAGTCTCTAAAGCAACCCACCTGGCCTCTGATGATCATACTTCACTTGTTGACAATATAGGCACTGAGCTACATACTCCACTATGTTTTTCTTCATTATCCTCCACCAATAGTGCTGCCTCAAATCCTGATACATCTTAGCGGTACCCAAATGAATGGAGTACCGTAAACTATGGGCCTCCTGAAGAATTAACTCATATAACCCATCCACACTGGGCACACATAATCGGCCCTGCATCCATAACACACAGTCATGTCTAATAGAAACCTCCTTGCATCGCCGTGCTGCACTGTGTCATTAAGGACAAATAAATGGGGGTCGTCATACTGACGCTCTCTGATGCGGTCATATAAATAAGATTGAGAAACCATGCAAGCAAGAATCCGACAGGGCTTCGAAACATCCAATATAACAAACTGGTTGGCCAAGGCCTGAACATCCAATGCTAATGGCCTCTCCGCTGCCGGTAGATATGCCAAATTACCCATACTCTTCGCCTTTCGTCTCAAGGCATCGACCACCACATTGGCTGTCCCGGGATGATATAGAATAGTGATATGATAGTCTTTAAGAAACTCTAACCACCTCCGCTGCCACAAATTAAGATCCTTCTATTTGAATAGATGTTGGAGACTCCGGTGGTCGGTATAGACCTCACAAGGGACACCGTACAAATAGTGCCGCCAAATCTTCAAGGCATGAACAATAACTGCCAATTCCAGTTCATGGAATGGATAATTATTCTCATGGACCTTCAACTACCGAGACACACAGGTAATCACCCAACCGTCGTGCATCAACACCGTGCCAAGTCCAATACGTAACACATCACAGTACACAGTGTAAGACCTCGAACCCATAGGAAATACTAACACTAGGGCTGTAGTCAAAGCAGTATTGAGCTTTTGAAAGCTCTCCTCACACTCGGACCATCTGAAAGGAGCACCCTTCTGGATCAATATGGTCATAGGTGCAGCAATGGACTAGAAACCCTCTACAAAATAGCGATAATACCCGACCAATCTAAGAAAACTCTGAATCTCAGTAGCTGAAGACGGTCTAGGCTAACTCTGCACTGCTTCAATATTCTTCGGATCTACTTTAATCTCCTCACTCGACACCATATTACCTAAAAATGCCACTGAATCAAGCCAGAATTCGTATTTTGAGAATTTTCCATGCAACTTCTTTTCTCTCAAGGTCTGGAACACAATCCTCAAATGTTGTTCATGATCCTCCCAACTGCGGGAGTACACCAAGATGTCGTCAATAAACATAATGGCGAATGAATCAAGATATGGCTGAAATATACTGTTTGTCGGGTGCATAAATGCTGCTGGGACATTGGTCAGCCTAAATAACATAACAAGGAACTTATAGTGACCACACCGAGTCTTGAAAGTAGTCTTCGGGATATTCGAATCCCGAATCTTCAGCTGATGATAATTTGACCGCAAATCAATCTTTGAGAACACTCTGGCACCTTGTAGCTGATGAAATAAGTCATCAATATGCGGCAATGGGTACCTATTCTTCATTGCAACCTTGTTTAACTGCCGATAATCAATACACATGAGCTTAGAACCATCCTTTTTCTTCACAAACAGAACCGGATCACCCCAAGGTGACACACTAGGTTGAATGAAACCCTTATCAAGCAATTCTTGCAACTACTCCTTTAAATCCTTCAACTCCGCTGGGGCCATAGGATATGGTGGAATAGAAATGGGCTGAGTGCCCGGCAACAAGTCAATACCAAACTCGATATCTCTATCGAGCGGCACACCCGGAAGATCTACCAGAAATATATCTGGATAGTCTCACACTACTGGAACTGACTCAATGGTAGGAGTATCAACACTGAAATCTCTCACAAAGGCTAGGTATGTATCACACCCCTTCTCAACCAACCACTATGCCTTAAGGAAGGACACAATCCTTCTAGTTACATAATCCAAAGTACCCCTCCACTCCAACCATGGTAAAACTGCAATGCCAATGTTACCGTCTTGGCGTGACATTCAAGAATAGTATGATAGGGCGACAACCAGTCTATGCCCAAGATAACATCAAAGTCTACCATATTAAGCAGTAATAGATCAGCTCTAGTCTCAAAACCACCAATAATAACTAAACACGACCGATGCACACGGTCAACAACAATAGAATCTCTCACAGGCGTGGACACATAAATAGGAAAACTCAAAGAATCACGAGATATACCAAAATACGGAACAAACTAAGATGATACATATGAATAAGTGGAGCCTGGATCAAATAAGACCTGTGATGATAAGTGGAGCCGGAACAATACCTGTGATGATAGAGTCGGATGCAACTGCCTCCGTCCTAGCAGGAAGGGCATAATATCTGGCTTGGCCTTCCCTTCTAGGGCGACCCCTACCCGCCTGACCTCCACTCCTAGCTAGCTGTGCTGGTGGAGTGGCAGCTGGAGCAGCAACCACGGCTTGAGAAGTATGTGGACCCGGAGGAATATGTGGAGCCTAAGTAGTCTATGGAGGAGCACCCCTCCTGAGTCTGGGGCAGTCCCTCACCATATGTCAGGTATCACCACACTAAAATCAAGCTCTTGGTGGGTGTGGCTTCTGAACCTGGCTCGGGCCTGGTCGGCTGGACTGGATTCTGAAAGCACCCCGTGTAGGAGGTGCACTAGACAGTGGCAGTGCATAATGGGAAACCCGAGACTTGGAAGTAGCCGGAGTACCACTGGAAGCTAGAAGTGCTGAATAAATTGGACGGCTCACTTAGCCCCTGCCATGACGGGCTACAACTGGGGCACATGCACCACTATATCCACCAGAATCTCGAGGCCTCTTGGCCTCCCTGTCCTCACTCTCATGGCCCTACATACCCTCCAATCTCCGTGAGATTTCTACCACCTACTGATATTGGGTATCTGTCTCCAACTCTCGAGCCATGTTGAATATAATTCCATAGTTGAGCCCCTCGATAAATCGATGGACTCGCTCTCTGACTGTGGGAACCAAGGCAGGTGCATGTATGGACAACTCACTGAATCTAAGATCATACTCTGACACTGTCATAGTACCCTGGCACAGCTGCTCAAAATCCATGCAACATGCATCCCGAAGGCTCTGGGAATGAACTATCTCAAGAACATCTCTGAAAACAGATCCCATGTGAGTGAAGCTTCATCGACCGGGCTACCCTCCTCGTAAGCGTGCCACTACTAATATGCTGCTCCCAAAATCTGGAATGTAGTAAAAGAAACCCCGCTCTTCTCCATAATACCAATGGTGCAGAGAATACTGTGACATTTCACTAGAAAACCCTATGCATCTTTTGTATCTTGGCTGCTGAATGTAGGACAATGGTACTTCTTATACCTCTCAAGTCTAAGCTGCTCCTCCTTAGATGTTGCTGCCCTAACCTCAGGCTGAACTGAAATAACAGGTTGCACTGGTATAACCTCTGGACCTGATCAACATGGACCAGCTGCTCTGGGGTATGGGCCGCGAGAGTCTGAGCTCCTCCCCCAGCCTAAGATGTGACTAGTGCAAGTGGAATCAACCCCGCCTGAGCTAGAGTACCAAACATGCTCAAGAACTATACAAGGGTTTCCTAGAGTGTAGGGGTGGCAACCGGCACCTCAGGTGTTTGCCCCCCAACTGGAGCTACTAGTGGCTCATCTGTCACAGCTCGGACAGGTGCTCTAGCTGCACCACGTGCCACTCCTTAGCCTCTGCCCTGGCCCCGGCCTCTCGCGGCTCTAGCAGGGGGCGTAGGTTTCTGATCGTCAGATCCAGCAGTGCGTGTCCTCACCATCTGTGAGAGAATACAAAGACAAAGATTCAAAATTTTGAAGCCAACAAACTCGCATGATAAGGAATCGAGGAAGTGAAGTTTCCTAATAGTTCCATAGCCTCTCGAAGATAAGTACAGACATCTCTATACCGATCCGTGAGACTTTACTAAACCTGCTTATGACTCGTAACAACTATGAACCTAGAGCTCTAATACCAACTTGTCATGACCCCAATATCCCACTGTAGGATGTCGTGATGGAACCTAGTCTCTAAGACTAGGTAAGCCTAACATACATGAAAAAATAATTGAAATAACAATAGAACTTCAAATATAAACCATGACGAGCTCGAAACACAGACTTAAATTATGCTCGCTAGTCAAATATAGTATAGTATAATATCGTATCCATATGGATTGGATTTAAACAGTATTCTTGTAGTTTCTAACTCGATTGATATACAAGATGATCAACAATTGAGATTTCTATGATTTCTAACTACAATTAACTAAGAATATAAAGCTATTGACTAATGACAATCGCAACAAAGGTAATCAAGGAAGTTATCAATGGGAGAAAATAGGATTGATAAGATAGGTGCAAGATAAATTTTTGGGATCTAACTCTAGGTAATTCACTTCTAATGTTTAAGTGAGTCTCTCGAATTCACTCAATTATTAGTTCAAACGTTCAGCAAAAACTCCTCTCTCGAATTCACCCACTCTCATCACGAGTTTTCTCTATTGTATATCCAATATTGCTCTGCCCATCGCTAAAAATGGTCTTCCTAGGATGAGGGGGACCTCCTTTGTTTTCTTCCATATTCACCACTATAATATCCACAGGAAATACGAAATTATCCATCCAAACTAACACATCTTCCACTATCCCCTCGGGTGTTATAGTTGTTTGGTCTGCCAACTGCAAAGATATTGGCACCGACCTTATCTCTCCAATCTCCTTCTCCAATTTTCTGTAAATAGATAGAGGCATTAATTTAATTGAGGCACCAGAATCACATAATGATTTATCAAAATTGATAGTTCCTAATGAGCAAGGTGTAGTAAAACTCCCCGAATCTCCACACTTTTATGGGAGTTTGTTTTGCAGTATCACGCTGCAATGCTCTGTGAGCTTGACCACTGAGGTCTCCTTGATCTTCCTCTTCTTTGTAAGGATATCCTTTAAGAATTTTGCATAAGCAGACATCTGTGAGAGTACTTATGTGAATGGTGAGTTTACATGAACCTGTTTCAGCACATCCAGAAATCTCCCAAACTGCTTGTCCAGCTTTTCTCTATATAGCTTTTGAGGGAAAGATAAAACAGGCATATGCTCGCTCTCATCATGTTCCTTCCTTCTCGATTTTTTTCCTTCTTCTTTTTCCCTGCCTTCATCGGGCCTTTCTTCTTTTTATCAACATCATTCTTCAGTATCTCCCCACTTCCTTTTTCAAGTTTCATATCATTTTGGATTGGGGTGGGATCTTTCAATACTTGCCCACTTTTCAGAGTTACAACATTCACTGTTTCTTTGAGATTTCTCTCAGTATCAGCAGGGAGAGTTCGTGGAGCCCTTTCAGATAATATTGTTGCAATTTGTCCCACTTGTCTCTCCACATTTCGAAAAACAGTGCCCAGTTCTTTGATAGTTGCTCCATGGGCATCCAACCTCTCATATGTCTTGATAATGAAAGCCTTCATTAGATCCTCTAGACCAAGCTGGATGGGCTGTTGAGGCTAATATTGCTGCCTCTGCTGATTTTGGTATGCTGGAGCTCCTTGTAGCTAGGGTCTAGAGTTATTTTATTGCCAAACATTAGCAGTACCTCCAGGTGAACTCCATGAAAAATCGGGGTGTCTATGACCCATTGCATTATAATTTCCCACAGCATTCACTTCCTCAGTTGAGGCTTGACACTCACGAGTAGGGTGTCCCCTTCCACATATATGACAAGTTGCGTGAGGCTCATTTTGTATCGAGGCTAAGGCCAGCTTCCGTATTTCCTTAGCCATAGCATCAAGCTGTACCTGCACAAATGTATTAGCATCAACTTGGTGAACATCAGTCGATCTTCTCCTTTCAACACTCTTAGAGGGCCACTGATTTGCATCTTCAGATAACTCATCAAGAATTGTAACTATCTCCTATGGAGTCTTCTTCATCAAAGGGCCTCCAACTGCATTGCTCAATATTCTACGTGAGGCCGGTGTCAATCCTTCCTAACAATCCTGGAGTTGCATCCTGAGTTCAATTCCGCTATGTTGACACTTTCTAAGTATCTCCTTAAACCTCTCCCATGCTTCAAAAACAGTTTCAATCTCTTTCTGGAAGAAGTTATGGATTGCTCTTCTAATATTGCCCCTCTTAGCTGAGGAGAAATATTTATCAAGGAATTTTCTGGTCATCTCCTCCCAAGTTCTGATCGATCCATTGGGCAAACTCCGAAGCCACTATTTTGCATCATCTTTGAGTGTGAAGGGGAATGCTCTTAAGTACACTGCATCTTGTAACACCCCCATTATATTGAAATGTGTTCATAATCTCCTCGAATTCCATTAGATGCGTGTTTGGATTTTCATTTGGCTTCCCTCTGAAGACACAATAATTCTGAAGGGTTTAAAGCAACCCTTGCTTCAACTCAAAATTGTTTGCTGCAATTTAGGGTGGTCTAACACTGGATAATCCTTGATTGTAGACCGGTCTAGCATAATCACCCAAAAGTCTCCCAAGCCTGGGAGCTATATTTCCAAACTGGTCTGCAGCCAAGGGTTGATGTTGATTAAGTCTGTGACCCCTCTCTTCTTCATAGATGTTCTGTGCATCTCTAATAGCTGCTTCCTCATCATCCCGTGCAACTGTTTCTCGTCGTTGGGCTGCCTCTCTTACAGCCAAATCTACATTATCATCACTGTTTCCGTCCATAGTTTCTGGGCTGAGGATTGTCCAACCTTTCTAGCTTCTCGGTGAGATTTTTTTCCTTCCTCAGTTGTCGCAGTTTTGTTTCTAACTCTGGCTCGTATGGTAGCACTACTTTCGCAGAAGCTCGAGTCATGCACCAATCTTAACCTATAACCTGCGCACAACCAAAGAACACCAATCATAAAAAGGAAAATATAAAATAAAAAGAAAAATTCTTAAATTAGATCTACAGACTATTTCAAACATTATTGATTGCCAATCCCCAGCAACAGCACCAAAATATGATGAGCTCGAAACATTGACTTAAATTATGCTCGCTAGTCAAATATAGTATAGTATAATATCGTATCCACAGGGATTGGATTTAAACAACATTCTTGTAGTTTCTAGCTTGATTGCTATCCAAGATGATCAACATTTGAGTTTTATGCGATTACTAACTACAATTAACTAAGAATCGAAAGCTATTGACTAATGACAATTGCAACAAAGGTAAGCAAGGAAGTTATCAATGGGAGAAAATAGGGGTTGATAGGATAGGTGCAAGATAATTGTTTGGGATCTAACTCTAGGTAATTCACTTCTAATATTTAAGTGAGGCTCTCGAATTCACTCAATTATTAGTTCAAACGTTCAATAAAACCTCCTCTCTCGATTAAGTCTTAACCTCACAAGATGAACCAATTTAAGCACGTGAAGATATACAAGAATGCATAGTGGATTGGTCTTTAGGAGAACCTCTCTGGTCTTTAGGAGAACCTCTCTCGATTATCCTCCTAACTAGGTTTAATCAATGATTCAACTAGCCTCTTTTGATTACTAAGAAGAATTGATGAACTCAACCAACAATATAATGCAAAGATATCACAAGTTATGCCTTTCTAGATTACATGAACAAGTGAATAAAGATGCAACAATTAAGTCATCCAAAAATGCGTCAATACATAAAACTAGAGTTATAATCCACAAACAATCATCAATATACAAAATCCATCAAACCCTATGGGGAACTACTCCATAGATATGGAGCAATTCATCACAAATATAATTAAAGTATAGGAAAACATAAATTCAATCCAAACTCGTGTCTTGGGTGAGGAAGGAATGATGAAATCCTTGTGCTCACGTTCTTCAACCTCCTCCTTAGCCGCTTTAGGTCGAATATATGTGAAAAGTCCAGAAAATAATGTTTTCCATGTATTTATACCAAGTAGGGTCGGCCTAGACGAAACCACCTTCTCCTAGTCGAAATAGGACATTGGCTCTGTAAAATTTGCACAGGAGCACCGCATGGGGCGGCGCGCTATGCGGGGCATTAGTAGGGAAATCCAGAGATCTAATTCTGATAGGCAGCAAAGAATTGCACAAGCGCGACGCCCCATGCACCGCGGTAGTGGGGATTTCTCAGAGTACGAATTTTGCTTTGATTTTTGACGTCCAGACTTGGTCATCGACCCCCGAACACGATCCCGGCTTAATCCCTTGGGATTTTACTCAGAATTCAAAGCTCCAAATAGCTCAAATTCATCTCATAATATCTATATAGCTCGGAATCACTCTTACAAGGAATAAAACACACAATAAGTGCAAAACACTATCAATTAAAGCTCAACACGAATAAAGTACAGTGAATTAGAGTACAATAAGTGACTAAAATATGCAATAATAGCATACCATCAAACCAACCGGCTATCATAAAGGAACTCCACAATGCAGCTAACAATAACTCCAAAATCTAGTGAGACTGAGTCATAAGCTCTACACGAGTATACTGAAACATTCCCAATACATCACTATCTAAATAAAAATTATGCAATAGAAAAACAAGGAAAATGGTGACTTTGAGGCCTGCGAATGCTGGCAGGTATACCTTGAAGTCTCCGGTCTAGAAGTTCTACTCACTGATGCCTAGCTTGGTATAAGGTACCTAGATCTGCATAAAAAGATGTGCAGAAGGGTAGTATGAGTACACCACAATGGTACCCAGTAAGTATCAAGCCTATCTTCGGTAGAATAGTGACGAGGTCAGGTCAAGACACCTACTAGGATAAAAAAAAGAAATTGAACAAGTATAATACAGTCTAAGAATGTAAACGAGGAAAATGAGGCAATAAAGAAATACAACAAGATAGACTACAATTGAATTTAAAGCAATAAATGCAACGAGGAAGGAACATATAATAAGAACATCAAGGAAACAATGCGGACAAATACAAGTGAGGTAACTGAGAGATGACAACAAGAATCACAACTAAGGTACCTCCTCGTAATCTCATTTCAAAATCACAATCACAATCTTTCCTTATATGACTGCGGAAGCCTTACATTTAGTTTTAAAAATCATTTTTCCCGAAATAGCTACCCGCGTTTTAGCCTACCTTATCACACCACGTGTCTTCATGTAGTTTCCCTACTAGCAACACGTGTATCAAGCCCACCTTGTCTCACCGCATGAGTATCAACTCCTAGCCTTATACCACCACATGCGTATGAATATCACAACTCGCATTTCAAGTGCCCAAATGCCACAACTTGCCAAAAGAATCAACAATATCAATGTTTCCATAACAAACAGTCCATGGCTCAACCACAATGTGTACAAGAGTCTCAATAATAGAAAACTGAAATTGAATAGCTCAACAAGAATAGTATTTCAACAAATAATAACTTTACCTCAATGTGATCTTCGCAGACTACTCAGGCTCTACAGATTCAATCATGTCCACAGACTTCTCAAGCCATGGTTGCTGCCCCAGTTTTCACTCCACCCATACAGCCAGCTAGGGGTGGGGGACGAGCGGGTTGAAGTCGCCCTAGAGGGGGAGGCTAGGCCAGATTCTTTGCTTTTTCGGGTAGGACAGATGCAGTCTCTTCAGACACAGACATCATACGTATGTTTCCGGATTGTCATAGATATGCATCAGTCTTATTTGATACGGGATCCACTTATTCATATTTGATACGGGATATATCTCGTGATTCTTTGAGTTCTCATGTTTAGCTGTACATGCTTGTGGGAGATTCTATTGTTGTGGACCGTGTGTATTTGTTGTGGACTGTGTGTATCGATCGTGTTTAGTTGTTATTGGTTTTTTTGAGACCAGAGTTGATATATTGCTACTCAATATGGTAGACTTTGATGTTATGTTGGTCATGGACTGGTTGTTGCCCTATCACGCTATTCTAGATTATCACGCCAAGATTGTGACATTGGCTATGCCAGGGTTACCATGGTTAAAGTGGAGGGGTACCTTCGATTATGTTCCTAGTAGGGTTGTGTCATTTTTAAAGGCTCGGCGGATGGTTGAGAATGGGTGTGATGCATATCTAAACTTTTTGAGTGATATCAGAGCTGATAATCCTACCGTTGAGTCAGTTTTGGTAGTGAAAGACTTCCTAGATGTATTTCCAGCAGATCTTCTGGGCATGTTGCCCGATAGGGATATCAATTTTGGTATTGACTTGTTGCCGGGCACTCAGCCCATTTCTATCCCACCATATCATATGGCCCCAGCAGAGTTGAAGGAGTTAAAGGAGCAGTTGCAAGAGTTGCTTGATAAGGGTTTCATTCGGCCTAGTGTGTCGCCTTGGGGAGTGCCGGTTTTGTTTGTGAAGAAGAAGGATGGTTATATTCGCATGTGTATTGATTATCGGCAAAGGTTATAGTGAAAAACAGGTACCCGTTACCGCGCATTGATGACTTATTTGATCAGCTACAAGGTGCCAGAGTGTTCTTAAAAATTGATTTGCGGTCAGGATATCATCAATTGAAGATTTGGTATCCGAATATTATGAAGAATGTCTTTAGGACTCGGTATGGTCACTACGAGTTCCTTGTGATGTCATTTGGGCTGACCAACGCCCCAGTAACATTCATGCACTTGATGAATAGTGTATTCGATCCATATCTTGATTCATTCATCATTGTGTTTATTGACAACATCTTGGTATACTCCCATAGTAGTGAAGATCATGAGCAACATCTGAGGATCGTGCTCCAAACCTTGAGAGAGAAGAAGTTGTATGCAAAATTCTCAAAGTGTGAATTTTGGCTTGATTCAGTGACGTTTTGGGTCATGTGGTGTCGAGTGAGATGATCAAGGTAGATCCAAAGAAGATTGAAGCAGTCCAGAGTTGGCCCAGGCCGTCGTCGGCTTCTGAAATTCAGAGTTTCCTTAGTTTTGTCGGGTATTATCACTGTTTGGTAGATGGTTTCTCATCCATTGCTGCACCTATGACCAAATTTACCCAGAAGGGTGCTCCTTTCAGATGGTCTGAGGAGTGTGAGGCGAGCTTTCAAAAGCTCAAGGCTGCTTTAACTTCAGCCCAAGTGTTGGTGTTGCCTACGAGTTCGGGGTCTTACACTGTGTACTGTGATGCGTTATGTGTTGGCCTTGGCATGATGTTGATGCAAGACGGTAGGGTGATATCCTACGCGTCTCGGTAGCTGAAGACCCATGAGAAGAATTATCCAGTCCACGACTTAGAATTGGCAGTTATTGTTCATGCATTGAAGATTTGGCGGCACTATTTGTAGAGTGTCCCTTGTGAGGTCAATACCGACCACCGGAGTCTACAACATCTGTTCAAACAGAAATATCTTAACTTGCGGCAGTGGAGATGGTTAGAGTTGCTTAAATAATATGATATCACTATTTGATATCATCCTGGGAAGGCCAATGTGGTGGCCGATGCCTTGAGTCGAAAGGCGGAGAGCTTGGGCAGTTTAGCATATCTTCCGGTAGCGGAGAGGCCACTAGCCATGGATGTTCAGGCCTTGGCCAACCAGTTTGTTAGATTGGATGTTTCGGAGCCCAGTCAAGTTCTTGCGTGGTTTCTCACTTGGTCTTCTTTATATGATCGCATCAGAGAGCGTCAGTATGACGACCAAAATTTGCTTGTCCTAAAGGACACGGTACAACACGGTGATGCCAATAAGGTTTATATCAGAGATGACACTGTGTTGCAGATGAAGGGCCGGTTATGTGTGGCCAATGTAGATGGGCTACTTGAGTTGATCCTTCAGGAGGCCCTCAATTTGTGGTACTCCATTCATCTGGGTGCCGCTAAGATGTATCAGGATTTGACGCAGCACTATTGGTGGAGGAGAATGAAGAAAGACATAGTAGAGTATGTATCTCGGTGCCTAAATTGTCAGCAAGTGAAGTACGAGCATCAGAGGCCAGACGGCTTTCTATAGAGACTTGATATTCGCGAGTGGAAATGGGAGCATGTTACCATGGACTTCATTGTTGGGATCCTACGGACTCAGAAGAAATTTGACGCTGAATGGGTAATTATGGACAGGTTGAACAAGTTGGCTCATTTCATTCCGGTGGTGACCACCTATTCTTTGGAGCAGCTAGCTCAGATCTATATCTGCGAGATTGTTCGACTTCATGGTGTGCCGGTATCCATCATCTCTGACTGTGGCACGCAGTTTACATAGCACTTCTGGAGAGCTATGCAGCGTGAGTCAGGCAGACGGGTCGAGTTGAGTACAACATTTCACCTACAGATGGACGGACAGTCCAAGCGCACTATTCAGATATTAGAGGATATGCTTCGTGCCTATGTTATGGATTTTGGGGGTTCTTGGGATCAGTTCTTGCAGAGTTTGCCTACAACAATAGCTACCAATCGAGTATTCAGATGGCTCCTTATGAGGCCCTATTTGAGAGACGGTGTCATTCTCCAGCTGGTTGGTTTGAGCCGGGAGAGGCTAAATTATTGGGCACGGACTTGGTGCGGGATGCCTTGGAGAAAGTCAAGTTGATTTAGGATTGGCTTTGTATAGCCCAGTCTAGATAAAATATTTATGATGATCGAAAGGTTCGTGATTTAGCATTTATGGTTGGGATTTTGCTCTGGGTTTCACCCATGAAAGGTGTGATGATATTTGGGAAGAACAGAAAGTTAAGCCCTAGGTATAATGGACCTTTTGAGATCATTCAGAGGATTGGTGAGGTGGCCCACAAGCTTGCATTGCCACTAGCTTATCTATAGTTCATCCGGTGTTCTATGTTTCTATGCTCTGGAAGTATTATGGTGATCCGACTCATGTTTTAGTGAAGGTTCAATGGAGGGTTCATCCGGTCGAGGAGGTGACCCGTGAGACCAAGCACGACATGCGGAGTTGTTATCCTCATCTATTTACCACTTCAGCAATGTCCTTATGCACGTTTGAGGACTAACGTTTGTTTTAAGAGGGGGAGAATGTGACAACTCGACTGGTCGCTTTGTGTAATTGAGCCTCGTTTCCCCTTTTGATGCTTCACACATGTGTGTTTATGGTTTTATGACGTACGGAGTTGATTAGATTTCCAGAAAGATTTTCGGGTTGATTTGGACCCTTTGATTCTTGATTTAGAAGCTTAAGTTAGAAATGTTGACCAAACTTTGACTTTTATGAAAATGACCTCGGAACGGTGTTTTGATGGCTCCGATAGCTTTGTATTATGATTTTGGACTTGGGCGTATGCCCGAAATTGAATTCGGAAGTCCGTAGGTTAAATTTGTGTCGTTTTGCCAAAATTTGGCAATTTGAAGTTGAAAAGTTTGACCGTAGGTTGACTTTTAGCTATCGAGCTCGGAATTTGATAGGATTCGGACACTTAGTTGCAATTCTAGTAGTTCTTGAACTTTACTTTGAATTTCATATGTTTTGGTGTTTGATTCATTGTTCTAAATGTTATTTTTGTGTTTTGATCATGCAAACGAGTTCGTACGATATTTTAAGACTTTTGTGGAGGTTTGGTATGGAGCCCCGAGGGCTCGGATAAGTTTCATACATGTTTCGGAATGAGTTGAACTGAAAATGGAATTGATGGTGTTGCTAGTGCTTTGTTATCGCAAATGCGAGCACCATCCTCGCAATTGCGAAGGTGACAGGAGGGTTTCAGATATCGCAAATACGACTTCCCCTTCGCATTTGCGAAGTCAGAAGGCCTGGGGGCTGGTTCGCAATTGCGGGCAATTGGTCGCATTTGCAATAGTGGCCAGCTTCGCAATTGCGACTTCTGTGGAAGCTGTCAGGGTTTGCATCCCTGATTTGCAAATGCAAACCCTGTGTCACAAATGCGACATCTGCATCTGCTCATAAGGGTTAGGAGACAGGATTGTTCAACATAGTCTCTCATTTTACAACCCTAGACTCGGTAGGAGGCGATTTGGAGAGGGGATTTTCATTTACAAATATTTGTAAGTAATTCTAATCATTTTTCAACTATATTTAATCAATATATCTTAGATTTAACATCAAAATCATGTGAATCAAAGTGAAAATTTGTGAAACTTTGAAACTTTGTCAAGTTTATGAAAAATAAGAATTTGAGTTTTGAGAGTCGATTTGGACTCGTATTTTGAAACTAATTATATATATGAACTCGTGGGGTTATGGATCGTCGAAATATACCCTTGGACCTGGGTTTTGACCAAGTGGACCCCGAATTGACTTTTGTTGTCTTTTTAAAAAAAATTGTAAAGATCATACCTTTATATATTGTATTTGTTTTTTCTTGAATTGTTTGATGATATTAAGTCATTTTTGGTTAGATTTGAGTCGTGTGGAGGCAAAATTTAGGGGAAAATCTATTTTCAAGGGTTGAGTAGGCCTAATTAAGGTAAGTATCTTTCCTAACTCTGTGTGGGGGAAATACCCCTTAGGATTTGGGATTGATTGTGTTATTTGTGCTATGTGAAAGCCGTGTTTTCAAGGTCACGAGTGGGTACATGAGTTATATGTGGTATTTGACTGGTTTAGGATACTTAGACTCTTTCCATGCCTTAAGTGAATTGTCATATAATGTTTCAAATTCTCACGGTCGATCTACTCTTACTTATGTTAGTCTATCCTTATATGTCTTATTTGACTTTGTTAACACTTGTTCTACATATTACTCGATACTTTGCACTTATACTTTAGTTGAAGTTGTTGTCTCTTTTATTGTTATAGGTTATCTCTTCCATTGTTGACTTATCTTTATTTTAAGTCACTGTTACATGTTATCTCTTTCATTGTTGATTTATTCGTATTTTAAGTCATCGTTACATGTTATATCCCCATTGTGAGTTATTCGTATTTGATATTGTGGTTACACATTATCTCTCTCATTGTTGAGTTATTGGTGTTGAAGTTGTAAAAGTCGTTATCACATTGAGGCGAAGTTGTTAATTATTGAGATATTCTCCTTGTTGAGAAATTTATATTTATTATTATTGTTAATATTCTTGTACACATTGTGATTGAGCCATGGTCCATTGTTGTGAAACATTGATATTGTGGATTATTAGCAAGTGATATATGGGCACTTGTGGTGCGAGTTGTTATTATGATGTGATATTGATGGGCATGTGGCGGTATAAGGATAGGGGTTAATGTGCATGCGGCGGCATAAGGTAGGACTTATGTGCGTGTTGCTTCTAGGGGAATTACTTGTAGCCACGCGGCGTCATAAGGTGGGGTAAAGTGCGTGTAGCTATTTCGGGAAAAATATTTTCAAAACTATTTAAATGTAAGGCTCACACGGCGGTATAAGGAAAGATTCTGATTGAAATTGAGAAAAAGTGAATACGAGGCGGTACCTCCTTTGTGATTCTTGTTGTATACGAGGTAGTACCTCGATTGTGATTCTTGTTGTGTAGGAGGTGATGCCTCATTTGTTACTGTTGTTTATCTCATGTTGTAAAGAGTTATTGGTGAAACACTTCTTGTTGCTTTTATTCTTCCTTGTCTTATCAGTTTGGATCCATATTTGACTATGGTGGTTCTTTCTAATTGCTTCTTTTATGCTATCTTTGTGCTTACAATTCCGACACTAGTCTATGTTATTAACTTGTTTCATATCAGTTATTTCTCCATCTTCCATTACTTCTCGTTATTATGTTTTTATTCTATTTATTATGTCCTAGTATGTGTCTTGACCTGGCCTCGTCACTAATCTACCGAGGTTAGGCTTGATACTTACAGGGTACCATTGTGTTGTACTCATACTACGCTTCTGCACATCTTTTCGTGCAGATCTAGGTGCGTCTGCTCGTGCCGGACGTTAGTGTTTGATTGTAGCTGTTTACCGAAAACTTCAAGGTATACCTGCTCGACGTCCGCAGGCCTTGGAGTCACCTTCTGTTATCCCTATAGCATTGTTGTTTCCCTTATTAGACAGTGTTGTAGTAGGTTTTTTGGAACATTCTGTAGAAGCTTATGACTCATTCTCACCAGGTTTTGGGAGCATTGTAGTTGTGTTTCAGTTATCGACATAATTTATGAGAATTGTTAGCTTATATTATGTCTTAGCTTTTATTTCTGTAATAATCTCTCATTGTTAGGCTTACCTAATCTTAGAGACTAGGTGCCATCACGACATACTAAGGAGGGAAAATTGGGGTCGTGACAGAAAGTGGATGGGAATCTTTGTTAGATTGGTGTTTTCCCATAAAATGATACAATTGAATTTGTAACATGGTTTATAGACACGTGAATTAATTTGATCCAGAAATAATATTATAAAATAAATTTAAAGGAAATACAAGCTTGGCTATGAACTTAGGTTTTCCAGTAACAAAAGCGAGAACAATATTAGGAATAAAGTCGAAGAACAGTGTTATAAAATGATAGCCAATTTAAGCTTTTGTGCACAGAATGTCTCATGTTGTACAATGGATACTAATCCTCCTATTTATAACTATATTTAGGGAGACTAAATCCCCAAATCAAGCTCCTCTTGAATGTAAATAAACCCGACATTGATGGATGCATAACACTTAGTTATAAATGCAGATATTCTCTGTTTTCATTGAATGTTATTCGATATCAATTCTTCAAATCTTTATCATCGGTTACCCTGTCTTCAGAATTCACCCAGCACTGGTCACATGCTTGTAACCAATATCAACTGCTTGTTGACTTACATCTTACATGTCTTCATTTCAATGTGTCACATTCTCAATCGTCCAACTGTCACTAAATAATTTTACCGCATACAGATAATCCCCCTACTTTTCGGTGACAATACTTTAGTATTACCGGGAAGTAGAGAAAAACACTTTCCTTAGCGAGCAAGTTTCTGAATAGTTTTTGACAATTGAAAGGCGCACGTCTCTTCGCATTTAATGATCCGAACACGTGTTACCCTACGATTGGGAAAATATTTTTGCCAGTTTTCGAGGTAATCATAACCACGAATTTTGTCGTCTATAAACTTCTCTACTTCTCATCATTTTTACTCTCTACATTTACAACTCCTTCTTCTTCTCCGATTTACCTTAGAACCCTAATTGAAAAAATTAACTTTCTCGGTAAAGTCTTTCTTCACAAATTTCTTACCACCATGCCTTCTAACATTGTTGCCCTCGAAAACTCTAGCCTTCTCTTCGGTGGAGGCCCAAAGAAGAAAAACATAAATGAAGCTAATGTCGAGTCTTAACCTCCCACCGTGAACTCCATCATACCCCTTCAAGTTACCCCCAAATTTGATCTTCTAGAACAGAAAGAACCCATTAATTCCAAAAGTGACAAGCATTGGCCCATTCGTAGGTACCCTTCTTCCATCCGTCTTTCTAGCAACCCTATTGTTAAGGAAGAATGCGAATGGAATAATATTGAAATCCTCGCCCCTAGTGAAGTTGAAAGGGTCACTTTCTCTAAACCAGGGTCCATGTATGTTATACATACCCTTTCACTTTGGGCGTGGGTAAATAAATCGACCCCATAATTCTAGAATTTTGCCCACCGGTACCAAATCTATTTGGCACAAGCATGCCCATAAGTATGGCGTATGGTAGCTTGCCTCCGCCAATTATGCTCTGAGACCAAGGAAACCCTAACTCTTGCACACATGATAAACCTCTACTCCCCAAAATCTTCCATGTGGTTGTTCTAAAACTTAGAAAATATGGTCATCATGCCCTCCTTACCAGCGTCGATGACGACAACGATCGTGGATAGATGGAACAGTTCGTTGTCATTGCTACCAGGGACATCCTCTCGACCATAGCACCTGCTTTTCCTGAATCATGCAATATTCTTCATAAGTCTTCAAATATTGTTTTTCTTTCCATGTTTAAAAAGACCTTCCTTCTTTGCTAACTTTATATTTTCTTATTCCAGCTACTCATTGGGAACCACCACGGGTTCAGAACCTGGCCCAATGGGTACAGAAAGTTTTGGATATCATAACACCAGAGTCCCGAAGGTGGAAAGAAATGGCTCCCAAATATGGGTGGAAAGCCAAAAAGCCAAAAACCATGGTAAACAAAAATTCTTCCTCCCTTCTTTCAATCTTTCAACATAACTTAGAATCAATTTATTAACTATCTTTATGCACCATACAAGACTTCCGAAGGGATCCGTTGTTTGCCCTGACATCGAGGCTCTTGATGATTTGGTGGAAGCCGAATGGGTACTACAAAATGCCCTTAACCAGAGGAGAGCTAGTGAATCTACTATCACTTCTGGTGAAGGCGCCTCCTAACCGAGTCGCCATCCTAGAAATAAGAAACCAAAGAGGAAGCGTACCTCCTCGACTGGGACTCAGGAGATGAATGTGAAAGAAACACCAATCGGACTGGCCATAGTGGTCCTTGATAATAAGAAACCAATGATGAAGCGGTTGCCCTTCAGAGAAGGAAAAAACTTCATCAGCTTAACCGGATGCTCAACCGGATGAGCTTCAACCTCCACAGCTTCAAACCCCACAACCAGAAGAATTTCAAGGGCTCTTCGTGGAAATGGGATTGGCCAAAAATACTGCATCCCATTTTCGAATCCCTGTTGTTTCTTCCGTTCAACGAGTTCGATCCCTGACCTTCCTCCACCATCAACTTTTGAGCCGGTCAAAATCGCCTCTCCTTCTACACCAGCTGCTACTTCTCCACTGGCCCCAACTGTACAAACAATAAACGTTCCTCCCCCACAATCACCTGATCATGGGAATATAGGGAACACTTTTCTAATACCTACTCAAAACCTCAGTGGCAAGCAAAGCATCATACTTTACCGGTTATCTGAAACCTGGTCTCGGCGCTTTACCGGTTATCGATTTTCCAATTCATATGAACCTTTACCAGTTATCTGAAACCTTATAAGGTCCTTTCCATGTTGATCCCAACTTCCCGGTGTTAACTTCCCGAGTATTTTGAGTTATCTTTCTCATGAACAAATTCCCAACTTTGAAATATCGGAGATTTTCTCTATGGTTGTAATACCTTTCAATTCTTTGCTTTTGTACCACCATCCTCACATATTCCAGATTTTGGTATTTTTCAAGCAAATCTAGTTTAACCAGTAATACTTCATTGTTTGTCTCCTCATTTGCTTGGGAAAATCTTAGGGTCGGCTCCCCAACCTCCACTGGGATTAAAGCCTATGAATCGTATACTAGTGAGAAGGGTGTTACACCCATGCTCGACATTGTCATTGTATGATATGCCCACAACACACCCAGTAGCTCATCTGCCACTTGTCTTTAGCATCTTCTAACTTCTTTTTAAGGTTTTGGATTATTACCTTATTCATTGACTCTGCCTATCCATTAGCACTCGGGTGGTACGGTGAAGATGTAATTCGTTTGATCTTCAATCCTTCCAAAAGTTTCTTAACTTTGGAACCTATAAACTGTGGGCCATAGTCACAAGCGATTTATTTTGGTATTCCAAACAGACAGACAATGTGATCCCATATAAAATCAATCACTTCTCATTCTCTAATATTTTGGTAAGCACCTGCCGCAACCCATTTAATAAAATAGTTAGTTAAAATCAAAAGAAATTTTACCTTACCGAGTCCTTACAGTAAGAGACCAACTATGTCCATCCCCCATATCATGAATGGCAATGGTGACACCCCCGAATACAATAATTCTACCGATTGATGCACTAACTGAGCATGACGCTGACACTTATCACATATTTTGTACAAATGTCTTCTCGTCTTGCTTCATCCGGGGCCAGTAGTAGCCAGCCCTTATCAATTTAAGAACCAATGAGTCTGCACCAGAATGGTTCCCGCGTATTCCTTCATGGACTTCCCTCATCACTTAGTCAGCCTCCGATGTCCCTAAACACCGAGCTAATGGTCCTTAGAATGACCTTCTGTAGAATTGACTGTCAATAAGACAGTAATGCACTGCCTTAGTCTGTAGTACCCGGGATACTTTTGGGTCTTCAAGCAATTTTCCATGCCTTAGATATTCCATAAACTCATTTCTCCAATCCCAAATTAAATTGGTTGAGTTAACTTCACAATACCCATTCATGTCTAACACCGAGTGTAGCAACTGAACGATAGCATCGAAATCAGTTCCTTTCATTTTCGTGGATGACCCCAATTAGCCAATGCGTCTGCTTTCATGTTTTCTTCTCTCGGAATATGTATGATTGACCATTCCCTGAATTAGGAAAGTAATACTTGAACCTTGTTCAAGTATGTTGCATGCGCTCCTCCTTGGTGTCAAAAATTCTGTATATTTGGTTCACCACCAACTGGGACCATATCTGAATGCGAACATGCAAAACAATCAATGTTAGATTTTAAAATATCCATAATTTTTAACCTGAGTTCGGGACTCAAACTCGTTCGTAAGTGAAATTTTCTTTCTAAGAACTCCTCGAACAAGGCCACTTGTTTGAGCTCTTCTATGGTTGATTTGGTCGCGTCCTTTTCTTTCGGTACCTAAAAAGACCTCAGTACCTGATAAAATTCTGATGACTCATCTTCTTTATCATCTTCAATCGCGGTAGAAAAAAGTACCGGTTACTATAATTGCTATTTGCTCATTTCGTTTTCCTTGCTATTGGAAACAGTCATTGTGTTCATCTCCCTTGCAGCCAGTTGATCTCCTCTGATCTGCTTGATCCTCTATGGTGTGAGAAAGTTCAACAGTTGATGGTACATTGAAGGTATATCCTTCATTTCATGTATCTATGGCCTTCCATGGATTACATTATAGCCCATATCACCATCTACTACTTCGAACAGGGTGGTCTTCGTTACACCTTCGGCATGTGTTGGCAATATAATCTCTCATCGGGTTGTCATACTTGTTAAGTTCAACCCTGCCAAAAGCTTTGTTGCCGGAATTATATTTTCGGTCAGCTTTGATTGCTCCAAAACTCTCCATTGTATGATATTAGTTGAACTTCCTGGATCAACCAACACACGTTTAATTTTGAAATCTAAAACATTAAGAGAAATTACCATAGCATCATTGTGTGGTAGAAGAAGTCCAACATCATCTTCTTCTGTAAAGGTGATGTCATCTTCTGAGATCTCTCGGGTCCTCTTGCCATGAGTTACCAATATATTTGTCTTCTTTGTTGCATAAATGTCACCTAATTTACAACGTCTCCACCAAATATCATGTTTATCATTCATACGAGGTGACCCTGCAGCCGGCTTTGATGGTTCTGCAACATCCCGGTTTTTCCCATAGTTGTTCTTATCTCGATCACTTACAAACTCTCTGAGGTGACCATTCTTCAACAATGTTGCTACCTCCTCCCGGAGGTTTGGGCAGTCCCTAGTCATATGGTCGTGAGTTACATGGAACTCACACCATAGATTAGGATCCCTTTGGCTAGGATCTGACCGGATTGGTTTCGGGAACCTAGCTTCTTTAATATTCCTCATAATCGACACCAGTTCTACCAAGCTGATGCTAAAGTTGTAATCGAATAACATGGAATATGTTGAATCTCGGGACCCCGACACCTCTTTCTCCTACAACGATCTCCTACTTCGACCACGTTCTGCCCTTTTATCGGAAACGAACCTATCTGATGACTGAAAATCTTAATTTCCACGCCCATCGATCCTTTCGTAAGGTTGAAATCGACTCCTAGAATACCTATGATCTGCATCAAAATCATTTTTAAATTTATCATGATTCCGATCATGATTCCGTCCTTTGGAAGACATCGAAGAACCCAATTGATCATCTTCTATTCTGATCTTTGACTCGTAGCTTTTGTGAACATCTTCCCATGTGGTTGCCTGAAATTCTAGCAAGCTTTTCTTCAGTTTTTGGGAGGCATCGGAACTCAACGGGTTGAGACCCTTTGTAAATGCCTATGCTGCTCACTCATCTGGTACTGCTGGTAACAACATCATTTCCTTCTGAAATCGGATCATGAACTCTTGCAACAGTTCGGGTTCTCCTTGGGATATTTTGAATATATCCGACTTCCATGCTTAGACCTTTCTTGTTCCAGCATGAGCTTTGATAAATAAATCTGCAAGCATTTCAAAAGAATCAATATAATTCTCCAGTAAAAGAGAATACCAAGTTAAGGCACCCTTCATCAGGGTTTCGCCAAACTTCTTCAACAAAGCAGATTCGATCTCGTGCTGGGCCAAAGTCGTTTCCCTTTACAGCCGTAGTGTAGGTCGTGATATGTCCTTTTGGATCCAAAGTCCCATCGTACTTCGAAATATCTAGAATTTTAAACATCTTCGGGATTAATTCTAGAGTCGCTCTTCGTTTAAAGGACAATTGCGTATACTTTTTGAAATTCTGTCCCTTTAACACCAGCGTGACGCGACTCCCGGGATCTGATTCATTCGAGCATGAAATTCTTTTGCATTCTCATCCATTCATTCATTCATTTCTCTCATGAATCTCATGAGTTCGATTTTGAAAGGGTCGTCTGTGTTGTTGACGTTCCCATATCCACTACAGGTACCTCATGCCTCGTTAAGGCCAAACTCCTTCCTTGGAGCGTCGTTACCGGTTCTTTCAATTGTTTGATTTGTAAGGACGTTGTGAGGAATCTGAGCTCTTCCATTAACATTATTGGAAGCACCCAGTAATGCATGTTTCAACTTTGTTATCACCCGATCTTGTCTATAGAGGTGATCCGTAATTGCCCTTTGTTGCTCCCTCAAGATTTTGATTGTTTAACGTGTTCATCATCGCATCATCAAGAGTTGCACTCCTCACATGTCAAGGATTTTGATTTTTGCGAACTGGGATTGTTTCATCTCCTTCATTACAGGTTTCGTTGGTTGAATCATCACGTTGGAACACATCCTCGCGTTCATTGTGTGCTCCAACATTATAGGAATTGTTGATATCATTAGCTATCATATCTAAAAAAAAATATTGCTAAGAAAGGAATCAAAATTTGTTAGTAGCAGATGAATGGATCAAAGCATTTACACAATTGTTTATGTCCCACGATGGCGCCAAATTGTTTACCCGTAAAATAGTACAGTTAAATTTGAAACATGGTTTATAGACACGTGAATTAATTTGATCCAGAAATATGAAATAAATAAGAACAGAAATAAGATTATAAAATAAATTTAAAGGAATACAAGTCTGGCTATGAACTTAGCCTTTCCGGTAACAGAAGCGAGAACATTATTAGGAATAAAGTCAAAAAATAGTATTATAAAATGATAGTTGATTTATGCTTTTGCGCACAGAATATTTTGTCGTACAATGGATACTAATTATCCTATTTATAGCTATATTTATAGAGACAAGATCCCCAAATCAAGCTCCTCTTGAATGAGAGTAAAATCATCATTGATGGTTGCATAATGGTTAGTTATAAATAAAAATATTCTCTGTAACGGCTTTTCATTAAATGTTATCCGATATAAATTCTTCAAATCTTTGTCATCGGTTACCCTGTCTTCGGAATTCATACAGCAGCGGTCACATGCTTGCAACCGCTATCAACTACTTGCTAACTCAAATCATACCCGTCTTCAATTCCACATGTTACCTCCTCATTCGTCCAACTGTCACTAACCAATTTTACCGCATACAATTGTGCTTCCTCATTTTGTGATATGCATGATATTTTGATTCTCAAGATGGATGAGTTTTATTTTACTAGAAAGTCAAAGCGTAAGTCTTCTAATATCTGTTATTCGCAGCACTTGTGTGTTGAAATCCTTTGTGTTGTGATTGATGTGCAACTTCAAGAGCTTAATGATCATTATGATGTAATGGGTAATGATTTGCTTCTCGGGATGGCTAGCATAAATCCAGTCAATTCTTTTTCTAATTTTGATAAAGGTAGAAAAATGACTTTAGCAAAGTGTTATCCAAATGAGTTTGATGAAGTACAGACTCGGGATTTGAGTTATCAACTCGATACTTTCAGAATTCATATGCGAGGTGGTAATGCCAAGTTCTCCAACCTGCAAGGAATTAATGATTTGGTAAAAGCATTGGTTGAGGCAAATCTTGTAGAGACTTATTCATATGTTTACTTACTTTTGAAGTTGACTTTGATTTTACATATTTATACCGCAACTGTGGAGAGAGCATTTTCATCCATGAAGCAAACAAAGAATGAAGAGCGGAATAGCATGGGTGATTAATATATAAATAATTGTTTAGTTTGTTACATAGAGCAAGATGTATTTACAAATTGAAGTAATAATGTTATTATTGATCGTTTTTAAATATGAAAACTCGTCGAGGATAGTAAAGGGATGATGTATATTTATTATATTAGTAATATTTTTGAAAATTTTATGCTTTGCGCCAAGTAGTCATAGTTATTATAATTTTCTTTCTATCGATTTGTCTATATAAATCGAAAAATGAATAACCCGAATCGAAGTTGATCAAATCGAGCAGCTTGGTACCCGTAACTTTCGAATCATGGATCCGTCTCTAAGTAAAATTAACCTTTTTTTTCTTTTTCTATCCCTTTTTTAGGGGAGGGTAGGCTGGGATATAGGTAAGGAAGAAAAAATGGAGGACTTTGGACTTTGCTGAGATTTGAAGTCTCTACCCACATGATGTAGGGTGAAGTTGCAATAATTGGACTGAAAAATTTAGAGGTAACTAGTTTCTCAACGGAGCATAGAGCATAGAGCATAAGTCTAACATGATAACGATTATCGGATTGCAATTGTCACATTTATTATTTAACAAACTACTAGACCATATATGGTCAATAACGAACCACATAATTACAAGGACGTGTATGGTTGTGTATATCTCACTTACTTAGATCTAGTTAGACTAAATCCGCTATCATTTAATATAAGCGGTTTAATTTTAGTATTTAAGTTATATGTACCGATGGAACTGCAATTAGGCAGCTATGTTTATGTAATAATATAGTAGAATAGTCAAATTAAAACAGGTTGATATTCGTTAATTACAAACAAGAACAATTTATTTCTCCTACCAACTTGGACGGCTAAATTGAAGACAAGGCATTGTTACTCTCTAGATCTCTGCTCTTAAATCCTATTCTTTCCCAAGAAAGATGTTGTTAGTCAAGTATGAAGAGAAAGAATAGCTGAGAGATAACGGTGATATTCCTAAGCTAGTTGCATCTCACTAACGTGCCTGTTAAGTTGAGCGTAATACATTCTAAAGTTTGCAGTAAAAAAACGTGGACTAAGAAGCATGACAGAAATTTTCAATAATATATATTGTGGTCCAAATAAAACTAAAGGTCCAATAGGTTGGGCAACAAGTAACTAATTAGACTTTGTCAAATTTAACATTCATGTCTTTTTAGACTTCAAAATTGGTGGAATGTGGAAAGGTGAACCCCAGCAGCGTGACCTTTACCTCTTTATGAACTTTTTCCTTTTATAATTGTTTTGCGGTTATAGGCCATTTCCACGGTATTTACTAGGAGGACTAACATTCTCCCTCTCCCTCTCCCTCTCCTTCTCCCTCTCTCTACCTGTAAAACGATACAGTTGAATTTATAGCGTGATTTATATACTAGAGAACCGATTCGACCAAAAAATGATAAATAAATAAGAACAAAGATAAGATTATCAAATGAAATTAACGGAGATAACAAGCCTGACTTTTCTGATAACAAGAGTGAATGCAATGTTCAAGTGTGCAAATTGAGAGTAATAAGACTATAGATTATAGCTTTTGTGTACAGAGTTTCTCGTGTGTACAATGGATGTCATTTTTCTATTTATAGCCCTATTCAGGGAGACAAGATCCTCAAATCAAGCTCCTCTTGAATAAAAATAAAATCGTCATTGATGGGTGCATAATAGTTGGCTATAAATGCAGATATTCTCTGTAACGACCGTCCGTTGAATGTTAACCGATCACAATGCTTTGAATCTTTGTTACCGGTTGCTCTATCTTCGGGACTTGTTCAGCACTGATTGCACGCTTGCACCCAGTACCAGATGTTTGCTAAATCACATCCCACATTTCTTTAGTTCCACGTGTCACTTCGTCATTCGTCCATCTATCATTAACCAATTTTACCCCATACAAATAATCCCCCTACTTTCCGATGATGCAATTTAGTGTTACCGGAATGCTAATAAGAATTCTTTTTCTTGGCGGGAAAGTTTCTAAATGGTCTCTGACATTTGAAAGGACGCATGTCTTCTCGCAATTAATGACCCAAACGTGTTGCCTTATGAATTAGCAAATATTTTTATCGGTTTTTAAGGTAATCATTACCATAATTTTTTCCGTCTATAACTTCTACACTACTCATCATTTCACTATGTACTTTCACAACTCCTTCTTATTCTTTGAATCTCCTTAGATTTTTTCTGCAGTGTTCAACATTCTCAGCAAAAAACCTTTTTCTTCTCGAAAATTCTAGCCTTCTTTTTGGCGGAGGTCCAAAGAAGAACAAAACCAAGGAGGTTGACGTCGAGTCTGAACCTCCAACCGTAGACACCATTATTCCAATTCATCTTAGCACGACATCCGACCTTCAAGAGCATAAACAACCTGCAAATTCTAAAAGTTGCAGGTTCTAGCTTGTTCGCGGATACCTTTCTTTAGTTCGTCCTTCTAGCATCCCTATTGTGAAGGAGGAGTGTAACTGGGGTAATGTTGAAATCCTCACCCCCAATATGGAGAACAAGTTACCTACTCCAGGCCGGGGTTCATGTATGTCTACACATGCCCCATTTACTTTAGGTACTTTCACCTTGGGAGTGGGTGAAGAAATTTACTCAATAATCTTGGAATTTTGCCACCAGTACCAAGTTTGGTAGGGACATGTAGAACTTTCCATATGGCGTACGGTGGCCTGCCTCTGCCAATTATACGCAGAAACTGGGGAGACCCTAACTCTCATGCAAATGATGAATTTTTACTCCCCAAAGATTTTCTGTGGGGGTGTGCAAAATCTTAGCAAGCGTGGTCATCACGCCCTCCCTGCCAGCGTTGATGACAACAATGATCGTGGATGGATTGAACAGTTCGTTGTTATTGCAACCAGAGATATCATCCCGGCCACGGTGCTAGCTTTTTCCGAATCATGGAACCTTTTCCGTAAGTCTTCGTGTATTTGTTTCTTTTCTTCGTGAAAAAACTTTCTTCTAGATGACACCTTATTTATTTCGCTCCAACTGCTCACTAGGAACCACCACGGGTTCAAGGCCCGGACCGATGGGTACAAAATATTCAAAATATCACTACGCCAGAATCCCGACGATGAAAAAAGATGGCTCCCAAGTATGGGTGGAAATCCAAGAACCATGGTAAGCAACAATTATTCTTTCTTTCAATTTTAACAACTTTGGAATAATTTGTTAAATGTCTTCTTGTTCCACATAGGACTTCCAAAGGGTTCTGTCGTGTGCCCCGACGTCGAGGCTCTCGATGACCCCGAAGAGGCCAAACAGGAATTGCAGAGTGCCCTTAGTTGGAGTAGGGCTCGCAGATCTGCTCGTGCCTCCAATGAGAGTGCCTCCTCCCGGAGTCCCAAATCTAAAAATAAGAAACCGAAGAGGAAGCGTACCCTCTTGACCCCGTCTTCCTCCTTGACCGAAGAGGAAGCGTACCTCAAGAGAAGAGAGTGAGAAGATCATCAATTGGACCGGTCACAATGGTCATTGATGATGAAGAAGGGGCTAATGATGAAGACACCACTCTTCATAGAAGAAAAAGGTCTTCATCGCCTCAACCGGATGCTCAGTCGGTATAGCCTCAAAATCCATCGTCAGAGGAAGTTCATGCACTTTGGTAGAAATAGGTTTGATTTAAAATGTCGATTCCCATTTTCCGATTCATGCCGATTTCTCCGATCTGAGGAGTTCGGCCCATGACCTTCCTCTATCACCGACTACTGAGCTAGCCACAACTGCCACTCCTTCTACATCAACTATTTCTTCTCCATCCGCACCACCTACTCCTTCTTCACCAGCATCAATTGCTTCTCCCCTACCGGCATCAGTCGAACAGGAAGGGAATGCCTCTCCTCCACGGTCTCCTGATCATTAAAATCTGGGAAGTACTTATTCGGCATCACCTCAGGACCCTCACAAGAAGAAATGTTATTCTCTCGATTTTGAGTGGGTTCCATATGCTTTCCAAGCCGATGGAGTTCGCCAACTATCTGAAGCTACTGGCCTTAGAGAAGGATTGGAAAAAGTTGGACTGCCTTTATGGGGAGTGCCTAATAAATAACAACATGCATTGCTCGGCGCAAGTAGTAATATCACTTCCTTATATCTTCTTTCAATTTATATTTCGAAATAATAATTTTGGTTTTATCCCATTTTAGGCCAACTTTCTTGCCTCTGAGGGCCTACAAAGATTGATCATGGACAAGCTAAAGCTTGCTTCATAATGAGATCAACTTTTGGCTTAAAGGAATCAGCTAGCCGAGCACCTCCCAGGAGGCAAAATTTCTCAAATGGATGAGCTCAAGTCCCGACTTCAGTAGTCAGAATAAGATAGGATGGCTCATAGCCAAGAAGCCGCCCAGCTACATGAAAACCTTAAGGAAGCAAAGGCTAAGTGGGTTGAGCTTCACGATACTATGACTGTTGTTATTGAGCGTGAGTCTGCCTTCATGGAACAAGTTAATAAATTGGAAGCTAGCTTACGTTCCAAAATAAAGGAGGCCAATGTTGTCGAGGAAAGGAGGGCAAAAATGGAAGAGCGACTTAAAAGAGTCAATGAGCATAATCGACTTCACTCGTCCACCAACATTGAGCTCGATTCCAAAATCAGCGCAATGAGGGCTGAGAATGAAGAGCTCCAATCCAAGATTCATAGGCTCCGAGCAAAACTCCAGGACCAAGAAGATTCCTTTGTCTTTAGCCATCTATCATATGAAGAGGAAGACTTTGGAGGCGGCCAAAAAAGGCATTTCCAACATTGATGACTACATTGCCAGAGCCGGGGAACTGGAGAAGACCGCTCGTGACAACCTTCCTGCTCGGCCCGCTACATCCGATTCTTCGAATACTAATTCTGAGTATTCAGGAACAGTAAGGGAAATCGAAGAATACGAAGGCCCCGAACTGATAGCGGAACAACCTTCTTCCACCAGAGAAAATAAAGACCCTTCTCTCCCTTCGGGTTCTAGCAGCAAGGAATGATGTATATGTTTTATCTTTTGTAACCGCGCCAAAAAATATTACTAAGTTTGGCGCTTAAATTAATAAAAGAAACTTTTTTGCCTAAGTGTTTTGCAAAAAATATTCTCTTTGCCTAAGTGTTGTGCAAAAAGCATTCTCTTTCATTTAATTGACAAAGCCTCGAGAATATTTTTGCATCCGATAACTTTTCATTTCGGGCATAAACACTTTCGGAATCTACCCTTTACTATGAGGGTTTCATAAGAGAGGGCACTTATGTTTATGGTTCTCTTGAAGAGGACGTCTCCGGTTCATTCCGGCATAAGCATTTGAAGTTTTTGTTAACTTTCAAACGATAAAATAAATTAAATTATCATTCAGACAAGAGATAAAATAAAAATAAAAGGACTTTGATTTATTCCCTCTATATTTAAAAGTATATTTACATAAGTATTAATTTGCTTAAGTAAATAAAGTTGCCAATACATGTGGCTAAATTGTACAACTTATTTCTACGGGGTTGATCATGCAGTCCCCGGTCCTGATAAGACATTAATTCCAGTTCTAACAGTCCCTGGTTTTTGTAACATATTTAGTGTCTTGTCATGTATTATCCCCTCCCCCCAAGTGTCCGAATGCTAAGCATGAGGATTCTAACACTGGAGGCCTTGCATTCGACGAAGACACTCCTTTCATAGCGAGCCTTTGTGTTGCTTCCTCGGTTAATGGAAACAACTTGTGGATGGGTAAACAATCTGTTACCGGAGGCCGATGAGAGTGTTGGGAGATGAGCTATGCTATCAGGCCAAAGATTATTTAACCATCCATACGTTGATTTCCATACGATTTGATCCACACGGAGCTTTTGGTTATTTGATTCACCAGCTTACCGATGACCATTCCTTCGTAGTATGCTTTACATCGATGCCTCGTTAAAAAACTTGCCAAAAAAATTCAATTGGGACAAAAACTAGTCGAAGGGAAAAGGAGTGCAGCACATACTTTCAGTACCAGCAAGGATCTTCAGCAATAATACCTTTTGAGGTGAGACACATTCCAATTGCTTGACAATTTAACTCCATCTTGATTTTTCAATCCGTATGAGCCTTTACCGATTATAGCTGAAATTTGGTAAGGTCATTCCCATGTCGACCCCAGCTTCCCGGCATTGACTTCCTCAGTGCTTTGAGTAACATTCCTTAGAACCAAATCCCCAACTTTGAAATATCAAAGATTTTCCCTGCGTACCTTTCCATCCTTTGCTTTTGTGCCACGATCCTCACATATTCCAGATCCCGGCGCTCCTCAAGCAAATCTAGCTTGACCAACAATGCTTCATTATTTGCTTCTTCATTTTCTCGGGGAAATCTTAGGGCCGGTTCCCCACTTCTACTAGTATCAAATCTTCCAAACCAAACACGAGCGAAAAGGGGGTCTCTCCCGTGCTTGACTTCGCTAAGGTCTGATATGCTCATAAAATACCTGGTAGCTCATCCGACCACTTACCCTTAGTGTCTCTTAACTTCTTTTTAATATTTTGGATAATTACCTTATTGGTTGACTTTGCATGTCCATTAGCACTCGGGTGGTACGGAGAAGACATAATTCGTTTGATATTTAATCCTCCCAAGAACTTGTGACTTTTGAACCTATGAATTGTGGCCCATTGTCACAAGCAATCTCCTTTGGTATTCCAAATCGGCAGATTATGTGGTCCCATATAAAACCAACCACTTCACGTTCTCCGATCTTTTGGTAAGAGCCTGTTTCAACCCATTTAGTAAAATAATCAGTTAAAACCAAAAGAAAGTTTACCTTCCCGGGCCCTTGTGGTAAGGGACCAACTATGTCCATCCCTCATTTCATGAACGGCCATGGTGGCACAACCAAATGCAGAAGTTCTGCCAGCTGATGCACTAGATGTGCATAACGTTGACATGTGTTGCATTTTTGTACGAATGACTTTGCGTCCTATTCCATCCGGGGCCAATAGTAGCCAGTCCTGATTAACTTGGGAACTAAAGAGTCTGCACCAGAGTGGTTTCCGCATACTCCTTCATGAACTTCCCTCATCACGTAGTCTGCCTCCGAGGCCCCTAGACATAGAGCCAATGGTCCTTGGAATGACCTCCTATATAACTGTCCGTGCATCTTGTTCCATCCGGGGCCAATAGTAGCCAGTCCTGACTAACTTAGGAACTAAAGAATCTGCACCAAAGTGGTTTCCGCAGACTCCTTCATGAACTTCCCTCATCACGTAGTCTTCCTCTGAGGCCCCTAGACATCGAGCCAATGGTCCTTGGAATGACCTCCTATATAACTGTCCATTGACAATACAGTAACGAGTTTCTTTGATTCGTAGTGCCCGGGATATTTTTGGGTCTTCGGGTAATTTACCATGTCTCAGATATTCGATGAACTTGTTCCTCCATTCCCAAAATAAGTTGGTTGAATTAACTTCATAGTCATTATCCACATCCAATACAGAATGCAACAATTAGACGACTGCAACGGAATCAAATCCCTTCATTTTTGCGGATGAACCCAAATTAGCCAAAGCATCTGCCTTCACATTTTCCTCAGAATGTGAACAATTGACCACTCTCTGAATCATGTGAGTAAAGCTTGAACCTTGTTCAAGTACTATTGCATGCGCTCCTCATTTGTTTCAAAAATTCTATACACTTGGTTTACCACCAGTTGAGAGTCGCACTTTATCTTGATGACCTCGAAACCTAGTCCTCATCTAGTTTGAGTCCTGCAACCAAATCCTCGTACTCATCTTCATTGTTACTTAATGGTACAGTTCTAATGGCATGTCTTAGGGTTTCCCCGAAGGGGTGATTAGAACTACTCCGAGACTGGACCCTTTTACGTTGGAGGCCCCATCCGTAAACAAGGTCCAAACCCTCGACACTATTTTTGAGACCAGCACTGCTTCTTTAGCAGCCAAGGGCACTAATCCCGGATTGAAATTGACCATGAAGTCAGCCAAAACTTGCGACTTGATTGCAGTCCTGGGCTTGTATTTTATGTCGAATTCACTAACTTTGATCGCCCATTTAGCCAATCGACCTGATAACTCTGGCTTATGAAGGACAATCGTTAAGGTAAAAGTTGTCATAACGGCTATTGGATGACATTGAAAATAAGACCTAAACTTTTGAGAGGCAACTAGGAGAGCTAAGGCCAGTTTTTTTAGGTGCGGATATCGTGTCTCCTCTCCTGATAGTATTTTACTAACATAATAAATAGGAATTGAGTACCTTATTCTTCCCGAACCAAGACGGCGCTTACCGCTACTTCCGAGACTGCCAGGTAAATTAGTAGTTGCTCACCTTCCCCAGTTTTGACAACAACGGAGGGCTGGATAGGTACTTTTTAGGTCCTTCAGCACTTGTTGGCACTCCAGAGTCTATACGAAGTCGTTCTTCTTCTTCAAAAGTTAAAAGAAGTGGTGGAACTTATCCGAGGACCTTGAGATGAACTTGCTTGGAGCCGCCAACCTACCGGTCAATCTCTATACTTCTTTCACACTTGTTAGATGGTCCGGGATATCCTCGATGGCTTTGATTTTGTTGGGGTGTACTTCGATTCCTCTTTGTGAGACCAGAAATTCCAAGAATTTACCGGAGCCAACCCCGAAGGCACACTTCTCCGGGTTGAGCTTCATGTTGTACTTCCTCAGATTGTCAAACGTCTCTTGGAGATGTTCCAGATGATCTCCTGCATTGAGATACTTAAATAACATGTCATCAATATTGACTTTCATTGTCTTACCTATCTGTTTTTCAAACATCTTATTAACGAGCCTCTAATAAGGGGCTCCGACGTTTTTAATCCCAAAAGGCATCACATTATAGCAATATGTGCCAAAGTTTGTGATGAAAGAGGTCTTCTCTTGATCTTCCGGGTTCATTCTAATTTGATTATACTCGGAATAAGCATCAAGAAAACTCATTAACTGGTGCCCAGCTGTAGCATCAATCATTTGATCGATGTTTGGCAACGGGAATGAGTCTTTGAGGCACGCCTTATTTAAATCCTTATATTCTACACACATTCTAAATTTGTTATTCTTTTTAGGTACTACTGCATTATCTAACCACTCCAGGTAATTTACCTCTCGAATCGAAGCGATGTTAAGTAATCGGGTTACCTCTTCCTTAACAAACTTGTTTCTGACCTCTGCTATCGGGCATTTCTTTTGCCTTACCGGTGAGAAGTTTGGGTCCAGACTCAGTTTATGCACCACCACCTCCAATGGAATATCTTTCATATCTAAATGCGACCATGCAAAGTAGTCAGCGTTAGCTTTAAGAAAATTTATAAGTTTTAACCTGAGTTCGGGACTCAACCACGTTCCTAAATGGAATTTCCTTTCCAAAATTCTTCGAACGAAGCCACTTGTTTGAGCTATTTTGCGGTTGATTTGGTCGCATTTTTCTCCTCCATTATCTGATATAATTCCGATGACTCCTCATTTTTATCATCTTCGATTGGGATGGGAGAAGGAATTGGTTCCTATAATTGCTATTTGCTGGTTTATCTATCCTTGCTGCTGGAAATGGTTACAACGTTCATCTCCCTTGTCATCGGTTGGTCTCCTCTTATATGTTTGATCTCTTATGATGTCGGAAACTTCAACAGTTGATGATAGGTCGAGGGCACATGATTCATCTCATGTATCTATGGCCTTCTGAGGATCACATTACAGTCCATGTTGCCATCTACCACTTCAAATAGGGTGATCTTTGTTACTCCTTTGGCATGTGTGGAAAGCAAAATTTCTCCCCGGGTAGTCACACTTGTTAAGTTGAAGCCAGCCAGAAGTTTTGTCGCCGGAATGATATTCCCGGTTAACTTCGCTTGCTCCAAAACTCTCCATTGTATGATGTTGGCTGAACTCCCTGGATCAACCAAAACACGCTTAATTTTGAAATCTAAAACATTAAGTTGAATTACCAGCGCATCATTATGCGGTAGAAGAAGTTCATCAGCATCTTCTTCTATGAAGGTGATGTCATCTTCCGAGAGTTCCCGGATCCTCTTTCCAGGAGTCACTAATATCTTTGTTTTCTTTGCTACTGAAAATGTTATCCCATTGACTTCGTCCCCTCCGAATATCATGTTGATTGTCATCCAAGCTGACCCTACTGCCAGCTTTGATGGCTCCGCATTATCCCGATTTCTACCATAGTTATTCTTGGCGTGGTCGCTTACAAACTCTCTGAGGTGATCGTTCTTCAACAACATCGCTACCTCTTTACGAAGATGTAGGTAGTCCGCATTCATATGGCCGTGAGTCCCATAGAATTCACACCACATATGGGATCTCTTTGGCTGAGATTCGATCGGATAGGTTTTGGGAACCGAGCTTCTTTAATATTCCTCATTGCCGAAACTAACTAAACTAGGCTAATATTAAAGTTGTAATCTGACAACCTAGGATATGCGGGATCTCAGGACCCTGGCACCTCTTTCTCTTACAACGATCTGTTATTTCGGCCACGATCTGTCCTTCTATCGGAAAAGAACCTATTCGATGACTGGAATCCTTTACTACTACGCCCATCGGTCCTATCGTAAGGTAAAAATGACACTTAGAGGGCCTCCAATCTGCATCAAAGTCAGTTTTAAACTTATCTTGATACCTATCGCGACTCCGCCCCTTGGAGGACACCGAAGAGCCAAGTTGATCATCTTCTATCCTTATCTTCGACTTGTAGCGATTGTGAACATCTGCCCATGTGGTTGCCTGAAACTCGAGAAAGATCTCCTTCAATTTCCGGGAGGCATCGAAACTCAACGGAATAAGGCCCTTTGTAAATGCCTCCGCTGTCCACTCATCCGGAACGCTGGTAACAACATCCTTTCTTTCTGAAATCGGATCACAAAGTCTTGCAGCAGCTCGAATTCTCCTTGCAAAATTCTGAATATATCTGCCTTTCTAACCTGGACCTTTCTTTCTCTAGCATGAGCTTTGATGAACGAATCTGCAAGCATTTCAAAAGAATTAATTGAATGCTCAGGTAAGAGAGAATACAATGCCAGGGCACCCTTTATGAGGGTTTCGCCAAACATTTTCAACAAAACCAACTTGATCTCACACTGAGCCAAGTCGTTTTCTTTTACTATCATGGTGTATGTCGTGATGTGCTCTTGTGGGTCCGACGTCCCATCATACTTTGGAATATCCGGCATCTTAAGCTTCTTTGGGATCAATTCCGATATCGCGCTTGGTTTAAACGGCAACTGTGTATACTTTCTCGAATCTTGTCCATTTAACACTGGCGCACCGCCTGGGATCTGATCCATCCAAGCATGAAACTCTTTCGCGTTCTAGTCCATTCGTTCATTCATTTCTATCATGAATCTCATGAGCTCGGTATTGAAAGGATCATTCGAGTTTTTATTCCTAGATCCGCTACCGGTCCCTCCGATTTCATCGAAACCGACTTCATCCCTTGGAGTGTTGTTATTGGTTCTTTGGGTCGGCTGATTTGCAGGAACGCTGGGAGGAACCGGAGCCCTTTCATTAGCATTATTGAAAGCACCCGATAACACCTGCTTCAAATTCGTCATTACACGATCTTCCCTTGAAAGGTGATCCATAATTGCATTTTGTTGTTCTCTCAAGATTTTGACCGTTTCGACAACATGATCATCCTCCGCATCATCAGGAATCGGGTCCCGCACATTTCGGAGCTATTGTCCTTCGCGAACCGGGGCCGCTTCATCCCCTTCGTTGCGAATTTTGCTAGTTGAATCATCACGCTGGAACACATCTTCCCATTAATTTTGCGCTCCAATATTGTAAATATTATTGACATCATTAGTTGCCATATCAAATTTTTACCAAGGAAAAATTCAAAACTTGTTAGTAACAAACGAATGGATCAAAGCAATTATGCAACTGTCTATGTCTCATGGTGGGTGCCAAATTATTTACCCGTAAAATGATACAGTTAAATTTATAGCGAAGTTTATAGACAAGAAAAATAATTTGACCCAAAAATGATAAGTAAATGAGAACAAAGATAAGATTATCAAATGAAATTAAAGGAGATAGCAAGCCTGACTAATAACTTAGCTTTTCCGATGACAAGAGTGAATGCAGTGTTTAAGTGTGCAAATGAGAGTAGTAAGACTATAGATTATAGCTTTTGTGTACAGAGTTTCTCGTGTGTACAATGGATGTTAATTTTTCTATTTATAGCTCTATTCAGGGAGACAAGATCCTCAAATCAAGCTCTTCTTGAATGAGAATAAAATCGTCATTGATGGGTGCATAACGGTTGGCTATAAATATAGATATTCTCTGTAACAACGTGTGTGGTTGCGTCCATCGCACTAACTAAGGAATTACAAAGACGTGTGTGGTTGCGTCCATCGCACTAGCTCAAGTCTAGTTAGAATTAGATCCACTTTCATTTAATATAAGGAGCTTAAATGGGGCATTTTCATATGTACATATTTTTTGGGCCACCTATTTGAAGTTATACCATATTGTACAGAGTTTTGTAAAGTGTACCTGTTCAGATCTGAAATAGTTCAATTTCTTCAATACAATTTTTGAAATTAAATTTGAAGTTCTTCTATCTTTCGGGACCCCCTACCTAGACTTGGCAAGTTTTGTTTAGTTCCCCCTTAAATTTTACGTAGTCTTTAATACCCCCAAACTTGAAAATTTAATAGCATCGACCCCCCTAGATGTTGATGTGGCAAAGAACGTAAATACACTCTCTTTTAGGCGTGTGTGAGGAAAGAAAAATCGAAAATTTAACTTCCAAGTGGGGTATTTATCAAATGTTAATTGCCGCATAATTAAATATAATGATTTATTTATTCTAATTGTATTTGTCGTTGTTTCTTCTTAATAAATATTACATATTTTATCTCAATTATATTTTTTTTAGATACAATCAATATTTGTTTTAACTGTGTATATTTTTTTCGGGCCAAATCTATAAAAGTTAGTTGAACCTCTATTTTTTTAAGCCAAATAAAAAGAAGGTTTAGCCAAAGTAATGAAGTTCAAATGGAGTATATTCTACAAAATGAAAAAAGTAGTATCTTTTTCTTTTCATGCAATGACTATTTATTTATACTATGCATTATTCTTTTTCGAGTCAAATTTATAAAATATTTGATTGGAATTTTATTATTTTTAGCCAAAATATGGAGTTCCAACAATGTTTTTTGTTTTTATTTTTTCTTCAGATGCAATAAGTATATGTTCTAACTGTGTATTTCTTCTTTTTTCTGACCAAATATACAAAAATAACTTGATTAAAATATCATTATCTTTAGCCAAATAAAAAATTATGGTCAAAATAATACTGTTCCAAATTATTTTTAACAGATTTGGTACGAAAAAATAATTTTAATCATTGGTGGACTTAAAAAGGTAAAATTATATATTTTATTGTAAAAAAATGCCACATGGACAAACAAATTTGTATGGCAACGCGTGTGTCACACTCTTATGGATTGTCAGCATCTAGGGGGTTGAGGCTATCAAAATGTCAAGTTCATAGGGGTAGTAAGGACCACGTAAAGTTTAAGGGGAACTAAATAAAAGTTGTCAATTCAACGGGGTCCCGAACTATTCTGCATAAGTAGTTCAATCTCTTTAATGGAACTTTAGAAATCAAATCTAAAATTTTTCTATCTTTCAAATGTGACTTCAAAAATTTGAATCTTTAGTAATTCAATCTCTTCAATTCAACTTCAAATCTTAAGTTCTTAAACATAAACCTGTTTTTCAAATTTCAACAATCCAACACACGATTCATTGCTCAAATCTACTCCAAATGAGCTCAAGTTTGAAAATAACTTTTAAATATCATAAAGAACAAACATCAATCATCAAATTGTCAAAACAACAACAAATTTAACAAACAATTTTGCAACTAAGAAGAAGAAAAAAGCAGTGGTGAAGAAGAAGAGAAAAATATATGTATCTAAAATTATTTAAAATTGGGTATCAGTTAAACTTTTTTTTAAAGTGAATACAAATTCAATGGAGAGCGCAAAACTCGGCGCCTCGAGAAAATTTTACACTTAAATATAGTGATAATTTAAGTTATATCCAGTGACTGAACTGCAATCAAGCGTTTATGTTAACAATCTGGTAATCATAATCTTTTGGAATAGTCAAATTAAAGCAGATTAAATTGAAGACAAGACATTGTTCCTCTGCTTTTAAATCCTATTCTTTCACAAGAAAGATTACGTTAGTCAAGAATGAAGAAAAAGAATAAGTCGGAGACAACGGTGAATGTCGAGATTCATGAGGGGCAAGTAATTACTACTTGTAGTTCACAGGTGCCTGACTAACAGAAGTGGAAAGACGTGTGGCTAAACTATCAACTTTGGCTGGCACTATATTGAGATAGACATGTAACTCATGATGACACCCTTTATTCAATGTTGGTAGTTAATTGTTGGCTTCAACATGATACAGGAGCTCTCTTCTATTTTCTCTTTTATAAAATATATAATATATATAATTATTCAATATTCGAGCAATTAAGCTGATTCATTTAAATTCCTGTTAGATAAAAATACAAAATAGTAAAGTTTAATGTGTACTTTATTATAAAGTTTATCATTCAAAAATCTTGATGGTTTTAATTTAAGGTGAAGAGATATTAACTCTCTCACTATACATATATACTCGTTGATATATGTTGTGTTTTGATATCTAAATCTAAACGGGAAGGCAAGACAGATACTTCAGAAACTTCTCTGTGGTTCCATTCATTTTTGCTTCTTTATTTTTAGACACAGGGGGCCTAATTCTGTGGCCATTCTTTCTTCCACACTTCATAGCAAACAGCTCATAAAATCCTAACTGTTACCTAAATTGTTAAGAAATAATACTTCATATACCCTTAGGTGGTCCAGTTTTTATTAATTTCATCATGTGCAAAGTCTTTTTCTTTCCGCTGCTTGATGTATTCGACTGTCCTATAAATAAATTTCCTCGTTAGGTGAAAGCGAAGAAACACACAATGACAAACGAGCCACTAATGTATGTTTTTTTTCCTAATGAAAGATCATTGTCTGCTAATCCGATCCAAAAATTCAAACAAATCATTATTTTGAGAAAGTGATAATGTCTCTATAAAATTCTTCTGTTTTTATATATTCTCCTTTCATTCTTTATCAAATTTCTAACATCTGATACTGCATATATAATGAGTTTCAAGAATATCAATGGCTAATTATATAACATGTGAGTTCGATTTTATCATTCCCATGGCTTGACTTCCTTCCTGGTTGTTTGATACATGTGGATCTTTCGAATTGGACATCTCCAGAAGGATTAACGAGGAATAAAAATCTTACCTCCATTTGAAAGAAGGATCAACGAAAAATATGCATTTTCATTAGTATGAGTGATTTTGTGTAGTAATATTAAATTGCAAACCAAAAACAAAAGAAAACCAAGCTATATTAAAGTAATGATAGAGGATACGAAATCACATCAAGTTATTTAAAGCAATATTTAAACTAATGAAACGACTTTCTAGATGCAAATTAAAGAATTTCAAGTAAAGCAAGAAGAAGACGTGAGCCAGACAAGAATTATTCAGATCGTTTGAACCAAATTTAGAAATTAGAGGATATATCAAATCATATCAAGTTTCAGAAGGGTCCAAATTATTCTTTCCCGCATCGTGACGAGTTACTCTTTAACAAGAAAAATATCACTCTGAAAATTGTGAATAGATATCGAAACTTCATACGCAAGGAATAGGGGGAAGCGTGATGCATGAATCTCTCCCGTATACTTGACATCTGTAACAGACACTTTGTAATAGCACACTTATACATTATGATCCATCGGATTGATCATTTCGTTTCTTTACTATATATTTTTCTAATAAGATATATTACGATTCTTCAAATCTAGAATTATTTTTAGATAAAAACATTTTAAACAATCACAACAAATAACTTCAAATTTTTTTTAACAACAAATAACATCAACTCAATTAGTGATATGGTGGAGCCTGGTACAATTCCCAACGGAAAATACTTGTACGATGAGTAATTAACGTTCAGAATTAATATTATTATGCTCGAAATGGGATCAAAATTTTGCTACATGACCAAGAATGGCAGACTATTATAAATCATATACTTTATCTCTGTTATCAGCAACATACTGCAGTTACTGAAAAATAATCTGTACGTCAGGTAAGAATATACAAAAATTAATCAAAAGACCAAAAATTTATCAACTGTGGTGGGGTAATTTATTCCTTCGACCCCAGCCTCTTTATTCCTATTTTCATCACCATCGTTAGCTTGAGAACTTTTTTTGCAGTGCGCATCATCTTCCTCCTCTTCAACTTTAAACACTCCCTGTACAAATAACTCCACATCAATATCTTCATTTCCCTCTATAATATTCACATTCTCATCAGACGGCACAGGGATAAACGGTGGCCTGGGAAGTTGCACAATCAAATCCCAGTCTATAGATTTGAAAAAATCATGACCTTTGATTTCATCCACAGAGATCCTCTGCTTCGGATCCCTTTCAAGTAACTTCCTTATCAAGTCTCTTAACGACGTCGCTTCGCCAACTAAATCAGGCACCTTCGACAGTATTCGATAAAACGTTTCCTTCCGATTTGAACCCCTAAACGGCGTCGTCCCGTACAGCATCTCGTACAATACAACTCCTAAACACCACCAGTCCACAGAGAAATCGTGGCCGTTGCCTAAGATGATCTCCGGTGCCAAATACTCTTCGGTTCCGACGAACGAATTCGACTTTTCGGTCGCGTCGAATTCTAGACTCGCCGAGTCAGGAGCGAGTCGAGCCGAGTGAATCGAATCATCTGGAGAGATTCCCGAGTTGCAACATTTGTTCAAAGGAGAAAACCGATTCTTCTTCTTGCTCTTCAACGCAGTTTGCTCCGATCGTTGAGGAAGCTTGGCTGTTTTTGTTTGTCGAATTTCTGGAGTTTTAGGTGAAAGTTTGGTAGAGAGATCGAAGTCGATTAGCATTATGTGACCGTTCTCTTGGATCATCACATTTTCTGGCTTCAAATCTCTATATACAATCCCTAATCCATGTAGATACTCCAATGCTAGCACTAACTCTGCCGCATAGAATCTGAAAATTCAAACAACATTTAATTTTACATCAAAAACATGTTTACAAACAGAATTCACCTGAAGAATTTGCTTTTGCAATTCATACAATTTAATATGCAAATAGAGACAGAATCACAGAAATCGACTGACCTTATAGTATCATCGGAGAACATTTTTTCAGTTTGTTTTTTCCGGAGAGAATTGAGATCACCTCCTGGACAATAATCAATGGCATATCCAACAATCTTATCCGTCGATACAACTCCTCTGAGTTTAGGCAGAAGCGGATGTTGAAAACAACTGAGCACGTCACGTTCGAGGCAAATTCTTCTATATTCACTGTCATCGCTGTTTCCACTGGCCTTTTTCTTCTCAATTGAAGCTCTCAAAATAGATTTCAAAGCAAGCAACTCACCGTCCTCTGTTTGAACCAAAAACACCACTCCTTTGGCTCCGCGGCCAAGGGCGGAAATTACCTTCAGACTCCGCAGTTCTATGGAGGGAACCTCTGGCTTCTCATAGTTGTCTCCGTCGTTCATGGCGGAGGTGGCCACAACGAACGATCAGAGTAATTTGTTGCACAAAATCTGGATATGCTGAAGTTTTAATTCTTAAACTGTATGGTTTAAAGTGTAAATTTGAGAATCTTCGGACTTTATTTTCTCGAGCAACATAGAAACTTTTGAGTCTACGAGACTTTTATATATAGGGTGAGACTTTTGAGCTATAAACAATCTTGAATGAAGTATTAAAAGATGCCCTTTATTTCCTCCTTGCGGAAGAAGATTGAGAGTGAGAATGTGGTTTATTTTATTCAACTATTTTAATTTTGTTTCAATTAAAGTAAAGTAGTATAGGTAATAATGTATGGTGGTCACGACAGTCAAAGACTTCGGGCGCAAGTTCGATTACGGTGTGGTATTCTAGAAGCCCATGTCACAGTTAACGGACTTTCCTCACCCTCTTTCCAAAATCGTATCATTCCATTAGCGTATATTCATGGTATTATACTTCCTCATCCCGAATAGGATAATTATAGAGTAAGAATTTGAATATGAGAATCAATGCATCTATTTTTGGTATACATTTGACTCTTTGATTTTTATTTTTTTATAAACACAGATTAAATACTTTGGAGAAGGCGTAATAGTATTTGTATACGGTCAAAACCGAGGTTTGTCCTTCGTATGATTAATCGAGATTGGAACATGATGGTCCAAGGTTCATCATTGTAATATCGAGTCATGGTGCGAAGAATATGTTGTCGAGCTCGAGACCCAGAGACCGATCAAGATCGAGGTCGGTCAAGATCGAGCTCGAAGACTCAGAGACCGATCAAGATCGAGATCGGCCATGATCAAGATCGAGCCAAGAAACAAAAAAGTCATTACAGCCGCAATTAGGGGGAGAATCTCGGCGAAAATCACGGCACGTATCAAAAAGAGGCCGATTAATTAGCATATCATGAGAGTCCTTACTGTATTTAGAATTGTATCAAGAGTAGGACTCCCCTACTATATAAAGGGGGTCTGATCATTTGTAAAGGGGCTCTCAGACAGTAAAAAAGTAATATACTACTCTTTTCTCAAGGTTCTCAATACTACTCTGCTTATATTTTCTTTGTTGTTTCATTTGGTTCGAGGGCCCAAGCTACATATCTCATTTGGTTTGTTTTTATTTTTCTTTACAGTCAATTTCAATATCAGTTTGTATATTTTCTCGATTTGTGCCAAGTAAAATCACGTATCCTTAAAATCACATATAAATTCAATTGTTATCCATTTTTAGGGTAAACAGTTTGGTGCCCACCATGGGGCTAAGGACAATAGTGATTGCCTCGTGTTAATTTTTATATCACACACTGCTTTACACTTGTTCTTGTAAGCATTTTTTATTCCAGGATCAGCATGTCGAACTCTCAAGCAGTACCCACACACATTGATAACGGCCTTTGGTTGTCATGGCAAAAACGACAACGTAACTGCCCCAGGAAACAAATTGCTTCCAGTTGACCTCAACAGAGTACCAGACCCCATCGACGTCAATTCCCATGTTGCCCTGAATGCAAAACTGGGTGTCGACCCCGAAAACAGCGTCCGCAGAAGCGTTTAATCAGTCGGTCGGAACTCACAGGGCGGCAAAGAAGGCGGAATCAGCCTTCAAATAATATTCGAAATGCTGCAGGCTCAACAAGCTGCAATAGCACAACTTCAAAATCAGAACCACGCACCGAGTAGGGTCGAACCCGAGCCATCACAGAAAATTGTTCACAGGGTCGAACCAGTGCTGGGGAGGTCAAATGGGAGTGAGTCAGGAACCGACCCCACTATCTTGAAAATGTTCGAGGAGCTGACAAAGAGAATTGAATCGGGGGAGAAGAAGATTGAAGTGAATGACAAAAAAATGGAAACATATAACTCCCGAGTTGATCAAATTCCGAGAGCTCCACCGATTTTTAAAGGTTTGGATTCAAAGAAGTTCGTACAAAAGCCCTTCTCTCGAGCGCAGCTCCTAAGCCCATTCCAAAAAAAATTTGCATGCCAGAACATTTGGTTTACTAGGCGTTGATAAGTTGCACCATCATTTTTTAGACCGAATGGCATTACATTATAACAGTAGGTATCGTACTTAGTGATAAACGAGGTTTTTTTCCTAATCCTCTGGGTTCCTCTGTATCTGGTTGTACTCGGAGTAGGCATCGAGAAAACTGAAAGTCTCGTGGCCGGCCGTGGCATCGATCATAAGATCGATATTTTGCAAAGAAAAAGAATCCTTGGGGCATTCTTTATTCAGATGTTTATAATCTATACACATTCTAATTTTGTTTCCCTTCTTAGGGACTACCACTATGTTTGCTAACCATTCAGGGTACTTTACTTCCCGAATGGATCCTATTTTGAAAAATTTGGTTACCTTGTCCTTGATGAAGGCATGTTTAACCTCGGACTAGGGACTTCTTTTTTACTTTACCGGGCAGAATTTAGGGTCCAGGCTTAATTTGTGAGTGGTAATTTCTGGTGGAATCCCTGTCATATCGATATGGGACCATGCAAAGCAATTCATGTTAGCTTTAAGGAAATGAATAAGTTTTTTCCTAAGCTCGGTGGTTAGCCCCGTGCCCAGGTATACCTTTCGTTCGGGTTGACGCTTGGCCTGTGTGATTTGTTCCAGCTCTTCGACCGTTGACTTGGTGGAATCGGAGTCATCGAGAACTATGAAGGATCGAGGGATCCAGTAGCCGTCATCTTCGTCGAACCCTTGCTCCTGGAATTGGGTCGAGGCCGATATCAGTGGTTGCTATTTGGCCTCCTGCTTTCCCTTCGATCCCTTCCTTGATAAGAGTGCCGATACTGGTATTACTTCATCGACTGAAAACATTTCCTTGGCAGCGGGTTGCTCCCCGTAGACTGTTTTAACTCCCTCCGACGTCGGGAACTTCAAAACTTGGTGAAGGGTCGAGGGCACTACCCTCATGTTATGGATCCAAGGCCTTCCAAGCAGGGCGTTGTACCTTATGTCACCATCGATCACATGGAACTTAGTTTCTTGGATGGTCTTGGCCACGTTCATTCACAAAGTAATTTTACCCTTGGTGGTTTCGCTTGCCATGTTGAAGCCGTTAAGTACTCGAGCTGCGGGCACAATTTGATCTTGTAAGCCGAGTTGTTCTATGACCCTCGATCGAATAATGTTGGACGAGCTACCTGAATCAATCAAAACACGTTTAACTTGAATTTTATTCATAAGGACAGATATAACCAGTGCGTCGTTGTGGGGGTTGTAAGATCCCCTCTACATCCTCATCACTGAAAGATAAGGTCCCTTCTAGTACGTAATCTCGAGTCCGCTTTTCCCTCGTGATCGACACATTGGTGCATTTGAATACGGGCCCCTGAGGAATATCGACCCCTCTAACAATCATATGGATCACGTGCTGCGGCTCTTCTTGCTCATTCTGTCTGTTTGATTCTCTATTCTTGAAATGGTTTTTAGCCCGATCGCTTAAGAATTCTTGAAGATGCTCTTCGTTGAACAAACATGCTACCTCCTCCCTCAGCTGTCTGCAATCTTCTGTTCTATGACCATGATATTTGCACATTTGATTAGGATTTCTCTGGGCCAGATCAGTCTGTAGAGGTCGGGGCCACCTGGTGTCTTTGATGCGCCCAATGGCCAATACAATAACTGATGCATCAATGTTGAAGTTGTATTCTGATAGTCGTGGTGCTTCTTTGGGTTCGACATTTCTGTTGAAACCACTTTTACTCATGAGCCCTCGAGAGCTCTGTCCTCGATCATTTCGACACTGGATTTGCGTCCAGGCCTGCTGTTTCTCCGATCTCCACCGTATGGCTGATATCGATCTTTGTTTGACCGTGGTTCCCGGTCAATATCCCTTTTAACTTTGTCGATGGTCCTGTTTGGATAAACGAACACGGATGGAGTCCCCAACTGGTCATCCTCGACCATAATCTTTGACTGGTATCGATTATGCACGTCAACCCAGGTTACAGCTGGATATTCGATCAAGTTCTGCTTCAACTGTTGTGAGGCTACCAAACTTCGTATGTTTAGGCCTTGAGTGAAAGCCTGAATGGCCCAATCGTCGGCGACTGGGGGCAGATCCATGCGCTCCATTTGGAATCGAGATACAAACTCTCTAAGCATCTCATTGTCTTTCTGTTTTACTTTGAAGAGGTCCGACTTTCTAGTCTCGACCTTTATCGCTCCGGCGTGCACTTTGACGAAGGAATCTACGAGCATGGCAAAGAATCAATGGAGTTAGGTGATAAATTATGGTACCATATCATTGCCCCCTTTGATAAAATTTCTCCAAATTTCTTCAGCAGTACGGATTCAATCTCATCGTCCTCTAGATCGTTCCCCTTTATTGCGCATGTGTAAGAAGTGACATGCTCGTTGGGGTCGGTAGTTCCATTATACTTGCAAAGAACAAATAGGAAAATCAATGGAAGTTTATATTGATGATATGTTAATTAAGTCCCTATGAGCAGAGGACCATTAAAGCATTTGCAGGAAACTTTTGATATATTAAGGAAGTACAATATTAAGCTTAACTCCGAAAAGTGTGCGTTCGGAGTTGGCTCGGGCAAGTTTCTAGGTTTCATGGTGTCCAACAGGGGAATCGAGATCAACCCCGATAAAATCAAAGCTATCGATGATATCACGGTAGTGGATAATATAAAGGTCGTGCAGAGGCTGACGGGGCGGATAGCCTCCATAGGACGATTCATTTCAAGATCCTCGGATAGGAGCCACCGATTCTTCTCGCTGCTTAAGAAGAAGAGCAATTTTGCATGGACTCCAGAATGCCAGCAAGCCTTAGAGGAACTAAAGAGGTATTTATCGATCCCGCCGCTGCTTCACACCTCGAAAGTAGACGAACAACTTTACCTATACTTGGCTGTCTCGGAGATTGCAGTAAGTGGAGTCCTGGTCCGAGAAGAACAAGGTACGAAATTCCCTGTCTATTATATTAGTCGAACCTTAGGTGAGGCCGAAACTAGATATCCACACTTAGAAAAATTAGCGCTTTCTTTAATAAGCGCCTTTAGGAAACTAAAACTGTATTTCCAATGTCATCTAATGTGTGTTATAACAACTTATCCTCTTTGAAATGTTTTTCATAAACCCGAGCTTTCGGGTCGATTGGCCAAATGGGCCGTAGAAATTAGTGGGTACGATATTGAGTATCGATCCTGAACCGCCATCAAGTTTCAAATCTTGGCTGACTTTACCCTGCCCTCATACTCGAGGTTAAAAAAGAACTACTGATAAAATTGGGTACATCTTCGGGAGTCTGGACCCTCTTTACGGATGGTGCTTCAAACACGAAGGGGTCCGGACTAGGCATCGTGCTAAAATCACCCATAGGTAATGTAGTAAGACAGTCTATCAGAACTACAAAATTGACTAACAATGAGACCGAGTATGAGGCCATGATTGCAGGTCTCGAACTAGCTAAAAGCTTGGGAGCGGAGGTCATAGAAGCTAAGTGTGATTCCCTCCTCATGGTAAACCAAGTTAACGGGACTTTTGAAGTCCGAGAAGACCGAATGCAGAGGTAATTGGATAAAATACAGGTGACTCTACATCGATTTAAGGAATGGACCTTGCAACATGTACCTCGAGAACAGAACAATGAGGCCGACGCTCTTGCAAACTTAGGTTCATCGGTCGAGGATGACGAACTCAACTCGGGGACTGCCGTACAACTCATGAGATCGGTAATCGAAGAAGGTCAAGCTGAGATAAACTCCAAGAGTTTAACCTGGGATTGGAGAAACAAGTACATAGAGTACTTAAAGAACGGGAAGCTTCCATCGGATCCAAAGGAGTCAAGAACTCTATGCACAAAGGCAGCACGGTTCACTTTGTCCGAAGATGGAACGATGTTTAGAAGGATGTTCGATGGACCGTTGGCAATATGTTTGGGACCAGGAGATACCGACTACATCCTACGAGAAGTTCACGAGGGCACTTGTGGAAATCATTCTGGTGCCAAATCACTGGTCCACAAAGTAATCAGAGCAGGGTACTATTGGACCGATATGGAGAAGGATGCAAGGGAGTTCGTTCGAAAAGGCATGCGCCCATGATTCATCAACCCGGGGAACTACTATACTCGGTCCTCTCCCCATGGCCCTTCATGAATTGGGGAATGGACATCGTTGGCCCTCTCCCGTCGGCCCCAGGTAAAGTTTAATTTATTTTGTTTATGACTGATTATTTCTCTAAATGGGTTGAAGCACATGCTTTTGAGAAAGTCAGAGAAAAAGAAGTCATAGACTTCATTTGGGACCACATCATATGTCGATTCGGGATACCCTCCGAGATTAACTGTGATAATAGAAAATAATTCATCGACAGCGAAGTAACTAAATTTCTCGAGGATCACAAAATCAAAAGGATCCTATCAACACCTTATCTTCCCAGCGGGAACGAACAAGCTGAGTCGACCAACAAAACCATCATCCAAAATCTTAAGAAGAGATTGACCGATGCCAAAGAAAAATGGAGAGAAATACTACCCGAGTTTCTATGGGCATACCGCACAACATTGAAATCCAGTACCGGAGCGACACCATTCTCATTAGTTTACGGCGCCGAAGCTCTGATCCCGGTCGAGGTCGGAGAACCTAGCATCAGGTTTCGATATGCAACACAGGAGTCAAATAACGAGGCCATGCATACGAGCTTAGAATTGTTGGACGAAAGACGCGAAGCCGCTCTCGTCCGATTGGCCGCCCAAAAATAGCGAATCGAAAGATACTACAATCGAAGAGCCAATTTTGACACTTTAACATCGGGGACTTGGTGCTAAGAAAATTCACCCTCAACACCAGAAATCCGATTAAAGGAAAACTGGGTCGGAACTGGGAAGGACCGTACCAGGTTCTGGAAATCATCGGAAAAGGATCCTACAAGCTCGGCATGATAAATGGCAAACAACTACTGAGTAATTGGAACGTATTGCACCTAAAATGATACTACTGCTAAGGTACGGCCCTTTCCATTTTTATTTATATTTTAAAACTAACCCTTGCAGGTGTTTGACCAGGAACAGTGAGGGATTCTTCGACACGAAGCCTTTAGGTCTGAAAGCACGCGTTGAACTCTTTTTCCCTTAGACCGGTTTTGTCCCAAATGGGTTTTCCGGCGAGTTTTTTTAATGAGGCAACCATTGATCGTGCTAACTTAGAATAATTCAACAGTATCCGAGGTTTCTTTACAATCAACCTCGAACACTGGGGGGGGGGGGGCATTGACCTCGAATGTCAACTTTGATATGAAGAAGTTACTTCATGGCAGCAGGGTCTCGATAGGAAAAATTTTGTAAGGCTCAAACGGTCAAACGAACCATACCCGCATAGTTTGCTCGAGCCCTCGCACAAAATATGTACGCATGTATAATCATTTATAAAGAGAAGTATTTTTATTTATAATTCCATATTCTCTACCTATTATGTAAACATGCTTAAGGGCCGACTATAACCAGAGTTCGGATAATTACTTCCACGCTCGGGGACTGCCGTCCGAAAAATAAACGAGATCGAATTATTAAAACTCAGAGATCATAAGACCTTTTAGGCAACCCTCGATTTTTATAGGCCACGGCCAATTCACTCGGGGACTAACTCTTCGGGAAAAATAATCCCAAGGGGAAAATCCCGAACTAAATAGGCTACGGCCGAATTAATACGGATCGAAAACGTCCGAATTTCATAACAAATCATGCCTTCAAATTCTTTCATAAACCGCTAAAAAAAGCTGCCCCCGGCAAAATCATAAAAGGCTTCGATAATATCAAGCCTCGAAAACTCTAATGAGTACAAAATTATTCGAACTCTTAAACGGTTCCTTATTTTGAGCCAAGGCATTACGAGTTTTTTTTGCAAATACAAATGATAAAAAAACTTGTTCAAGCCGAAAAGGGGAGAAAGCCATAAACAACCTTTCTTACAAAAGCCTAAGGGATACATTACTTTGAGTTCGAGCAAGCACTCACTCAATCGAAAAATCTAAGGACCGTACTAGTTCGGTTCTAATCAAATTGTCTAAACCCCGGACACAATTTTATGCTAAGGCATTTTCAACCTTCGTAAAATACAGAAAAGCAAAGGAAAAACACAAGAATCAAAAAAGCAAGAAAAGCCTTATATATATATATTCAAAAGATTTTTATAAAAGGTCGAATCGGCCCCAGAAAAGATACAAAAAAAAAACAAGAAACCTAATATCCTAAGTGGCTTGGTCTTCATCGGAGGCTGCATCCTCGGGATTTTCTCCGTCCTCATATTCGCTCGAGCTCTCGGAGTCTTCCTCAGGGAAGGCCAGCCTTCAAGCTCTGGTTTCCTCCGCCTTGGCATTTTTAATTTCGGCCGCAACATCGAAGCCCTGAGCACTGATCTCCTCGAGAGCTTTCCTCCGAATGGGCCACTTTAGCATCAGCTCTTTTATTGGCCTCGGCCACCTCGGATCTGGCCAATTCAAGTTCATCGGCCAAGCCTGCCTTATCAGAAGTGGCCAAATCCAATCGATACTGAAGCTATTTAATCTTCTTGATCTGCATCGAGGCATTTTCTTCTACAGACCGAAGCTGGGTCTCAACCAACTCCAATTGCGCTTGTACGACCTCCTTTTTCAAAGCAAGGATGTCCATATTTTCTTTGAATTTTTCGGCCTCGGCCAGTAGCTCATCTACCTGCGAATTGAGCTGTCCAATCTGTTCGAGCCTCTATCGAACCTGCAAAATTGGATCGTTAGTGGTTATCTCACATGCGTAGTAATTGATTCTTCAGGCGATGGGACTACCACGTGCTTGTCGCCCCAGTTGCATTCCTATTTTACTTTATCGAGAATTTTATCGGTGATTAAACATTGGTACCTCGAGATCGGCTCACATCGTCCCGGTACCGAAAAAAAATTTTCAACTTTAAAATCGATGACAGTTGAGCACCCTACCAGAACGAATTCCTCAGGGCGAGGCTCCACCGCATCCTCACCGTCGGCGGGTCGTGATGAAGAAGCGGCCTCTTTTTGCGTCACTATTTTGGAGGTTTTCGCCATTGATGAACAAAGGGAACGAGAATTAGGGTTGTATGCGATGTAAAATGTATGAAGCAAAGGGATTTTTTGAAGAAGATGCAAGAGTAGAGAAAAAGCTTTTGAGTGAAAAGTTTGTATGAGAATGAAAGTGTGAATATTTATAGCCCGATGATGACGGTTCAGAACCGGTAGTGGCCGACCAACGACTCATAGGCATTTAATGCCTTGGTAACTGGACCGACGGGACGTTTGTTACATACGTCATAATCGGGCTCGTCGCTGACATCATCATCCACCAAGTCGGAGTCCGAAAATTCATATTGTTTCTCATCATCTTCTTTCCGAGAAACGAGGGGACTATCTGTATATGGTCAAAACTAAGTTTTGCCCTTCATATGGTTAATCGAGATTGGAACATGATGGTCCAAGGTTCATCATTGTAATATCGAGCCATGGTGCGAAGAATATGTTGTCTAGCTCGAGATCCAGAGACCGATCAAGATCGAGATCGGCCAGGATCAAGATCGAGCCAAGAAATAAAAAAGCCGTTACAGCCGCAATTCGGGGGAGAATCTCGGCGGAAATCACGGCACGTATCAAGAAGAGGCCGATTAATTAGTCTATCATGAGAGTCCTTACTATATTTAGAATTGTATCAAGAGTAGGACTCCCCTACTATATAAAGAGGGGTCTGATCATTTGTAAAGGGGCTCTCAGACAGTAAAAACAGCAATATACTACTCTTTTCTCAAGGTTCTCAATACTCTGTTACTCTGCTTATATTTCCTTTGTTGTTTCATTTGGTTCGAGGGTCCAAGCTACATATCTCATTTGGTTTGCTTTTATTTTTCTTTGCAGTCAATTTCAATATCAGTTTGCATATTTTCTCGGTTTGTGCCAAGTAAAATTACGTGTCCTTAAAATCACATATAAATTCAATTGTTATCCGTTTTTAGGGTAAATAGTATTACAACTTACAGATTTTATATAGCTATAATAATTTAAAAAATAACTAATAGATTGTTAAAAAAACTGTTTGCTGGAATGGATTGTACTATGTCTTCCTCTTTCGAGTAAATGATAGCTAATAGTTCTGGTACTGGCCTCACCTATTTAGTGCTGTTGAACTTTGGTATTGGCCTAACCTATATTAACCAAACATCATTGCTCAGACCTTCTCTTTTATTTCAAGTATATCCACACGGACTGCTCTTTTTTTTCTTGGTTAAGAAAATAGATATGCAAGGTAGTATATGACGATTTTTTTATTTTAAGAGTGTCAAGGTATATTCTACCATTATTATAAAATTAATACATTATCTAATATAACTAAGTTTTTAAGACCCCGGATTCATTTAATCAATGAAATTTATGTTCGAAATTTGTATTTGGAAAAATGTTCTGCAAAAGTAAAACAGAAGCAGAAATAGGAGAATTAAAATGTTCCGAACATAATAGAAAACTGTGTTTCCGTAAGGAATTTAAAATTTTCACTATTGCCAAAGGTTGTTGAATTAATTCCTCCCACGATAGAATAGAACAACTATTTTGTAATACCGGCAATAAAAATCACAGAACTTCACCGAACTCAACTGACGGCAGCAAACCACAATGGATACTTACGTTTTGCTTTTGAAAATTGTGCAATATGCAGAAGAGAGGGGAGAGGTTTTTCAGGTTTTCGGTGGTGAAAAATGAGGCACAAACTGTAAATTTATAGCCGACTGGTTCAAGTTGAAAAGGTATGAAGGTGCCTGTTGAAAATAAGGCAGTGTCTATTGTTGGCAGAAATATTTTAAATTTATATTACGAATTTGTTTGATCGCGAATGACCGATGGGAAAATATTGCCGGGAATTTTCGGGGAAAATTTCAGAAAAATAACGGAAAAGGAAAATAAATTTGGTCCAAAATTTTGATTAATCAATCAGTTGACCAAATTCGAAGCAGAGTGAGCGACGACGGCGACGCGTTGCTTGCTCTCTTCTCAACTCTTTAAGAGTTAGAAGAAGTGCTTCTATATATAAGTACAAGATTTTCTTCTTCATATCCAACAAGGGGCAAAGTTCCCTTGTAAAGGAACCAATTCAAAATTCATTTACCTCCATTTTCCCATTCAAGCCTTTCTTTAAAAAACACCAACAATTTATGCTTTCGTACAGGGTAAAATTAGTTTATATTAAATGCTCGAATGATGGCGTGGCACGTGGAATCGGAGGCATGTGGGAGATAAATCGAGTGAAAACTAAGACCGAGGACAATAACTTCGGTTGGTACCGGGTAGATCCCGATGGAAACACGACCAATGGAAGCAAGCAGAGATGTTGGTCACCAGATGACATTTAATGAAGAATATTTCTCAGTATTAAATATGCATCCGTTGTAGAGAATTTGGCATTCATGGTCTGCCGTTACATATTCATCAATGGCCCCATTTATTGTCATTTAAGAGGGACTTGATCCTAGGATCTTGTTCCCTAGATATAGCTGTAAATAATGGCGTGAACAGCCATTGTAACACACGAAATCTCTAGCAAAACTTATGCTATATTTTATTCCCAAGCTAAAGAATATAACTTTATTTTCTATCTAGTATTGTTCTCATCACTTTCTTCGAAAGCCTTGCTCCCGTAACCAGACTTGCTATTTCTTTCGATTTCAACACTAAGTCTTATTTTTTACTTTATTTATTTATCAAATCAGTTTGCTTGTCTATAAACCACACAACAAATTCAACTGTACCATTTTATGGGTAAACAGTTTGGCGCCCACCGTGGGGCTTAGACAACTGTGTAATTGAGTTGATCTTTGCGTCTATTACTAACTTGTTTGGTTCTTTGTTTCATAGAAAAAATTAAAACGAATGGCATCTAATGATGTCAACATCACACACAATGTTGAGGCACAAGAAAATTTGCGTCAACATGAGGATTCAATCAGTGACACCCGAAACGAGGGGGACGTAGAAACTCTGATCCATGGCGGGCAATATCCCCGACATATGCTGAAGACAACTCCCGATGACGCTGGGGATGAGCATGTTGCGAAAACAGTAAAGATTTTGAGAGAGCAGCAAAAGGCCTTTATGGGTTATCTCTCAAGGCAAGACCAGGTCATGAAGAACTAAAGCAGGCATTGTTAGGCGCTTCCAACAACACGAATGGAACAGGCCATGTTCCTCTTGGCGCTCCCGCAAATCAAACACCTCAAAGAGTTGACAACAACACCCCAAGGGGTGAGATCGGCTTCGATGGATCTAGGGGGTCGACAACAGATCCGGTAACAACAACGAAAATGATCCCTTCGAAACCGAACTCATGAGATTCAAGAGGAAAATGAACGAGCGGATGGATCAGAGCATGACAGAGTTCCACGCTCGAATGGACCAAATTTCGAGCGCACCACCAGTGTTGAAGGTTTCAGACTCGAAGAAGTACACCCAATTGGTGTTCAAACTCAGCACAACACCAAAATTGATTTTGAAACGGTTCAAAATGCCATATATACTGAAGTATAATGGGACTTCAGACCCTTAAGAGCATATCACAACTTATACAATAACAGTGAAACGAAACGACTTGGCCCAACGTGAGGTTGAGTCGGTCCTACTGAAGAAATGCAGAGAAACCCTCACGAAGGGGGCCTTGAAAGAAAGCCTACTCGAGTTCCAAGAAACTACATGTGCGGATGTCCAAAACCGTTATGAATCAAAGATAATGATAGAAGATGATCAGCTCGGGTTCCCGGAAACAACCAAGGGTCGGGATCGAGAAACGAACAGGGATAACTCAAAAGATAATTTTGATGCACATCGGTGATCTTCTAAGGGTCGATTCTTGCCCTACAAGAGAGCTGCAGGACGCGGCAACAAAGGGTTTCGGTCAGCGAATAAGTTCGCCCCCAATAGAAGAACTGACCGCTGCCGAGACAACAGGTCATTGCAGGACAAAGAGGTATCGGGTTCTCGGGATTCCATTTATCTTAGGTTGTCAGAGTATAATTTCAATGTTAGCGTAGTGGAGCTAATATCATCAATGAGAAACATCAAGGAAGAACGGTTCCCGAGGCCGATGAGATCGGATCCCAGCCAGAGGGATCCTAATTTATGGTACGAATATCATGGAACTCATGGCCACCGAACTGGGGACTGTCGATATCTGCGCGAGGAGGTGGAAATGATGTTGAAGAAGGGCCATCTCAGCGAATTCTTAAGCAACCGGGCCAAGAACAATTACGGCCACAGCCGAGACAACACAGAACCCTCGAAGATAGGGGAAGACCCTCCTCGACTAACAATCAACATGATTTTGGGGGGGAACGAGATCAACGGTGTAACTTTCTCGGCAGTCAAGAAGACAAAGGTATTAGTGACTCATAGCAAGAGACTCCAGGAAGTCGCCGAAGATGGCATTACCTTTACGGAAGATACCCTGGTAATTTCTCTTAACGTTCTAGATTTCAAGATTAAACGTGTTTTGGTTGACCCAGGAAGTTCAACCAACATTATTCAATGGAGGGTGTTGGAACAAGACAACCTTACCGGAAGCATCATTTTGGTAACAAAGCTCCTCGCCGGGTTCAACTTAACAAGTGTGACAACCCGGGGGAGATCTTGCTGCCCACGGATGCCAAAGGGGTCACGAAGACCACCTTATTTGAAGTGATGGACGGCGGAATGGTCTACAACATAATTCTCGGCAGGCCATGGCTATATGAGATGAAGGCTGTACCATCGACATATGACCAACTGCTGAAATGCCCAACTCTAGAGGGAATCTGTCACGATCTGAAATCCCAACCTCAGAGTTGTGATGGTGCCTAACATCCACTTGCTAGGAAAGCCGATGTGAGATAACTAATTAACCAATTTTAATAGTTAAAAACAAAATAATGATATTCAACGAGAAATAAATGCCAAATCTAACACAGTGCTAATATAATCCACGTGATAATAAATACTCCCAGAAATCTGGAGTCACGAGTACACGAGCAACTAGAAGTCTACAAACATAGTCTTAAATAAATACAATTGTTTGAAAGAGATAAACAATAAAATTGGGAAATGGAAGGGGACTTCAAGGTCTGTGAACGCCAGCAAATCTACTTTGAGTCTCCGTATGAAAATAATCTGAGTTGACGCACCTCAAGCACTGCTGGGACCAATACCAGTACCTGCACAAGAAGTGAAGAAGTGTAGTAAAAGTACAACCGATCCAATATACTCCATAATTGTCGAGCCTAACCTCGACGAGGTAGTGACGAGGCTATGATAAGATACATACGTAAATAAACGTGTACATGTATATATAAAGCAGCAAAATAACAAGAAAAATGATAAAGTACTAACCGGTAGGACACATGGTAAAAGGGGGAGATATAAATACGACAAGTATGAAATCACGAAATAACATTTTCCGAATTGAGCAACAATATAACCAAATAATCACCAAAACCGGAAATCAAATAAGATAATGATAAGAAAATGGCACGGCATCACCCTTCATGCTTTTACTCTCGTCCTCACCATGTAATATCATGAATATAATGGCAAAACATCACCCTTCATACTTTTACTCTCGTCCTCACTATGCAATAGTATGAATGTAAAGGCACGGTATCACCCTTCGTGCTTTTACTCTCATCCTCACTATGTAATATCATGAGTATAATGGTACGGCATCACCCTTCATGTTTTTACTCTCAAACCTCACCATGTATGATGATGAATTTAAATGAGACACGGCAACACCCTTCGTGCTTTTCTCTCTTCCTCACCAAGCAACAATATATATTCAAATAATAAAACAAGGCGAGGAATAATTTCACTTCAAATATGGTGCCATGATATCAAACTTCAACTTCCAAAAATATTTAACATCTTTAAAATAACAATAAATACTAAATGAATAATTAAAGGAGTAATAATCTAACCTAAGCATGGATAACATAATTAACAAGATAATATAATTGAAAGAAATAATTTCCACCTACACGCTTTAACCCAAATGACAACGCATAGATACTCGTCACCTCATATCTACATTGTCCGCACACATAAATCATGTAGCAAATAAAAAACAAGTTCTAATCCCTCAAGTCAAGGTTAACCACGACACTTACCTCACTCTGCAACCAAATCAATGCTCAACCGCGGCTTTTCCTCTAGAATTAGCCTCAAAACCAATCAAATCTAACCAAATATAGTTCAAATAATTCAAAATAAGCTTTAGAAACTACCTAGTGAAAAATATTTAATCTTTAATGCATTTGGAAAAAGTCACTAAACGTCAACCCCGGGCCTACTTGGTCAAAACCCCATATTTGGACCAAAATCCAATTACCCATTCACCCCCGAGTCCGGTTAAGTGATTAGTTTCCAATTCCGACCTCAATTTGAGGTCTAAATCTCAATTTCTCAAAATTCCCAATTTCTACCTAAATCCCTAATTTCTACCATGCAAAATCATAGATTAAAGGTTAAGATCAATGGGTGTTTATGGATAAATCCCGATTTGGGACTGTTTAAAAGACTGGGCGTCAGGTGTTCATCGCGTTCGTGAGACACCTGTCGCGATCGCAAAGTATAGCGGCGTAAATGGCCTTCGCGTTCGCGGGAAACCCTTCTCTTTTGTGATGGCCTCACTCACTTGGCCTTCGCGTTTGCGATCCTAGGCTCGTGTTCGCGTAGAGTAACACCTGCCTCCCCCAAAATCCCCCTTAACCCATCGCGTTCGCGTATGAATGTTCGTGTTCGCGAAGGGTAATCCCTCTACTGCTCAGTGTTCATGGCCGGTTCACCGCATTCACGGAGAAGAATTCCGCCCATGTCCCAGTTCCGCCTTCGTCATCGCGAGAGTTCCTTCGCGATCGCGTAGCACAGTTTATCAAACACCAGCAATAGCTGAAACCAGCTATCTGCAAAGTCCAAAACTGATCCATAGCTTATCCGAAACTCACCTGAGGCCCTCGAGCTCCAAACCAAACATGCACACAAGTGTAATAACATCATACAAACTCGCTCGCGCAATCAAAACACCAATATAACACCTAAAACTACGAATTGAACAGCAAAATGCACGAAATTTTCAGAGAAACTCAAGAACTTCCAAATTCACAATCAAGCATCTGAATCCTATCAAATCAGCTCCGTTTTGCACCAAATTTTGCAGACAAGTTTTAATTAGTAAAATGAACCTATACTTCTTGGAACCAAAATCTGAACCCGGTAGCCATAAAGTCAACCTACGATCAAACTTTGAAATTCTTTAAACCTTCAAATTATTTGTTTTCAACAAATCACATAGAATCAAGATATGGACTTCCGAATTCAATTCTGGGCATACGTCCAAGTCCAAAATCACGATACGGACCCACCGGGATCGTCAAAATACTGATCCGGGATTGTTTACACAAAATATTGACCGTAGTCAACTCAAATAATTTTTAAAGCTAAAATTCATATTTTCTTCAATTTTTCACATAAAAAGTTTACGGAAAAATACACGGACTGGGCACGCAAATCAAGAAATACTAAACTGAGCTAATCGAGGTCTCGGAACACTGAAATAAGTGCTAGAACTTAGAATGACCTATTGGTCATCACATTCTCCACCTCTAAAGCAAACGTTCGTCCTCGAACGAACATAGAAAGGTATCAGGACTGGTGAAAAGGTGAGTATATCTACTATGCATATCGGACTCGGACTCCCACGTAGCTACCTCGATCGGCTGACCTCTCCACTATACTCTAATAGAAGGATATATCTTAGACCTCAACTTCCAGACCTGCCGTGCTAGAATGGCGACCGGTTCCTCCTCGTAAGTCAAATCCTTGTCTAATTGGACTGAGCTGAAATATAATACATGGGACGGATCATCGTGATACTTCCGGAGCATGGAGACATGGAACACTAGGTGAACTGTTGATAATCTAGGTAGAAATGCAAGATTCTAGGTCACCTCACTAACTCTCTCAAGGATCTCAAGGGGTCCAATATACCTAGGACTTAACTTTCCCTTCTTTCCGAACTTCATCACACCCTTCATGGGTGAAATCCGGAGCAAAACTCTCTCTCCAACCATGAATGCAACATCACGAAATCTCCAATCGGCATAACTCTTCTGCCTAGACTGTGTTGTACGAAGTCGATCCTGAATCAACTTGACCTTTTCCAAGGCATCCTGAACCCAATCGGTACCCAACAATCGAGCCTCCCCCATCTCAAGCCAACCAACTAGAGAGCGACACCGCCTCCCATATATGGCCTCATAATGAGCTATCTGAATACTAGATTGGTAGTTGTTATTGTAGGAAAACTCCGCAAGCGGAAAGAACTGATCACAAGAACCCCTGAAATCCATAACACAGGTGCAAAGAATATCCTCCAATATTTGAATGGTTTCCTCGGACTGTCCGTCCGTATGGTGGTGTAATGATGTACTCAACTCAGGTATTGCTCCTAACTCGCTTTAAACGGCCCTCCAGAAGTGCGATGTGAATTTTGTGCCCCGATCATAAATAATGGACACTGGCACACCGTGAAGATGAACAATCTCGTGGATATAGATCTCAGCTAGCCGCTCTGAAGAATAAGTAGATGCCACTGAAATGAAGTGCACCGACTTGGCTAACCTATCCCTAATGACCCATACTGCGTCAAATTTATTCAAAGTTTGTGGGAGCCCAATAACGAAATCTACAGTAATACGTACCCACTTTCACTCGGGAATTTCAAGTCTCTGAAGCAAACTGCCAGGCCTCTGATACTCATCCTTCACCTTCTGGAAATTCAAAACTGAGCCACAAACGCACTATGTAGGATCCTGAACCTGTGGGCAACACCAACACTATGGCTATAGTCAAAGCAGTCTTGAGTTTATTAAAGCTCAACTCACACTCATCGGACCACCTGAATGGGGAACCCTTCTGGGTCAATCTTGTCACATTTCGCGTTTTCGTACGTTAAAGTTTCGTCATAAGTGAATCGACGTAGACTCGGGAATGAGATTATTTTTGACGATATAAGCATTTATGTTATTTATAACAGGTGATAAGTAAGTGCCGTGAATGTTAGAGGGTAAATATATCAAAGAAGATGAGTTTCGTTGAAGGTTGTCAATTTGGGAGAAAATACGGTTTGAGCTATAATACCCAGTATTTATGGACTAGTGCCATACAAGATACCATATGACCATGATAGCAAGGTGTATAAAATTTGTTAAAAGTGATTAGTATTTTAAGTAAGTTGAGATAATTCTTAATTATGTGGATAATTTGGTGGTTAATTATTGGGGAGTATAAGCATTAACGTGGCAGCAAGTAGGGATTCAATATTGACAAGGCAAGTCTTGGAGCTAGGTGGCAAGATTAGAGAATTCTTTAGCCAAGTAATCCTAAAAGTGGGACCCACCCACTTTGATAAAGAAATCACATCCCTACATCATTAATGGAAATGGAAATACTTGCTTAAGTTATGGATGGGAATTCTCCAAAACGAATTCATATGAACTCTTACGATGCCATAGTAGCGTGAATTGCACATTCTAAGGGAGCCCGATATAACCTTTCTCAAGAATATTATACGGATTTTCCCTACTTCAATCCGACGTTACGTGTTTTATCATAAAAGACGTGTGTTAGAGGGATTATCAAGAGAATCGGCTCAGGTATGTTAAGGCTATACCTTCTTTTCTTTTGGCATGATCCAAGTAACGATATGTAAATGTAATGTTATTTCATAAATGGTTCTACTCTTAGTAACTAAGAAGGTCTACGTTGTTGATTCCTGTAACATGATATTCAAAGCATGTCTAAGTATGTTCCTAACTCTCTATTAAGGTATTCAATAAAGATGTTAATGTTTATAATGGTATTATATGCATCATCATTTACCACCGAGCTACGCCGGTTGGGCAGTTACACATTTACCACCGAGCTATGGCCGGTTGGGCAGTCATGCATTTACCATCGCGCTACGACCGGTTGGGAAGTTACCATTGATCAGTTGGGCAGTTAACATCACGAGAATGATGTAATCAGAACTATTATATTGCAATTTTATTTATATATACGAGATGGGTCTTATTTTATATGTTATGGTACTCGGCGGCAAGTCAGAGGTTATAAGTTTACTCTTATCCGTCCCCGAGATAGTATTTTATTATTACGTTTCATTTCATTCTTACATACTCGGTACATTCTTCGTACTGACGTCCCTTTTTCTGGGGCGCTGTGCTTCATGCCACGCAGGTGTAGATAGGCGAGGTGAGGACCCTCCACTGTAGGCTGCCTCCAGATATTAGCTTTTGGTTGGTGAGCTCCACTTCTTCTGGAGTATTGCCGAGTCACGTTCTATATATGTTATTTCGTTTTATGAAGATGTCGGGAACCCTGTCCCGACTTATATATTATGGTCATGTTTTCTTAGATGTTTTGCAGACAGTGTATTTTGTATAGTTTTAGGTATGACATGTCAACGGCCTTGTCGGCCTCTATGTATCTATATAAATCTTTTTGAATTAGTTATGTGAGTTAAGGTCTAATATTGTTACTTATATATATATATATATATATATATATATATATATATATATATATATATATATATATATATATATATGTGTGTGTGTGTGTGTGTGTGTGTGTGTGTGTGTGTGTGTGTGTGTGTGTGTGTGTGTGTGTGTGTGTGTGTGTGTGTGTGTGCTGGGTGCCAGTCGTGGCCCTCCAATTTGGGTCGTGACAAACTTGGTATCAGAGCAGATTTTTCCTAGGGTTGTCTGCAAGCCGTGTCTAGTAGAGTCTTATTTATAAATGTGTTGTGCACGACATTGTATAAACAGGAAACTACAGGGATTTTAGGGACCGGTTACCCTTCCTTCTTGATATTAGATCGTGCAATAGAGCAAAGTCGTAGGAAATAAAGCCTTTGACCTTTGAGTTGTTTTATATACACAGATATGCCTATGACCAAAAAAGCTACAGCTAGTCAGAACGTTAAAGCAGTACCTCCACCTATTGCTCATGATGAGGATATGGATATACGGAGTGCAGTACGGTTGTTGACTAGATTGGTAGCCGCTTAGGCTCAGTGCCAGGTAGGTACAGGTGTTAGTTACGTTGACAGGGTTATTAGCGCGAGAGTTCGAGACTTCATCAACCTGTACCCTCCAGTGTTTACCGGATCCAACAAGGATGAGAACCCGTAAAACTTTATTGATAGAATGTAGAGGACATTGAGGGTGATGCATGCATCAGACACTGAGTCAGTAGAGTTGGCCTCTTACCGATTACGGGATGTTGCGGTTCAGTGGTATGAAACTTGGGAATTGTCTAGAGGGACAAATGCACATCCAGCGGAATGTGAAGAGTTCTTAGGGGCTTTCTTGCATCATTACTTGCCGGTAGAGATTCGTCAGGCAAGGGTAGACAGGTTCTTGGCTCTTAAACAAGGGAATATGAGTGTGCAGGAGTATAGTCTCCAGTTTGACTCCTTTGCGAGGTATGTCTCCTTGATTGTGGCTAAGATGAGTGACCGAGTGCATCGGTTTGTGGTAGGACTTGGACCGCACCTAATTAATGAGTGCTTCACAGCCGCTCTGCTCTATAATATTGATATTTTCCACATACAGGCTTATGCTCAGAATTTGGAGGATTGGGAATGGCAACAATACGAGAATCGTGATAAGGGTCAGCGTAAAAATGCTAGGTCTGCTAGACAACCTGAAGATTTTCTGGGCGATCCTATGCCACCATATCCTATTGATAGTGTCCGACAGTTGCAGAGGCCGCATTATGAGAGATCTGTCTATTCTGAATCAGGTCAGGGCTCGAGAATTTTGGGTTTTCAGAATCGGAGAGATTCAACGCAGATGAGGACGCCTCCTCTGCGGTGCAGTCAATGCGGTAAAGCTCATTCTGGACAACGTCGTCAGGGATCTAATGTATGTTATACCTGTGGAGACTCTAGTCATTACATGAGGGATTGTCCTATGAAGGACAGAGGCGGGATAGTTCATCCCCCCAAATCTATAACAGTCTCCTCTTCTTCAGTACACCCTCTAGAGCGAGGCTCTCAAGCATCAGCTGGTAGAGGTAGAGGCAGTGGTGGAGCATCTAGCTCTGGCGGTAGTCAGAACTGCATGTATGCTTTGGCATGTCATCAGGACCCATAGGCTACACCGGATGAGGTGTCGGGTACTGTGACTATGAGTAATGTTCAATCTTATTAACGTAAATTGCCCAATAAAATATGATTAATATAAGAGTGAGTTGGAATTACGTCCGAAGGGTTGAGGGAAACCAAGGCTAGATTGAAACCAAAGTAAGACCCCGAGGATAGTGGACTAAGGGAGGAGAGATGAGTAACCTAGGACATTAAGAAGTTAGAACTCTGATAGCTCTAACGCACAAGGGAGGAAACATCATATAGTACGCAAGATTTTGGGAAAGTTAGTATAATGGAATAGAAAGTTATGAACCCGATTATTAAGATTACAACTAGTAGATGTCAGCGCCTAGAAGATAGATTAATAGAATCGTAGGTGGCGAATGGATTAGGAAGTAGTTTTATGGAGGGACGATATCCTGACCCCGTGAGAGCCCGATATTTGTTTCATTGGAGTATAGCCCGGGAAGGTATATACATTTATAATTGGTGAGTATGTTATGTATATATTTCAAGTTTAAACATTCAAGGAAGGATGTTTCTAGGGGGGGGGGATGCCACATTTTGTGTTTTCGTACGTTAAAGTTTCGTCGTAAGTGAATCGACGTAGACTCGGGAATGATATTATTTTTTAGGTTATAAGCATTTATGCTATTTATAACAGGTGATAAGTAAGTGACGTGAAGGTTAGAGGGTAAATATATCAAAGAAGATAAGTTTCGTTGAAGGTTGTCAATTTGGGATAAAATACGGTCCTAACTATAATACCTGGTATTTATGGACTAGTGTCATACAAGGTACCACATGACCATGATAGTAAGGTGCATAAGGTGTGTTAAAAGTGATTAGTATTTTAAGTAAGTTGAGATAATTTTTAATTACATGGATAATTAGATAATTATGGATTTTTAGTGGGAGATTAACTAAGCAATTAAGCTAATTAAGAATTTGGTGGTTAATTATTGGGGTGGATAAACATTAACGTGGCTGCAAGTAGGGATTCAATATTGACTAGGCAAGTCTTGGAGCTAGGTGGCAAGATTAGAGAATTCTTTGGCCAAGTTATCCTAAAAGTGAGGCCCACCCACTTTGATAAATAAATCACCTCCCTACATCATTAATGGAAATGAAAATGCTTTCTAAAGTTACGGATGGGAATTCTCCAAAAAGAATTCATATGAACTCTTACGATGCTATAGCAACGTGAATTGCAAATTCTAAGGGAGCCCGGTATATCCTTTCTCAAGAATATTATACAGATTTGTTCATACTTCAGTCCGACGTTACGTGTTTTATCACAAAATACATGTGTTAGAGGGATTGTCAAGAGAATTGGCTCAGGTATGTTAAGGCTATACCTTCTTTCCTTTTGGCATGATCCAAGTAACGATACATAAACGTAATATTATTTCATAAATGGTTATACTCTTAGTAACTAAGAAGGTCTACGTTGTTGATTCCTGTAACATGATATTCAAAGCATGCCTAAGTATATTCCTAACTCTATATTAAGGTATTCAATAAAGATGTTAATGTTAATAATGGTATTATATGCATCATCATTTACCACCGAGCTACGGACGGTCAGGTAGTCATGCATTTACCACCGAGCTATGGCTGGTTGGGCAGTTACACATTTACCACCGAGCTACCGCCGGTCGGGCAGTCATGCATTTACCACCGCGCTACGGCCAGTCGGGCAGTTATCACTGCTCAGTTGGGCAATTAGCGTCACAAGAATGATATAATCAGAAATATTATATTGTAGTTTTATTTATATATATACGAGATGTGTCTTATTATATATGTTATGGCCCTCAGCGGCAAGTCAGAGGTTATAAGTTAACTCTTATCCCTCCCCGAGATAGTATCTTATTATTACGTTTCATTTCTGCCTTACATACTCGGTACATTCTCCGTACTGACGTCCCTTTTTCTGGGGCACTGTGATTTATGCCATGCAGGTGTAGATAGGTGAGGTAAGGACCCTCCACTGTAGGCTGCCTCCAGATATTAGCTTTTGGTTGGTGAGCTCCACTTCTTCCTGAAGTATTGTCGAGTCACGTTCTATATATGTTATTTAGTTTTATGAGGATGTCGGGAACCCTGTCATGACTTATATTATATGGTCATGTTTACTTAGAGGTTTTGCAGACAGTGTATTGTGTATAGTTTTAGGTATGACATGTCAACGGCCTTGTCGGCCCCTATGTGTCTATATAAATCTTTTTGAATTAGTTATGTGAGTTAAGTTCTAATATTGTTACTTATATATATCATGGACCGTGACGAGTCTTAAAGTAAAGAAGGATAAGGTACGTGGCGCTCGGTTGAGTAAGCATCGGGTTCCAGTCGTGGCCCTCCGATTTAGGTTGTGAAAAATCTAGTCAATAGGGCTACAATGGATGATAACCCCTCCACGAACCGGCGATAATAACCCGCCAAACCAAGGAAGCTTCGAATCTCTATAGCTGAACTAGGTGTAGGCCAGTTCTGAACTACCTCAATATTTTTAGGGTCCACATTAATGCCCTTGGCAGATACAACATGCCCTAAAAGGCAACCGAGTCCAACCAAAACTCACACTTTGAAAACTTTGCATATAACTGACTATCTCTCAGAGTCTGAAGTACAATCCGAAGATGTTGTTCATGCTCCTCTCGACTGCGGGAGTAGATCAAAATATCATCAATGAAGACGATCACAAAAGAATCCAATAATTGATTCATCAAATCCATAAATGTTGTTGGGGCATTTGTCAAACCAAATGACATCACTAGGAACTCATGCCCATACCGAGTCCGAAAATCTGTCTTAGGGACATTTGATGCCTTAATCTTCAAATAATGGTAGCTAGATCTCAAATCAATCTTCAAAAACTCTTTGGCACCCTGAAGCTGATCAAATAAGTCATCAATCCTCGGGAACAGATACTTGTTCTTGATAGTGACTTTGTTCAACTGCCGATAGTCTATACACATACTCATCAAACCATCCTTCTTCTTCACGAACAACACTGGTGCACCCCAGGGCGAGACACTAGGTCTAATGAATCCATTATCAAGTAAATCTTGCAACTGCTTCTTTAGTTCCTTTAACTCAGGTGAGGCCATACCGTATGGTGAAATAGAAATGGGCTAAGTTCCCGGAGTCAAGTCAATACAGAAGTTGATATCTCTGTCGGGTGGCATCCCCGACAGATCTGCAGGAAACACCTCTAGAAACTCACGCACGACTAGCACTGAATCCATGGAAGGAACCTTCGCACTAGAATCACGAATATAGGTAGAATATGCTAGGAATCGCTTCTCAACCATACGTTGAGCCTTCACATAAGAAATAACCCTGATGGTAGAATGGATATGAGTCCCCTTTCACTCTAATCGAGGAAACCATGTCATGTCTAAGGTCACCATCTTAGTGTGACAATCCAATATAGCGTGATAAGGTGGCAGCCAATCCATCCCCAAAATAACATCAAAGTCCACCATATCAAGAAGTAGGAGATCTACATTAGTCTCAAGGCTCGCGATAGAAACTATACACGAGAGATAAACATGATCTATAACAATAGAATCTCCCACAAGCGTGGACACATATACATGAGAACTCAAAGACTCACGAGGCATAATCAGATATGAAGCAAAATAGGATGACACATAGGAATAGGTAAAGTCCGGATCAAATAGAGCTGAAGCATCTCTATGGCAAACTGGAACAATACCTGTGATGACTGCGTTAGATGACTTGGCCTCAGGTTTAGCTGGGAATGCATAAAAATAGGGATGGGCCCCACCACTCTGACCTTTGCCTCTCGGACGACGTCTAGCTAGTTGGCTTCCACCTCTAATGGCCTGACCTCCGCCTCTGGAAACCTGACCCCTGCCTCTAACTGGATGAGTGAGCGGTAAAGCAACCGGTGCCGAAACCATGACACGAGAACTCTGTTGCCTCCCTGTGTCTTAGGGGAAAATCTAAAAAGGTGCCTCACATCTCCACAAGAATAACAATCCCTCGGCTGCTGTGACAGCTGACCTTAGAAACGGCCTTGTCGACCTGGATAACCACCTTGATAACTCTGGATCGGAGGTGCACTAATAGGAGTTGATAGTGCACTATAGGCTAGTTGCTCAAGATGCGATACATAAGGACCACGACTACCCAAAACACCATGGGATTAATGAAGCGCTGACAGAAACGGCCTGGGAGAATGGCCTCTACCAAAGTACCCCTGCCTCTAGATGAGGTACTACCGAAACCTCCGAAATGACGATGTCTCTTATCAGATATCGCCCCCTCTCCTGACTACAAACCATCTCTATCCGTCTAGCAATATCCATAGGCTCTGGAAAGAAATATCATCTCCGGTCTTCTTGGCCATCTGTAGCCTCATACTGAAAGTAAGTCCACCAATGAATTTCCTCACTCTCTCCTTTTTAGGACGGAGTAAGATAGCTGCATGGTGATCTAGGTCCACAAATCGGGTCTCATATTGGGTAACAGTCATGTTACCTTGCTGAAGGCGCTCAAATTGCTTGCGGTACTCCTGTCTTAGAGTGAAAGGAATAAACTTCTCTAGAAATAGCTGCAAAAGCTGATCCCGGGTAAATGAAGGTGAACCAGCTGGTCTAGTCAGCACATGATCCCACCCCCATCTCTTGGCATAACCGGTCATCTTGAACACTTCAAAGTCGACCCCATTGGTCTCAACAATACCCCTGTTGCGCAACACCTTGTGGAAATGGTCCAAGTAATCTTGTGGGTCCTACGAAGGTGAACCACTAAAGTGAATAGGGAAGAGCTTTGTGAACTTATCTAATCTCATCAAACCCTCAGAAGACATTGCGGGCCTCTCCTTGATCTGTGCATCAACAATAGGCTGAACTACCCCAACTGGATGGACCATTGGAGTCTGATACGTGGGAGCCATCTGCTCCAGAGTGTGAGTAGCGGAAGTCGGTGCTCCTCCCCCATCCTGAGATACGGCTAGTGTCACTGAAAATGCTCTGGTCTGGGAAACACTCTCCATAAGGCCCATTAAATGGACTAGAGACTCCACAGCCTCTAAACGATAAGTACAGACGCCATCGTACCGATCCTCCAAACTCTACTAAGTGTGCTCATAACTCGTGAGACCTAAGCAACCTAGTGATCTGATTCCAACTTGTCACGACCCAAAATCCGAACCTCGGGGTCATGATGGCGCCTAATATCTACTTGCTAGGCAAGCCGACGTGAGATAAGTAATTAACCAATTTTAACAGTTAAAAATAAAATACTGATATTCAACGAGAAATAAATGTCAAATCTAATGTAGTGCTAATATAATCCATATGATAATAACTACTCCCAGAAATCCGAAGTCACGCGTATACAAGCAAATAGAAGTCTACAAACATAGTTTGAAATATATACAATTGTTCGAAAGAGATAAATAGTAGAAGTGGGAAATGGAAGGGGACTTCAAGGTCGCGAACGCCAGCAGATCTACCTCGAGTTTCCGTATGAAAATAATTCGAGCCGATTCACTTCAAGAACCGCTAGGACCAATACTAGTATCTACACAAGAAGTACAAAAGTGTAGCATGAGTATAACCGACCCAATGTACTCCGTAAGTGTCGAGCCTAACCTCGACGAGGTAGTGACAAGACTATGACAAGACGCCTACGTAAATAAACAAGTACAAGTATATATAAAGCAGCAAAATAACAAGAAGAAGGATAAAATAATAACTGGGAGGGGACATGCGAAGAGAGGAAGATATAATAAATACGACAAGTATGAAATCACGAAATAAAATCTTCCGAATTGAGAAACAATATAACCAAATAATCAACTAAACTGGAAATCAAATAAGATAATGATAAGAAAATGACACGGCATTTCTTTTACTCTCGTCCTCATCGTGTAATATTATGAATATAATGGCACGGCATCACCCTTCGTTCTTTTACTCTCATCCTCACCATGTAATATCATGAATATAAAGGCACGGAATCACCCTTCGTGCTTTTACTCTCAAACCTCACCATGCATAATGATGAATGCAAATGAGGCACGACAATACCCTTCGTGATTTTCTCTCTTCCTCACCAAGCAACAATATAAATCCGAATAATAAAACAAGGTGGGGAATAATTTCACTTCAAATATGGTGCCATGATAACAAACTTCAACTTCCACAAAAGAAATAATAATCTAACCTAAGCATGGATAACATAATTAACAAGACAATATGATTCAAAGAAATAATTTCTACCCGCATGCTTTAACCCAAATGACAACGCATAGGTACTCGTCACCTCATATATACGTTGTCCCCACACATAAAACACGTAGTAAATAGACCAACAAGTCCTAATCCATCAAGTCAAGGTTAATCATGACACTTACCTCACTCCGCAACCAAATCGATACTCAACTGCGGCCTTTCCTCTAGAATTAGCCTCCATACCAATCAAATCTAACCAAATATAGTTCAAATAATTTTAAAAAATAAAATCTTTAGAAACTACCTACGAGTGAAAGATATTCAATCTTTAATATTTTTGGAAAAAGTCAACAAAAGTCAACCCCGATCTAGCTTGGTCAAAACCTAATATTCAGACCAAAACCCAATTACCCATTCACCCCCGAGCCGAGTTATGTGATTAGTTTTGAAATCTGACCTCAACTTGCGGTCTAAATCTCAAAATCCCCAATTTTTACCAAAATCCCTAATTTCAACCATGAAAAAGTATAGATTAAAGGATAGGATCAATGGGTGTTTATGGAAATGTAAGGAAACAAGTTAAAATCTACTAACCTATGAAGTTGAGATGAAAAACCTCTTTTGAATCGCCTCTAGGCCGAGCTCAAACTTGAAAATGGTGAGGAATGGGATAAATCCCGATTTTGGACTATTTAAAATACTGGGCGTCAGGTGTTCATCGCGTTCGCGAGATAAGTGACGCGATCGCGAAGCATAGCGGCCTAAATGAACTTTGCATTCGCGATGGATTCACCCACCTAGATTTCGCATTCACGAGCCTACGATCGCGTTCACGTAGAGTAACTCCGGCCTCTCCCAGAATCCCCTTTAAAACATCGTGTTTGCGTATGAATGGTCGCGTTCAAGAAGGGTAATCCCTCTACTACTTCGCATTCACGACCAGTTCTCCGCGTTCGCGTAGAACAATTCTACCCCTGTCCAAGTTTCCCCTTCGCGATCGCGAAGCACAGTTTATCAGACACCAGCAACAGCTGAAACCAGCTATCTCGAAAGTCCAAAAATGATCTGTAGCCTATCCGAAACTCACTTGAGCCCCTCTAGCTCCAAACCAAACATTCACACAAGTGTAATAACATCATACGAACTTGCTAGCACGATCAAAACACCAATATAACACCTAGAACTAAGAATCATACATCAAAATGCATGAAATTTTCAAAGAAACTAAAGAACTTCCAAATTCACAACGGAGCGTCCGAATCCTATCAAATAAACTCCGTTTTGTACCAAATTTTACAGACAAGTTTTAAATAGTAAAATGAACTTATACCAAGTCCATAAACCGAAACATGATAGACATAAAGTCAACCTATGGTCAAACTTCAGAATTCTTTAAACCTTCAATTTACTAGTTTTCAACGAATCACGTCGAATCAAGTTAGAGACTTCCGAATTCAATTCTGGGCTTATTCCCACGTCTAAAATCATGATACGGACCCACTAGGATAGTCAAAATACCGATCCAGGATAGTTTACATAAAATGTTGATCGTAGTCAACCCAAATCATTTTTAGAACTAAAATTCATATTTTTTCATTTTTCACATTTTTTGAAAAAAGATACGCACTGCGCACATAAATCAAGAAACACTAAATGGAGCTAATTGAGGTCTCGGAACACTAAAATAAGCGCTAAAACTCAGAATGACATATCGGGTTATCACATAATCAAACAAATAAGAGGAGATCAACTAGTAACATGGGAAATGAACGCGGTATCGGTTTCTAGAAGTAAAGGGAAGGAACTCAACAATAGCAATTACAGCAACCGGCGCCTACTCTCAAACAAAGCGAAGATGACAAAGGGGAGGAGTCATTGGAATCCCATGAGGTACCAAGATATTTTCAGGTACCGGAAGAAACAGATGCGACCAATTCCTCGACGGAAGAACTCGAACAAGTGGCTTTGTTTGAAAAATTCCTAGAGAGAAAAATATACTTGAGGAAAAGGACTCAACCCCGAGCTCAGGTACGAATGTATTGATTTTCTTAAAACTAACGTTGATTGTTTCGCATGGTCGCACGCGGATAAGACATATATCACACTAGAGTTGGCCGCACATATCACCGATAAGACTGGACCCTAGCATAACACCGGTAAGGTAGAAGAAGCGCCCAATAGCCGAGGTCAAAAATAGTTTTCTCAAAGAGGTAACTCGGTTACTTTACATTAATTTAATCCGGGATGTAAAGTATCCTGACTGGCTAGCTAATATAGTTGTAGTTCCAAAAACGAATAATAAAATTTTGAATGTGCGTAGATTATAAGGACTTGAATAAGGCATGCCCGAAAGACTCGATCCCACTGGCGAACATCGATTAAATGATTGACGCCATGGTCGGGAACGAGTTAATGAGTTTCCTCGATGGCTATTCCGGGTACAATAAGATTAAGATGAACATGGAGGATCAGAAAAAAAAACTTTGTTCATAACGAACTTTGGCACATATTGTTATAATGTGATGCGCTTCGGGCTTAAAAATGTCAGAGCCACTTATCAGAGGCTCGTGAACAAGATGTTCGAAAACCAAATAGGTAAAATGATGGAAGTATACATAGATGATATGCTGGTCAATTCTTTGAATGTATGTGGCAATTTAAAACACATCCAGGAAACCTTCGATATCCTAAGGAAGCACAACATGAAGCTCAATCCCGAAAATGAGCGTTCGGAGTTAGATCCAGTAAATTCTTGGGTTTTGTAGTGTCACAAAGAGGGATCGAGGTAAATCCCAATAAGATCAAAGCCATCGAGGATATCCCAGACCAGCTGACAAGCGTGAAAGAAGTCCAAAGGCTAACCGGAAGATTGGTCGCTCAAAGCAGGTTTATTTCTCGGTCTTCAAAAAAATGTCATCACTTCTGAAGTAGAACAACAACTTCAAATGGACTCCAGAATGCCAATGGCCTTAAAAGACCTGAAATGTTATATATCAAGCCCTCCGCTACTATCACAACCGGAGGAAGGTGAATAGTTGCTGATATACTTAGCGGTCTCGGAGGTAGCGATACGTGTTGTTCTAGTCCAGGAGGATGAAGGTGCGCAATATCCTGTCTATTATGTTAAAAAAACAAATTGTCATGAGAGAAAAAATGCGTTATACACACCTCGAAAAACTGGCCTTAGCTCTCGTAGTCGCCTCTCAAAAGCTTAGGCCTTATTTTTAATACCACGTGATAGCCATGGTGACAACCTTTCCTCTGCGGAATGTCCTTCACAAACCTGAGTTGTCAGGTCGGCTGACCAAATGGGCAGTTCAAATTAGTGAATTTTATATTGAGTATAAACCTAGGACTGTGATTAAGTCACATATTTTGGCTGACTTTGTGGCAGATTTAAGTCCTGGGTTACTGCCTCTGCCTGCGAAACAGGTCGTGATGGTGTCGGAAATGACATCAGAAGTTTGGACCTTATTCACAGACGGAGCTTCCAATGTGAAAGTATCCGGTCTCGGGGTGGTCCTAATCATGTCCTCGGGAAAAACCCTAAGTCAAGCCATAAAAAATATTCCTTTGACTAACAATGAAGTCGAGTATGAGGCATTGATTGCAGGACTCGAATTGGCCCGAGGACTTGGCTCCATGGTCATAGAGATCAAATGTGATTTGTAGCTGGTGGTAAACCGGGTTTATTTGATCTTTAACACAAAGGAGGAATGCATGCAACAATATGTGATTAAAGTTCAAACTTTTCTCACACGATTCAGGGAGTGGTCGATCACCCGAGAGAAGAAAACATACAACTAATGCATTCGGTACTGTCGTGCAACTTATACATTTGGTATTGAATATGGATGGTTATTGTGAAGTAAATACAACTAACCTAGTCTGGGACTGGAGGAATGAGTTCATCGATTTCCTTCAGCATGGCAAGCTGCCCGAAGACCCGAAGGCACCTTGGGCATTCCGAACCAAAGCATCTCGCTACAGCCTCTGGGGAGCAACTATATAGAAGGTCGTTCCAAGGCCCATTGGCCCAATGTTTAGGAGCCTTTGAGACAAATTACATCATGAGAGAGGTTCATGAAGGGATATGCGGGAATCATTCTGGTGCAAATTCTTTGGTTCTAAAATTAGTTAGAACAGGATATTATTGCCCTGAGATAGAACAAGACGCGAAGGCATTCGTTTAGAAATATGACAAGTGTCAACGCCATGCATAGTTGGTGCACCAACCGGCAAAACTCTTGCATTCAGTACTGTCCCCACGACCATTCATGAAATGGGGTATGGATATAGTTGGGCCGCTACCAGCGGGTCCCGGGAAGGTAAGATTTCTTTAGTTTTAACTTATTACTTCACTAAATGGGTTAAGGCAGGTCCCTACCAAAAGAACGGTAAGTGCAGAGTGGTCGATTTTCTGTGACAAAACATAATTTTCCGGTTCGATACCGAAGGGGATTGCCTGCGATAATGTACCACAGTTCATAAGCTCCAAAGTCACAAAATTCTTGAAGACCTGAAAATTAAAAGAATCACATCTTCACCATACCATCCGAGCGCAAATGGGTAGGAAAAATTAACCAATAAGGTGATTATTCAAAACCTCAAAAAGAGGTTGGAAGCAGCCAAGGGCAAGTGGCCCGAAGTGTTATCGAGAGTTCTATGGGCATACCCGACGACGGCCAATTCGAGCACGAGGGAGACATCTTTCTCTCTCGTATAAGACGCAGAAGCTCTGATCCCGGTAGAAGTAGGAGAACCGACCTTGCGGTACTTCCGGGCGGAGAAAGAAGCAAATAATGAAGCATTGCTGGTCAAACTGGACCTGCTTGACAAACGCAAGGACTTGGCGCATATAAGAATGGTGGCTCTAAAATAAAGGATGGAAAGATACTATAACTGCAGGGACAATCTCCGCTATGTCAAAGTGGGAGACTTGGTTTTAAGGAAAGTGACTCAAAACACCCGGGAGCTCAACACGAGAAAGCTGGGTCCGACATGGGAAGGCCCCTATCGGGTTTCAACTATCACCGAAAAAGGGTCATACGAACTAGAGAACCAAGACGGAGTCATATTACCGAGAAACTAGAACGTGACTCACCTCTAAAGGTATTACTATTGATAGATCCTGCTTATACTGAAAGTACGTGCTGTACACTTTTTCCCCTCACCCAGTTTTTGTCCCAATTAGGTTTTATGGCAAGGTTTTTAATGAGGCAGCAACGGAAAGCATACTACGAAGGAAATATCATCAGCAAAGTTAAGACCTTTAAATGACAGGGCAAATAAATGACAAGCCACTATGTGATGGTTAAATAATATTTGGCTCAATGGCAAAATTCCTAATTGAAAACGAAGCTTGCCATCGGACCAAAGATTATTTAACCATTCACAAGTGTTTTTCCTCAAAGGAGAAAGACTTCCAGTGTTCCAATTCTCATACTTCGCATTCGAAGATTGGGTGGAATAGTACGAGAATGTGGAAACATGATTGCCACAAAAACCAGGACTGCGAGACCCTGGAATAATAATATCTCATCGGGATCGGGGACTGCATGGCTAACCCCGTAGAAACAAGTTGTACAAGTTAGCCACATGTATTGGAAATCTCTTTTTTTTTAGCAAACGAATGCTTATGTACTTTGAAGATAGAAGGAATAAAAATAAATTCCTTTTTATTTTTATCTTGTTTCTTGTCCAAACGATGAATTGATTTAATTATTTGAAAGTTAACTAAAAACTTCAAATGCTAGTGTTGGAATGAACATGATATGTCCTCTTCAAGAGAACCATTAACATAAGAGGAACCTCTCATATGAAACCTTCATAGTAAAGGGTTGGTTCCGAAAGCGTTTATGCCCGGAACCCAAAGGCTATCAGAAGAAAACACACCTGAGGCCTTACTTAATTGGACGCAAAACAGAATGAATATTGCACAATGCTTAAACAAAAGGTCCTTTTTATTTATCAAACATGCCAAACTGCATAAGTAAAAAAATACAAAAGGAAATTAACAAAAGAAAAGAAAGAAAAAAGCTAAACTTCGTCTCCACCGGAACTCGGGGAAAGAGAGGCATGTACACCCCCGAGAGAAGTAGGCAGATCTGTCGCCGGCGCAGGATCTTGGACTTCATCGTTATTCTCTTTAAGTTCCTCCTCGATTCTTGAGAACTCAAAACTGGCACTAGAAGAGTCAGTTGCATTAGGCTGATACGGGAGACATTCTTGAGCAGTTAACTTCAGCGTTCGGTCCTTGGCGATCTCATCGTCAATATCAATAACACCCGCTTTGGCCTCTTCCAAGGTTTTCCTCCTCATATGGTACATAGAGTGTGTTTTTTCAATGATGAGGGAATCTCCTTGGTGCTGAAGTTTTTGTTTAAGCCTATCAACCTCGATCAAAAGGCCATCCCACTCAGATCTCATGGCATTGAGGCTAAGATCGAGATCACGGATTGTAGTTATATTAACCTTATTTTGTTCCATGATCTTCTTATACCTATCTTCCATCCGGGCCCACTTCTCCTCGGTAACAATAACCTCTTCAGCTTTGGAGTTCAAATTTTCCTCCAAATTATTTGCTCATTCAATGGAGGCAGACTCACTCGGTAGCAGCAAGAGCAACATCTTGAGATTCAGCACACCTAGCCTTTGCATCCTGAAGTTGTGCATGTAGTTGAGTGACTTCTTGACTGTGAGTCATCGCCTCTTGCTCACTCTGTTGCAATCGAGCCTCAAGCTCGGCCGTTTCAGTAGCATTTGCCTCTAGCATCGGGAAGCGTATGACAAGTTGATTCCTCTAAACCAATAGTTGATCCCGCTCGGGCATAAGTTCTTCATTGTCGAGGATCAATCTCTAAAGGCCCTCGGAAGCAAGAAAGTTGGCATGCGAAGCAAATACCAAAGTTAGAAACCCTGTTGCAACAAGACGAATAGAACCAAGCAATAAAAGAGCAAGTATGGTACCGCTGCTGCATTGTGCATGGCGTTATTCAACATACACTCCCCTAAAAGAGAGTGAATTTTATTATTATCTTTTTTTGAAGCCAGCAGTTTCAGATAGTTGGCAAGTTCCACCGGCCTGGATAGCAGGTGACACTCCTTTGAGACCTAGAGAGAGACACTCCTCCTCCATTGGGGATCTGCAAAAATGGGTAAATAGTTGTGCACTAAATTCCTATGGTCAGGGGACTGGGGAAGAGGGACATCCTCCTCTCGAGTCTCTATGGCCAGGGGAGGAGATGTAGTGGTTCCTTGCTATGAAGGCACAACTGGTGTGAAAGGAGATGAAGTTGATGATGTTGTAGGTTTAGAAGTAGTTGCGACAGAGGCAGTGTTGTTTGTTCGTTGCTCACCAACCAAAGGCAGAAGAGGCCCGGTATCAGAACTCATAGGACCGAGAACAGCAACTGGGACTGGAAAGGGAGAATCGATGTTCTCCCCTAGATCCATTTCTCCCAGAGCACTCGCACCTCGCCCTCAATTGGGGTTCTAATCTCTCGAGATTGAGCATTTTTTTGAGATAATGAAGATATTTGTCTCCTTTGGATGAAAGCTTCTTCATCATTGGCTTCCCCATCATCGTCAATGACCAGAGTGGCTATGGCTGGCTCGGGTGTGTCCGTCTTCACTTTCTTATTTTTACCCCCGGCCGAGAAAGAACACCGCCTTTTTAGTTGCTTGTTCTCTTGCCGAGGAATCCAAAATGAAGCGCCTACACCGGAGTTAGACTCGAGGGCAGCGATCCGGGTGAGAGCCTCCTACAACAACCTCGCAGCCTCTGCAAGATCGGCCAAATCATCCTCCTCAGGGCAGGAAATAGAACCCATGCAGGAGTCCTGAATCAAACAAAAAGGTAGGGTTAATAGTTTTTCTTATGTACAAAGGCGGAATGAAAGAAGAGTCAATTTACTGTGGTTCTTGGCCTTCCACCTCTATTTGGGGGCCAACTCCTTCCACCGACGGGTCTCTGGCATAGTGATGTCCAAAATCTTCTGAACCCATCGGTCCAGGCCTTTAACCCTTGGTGGTGTCCGCCGAGTAACTGAAATAACAAAAGAAAAAGGGTTAACAATGACATGGGACAACTTTTTCGGAGAAAGAGGTAGATTTTGAATTTACGTGAATGATTCTAGGATCTAGGGAAAGATGGAGTTGTGGCCGGGATGATATCCCTGGTAGAAATGACGCCAAACCGCTCCATCCTTCCACGATCATTATCATCATCCATGCTGGTAAGCAAAGCATAGTGACCACGCTTGCTGAAGTTTATTACCCCCCCCCCCCCCCGGAAGATTTTGGGGGAGTAGAGGGTCATCATATGTTCTAAGGTGAGGGTCTCCCTCATTTCCAAGCACAGCCATTGCAGACTAGCCATCGTTCGCCATATAGAGGGGCCTACTCGTCCAAGTATATTTGATACCTGTGGCAGAACTCCAAGATCATGGGGTCAAGTCCCCTACTCAATGAGAATGTACCCAAAGTGAAGGGTTACGTGTAAACGTACGACAAACACTTAGTGAAGGTTACCCGCTCTACCAGATTGGGAGCAATGATATTTAGGGCATGGCATTCACAATCCTCCTTCATAGCAGGAATACTGGAAGGTGAATAGAATAAAGATATTTACCAACAACCCAAGTTCGAGGGTTTGAAGTGGGGAACGTCTCTTCAAAATCTTTGGCAATGTTAAGATATTAAGGGATGATGGTTCCTACCATGGGAAGATTAGCATCAACATCAAATTCCTTATCTTTGCTCTTTTTTGGGCCTCCGCTGAAGAGAAAACTAGAGTTCTTGGAAGATTTAGTAGGGGAAAACTTAATAATAAAGAGATGATATAGATTTTTGAAGAATATCAGAGAGAGATAAAAGCAGAAGGAAGCTAAGTGCAAATAGGTTAAGAAAGCTTATGAAGTTGTTAGAAGTGAAAGAAGAAGAATGAGGCGTATAAGTAAAGGTATAGTCAGCTAAAATTGTGGTCATGATTACCTCGAGAACCGGCGAAATATTGCTAAATCGTGGGGTAACACATATTCGAGATATTAAATGCGAGGTGACGTGCGTCTTGTCAAGCGTCTCAAACTGTTCAGAAGTGTTCAGAAAATTTTCCGCCAAGAAAGGAATCTTCACCAACTTCCTGATAACACAAAGATGTGCCACCGTAAAGCAGGGGGGCTATCTGTATAGGGTAAAATTGGTTTATATTAAATGCTCGAATGATGGCGTGATACGTGGAACCGGAGGCGGACGAAAGATAAATCGAGTGGAAACCAAGACCGAGGACAATAGATTCGATTGGTACCGAGTAGATCCCGATGGGAACACGGCCGATGGGAGCAAACGGATGTTGGTCACCAGATGACCTTTAATGAAGAATATTCCTCATTATTAAATATGCAGCTGTTGTAGAGAATTTTGTCATTCATGACATGTCGTTACATATTCTTCAATGGCCCAATTTGTTGTCATTTAAGAGGGGTTCGATCCTAGGATCTTGTTCCCTAGGCATAGCTATAAATAGTGGCTTCAACAACCATTGTAACACACGAAATCTCTAGCAAACCTTATGCTACATTTTATTCCCAAGCTAAAGAATATAACTTTATTTTCTATCTAGTATTGTTCTCATCGTTGTCTTCGGAAGTCTTGCTCCCGGAACCAGGCTTGTTATTTCTTTCCACTAAGTCTAATTTTTTAATTAATGTATTTATCATTTTGAGATCAAATCAGTTCGCATGTTTATAAACCACACAACAAATTCAACTGTACCGTTTTACGGGTAAACAACTTTACAATGATATTTCTCTTTCAAAATTAGTTGTTCAATTATTATGCTGATATTTACCATATATATATTCATACGATTAAATAGATAAGTAAAATTGCAATATCAAAACTCTGTATTTAATTAAATGATGTCACATCAAATTTGATGGAAGGAGTATTTGATTTAATTAATCTCTTTAATTCTAAATGTTGAATATGTTTAGGCGTTTAGCTAGAACATGCAGCTTCACACTTATTTGAACCCAAGCAATTAAAGAAAATAATAATTCGAATTTGGAGCTCTAGAATGACAATATGGTTAACTAAAGCTTCGAAGGTGTAGTCTTACAAGCTAATTAAGGGGGGGGGGGCAGGGGGGACTCGTGGGAGAAATAACATCTTAAGAGAGATCTAATGGAAAAATGTGTAACTTTACATATTTGTTGTCTTCATAAAGTTGATACATATTGGAATTTAGGTGTAAATACATGTTGCAAAATTTTCCTTATCTGCAAATTTATCGTTATAAGTAGTACCACTTTTCCTGCTTACTAGTAATCTTGTTTACCCTAAAAACGGATAACAATTAAATTTATAAGTGGTTTTAAGGATACGCGGATTAATTCAATACAAATGATGAATCACGTTAGATAAAACAGATAAATGACGTAATAAATTGTCAAACTAATTAAGGGAAGTGATCCCGGACTCAGTAACAACTTTAATGAAATGCCTGCCTTCGATCCCGGGCTCACGTTAATGATGAACAAATGTAAGTACTTTGAATAATGGAGAAAATAAGAGTATATTGCCTTGATATGTGTGTTACAATGTCCCTAATGAATAATCAGACCCTCCCCCCTATAGAGTAGGGGAGTTACCCTAAGTACAATTCCATAAAAGATAAAAATCTTCTGTTTTACTAATCACCGATTTTCTACCGATACATGCCGAGATTCACGCCGTGACATCCAACTGGTCACGGATATAACGACCCTTTGTTGGTCGTGCTCGATTATCTGGTAATGCTCTCCGAGGTTTTTGGGTTTCGAATCGAACCTGGGGTCGTGGCCCCGATGCTTCCGAGTGCAAGTGTTTTGCCTGGACCCCGACTCGAGGGCTCCTTGCCTCGATTATGGTTCCTTGCAGTCGCGTCTCTTGCTCCGTTTACTTCATCAAAAATCGAGGCGTCCCACGGTCTCGGTTTCACCCGTATACAGATAGTTCCCTTATTTCTCGGAGAGTAAGTATACTGAAACGACGAGAAACGACATGTGCACTTCGATTCCTTCTTCAATACGCCTTGACAGAAACAACAACGAATTCGAAACGTCCCATCAGCTGTGTCATTATGACTTCAAACACGTGTCAGCCATCGACAGGTCATCCCTGGATGTGAAACGGCGCGAAGCCTCTATAAACACTCCCTTCCTTCGTTCATTTTTTACCTTTTGACCAAGATTCTACCTTCGAGTCTTCAGGATGTCACTTTCCTTCTTCGTACTCTAATATTTTTACCTCCGCTCTTCATGATTTCGCAGTAAATTGCAAGCTTTTACTTATTTCTTACCCAAACCAGCATACTTGACCTTTCATCTTCCAGCCTTTCTTCATATTTTTCAAGCTTTTTCCAGATAACAATGGCTAAAACTTCCAAACTTTTCCCCCCTAAAAGTCGTTTCCTCTTCTTCACAACCGACAGCCAAAGTTGAGGATACCACTCCCGATGTGGTTGTCCTCAAGAGATCCGCTCCGGTTGCGGCTACCGATGAACCAGCTGCCGAGCCTCCCTTAAAAATGTTCGTCCCCGGGGGTGCTCGATCGTCGATGACTTTAAGGTAGAAAAGCCCTCATCGGTGCAGGGCTGATGTGAGGCGGTATCTAGGTATATTTGATCCATCACGGTAAACGTCCTTCCTGTGGTTCGAAAGGACAACGGCTGTGTGGATAAGGACGCAGTAGTCCCCGGGCCCAAGGACGCCATTACTACCCATGTGGAGTGGTATCTGAGTGTTTACGCTTATCCCTTCACACTGGACCCGGTGGACCTGGTTATTCTTGACTTCTGCAAGAGGTTTGATGTATGCCTCGGTCAGATCCACCTATCGTTGTGGAGCATCGTAATCCTTCTTTGATACTTCGTGAACAAGACCAAATCCCGTCGGTTCACCATCGATCACCTACTACGCCTATACAGTCCCCGAGTCTTCCGAGGGGGACTGATAAAGCTCACACGCTGGGCTAGCAAAGCCCCATTCTCGAGCATCGGACTAGGATCGGGGCTGCCGGGGATGCTTCGTCCGGGTGAAGACTGCAGACTTGATCCTTTCTGAGTTTATTCCATTCCCCGAGAAGTGTAATGTATCTGGTAAGCACAACTTTCCTTTAAATGTCGATTTTACATTCATCTCTTTTTTCCTCACTAGTATTTGTGGTGGTGGAGCTGCTGCTCGATTCCCAAACGCCATTCCTCCGTTAAGGAGTAGATCGAGGGCATTTTTTTGCAGATGCCTTATTCCAAGCGCACATGGGCCGAACTCTCGAAGGGCCGTTGGGAGGCCCATTCTCATGGTAATATCTCTCTCCCCAATAAGTAACACTAGCCTCCCTTTTTAGTACTATATTCTCATTTCCTCTCTTTTCTTTTCGCAGACTTGTCTAAGACCATTGAGCTTAGTCCTTCAGTAGGGGACAAGGACATGTCCTTTGATCCCTCTACTTCAGAGCATCTCGGAGCTGCAAGAGGAGAGAAGAAGAAAATGAAGGCTCTGGGTTCCCCGAGTTCAGAGAAGAAGAAGCCAAGGAGAAGGTTGTCCTGTCAGCCAAAGGAGAGTTCTAGCTCTCAAGCACCCGACTCGGACTCGCTTTTTTGGCTCAGGGATGAGCCCGAGGAAGATAATATTTTTGTGGTCTGTAAGCCGACCTTCCCCGAAGAGGAGACGATAGACGAGGGGGAAACAACGAAGGCTGATCCCCCTCAGGTTCGGGAGGCCGATGTAGAGATAAGGGCTGAGACCTCTCGAGACGTCGTCTCTGCTCCGCCTGGTGTCATAGAGATTTTGGGGTTGCCTTAATTAGCCGAGTCCATGTTTGACAAAGCCCGAGCGGTGAAGGAGCGATCCAACGAAGGGACCCATGGAGCGGATGATCCCCTTCGTTCTTTTATTGAAGGTGTGAACTTGACTGCTCTAGAATACTTCTCCAGGTTGGGCGACTAGGAGGTACTGAGGAAAGACCTATCTTTAGAGGTATGCAGGCTGAATTCGAGCCCAAAATTAATCAACCAGTTCCCTGCCCCGAGCATGGATCCCGGACGTAAGAGGTCAATAATCATCACCGTCCCGGAGGATGCCCGGGTTCTTTCTGCGCCTGTTGGAGTAGCGACTTACCTCCGGTGCTTGGTAACCGAAGAATACCAAGCGAGAATGAATGAGGTGGATATATCATGCTTGTTCAACGAAGCGCAACAGGCACTAAACCGGGTAAGGCATCATTACGCTCTTCCATCCTCTGACTTAGTTTTCGATATTTCTCATGTTGTCTCTTTTTTATCTTTTTCAGGCCTCGGTACTCCATCATGAAAGTTTTCTCTAGTATCGGGATGAGGTTAACCAGCTTGAGGCGAAGGTCAGGGAGCTTGCCGAGAAGACGAACACGTATAAGCTTCTCAGCGAGCAACACGAATGTGTCGTTAAGAGTCTCCGGGCCGAGTTAGATGCGGCTCAAAAGAAGCATGCCTACTTGGTGGAACAAGTAAAGATTTTCGAAGTTAGCAATGACGACTTAGCCATGGCGACTAATGACCAAACCTCACAGGTCCAGCAGAAGATTGATCGGATCGACCAGCTCCGGGCTGAAATGAACGAGGTTCAGGCCATGGCCGATGTCTGGAAAGAAAATATGGACTGGCTGGCTTCGGAGAAGGAGAATGCCCGGGAGCAGCTGACATCGGTAGAGGTCCAACTCCGAGTGGCAAAAGAGAAGGCCGATGTATGGTCTCGGCAACTCGAGGACCTCCAAGCTCAATTGGGCTCAGCCATTGTTGAACGGGATGCCTTTACTAAGGAGCTCGAAATAACGAGGTCCGAGTCGGAAATAACCAAGGTTGATGCTGAAGAGATGGTGTCCTTGTAAAGGGCTGATATTGAGACAGCCGAGGCCCGCCTGAAAGTTATTATTGAGTATGTGAAGCGGTTGTCTCGAATGGAGACCTTCGAGGAGATCCATGCCCTAGGTTTCGACTTGTCGACTGAGATCGAAGAGGCGAAAAGGCTCGAGGTAGAGGCCAAGAAGCTGGCTGAACCCGAGGTGAAGAAGGCTCTGAGGGCTCCGGCGAACCCGAAGATGGAGAAGACCCCGACGACTGTAGTGACGAGGCGGGTTCCAGTGGAGATCAGGCATAGGTGCCTTAGTAAAGATATTTTGGAATGTATAAATAAGGTTTTTTCCCTTTTGGAAATTTTCAAGTCTATTACCTTTAGCATCCTCTTTACAATTACAAAGATTTCAAATGACTTAGCACGAAGTAAAATGTAGTAATAAGTTATTGTTCGGAGGTCCGAACAAGACTTGTTCTCGATGTAAGTTTTGTTTGAAACTTGTGGGAGCTTGGAATGACCGGAAGCGTTCCCCAAAGTGCTTGTTTAATTGTTCTTAGATTATAATTTTGCTGACGGTAACCTTTGAACCGATTTGGAATTTTGAAGGCCTTATGTTTTAATTACGGGCTTTGGACGTCTCCGAGCCATTATTAGGGGTGGCCGTAGCCTTTTAAGTTCAGGAAATGCCTAAAAGGCTTTGTACCTATAGGCTTCGATAGCCCGAGTCGTCCGAGTTTGTCTTGGACGATAGTCCCCGAGTGGTGGCCGTAGCCTTTTAAGTTCAGGCACTGCCTAATAGGCTTTGTACCTCGAGGATTCGATAGCCCGAGCCATCTGAGTTTGTCTTAGACAATAGTCCCTGAGTGGGGGCAATCTATCGAATTTGTATAAATGTTGCCCTTGGGCTCGGTATCCTTAAGGAACAAAATGTAATAGTCTTAAGGGAGAAAATATGTATCTGCAAGGTAGAAACTTCCATTCATTCATGTGCGTAATATACAAGATTGTAAGTGTGTACAAGCTTTGTGTTATGGCTTAGGTGATCTATGCGCCCATGGTTCATTTGATCGTTTGGCCCCTACAATAAATCCTATCCACCGAGCCTAGACTGTTCAAGCACAAAGTTTCCTTCCTTGCTAAAAATTATTACCCGAGGGTGATGGCCTCCAGTATTCAAGATCGATCGACGAGAGGACTTGGATACGCGTGCTTTCAGGCCTAAGAACTACATCATCCTTTGGTTGTTGCCTGTAATTGTTAGTCCAATTCGCAATATATATCAAGAAAGAATGAATGGGGTGGTACCTTAGCTGTAGTATCATTTTAAGTGGGTCACGTTCCAGTTGTTCGGTAGACGCTCACTGTTCCCTACTTCGAGTTTGTACGAACCTTTACCGGTAATCTCGATAATTCCATATGGACCTTCCTAATTCGGTCCCAGCTTCCCTTCGTTCGGGTTCTGGGTGTTCAATATAACCTTTCTTAACACAAATTCCCTGATATTGAAGTGCCAAAGGTTGGATCTTCAGTTATAATACCTTTCGATCTGCTGTTTCTGGGCTGCCAATCGGACGAAGTCGGCCTCGCACCTCTCATCCAATAGTTCTAGGCTCGTGCTCATGGCCTCACCGTTCGACTCTGCGGTCGCATATCGGAACCTGAAACTCGGTTCTCCTACCTCGACTAACATTAGTTCTTCGGCACCATAGACCAAAGAAAACGGGATGGCCTCAGTACTAGACTTTGAGGTCGTACGGTATGCCCGCAGGACTTCGGGCAAAATTTCCTTTCATTTTCCTTTGGCATCAGTCAACCTTTTATTAAGGTTTTGGAGTATGGTCTAGTTTGTAGACTCCGCCTGCCGGTTCCCACTAGGGTGATAGGGTGTTGACAAGATTCTTTTGATTGTATGGTCCTCGAAACATTTGCTTACATTGCTGTCGATGAACTGCTTCCCGTTGTCACATACGATCTCGGTCGGCATCTTGAACCGACATATTATGTGGTCCCAAATAAAATCAATAACTTCTTTTTCTTTGACTTTCTAAAATGCCTGAGCCTCAACCCATTTAGAGAAATAGTCAGTCATAAATTATATAAATTAAGTCTTACCGGGTGCCCATGGCAGGGGATCGACGATGTCCATTCCCCATTTCATGGTGGCCAAGGTGACAAGACCGAATGTAGTTGCTCCTCGGGCTGATGGATCATCGGTGCGTGCTTTTGCTAATTTCCGCGCAATTTCCGCATCTTTCTCCATGTCGATCCAGTAATAGCCGGCTCTAATTATCTTACGAACCAACGATTCAGCCCCCAAATGGTTCCCGCATGTGCCTTTGTGAACTTCCCTCAAAACATATTCGATGTCTCCCGGTCCCAGACATATGGTGAGTGGGCCATCGAACGTTCTTCTGAATAGGGTGTAATCTTTGGATAGGCTTAACCTGGCCGCCTTCATGCGGAAAGCTCACGATTCTTTAGGATCTGAAGGCAACTTTCAAGTTTTCAGGTAATCTATATACTTGTTTCCCTAGTCCCAGTTTAATCTTGTCGAGTTTATTTTGGCGTGGCGTTCTTCCACTACCGATTTCATGAGTTGTACGACAGTTCCCGAACTGAATCCATCATCATCAACCGACGATACTAAGTTAGCCAAAGCATTGGCTTTGCTATTTTGATCCCGGGATACATGTTGCAGGGTCCACTCATTGAATCGATGTAGTGTTACCTGTAGTTTATCCAAGTATCTTCGCATTCATTCCTCATTCAATTCGAACATCACATTGACTTGATTCACCACAAGGAGGGAATCGCATTTAGCTTTGATCACCTCGGCCCCCAAGCTTTTAGCTAGTTCAAGACCTGCAATCATGGCCTCATACTCGGGCTCATTGTTAGTCAATTTCATAGTCCTAATAGATTGCCTATGTCACGGGCCGACTTTCTCACATAAGTCAGCGGCACCGAATAGCCCGTGCGGCGCCTGCAGTCACCCCTCACTACAGGACAGCCTTTCTCCTTTCCCAAGATTTCTAGCATAATCTTGTGCCTGTGGTGAAGCCTACCTATGAGGCTTGCTCCAGCTGTGCCACCTGTTTGATGTCTAGGATCATGGCCTCGACTAATTATGGCGCATCGCATCTGCTGGATCTCATCCATGCGCACACCCGGGGTTGGCTTAGGACATGTCTTTCCCTCGCCTAGAACTGAGCATCGCTCTCGCATGCACAGTCCAATACTCAAGCTTGACACTCGCCTCGTGCATCCGCATCCAGTTTGTGCTTCGCTCGAGTAAGGCAACCTATAGTCCTTGGCCTATTTCATGTGTGTATTTCATGACATGCCCATACATAGCCTTCTCAACATACTTCCATCCCGAATAGTGCAGTGTCACCCCACAACTGTATGTCTAGGCCAACAGACCCTTGCTCGCATAGCTGAACCCAAGCTAAGCTCACAAGTCGACACATAAAGCCCCTAAGATAGGTGATTCAAGTATACAATTGACACAGAGGTCTTGATCCATCATTTCGGCAGCCCGCGGGGCCTACTCATTCCACACATCAAGCCTTCAGCACCTGTTGGGTGCCAAATGCTAGCCCGAATGTGTCGCGTCGTCCATATAGTTCCCTAACTCGTATGGATACCTAAGACACTCCTTTGAGTCATCGAGGCAGGCCCTTGAGTTTCCCCCTCAAGGTCACTCATTTGATATCGCTTGGTGGCAGCACGCACGAGGGAGGCATGTTGAGCTTCAATACCTCTACCCCTCCCCCCTATATATGCTTAAAATAAAAAAGCCCAAGATTCACCAGTAGACATGTCTACGTTAGAGAATCAGAAGGACCTTTTTCTCACCGGATCAGAACGAAATCACAACCCCCAAAATGCGGGGTGTGACATCCTCCCACACTCATCATATCATCATCCCCGATGACACAACAATGCCCACGACAACCCGGAGTCTGCCCCCTCAGGGATGTATACCGCGACTCCCTTAATCTTGTGGGTCGGACTTCCTCGAACTCCTTCTCAACATGAAGTCGTGCCCCTTGCACTTCTCCCCCAAGTATATTCCAAGCGTGCCTCTGCACTTCACCTCCTCTCGATGTTCGCTTGGAAAGTGCCTCCGCACTTGCACCCTCTAGTGTCTAACGTTGTGGTGACTCACACTAGTCAACCACACCATGACCCTCACGGCCTTCATGTCCGTCCAAATCTCTTCCCTCAATGGTAAGCACATCAGCGTGCTCTTTGGCGCATCTCCCATAGCAGTATCGCTCACGTACCCTTTTCACACCCTCTAGCATAGCTCCTGTAGCTCAATCGCTCTCGTAGCCTTTTCCTTGCCCTTATTACCTTTGAAGATTTGCTTTCTTGAGGACTCATAATTTTGCTCGAATGCCTCTGCATAGGCGGATCCTCTATCACTCAATGTGGAGGATACTTCGCAGCACTTCCGTCCCACTTGGCATATTTGTCGGCCTTAGGAAATTCATGCTGCAACATGGAACCTTTGGCAACTCAACTTCTTTGTACCCTTTGGCACTCAGCAAGCTCTTGGGACGTACTCTCGGTGAGTACTACATTCTCAAAGTTATAGCATCGCCACATTCACGAACAAAGCTCTTTGTTTTCTAACTGTCACTTCCTCAGCAAGTACCCAATGCTCCCGGTAGTACTTCTGTACTCGCCCTATAGATAAGAACTCTCTTGGTTCTGCTAGCACGGCTTCCCGGTTCGGTGTGCCTATCACTTGGCCCCATCTCAATGGTCCCCGATCATTTGGCATACCCTTTTCTAGAAATACACCTTCTAACTTGGAAACACGCCCAATTTTGAAGCTTCGCTATTTCCTTCAAATTCGTCTCCTCAACTTGGCAATTCCCTCAGGCAGTTCACAAGGATGTCCTGCAGGAAAGACACTCAACTGATGCACTGCTCGCATCTTTGGCAAGATCTCCGCACGATCATGCACATTGTTTATAGTCTATGGCTCACGTTCTTTGCAATATGGTTGCTCGACCTGGCAAACATGGTCTTTTCTTGACCACCTGACTTATCGGCATATAATCACTTTCAATTGAAGCTTGGACTTTCGAAAGAAACTGGGGTCACCCATTTCCTTCTTCAAAACGGCCAACAGCTCCAACTGGCTGCTTATCCCACTGCTAACAGAGCCTCTGACATACTTTCAGATCATCACAATCAAGAACAATTGAGCTTCTACTAACCGTCTATCCCTTCTTGTGGAACTATCCCAACAGCATCGCGCAATGGCCCTCATTGCAAGCAAAATGTGCCTCAATAGAATCCCTCTGAAAATAGCAACCGCTGCCAGGAAGACATCCGTAACGATATCTCAATCAAACTAGGATGCACCAAAATCACCTTCCAAAACACAGACGATGGCGGAAACAACAACTGTGAAGTGGTCTGATTCTAATGATCGTAGTTCATGGCTGATAAAGAAATTTTGTCCATAACTCACACGACCAATCCCTTTTTTACCAGTAGTATCGGGTTCTCGATCTCTGATGGCATATGAACATCAATCTCTGCTTCGATATCATCTCTGCACTGACATCCAAAATGCACTCGCCATCTCAACTTCTGCTTTGACATCATGTCATGGCATAGTATGGCCTTAATCAGCTCTGATATTACATGTCACGGGCTGACTTCCTCACGTACGTCAGCCCCACCAAATAGCCCGTGCGGCGCCTGCAGTCACCCTTAGTTGTAGGCCAACCTTTCTCCTTTCCTAGGTTTTCTAGCACGATCATGTGCTTGTGGTGAAGCTTATATATGAATCTTGCTCCAACTGTGTTGCGCATCTGATATCTAGGCTCATGGCCTCAACTAATTTTGGTGCATCGCATCTGCAGGATCTCATCCATACGCACACCCAGGGTTGGCTAAGGACATGTTTGTCTCTCGCCTAAAACTGAGCATCGCTCTCGTGTGCGCAGTCCAATACTCAAGCTTGACACTCACCTCGTGCATCCGCACCCATGTTGTGCTTCGCCCGAGTAAGGCAACCTTTACTCTTTGTCCTACGTCATGTTCTTCTTTCATGGAATGCCTATACAAAGACTTCTCCACATACTTCATCATGAATTGTGCAATGTGCCCCCACAACTGCACGTCTAGGCCAACAGACCCTTACTCGCATAGCTGCACCCAAGTTAAGCTCACAAGTCGACACATGAAGCCCCTAAGATAGGTGATTCAAGTATCCAATCGGCACGGAGGTCTTGATCCATCATTTTGGCTGCCCGCGGGGCCTACTCGTCCCACACATCAAGCCTTCAGCACACGTTGGGTGCCCAACGCTAGCCTGAAGGTGTCGCGCCATCCATAGAGTTACCTAACTTGTATGGATACCTAAGACACTCCTTTGAATCGTGCAGGCAGACCCTTGAGGTTCCCTCTCAAGGTCGCTCATTTTTTATGTCTTGATGGCAGCACGCACAGGGGAGGCAGGTTGAGCTTCAATACCTCTACCCCCCTTATATATGCTTAAAATTAAAAGGCCCAAGTTTAACTAGTAGACATGTATATATCAGAGAATCAGAATGACCCATTCTTGCCTAATCAGAACAAAATCACAACCCCCAAAATGCGGGGTGTGACAGCCTAACTATGTTACCCGTGGGCGGCTTCAACATGATGCCGAGTCTGGACCTTTTTGCGTTCGAAGCACCATCCGTAAAGAGGGTCCTGATCCCCGAGGAGGTCTTCGAGGTTAACAAAAATTCCTTTTCGACTTCAGGTATTAAGGCCGGCGTGAAGTCAACTATGAAGTCTGCCAAAAATTGAGTTTTAATGGCGGTTCGGGGTCGATATTCAATATCATACCCACTAATTTCCATGGCCCATTTGGACAATCGTCCCGAGAGCTCGGACTTGTGCATTATGTTCCTCAATGGTAAGTACTCACGACACATATGGGACGACACTGAAAGTATGGCCTCAACTTCCTTGAAGCGCTTAGCAAATCGAGCGTCAATTTCTCCAAGTGAGGATACCTCGTTTCGACCTCTCCTAGAGTCCTGCTAACATAATATATAGGAAATAGCGTACCTTCTTCTTCCCAGACTAAGACTCCACTTATTGCTATCTCGGATATCGCTAAGTACAGGAATAACAGTTCGTCTGTCTTCAGAGTATGAATCAAAGGTGGACTCGAAAGGTACCGTTTGAGTTCTTCCAAAGCTTGTTGGCACTCTGGGGTCCACGAGAAGCTATTCTTCTTCTTCAATAAGGAGAAGAACTGATGGCTCTTATCGGAGGGCCTCAAAATGAACTGACCCAGGGCGGCTATGCGCCCGGCTAGCCTTTGAACGACCTTGACATTATCCACCACAGTGATGTCTTTTATGGCCTTGATCTTGTCGGAGTTGATCTCGATCCCCTGATTGGACACCATGAAACCAAGGAACTTCCCGGACCCAACTCCGAATGCGCATTTCTCCGGGTTCAACTTCTTATTATATTTCTTCAGTATGTTGAAGGTTTCCTAAAAATGTTTCAAATGGTCCTCTGCTCGCAGGGACTTAACTAACATGTCGTCAATGTAAACCTCCATAAATTTTCCTATTTGCTCTTCGAACATCCGATTTACTAGACGTTGGTAAGTGGAACCAGTGTTTTTTAGTCCGAATGGAATTACGCTATAACAATAGGTTACGTATTTAGTTATGAAGGAAGTCTTTTCTTGGTGGCCCGGATCCATTCGGATCTGGTTGTACCAGGAATAGGCGTCAAGAAAGATGAGTATCTCGTGGCTGACCATCGCATTGATCATGCGATCGATGTTAGGCAAAGGAAAAGAGTCCCTAGAGCATGCCTTGTTCAAGTCTTTGTAGTCCACACACATTCTTAACTTATATCCATTTTTAGGCACTACCACTACGTTCGCTAACCAATCCGGGTACTTAACTTCCCGTATGGAACCTATTTTAAGGAGTTTGGATACCTCGTCTTTGATGAATGTATGTTTGACTTTGGACTGAGGCCTCCTCTTCTATTTAACCGGGTGAAACTTAGGATCTAAGCTCAGCTTGTGAGTAGTTATTTCTGGCGGGATCCATGTCATGTCAAGATGGGACCAAGAAAAATAGTCTATGTTAGCTATAAAGAATTTAATGAGTTTTCGCCTGAGCTCGGCAGTTAGCCTTGTGCCCAGGTATACCTTCCGATCGGGCAGGCGCTCGATCAATATGACTTTCTCCAACTCTTCAACCATTGACTTGGTGGCATCAGAATAGTCAGGGGCTATGAAAGACCTGGGGACTCTGTAATCGCCATCATCGTATGTCCCCTACTTTTCTGGTTCGGTCGGGGCCGGTGTCGGTGATTGCTATTTGGTTTCTTCGTTGGTGACCGAATCAGGTTTTTCGATGTTGAAAGTGCGGATATCGAGACCACTTTATCGACCGCGAACATCTCTTTTGCAGCCGGTTGCTCTTCGTAAACTGTTTTGATCCCTCCTGGTGTGGGGAATTTCAATGCCTGGTGTAATGTCGAGGGTACTGGCCTCATGTTGTGAATCCATGGCCTCCCGAATAAAGCATTGTATCTCATATCTCCTTCGATCACGTAGAACTTTGTTTCCTTAATGGTTCCGGCAGTGTTTACCGGCAGGGTTATCTCCCCTTTAGTGGTCTCACATGCCATGTTAAACCCATTTAATACTCGGACTGCAGGACCAATTTGGTCTTGTAGACCTAGCTGTTCCACGATCCTCGATCTAATGATATTGGCCGAGCTACCTGGATCAGTTAACACACGCTTAACTCGAGATTTATTTATGAGTATAGATATTACTAGTGCATCATTGTGTGGTTGCACGATGCCTTCAGCGTCATCGTCGTTGAAAGATATGGTTCCCTCCGGTACATAATCTCGAGTTCATTTTTCCCTTGTAATGGACACTTTAGTGCGCTTTAACATCAGCCTCTAGGGGACGTCAACCCTGCCAATGATCATTTTGATGATGTGCTGAGGTTTCTCTTGCTCAATCTACTTGTTGGAGTCCCTGTTCTAGAAGTGATTTTTGGCTTGATCACTTAGAAATTCTCGGAGGTGTCCGTTATTGAATAATGGGACTACATCTTCTCTCAGTTGTCGGTAGTCTTCGGTTTTGTGGCCTTCAGTGCCATGATACTTACACATTAAGTTGGGGGACCTTTGGGCAAGATTGGATTTCAATGGTCGAGGCCACTTAGTATCTTTGATACGTCTGATGGCTGATACGATGTTGGAATCATCGACGTTAAAGTTGTACTACGATAACCTTGATGCTTCCTTAGATGCAATGGGTCTGTCAAAACCGTTTCTGCTCATGAGTCCCCGGTTATTAGGACCTCGGTCACTTCTTCTTTCACTTCTCATAGTGTTACATCCGGACCCATTACCCCTTTGATTTCCAATGTATGGTTGATACCGGTCTCGGTCACTAGTCTTGACGGGATAAACGGACCCGAAAGAGGCCCCGAGTTGATCGTCTTCGACCCTAATATTTGATTGATACCTGTTATGGACGTCGACCCAAGTTACTACTAGGTATTCTATCAAATTTTGCTTTAACTATTGTGAAGCTAATGATCTTTGGTGATTGAGTCCTTGGGCAAAGGCCTGAATGGCCCAATCGTTTGCAACCGGAGGCAGATCCATTCGTTCCATTTGAAACCTCGATACGAATTCCCTAAGCATCTTGTCATCTCTTTGCTTTACCTTGAAAAGGTCTGACTTCCTCGTCTCGACCAAGATGGCCCCAGCATGCGCTTTTACAAAGTCATCTACAAGCATAACATAGCTCAATTTTAGCTCCTTTTGACAAGGTCTCTCCGAACTTTTTCAGCAGAACGGACTTGATTTCATCATCTTCCAAGTCGTTCCCCTTGATGGCACATGTGTAGGAGGTCACATGTTCATTTGGATCAGTTGTCCCATTATACTTCAGAATTTTGGGCATACGGAACTTCTTTGGGAATGACTCCGGAGATGCGCTCAGAGGGAAGGGCTTTTGGACAAATTTGTTGGAATCCAGGCCCTTCAGTATCGGTGGTGCTCCAAGAATTTGATCGACCCTAGAGTTATAGGTCTTCACTTTTTTGTCGTTAGCTTCAATTTTATTTTCTCCCGACTCCACCCGTTTTGTTAGTTCCTCAAGCATCTTTATTATCTCGGGGTTGATCCCGAGTTCTGCTTCACCCGCCCTTTCTGTGGCCGATTCATTTGTGCGGGCGTTTTTCCGAGACGATTTTGGCTCAGCTCTGCTGGGGGTACGACTTTGGTTCTGCAACTGGGCTATCGCTGCCTATTGAGCCTGTAACATTTCGAAGATCACGTGCAAGTTGATCCCATCACCTTCGCCGTCGTGTGTACTCCAGGCTATCGACCGGGCTCCCCCACGAATGCTATTTTCGGGGTCAGTAGGCAAGTTTGCTTCGATAGCCATGTGTGAGTTAGCATCGATCGGATCAACGACTGGGACTCCATTGGGGTCAACAGGGGGCATCTCATTGCTGGGTACCAAGTTGTTGTTCTCGCCATGGTGGTCGAACTCAGCATCCACGTTCAAATAGACAGATTGGAAGTTCAACATTTTGAATTTTAACTTGAAATTAAAACTCAAAGAACAAGTGTAAAATAGAGTGTGTTATGGAAATTTGTATCAAATTGCCACTATTATCCTTAGCCCAACAGTGGGCGCCAAATTGTTTACCCTAAAAAGGGATAACAATTAAAATTATATGTGGTTTTTATAACACTCCGGAAAATTTCGAAGTACTTGAGCGCTAGTAAATAAGTTGATGTGCGCTAATTATATTTTTTTGTGCGTAGACAAGGACTATTATATGAATGATATAAATTGATCATGATAATATATGTATAAAATGCATTAATAATGGTTTATGGTCTAATAAGAGCCCCAAGGCTAAGGCAAGTTGAAACCTTCATGATAGAATAAAGTTTCAAGTGAGTTTGCACAAGACCTAACTTCAAACAGGAATACCTCTCTGGATATTAAGCGTTATATGGTGTATAACCTATCGAATTACATCTCTTTGAGTCTAGTTTCCAACGCTTCAAACCGTTAATCATTTCGACATTCCTACAAGAAGTTATGACCAAATTACCAAAGGCTGACAGAATGCGATTCTGCGACCATTATGTGATCGCAAAATGGTCGCAGAATGGACTAGAACAGCCCAGTTCTGGGTACCAATTTGTGCGACCCGCACATCAATTGTGCGGTCCATTGTGCGACTGCATAGCTGAGTTTGGAGGGTTACTTTTTCCCTTTTCATAACCCGACCCCATTTTGATAAATAGGCTTTGGGGCTTATTTTGGGGTGTTTTTCTGAGCGTTTTAGAGAGAGGAGGGATCCTAACATTATAATCATCCAATCTTGAACCAATCTTCAAGAATCAAGGAAGCTAATCACAAGATCTTCATCTAAGAGGTAAGATTCAAACCTTTAATCTTCAATTTCGAGTTTGTGGTAAAAGATTAGTGATTGGGAGTATGATTCTTGGGTGTAAGCGTATTATGCATATATGTTGTACCAATAAGGTTTGTGGGAAGATTGTTGAGCTCAAATAAGTAAAGATTGAGTTATGGAGTGAAGGAAATCTTGTAGAAGAACCTTGTAGTTAAATTTGCACACCTAGTGTTTGATAAAATGCTCAAACGAGCTGAGACCATGAATATCTTCCTAATTATGGTTCAATTTTGTTATGTCTCAAAATAGATTGGGATTGCTAGAATTTTCGAAACGTTGTAGTAATTTAAGGAAAGCTCAAAGCGAGGTATGTTGGCTAAACTTCTTTCATAGAATTGAATTCCATGATGCTCTTGTAAGTCCCGAGTTATTCTTTATAAATCAATTATTCAAATAAGCTTTGTGTTGAAAGGTATATATTCAAAATGTATTTCGGATACTCTTATCATATGATGTTATCCTTCGAGAATGTGTTCAAAGCATGAGTTGGGTATAAAAATATTATGACTCCAAGTAGCGTTTCAAGTGAAGGCTATTATGCCAAATTGTGTAACAAGTCTCAATGTACATAAGACTCTTATTTTCTCATAGGTGTATTAAAGAGGGGTTGCTCTGATGGTAAGCAACCTCCACTTCCAACCAAGAGGTTGTGAGTTCGAGTCACCCCAAGAGCAAGGTGGGGAGTTCTTGGAGGGAAGAATGTCGAGGGTCTATTGGAAACAGCCTCTCTACCTCATGGTAGGGGTAAGGTCTGCGTACACACTACCCTCCCCAGACCCCACTAGTGAGATTATACTGGGTTGTTGTTGTTGTTGCTATTGTATTAAAAGTCGTAATTTGAGATTATTTGTTGTCGATAATTTATAAAGATGCTTGAAAGTGAAAGTAGTGAGTTGGGGATATAAAGTGTAGACACCGTGCCAATAATGAAATTTATGATTGTGGCTCAATAGAGCCAATGAAATGAAATGATGTGTGAAATATGATGATGAGTATTGAAAGTAATGAAATGAAAGTATGGAATATAAGATACGGCCATCGTGCCATGAATGAAGAATAATATGTATGACAAAAAGGGAACCAATGAAATAATGATGTTGTATGTAATTGAAAGTACTAATGAAGTGATAGTATGAAGATGAGATATGGTTGTTCGCCTAAATGAGAATTATGAGGTGTTGTATATCCCAATGGTTTTAACTATAGTTGTATGCTTCTGATATAATGTATGTAAATGACTTCAATGTTAAATCCTCAAGAATAATGAACTTAGCTAATGACCTCAAGATGTCAAGTGAGTGAATAACGAGATGGAAGGGAGATGTCCTATGCTAAATGATAATGAACCTTAAGAAAGTAAATTGGGCTTATGTACCATTGAAATTTGACTTATTGATTCACCATGCATGTGCTAATGTAATATGCTATGTTTCTCCGCGATGGGCATGTACATGAAGTGTTCCAATGATCCGTGAACTTACGACCTTAATGTAATGTTAATCATATCGCTTTGAGTTTATACATGGTTATATGTATAATATGATATGTGAACACTATGAACGGTCTATGAAACGCACAGGTGTATTGCGTAAGTAAACATTGTGAACGGTCTATGAAACGCACAGGTGTATTGTGTAAGTAAACACTTTGAACGGTCTATGAAACGCATAGGTGTATAATATTATATGTAAACACAGTGGATGGTCTATGAAATGCACATGTGTATTGTGTAAGTAAACACTGTGAACGGTCTATGAAACGCACAGGTGCATTATGTAAGTAAACACTATGAATGGTCTATGAAACGCACAAGTGTATCGTATCGTATATGTGAATCCTGTGGACGGTCTATCAAACGCATAGGTGTACAATATGATATGTAAACACTGTGAACGGTCTACGAAATGCACAGGTGTATTTTGTAAGTAAACACTGTGAACGGTCTACAAAACGCACAGGTGTATTGTGTAAGTAAACACTGTGAATGGCCTATGAAACGCTCAGGTGTATCGTATGGTATATATGAATCTTGTGGACGGTCTATGAAATGCATAGGTGTATAATATGATACGTAAACACTGTGCAATGTCTATGAAACACACAGGTGTATTGTGTAAGTAAGTACTGTGAACGGTCTATGAAACGCACAGGTGTATTGTGTAAGTAAATACTATGAACGGTCTATGAAACGCACAGGTGTATCATGTCGTATATGTGAATCCTATGAATGGTCTATGAAACGTATAGGTGTATTGTGTATGAAATCCTATGAACGGTCTATGAAACGCATAGGTGTATTATATGATATCTGAACACTAGGGACGGTCTATGAAATGTATAGGGGTAAGATAAGAGATGGATATGGACGGTCAAGTAAGATGCATTGGCAACGCAGACATTATGAGCCATTTTCATTGGCCTTGTTTGTACATGTTATTTCAATTACTTTATATTATGTGTTCCGCGTATAGATCATATGGCTCAGTTGACCCTAAAAGAAGTTTAGAATGATGCAAGTATAATAAGGCTTGATATTTCAACCTACGCGATGTTTTGTAGTCTTTTGATGTACTTTAATGAAATAAATATGAAATGCTATGATTGATTTAAAAACAAAGGGTTTGATGTCTCGAATAAGACAGCCTAGCTGATCGGGTCGTGATCGAACTCCGTGCTGAGAGGATGGTGGTATTGGTATTGTGAATAATGGTATTGTGAACAATGGTATATTGGTGCTAAGACTCATCTGAAATTATGGGAATTTACGTGACACTTGATGTTTTGGTATTGTTCAAGACTTTCATTGATTTTGTGATTATTCCTTCTTATAATATTAATTGTTCTATTGAGAGGATTTTTAGCTATATATACTAGTGCTATTCGACAGTACTAACGTCCCTTTTGCCAGGGGCGCTGCATCTTTTAATGGATGCAGGTATACTTCTACATGATGATATGGATCTTTGGTAGGGATCTTAAGTGCATCAGATTATGGTGAGCCTGCTACAATTCCAGTGGGCACTCGAGTCTAGTTGGTATTATGTACTTAGGTATCTATTGTCATATAAGCTCCATGCACACTGTGGGTCATGTACTTAAGTTTTGAGTCTCGTCATGTATTTATGTTCACGGATATTTCTGAAGCTGTGTACCCATCACGAGTGAAAAAGAAAAGAAAAAAGAACTATGGGTCATTGAGCCAAATGTATTCAATATGAAAGTCATGATCTAATTATGTTTTGATAAATCATGTATGAGTTATGATGAGAGGTTGATGTAATGTAGGCTTGCTCGACTGTGTTCACTCGGTTGAGCGTCGGTCGCGCTCCTCGAGTTTGGGGCGTGACAAACTTGGTATCAGAGCATGGTTAAGGAGTCCTAAGGTGTCATGCAGTTGTGTCAATAGAGTCCCTCTTATCGGTGTGTTGCCTGCCAAACTTATAATAGGGAGGCTACAACGATATTTAGGAAATATTTCTCTTCTTCTATCCTCGATCGTGAGTTAATGTTCCAAGTTAGTCTGAGAGTTCCCTTATTAATACAAAGGAATGTAGCACATCGTTCTACGATATAAGAAAGGCATAAGGATTAAAGGAATGACGCACATGATAGTCATAATGTGTGAGGAACCCAATTGTCCTCGTAATGGACGAAGAAAAAGCCAATGATACGACCAAAGGTAAGAAAGATCATAAAGTTGGCCTCGAGAGTCATAGTTGTTGATTTCATATATATATGGTGCAAAGTGGTATTATGTATATGTTGTTTAGGATATTATCTATATGTTGTTTAGGATTGATTTCTAGGATTCTCTGACAGGTGGATAGGCCTAGTTACAGGGGAAACTCTGCCGCAACCCTTAAGAATTTGTTAAGATGGCCAAATTTTAAGGGCCCTAAGTAAGTTCAGATTTTGGGTAGGAAGTATAAGAACCATGTAGTCATAAGTTCTTATGTATAACGGTTGGAGGTAAAATTATGGTAACTCTATTCTTAGAGGGGACTTGTAAAATATTCGAGGACGAATGTTCTTAAGTAGGGGAGAATGTAACACCCCGTAAAATTTCGAAGTACTTGAGCGCTAGTAAGAAAGTTGATGTGCGCTAATTATATTATTTTATATGTATACAAGGACTATTATATGAATGATATCAATTTATCATGATAATATATGTATAAAGTGCATTAATAATGGTTTATGGTCTAAGAAGAGCCCCAAGGCTAAGGCAAGTTGAAAACTTCATGATAGAATAAAGTTTCAAGTGAGTTCGCACAAGACCTAACTTCAAACGGGAATACCTCTCTGGATATTAAGTGTTATATGGTGTATAACCTATCGAATTACATCTCTTTGAGTCTAGTTTGCAATGCTTCAAACCGTTAATCATTTTGACATTCCTACAAGAAGTTATGACCAAATTACCAAAGGCTTACAGAATGCGATTCTGCGACCATTATGCGATCGCAAAATGGTCGCAGAATGGACTAGAACAGCCCAGTTCTGTGTACCAATTTATGTGACCCGCACACCAATTTTGCGGTCCATTGTGCGACCGCATAGCTGAGTTCGGAGGGTTAATTTTTCTCTTTTCATAACCCGACCCCATTTTGATAAATAGGCTTTGGGGCTTATTTGGGGGTGTTTTTCTGAGGTTTTTAGAGAGAGGTAAGAGCATTTTAGAGAGAGAGAAGGAGGGAACCTAAAATTATAATCATCCAATATTGCACCAATCTTCAAGAATCAAGGAAGCTAATCACAAGATTTTCATCTAAGAGGTAAGATTCAAACCCTTAATCTTCAATTTTGAGTTTGGGGTAAAAGATTAGTGATTGGGAGCATGCTTCTTGGATGTAAGAGTATTATGTATATGCATTATACCAATAAGGTTTGTGGGAAGATTGTTGAGCTCAAATAAGTAAAGATTGAGTTATGGAGTGAAGGAAATCTTGTAGAAGAACCTTGTAGTTAAATTTGCACACCTAGTATTTGATAAAATGCTCAAACGAGCTGAGACCATGAATATCTTCCTAATTATGGTTCAATTTTGTTATGTCTCAAAATAGATTGGGATTGCTAGAATTTTTGGAACGTTGTAGTAATTTAAGGAAAGCTCAAAGCGAGGTATGTTGGCTAAACTTCTTTCATAGAATTGAATTCCATGATACTCTTGTAAGTCGCGAGTTATTCTTTATAAATCAATTATTCCAAATAAGCTTTGTGTTGAAAGATATATATTCAAAATGTATTTCGTATACTCTTATCATATGATGTTATCCTTTGGGAATGTTCAAAGCATGAGTTGGGTATTAAAAGTCGTGATTTGAGATTCTTTGTTGTCGATAATTTATAAAGATGCTTGAAAGTGAAAGTAGTAAGTTGAGGATATAAAGTGTAGACACCGTGCCAATAATGAAAGTTATGATTGTGGACAATAGAGCCAATGAAATGAAATGATGTGTGAAATATGATGATGAGTATTGAAAGTAATGAAATGAAAGTATGGAATATAAGATACGGTCACCGTGCCATGAATGAAGAATAATATGTATGACAAAAAAGGAACCAATGAAATAATGATGTTGTATGTAATTGAAAGTACTAATGAAGTGATAGTATGAAGATGAGATATGGTTGTTCACCTAAATGAGAATTATGAGGTGTTGTATGTCCCAATGGTTTCAACTATAGTTGTATGCTTCTGAAATAATGTATGTAAATGACTTCGATGTTAAGTCCTCAAGAATAATGAACTTAGCTAATGACCTCAAGATGTCAAGTGAGTGAATAACGAGATGGAAATGAGATGTGTTATGCTAAATGATGATGAACCTTAAGAAAGGAAATTGGGCTTATGTGCCATTGAAATTTGACTTATTGATTCACCATGCATGTGCTAATGTAATATGCTATGTTTCTCCGCGATGGGCATGAACATGAAGTGTTCCAATGATCCGTGAACTTACGACCTTAATATAATGTTAATCATATCGCTTTGAGTTTATACATGGTTATATGTATAATATGATATGTGAACACTGTGAACGGTCTATGAAACGCACATGTGTATTGTGTAAGTAAACACTATGAACGATCTATGAAACGCATACGTGTATAATATTATATGTAAATATTCTGAACGATCTATGAAACGCATAGATGTATAATATGATATGTAAACACTGTGAACGGTCTATGAAACGCACGGGTGCATTATTTAAGTAAACACTATGAACGGTCTATGAAACGCACAAGTGTATCGTATCGTATATGTGAATCCTGTGGACGGTCTATGAAACGCATAGGTGTATAATATGATATGTGAACACTGTGAACGGTCTATGAAACGCACAGGTGTATTGTGTAAGTAAACACTGTGAACGGTCTATGAAACGCACAGGTGTATTGTGTAAGTAAACATTGTGAACGGCCTATGAAACGCACAGGTGTATCGTATGGTATATGTGAATCCTGTGGACGGTCTATGAAACACATAGGTGTATAATATGATATGTAAACACTGTGAACGGTTTATGAAACACACAGGTGTATTGTGTAAGTAAACGTTGTGAACGGTCTATGAAACGCACAAGTGTATTGTGTAAGTAAATACTGTGAACGGTCTATGAAACGCAGAGGTGTATCGTATGGTATATGTGAATCCTATGAACGGTCTATGAAACGTATAAGTGTATTGTGTATGAAATCCTATGAACGGTCTATGAAACGCATAGGTGTATAATATGATATATGAACACTTGGGACGGTCTATGAAATGTATAGAGGTAAGATAAGAGAGGGATATGGACGGTCAAGTAAGATGCATTGGCAACGCAGACATTATGAGCCATTTTCATTGGCCTTGTTTGTACATGTTATTTTAATTACTTTATATTATGTGTTCCGCGTATAGATCATATGGCTCAGTTGACCCTAAAAGAAGTTTAGAATGATGCAAGTATAATAAGGCTTGATATTTCAACCTACGCGATGTTTTGTAGTCTTTTGATGTACTTTAATGAAAGAAATATGAAATGCTATGATTGATATAAAAACAAAGGTTTTGATGTCTCGAATAAGACAGCCTAGCCGATCGGGTCGTGATCGGACTCCGTGCTGAGAGGACTGTGGTATTGGTATTGTGAATAATGGTATTGTGAACAATGGTATATTGGTGCTAAGACTCACTAATCTGAAATTATGGGAATTTACGTGACACTTGATGTTTTGGTATTGTTCGAGACTTTCATTGATTTTGTGATTATTCCTTCTTGTAATATTAATTTTTCCATTGACAGGGTGTTTAGTTATACATACTAGTACTATTCGACAGTACTAACGTCCCTTTTGCCGGGGGCGCTGCATCTTTTAATAGATGCAGGTATACTTCTACAGGATGATATGGATCTTTGGTAGGGATCTTCTGTGCATCAGATTATGGTGAGCCTGCTACAATTCTAGTGGGCACTCGAGTCTAGTTGGTATGATGTATTTAGGTATCTATTGTCATATAAGCTCCATGTACATTGTGGGTCATGTACTTAAGTTTTGAGTTTCGTCATGTATTTATGTTCACAGATATTTATGAAGCTATGTACCCATCACGAGTGAAAAAGAAAAGAAAAACAAATTATGGGTCATTGTGCCAAATGTATTCAATATGAAAGTCATGAACTAATTATGTTTTGATAAATCATGCATGAGTTGTGATGAGAGGTTGATGTAACGTAGGCTTGCTCGACTGGGTTCACTCGGTTGAGCGCTGGTCGCGCTCCTCGAGTTTGGGGGGTGATAATTTTAAGGATACGCGGATTAATTCAATACAAATGATGAATTGTGTTAGATTAAACAAATAAAGGTCGTAATAAATTGTTAAACCAATTAAGGGAAGTGATCCCGGACTTAGTAACAACTTTAATGAAATGCCTACCTTCGATCTTGGGCTCACGTTAATGATGAACTGATAAACAAAAGTAAGAGCTTTGAATAACGGAGAAAATAAGAGTATATTGTCTTGATATGCGTGTTACAATGTCCCTAATGAATAATCAGCCCCCCATCCCCCCACCCCCCACATTTTATATAGTATGAGAGTTTTATTCTAAGTACAATTCCATAAAAGGTAAAAATCTTCCGTTTTACAAAGCACCGATTTTCTGCCGATACGTGCTGAGATTCACGTCGTGACATCCGGCTCGTTACGGATATCACGACCCTTTGTTGGTCATGCTCGATTATCTGGTAATGCTCTCTGAGGTTTTTGGGATTCGAATTGAACCTGGGGGTCGTGGCCCCGATACTTTCGAGGGCTGGTGTTTTGCCGGACCCCGACTTGAGGGATACTTGCCTCAATTCCGATTCCTTGCAATCACGTCTCTTGCTCCGATTACTTCATCGAAAACCGAGGCGTCCCACGGTCCAGTTTTTTCAAGCATCAAGGAACTTGTCAATTAATTTTTCTATGTAAAAGTTTGCTCGTACATAAGATTAGAATTTGTTCCTGTGCAGTAGGTTAGTGTTAATACTAATATATACTCTACCTTCCTCGATTCTACCTCATAGACGGATAGACATACAAACTTTTAAGCTTAAAAGAAATAAAATATGACATCAATAGCACTTAAAGTCAAGTCGCCCGGGTCTCGAGACAAGGGAATCAAAATTTAAAACGTTTTTATATAAAATAATAAAAAAAAAAGCATCTCACTAGTAATTAGAATTCACCAAACGCCGTAGTGAGACTAGCTCTGTCTTAGAAAATTATTTTCTGGTCAAACAAGTTACATTGAAACTTGGTCATGTGCCGTATCTAGCCGTTCAATACGTGGTCATGGAGAGGGGCAACAATCACTTCACTCCCTCTTTCTCGCCCGTCAAATGCATTTTCCACTCCACTAAGAAATTCGTAATTGGTGGCGTTAATTGTTTGAAATTTTCTAAAAGCAAAGTTTGTAAATTTCTTTTCCAAGTTTTTGCAACCTCGATTGTTTTAACGGAAAAAGGGCTTAAGTGCCACTAAGTATTGAATTTGGTATAATAATGCCGTCCTTCCATCTTTTTTTAAAGGAAATGCATCTATCGTTTAACTTCTGCTCAATCATGCCCCTATTTCTAATCGCCTTTCAATTTTAAAAATTAATTTTTTTTTTAATTCACGTGTAATATTTTTATTGGCTAAACTTAAAGACCGACCCTAAACACTAACCCACCCGTAACCCGCCCCGTTACCGACTCGCCCCTCTAATTCATTTTAACCCAGTAAAACAAGTTCTTTCACCAATTCTTCTTCTTTTTCCTCTTTTCATTAGGGTTCAAATTCTCATCTCCCATTAAGCAATTATTCGCTCCAAAACACACAACAATACCTTTGATCTCTCTCCATAATTGATATGGAAGATGGAAAAAGTCAACCACTCAAAGCTAATCTGAAAATGTTAATGTTCAATTTCCTTCATTTCCTAGCTTTAATGTCTGGAAACACTTATACAGTGGAAAGAAGTAGCAGGGGACTACACTTTCTCACATTGATTTAGAGAAGCCAATAGCACTGCCGACCTTCTTGCTAACTGGAGTGTTCATATGAAATTCTCTGCCTTCTTTGTGGAAGCTAATATTTTACCAAGGAAAGTGAAAGCTACTCTGAAGAATGAAGATTGATAGAGACCAGATGATCAATTTAAAAAATAAGACCAGAAAAAAAGGCTTTCATCTTACAACTGCAATCTTTGTCCCTTACGTGAGTTTTCTTTTATGCCTTTGACAGTCAACTTCTTAAGAAATTTAGGGGACAAAAAGGAAAAAGGGTAGGAGTAAGCTTTCCCTGTTCTTGAAAAATAATTCCGATTCTTCTTCTTGCTCCCTTACGAGTTACGTGTGAGTTTTCCCTGTTTTACTGGGTTAAAACGAATTAAAGGAGGGTGGGTCGGTAACGGGGCGGGTTAAGGGTGGGTTAGTGTTTAGGGATGGTCTTTGAGTTCGGCCAATAAAAATTATGCGGGGATTAAAAATTTTCAATTGAAAGGCTATTAGCAATAGGGGCATGGTTGAGCCAGAACTTAAACAGTAGGTGCATTTTTATTCGAAAAGGTGGAAGGAGGATATTATTGTACCAAATTCAATACTTCAAGGACACTTTAAGGGATGGGGTTTGAAGTTTGAACCCTACTTCAACTGTAGAAAACCCCTCAACCCCAATCTCGATGTGTTTAAGTTGATTTTGCAAAATAAAAAATGAAGTTGGCCTTTTTCGAAAAAATAATTTAAATAAAAAAAAATTGAATGAGTTAAAATTTTATGCCGAAAGATTCTTTAAGGCACGTTAACCTACTTGAAGAAAAATTAAGTTACCCTCAAACACGTAACTTTTCTTATCAAACTTAATTAGGTAATTTGAAAAATCAGAGAATTAACTTTTTACAATCAGCTAAATTGCACCGAGAATATAAATTGATGTTTACATCATTAATATTAGATTAATAACTTAAGAACTTTTTTGAAAAATATGAAATTTGTGAACTTAGTTATTCTCGTGGCATGACACAGAGCTAGACACAAATAAAAGCGCATAGGTTGGGCCCTGAT